>NC_071392.1:127503317-128753317 GCF_022682495.2 Desmodus rotundus | reverse complement strand
CACCAAGGCACATCATCATTACATTACCTAAGATTACACAGAAGGAGAGAATCTTAAAAGCAGCAAGAGAAAAGGACACAGTTACCTACAAAGGGGTTTCCATAAGACTGTCAGCTGATTTCTCAAAAGAGACCTTACAGGCAAGAAGGGACTGGCAAGAAGTATTCCAAGTCATGAAAGGCAAGGACCTACATCCAAGATTACTCTATCCAGCAAAGCTATCATGTAGAATGAAAGGGTAGATAAAGTGCTTCTCAGATAAGGTCAAGTTAAAGGAGTTCATCATCACCAAGCCATTATTTATGAAATGTTAAAGGGACTTATCTAAGAAAAAGAAGATAAAAAATAGGAACAGTAAAAATGACAGCAAACTCACAGTTATTAACGACCACACCTAAAACAAAAACAAGAGCAAACTAGGCAAACAACTAGAACAGGAACAGAACCATAGAGATGGAGATCACATGGAGGGTTGTCACTAGGGGAGTGGGAGGGGGAGAGGGGGGGAAAGGTACAGAGAATAAGTAGCATAGAAGATAGGTGGAAAATAGACAGGGGGAGGGTAAGAATAGTGTAGGAAATGTAGAAGCCAAAGAACTTATAAGTATGACCCATGGACATGAACTATAGGGGGGGAATGTGGGAGGGGGGGTGGGCAGGATGGAGTTGAGTGAAGGGGTGGAAATGGGACAACTATAATAGCATAATCAATAAATATATCAAAAAAT
The DNA here is from genome assembly GCF_022682495.2 of Desmodus rotundus. Classification (NCBI taxonomy): domain Eukaryota; kingdom Metazoa; phylum Chordata; class Mammalia; order Chiroptera; family Phyllostomidae; genus Desmodus; species Desmodus rotundus. The sequence goes on along the minus strand of NC_071392.1, from coordinate 128,752,589 downwards.
TAAAAAAAAAGTAAACCTATTAGAATGTTTAATTTTCTCCAGCAAGGTTCACATGAGTTTCAGTTTCACTGGTGTTTTGTACATTTTGTCATATAAGATTATTTATAAATTTCCTAATTTGTAAGTGCTAATAATTAGCTTTAAATTGACATTTAATTTTATAAAAATAATTGAATGTTACTATATCATGAAAAAACTAAGAATGTGATTATTTCGAAGTTATTTTGTGGGAAAAGAAGTTTCAGTTTTCAGTCTCAAGTATATAAAATATACTCAATGAGAAATTATGTAAATAAAATGCAAATTTTTTAATAAATAAAATAAAAGATTTGGAAGTCAGCAGCTATTGGTGGTTAATTTATTGAAGTAGGGAACTAACTTATTGTTACTTTGAATCAAATCAAGTAACCAGATAATGCTTAATTTGAGAGGAAAATGAGAAAGGTGGAGGCAAGGAGGCTAGTGTTTGGGAAGGAAACCTCTAGATAAAGACCCAAGAGACTGTTTGCAGTCCTGATTGTCCACTAACTTTTTATGTGACAAGGGAAAAGTCATCTCATCTCAATTTCTTAATTTGTATAACAAATGAGTAGGTCAGGATAATCTTGAAGTCCCCTGCCACCTCTGAACTAAAGATTAAAAATCAATAGCCATAATATATAAAAGATTCATGAATCAATAAGAGAAAAAGATGAATATTTGATTAGAAAAATGGACACACGATACATACAATTCTTCAAAGAAAAAAATAAAAATAACAGTAAGTCTCCAAAAATATTTCTGGTACTCAGATTCAATAATATGACAAATTAAAAAAAAAAACTAACTATATAATAGGAACAATAACAATAAAAAAAATACAAAAGAGGCCTGGCTGGGTAGCTCAGTGGGTTAGAGCATTGTCCTGTACACCAAAAGGCTGCAGGTTCCATCCCCGGTCAGGGCACATATCTAGGTTGCGGGTTTGATCCCCAACCATAGGAGAGGCAGTGGATCAATGTATCTCTCTCACACTGATGTGTGTGTGTGTGTGTGTGTGTGTTTCTCTCCCCCTTCCTCTGTCTCCTTAAAAAAAGTAATACCTATATTCCTGGGTGAGGGTTTAAAAAATAAAAATAAATGCAAAAGAAAATAAGAAATATACATGAATGGAAATTTTACATGCTAAGAGGATGCATAAATGAGGATATGAGGATATGTTGGTAAAGACTAATTGTAAGGGTGGCCTAAATTTAGTTTACTCCCAATTAAAAAATGCATTGTAAAATACAACAAAGTGATTATGAAATTTGTACGGAAAAATAAGCATTCGACATTTGTTTTTCACCCATAAAATTTCTGTAAATGAGTTCATTCAACATAGAGGTCTTTTTGCTTAAAGTGGATGAACAGAGCTATAGCATGAATTAAGACTAGATTAGCTGAATTAAGACTGAGTTATTTCAGTAATAATCAATTGGATGTGGACTCTCCTCCAATTCCCTAGGTCATCACTGTTTTATTTTCTACAGAGATGACAACAACAGGACAATCCTATGTGGGTCCCCTTGATATTAAACCTTTTAGGATTTTACTTTTAGCGAAAGTGTTTTGTGTTTCCACTTGGTGTATATTTAACATACCTCAGTTGCATTTAAATTGATTGCTTAATTTTAATGGTTGAGTCACCAGGAAGGAAGTCTGTGACCAAATGGTTGAAAAAAAATAAGTTTCTAAACATATAAACGTGTTCTTCATTCTTAGTCTTCAAGGCCCAACAACATATAGATATAAAGTGAAAAATAAAATCCTCTTTCAGACTGAAGAAATATTGCTATCATACCAAAAAATGGAATTGTGAAGAGTAAGTGATGCCTACCAGTAAATGAATCATTGCCATTGATTCATTTATACAGTCCTCCTTTCTTGCCTCTCTACCTTCCCCTCACCTTTCTATAGGTGGAAGACAAGAATATAGAACTAGGTAACACTGATTATTAGAGAGCTCTAACACCAACATAGACAGATGGTGCACGAGTCAAAGAACTTCAGATGGTAACCATTGTTACCTTGGGAGGTAAGGGTAGGACTCTTGCTTGGCCAAAGGGAGACCTACCCCAAAACAAAGTCAAATGTATTGAACACCACAGCAGATGTTTTGGCTAGGAAAAATGGTCAGGGATGGGAAAAGAGTATGGCCTGGGGATATTTAATCTACTGTGTTGTATTTTTCTTGGCTTCCTGTGAACCCAAATGGTGATCGAGATTTTCCTCAGCATACAAACTCATGTGAAAACAGGAGATTTGCTGCTTTGTAAATGAGAAAAATGGGAAAATTTGACCTAGTTATCTGAAAATTCACACAGAACTTCTCCTTTGAAAGTCCTTTGTGAGTTTATGACAACCTGTATTCCAATCTAGGGAGCACGTATTAGGCTATTGATGCAATGTCCTTCTTCAGCATAACAAACTGGCATTTATTGAGAATGTTTTTCGACTAGAAAACATATACATCAAATCCTTCTAACAGGAGTCAGCATCGATTCTCTCCTTTACAGGTGAGGAACAGAGGTTTGAAGAAGTTAAGACACTTGTTCATGGTCATCCAGCCAAAAGTGATAGACCTGTAATTTTAATTGTGTTTATATGAAGACAAGCCATATTGCTGACCTGTGTAATGGGCTGTCCTATATTTTAAGGCCTAATAGAAGTGGTGGCTAAAAATTTAAAAAGCCCAGAGAAAAACAATGGCACTTCCTAATCTAGAAAAGATGCTTGATGTGTTGAATGTTAAGGCTGGAAGGGAATTTAAAAATTGAGTCAGGGAATGTTCTCATTTTTCAGATATTCCAGAAGTGACACAATTGAGAATGTAGAACCAGCTGAAGGCAGGTGCAGCCTGGATGAGACATCATCATAGGTCCTCTATTCAATTCAGTGCTCTGTTTACATCACCTGTGGTCCATCTCAACAGATACTTCTCAGAACATCTAAAGGCACCTGCCACACAGACCAAAGTCATCTGCTAAAACCTCTTGGCACTAACAGAATACCATTACTTATAGTTAAAGTCCAAAGACTCTGTGAAGTGGTAAGTTAGAATGCCACTCTCTGGATTCTCCATAAATGTTACCTTCTCTATTTTTCCTGAAACTGTACAGAATTTAAAAGACTATAAAAGAAGTGAAACTATGGTGAGCCATTACTAACAATGGCTGAAGGACTTGGCCATGGAGAATCTGAACACCTCCAGCTAAGCATGGAACACTGTTGTGAGCAAGAGCCTAGGCTCTAGCATGGTGGCCTATGGCAGTGGAAAGCTGTAAATCAAGGTCATCAGTGCAATGACCTTGATTTACGATAGTCTCCCAAACCATCCCTTGATATGCATCACAGTTTGGAATCCCAATTTTATTATTTTTTTAAATCTGTCATATTTGCCAGATTATGTACAAATTAAAACTAGAAATACAGAACCTGTCTTTATCCCAGACATCCCATGTTCCCTGCCAAGAGACAACCTATACAATTTCTATTTTCAGTTATCTGGGTAGTTACCTTCTTACCTTTAAATAACATGGAAGTAAACTGCTATTTTACTTATCTTTCTTAGATGAGGGTTATTCACTCTTGCAATGACCATGGAGATATATCATTTATTTCATCCTCTCTCTTCCAAGATTTTGATAACTAAAATAATTTTCTCTCTTTTCTATTGGTTAGCTTTGAATCTTTAACTAATGTACCTAAAGTGTACAAGTTCTCCAACTTTTCTGTTGCACTTTCCCTACTACCTGTACATGTACACCCCTTCTTGTAGGGTCCAGAATAACATTTATATTCTGTTCTGTAATCATAATAAACCAAAATAATTTATTCTAAATCTTAAAACTAAGAAATAGCATTTTGTAATAAAGGCTGTAATGAGATAACATATTGAATATATTATTCTGATTATGCTTTATTCCTCTTCCTATATAACACATTTCTTAGCAGCCAATGACTATTTAGCCACCAGAAAGTAGGAAAGCCAATGTACCCCAGGCAGGAGGGAGAATGTAGAGTAGGGTTTTCAACCTTTGCTACACATTGGAATCACCTTTGGAGCTTAAAAAGTACTGATGCCTGGTTGCCATCCTAAGAGCATCTAATATAATCAGTCTGGCATATAGCCTGGGAGTTGGGATTTTTGAACTCTCTCCAGGTAATTCTCATTTACAGTTAAAGTTGAGAGGAAGTACTGGTCATAAAGAAAAAGTAAATGGAAAATCTACCCCTTATGACATTCTCTTTCAAATATGAGATAAAGGCTGAATACCTAGAGAGAGGAAACATGTAGATAGGTTGAGGGAAAACCCAAAAACTGAGGAGAGACTTTTGTTCCACTTCTTATTTGGGGATTTAGAACAAATACCCTAAGATGGTCTCCCCTCCACCCTTTGGCATAAGCTGAGAAACGATGGTATCTCAGTGTGATTAGGTTTAGCTCCCCAGAGTCTCTTCATGCCTTGTCATAAGCAGAAGTCCCAACATGCCTTATGTAGCTGATGATGCTAAATGGTGAGTGTAACTTGGCAGTCACCATAGACAGGAGCAAGCAATCCTTAACAAAATCACCCCGTGAAGCTGAGCAGATTATATATGACATAATTGCAAGGGGTATCAGTGTCAGTTGTGTTCCCCTAGAGTTGTGAGATGTGGAGCCTTGATCCTGTAACTAAAAAGTGCAAGATGAACCACTAGGGGTGGGGAAAAAAAGTAGGAGTTGCAGTCACAATGAAGGGCCAATTGAGCTCAAGGGGTGGTGTCATTGTAGAATCCTGCATTGGACTAGAGAGAACATACCACAAATTTTCGTGTTAGATGGCAGCTGGGTGCTCAGTCATTAGGTAGCAAAGGGACATTGCTGGAGAAGCCAGAGGACAATGAAATGAGAAGAAACATGGAAGACTGAGAATATACTAAGAGATTAAATCTCCAAAGATAAATTGTCAGCTTGAATTTCTTTCTTTTAATTTTTTGTTACACAATCGATAGAATTATTGTATCTACATGAATTATCTCATTTAGGTATATATTACCATATCTATCATTTGCATTTTTTGACAAGTATAAATGGTGGGCCACCTTACAAAACTATGAATTTTGTTTTCAGCTGGGTCAAAAAGTGCACTACGGTCATGGAACTTTTCCACAGAGTCAGTGTTACGGCACCTAGAGTCACTGGATAGGGAATGTTCATGGCATCAAAGTCAAGCTGATTAAAGTGATACTGCATTTTAGTTTGCATCATACTAGAGCAAATGTTTTTGTACAGTATTTTTTTTTCTGGGTTGAATCCAGTATTTACTGGATTTCCTGTTTTCTTCTACCTTGTTTTGTTTCACTCTTTGTTAGTGTGCTTTGTCAAGTAATTTCCTGAGAAAGAGTATACTGGAGATGAAAATTTTGAGACTCTATATGTCTTAAAATATATTTATTTTAGCTATACATTTATTAGATGACAGTGTTCAAATCATTTTTTCCTAGAACTTTGAAATCTATGTTCTATTGACTTCTAATATTCAGAGTTGCCAATTAAAAGTATGGTTTTTATTGTTTCATTGCTAGTTTTCTAATCTGAAATTTTATGATGATGTCTCTCAGTGTGAGTCATTCATACAGTTGATACCTATGGAGCCTTTCAATCACATCTTTCACTCTGGGAACATTCCTTCAATTACTTTGAAAATTAGACTTCTACTTTTCTCTCATATTTTCTATTTCTTGGTATTTCAGCACATATATTAATTTTAATTTTAATTTTGGTAATTTTATTTTTCATTTTACACTCTATTTTCTAATTTTGCTACTTAAATTATATCCTTTTATTTTGAAGACATGTTTTTTTCATTTGAGAGATTACAAATTATTGATATTTCCTCTTGTCTTTTTTGTGTGTGTGATAGTTTTTAAAATTACTACCCTAAATTATCTATTTCTTTTACTTCCATTTTTTAGTCTTTCTCTTACTCTTTCTCATTCACGGTGCTAGATTTCTTATTATGTTTACCAGTTCAAGGTTGCCATTCACATGCAGGGTAATACTGGTTTCCTCTGATAGGGACATGGGTCTGTCTCCCTGCCCACCTCCCCTGAGGAAGGTTTCTGATGGGGTGGGGGATCCTTTCAAGGAATAGTGTGTGTTGATGGAGAGGTTTTACCTTAGGGTAAAATTACAAGGACACAAATGTCAGGCCCTCAAGTGCCAGAATGAGGGGTATTAATCTTGTGCAGTAGTATTCACAGAAATAACCCTAATTTTCCTAATTTTATTTGCTTGATTTCTTTAGGATTGAGCTCTCTGCTCCCTTAGGTTCCATGGTGGGGAGGTTGACTGCTTTGGCTATTCCAAAGAGAACTTCAGTTAACCCTCTATAAGCAGCCCCTCTTCTTAGCCTTGACCTTCATCTTGCCTACTGACTACATGTCCTAGTTTCTGAGCACAGTCTCAGGTTATGCTTACTGTCTCACCCAGTATAATTACTGGTAGTCTTACCTTTTTCTATCAAAAGTGTCCTAGTCAAAAAAACAAACTGTATGGCCACTCTACTGTTGAACACCAATCTTGAGTTTCTCGGGTTCTAAAATGAAAGCACTACTTCTCCTGCATGGTGGCCTCTTACAGTATATTCTAGAATCTGTTTCATCTTTAACATATTTCCATTTGCTTTCCAATGTTTACATATTTGTTGGAATCCATTGTCCTCCTGATTCCTTCACTGTTGGGGTTTACTACAAATCTGTGACTGTATACTATTATCCCAATGGTGTGTTTTGCAGGAATGGAAGTGAATGTGAATGTTCATTCTGAAATCTTGAACTAATAATATCATGTTTGGTTTTAAATAAAATTAAAAATGAGACTTTGAAGCCCCCAGCCTCTGTTCAATGTTGCAATATTTAGGACAATACTATTTTCCAAAATACAATACGTCATCACTGACCCAGTAAGCATACAATCTACCAATGGTCTGAGATTGCTAACATTTACTATCATCAGAAATAGGCAGAACACAGAAGCTAGCAAGCTCAGTTTAATGTTTATTGTAACATGTAACTTTCTTAGAACAACTTCAGGTTAAGTAAACAATAGCCCTAAACAACAGTCTTTGGAGCAGAGGAAGAATAATCAGGGTTAAATTTTAATATATTACTGTCCATGTGAGAACCATTAAAGACATTATTGTTCCTCTATTTAATTCAACTTGACAATATAGGGGAAAAACCATGATGCTAAAATTTAAGTTATATTAGAAATGTGAATGGGCATTAAAAAGCTCGTATACATGTAATTATTCAATTTAAAATGCATTAGCTATGATATGGCAGTGAAGTCTTTACACTCCCTTTAATTTCATATTCTCTGTGTATTGTTATCCTTTTGACACAACTAGGCATCTATGCCATATTCCAAAAGTACAAAGGTGATAAAACATGTAGGTGATACAAATTATCTGGCATATTTTTTGCTCCTAAAAGTATTTCCATAAGGTGCCACTATTTGTCTCTCACACTTTAAGCATGATCCCCAGTGATCTGAAAGATGCATGTGTTCTCCAGATCTTTGATGATTTAAAGTCACTTGGCTTCTAAGAACATGGGGTGCTAAGTTCATGTTCCAGAATGAAGTACCAAAATAGTTATAATAGATCCAGGAATTCTGATATTCTGGTCCCCCCAAAAGGGAGAGAACATTGGTATTAAAATACTTGCTACTCAGAAGAATGCAAGTAAAAATGCAACATAACTTATAGAGGCAGAGAATTGGGCTGGTGCCCAACAAATATTCTGCACTTTATATATGCTAACACCATTTCAGAGTGGTAGAACATGCAGAGGAGAAACTTAACTCATCAAAAATGAAAACTGCTTTGGGCAACCTGGGTCAGAGGAAAGAGACCACAGTCTCCTCACATTCTGTGTGCTGTGTGAGAAAAGACAGGTAAAAGACAGATGCAAATTGAGGTGCTGCTACAGAAATCCTCTGACCTTTGGTACTTCATGTCCATTGCAGGGTAAGCTGGGCATGCGGGGCTCCCACAGAGGAATCTCTGCAAATTCTCAGTTCCTTGACACACTTATATTCAGATGTGACTACAGTTAGGATTGACTTTAGGGCCCTCAATAAATTCATTCTTTTGAAAGAAATTTCACTTTTTTTGTGTCTAAATCTTGGTTCATAAATTTTATAATCAATTTAGGAAAAATCAAGCTTGTTATTGAGAATTAGCTGCACGCTTAAATTGTATGCTTAAAAAGTAGAGTATGAAAATTTTATTTTATTAGCTGCTTATCTGAGTTTCTAGGACTTTGTATAGCAGCCACAAATCAGCACCTTGCAGACTTCCAATCACAGCGAATGTTATTGCCTGAGGGCCATGGCTCCTGGGCTCTGGAAACCATCTGTCACTTGATTTGTTTTGAGGCCATGTTTCCCATAGGCAGCTCCCAGCCAATGACTGAGGGGAACTAAAGCAAGTCTGTTGTTGGCTGAAATTGCCTCAAGGATTCCTAGGTGCTATGTCAATACTTTCCTACACCATACACTTCCCGACCTCCCCACCTTGTCTCCTCCACTTGGGGGTCACACTTATAGTGTGGTCTGATGGCTCTCCCCGCCTTTACCAGCCCGATCTTCCTTTTCACTCATGCTGGCATTTCCCTTAAGAAATGCCTTTCATTTCCCCAATGAATTCCATCTTAACATCTTCTCCTAAAAAGACCTAGACTAACACTGTGTGCCTTAGAACAACTTGCGCCTCTCAGAACCACTTGAATCTGCTAGTGTTTCAACCTTTGCAATTCCAGACAATTAGGACTTTATATCTACCTGAGAGATATCAGGCAGAAACCAGGTTCATCCAAAGTATATGGTCAACTGGCTCATTCTAGAACAGTGGTTATTGTTTTTGCTTCACAAATTCTGACCGTATGCAGCTGTTACCACATCATCCTGCCAGTGAGCCCTAACATACCTTCAAAAAAAAAACATCACATCCTCAGTATTTGGTCTCACACCCCATTGTTCAACAGGGAGCAGACTGCCAGATCTGGATTAGGACAAATGTCTTCAGATTCCCAGTCCATAGCACCTCCAGTGACACCAAACATTTCTGTCTTACCAACATGGCCCCAGTCATGGGTTGACCCAAACCATCTTGTTTTCCTTTTAGGGCAAAATACTTAAAGTCCCAAAGGTACTGGGTCTCATGTATACAGGGAAACTTTCCCTTACAGCCTGTGAAATGTTTGAAATGCCTTCCTGACAATTGAAAAGGATTGTCTTGGTTTTGAAAAGGGAGAAGTGAATGCCATGTGGGGAGAAAGGACTTGGTTTTGATAAGACCACATAAAAGTATGTTGAGAGGGTACAGTTTCTGTCTCTGGTTTCCCAAGTCTGTGTTCCCTCATCAGGGTTGCTTTTTGTCCAGTTGCTGATTTTCCAGAATCCAAATCATGAGGAACCTGGATTCACAGGGCCCAAAATGTGAGTGCCAGGGGCTTCTGATCTATCCCCCTGAGGGATAGAAGGGGTGCTAAGTCTCCGCACAAGTTTCTCATACCCTAAACTTTTCAATTCTTCAAAACCCCAAGGACCATAACCTGGGAGGGGCATACATGTAAGATATGGGGATGAGCTGCCCATGAGGGCTTTCAGACTCCTCCTTGTAGCTGAAATCATGAACACATTCTAAAGAGGGTAAAGCCCGAAGAAGATTGATGTGATGAGGTTGCGAAATCCTAGTGCTATTTTTTCCCTAGTCTCTAAAGCTGCCCTTTTACAATATGGTTGGTACAAAATATAAATTCTGGAGGAAAAATAAGATAAAATAGTAAGAAGACAATGCACCATTCTTTTATACTCAGTCCCCTGGTCTTTGTGGCTGTGATGACTGGCATATGTTGAGATAAGAAGTCAGTGCCTGTGGGATTTTGTACCCGACACAAAATGTCACAAGATGCTGGTCCTGTGGGAGCCGTGCAGAGAAGGGCCTTTGAAGGTCAGCTCTCTGCCGTCAGGCTGTGTGGTGCTGCCTGGGTGACCCAGATGCATTGGGTCTTACATCACAAACTCATCTGGTTCTCTGTCTTGTCTTTTTCTAAGGTGAGATTTGCATAATCATTAATAATCTTAATAAGAATTAAAACACCAATGATAATATAACTTTTATAAAGCATTTAAAATCAATAAGTAGAGAGAAAAATTGGACTTCTGCCGTTGTTGTCTAAGATCGAACCCATCGGGAATAACCTAGAAGGATTAAGAAGAGTTACCGCTTGCTGTCTTTCTCAGAAATTCTTTAGTTACTGAATTATCAGAATCAAAATTTCTATTTTTCCTCAACCCAACACTTCTCTCTGGGAATATGGCTCCTTTGGGGATTTTGAGTTCTGTAAAGGATGGACAATGGAGGGTGCTGGATGTTGTTTCTGTTCCCTGCTTTATAATATGCTTTGATTCCAATAGCAACAGTTGGAAGAAGTTCTAGTAAATTAAAAACCTCAGAGCAAGGAACCGAAGAGAATGGAATTAATGATAAATCCTAAAACTTTAAATCTTCAGGCTTAGTGATGGGTGTTTCAATGCTCCTGTATGCCTGTTTTTCCAGGTTTCTATACAAATGTCAGCCATGATTATGACAGTCATGTTTTACATGCTGCAGCATACACTATTTGGTGCCTAAGTAAACATAATGCCAGTGGGAGCACATAGGTCCGTCTCTATTTATGTTTTATTCCTTAAAATTGCAAGGCTATTTTTTTTTTGCCAGATTTTAGAGTTCTATGTAGAGCCTTGTCATTTCTGCTTGGGGACAGAACCAGCTATGACACCCTCAGGACATAGCACATCTACCTAAAGCCAAGGGCTGCAGGGTGATTTTCTTGATCAGCTGCATCCTTTGGTGAGCTCTCTTATGATCAAAGACATTGGCAGCTAACTTAAAACTACTGGACTTCAAGCTGGGGCACATTTGAAGGATAAAGTAGAGATGTCTCTCAGGGTGCCCTTGTGGTCCCATATTGTGCTTATAAGAACTAGGGAGTAGATTAGCCAAGTCATTTTAGGGCAGAAGGTAACATTTGATTCAGTATTCTTATTTTTCTTAGGTTTATCACTGTTCATCACAAAAATGTGAGAATTTCCTTTGGTTTGGAGTATGGACTTCTGTTCAGAACAATGATGATACCAGTAATTAATACTGATGAAGAGTTTACTATGTGCTTGGCACTATTGCTAGAACTTTACATATATTAGCTCATACTATCCTTATCAATAATCCTCTGAGGTAGGTGCTATTGTTATCCCCATTTACAGATGGGGGAAACAAGTCCAGGCTCATTAGAGAAGAGCCCGGCTGGGTAGTCTGGCTGTGAATGAGGCTGCTCTTGGTATCACTGTGGGGATACTTCACCATCTCACCCAGGAAGATGTTCATACTCAGAGTTGCCAGGGTCTGATGCTATGTCTTTTCAAAATAAGTCTCTACCCTTTGATTTGACAAATGAAGGTCTGAATCATTTTATGCAATTCTACATTTATATTTTGAAAGAGATGTTGAAAAATGTAGCTTGCATAGAGGTATGCAGCCAAGAAGGTGAAGGCTTTGGAAACTATGTAATATGAGGGGTGTTTAAAATAAGTAAAGAATGAATTAAGTGATTAACCAGAGACACAGGAAGTGGCTCTGCAAACTGCCTTCGAATAACTCAAGGGGCTCTCTCCACATGGGCCGGGCACATTTGAGCTCTCTATTCAGGACAGAACTGGGATAAATGAGGAGAAGCTTCAGGAAAGTCGAATTCATTTTTGAACACTTAGAATCAACTGAAGACAGAACTGCTCTGAAAGGTAATGAGCTCCCCATCATGTCTTTCCTGTAGTGAGGGCTATAACATCTGCTGGGAAGAAATGGGCTTTTGTACATCAGGGCAGGAGGTTAAATTGGGTGAACTCCAGGATCAATTCCAACACCAAGATTATAGTGGGGTGATTTTACCATTTCAGAAAGGAACTAAGTTAAAGTTCAGCATATACCTCTTTGAAAACCATATTCTATTAGGCACAACCCCTTAGGGCAGCTTATCGGGGAAAAGGTAGGGTAGACAGAATACAGGGCCACAACTTAGACAAAAAATGTCAGGTCCTGCCTCCACCATGTATATATAGGACCCTGCCCAGGTGCATTACTCCTCACACCCTTGATTTCTATAACTTTAAAATGGAAGATGAGGGGTATCATCATTTTGGAAAGTTCTAAAATAGTGATAACTAGCTCCAAAAGTTTTCTGATTAATCATCAGTTATTTGGAAAATACAATAAAACGAAGTTATCCTGCCCACAGCGGTGTGGCTGATGGTGAAAGTGTTGTATAAAGCATCTCTATATGTCATTTCTGCACATTTTTTAGACATTGAGTTTGCCAACAGACCTTGTGCCTTTTTGTATCTTCTTATAAAGTGAAGGTTTTCTCAGCTATTTCTTTTCCTTCTCTCTTTGTCTTATTCATTTGGCACCAATACAACTAGTCTGTGATCAAGAACTGTCCCCTTGGCTGGGATATTCTAGTTTCTTAGGGCCTATTGCATTCCAAACGATAATTGCGCAGCTTTGCTGGAATTGGTTGCTCATTCTTCTAACATTTATAGAAAGCATCTATAGAACACCACCTTTTTATTTGTCCTACCTACAGAAAACTTTTACTCTGCTTACATCTTTTTGTAAGTCAATTTGTACTTCAAACATTGTGTTGTATTTTGGAGACAACAAGTTAATTCATAAGTGTTTGGGGCCTGCTTTTCAAGCCTACTCCATGGCATAACACTGCTCACAACACACTTCCCATGTTTTAAAAGGAATTTTCCTCTAAATCATGTTGAAATGCCCTCTGAAAGTGTGGCATGTATATAAATTCTTCATTATAGACACATATCCATAACTCTTATAAAAACTGATTAGTTCACTTGAGATAAAAAAGAAAGTCATTCTAATCAGTTGTTGCCATTGGTCCCTTTTATCTGAACAAGATGGTAGTGGGTTTACAAAGAATCGTTCCCCTTACACCCAAATCTTGGCAATGAGAAACTGACAACAGATTTTATCATCCTACTACCCAACGCCTGAGGCTTGGACCCTCCCATTTGAGTATAGGGGGAAAATACACACCTTGTCATCCAAGGAGGGACCCAGGCCCATATCCTAACATTCCCATCCCCCCCAACACACACACAATCTGTTCTTCACATACTCAAAAGCTCCTTCACTCAATTTCAATAAAAACAGAATTCAGTTTTGTCTCAGAATTTTGCTTTCTCCCCAGTATGGAGTAAAGGGCTTAGGCTGTTTTATCAAGTGCTGCAATACACGTGGCTACTCAGAAATAAAGGGTTTCCTCTCCACTCAAAGGCAGGGTGCACATCTGTATTGCAGTTAATTAATTTAGTCTTCATATCAAATGCTTGGAACTACAAAGAAGCCTTACCAGCTAGTTCCCAACAACCAAAGGATAAAACACTTAATGAAAAGGCTAAGAGATTTAGCAAACACACTGTTTGCCATTTGGGAGTCACTTAGGGCTACTCAAAAAGCACTCCTTGATTGAAACCAATTAAAAGGAGCCAAACACCTACTTCACTGAAGAAAGCTTAAATATTCCACCTACCTAATAATGGTCCCAATAGAGCTCCAAAGCCCTGGAGACCTCATGAATATTCTAAGAATTTAAAATACCAAAAGAAGGAGGGATGGGGAGGAGGAGAGAATTCTTTGCTTCTAAAATAATAGTGGCTGTCCTGTGGTTTTGCATAGCCTTCCAGGACTTGCTTTTCAAGCTCTTTATTGAATTTGCTCAGGTCTTTAACTGATCTCCGGAGGACTCAGAAGTCTTAAGCTAATTACATTTGGCTCAGATATGCTTGATGAGATGGGAAAAATACAAAGTTTTGATAGGGTGAAAAATCTCTAACCATCTGCTGGTGGTGTTACTAAAAAAAAAAAAACAATAGGGGATAAGGAAGAGGGCAGCCAGCCAGAGTGAAAAGGTACTGGATTTCTTTAATTACTGGGTCAATGAGACTATTACTGCTTAGAATGTTGGGAAAGGCCAACCAAACAAGTTTAGTGGACTAAGCAACAATGGTGCTTAGCAAATAAGCAAAACCAAATGTTGACACTAGAAAAGGGATGCCCTTTTTAAGGAAGAAAAAGGAATTAGGTCAGCTTGGCTTGGAAAGGCATTTCTAATTAGAAATCACAGGTAGCTTATGGAAAGGAGAAAGGGAGATGTGCTCCTAAATTGGAATTAGGTTTCAGAACAGCCTCTGCTCTTCTCTTTTAGGTTATCTGCGTTCCGCAAAGGCAGTTTCAGATGGAGCCCTGGTGACGTGTGTTCTCTCTGATGCGTCAGCCAGACAGTTGCTTCTGTTTTACTTGGCAACCCAGGCGAACTGCCTGCCTTTAGCTTTCAAATCAATGCCCCAGGTGCTAATTCAGTATGGCAAACAGCTTATGTGCATTGCTCTGAGTGCCCTGTTCAGTTTCTCCTTTTATTTTTTTGTAAATAATGAATCCCCTCCAATTCAGCTGAGAAAATGTTAGAATTTAGAAGACAAATGGACTTAAATCAGACAGGGATGGCTAAATCAAAGTTTGTTTTTTACTTCACGTAGGGTAACTCTTGAAGTTGAGCACAGTGGTGCCCCCAATCCTATTTTTGTTCTTTTTTTCAGCCTTTGCAGAGGAACTGCCATTTTCTTTCACACTGCTCCTTCTTGCTTCTGTGTCTGAAGATGGGTAAAACTGCTGAGATAACAGTGAAGAAATATTTTTTCCCTTTGTTATTCACTTTTCATCAAAACCAGAGAAACATGACTTCAGTAGTGAACACATTTTTCAGATATAAAACTCAAACGCTGTGTGTTTTCAGATAAACAGGTCAGGATGTGCCTGGAGTACCCTGGGTTTCCTTTCCAATGGACAAACACTAACCTCTTCTGCACAGTCTCGTTGTTTCCTCTTCCACACGGTCCCAGACCTGCCACCCTGGGAGGGATGAACTGTGTCATTGACCACAAGGAGATCACATGGGGGAAGAAAGGCTTACGAACAGCTGATCTCAGACATACTGGGATTTGAGCTGGGAAGAGGTACCCACCTTTACCACATTACCCTATGCTCTCTGTCCCAGCTGCAGGTCCTGGGAATCTATGATGATGCTAAAGACCTACCATAATGCCTGATGTGAGTCATATGAGTGGATAAAAAACAAGGTCTTGGCTAGTGGTTCTTAAAGTGTGGTCCCTGGACCAGCAGCATCAGCATCACTTGCTGACTTGTGAAAAATGCAAACTCTTGCCTGCCCATCATCCCCACATCTACTGAATCAGGAACTTGAGATATAGGGCCAGCAATTTATCCTTTAACAAGGTATCCAGGTGATTTGGGTCTACTGAGAAGGGAGTATGTACTATGTTGTCTATCTATCTAATCTAATCTATCATCTATCACATCCATCCATCTAAATACATGATATCTTTGCTGTGTTTAAACACCTACTCTCCACCAAAATAAGATGGAGGAAAAGGTCTAAGAGATTTTTCAAATAGGATGGTCTGAATTTGGATGCCAAATACTAGAGTAGTGGTGCCATTCAAAATGTGGTCCACAGACCAGCAGCTTCATCATCACCTAGAAACTTGATACAAGTACAGATTCCCAGGCCCACCAGGACCTAATGTATCATAATCCCCAGGGGTAGGGTCCAAAAATCTGTGTTTTAACAAACACTCTAATTTTTATACATACCTAAGTGCTAGACTAATATATTCACAGTATTTGTGGTCAGTTTGGCCTTAAACTACTAGAAAATCTTTAGGGTCAAGAGGTTCTCTATTCCCATTTCATGGTGTCATTCAGGGAGAGCTAAATTGGAAAGAATTTAGACATGAATTTTATATCTCCTTTCTTTCCAAAAAGTATTGTTTGAATATTTACTTAATTATTTTACCCAGACCAGAAAATAGAAACCAGCTCTTTCTCTTCCTTCCATCTTTTTTCCTTCTTTTCTCCTTTCTTCCTCCCTTTTTCACTGTTTTTTCTCTTTCCCTCCTCCCTTTCTTTATTTCCCTAATGCCTTTACTGTAACTCCTTCACCCCCGCACCCCCGAATCTCCTAGAGATGCATAACTATTCTATTGGCTGTGGCCACAGTAATTAGATTAACCTGAATTAAATTTCAGTTGTGCAATCAACAGAGACTGACATTAAAAAGGGATGGGTCATGATAATAAAAATGCTGCCTAATTTAGCATGGATTATAGAAAGAGGAATAACTGTATGGCAATTCCTAACTAGAACATGGAAAGATATTGAAAGCCTCTGCTTTCTCTGGGGATCTATTAGGACAAGCCTACATTTTTAACATGGTTTGAAGGAACTCTGTTGTGAAGAAACATATTAGTTTCCTATTGCTGTCATAAAAAATTACCGTAGACTTAGTGTTTTAACATAACACAAATTTATTATCTTATAGTTCTGGAGGCCAGAAGTCTGAAATGGGTTTTATGGGGCTAAAATCAAGATGTAGGCAGAGTTACTTTCCTTCTGGAGGATCTGGGGAAGAATCCATTTTCTTACATATTCTAGTTTTTAGAGGCTGCCTGCATTTCTTGTCACATGACCTCCTTTATCTATCTTCAAAGGTAGCAACAGAGCATCTTGAAATCTCAAGCAGTGTCCTCTCTCTCTCTCTCTCACACACACACACACAAACTATATCTATATTTATCTTGTCTATTTAGTTATATTTAATTATTAGATGTTATGCAAGTTTTATTTATTATATAACCTATCACACAAGGTTGTCTATAATATTTTAATGGAAAAATAAGAGTAGAGTAACATAGTATAAAATGAGTATTCATTTTGAAAAATATCCCTTACATTAAAATTATATGTCCCTATCTTAATATGTTATGAGCCACATATCTCTTGATCCTGCATGTTATTATTTCATGAGCTGAGCTCAAAGTATATGAACAAAAGAAGGACAGGTGAAATAATTTTTGTGTATATTTGAGGAATAAACTACTTGTGATAAATGGAAAAGAAATATTCTTTGAAAATGCCTCTAAAAAGAAATATCCAGGTTTTGTTTCTGTCATTTCTATTTCTCTGCATTTTTTCCTACTACTTTCAATTAAAATTCAAGGCTAATAAACTATAAAATTCCTGAAAAATAAAGAGATGTCTATGTCAAAAATGTGGGCTCTAAAAATGAGATGATATTTATTGGTTGGAAACAGGACTGACTCATCACAACAACATTTCCTTTAAAAATTAACAATGAAATAAAGATATTGCATAGAATTGAACCAAACCTCTTGCTATGGTTAAAATGTTTACTTCCTTAAAAAAATCATTGTAGCAGATGTTATAAAATACATGTAGTAAAACATTCAAGCAGCAAGCTCCCTAATTGTTTCCATCTTGATTACAAAAACACATTGAAAGGTAAAGCCTCACAGTGAAATAAATGAAAAAAATAATTAACATTCCAAGCACTCCTTATACCACCTGCTCTTTACATACTGCATTGAAATGAAGGCACCTGATATATAGAGTAATGAAAAGAAATTGGGCTTCCTTCTAAAACAAAGAGAAAAGTAGCATTTCAATTTGCAAGCAGATGCTCTAATCAATTTCTGAGTTTGAGGTTCTATGTTAAAATAATTGTTGAGAAGAATTGGGTCTTTACAACAAAATGTGTAAGTGAACACATATACACGTCTATATTATTACAATCCCCATTAACCCCACTCACATTGTGGGTAGACCTCCTTTGTCACCTCATGGTCTTTCTGTAAAAACGGTTTTGATTAGGATGTTTAGCTCACAGTCCTAATGCAAATCTCCCTTGCAGTGTACCCCGAGAAAGTAAAGATCAATTGGTTTACTAATAAATAAATGGAACCTCTTTTAGGCACAGTGGCCAAAGGAATTGTGTTCAAAGGAAACAAATTTGTATTCTAGGGAGACAGATTACTTCGCACCATCCATTGGCTGAAATTCTCGGAGCCAAGCCACCCTGCTTTGGGTCCTCTCTAATGGGGGTTAAAATCAGGGGGCACATTTTTCACAGTCCACCAGTTTGAGGAGGAGTGGACAGAGGAAACGCTGTGTGTGCAGAAGGGCAAGGCATTGTGGGATAATCCTGTTTTCCCAGTACCAGTGAACCATACATGTATTATGTCTGTGTGTATTGATAAAGTCTTGTAATTGAGGAGTTCTGCATGGGAAGGAGGGGTTTCATATTTAGGGTAATTTGGACTACATTGACATAGATGCTATATACTGGAAGTTAGCAAACTTTTTTTTTTTTTCTGTTAAGGGCCAGATAGCAAACATTTTAGGTTTTGTGTGTTTTAACAAAATTTTATTTGTGGACCCTGAAATTTGTAATTTCCATGTCTCACAAATTGTTACTCTTTCCCCCCAACCCCCAACCATTTGAAAATGTGAAAACCATTCTTAGCTCACAAGCCATATGAAAAGAGGCAGCGGGTCAGGTTTGGCCTATGGGTCATAGTTTGCTCACTCCTGCTAATCCTGCTTACCCCAGCTATTCTTCAAAAATGGCTTCATTTCATTTTTTTCATAACTTCAAGATATGTGAGGATAAGTACATCCCTCACTGAAGAGGAACCTGAGGCTCCAAGAGGCTTAAGAAGCTTACTCATGGTAATAGCTAGGCAGTGTCAAAGCCAGAACTAAAAGTCAGATCTTCTGAGTCTTAACCCTATCACACACACACACACACACACACACACACACACACACACACACACACACTGTATAAAATTCATATGGAATAGTGAAAAAAAGCATAGAGAAAATGAATTGTATGTGTGTGTGCCTGTGTTCCTTGGTATCCGCCAGGCATTGGTTCCAGGATTCCTCTTCCACCCACCCTTCCCAGGATAACAACATTTTCAGTTGCTTAAGTCTGTTACAGCCCTCAGTATCTGTACTGTAAGCCCGATGACATTGTAACCTATACTTGTTGCTGGCTTGCCCTTCACTTATGCCTGTGTATATCATCTACTTTTGTTCCCAAGAAGACTTTAAACCATAATATACCTTTGGTTGCCACCAATTTTGGTCAACTTTAGTAAGTAGATAAAGGATTAATATTCCATATTATATTTATTAACTGATACAAGAAAAATAATAGGGATGTATGTTTTCTACATAACACTTAGAAGTCTAATATATTCATAATAAAATAAAATTATGTGATATAATAATAACAATGTTAATATAGTTATTAAGACTTTGTGTCAAATATTTCTAAATTTAACAACAAATAAAAATCTACAGGAAAATGTTTTAATGCTGGCTTTGTATTTTATGCTAAAATATTAGATCCTTTTTAGAGGAGATCTCCTGTAATGTTACTTCCCTATTTGGTTATTAACCTAAGTGATGTTATTTGACTGGATTTCATATGTGCTGCAGCTCCTGCTGAGAAAGCATAAAACTAGGCTCATTTAGAAGGAGGCAATGCGGCAATATGAGAAAAGCTGCCATATGTGAAACCTCACTTTATGCCTATTGAAATTTTTGTATTTCAGGTCTCCTAGGGACATGTCCATTGTGCTATTGTGTAATTTTATCAGCATGAAGTTCTGCTGAATATTTTCTCTTCTTTTCAAAACCCATATTTTGGTAGAGCTAACTTCCAAACTTAATGTTGTGACATCTGTGCCATACACCTGGGAGACACAGAAGATGTATCCTGAAGATTATCTACATTTTCTAATCTTACAGAATGCTACAAAATGAGAGGAAAAGATTATACATTTTTTTTCTGGACAGGACTTCTTTGAAAGAAACGCCTTTATGTCTCCTTAGAAAGATTCTCAAAATAAAAGAGAATCACTATTTCTAAAGCTAAAAACAACGTTCCTACAAATGTCATAGAATACTGATTTGTTTTTGCTCACAGATAAGAATAAGTTTTAATACATATGTTCAACTTTCCATTAAGAGATACTGTGAATATACACAAAACCTGGAGCTATTTTCCCAAAATATTTTTAAACAAGGCTCTTTAATACCTATATAAAACAAAAGAAAATTCTACTATTTGAACTTATTTACTACTTTTATTCTGTAAATCTACCAAGACATCAATGGCTTCTTTTTTGTGAATCATTATGTTACACACCTGAAACTAATATAATGTTATATGTCAATTACATTTCAATGAAAAATAAAAAGTATTGTTCACTCAGATTTCTCAAACAGAAGATTGAGATCATGACAAAGAAAAAGGACTTTGTGAATAGGACAGGTGCCTCCCCCATCATCTTTCATTAGTTATTCTACCTTTATAGAATGAAATATGTGTTTTTGGAACACCCTGCAGGTAATGATGTAAAAATGAAATGTGCAGAACAATTTTTGTTGAAAGATAATGTAGCATATGTGAAGTTTATATGGATTTAAATAGTTAGGAAGGACAATAAATGAGAAACTCTACCTATGGATTCTCTTGACTTTGTCATCGATTTATCAAATTATGATAAACATTAAATGCTTATGGAGTACTTTCTGTGTTCCAGGTATTGGTATAATTACTTTTCAAATTTCACCACAACTGTATGTATGGGACTTTTGTCATCAAAGTCTTACAGATAAGGAATCTGAGGCATTGAAAAACTAAATAACTTGCCCGAGGACACCCAGTTTGTTAATTAGGAGCAGAGCTAGAGCAGAGCAAACTAAATCTACATTGCCCTATTTTCCTTTGGTTACTTTTCTTATGTGTAACTGGATAGCTTTTAACTCTTGCTTTGAAGCAAGTAAAATGGTAAAGGCGATGCATTTTAAGTGATTTCAAAGTTAGAAATATTCAAGGCAGGGCCAAGTTAAGTATCTGCGGCAAAGAAGGAAAGGGACAATGTGGTTAATTCAAGCCCGCAGGCATTATTACTCTCCTACAGATAAAAGTCAAATCTTAAAAAAAATTCAACTTCAAAGTTTTGACAAGCAAGTAGCAGAAGTTGACCTAATTTCTTTCTCACATGCTATTTCACCATTTGCAGAAGAGGGTTGGTATTCTCACAAGGGAGAGGTAAAAAGTGGGTAGTTAACTTGTCAGTAATTGCAGGAGTACTCAGTGCTAGAGAAGCTAGTGCAAGAAAGGAGACATGTCCAAGTGTATAGAACACAAGTTACTTTCCTCTGTAGGTCAAATTAATAAGGAGAAAATGTATATCCACTTGATGTTTCTCATTTGCATGTCTCAAAGTACAGTATACAAAGTAAATAATTTCTGCTACATAGAAATTAAATAGGCAGGCACCACTGGGTATTTTATATTTTACAAGTACAATCCAAAGGAGCAATGCCATGTAACTATCTAAAGTAAGGGTTGTATCAAATGTCTAGTAAGACATTAACTACTCCAAGCGTACCTTTTACTTAACTTGCCAGGGGCATGGTGTTGTGAGCCTGAACTAAGATTAGCAATACAGAAAGGTTATTAGAGGCATGGACGTGGACGAATATTGTGCTCTAAATATAGTGAAAATAAAGAGATGTGAAAATCACTAACATGGTTTCCTAATTAAACTGTATCAATGCCTCTGTCAAGAAGACTTTGTTATGGAAGCTGTAGCTACTACTGACCTGATTGTACAATTGAGATCATGTCTGCATTTTACGTTAATTTGGAAACAAACTGATCACTGTGTTCTATAAACAAGGCCTGTCAAGTTATTACTTTGCAACTGCTTTGCAAACACATATTATTTAAGAGCCGTATGATTTATGACATAGTATACCAGAGAAATGATTTCACTTCATATTTCATGTTTTAGTTTCTTTTAAGAGATTTTTTACAGATAAAAATAAAATTCTTCAAGTTTTTCAATAAATACTGAATTTCTGTAACTATGTGTTTTTATTCATTTTTTCACATTTTTGTTGTTATTCAAGTATAGTTGTCTCTATTTTCTCCCCATCACTGTCCCCAACCACAGCCATCCCCACTTCCCACCCTTGATCCTACCCTCCTTTGGCTTTGTCCATGTGTCCTTTATAGTTGTTCCTGACAACGTTTCCCCCTTTCCCCCCATTATATCCTCCCACCTCCCCTCTGGTTACGGTCAATTTGTTCTTAATTTCAATGTCTCTGGTTATATTTTGCTTGCTTGTTTGTTTTGTTGATTTGATTCTACTTAAAGGTGAGATCATATGGTATTTGTCTTTCACCTGGCTTATTTCACTTAGCATAATGCTCTCCAGTTCCATCCATGCTGTCACCAAGGGTAGGAGCTCCTTCTTTCTCTCTGCTGTGTAGTATTCCATCATGTAAATGTACCATAGTTTTTTGATCCATTCATTTACTGATGGGCACTTAGGTTTCTTTCAGCACTTGGCTATTGTAAATTATGCTGCTATGAACATTGGGGTGTATAGATTCTTTTGAATTGGTGTTTCAGGATTCTTAGTGTATAATCCCAGTAATAGAATTGCCAGTCAAAAGGCAGTTCCATTTTTAGTTTTCTGAGGAAATTCCACAATGTTTTCTGCAGTAGCTCCACCAGTCTGCATTCCCACCAACAGTGCACTAGGATTCCCTTTTCTCCACATCCTCTTCAGCACTTGTTGTTTGTTAATTTGTTTATGATGGCATTCTCACTGGTGTGAAGTGGTATTTCATTGTGGTTTTAATTTGCATCTCTCTGATGGCTAGTGATGTGAGCATACTTTCATATATCTGTTGGCCCTCTGCATGTCCTTCTTAGAGAAGTGTCTGTTCAGGTCCTTTGCCTGAATATGCCTGATCTCATTTGATAATGTTTTTTTAAATTAGATTTTTAAAAAAGATTTCTATGTTTACTCCAATGTATTGACTTCTTGTCCCAAATACTGCTTTAAATTTTACAAAGTGTTCATTTCTCCTATGTCTTCAAAAATCATTATAATACTCAGTTATTTTTAACAGTACTAAATATTATGGTATCCTAATGTTACTGGAAAAATCTTACAGTTTAGGAGGTTCATATAATATGCATATTTTATAGAAATTGCTTCTTTAATTACTATCATATGAAGGATGACAGCAGGAAATCAATACCAAAAGGTCAATGTATTTGTTTTGTAGCCATCTCAAATTGTCTAAGACTCATACATCTAGTCCATAATTTTGATTTCTTATAGGCTTTCTCAATACTACATTTTTAAAATTAAATTGAATCTAAATGAATAAGAAAAGCATATTATACTATTTGTAATGACAGAAAACTGTTACAAGTATCCTCACTTGCTAATGGATCATATTCTACTCACAAAAGTAGTTTTAGGATTAAAGAAATGTTTCATTTTCCCCCTTAACAGACTGCAACTGCACGAGGACAACTCTGATGGTGAATTCTAGGCAGGAATCCAAAGAGACTCTCTATTTTGATGGGTTATTTAAGAGCAGCCTACCTTTCTCTCTTTTTTCTTCTTGGTCACCTGGTACTGGAATCACTTCCAGTTGCTCCTCAATCGTGGCATCTTGGTTTGATGAAAACTCTAAAAAGAATGAGACAGGAGGATACTCTGGAATTTTTTAGTTGAAATCGTTGACAAAACACACTTACTAAAGCATACAAAGTTAAAATTCTTTCCCTCACCCCCTCCAAGTTTTAACAGGCATACAAAGCAGAAAACTATTGCTATTCTCTAGAAATCATTGCCTAAAACACACCCACCCCGCTCTCCAACACACAGGTGTGTGTAGGAGTCCTGGTCCGTGGTTTTGTCTCATTCTCTGGTAAAGATATATGCCATTTTCAATACCTTCTGTTTCCGTGTATGAGCTCTGTGACTCTGCCTCAAGTTTTATCTCATTCTTCATTGAATCATTCTCTTGTCCTGTTAAGAAGAGTGATTGAATTTTTTTTAAAATGTGATACGCATGACCATAGCTTTATTCCTGGTTTGAAAAAGAAAAGAATCTCAGAAACCAAGCTGCAACCATGCATGGAGAGGTAGAGAACAGTTTTGAATGAAAACAGAGGGTGAAGGTATCATTTTTGCAGATCATCAAATTTACCTCAATTATTTTATAAGAAATATCTAGGTAATTTAGGTAAAAACTCTTCTTTGAGCTGATTGGTATAATTAATATTTAGCTTATGAATGTACTAACAGAAGTGAACACAACCTGGAAGTTTTGATATTTTAAATAATTCCTGGGTTGTATGTGTTAATTATATTTAATTTTCCTTGAAGATATATATATTCCTGTATTGAAGATTCCTGGAAAATTAAAACACTAATTGCATTTTCATTCTTCCATCAATGGAGCATGAAAAATTGGAGCAATGTGAGCACACACAGACTGGGCCCCCTAACAGCCCAGCCACTCTCTAATGGCACCTGCTCAACACAGCAAAGGTCAGGAGAGAATTCAGCCAACTCTTAGTTACCATGAGGCTCATTATCTAGTAATGTTTTTTATTCCCCACTACACCCCCTGGCTTCTCCTCCTCCCTATCCCTGTAGGGTTTAGAACATTTAAGTGTTCATTAAGGGGGTAAATTGAAATCTCTACATTTTGTCTCATATTGATGAAAGATTTTATGCTCAGGGTATTTCACTGCTGAATTAAAAAAAAAAAAAAATCCAGAGCTAAGCTTGGTTATAGGCAGAAAGGGGATGCAGAGGAGCTTGGGCTCTTTGCCTGGGTACATCCCTGTGGTAGATGCATTATTGTTCCTCCTCCTTTCTGTAAGAGGAGACTACTTCTCTGTCTGTAACCATGTGACCTGTAGTGGCCCCTGTGGGACAAGTGTATGTTCCCACCTCATTGGTGCAAGGCACATTCATGTCACTTGGTTTACAAAATGGCATAGCAACAGACATGATGTGTATTAGATTTAAGCAGAAGCGTCAAGATCCATTGCATGCTTCCTCAAGCTCTCTTGCTCCTAAAAGAGGGTGTTCCTTCAGCCTAGATCCTGGGATGAAAGCACATGGAGCAGAACTAAGCAGAGACATGACAAACCTTTGTTGTAGCTATTAGAATTTTAGGGTTATTTGTTCCTACAGCAAAGTTGATATACAACCTCTCATTTATAGTAGCTCATTAACACAACTGTTAGTAATCTGCCTGTTAGAGTACTTCCTTTAGGGACAATGATAACCGAACAACAATAAAGAAATTGAAAAAATTAAAAAAATAATCATTAGAGTACTTCCTTCTGGTTCATTCTCCTTTACAGTAACCAAATCTCTAAAAAAAAAAAGTGTTTTTTTTGACATCCATTCCTCTTGAACTCAATTTTAATCAAAAGGATCCAACAAAAAATTGCAACTACAATATATTTATATATTTGTTCATTGAAGCTAAAAACATCAAGCTGCCTTTGATGTCTTTCTGTCATTACTCCTAAAATTCAATGAAATGACAAGATTTGATATTTTTGAAAAATGCTTCTTTTTTCCTGTTTAGTTCCCTTCCTCATTACTCATTCAAGGATATATTATCTCTCTCTTGGATCTATAATTTTTCTCCTGTAAACGATTTTATGAATTTCTAACAGTAATATTTTTGAAATATGAATTTAAGACCTTTCCCCTGCTGATAAATCTCATTCATCCCCATTTCTCTCTACTGCTATACAAACTGGTCCATGGGCAAGCAACATTGGAATTAATTACCTGGGAGCTTTTCAAAAATGCAGGATTTTAGGCCTCATCTCAAACCTACAGACTCATAGTGTACATTTTAACAACATTTCTAGGTTCTCTGTTTGTACATTAAATCTTGGGAAGCACTAGCCTAGAAAATATATTTATAAATCAATTCTGTGCAAATTCTAGACTTTGTCTATTTTATGCACATTTTTTTCTAATTATTATATCAGCCCTGTAAAATTAGTATTATGATCCCCACTCTACTTTCAAAATTCTCAACTAGGTTTATCTGACCACCAATTCCTTCTGTCTGGAAATGCTTTTACTTTGCTTTTTAATTTTTTAAGTTGAAATATAGCTTGCATATAGTAAAATACTCAAGTCTTAAGACTATAGGTTTTTAAATACACAAACATGTATCACTGTGCAATCACCACCCAGATCAAGAACATTTCTAGCAGCAGAGGCTCTACTTTCCCTTGTGGTACCTGCAGCTAACACCCCCATAGGTGAGCATTCTGTTTTTGAATTTCATATAAACAGAACATACTGTAAGTATCTTACTTTTTTAAGTATATTTTATTGATTATGCTGTTACAGTCATCACCATTTTTTTCTGCCCTTTATCCCCTTCTACCCTGCACACCCCACCCTCTGCATCCCCGTTAGTTCATGGCCATGGGTCGTTCAAATAAGTTCTTTGGTTCCTTCATTTCCTATGCTATTCTTAACCTCCCCCTGTCTATTTTGTACCTACCATTTATGCGTCTTATTCCCTGTAACTTTTCCCCCATTCTCCCCCCTCCTCCTCCCTACTGATAACCCTCCACATGGTCTTCATTTCTGTGATTCTGTTCCTGTTGTAGTTGTTTGCTTAGTTTTTGTTTTTGTGTTTTAGGCTCAGTTGTTGATAGTTGAGTTTGTTGACATTTTACTGTTCATAGTTTTTGATCTTCTTTTTCTTAGAAAGACCCTTTAACATTTCCTATAATAATGGCTTGGTGATGATGAATTCCTTTAGCTTTACCTTGTCTGGGAAGCACTTTATCTGCCCTTCCATTCTAAATGATAGTTCTGCTGGATACAGTAATCTTGGATGCAGGTTCTTGTCTTTCATGACTGTGAATACTTGTTTCCAGCCCCTTCTTACCTGCAAGGTTTCTTTTGAGAAACCAGCTGATAGTCTTGTGGGCACTCCTTTATAACACTATCCTCTCCTCTTGCTGCTTTTAAGATTCTCTCCTTATTTTTAACCTTGGGTAACTTAATTATGTGCCTTGGTGTGTTTCTTCTTGAATCCAATTTCTTTGGGACTCTCTGAGCTTCCTGAATTTCGTGGAAGTCTATCTCTTTCACCAGATTGGGCAAGTGTTCCTTCCTTATTTGTTCAAGGAAGTTTTCAATTTCACACTCTTCCTCTTTATCCCTATGATTCAGGTATTGGAATATTGAAAGTTGTCCCAGGGGTTCCTAAGCTCAGCTCTCTCCCCACTTTCCACCATTTCCCTTACTTCCCACAAGTGGATTGTGCCCTTTCAGGTGCTGATTCCCAGGTGGGTGGGTTTGTGTACATTCTAGGACCTCGTGTTCCTCTCCAATTGACTCTCCTGTGAGACTGGAAGTTTCTCCCCCTGAGGCAACCCCCACAGGTTTTTATAGCCAGAGGTTTTGAGTCTTTAGTTTCCTGCTCTGAAACCCTTTTTTGTGCAGCCTATCTTACTCCCCAGTTGTTCCTCCCAGCTTGTACTACCTGGTCAGACAGCTCCCACCTTACCCTCACAGTTGGCTGACTGTCCTCTCTACCCCAGCTGCCCGTTTCCGCCCCTCCTACTAGTTTGGATGAATATTTCTTTAACTCCTTGGTTGTCAGACTTCCATGCAGTTTGATTTTCTGGCAGTTCTGATTGTTTTTTGTTTTTAAATTTGTTGTTATCCTTCTTTTGGTTGTGTGAGGAAGTGAAACATTTCTATGTAAGCCTCCATCTTGACCAGAACTAACAATCTGTATCTTACTTTTTTACACATGTTTTTCTGTGAGATTAATCTTGATTCCAGTTCTTGATTCATTATTTTCATTGCTGTATACTATTTCAGTGTCTAATATGATGTTATATAGATGTTGAATTATTTTTAATTTGGGGCTATTATAAATAATGTTACTAAAATTTCTTGTGCATTTATTTATTTATTTATTTATTTATTTATGGGCATACAGACTTATATCACTTGGGTATAAACCTAGCAGTGAAATTTCTAAGGAATAGGCAACATACATGTTTAGTCTTACTAGACACTTTAAAATAGTGTTCAAAGAGTTTGTTGCATTTTACACTCCCACCTGAAATGCATGAGATTTCCATTCTGCTTCTCATTCTTTATGATGTCATGGTACTCACCACAATTCTTTAATATGGAGGAAAGAGCCATTAAAGATCTTTCCTCCAGACCCATTTCTACCCTTCTTACCTTTGAGTACCATATAAAGTGATTACATCTTTGCTTACTGAGTTCCTTTGCTCATTCTTCTATTTATTATTTTCCTTATTACAGTATAAATAGCTGTGTCTGCATTTGTTTCTCTCACCAGGTTATGAGCATTGTGAAGATAGCAATTGTATTTTATTCATATATTCCTTTCCAACACCTACTGATGAATGAGCAATAAATAACTATTTAATTTGCCCTCTATTATAGTACTCATCAATGTCTATAAATAGTAATTAGGGACTGTAACTTACTTCTTACCACAATCTTTAGTAATAAGTTAGTGCCTTAGGCTACTAAGCTCTTCATATACTATATTTATGGCAAAGGACCCTGGAAGGAGAACTGGATGCTCTTTGGGCTTTACTTTTATTATTATTTTTAAAGGCCAAAAAAACTCAAAAAAACAACTGAGATTCTTTTTATCTTTGGTGGTATATGAGGATATGTCTCCTGGTAGTTTCTAGTCACATTAACATTTATTTATTGGGAAGATGATACTGAGAGGGAACCTTCACTGTTTATTGAGTGAGCCTCATTAGCTATCACTGTGGATATGGGGAATTCTCAAGGTTGTAGCTGGGACCTGAACTCATTATTCATGATCTGTACAATGAAGGTGAAGAGTAGAGCATTTGGAGAGTTGAAGCAGCCACTCTGTATTCTTGTGTGTATCCAGTCCCAGTGCTCCACTTGATAAATTTTTAGAGGAATTCTATCAGGAATAGGAAGATCACAGTTTAACAGGGCTGGGGCACTGCTGATATGGTGGGGCACTGCTAGAGGAGGCAGCCTGTGGCTGTTGATGAATACTAGGGTTTTTCTCTGTGACTAGAAAGGTCCAGCACTTCATTGTGTGGATGAGAGACCACTGCAAAGATTTTGTGGAGTATTTTGCTTCCCTGCCGTTTCACCCATGTGTTTACATATGTTAGCAATAATTTCTTGAAATGGAAATACATATATTTTCTTCTCTCTAATTTTTCTTAGGGAAAGTTAGTAAAAAAATAGGGGGAAGAAATGATGTGTACAGCTTTGAAATCCAAGAATAATCATATATGCTTCCATTGCTGGACCAGGGCATGACATATTACACAAAGGAGGTATGTGTGAGTCCCTTGCCCCACACCCAGGCCTGCTGTGTGTTAACGATGACTGTAGCCCATCTGTCTTTCTCTTCCGTGCACTCAGACATTCTACATTCCATCTTGCTTCCTTGACCCCATGGGGCAAGCTTTATGCTTGCCTCTCAACATTCAGTCTAGTTGAATTCCACCCACTGTTCTTTGCCCTAATCCCTCCTGGCAGAGAAAAAAAAGAACGTAAAAGATCCCGCAGTTTATATGTATGTTTTTTATATAGTGTACTCAATCATCCATACTAATGGAAGGGGACCATTAGAACAGATAATCCAAAAATGCATTCACTTTTCTATAGAACTAGATATCATGATTGTTTCCTGGAGCCCTGGTAATTAAGTTTGGCTCAAGCTAGTGCTTTTATTAATTTGCATAAAAATTGGTCTGGGAACACCAATCTGGAATTAAACATTTCTAGAGAATAAACCTACACTCACTTTGTAAATGCACTGTTTTTATCCAATAGCAACAACAGTATAGCTTTATCGTTTGTGGATTATTCGATGGTTAGATCTTAGTAAGAACAAAGACTTTGTTTCTTTGATGCTTGTCTTAAAGACAATAGAAATTGTGTTTTTGTTAAACTTAAAACTTGACTGCTGCTGTTCTTCAAAATTGTACTTTTACCCTGTCTAAAACCACCCCAGATTAAGGGCAAAATTTCAATTAGAGTGAATTTGATTATTTTTTAGTCATCCTTAGGTTTCTCCGAGGGCAAATAAAACTATTCTAATGTACATTATTTCTAAAATTATTTTTCTGTATTATAAAAGAAGGCAATTTGCTTATAGAAACACTAAAAATGCATACTAATATTGACAATTATGGATAATATTACAACTAAGGGATGGTCACTGTTAACACTGTAAACTGCTATCATTCTTGTGTGTGTACATAGGTGTGTATATACTGTGTTTATATGTATATGAACATATGTACTGCTGTATGTGTATGTGTCTGTGGGTGTGTCTGCATATAGACACATATACAGAAAATATCAAAATAAATTTATACTTAAATACTTGCTTTTTTAGCTTATATTTTTATAAGGATCTTTACACTGTCTCTACAATTTCTTCAGAAGTCTTATTTTTAAAAGATGCATATCATATTTTTTGGACCATAAGATGCACCTAGGGTTTAGAGGAGGAAAATAGGAAAAAAAAAAACCTGCTCCACCCCTGACGCCCCCCGCGCCCCAGCCAGCCAAGTAAGCTACATTCGGGCTATAAGACACACCCCCATTTTCCTCCCAAATTTGAGGGGGGAAGTGTGTCTTATAGTCTGAAAAATATGGTATATTCCATGTTATGGACAAACTTTTGGATGTTTACTTTTTTGCCAATAAATTATATCACAATGAACATTTTTGTGAATACATATCTGCATATTTTTGGTGAGTGTTATTTTAAGATGAATTAATAAATTCTTGGATCAAAATATAAACATTTCACCTTTTATTTGATTTGTCAAAATTCCTGATGAGGTTATACTCATTAATCTCCCACTAATGGTGTATGTGTGTGTAAATACCCTACTCATATTAATTCTATGTATTTTCAATCCTACTTAAACTCTCAATATTCAAAAGGAAAAGACACTGAAAACACTGAAATCATGTTTTATCTGCAATTCTTTAGGTAATAAAGAGATAAGTCATGACTTCATATTTATGACTATATTCTTTCCTTGTAAATTATAAGTGAGTTCTCTGCCCATTTTCTTCTTGTGTTGTTATTTTTCTTATGGATTTATGAAGTCTTTATATTTTTTAATAAAAATTAATTCTTTGTCATTTAAGCTGAGAGTACTTCATCCCAGTAGTTTTTCTTTAGAATGTGATTATAGCCTTTATTTATCATGTCAAATTTATATATGAGGTTTAGCTATTTCTCTCTTTTATGGCATATATTGACATACTCATGCAGACATGTGTGTGTATTTTATACAATCATGTCTGTGTGCATATATTCATAGCTCAAAAAGGAGTCTATTTCAAAATTTAAAAAATAGTCTTTGGTTCTTTTAGTCAACTAATTTTATAGTTTCATTTTTATATTTCATCCTTGCTCCTTCTAGAGTTTAAACTGATATAAGGGATGAGATTGGGATTCAGGTTATTTTTCCAAATGGTCAAATAGTTGACTTAATACCATTTATTGAGTCATCTGTTTTTGAAATGTCAGCCTAAATATCTACTGAAATACCATATCTCCTTGGGTCTATTTCTAAACTCTTTATTTTGTTTCATTGATCAGCCTGTCCATTTCTACACTGTTAACCACATTTTTCAAAGATTACATGTCATTTTTAGTTGATTTATTTTGTCACTGACTGATAATATCATATCTGTGAATTTCCCATTACATTTCAAATCAAATTTTATTCATATTGTATCTTTTTGTATCACCTGACACATAAAAAACCACCATTGTTATATTTAATCAGTGATTTAAATTTTATTGATATAGAATAACAAACTTTCTCACTTGAGACTTTTTGCTAGAAGTGTAACTGAATAGATTCAAAATAGTATTTCATGGTTTATTTTTATGTTCGTTTCCACATATACCTTTTTCTAAGTTTACATTTTTATACCATTAGTATTTCATTGAAATTAATTCAGTGTGACTGGTTTTAACACTTAATAAAGTAACCTAATTACATCTGCTGTCATAACTGTTCGCCTGTGTTTCTGCCACCTTGCCTGATATGCTGTGTTTGTCTCACACTGCCACTTTTATTATTATTTGCTAACTATACTTTTATTATATTTGCTAACTAACTATACTATTTTATTACTAACTATACTCTCATGTTCTGTATAAACTTTCTGGAAATTTAGAAAGTAATATATATTCCTTCAACTCTATTGTTATTATATTCTATTTATAGCTATCATAAAAATTTTCAAAATTATTCTTATACTTAACATTGGCAGAACCCATAGCATGGTAGGATTTTCAGTTTTGATTACCTCCATGGAAGTCAGCATTGTGGGCAGTACCCCTGATCCTCACCATTATCTTTGTTTTATAAAATGTATACTTCTTTTTATTTTGTTCTCCCTCATTTCCTTCCTTATTACCTCCCATTCTTCCTATTTTATTTTATAAAAATGCAACATAGAGTAAAATATACACAAAAATTATGCAGAGCTCAATTACATGACCAAAAGCAAGTAGTAAATCTATATGTTCTTATCATAACCATCGAATTCAGAAAGAAGCTCAGCTCACAGTCCAGTCAGTACCTCTTCTCCATCACTGAAGTTTAATCAATATCAACTGTCTTAGTAATAACTGCCTAGATTTTCTTTATACTTTTATCATCTAAGCACATCTTTCCAAGTATTATGGTTATTTTTTCTGCTTCTAAACATTGATATAAATGAATTGTACAACATACATGCTTTTGTGCCTTCTTTAGTTTAATATTATGTTTGTGAGATTCATCTATGGTTTTGCCTGCTATATTTGTTCCTCTTTATGTAACTTGTCTTTTCCTTTGGATTTTTCTCGTTATCACTGATGTTGAGCAAGTTGATTTTGATGTACTTAGGTATAATTTTCTTTATGGGTTTTTTGTGTGTTTTGGGGTCATAGAACTTCTTGGATATGTGGGTTCATAGTTGGAATGAAATTTCTGAAAAATTTCAGCCATTATTATTTTTCTTTCACCTGTCTTTCCCTCCCATGCCTGCCTTCAGAGATTTCAATTTATGCATATTGGGATTGGAATTAATCTTGGAGTTGTTCCATATCTCTCCAATGGCCTTTTCTTTTTCCTCAGTCATTTATTCTCTCTGTGTCAATTTGAGTAGCTTCTATTGCTACAGCTTCAAGTTCACTACCCTTTTCTTTTGTAGTGTCTAATCTGCCATTATTCTTATCAAGTATGATTTTCCTCTCAGCCACTGTTTTTTATCTCTAGAAATTCAGTTTGTGTGTTTTTTATTTCCACCATGCCTCTAAATATGAACAATCATATTTAGCTTCTGGAAGTTGTGGAATACAGTAATAATAATTTTTAACATGGTCTTCCATATGTTACTCTATTTGTGCCACTACTGGATTAATTTATATCAATTGATTTCTTCTATTGGCCATATTTTTACTTCTTGAATTGAAAATTGGGAAAGGATTGGGAAAGGTCTGAGATTTTATCCCGTTTGTGAATTAATAAGTTAGCTAGTCACAGTTCCACGGCTGATGACAGAAGAGAGACTTGCAGCCCAGGAATAAAGGACAGTTTGTTATTCAGAGCAATAGCAGTAGCCAGACTACTTGTACTTGTTCCCTGAGCCTCAGTTCCCCTTGGGTGACCAAGTGATACTTGCATACTCAGTGGGTTGTATTGTATGGGAGAACCTAAATCTTAGACAACTTGAATATTTCATAATGGACAGTAAGCACATCTGTCTCTTGGGAGAGGGACACTATTTTTATCTTCCAAGACAGTTTCTCTGTCTTCCAAGACTGTTAACTTTAAAAACATCCTTAAAAAGGTGAGTTAAAACAAGGGCAACCAGGGCTTCTGCTGGTAAAATACACAGAGACACATGAGATGCATGGATATTTGTCTTGCAATACTTTTCATGCCCAGTAATTTTGTCGATTAATCTGATGAGCATGAAATATGTTTATATTTCTATAAATAATTTTGATCTTCATTCTGGGATCAGTTAATTTATTCACAAAGAGTTTCATCTTTTCAAATCTTGTTTTTAATCTGAATTGTGGAGGACAATAGCAGCATTTAGTATATTGCAAGTTCTGGTCCACTAGTGAGGCAAAATCCTTCTAAGCCCTCTATGAATTTTTAGGTTTTCCAGTCTGGATTATGGGAAGAGACATTTCACTCAGCCCTGTGGAAGCTTCAGGTATCATTCCCTCAAATCCTTTAGGAGTTTTTATTCAGCCTCTCACGCATGCACTGGTAATTTCCTCTCAGGTATGCACTGATCAGTACACAGCTGAAGACTTGAAGGATTCCCTTTATACATCTCTAAGAGTTTCCTCTTTTGCCATGGCTGGTATGGCTCAGTGGATTGAGTGTTGGCATGGAAACCAAAAGGTTGCTAGTTCAATTCTGGTCATGGCACATGCATGGGTTGTGGGTCAGGTGCTCAGCTGGGGGTGTGCAAGAGGCAACCAATTGATGTTTCTCTCCCTCTTTTCTCCTTCCTTTCTCCTCTCTCTAAAAGTGAATAAAAAATCTTAAAAAAAAAAAAGAGTTCCTTCTTTGGAGCTCTTTCACTAGTACTTGGAGGTGGGCTCTGCTTGAGTTCCTTCTCCCTGCACTTTGGGCTGGGAATTCTCTTCAAGAATTTATCTGAGACATCACAGGACTCACCTCATTTCCTGACTTAGGTACTACACATGGAGACATCAAATTTAAATGTTAATTGGTATTTTTATTCTTCATGACAATGGAAAAACATTAGCACACTTAATTTACCTCATCCAAATAAAGACAGTTACTGTAGTATATTTTAATTCTAAGTATGTCTTTGGCTAAATTTTATTTTTCAGTCACAGTTTAAGTATATCTGAACCCTCAGAATACATTATTATTATTATAATCATCATTATTGATTTGTGTCATTAATACTCATTTAGACTTACTCAATAATTACCATTTACCTTGCTCTTAATTCCTTCCTTCATCTTTGACCTTCTAACTGGATTCAGTATCATCCTACCTTAAGAACACTAGAATTCTACAGTGATTAACTTCTATTGGTCTGCAACATTCATAATTAAACTTTATTCTTGAAACATACATTTTCCCTGAGTTTAGAATTTGGGTTGGCAGATATTCTCTTGTACTGTCTTTTCATTTCCATCCTATTTATTGAAAAGTCAGCTGTCAGTCCAGTTGTTTAAAGATTGCTTTTTGGATGTCCTCTTTATCTTTAATTTTTAGCAATTTTACTATGATGGGCCTTGCTGTAGATTTACTTTGCTTAGAGTTCAAAGGACTTTTGAAACATGTGGCTCGATATCCTTCAACACTGTAGGAAATTTCTCACTGTAATTTCTTCGCATATTGCTTTTGTGATGGACTGTCATCTTATCCTCCATGTGTTTTCATTTTCTTTAGTGTTTGCCATCCAGTGTTTCTCTACTGTTTTTATTTCAGATATATTCTTGTGACACAACTTCAAGTTCACAAATTCTCTTTTATGTGTGTCTAATACGCTGTTAAACTATAAGTTCATTCATTGAATTCTTCATTTCAGTTGTGGCATCTTTTACATTTAGACCTTCTTTTCTTTTCCTCATTTTTATATTTTGAGTTTCCAATTCTCAGCTAAATTTTTCAATCTTGTCTTTATTTCCTGGTATTGTACATAGCTCTTGTGTTTTATAGCTTGTGTTTATCACTAATGTTTTCATCTTATGATTCGACTCTTTGTTTGGTTTTCATGATACCTGGTTTTCTCATTTATTCTGGCTATTTTTGCAGGTGTGAGTGCTGAACATTATATTTAACAGATTGTTTATGTAAATGATTTCAAACTTAACATCCTTTTTTTCCCAAGTATTTTTTATTTTATTTTTAAAATTTTTATTGTTATTCAATTACAGTTGTCTGTCTTTTCTCCCCATTCCTCCACCCCAGCCAAACCCCCCTCCCCCACCTCCACCCTCCTCCTTGATTTTGTCCATGTGTCCTTTATAGTATTAACACCCTTTTTTAATCTAATAAATATTTTACTTTTTTTTTCTTAGGTGCCTAGAGGGACTAGTAATCTCAGTTGGTTTTAATTTAATTTGGGGATTGAGACAATTTAAAGCTGGTCAGCAGTCTTAAAAAAAAAACAGAATTATCTTCTGCAGGGTGGGCCCCTTGTAGTACAGGCTTCCCTTGTTAGACTAGGTGAGTGTTCTAGGAACCTATCTGTATCGGTGTACCTGTTGGCATTATTGTGAGAGGCTGTATTTGGCTTCAGTTATTTTTTTGAAGACTCAGTGCATTTTCTCATTTCACAATGGGTTACTTACAAATACACACTGCACTGAGTGTTCCGCAGTTTTTGACCCAAAACAGCATGACTCCCATGCCACACCCACTCTATTCATCTCATCTCACTACAAGTGACTTCTTTTTTGTTTCTCCAGGTGAAAAAAGTCCTCAAAGAGAAACATTTTGCCAATGTGGAAGAGATGAAACAAAAATGGCAGAAGCACTAAAATCAACAAGTTCAAAAACTGTTTTGGGCAATAGAAAAGACATCTCA
Source organism: Desmodus rotundus (assembly GCF_022682495.2). Classification (NCBI taxonomy): domain Eukaryota; kingdom Metazoa; phylum Chordata; class Mammalia; order Chiroptera; family Phyllostomidae; genus Desmodus; species Desmodus rotundus. The sequence continues at coordinate 128,716,005 of NC_071392.1, read as the reverse complement.
ATAGATGTATTGCATCAAATGGAAAGTACTTCGAAGGTGACTGAAATTTTAAAATGTAAGAAAAAATACACAATTTTTAATAAATAAATTTTGTTTGTTTGGGTCCCCCCTCACATCTTCGGGGTTTCAACCCAAGAAACAGTGGTGTACCAGAGCCCATGACACTTGAGCAATAGGACTCAAGATACTTTTTGAATAATCAGCAAATGTCGTAACGTAAAAAGAGTTTCAAATTCTGAACTCACACTTCTGAATATCCATTTTTTTCCCATAAGCTAGCCTGACAATACTCTATCTTATTAGCTCTTGGATGTCTTTAAGTAGACTCCTGCTCTTTCTAAGCTGTCTGGTTGTCTTCATGAAAGTAGTGGAGTAATAGTCTAATTTATTTAAAATTTCATTACTGATAGAAAAAGTGTCTTCTTTTCATTAAAAAAACATATACTATAATTTTCAAAGGTAAAAGCAAACATTTAAGATATTTTTATTCTAATTCAAAACAATTATTTCAACATTTTTGTGCATTTAATGTCTTTTATGATATACTCCTACCATCCTGTGCCTTTCTCAGTCTTGAATTTTTCCTTCCTTTCTATATTTATTGTTATTGCACAGGCCTTCTGTTGTTTTTTTCAGAATGGATACTTGGGTGGTATATTAATTTTTGTGTTCCTGAGAAAATATTACTTTTGACTTCATGCATGAATAATGACTTCACTAAAAATAGAAACTGTGTTCTTTAGAGCTCTGGAAATGTTACTCCATTTTCTTCTAGTATTTTGATTTGTGAAAAAGCAGGATATGGGTTATCTGATTTTGGTAATTTTGCTTTTAACCTGATTTTGACTTTTCTATTTGCTTTAAAAGTCTTTATCATTGATCTCCAGAAATTCCATGAGCCTTGGTAGATTTCTATTCTCCTTTGTGTTTTCATTATTTTTCCCTACAAATATAATGTGTGTAAATATTTTGTTTTGGATGAAGGAACTGGTTTGCATTAGGAATACTTTTTTTTCTGTAATTTTTCTAAAGATTGCTTCATTTCTGTTTGTTTTAGTCTCTCTTCCTGGAATTACAAAGATATATAGATTTAATCTCCTGGATCTATTTCCTATATGTTTCATATTTTCTCATTGTTATTATATCTTCATTTCAGTAGTAGTAAACCCAATGCCTACAGAATTCAGGCAGGTAACAAAAATCAATAAAGCCAGCCTAGCACATATATAATGAGTGGTAAGGATGGAGGAGAACAAATGCCCCTTCTAAATTTGACCACAACTAATTACTTGGTATTGAGCTCTAATAAAATATAACCAGATTCTATTTTTTCAGGAAAACTAAAATCTGAGTTTTAAAAAAATGCAATATTCTTAAGTAGAAAAACACTGAAAAAAGACCTCATTTCTTACCATTGGTATTATCTTGGTCACACACAGCATGATCTGTTACTTCACTGTCTTTTATAATATTGTCATCCTTTGCAGATTCTGACACAAAAAACAAGTAAAACATCTAGTCAGCATTTTCAACCAGGAAATAGAGCAGCTTCTAGTACTAACATGATTTAGTTTGGAGATAGAATTTATAATTTTTTAAAAATACCATTAAAATACTTAAATATTTTAACCAAATAGAGAATATTAAAGGAATATATAATATTCATGTTCTTAATGCTTCCATTACTGTAGTTGTTCATGTAGGGGGATCATGAGTCCTTGAAAAAGCCATATGTAGACATTTGAAATTCAGTAGTAACTAAGTTCACCTTCCTTAGGAACTCTAGCAGTAAAACAATAGCAAAGGGCGGGTGCAAACCTTCTGTTCTGTGCAATTTCTTCTTCACTCTTGTTTAGCACATTTAAGCATGGGATCAGCATAAGTTCATATGATATACTTAACAGTGGCTAAAAGGTTTCCCATGACTGTGTAGTTTTGTAAATCTAGAAAGGACTCCCTGTTAGAAATTTGAGGTCTCTCTGGAGGCTTCTTTTTTTTTTTTTTTTTTTTTTTTTTTAATTTTGTAATTTCTTTTCTTTCTTTTTTTTTTTTTATTGTTATGCAATTACAGTTGTATGCCTTTTCTCCCCATCCCTCTACCCCACCCCAGGTGAACCCACCTCCCTCCCCCCTCTCCACCCTCCCCCTTGGTTTTGTCCATGTGTCCTTTATAGTAGTTCCTGTAATACCCTCTTCCCACTATCCCCGCCCCCACCCCCCACCCCCGCCCTGGCTATTGTTAGATTGTTCTTAACTTCAATGTCTCTGGTTATATTTTGTTTGCTTTTTTCTTCTATTGCTTATGTTCCAGTTAAAGGTGAGATCATGCAAGTTGGTCAGCAGGAAGATAGAAAACAGGTCTTTCATTTATTCTACAAATATTGATTAAGGGCCTGCTCGATGTTGGACCCTATTCTTGACTCTGCAGAGTCTGTTGTAAACAAGATGCCAAATTTCTGCCCTCACAGAGGTTTCAATCTGGTGGACATTTTTCATGCAGCTCAAAGGATGATAATCCAAAGATAAAGAAAACCATGAGCTAATCTTACAAGCATGTGCCACGAAGAAAACTGGGGATGATAGAATGACACCACTATAACTTACAAATGGGCTCTCTACTGAGATCATATTGCTCAGTTGTAATTTAATTCCCTAACAGAGCAGATTTAGGTGGAATCTAAAATAAATCATTCTTTATTGTCTTTTCCTTCTCTTCTTTCTCACTCCACAAACTAGGAGATGGCTTTGAACAGTATAGTTTGGGACATTTGAACGTTTGTTTCTCAGACATACTATGAACATTTGAAGGACAAATGTGAAATCTGGGTAGTTAACACATGATTCAGATTTAATAAACAGTGAAGCAAGTATACACCCAAAGTGTATGGTTTTAATTAACTTCAAATAACTCCCCAAACACAAATGTTTAATTATCTGCACAGCTTCTTCTTTCTTTCTGAGACTGACAGTAAGTTTCAAAATCCAAATTTGGGAGCATAGATGCATTTTCCAAACTGTTACTGCACTCATGTCAAATTGTTTTAAACCAGCTCCCATTAAAATATGGCTTTTTAATTTTGAATCTATCATTTGAATACTTTTTTCCACATTAACACTGAAAATAAATAATGATTGAAAAAGTTACTATATGGATCAGGCCAAATTTTAGTTTTAAGTGTGTTATAGTTTTGCTTGTTTATAAAAATGGTATAATCCAATATCTAGTAATGCTGCACTGCATTGTATACAAAATTACTATTTATAATGACAAAGAAGGAAAACATACCTAATATATATGGTCATTAAAAAACCTTATTATTTCTATGTATGGTCTATAAATGATCATGAAAAAATGTAGTTGGATATACTAAATTTTTGCAGCATTTTGGATTCACATTTTATTTAATTCTAAAAATTATCATGTGGCAATGTTAAAAAAAAAGTAGGGTTATCACCTAATTCTGAGATTCAATCAATGTTATTTTAATAGCAGAGAACTGGAATTAAATTTATATGTACATTCTGACATTCAAAGTCTTTAAGGTCAATATCCTATTAGAGAATGTTTTTCAAATGCAAATATTAAATCCAATAGTAAAGTTAAGGTTCTAAAGCTAGGTTATCTTTTAAGATTAACAAGAATAAATAATAAATCCTTTCATAAATTAAAAAAATCTCATTTAGAAAGTTGAAAAAGTTCTAAAAGAAAATTTAAAATAGATTAAAACAAGAAAAACTTAAAACAGAAATTTCAAAAAGTAGGGTTTTTTAAAATTTATTAATTTTAGAGAGAGAGAGAGAAAGGGAGGGAAAGGGAGAGAAAGAGAGAAAGAAATGGCACTTTGTTGTTACACTTATTTATTCATTCATTGGTTGATTCTTGTATGTGCCCTGACCTGGGATTGAACCTGAAACCTGGGCATAATGGGATGATGCTCTAACCAACTGAACTAGCCAGCCAGGGTCAAAAACTAGGTTATATTTAATGCAGTCAATTACACATGTCCACACAGACTAGTACAATACATGTATAGTTTCAAGCTTTGATGAAAAATGATGGAACTATTGAATTTTTAATAAACATATCTAAACTATAAATCAAAATATATGTGATATCTTTAAAAAAGTACCCTCTTAGAACAAAAGTTCTTAACCCTAGGGGATCTCTGAATATACTCTAGGGGTTCACAAATTCTTTTGAAATAATATGCAAAATCTGTGCATGTATTTATTCATACGTTCATTTTTCTGGGAGGAGACAGCTTCCATCTTTTTCTCACAGGGACCCATGATGCCAACAAAGTTAAAAATGACTATAGACATTCATACCCTAATGCCACTGACAGTGCCATCTTACAAAACATTTCTAGGACTATGATTGAGAAGCTAGCTATAGAACTTGATGCCTATTCTGTTAATTATCAATGATGGCAATTCTTGAATGTTTAAGGTAGATTTAGCTTGAGGAAATAGACAAAAAACATGGAGGTATGTTTAATAAATGAAGAAGACACTTCAACTCACAAGAAACAAAATTAGAGTTGACTATAATGTAAAAAATTGTATGGATCAAGCCAGGAGGTATACAAAAACCATCCAGTAAGAGAGGTAGCCTCTGATGACTATTAAAGTACTGGCAGGAGGTTATTTTGGTATAAAAGTGCTAATGGGTCTGAACAAAATAGTAAATGCTATATAAGACACCGACATATAAAATATTCTTGCCCTGTAACATGTAAACATCCATATATGAGTACCTTAGCTTGATGTAGAAGTTGCACAGAAACACAATCACCTGGATTTTCTTTGATTTTTGTAAACTGATTCAAGTATACCAAGCAAAACAACATTTATCCTGCCTCATTTTATTTGAATCACTAGTTTAGTATGTGAAGCAATGAGAATACAGCAGTTTTTCCTTTATCTGAAAGTGTCCTTGTCCACAATAAACTAGAGTCTCCACAGCCAACTCTGGTCTCATCAAACCTCTGCAGTGACTATGCATCTATATAGGAAAAATATATCCTGTAATGTGGTCCCAGAGCGTCAGATGGCCATGATCTGAACTGTACTTGGTCCCATGAAGCTGGACATACAAGGCTAAACTATATTTACCTGAGAAGTAACTTGGTCCCAGGACAATACATTGCCTTGAATGCTGGGAGGCCCGATGAGCTGTGGCCAGTCATTTGTCTTCAGTATGCTCTCATTAATCCCCATTGAAATGTGGCCAATCACTCCCAGAGTTATTGAATCCAGGTACTAATAGTCTTTGAGATGCTGCTAGGAAAACTACCATCATGCACCACTAACATATTTCAAATACCAAACAGTAAATATGTACAAACCAGCTCATTCCTACATTGGAGGAGATATTCATCTGTAAACTGTTATCTGAAAGTATGAGCAGATAAGAAAATCAGTCATGCTGGGGTGGGCAGTGGCTTGGGGTTGGGATTCTAGATTTATAACTATAAATTTAATAAGTCTAGCAAAACCCATTCCCCTTACATAATCTCAGTTTCTGCATCTAAGAACTGAGGGTTTTGAGCCAGATTATCTCTCTCAAATACCTTACAATGCTAATCTGCTGATCTGTTCAAATTCTCTTTGTAAGGAACAACACTTCTCTGTAAACATTTCCAGGCTTCCCTCATTATCACCTACCTCACTTGGACAGTTCTCACTTTATTTATAAAATAAAGCTTAACAGTGGGGGAAGTAGTGCCATGTGACTTCAGTGCCACACTGGCCATCTTTAAGTCTGCAGTTCGAGGAAGAATCATCACCATGTAAAGCAGAACAGCTGGATATAAAGCTGGGCTGGACCATGATGGAAAAAGAATTGCTTAATTACGCTTTCCATCAAGTTAATTTTTCCCCTTTGGCAAAGTAAACAAAGGCAAATATGCTCTTGTTTTGGTTGTCTGTGACCTGCTATCCTTGACCTCCATCCTTCTGATTCCTTTCTATTCTTGCCTGCCTCTGCCTTGCTAGGCCTCCCACCCTAGGCTCTTTTGACATCATTAAAAAAAAAAAAAATCTGACCAGGCCACAGGCATGAAAAGTAGCTATGGTTCTAGTATGAACTGACTTGGAATTCTATTAAGGGTTCATCTCTATCTAAATTAGGAAGAATACAAGTGTTTTATTTAAACTTTGATTTAATTCCATCTGATAATGAAACGTTGTGACTATACTACTGAGGAGAACTCCAAATGAGAAGTGATGAGGGCTTTTTTGCCCCTGACTCTGAGCAGGGTTATAACCTAGCAGCTGGCAACTGTTTGTTAGTTATTTTATTTCAGGGAGAAGTTGAGAAAGTAGACAGAATCTGTCTCTGGATTTATAAATGCTTCACCTTCTGGGCTCAGGCTGTTTTCAGCTGGATGGTTGGAGAGAGTGGCTGAGGTGCCAGGACTTCGTGCTGCCTGGACCCAGGAACTCCCTACAGTCCTCAAGGTGTGAGACATAACCCACCCCATTAGAGGGAAACTTAAGTCATTTTTCCCAAGTGATGAGACATTTGTGGATACTAAGATAAGCATTTGAACTCTTTCTGAGAGTCATTCATTTTATGTGAGCCTCAAAGATATGGGTGACTGATCACTAGCACCTATTTGTTCTTCCCACCTAGAAGAATTCACAAACCCACACAAATGAAAATGGATGTGCTTACTTTTTTCTTTTTGCTTTCCTTCAACTTTTGCACATGCTGTTGAATATAATTCTATAATTTTGATAGCTGTCAAGTGGTTTATTATATGGATCTACTACAAAATATTTTACTATTGCCTCTTTTATCAGAAATTCAATGAATTCAATCTGCAGCCATTCTAAATAACCTTACATTGTTGTGCTGGGTGTCCCAAGACTAGATTAACTCCACTCTCCCTTCTGTTACTTCTTCTCAGCCCACTCCCATGTGAGATCTAGAGATGATAGATCTCTCTAGAGCTAGAGTAGCTAGAACAGAAATAATCTATGTCAGCTAAACTTACTGCAAACAGTGCCCCATCCATATTCCATTGGATGACCCCTGAGATTGCAGCAGGTGTTTTCAGGGGATAAGATGATTTCTGACACTCTGAATAATGGTGTTCTTGTCCCAGATTAGGCAGGAGTACCCCAAAGCTACCCAACTCCTGACTCACAAAGGATTCAAGAGGTAAAACTCCAGTTTCCTCACCCCTCAGGGAGGCAATGCTGAATGCACTCTAAACATCTCTAAGAGGAACGGCACCCCAGTGCCCCTCAGCAGTAACCTGCTTACTAATGTACTCTCTATTGGCTATCTTCCCTTCCCTGTCTCACTTCCCATCCCTCACCTGTGTTTCCTGGGATCACTTACCAAATAAACCAAATGCACCCACATCCTTCTCTTAGGATTTGCTTTTGGAGAACCCAAACTAAGACAACCAAGATAGTCACTAACCTGTCTCCTACTTAGTAGCAAAAATGTGTGTTCATCCTACTTTCCTGACTCTTACACTATGCTGCCTTTTATCAGGAAACATTGGGAAAAGTGTCTGCTACCTGACATGAAAGTGTTTGCCATGTTATACACCATATAACCCTAAGAGCTGGACCACAGATAATTGGTGAGTGAGGAGCCCTGGGCAATCACCTATAGGATGGCCAACAGACATTAAGGTAGCCTATCAGGAAAGTTCCATCTGTTAGTAGAGAATTAATATTCTATTATAATGAAAAGAATCCATCAACTCCTTTGTTTTAGAGCATTTGGTGGTAACATTTACAAAGAAATGTTAAAGTGTAGAGTGGTGTAAAGGCAGAAATTCACTGAAAGCAAAGGGAACAAACACAAGCCATGGATGAAGTAGAACAAAGATGCATAAAGAGTTACTTGGTAGCACTATAGAGTAGAAAGAGGAAAAAAGGGTAAAGTCTTAGCTACATCTTGAACAGATGACTTGTTGAAGTTTTGAGTTTCCAGAGCTGCTTGAACTATTGTGCCTTCCAAATAAATGATCCAGTTTGTGAAGCTGATGAAATGGTTTCCTCACCGTCTGATTTTTCTACCACCTGAGGTGACTTCAAAGTGTGTCATTTTTACATAATCCAGCACGTGTCACTTTTGCGTAACTAAAAAGAATTAAAATGACTCTCCCTGGCTATTGTAGCTCAGTTGGTTGGAGCATCTGCCCATAACTGAAAGGTTGCAGGTTCAATTCCTGATCATGGCACATACCTAAGTTGCAGGTTTGATCCCCAGTCTGGGTGCATGTGGTCCCCAGTCTAGGCATGTATGGGAGGCAACCAATTGATGCTTCTCTCTTGCATCAATTTTTCTTTCTCCCTTCTTCTCTCTCAAAAAGAAATGAAAAATGTTCTTGGGTGAGGATAAAAAAAAGAAAAGGAAAAAGGGTATGGCTCATTTGCTTTGTGGTTCTTGAAAGTTCTTATTTAATTACAATGTGTATATATACTTTAAACATTTGTAAAATATAATTTTTTCTAGAAATATTATTTTTAGAAATATAGCATCCCTTTTAATCCATTAAAAAAAAAACCCTCCTTTTTAGTCATTTCAAATATTCGGCACCCTCATGAAGCCTGTGCACAGACTGAAAGAAACTGGATGAAGAAACTTAGAGGAAGTTAAAGAGGGGAACCACCTGGTCATGCAGAATAAAACCAGGTCAGTAAATTTCATCTTCAACAATGGCCCTGCTGGGGAAAAAATCAGCTGACATCTGGCATTACAGGAAATGGGGTGTATAGAGGCATTTGTATGATGAGGACGTTTTAGCTCATAAACTGAGAAAAGTGTATTAAAACAAAATACTGTACAATGCTATCTTATGAGGATCTTGGGAAGTATATTAAGATTAACTTAAAAGTGTTATTTTCTATTTCTAGGAAAATTTTATTTTAATCTACTACTAATTTAGACAAGGTTTAACTATAAGTTCTAGAAATCATTACTATAGATTTTCCTATGCAATCATTGACTATATTAGTCTGCTCAGGCTGCCATAACAAGATAGCATAGACAAGGTGACAACAGAAATTTATTTTTTCATAGTTCTGGAGGTAAGAAAGGTACACGCTGATAGTGTTCCTGGTTTCTGGTGAGGGCCCTTTTTTCTGGCTTTCAGAAGGATGCCTTGTTATTTCATCCTCACCTGTATGTGTATGTGTGGAGAGACAGAAATTGAGATCTCTTTTTCTTTTCCTCTTCTTTTTTTTTATTGTTCAATTATAGTTGACCCCATTTCCCACCTCCCCCACAAACTCTCCCCTTTCCTACCCACCCACCTCACCTCCCACATTCTCTTCCCCTTACTTATTTTTACTTTTTGGAGAGCGGGAAGGGAGGGAGAAAGAGAGGGAGAGAAACATCAATGTGTGGTTGCCTCTCACATGTCCCCTACTGGGGACCTGGCTACAACCCAGGCGTGTGCCCTGACTGGGAATCAAACAGGCAACTCTTTGATTCTCAGGCCAGCACTCAACCACTGAGCCACACCAGCCTGGGTGTCTCCCTCTTCTTAATAAAGACATTAATCCCATCATGAGGGCTCCACCCTCAAAATCTAATCTCAGCTTAATCTCCTTTCAAAAAAAGATAGTGTAAGTAGTTTAATAATCAACAAACTCTGATGTTCTAAGCCCATCTCCAAATACCATAACATTGGCTGAGCTCAATGTATGAAACTTGTGTTTTGGGGGAAACAAACATTGTGTCCATAAAACTGACATATGCGTTTGTGCACATGGCCATTTGAATGTTTTATCTAACTTTTGAATGTTAGCTATTCAAGCTAGTATTCCTGTTGTACATCAGAACAAAGGCTCAAACTAGATTTGGAAGTGAGATCTTCCTTAAATGCAAGGTTCCCTTTCTCCATTCCAATTCTCTTGACTCAGTTTTCATCAACCTTTAAACTACATCAAGTCAGTGTTTGGATAGCATGAATACAAGTGATAAAGGAATCTGGGGTAATAGCCTCAACACTTGATAATTCGCATTAGAGTTGGCCGACCAGAATGGGATGTCCATAGCAGTGGGGCAATGTCCTGGAGCCCACTGGTGTGCCTGGAATGGCAGGGTAGTAGTGAGGGGAATGACTTGCAAGGAAGGGAATTAAGTCACTATTTGCTAAAAAACATGTAAATATTTCAATCTTAAAAAAAAAAAAAAAAACACCTACAGCAATAGCAGGGTATAGTGGCAGAATATAAGTTATGTTTGTGGTAGAGAACTATGTTGATAAGTTTCCAAAAAAGATAGTGTAAGTAGTTTAATAATCAACAAATTCTGATGTTCTAATATTGGTTGAAAGAATGAGAAGTAGCTTTGCTCTAATAGCTCCAAAAAGTCTACCATGCTGGGTTGGAAAAATCCTCAAATACACATTTGTGATCACCTCTTTTTTTGTGACTTTACCTGATGAAGCTCCATTGCAAATAGAATCAGCAAACACTTTAGGTTAGTAGTACTTCTGTTTGGAACACTGTATCCTATTGAGGGCAACATCACATTCCCTGCCCCTTTGTTTCACACACACTATTCTACGGCTCCCTGCGTCACGCTGAGGTAACACATCTGACCAGGATGACTGTGTTAGCAGATGAAGCTGATGGCCCTATGGCCATCTGTTGTGAGATGTAATGGGACACCAGATATAACCATTATTTCAAAAATATCTACCCTGTCCTCTCATTGTTCCCAGGAGGCATTTCATTCTTTTGTGACTTGAAACTTCTGACTTTGGGGATATTTTAGATCTCTTTGGAAGGATCCTGCTTGAGTCCATTTCATTGTAGTGACTTGACAATCAATTGCTAGAAATGGGTCTGAAGCTAATTGAGACAAAGAAAAGAATGACACTGAGCAGAGACCAGGAGGGAGAGAAAGACTTAACTAAATAAAAGACACAAGAGAGCGTCAAGGCAGCTCATGTTGATTCTCTAACCCTGAGAAGTACTAACTGGAGTCACCTTAAGGGGAAATCTCTAGTTATTATTTAAAAGGGGAAATTGGTGAGGGGCTGCTGAATTACAGGTCATGTTATTTATGTTACTAAATACTTTCCTAAAGAGTTGCATTCATAATTTTTGTAAAAGATTTGAATTCATAACTCTTCATTGAGGATAAACATAAAGAAAAGTAAAGCTAAAATATATTGAATTTGACAACTAAAGCCCATCTGTGTTCATTTCTTTTCTATGTGTAAGTCAACTTTCACTTAAAGTAGGATTTCTAAAATTTCATGTGTACACCTTGGTAAATTATCACACTTCTATATAACCAGCACCAGGTCAAGCAACAGAACATACCAGCATCCTGGAAGCCCTGTCATCCCTCCTTCCAGGCACTACCCCCACTCCAAAAATCCCCCCTCTGGCTCCCAACAGCCTGTATCAGTTGTTCTGTTTTCAGACTTTCTATACATTAAATTATACACAATATATGCTTTTCCATGTCTGATGTCTTTTGCCCAACATTACATTGATGAAATTCATCCATATTTTTTCTTATAAAAGTGTATTTTAATTGCATTATTAACACTGGCTACATCACAAGATCCTATGGTGAATCTTATTTGAAGAGTGAAAATAATATTTTTTCTCTTTGTAAACCTCATTCACTGCCTCCCCATACTTTGCAGTTATTAAATCTTAGGGTACACAGGAGGGCTTTTTGGCACTCAGACTGCTGGGTCCTCCCCCAGAGTTTCTGATTGCATAGATCTGGTGTGAGACCTGAGCATTTGCATTCCTAACAAGTTCCTGAAGGATGCTGATCCTACTGCTCCAGGGACCACTCTGAACACTACACTAAAATATATTGAATTTGTTAACCAAAGCCCATCTGTGTGCATTTCTTTTCTCTATCTAAGTCAACTTTCATTTAAAGTAGGATTTTTAAAATAAGTATCCTCTTTTGAACTATGTGTTTTCTGTTGCACAGGGACCCATCTCACATGTGGTAAGGAAGGACACAAAGCTCTAGAGTGGCTGAATCTGTGGAGACTCACATCATATGTGAGGAGGTGGGAGCCATTTTTAGAGCATCCCCACCTTAACATTAGATATACTCGATCTTACTGTTTAAAAATCTGAAAATACTTAAAGCTTGACATGTATATAAAAAAAAAAAAAAACTGCTCAAGTATCGGGAAAGGCCCAGGTTATATCACTGTGCTTGCGTCAAATCCTGCAAGCAAGAGCTCCTAAATAATAATGATTTACAACTAAAAGTAATAAACCATTGTTATAACGTATTCCTCTCAAGCTAGTTTTAGACACTGTCCTACATTACCCCCAGACACATATGGCCAGTGAATCCTTGTAATACCATCAGTCTCAATGACATGTTCTGAAATGGTAAAATATGTGCTGGGTGTCATAGACTTAGTACAAAAAAATAAAGAAAAATAAATTGTTTTAACTATATGTTGAAGTTTTTATATTTTGGATATATTGGTTCAATAAAATTTATTATTAAAACAACTTTTCTTGTTTTTTCCTCTTTTAATATGGCTAGTAGAAAGTTTAATTACATGTGACTCTCATTTATAGTTCACATTTATTTCTGTTGGACAGTGCTCTCCTAGAGAATTTAGCATTAGCCTGACTTATTCAAATAATTAACGACAAGCTTGAAGGCCAGAGTTATGAGGATGGGAAATTGTAACTTTCCAAAGAATGGTTTATCAGAAACTAAAAAATCACATTAGGCTAATAGGAATCATCTACAAATGCTAATAGGAATGGCTGGGACCAAAAAGAGTCTAATTAGTTATAATTAGAGAGAGGATATCCTAAGAAAGAATTAGAGGAGAAAAGAGAATGATAAATTTGTTAAAAACTACCACACTAAAAAAAACTACTTATACCCAAACAATATCCAATGACTGAAAATTTTTGCTTTATGTTGATTTGACCCAAATTTTTTAGACTGGCATTCAGAATTCTCTATAATCAGAGCTCCAAGTTAGTGACTAATTAATGAGTGGATGGATGGATCCAGCATTTAAGCCACATGGATCTATTCATTGTACCTAAAATAAGTTTTGATGACTTGCTTCTAATGTTTCATGGATCTTCTTCTTTCTAACAAAAATAGCTACTTTCTACTTCATTATGTTAGCACATCTTTCAGACCCCAGCTCAAATCTCATATTCTCTTCCTACATTTCAAGGGTAATTTCACGCCAGAGATATTCCTTAACCCCAAACTCCTTTAATATGTTTCAGTATAATCCTTCTTTGGTATTTGCCATTCTCTCTTTTGTTAGCTGACTTGCGTCCTAGCTTTGTGGCCTCAGGTCACTTACCTTACAGCTCTGTGCTTTATTGCGCTTGTCTGTAGAGTGAAATGATATTGTATTTATATTATGGATTAGAGTAGAATGAGTGAAAGCATAAAGCTCTTAGAATAGAACCTGATGTATAATAAGGGCTAGATAAATATCAGCTGCTATTATTATCGTTGTTGTTGATATTAGCTAAGTAACACACCCCTGGATATTTTATTTTTGCATCTAGATTGTAAATCCCTTGAAGGGCAAGAATATATTTTCTTCTTCATATTGCATAAGGTCTTAGAAAAGGTTGAAACCCAATAAATACCTGTTGATAATCATAATAAACACTGATACATTTTAAATGACATTTTCTGTAGGCCCTGCCGTGCACTAATCACTAGGGATACAATGATGGACAACTCAGGCACTGTCCCTTACCCACACCTGGAAACTTGAGTTATAATGGAGGGAGATGGACAAAGGATAAGTATGCAAAAGGAAAAATAGGTTTACATAGTTACAGGTAGCTGTGTTATGAAGTAAAGAACAGGGGGTAGAGATGGATGTTTAGTGGAACAGAGTTCTACCTAAAAACGGGAGCAGAGAACGCTGGGATGAGACTGAGGCACAGTGAGGAAGGGGATGCTGTGAGGTAAAAATGGAGGCACGAGAGAATCCATAAGGCTATACCTTATAGGTTATAGTTAGGTCTTTGCACTTTATCTTGAGGAAATGTAAAGGCATTATAGGAATTCAAGAAGGAGTGGGCTGTGATATATTTATTTTATTTTGTCTGGTAATATCAGTAGACCTTAGGAGCTGTCACTTTTTACTTTATTTTTGAAATGAGATCATATTCAAATATGACATTAATATGACCAAGAGCTTTAACTATATAAGGTTAGCTGATTCATATAGGGTTAAAACATATAGACTTGACCTTGGACTTATTAAAACCAGTTGTCTGTATAACATGTGAATATGTGAAATCCTAGACCAAATATAATGAGATATATGCCTCTGGGAAAAGCAATAAACAAATTCATGAATCAGAGATATGCTGGAACCTCCTTTGTGACACCTTCACATTTATTAGCTTATGCAAAGACGCTGCTGTTCATGACAAGTGTCACTTTTGAGGGAACCACTTTAAATATGATTCTGAAGTAAGGAAGGATATAAAGAATAAAAATATCATGAAAATTATAGAGTGATTCTGATATAAAGCACAGAAAGCAAAAATCTAAACATATTATTTAGTTCTAGGCTTTATTTACTTTAAAAAATAGCAGACAACTTAAAACATACTATTGCCCTTGAAACAAGAGGAAAACAAAATCAACAAGTATTTACCATTTATTTTTAACCTGTGGGATTAGCTGACATCCCATAAAGACTTAATAAGGTGTGTGTGTGTGCTCAGAGCCAACTCATAGCATGAGGGAAAAAGCAAAATGCAGTAATGGGTGGTTTTTATCCATTTATTTTTCAAAAGTGCAAAGCTCAAGCCTATTTTGTAGCCCTCAATACTTGTGTAGGTATCCCTGGGCAAGTTACTTAGGCTGAGTCTCGGTTGCCTTATTTGCACCTTTAAGGGAGAAAAAATACCACCTCCCATCTCTGGGAAAAACAAAAAAACAAAAACTGAGTAACTGTTTAAATTCATTTCCCTTATCTTGGTCTCACAGGAAGGAGGAGCTTGCAGGGCTCAGGAAGACCTCTCTTGCAGTCAGATGGGGCCCTATGACTGAGTCCTAGCCCCATGGGAAGAGAGCAGTGATGTTTGCCACTTGTAGATCTGGCCATAAAAACCTCCTGTGCAACCCTTTCTCTCTCCATCCTATTTTCTGGCTGGATGTCAAGACTCAAGACAACTTCGGGGACCACACATTAAAATTCACAAGAGTTTATCATGTTAAATCCCTTAATGACTGCAGTGAATATGACCTGTCACTGTGGATTTTATTATGTAAAAAAATAACTTTCTCTTATATAAGTCTGATGTTTGTGTTATAACAGCTACCATTGCCTAACACATATTCCACCTCAAAGTGTCATTGAAAAAATTAAATGAGATAATACTTGGGCACTATTAATCATTTAAAAAATTGACACTATTATTCAACACAACTATAGGATCTGTGAATAAGCTCTTAGTACACACCCTTTATTACTGCTGAAAGGATTTTCAAAATAGAGGAAGAAATTACAAAGATGACATGATAGAAAAGACATTTTGAGAATGAAGAAGAGAAATATAGTAATTATACTTTGATCTCTCTATTTTTTTCTGAAAACATTGCAAAATATGGGGACAACAGTCAAATTTATTTATTTATTTTTTAAAAGCACTATGTCTTATTATTATTAATCATTGACATTCCATGAATCCATTCTCCTTGTCAATTAACTCTATTAAACAACCATTCAAAATTTAGTTTACCATGGGGTGGTAGTCTACACTTAGAAAGCATTTTTTAAAAAATTATTTTCCTCCCAGAAATCCCATTATGTGGTCTGATAAGAAGATGGAACCTTTGGAGTAAGAATTATACTTAAAAACTCAGAGCATATGGTCATGATATAGACCACAAGTGAATTCCTGGTTTCTTTACACTTTATAAAAAAGGAAAGTATGGTTCTGAGAGGGAACCCATTATACAGGAGGAGGGAAAAGGCATTAGTGGAGATGGAAGAACTGACAATGTAAACTTAGGGGACATTATCTCAGGGAATAAAATTGAAGCAAAGTCTGATATTCTCTTTTAGCTTAACCTTGGAGGAAGCACTGGGGAAGAATTGGTAAAGGGCTGCGACCTCGATAGAGTGTTGTCAAGATGAGGAAGACGTATGTGTGGAAGGGTTCACTTGAGCTCCCCATTGTGACTGTGGTAAACATCAGTGTTAGGTAATAAATAAGTAGCTGCAGATCCAAGTTCTGTAGACTGATCTACAGCAGCACTTCTGGTTAGAAGGAGCCCCAGAAAGTAGAAAGTTCCCATCCACAGAATTATAAAAGATGGTTGTTTAATTTCCCGAAACTAAAAGAAAGATTTAAAGAAACCCAGTGCCTGGTGCTTGACGTGGTCTAAAGGTTTTAATTGTCTGTTCTGAGGAAGAGGTCGAAAGAAATGTTTGTCTCATTAAATGGTTAGGATAGAGTTATTGAGTGAGTATTTAGTAATTGATTCTGCTTCAAAATGTGGTCAGCTTAGTTAGATAATATTGATGGATGGTTTAAGTAAACTGAAGCAGTTTTATGTCATTTGAAATATGTCTTTTGAAAGTCTTCGATTTTTATGAGTATGCAAGTATCAGAGAAACATCATAAATTATAGATCAAGCTGGGATAAGTGTTGTCTTATACAGATTTGTGTTGGATCTCAGAATAGGGTGTGCGTGTGCATCTACATGTGCACACACACGTGTGTTGTTTCTGTGTATGCACACATGTGAGTGTTACTATCCCTCTGCCTGAGGAAAAGAACCTGTTTACCTTTCCACTTCATTCTGACATATCTTGTGCAAAATATCAGGGCCTTTTTCTAAATGAAATGGGAAGACAAACTTTCCATTAAATGCCATCAACACTTACTAGAAATCTTATCTTTATATTTGATTTAAAAATGTGCCAGTTTTTGCTCCTAGCTAGACAATTATTCCTTTTTTTTTTTGTTAAGCAATGCGGCAGTTCTGAAACTTTCTCTGTCTCTCTTTTTCTGTCTTAAGAACTATAACTCCCTGGGGGGGAATGGTGGGAAGAATAGATGGCAGCAAAATCATTAGGAATGAGGAAGGACAACACATTTCTACACATGAAAATCTGTTGTCAAAACTATGATAGACTGCATTCTTTTCTGAGACTTAGGAGAATGTTTCCTCAATGACATTGTACCACCATTAATTTAAGAAACTCAGACCTTGTTTTTTAAAATAATTTTACCATTGCTTATTTTGTCTTATAATTGTATGATTTAATGAAATCAAAGCTTTATGTTCTTTAATTTTTTTGGATAGGATGTGGAATTATTTCCTAAGTTGTATTTTGTTAGCTTTTTAAAATATTCTCTACAAAATAAAATGTAACAAAAAGTAAAATTAAGATTTAGTCAATTAATGTTGAAAATGCCTACACTACCATCACCCTGAGTTTCTCAATGCAAGTTAGCATGGTAAAGGCTCTGAGGAGTCCTGTACTATAGAAACTATTTAACTTTGTCTAATCTTGTAGTTTTTAAAATATTTTTTAATGTTGAGCTCTTTTATCAAGAAACATTTATTAACATCCTGAGTGATTCCATAAAATTTTACACATGGAACTATCTGAAAAAGAGCTCTACCATGTTGCTTATAAATTGAAAGTGATTTCTTTAACTTTGCCTTTGTTTAGTGTTTTTGTCCAGCCCAAATATGAGCATGGGCAATTCCAAATGAACCACTTCATGATCTTTGTTTTTACTGAAGTCATACCTTATGTAAAAGCAAAAAGTTATCTTCAAAATTAACTCTGCAAATGCTTTAAAACACCTTTAAAATACAGTAATCAGTTTTTAATTGAAATATTAATGTATATTTGACTCCAAAGCATATTAAATTTTTAGAATCATTGAACTCATCTAATAGGCATCTCATTAAAAAAAAAACAAATAGCACTTAGTTAACAGATATTCTGAATTTATCCAGATTGGCTAGAAAATACCATCTGTGGGATTATTGTAAAGACTAACTCCAAAGATTTTATTTTTTACTAATTAATAAGAAAGTGACAAAGTCAGAAAAAAATGATACTCTAAGAATGGTACATTTTTAGGGATCAAAGTTCAAGAAACATTTTTGAATATGAGTGAGAGATATAATTTTGATTTGTAAACAGAAAAGAATTCATGCATTTTCAGTAAGGTGAGTACATATCTTGGTTTCCCTAGTCTCAATATGGCCAATTGTTACTACAATAACTATAAATTGTGCCCTCATCACTCTCAAAAGTGTGCTCATTTGGAAGATATCTGATTATTTTTATTAGGCCATGCTGACAAAAGCATCCTCAAATATGGACATACAGGCTTTCCATTCTAGGTCTTATCTATGCAAGAATAAAACACAAAGCAGGAAGAAGGGTCTGTAGAAGCACAAAAAGAAAGTCTATAGCTGGTATTCAAGCCAGGCTACCCAGCTATCAAGGTAGAGTTAGCTAGGTAGAGTTCTGAAGTGTTCTGCTTGCCTGTACCATTTACTACAATTGTTTTAAAATATTCAACTGGTATGTGCCACTATGGTACACTGGAAGGAGTTCACTTTTATGGTCAGGTACTGGGCAACCTTTGTTGCTAAATATTTAGAACACTACAGGTGATTGAGCCTTTCTAACCTTAATGCACATGTCCATAAATTTAGTGATTCGGTGATGATTCAATGAGATATTGGAGTTCTACATGGAGGAGTCAGAATTCTAAAACCAGCACATAAATTTAATATTAACAGTAATGTAAAAAATGTTGCCAATACTTGTTAAAATTTCACTATGCTTGAGAAGCTATTCTAAGCATTTTAAATATATTTAAATTTTTTACTTTTCACAAACCAACATATAAATACTATTATCCCCATTTTACCCAGGAGGAAACTGAGGCACAAACTAAGAAAGTTGCCCAAGGTTATGTAGCAGTAGTGATATAAATCCAAAATAAATTGAGGCTGTTGTAGGCTACATGGCTTGAAATCGAATTAGAAGAGTAGGCCAGTGAATCTGAAAATAGGTCATGGAGAAGTTCATATTAATTTAGACCTACCTAGTTCTAAATTTAGGTCCAAAATTGGTGTTGGGCAAAGCAGCTACAATCACCCCAAGTAATCCCTATGTTCTAGTCTGGTTGATTTTGTTTCTAAGCCTCACCCACCAAATCTTTAGAAATGTATCCCAAGATATTATATAACTGAACTGACTGTTACAAATATATAATTGTAGCCACACTTGATTTGTAAGGAAAAATAATATATGTGAAAGTGTAATTGGAAGGTACCTGTTACTTTTCTCCTAAGAGTCAGGTAAGAGTATTTAACTATATTAAAAGTAGATAAATATTTTAATACTATAAAGTAGATATATGATTTCATTTACTTTCACCTACTTAATCCAAATCTATAAATACATAATCAAAGCATTTGAAAAAATTACCAGAAAAACTTCAGAATAAAGCATATATAACTAGCTTTAGCCATGGCAAATAATCTATAGACATTTATCACTTAGAAGATGTTTATTTTGTCCTCTTATAGGGTAAGAATATCCAAGTCTGAAAGTGAATACATAGGGAAGTCTCTGGCTTGACTTTATCTTTGTGTTTTTGCTGCATGATATTTTGAGGAAAATTTGCTCCCAAAACAGGAGAATTCTGAAAGGAAATTTCCTCTATTAGGAGCCTTAATAACAGTAATAAACATTTTTGGAAAGTGGCCATGATATTATAATTATAAAAGTCTTAAAAAATAGTTTTGTTTCCTTTTCATACTCGTTTCTTTTCCTCCCTTCCTCCCTTCCTTCCTCCCTTCCTTCCTTCCTTCCTTCCTTCCTTCCTTCCTTCCTTCCTTCCTTCCTTCTTTCCTTTCTCTCTCTCCCTTTCTCTCTCTCTCCCTTTTTCTTTTCTTTCTTTCTCTCTTTCTTTCTCTCTTTCTTTCTTTCTTTCTTTCTTTCTTTCTTTCTTTCTTTCTTTCTTTCTCTCTCTCTCTCTCTCTCTCTCTCTCTCTCTCTCTCTCTCTCTCTCTCTCTTTCTTTCTTTCTTTCTTTCTTTCTTCTCTCTTCCTTTCTTTCATTTTTACAAAGTTAATGGCCAACATAAAGTGAATCCAAAATGCGCAGAGAAAATAAAATAGTGGCCCATTTTCTACATCTTCTTCTGTACCCACTATTGAGGACCTACTATCAACAAGTCACTGTGCTGGGCTTTGTACAAAACAGAGTAATGAATAAGACTTGGTACTTAATCTTAAGATATTTACATTCTAATGAGGTAGATATGTCATGTATATAACTACTATTTATACAAGGCATATGATAATTTTTAAAGTGTTACCAAAAAGTTTGCAAGAAACAGTAGAACAGATAATTCACTATTGTAGGGGTGGAAATGTTTGCTCAAATAGTTTGTGATGGAAGGACAGAAAGGAGGAAAAAAGGAAGAGAGGGAGGGAAGAAGGACACAGTGGAGTAAAGGGTCAATGTATAGGTAAAACACTGGAAGTGGATCTTGAATCTGGAATAAAGTAAATGTGACCGAATGATGGCAGAATGTTGTAGACAAGTCGTCTTTGGGAAACAACAAGTGAGTCTAGGCTACTGAGCAGGGTATGTGGAGGCATGGAACCACATACAGAAAGATCATGAATAACATGCAAAAGGGGTTGGCCTTTATTTTTAGTGGTGCATATGGTAGGACCCGGTTAGGGTCAAGGTTGTGATGTGGACCAAGAAGGCTGGCTCCCCTCACTGTTATCTCAGTCTCAAGGACCTGCTCACCTAGCTTGGGTCCCAGCTTTCCCGTGCTTCCCTCCAACTGCTCTGTACCTACCTGCATCTTACCCCTGAGTAAAAAAATGCCCCTGCTCTGAAAGCATGCTGTGGGAAGCAGCATGGGAGAATGGAAGAAAGATGGGCTTTGGGTTCAGGCAGACTTGGTATCCAAATTCTGGTTCTACCTTTTGGTTAACTAGACCAGTTACTCAAACTTTCTGAGCCTTGGTTACCTGCAAAATTGAAATAATAATACTGTCCTTTTAAAAATAAGATAATGCTTTAGGGTATTGAACTGGCAAAAATGAGAAAGAACAAAAATAACATTTGCTGATGGAAATACAAATTGTTATAGCCTTGTAGGAAAGCAATTTAGCAGTATCTATTAAAAACACATACTCCTCAAAGCAGAACTCACACTTCTGGAATCTTTCCCATACAAATATGAGCACTCCTTATAAGGATATATGGGCAAGGACGCCTATTGCAGCTTTGTTCGTATGGCAGTAAAGTGGAAAGTAAGTGCTTGCTCATTATAGGAGGATGGCTGAATACATTGTAGTACTTTCAAGCTATGGAATATCATGAAAACTTTAAAATAGATGAATTAGATCTATACAAAATGACTTGGAGAAATACCCATAAAGTTCTGTGGCCTTTAACAAAAGAAGATCCAGAAAAAATGTGTACAATGTAATACAGTACTTATTAAATAAACATTTATGTATAACAATGGCTAAAAATTATGAGCTTCCCACTGTCTTGAAATGCTTAAATTGATTTAATGTCCTTTGATGGAGGTGTTATTATCATTCCTGCTTTACACATGAAGACGCTGAGGTGCAGAGAGTGTAAGTAGTTTCCCCCAAGGTCACAGAGGTCAGGGTAGAGCCAGAACATGGACTCCAGAAGTTGATATTAAAGACTAGACTCTTAGTCACACATTATGTTACTAATTTACATAAAATTTTGTTCGTGCACATATATTCAGTGAGCGACTCATGAAAGCATAGTCCTGAACACATGAATAGTTACCTCAGGGCACTGTGACTGCATGTCTGCCTGCTCTGTTTCTTATCTCTCTTTCACGGTTTGAGTTTTCTACAATGAACATATATCATTGAAAAAAATCAAAAAGTAATAAACTTTATTCATTGCATAAAAACAAAGATTTGTATGCATTTCTATTAGAATTTTCTTACAGAAACAATCATGAGCATTTACAAAATTAAAAGGATATTTTTGAGCAGTATAACATTTGAAACTGAAGCTAAAGAAAGGACTCAAAATGAGACTGGGTATGCAAATTATGGAGGGTCACTTCTTGAAGTATACAATTAAATGATATTAGATTCTGAAAAGACACTTAAAAATTCACAATCTATTGTTATATTTCTAAGACAGTTTTAAAATGATATGCATTGTAGAGTACCCTAAAAAGCTCCATCTCTCTATGTGGCAGCCTAGAAAAAGACAGGTAGTTTATATACCAGCATTTAGCACTGTGGATTGAAGTTACTAGGGGTGATATTTTTTATTTTTCTTGCTTATTTTTATATAATAAATGCTTATTACTTTAAAACAATTCTTTTAAATTCTCACCTGAGGACATTTTTTTTTATTGATTTGCAAGAGTGAGAGAAGAAGGGAAAAAGAGAGAGAAAGGCATCAATGTGAGAGGGAAATATTGATAAGTTGCCTCCCATACACACCCCAACTGGGGATCAAACCCATAACCTAGGTGTATGCACTGCCAGGTTATTGAATTCACAGCCTTTTGCTGGGCAGGACAATGCTCCAGCCAACTGAGGCACCTGGCCAGGGCAATACTTATTACTTTAAAAATAAGAATATAAATACAAGCAATAAATATATCTTAATCTTCTTCTTAACAAATCAACAAAAAAATGAATAAAGAATTTATCCTGTTGAACTGATCATAGATACACACAAAGATTTATGTAAAGTGCATGTACTGTATTTCCCTATTACTTATAATAGAGAGAAAACTGTAAATAATGAAACAGTTTAACATTGGGACACTGGTTATGTAAATTGTGCACCAGCCATATAATGAAGTATTATGCCTTCAATGAAAAGTCATGCCTTTAAGGAATATTTCAAGATTTGGGAAAATATTCATGGTATATTGTTAACTGGCAAAACAGAATAAAAACTTTTTTTTTAAACAATCTCATCCTTAAAGGAAAAATGATTATATGATTTTACCTTTTATATTTTTCTGTCTTTAAACTCTTTTACAATAAATTCATATATAAACAAAAAATAGATAATTGTCATATTAAAATGAAATGAAATACTACTGTTAATAAGGAACATGTAAACACATGTACATATTAGCTAAGGAGTCAACCTTGATGAAGTGGTTCTCCTCTCCCCACCCCCTACATACACACCTTTCTCTCTCTCCTTCCCAAGTCTCACGTTACCCTTTTATGAAATGAAAAATACATTGTACCTAAATGTAAAGCATTAAGTATAGGAGACACTCCATATATTTTGGTTCTTTCCATTTCACTGAATTGCCAGAGGGCAACAGCTTTCATTCCACACTTCAGACTCTTAAAATTCAGATGTGAGGACCCAGGTACAAATCCAGACACCCTATCAGAGCAGCCCTAGGATGGGGGACAGGTCTGCCTCACTTTTGCTGGAGTGGGGAGGACGCTTAGTAGAGGGATAGTGGACACCAATGATAGGAAGAAAAATCAGCTTGGAGAAACCTGAGGGGAATTCCATGGGCAGCACAATGTTTTGTTTCTCTCCAAAGATTTAGACAGGCGACAGAGACAAGGTTAAGAGCCATTTGGAGCCCACCCCACTGGCCAAGGCTTGCAGCGATACAGGGTTGGGAACATTTACGTTCATCTCTCATACCCTCCCATATCTGCCTCCTCATACGTAACCTCCTTCTTTCCCTTTGTTGTCTTTGTCAAGGCTGATTTCTACTGTATCTCTCTGCCTATTCTACAGACAATTTGACCTCCAACAGTTCTTAAACTTAGATTAAGGGTTAAGAAATCCTTTGCCAGGTGACACTCCACTTCATAAATAGAAAACAGCAATGGCATGACTTACACAAAGCTCCAAAGGAATAGCAGCTCGTTGTGTATGCACCTGAGTATTAATTGATTTAGCCTTTAATATTAATGAGCATATGATCTGGTTTAGTTGACCTTCAGATTCACATTGGGTAGTTAAATACTAAGACAGGAGAATGGATATATGTTTAAACAGCAGTTTCCACCCCAAGGTGCCTTGGCCTTGGCTGTGTGTGGGGATGAACTATTATGAGTGTTGACACAGCTAGAACAAAGCATTCTCCTTGAATTAAGAAGATTGGCTATATTTCAAATAATAATAATAATAACAATAATAATAGTAATAGTAATAACTTTATAGCAGTTTCAACTTCATATTCCTAATATAAATTTTATTCCTGTGCTTATACTCCCTTTTATCTGATTGCCTCTATACTTGGCAACTTAAATAGCCTTAATGTTTGTACTCCTGGGTTTGTTTTTAAGGATTTAAAGTGCAAGCAGCCATTAAATCAATATTTTTACCACTAGAGAAAGAAATCTCTCAACAGATAACTGAATACTGTATTTTTTTAAAAGATGTTATTTATTTATTTTTAGAGAGCAGGGAAAGGGAAGGAGAAAGAGAGGGGTAGAAACATCAATGTGTGGTTGCCTCTTGCACGCCCCTGACTGGGGGCCAGGCACACAACCCAGGCATGTACCCTGACTGGGAATCAAACTGGCAATCCTTTTATTCACAGGCCATGCTCAATGCACTGAGCTACACCAGCCAGGACTGAATATTGTATTTTTATAAATAGCCTTAGAACTTCTATTAATTTCTCAAGCCAGCTTTACCTTGGAGTTCATTTCAATCCAGTCCTGGCTGCCACACCCTGGGCAGGCACCCTGTGTGATTGAGAAATTGCATCTGCATTCCTCCTCCTCACATCTCATTCTCTCAAACGCCACTCCTGCCCACCTGAGGGCTGTACTACCCATTGGAAACAGGTGTCTTCAGTCCATAGCTTACAATCTAGCTCTTGAGACATAAGCCACCCTAGTACCTCCTCTGTCAGCAGCTTCAACTGTAAGCAGTTATGTGAGGTAAATGGGCAATAAGCATCCATTCTGAGTACCCAGTGGGAAACATGTTTAGAACACTGAAACAAATTCACTGCCATAAAAGACACCCCAGAAGATATTTCCTCTTGAAGTTGTTCAACTTTCACATAATTTTTAATGTTAAAACATTTTATCTCCAAAATCAAGCTACATTGGCCAGCTCTTGTTTGGTTTGCTTGTTTTCAGTCCTTGCACCCTAGAGGCACCAATTTCCTACAGGAACCAAAGTTATAACAAATGTAAAGCCAGACAACCAACAAGCAAATTGGAAATAACTGATGAGTCTCAAAATCTATGGGAATTATATTGGAAAGAGAGAGAGGAGATGGAAAAGGCAGTTCCTTAGATTGGTTGATCCAAACCCAAGAAGATGCTGGGTCAGGATCAAAGTCTGGAAACAAAAGCACAAGAGCAAGGGCTCCTTCAGGACCTTTGGTCAGCAAACAAGTTCTGCCATTTAAATTGAAGGGTGTAATGTGCATTTTTATGAGGAATCTTATTACTACAGAAGTCATAAATAGCTCAGTTGTCACTAAGGAGATATATTTCTGCAATAAATTAATAATGGTGAAAGTTTGAAATGAATCTTCAACCTATATACCTGCATTTTAACCTCAACTTGACCCCAATCTTGGGGAATTTCAATGGCAAATTCATTCCTTTTTCATTCTAAGCGATGTACATATTAGTCAGGACAGCAGTCCTATAAGCATTAGACTCTTGGTCTAAACTTTGGACTAATAGTCAATTAAAATCCGTGGTACATGCTTTTTTGGAAGGAAAAGGCAAAAATCATACCCTATATGTTCTATTTATAGTGAATTACATGCTAGTGGGGATTTTAAAACACTTTCTTTTCCTTAGATCAAGATGTTAATGGGTATTAGCAATTTAGTTGTGTAGAATCCTTGAAACTTTACATTTCCTCATTACTAGGGAACTGCATTTACAGAATATGTGGCAGAACTCTTTGGAACTACCGCCATACAAGTTTCATGTAGAAAAAAATCCTGAAAGTATTCTGAGAAATTGACTCTGGCATGAGCAATTAATGGTGTGAGATCATAAAAGCATCAAGAAACATCACAAACAGTGTGTTTTTATAAAGGTGTGATATCTCCAAACCAAACAACTCAACAGGAAAAATCTCAGCTTGAAACACTTAAATTAGATGATCTTTCTTGTTTTGTAAACTCTACCACTCAACTTCATGGCATTAAAAAAAATTCTATCACAGCTAAATAATTGGAATGTCCAAAATTATTTACTTAGAAGGAACATTACTTTCTGTCTTTTCACTCTCACTTGGTCAGGTTTATCTGTAAAATGACCTTGAGTTTCTTATCAGAACCTGTGAGAATATCTGACATTATTTGCAACTTTAAATGTATCAAACTGCCAGGGGTAGATATACCAGATAAAAGCAGGAATAACAGAACTCATATCTGAGCAGATGAAGGGAGGTGGAAAGGGATTCGCTTAAAAAGTCACAATGAACAAGACAAGGGCCCACTGAAAATAACAATGCAGACAACGTCAACTGCAGGCGGCCCTCATGCATCTCAGACCCCTCCCTACACAGGACACTTTATTTAGAAAAACCCATTTACCAGGAAACATGAACTGAAGTGAATGATGCAAATAGCTGAGCATTAAAATTTTGATTTTCTAAACACCAATTCAAGGAGTAGCTAGTATCAGTTATCTAGTATGGGTTTATTTTCATATCTCTCCAAACTGAAGAAATTCATTCAGCATATCTATTCAAAAGTTCCAAGTAGATCACAGGATTTACCAGATGTCCATTTGTACAAATACAGCAGAAGCATTTTTTGGTAGTTATCAGTGACAGATATAAAATAATATTACCTTTTTGAGGTGAAGGGATTAAGAGCTATAAATTGGTAGTTATAAAATAGTGATGGGGATGTGAGGTATAGCATAGGGAAAATAGTCAATAACATTGTAATAACTATTATATGGACCTGGGTGGGTACTTAAAATATCAAGGGAACCATTTTGTAAAGTATACGATTGTCTAACCTCTATGCTGTACACCTGAAGCTAATACAAAATAATATTGAATGTAAACTGTAATTAAAAAATAAAATTAAAAAATAGACACCAAAAATAAATATTATTATCTTTCTTTTGTGGGGATAGTTAATTTTTTTTCTCTAGATTCCATATTTATATTTATGTTTATACTATATATATATATAAAACTGTCATCCACACATGACTGTCCTCACTATTTCTCCCTCATGTTTTCTTCTAGAACCTAAATCAAATTTAGTTTTTGCTTCCTCTGGAGATACTTGGGTCAGCAGCATTTCCTCATAGTAATTGTCCATAGAATGAGGAATGATGCTCTTGCCAAAGATTTATTTCTAAGGAGGACTTTCAAAGATTTCTTCTTTCTTATGTCTGCATAGTGAGCTCTAGTAGGTGGTTCCCAGATGCCAATTCTTTTGAACTTATTCCTGATGAGTAGCTATAAACAGCAGAAATACCTAATTCTGTTTAAACATCTTCTTAAAACATAATTTCTCCAATCATTCTCGTGTTTCACAAAGTTACTTTTCAGAAAAACAAATGTAAATATACAGATACATTCTGAAAAAGGCAGATACGGAATAAAACAGAGTGGGTGAGATCTTCGATTGTGTGGGAAATAGAGGTGCTTAATGAGAATTAGACAGACTTCGATCACTGCTTCCTTTTTCCATGTAAACAAAACCCAAATGGTCTCCTAAGAGTTTTTGATTTTTAGGTGTAGTAAGTAGCCTCATACCTTCATCTTTACAGACTTCAGTTGCCTCTTCTGAAGCAGGGCTGTGCACAGTAGCAGCATTGACACCATCTATAAAGCAGGGAAGAGAAACAGAGTTAACACTGGCAAGCCGGAGCCTCGCTGCCTGCCCTGCACCCGCCCACGGCACCCCAGGAAGCACGGACCTGGTGCATGTTCTAATGTACCCAATGTGTCCGAAGGGGTTGGTGGATTACTAGTCCCTTTTATAATCAATGAGACAGAAACCTTCAGTTAAGAGAGAACCCAATGAACTAAAAACTTTTTTTTGGTGAAAAATGCTATTATATTATTCTACTTTGGCATTTTGCTTCTTCTCTACCTCTAGTAGAATGGTAGATTACTTTTCTTAGTAACAGATTGTGAAAGAAAGCATGCTCTTGAAAGTTTCTACAAGTGCTTTTATATGTGTGTTTTTAAAGTTTGTTTGTTTGTTTTCTTGGCACAGCACATCTGCTCCTTTAGCAAGCCTCAAACTGCAGGGAGCGCCGCTGATGGCCCTGGGTGTGGAGGCCCAGAGAGGGCATCGTGTGTAGGAAAGCACCGGGAGCCCTTGGGGATTTCACGTCACCCAAGTGCAGGGTGGGGAATAAGAAACTCACAGTTATTAATGGCCACACATAAAACAAAAACGAGAGCAAACTAGGCAAACAACTAGAACATGAGGGTTGTCATTAAGGGAGTGGGAGGGGGAGAGAGAGGGAAAGGTACAGAGAATAAGTAGCATAGATGATAGGTGGAAAATAGACAGGGGGAGGGTAAAAATAGTGTAGGAAATGTAGAAGCCAAAGAACTTATAAGTATGACCTATGGACATGAACTATAGGGGGGGAATGTGGGAGGGAGGCGGGTGGGCAGGATGGAGTGGAGGGGGGTGGGGAAATGGGACAACTGTAATAGCATAATCAATAAATATATTAAAAAAAAAAAAAAAAAAAAAAAAAAAAAAAAAGAAACTTGGAGGTCCCTGTCCCTTTACAGCAGCAATTAACCTCATCAGAGTTATCTGTCTTCTCAGTGTCATCAGCACCCCAGTGATTCCACTCACTGGCCTCCAGGATGATGGATAATTAACTTACTAACATTAAAATAGTGAATTTAAGACATGAAGGATTATCAAAAGCATTTGAAATGGTTAATACTTGACAACTGGAAAAGGCATGCATATATATATATATATATATACATATATATATATATATATATAAATATGCAGTAACAGGGTCATGGAGCTAAAGAGTCATACATACATGCATGGCAACTAACATATTTAAAGGCAAATCACATACTTTCTAACTTATCTTTTGTCCATAATGTATATGACTATTACTTTTAGGTCATGTCTCTGTTGGAACAGAGAATAAAAATTCTAGTAGAGGCATAATTGAAGAGGATGAATCATTTTCTTTCGTTAAGTGATAATCTCCTATTAAAAATAAATAGAACAAACTATTAACCTTGATGTCACATCTTCCCATTTCTTTACTTATGTTCACAGCAAAACCCCCTAAAGGAGCGGTGTGTGTTACCCTTCTATACTGCCTCACTTCACAGTCTCTCCATGACCCACTCCAACTGGCTTCACTACTCTTTCACCAATTCTCTTATCAAAGCTGCTGGTGACCTCCGTTTGCCAAATCCAATGGTCATTTCTCTTTTCTTATCTTACTTGATTTCTCAGTAGCATTTCTTTAGTCTGGTTCTTTCTGAAACACTTTCTTGTTGTGGCTACTCCTCCCCTGTTACCACATCTGTAAGTGTAACAGTGTCCCAGATCTCACTGTTTTCTTTACTGACGTTCTCTCTGGTGAATCTTATTCAGTCTCATATAATTTATATGCTAGTGAATCTCAAACCTGTATGTCTGTCTACACCTCTCCCTAGAAATCCAGATTCATATATCTAATTGGCTTTTTGACATCCCATATGGCTAAGAGTCCTTTCAAGTTTACCATGGCCAAAACTGAACTGTTAACTTTCTCAGCAAAAACTGTGCCCTAATGCCAGTCTCCATATATCCTTGGGTAAGTGGCACCATCATCTCCATAGTTACTAATGCTAAAAACCTAGGACTGATTCCTCTTTCCTCCCTTCCCCACCTCCAACCCACCAGCATATCCTGCTACCTCTATCTCTGGAATGTAGCACAGTTCAGTTCATTTCTGTCACTATTTTCAGAAACCACCATCATTGTGTTCCTCCTGTGGCCTTCTAAATGTCCTCACTTTGGCTCTTTTGACCATCTTAACTCATAGGCAAAACAAGCTTATTAAAACATAGCTTTGCTTCTTCACCACTTAAAACTCCCTTTGGCTTCTCTTTGTAGTTCTAATAAAGTGAAATCTTATCCAGTCAGAAGTAATCTGGTACTATGACCTTTTACCAGATTTCGTACCATGTTCCTCCAACTCATGGTGCTCCAGCCATTCCACCTTCTCTCACCAACATGCCAAACCCAAACTGGCCTAGAGGTGTTTGCTTTATCTGTGTCCTCCATGTGAACACACTTTCATCATCTCATCACTTAGGTCTCATTTTTATTGTCGCTTCCTAAGGGAATCTTCCCGAGTCTAGCCAGTGGAAGGTGGCCTTCACAGTATTTCTGCTACATTACCTCATTTCTCTGCAAGGCATTTGTCACCATTCCCTACTTTTTTTGTTGTTGATTGTTTATTTTTGGACTATCCCCACCAGAATATAAGCTTCAAGGAAGCAGGGATATTGTCTTTATAGCTTACTGCTGTGTCCCCATGCCTAGGCAGTGCCTGTGACCCTTGGTATGCATTTGTTATATGACTGGAGAATGTTTTCTACAACTTTTAATTTGAATATGATGGCAGTAAAAACTGATGGGCTATGCTAGTGTGAGACTGTTTTATCTTGAAGTGAAAGAGGCCTGCAGAATTATATAATCAAAGTTGAAGTTGGAAATTATATTGAATAAAAAACAGGTATGTCATTTTAGAAGAATAACAGCAGGTCAAAAAGGCTTTAATAACCAGAACTACATCTTTAGTTTCTTTACACAAGGATCAGGGAGGATATGAAACTAGTAGAGTGGACATAACAAGGCATGTGGACACTGGCGGATCATAGATGAACCCTGCCATGGACGCCATGCCAGGCAGTGGTCTTGTTTGGAAGAGCAAGAGGAGCCTCTCAGGTGTGCATTTAGGAACTCTGCCTCACACTAAGAAGTTCCCATACTGTGGTGATAACGCTATTGATCTGAGAGGTAGAGGAGAAATTACATTTTACTTGCCTGCTAACAGGCAAGATGAGCCGAAAGAAAGAAAGAGTGAAGAGAGAGAGAGAGAGAGAGAGAGAGAGAGAGAGAGAGAGAGAGAGGAAGGAAGGAAGGAAGGAACTGCCTCTTTTCAACTGATTAAGGGAAAAGGGTGAATAAGTAAAACACAGGCAAATGTGTGTGCATGTATGTATACACATGCGCATGTGTGTGTACCTGTATGTATAAAGAGGGATAGGAAAAATCTATGTTGATAAAGGCAGTTTGGGACAGAATATTGAGTGAAAAAACCCCGTGAAACCTCAACATACAGAGAATGACCTCAGCTGTCAGCAGTAGTTGACTAATATTGATCAGCCCTACACAGTAAAAACAGTGACAGCTTTTCATATAAGACTCATCTTCCATGGAGCATAATGATGTGTGGGTCAGGGACTGGGGTGGGGACATGAGTAACAACAGTTTGCTGTATCAGAATTCATTTCATTGCAAGAACTACATTTCAGCAAAGAGAGCCCGCTGACCCCCCGGCAGCCGCACAAGGTCTTTGCTGCCTTGCTTCAGTGCTTTCTCTGATTGGCCTTCTTCAATTCCATCTTCCAGGTTAATAATAAAAGCTTCCAGTTCTTTTGCAAAAGTTCCAAGGTTAATGTAGGAAGTTTTCAGTGAAAAACGTATCCCACTATCTGGTTTATTTTCAATAGTTCAGCATAAGGCCTAAAATGTTCCATGGCATACATTAGAAAGAGCCCCCATTTCAAATGTGCTCCCCTACCAGCAACACCACCACTGTGGTCCTCATTAGAACTAGGAGAATGATTTGCAAAGTGAAGAGAAGGATATTTTTATTTGGGTGGTTGTGTTGATAGCTGCATAATTGTGTCTATTATTTTTAAAGGAGATCATGCCGGAGTACAAAAATGGGTACAACGAGACGATATATTGAAGGTGATGACAATCTCTCTTGAGTCTTAAGTGCTATTTTATTTTATTATGTTCATTTGACACATCAGCTCCTTAATGGACAGAGGAGATGTCAAGAAGGCTTTGGATCTCACTTTAGCTCTGTGTGTGGAGGTGTCAGGCTCTGTTACCCCATCTCCTACATTGTAGGAGATGACCTACAACATGCAGAGAAATAACCAGAAATATGGGTCTTCAAAATTTAATGCAAAACGGTAAAGAACACTCCACTCTTTGTGGAGGGGAAGCCTCTTATTTATTTCATTTAAGCATTTTTTGTTTCATTTATTTTTTTTGTCCAAACTGCATCTGCTCATTTTAACCTGCCCAAGGTCAGCCAACCTCTTATTTGGCACTTCAACCTCTTCTCGCCCCTCTTAGGTCATCACTAAACAAAATGTTATTACATGCCAGAAAAATGGAATTGGTGAATGAGACATGACAACGTACCCTTCTGATAGGAAGCCCTAACTCAGAGTTAATAGATTTAGTTGCTTCCTGAGGGGTAGTACCTGAATGAACAGTGAAGTTAACCTGGTAAAAAGTATAAGCATTTTCAGAAAATAACACTAAGTAAAGTCATTGTTCACCTCTGTGGATGAGGCCTAGGAGACTCCTCAAAAGAAATCTGAGCCCACCTGCTTCTTGGCTCTGCCCTTCCATTTCTTCCACACTTTGTTTTCCCTCTGGACCATTCTCATCTTTCAAGGAAACCACAGAGGAAAAAAATTACATCAAGTCAATTCATGAAATATCTCTTTATGGCTAATATGCAGCACTGAAATTAATAACCAATGTTGCGTGACTCCCCATAAAGCCAGGCAGAGAGATGAATCAGACACATGAAACAGAAAAATTACCTACATAAATAGGTGCATTTATACCCGTCCCTTTGCACACGATTTGCTTGATGAAATGTTGAACTGCAGTAAACAAAATTCACTCAGCAGTCCTAGTTACATCTCTCTCCTTGCACAGCATTTCCCAAAATGCAATACAGATTTTAAATCCAATCTTTTCTCCCTTGACTCAAGCAATCTACACTGTGTAAAAAAACTTGGTTAAGTTTCTATGCCCTTTATATATCTATTTATATTTGATCTATGTTGCAAAAATGTCTATTTTTATTTAACCTATACATCTCAGCCTAACAAATCTATGCTATAAAGTATTTTGTCTTGAACAAATTATCCTAGTCAAGTTTACACTATAATACATAAATCCTTGAAAAATAAATAACTGGGCAGGTGCAATGGTGCCTATTCATACAAACTAGCTAAAATTTTCCTTTGGATTAAAATGTATAACATAGATCTGTGAATTTATGTGTAGAAAAACAAACTTTTTAAAGGCAAATAAAGGCATATTTTATAACTTACTGCTGGGAGGCTTTCCAAACCTCTTTTTCTTTAGGAAAAAAAACTTTTAATGATAAATTTACATAAAGACATAGAAACAAAATATAAAACATATAATCAAAGTATATAAAACAGAGAAGCAGACGTTACCAGCATATATTTCTATGGGTTAAAGATGACACAGATCCTTTGTCTCTTAGGAAGTAGAATCTCTCCATCCTTTCTTTCAGTCCAGACTGGTTTTGTAAATTGTTTAGACCAATTGAATGTGGAAGTGGTGTACTGGGCACTCCAAGCTAAGGCCTTAGAAGACTAGTAGCTTCCACTTCCTCCCTCTGGGAAGCCAACCATTATGCTGTACAGACACTCTGGCTAGCCTGCCAAGTAGAGAGAGGCACATGGAGAAGGAGAAGGGCCATGTGGCAGAGCATGGAGGGGCTGGACATGTGGGTGAAGCCTTCTCAACATCCTCTAAACCAGCCTAGCTGCCAGCTGAATGTAGCTGAATGATAGCTGCTGCCAGAGCCAAAAGGAACAGAAGAATCACCCAGCTGAGCCCTTTTAAAATTCCTGACCCACAACCAGGCCAGATCACTTAATCTTGTTTTGTTTGAGTGCTTTGACCCACCATCTGCTACTACCACCAGCTCTTAATCCAGGGGCAAGAGGATGGTTTTTCCCCAGAGGAGACCTCAACTAGTAGAGCTGAAACAAGAGCCTCAGAGATGCAAAGGGAAAACATTTCCCTGAGCAGCTCTGAAAAATAACCTACTGAAGAAAGTAACCTGGATTAAAAAAAAAGGTTTATAATAGAACGGCAAAAGTAAACACAGAGATAAAAAGACTGACACTCAGTGGAGAAAGAATGCTATTAATGAATATGCTCAGTACAGACAGAATTCCCTCGGCTCTGCATTGTGCTGTTTGTCACTTGGGACAACTTAGGGGACACAGCATGAACTTTACTATGAGACCATGGGGTGGCTCTGTAGCTACTAAATCCAATGTTTTCACTAGTGTTTTTACAAGTACCACAGATGATCTGACATTTTCTCTCGGTTCTCCAAGTGGGCGATGGCATCGGCTTTCACTCTAGGAATGAAATAGCCATCAGTGTTTCTCTTGCTCCCTTAACAAGGCCAAGTTGGTGCAGGAGCAGGTGTCAGGAACACAGGTCAGTGTTCCCCTCTTCCCCTCATCAAACAGACTCCCAGTCAAGCAGGAAAAATCTGCCAGCTTCTCTGTCTCACCCAACAGACAGACATTTTAACACAAATTTCACAATAGGCTTGAAGTGTACAGTGACACGCTACCTTTAAAATTAGGCTGATTACCACATTTCTGTGGAGTGGGGGTAAAAAGCTTTCTTGTGAAAACAGGAAGTTAAGAAGGAAAAGAGAAACAATTAATTGGAAAGTGAGGAATTGGTTCCAACAGTTCTAAATGCATGAAAAGTATTTTCATGGTCAGACCCAAAGTCCAGCTTCATAATGGCTGTCTTCCTAGTCTACTATTACTGGGTTTTTATTTTTATCCATGCGTGCCGTCCCATTCCCTAATGCAGCCGCCTGCCTGGCATGCTTTTGTTTTCCACTTTGAGTCTTGGCTTCACAGTGTTCTAGTTATAGTATTTCTGCTTCGGGCAAAAAACTCAAGAGATGCCTAGAATGTTTATCATGGAGTACATGCATTCTAGAAGAATGCTGGACTTGCCATTTGAGTAACATGCCCTCAAATGAAAAGGGTCAGATATATTGCTTTCATCAATTTCCAAAGACATTCATCTGCAAATCCAGCAGGGGGAACCAGTGTAGAAGTCTTGCTTTCAAAACCCAGTTTATGCATTCTTGGGCAATTTGATTAGCATTCATTTCATTCTCTTTTAAAAAGACGGTTTGGCCAGCATATAACTTTCCATCCATTTTAAATGCCTCAAATGGGTGAGTTCTTAGTGAAACAGTGGGCTTCTACTGGTAGGAAAAAAAAATCCCATTACACAGTTACCCACAAGGATTTGATATGGGCAATCTTTCCTTTTATCAGCCTTGTGTGTTTAGCTATTGTCACAGGAAGCACATAAAACATAAAAGTTGAGTAGAGTGGGAAATATAAATGTATAATTTTAGAAGGGATTTAAAAGGCTTATAATAAATGTGAAGAAATACAGGGAAGTGACATGCTATTTCATTAGCTTAAAAGTTGTCACATAGAAGCTAAATTCTCTTAGTTAATATACCAAAAGGTCATGTATTTATTTCAGATGATAAATTTCCACAGCACTCATGTGGCATGTTACATTATACTTTACTTTCCTATGCCCCAAAGCACAGTAATCTGTGAGAATGCTAGTAACGGCATCCTTTCTGTTTCTCCAGTGTTAGTACCTTTCTCCTCAGTGTTTCAACCTACATAACTAAATGCAAGATATTTCAGAAATGTTTATAGAAATAAAAATAAGAGACTCCTGCTGCAATGTAAATTTATGGAAGTGGGAGGAATGTACCATTGGTTGGATGATGATAGAATGCAGTCCATGTGTAATACTATATGGAAGAGTTTTCCAAGGGCAAAATCTCAATGTCATGGCCACAAATTACTTTCCTGATATTTTTGGTTCCTTTTGTGAACTGTGTGTGGGGATGAAAAGTAAATTAGAGTAAGTACATCCCTGCTACTAGGGAAACAACCTGATGCTTGTTGCCTGCTGGCATACTATTACCATTTCTTTTATAGGTCCCAAGATTTCTGGACATGAATAGATCTGAATGTGACTGAAACACAGTGGTTTGAAGATTGGATTATAGATCCCGATTCTTCAGTCCTATAATGGGTTATACATCTCTGATCTTCCACTGTAGGCGGAGGATATTTCACACTCCATTGACACTGGACTTGATTCCAAGTGACTTTATTTGGCTAATGAAATATTAGTGGACTTAATGTGAGCAGAGGGCTTAAATATGCTACATAATTGAATTTGGGACTTGTGTTCCTGACATTCGCCTGATAAGAAAGGCCCTTCAGCACTGGTTTAAAGAAGATGAGAGATATGTGGATCAGACTTGAACCCAAGCCACAGTTTAGAGCTAAGTCCAGGCAACTCACATCTTGAAACAGAACTGCCCAGCAGAGCACAACCTATGTTTGCTGAGCCACAGTCAACATGTAAACCTGTGATCATGAGAATAAATATTTTTGTTATAAGGCAGTGCATTTTGGGTTGGTTTGTTATACAGTATCATTGTGAAATAGATGATTAATACAAATGCTATATTGATTTTTTTCCAGCTCAGGAGGGCTCAAAAATATTTTTGAAGTTGACACTTTTATTTGTAAAAAATTTAGTCTCTAATTTTGTATTTTGCCACCCAGCTATATTTTCATCTTGCATATTTCAAAACTCCCTGGAAGATACAAACTTGAAAAATAAGTGTAGCTTATGTAAGGGAGCATACTCTCAAAGAGTATGTACTGCCATTTGTGGTGTCTGTATTTTCTTTAATAGAGCCATATGGGCAGCAGGATACTACTTAAAGCAGCTAACATTTATTGAATATTTGTTATGTTTTATTTAGTGTCTAAGTGCTTTGCATAGGTTATCAAATTTAATTCTCATAACAACTCAATGATGTAAGCATTATTATTATCGACATCTTATGAATATGGCAAATGAAGTACAGAGATGTTAACTAAGTTGCCTAAGATCCCACTGCTAGCAAGTGCTGGCAAAGGGATTTCAACCCAGTCACCTGATGCCAGAACCCACTATACTTCCCTGGAAAGGTAACTAATATTTGTGTTTGGGTAAGATATTTAAATTATGGGTAAAAAAATGTGGGGAAATGGTAATATAAAAATATAATATAAAACTAAGGTATGATCTCATACAGATTAACACAGGTCACTAAGAATATGGAGAATTCAGCTCTTCTGACACTTAAGTCAAGTGAGTGCAATGCTGTAACTCTAGATTCATGTCGTAATGCTAAAGATATTTTTATTTTGGGATAATTTTAAACAACAGAAAGTTACAAGAAACTTTCTGTTTTTCTGAACCATTTGGGAGCAAGTCAGGCCATAATCACCCCCTAATCACTCCCATCAGCTCTGAATACTTTTAGTATATACTTTCTACAAACAAGGGCATTCTCTGCAATAACCATAGTGTAACTGTTGACATCAAGAGATTAGCAATCGATGACATTCCTACTATCTAAACCATAGGCCATGTTCAAGTTTTGCCAATTTTCCAATAATATCTTTCGTAGCAATCAAGGATTACACACTGCATTTAGTTGTCATGTCTATTTAGTCGTCTTTAATCTGAGACAGACATGGTTGCCCAACCCTGGCCAAGCTCTGTGCTGGGTGTCTGCCATCTCCTCCACCTTACCCCCTTCAATGTGAATAAGGACATTGCTCAGCTCTGCTAAATGGCTTTAGGAAGGAAGGAAGGAAGGAAGGGAGGAAAGAAGGAAGGGAGGAAAGAAGGAAGGAAAGAAGGAGAGGAGGGAGGGAGGGAAGGTTAGTTCTAAACATTTAAACTTTTGTTCTGGAACTGCCATCAGCCTATTGAGCTATTTTAATGGATTCATTATAGAAAAGTAAGTTTCTGAGTTGGCTGCCTCATTATTCTAATACCTCACATGCCTCTTTAAGTGCAGATAAAAAGAGGTGTGCATTCACTATCTAACAGGTTTGGTAGCTGCTGCTTCCTAAGGGCTTCCCAGGCATCAGGCACTTATATACTTATACACCTCATCCTCATTACCCTGAAATTACAGCAGTGTTATTGAGTTAGACTTTTATCTACATTTTTATAGATGAAGAAATCAAGGTTGTAGGGGGTCAGATAACTTCCCTGAAGTCCCACAATTAGTGGCAGAGCTGGAACTTAAACTCAAGTCCAGATATGCCAAAGCCTGAGGTTTCTCTTTCTTGCCTTGCCGATTCCTGTGACCTCTTCTGACCCTTGAGAGCTAAATTGTAAGTCCTTGGCTAAGAGAGATGCCCTTGCTGTTCCTGTGGTGTCCTCAGCACCCAGCACAGTGTCTACAATCCTGAGGGTCTCCACAAGTACTTGTCATGGGATTAAGAAAGATACATTATTTTCCCCTGAGCAGTAATTATTATTATTTTTTTTTGCTTGAACCATATTTTAATTCTTGATGTAGAAAAGGACCTGGTGTCTATTGAGCCTCTGGTTGAACTTCATTAAATGGTGCATTAGTTTTAAAATGTCATATCTCTTTAATTATACATAACGGCTCCTAAAAGTCAAATATGGTGACGTTTAGGGAGCACACATAGTTAAAGTCCATCTGCTTTCACCACTCCCGGTCCAGCCTCCACCCCTTTTCTCCTGGGTTGTGGCAATGGCTCCCAACATGTTTTTCTCCTTCAGCTCTGTCCTCCAAATCTACTCTCAACCTAGAAGTCACATCATACCATTTCCCTGCTCTAATGCTCTAAAATGTCCAAAGGCATTAAGACTCTGTGTGCTGGAGACTCCTATTGTTTTCCTGCCCTGACTTCTTTCTAGTTTCCTCCCTACTCACTCTGCTCCAGCCACACTGGCCTCTGTGCTATTCCTCCAGTACACGGATGTCTGCTCTCCCAGTCCTTGTATTGCCCATTTTCTCTGCCTGTAGTGTTTTCTCCCAGGTCCCTCAAGTATTTGCTCAAATGTCCCCTTTTCAGTGAGGTCTACGCTGAAATGGTGGAATCTCCCCATCTCCACACATTCCATCCTCCTTATCTTGATCTACTTTTTATTTATTTTTAATTATTTATTATCTTATATACAATTTAGGTATTATATTCATCATTTATGTCTATCTGGTCCCATTTGACTGTAAATGCCTCCAAGGTAAGGATCTTTGTTTGCTTCATTACCTGATTGGTGTCTCCTAAGTACCCAGAAAGAGCACAAAGTAGGTGCTCAATAATTATTTGTCAATTAATGGAATACACTCTTGCCTTACTTGACCTTACATGGCTACCCCACAAATTAATCAGGAAAATAATTGTCTTCTACTCCAAGATTATCAGGAATATACTAACAGAATATAAGGTTATAAGTTTCATACAATATGTACAACAGACACAGACTCTTGTTATACTACACTTATTGCCATTTTGCGTTCTTACTGAAGCAGCTAGCTAAGAGAAGGAATCCCTTCCCCAGGCCAGTGGGGATTATCTGCGGAACTTGTTGTAATACAGCTATCCATACTAGAGACGTAGAACCTCTTGGGAAGGCAGTAGGACATGTAGAGTCAATTTGAGGAAATGCTGAGCAGTGCTGTCCTGACTACTACTACTGGTTCTACTCAGAATAAATTCAAATGTTATTACAAACTTGCCCCGCTCACAAAGACTACGTGACCTATGAGATGATCTTCAACTATAGACAGAGATGCCAATCTTCTCGGTCCTGTCTTTTTTAAAGAATGTCCCCAAACAGCATTCTTGTCCAGTAAGGGAAAAAGAAAATAATTGAACCTGATATTTTAAAGCATGTGTGTCTGTCAAGGGAGACCTAAGTAGGACACATGTTCAAGGAAAAGAAACACATGAGACAGTAATGTGCAACTGTCCTTCCACATATTTTGTATGATGGTAAGTAGAGTGCCAAGTGGAACTCAGCAAATATCTGCTGAGGGCCTGAAATCTGCAGCATTTCTACACTGCAGGTATAGCCCTGGCACACCAAAACTTGCTGTAGCACATCTAGGTGTAAAAATAGCAGAAGGCAATGCACCAGAGAGCTATTTTCAATGTCAGACATACCCTCTTAATAGATAACATATGGTTCTCCCATACGGCATGTTAATACAAATACTTCTACTCTGATACGGTCAGTTTTTAATCCAAGGATTTCCAAATAATTTACAAACACTATTCATTAGCACAGTCTTCTCCGGGGAAGTTTCAGCACCTTGCAGATATACAAAGCATCCTGCATAAAATCAATGACCACTAAAGAGTGACAATAGTAAGAAATATATTAATGTGGCTTTTTTTTTTAAGACTAGGAAACCAGGAATGAGAATTAAGCAACTTTCCCAAATATTTTCAATGACTTTATGGTGTAACTAGGGCTGGAAATCAACTTGTGCTCACGCTCATGGCTGCTCTACTAGTTGACCTATGCTTGTCAATGTCAATTCATGTGGTGCACTGGTTTTCAGGTGTGCACATCACCTGGTGTCTGCACCATTAATGGGGAAATTATCACCAGAGTAAAGTTAGCATTAACTTTAATGCTAACAGAAATCACTGTTAACAGCATTACAGTGATTTCTTTGTGCTCTTTCACTCTTTTAAACACAACAATTGTGTTTTGCAATTAACTTTGAGCCCTAAGGTTAAATTTCCTCCCCAAATCTGTATTTGTCTGTTTTGTCATTTATGTTTCTGGATTGATATAACTGGCGTGCCCACACATTTGTTTCAAACAGGCACACATTGTGCTGTGTGCAGATATTAAATACAGAACTGGCAAGAAGAAACATTGTTTTGCTACTTTGTAAAGAATAGAAAGTATATAAAAGGGTTCTTTGAATAAAAGAATCATTCTATGAATAAATTCAAAAGCTCTTAGGTTTTTTTGTCATCAGTTAACGTTTGCTGAATACCCACAAAGTTCAAGATGGTGGAGAAGGAGTAAATTAGCCTGTTCGGAAGACAAAGGCTTTCCCTTTGGGATTTGACAAACGAAGATGGATAGCGTGCTTTCATAAGGTGTATCAACTGTATGAGGTAAAATTGAGGCTAAACGCAATTATCTAGAGGAACATATACAATTTGACCTCATATATGTAAGTCTGAAAGAGCGTTAGTTATTTGAGCTGAAATAAATGAGGACTATCTAGGTAAGCAGTCTGGTTATCCGCTTTGCTTTATCCACATGGTTCTTCAGGAAATCACTGGTTAAAGATGCAAGTGTGCTGAGTGCAGCTGTCCCTCAGGCAGGGACAATTCAATGCATGTATATTTGAAGTTGCAGGAAGCCCCACATTACCATGGGAAGTAAAAACCTTAATTTTTGTGTTCCTCACTTCTCTTTGAAATAGTTACTCCATCTCTGTTAAAACATGCTATTTTAACTGGTGAAAATAGCAAATTTAAGATTCTGGTATAGAATTTTGAAGTTTAGGATGAAAGCAGTATATGGGGTTTCCAAAATTAATTATGAACATTTTATAAAAAATGTGCCCTCAGTCAAATTATAATCCTATAGGTGATGAAAACTGAAACCGCTCCTAAACTTACTATTAACTATAAAAACAACAGTGCTTTCTACATGTCTTTTATCTCTCTAAAAATTGCAGAATTCCAGTAATGGTTTTGTTTAACCAAATGTTTACTTAATAGCTATTTGACATTGTACCAGAATAAATTTCAACATATTAATTCTTTCATTTCACATGAAAATAATTCACAAGGACAGAAACTACACATCCTTAAGCAGAGAGAGCACATGTTTTATACATGTGAAAATGTGGGCCCAGAAAGCTCTTTCCTCAAATCCAGTGCTTTCCATCTAGAGGAACCTGGAGCAATGATTCCCAAACTTCTCTATGCATCAGTGTCCCTTGGAGGGCTTGCTAAAATACTGATTTCTGAGTTCTGGTTCAGCAGAGCTGGGTGAGGCCTGAGAATCTGCATCTCTAACAGTTCCCAGGTGACACTGAGGCTGCAGGTCAGGTCACCGCAGTTTGGGAACCACTGGTTCAGGCTCTGGAGTACTTATGGTAAGAGCAGAAAGTATCATGTGATTTATTTTTATTTACCACATATGGTTATTGGTAGCACATTCTTAACTTCATTAATATTGTTCATTTTCCAACTTCTTCTCACTCTCTGTGGCCAGTAGGTGAGTAATCCCTTGAGATTACAATAATGTTTCTTAGTGGAAAGAAAAATATTAGACTTTTCATGAAATAAATCTATAAAATGTACCTTTTCAATTTCATTAAAACTATAATTAATTAAGTCACCTTGTCTTAAAATGTATTCATCATTGAACAAAACTTTGAGAAGTTTTCCTCTGTTCTGGAGCCTCTGCTGGGTGCCACAGACAGAGGAACAGAGGTGGGAGCCTCCCCCTGCCAGGAGCTCACTAAGGAGACAGCAACTGCCACAGAACCCAGGGTAAGTACAATCTTGTGCTGGATGGAGCAGGGAGGGCTGTGGGGACTCTTAGAAGAAGCACCCATATTCAGTCCAGAGGGGTCAGGTAACCCTTCCAGAGGAATCACCACCCCAGCTAAGACCTCTGTCATTGAGCAAATATTTACTGAACACCCACTTTCTATCAGTCTCTGTCTTTTAGAGCAGCATCCACTGTGACAGCAGCTAGCCCCACGTGGCTATTGTGTACTTGAAATGTGGTACTTCTGAACTGAGAGTTCTGTAAATGTCAAATGCACATCAGATTGTGAAGACAGCACAAAATGATGTAAAATACCTTATTGACATTTTAACATTGATTTCTTGTCAAAATGACAATACTTTGGCTATACTGGGTTAAAAGATATAGAGTTAAAATTAACATCGCTTATTTCTCTTACTTTTTAACATTGCTTCTCAAAAATTAAAAATTACACATGCATTTGTGACTTGCATTTCATTTCTATTGAATGGTGCTGCTCTAGAGATAACTAGTGAGGCAAGGAGCTCTGGAGTTCAATCCAGTGGTGCTGATAGGTACTGTGGGTGGAGCCCTCACATCCTTTTGGCACTCACCTCTGATTTCTCTGCACGGCTGTGGCTTCTGCTCATGAACACCTGTGGCACTCTGCCTCAGGAATTTTTCTAGTCCCAACAGGATGTTTGGCCTAGGCAGCTGTTCTGGAAGCAGTCCTCAACCAATGATGGATGGGACTAGATGCCCCTTGAGGGGGCAACTCTGAAGCATGTCCCACACAGTCTCCCAGAGTTCTTCTTCAGGACCTAGTCCCAATTGCCACAGGACAATCTGCTTGTTCATTAACCTGTATTTGTTTCCTTTCTTTCCCGGTCTTACTTCCCTGCTTTTCTCCTGGTGTTTCCTGGGATCACTCCTCAAATCAGCTGTTTGCCCTTGAATCCTTGACTTAGGGCATACTTCAGGGTGACCTGATCCAAGCCATTTTAGAACCAAATAATTTCACAAACATATTATCCCCAATCTTGATACTTAATACTAATGGAGGGAAGTGTAGGTTACCAAGAGGACTTCTAACAAGGTCATAAGAGGGAGCTTTCCCATGGAAGGACATTTGAGCTGACAAGTTTAATGCATTTACTACATGATATTCGTCAATAAAAAGTAATGATGCAGAAAAAAGGGAGACCTGAATGAGTGTTACTGGTAGAGTGAAGTGCATGTCCAAAGGCCCCTATGTGGGAAAGATGACGACATCTTTGAAGACTGAGTAGTGATCAGTGGGACTGCAGTGCAGATGGTGAGTACTTGAGATGGGCCTAAGTAGGAAATATCCATAAAAGGGGAATAGGATGAATTGAGAAAAGAAGGAATATTCCACAGGTTGGGATGCAATACCCTGGTGAAAGTGAGCATTATGTTTGGGAGCCACAGGGATTTAGCAGAGCTGGAGAAATGACAGCAGGGGAAGTGGATCAAGGAGAACAGCCAGATGAAGAGTGAGTGGTTATATAACAAAGCACTTTGTACCCTTTGGTTAGGAGGGGGACACTTCCAT
This sequence comes from Desmodus rotundus, assembly GCF_022682495.2. Taxonomy (NCBI): domain Eukaryota; kingdom Metazoa; phylum Chordata; class Mammalia; order Chiroptera; family Phyllostomidae; genus Desmodus; species Desmodus rotundus. Next base: position 128,671,957 of record NC_071392.1, on the reverse strand, counting down.
GAAGAGAACTGGGGAGCCAAGGAAGAGTTCTCGCTTGCATGGCTGCTTTGTGGGATATGGATTGAGCAGGATGAACTGAGGAGAGATTCAAGGAGTAAAATCAACTGGCTTTGGTGAGTGGTTGGATGGAGGTGTGAAGGATGAGGAGTGATGCTAGCCTCTACCACAAAAGCTCTGAATTACCCCGTTGAACACTGATAACAATTTTGTGGTGCAGATATGGCAAATAATCCACTTTATAGGTGAAGAAATGATGTTTGGTTAGTTTAAATAACTCTTCTGAAGGCCCCATAGCTAGTAGAGAGTGGAAACAGGATCTGAGCCTTTGTCATCTGCCCCCGAAGTAAAATTTGTTAATCACTATGTATAATTCTACCCAGAATTCTACCCAAGCATATGGTCTAGGAAAACTGGAGGTTGGAGAGTGATTACTGAGCCTGGGAACATTGTTATATGTTGGTTAAGGTACCCAGTAGAGATGTACAGTAGAGATTTTCAGTAAATAGGAGGGGAAGCCAAATTGATGCAGAGGAAAAGTAGCCCAGTAGAAATCCTAAAATAATATCAAGAAATTTGCATGAGAATTTTTTGAAAAGTGAAGAGTACTAATAATGACCTTTTTTTTTACATAGTTATGCTATTTGCTAAAATTCCTGGTTAGTTTTCTATTTTTTCTTTTGTGACCTTGTTTTGGTTGTATGTTTAGACTAATGGTCTGAAATACTTGCTTCCAATATCTATTCTCTGTCACAAATAGGAAAATATCTTACTGTAAGCCTTTCTGGCTAGCCTAAGCAAAAGAAGAACTTTAGCCTCCTTTGTCCCATTTCTGCATACATTCTGTCATTTCTAGAGCCATTGTAATCCCTCCTTCTCCTACAAGTGTCCAATAACCACATGATTTTTTCCCATCAAGCTGTCATTTAAGAAGACATCACTATCATTTTCAATTTAGTATAAATTAGTTTTATTTAATGATTAACCCATCACCTCTCCCAAGCCTACTATAACACTCTAACTACCTAGTATCCCTACCTATAACACTACTTCTATAATTATACACTTAGCATCAAGACTTCCTGGTATTGAATTTAAATACTCCTAAATTTTTATTAGGCATCTTTAAAAAAAGTTGTTGGGTCTACTGCCCTTTGAACAAATAAGATCATATATATCCCAATGTGTGCCAGGGCAATACCTACAGGCAATGGATCATCTTTTTGAGATGACAATCACATTCTTAACAGCCACTTGAAGCAATTAGTCAACAGATTCAAGGACTAGGGAAAAATTGTCTAGGGTGGTTGACATTATTTTAGACAAGTTAATGTAAGTATCAGAAGCCACATCAAAAGACAAATAGGAACATCTGTTTCTTCTCTCCTGGTGGCAGAGTAGGCCAGACAATTAAGTATTGCCATATGTACAATGCTATAGACATAAAACAACACATGAATGCCTAGCTGTACAGTATTCTGGCATGTGCTTTGTTCTTTCTTCCAAATTGGTCAATTTGCAAAATTCTGCCCTTATCTAATGCACTGTTTCAGATAACTCTAAAGGAATTCCAACTGTCTCCTCTTCACAGAAATATGTTTGGTAAAAATACATCAGAGAGCCCTGTGATCAATGCAAAGAGAAGTCTCTACAAAGTGAATGCATGCATTCGAAATGGAAGTCAGTCTGCCTAGTGGACATTGGCTTGTCCCCTCCCCTGGTTCTATGGACAGTCACATAATATGTAGATCCCCTTCCTGCTTAAATTAATGGGATCCCATGAACTGGTAGTCAATTCAGCAGGGAGCAATAGACAGAAATAGCTCAATGGTGGAGGGATGGATGATGGGGAACAATTTTAACTAGCAAGGAAGACCACAGGAGAATACTTGCACTGCTATAGTGTGAGAAAGGCTTTTAGGACTTTCTATCTTCTTGGCAGTTTGCTTATGGGAATAAATTACTCTGTCTCTCCCTAGTTCTCATTACAAATATCAGATGATTCCAGACATGGTGGAATCAATCTCCCTGTTTTACCCCAGAAGATGTATAGCTTCTAGAAGTGTCAAAATGGCCTTGAGTTTTTCATATTTATGCTTTGAATGTTTTATTCAGAAAACTGCAAAAATAACAGCATTGTAGTGAATGTTGCCTTGTAACTGCAAATGTCAATCAAAAACATGTCAAGTTAGATAAAACATGTTTCTAATCACATGACAATGTTTGGACAAATAATCAAGTATATGCATATACCACTGGAACCATTTAAACAAATGACGAGTAAATAATTTCCTCATCAACTGGCTATTAATTTATAAATGGAATCATTTGCAAGACTGAATAATTACAGGAAGAAACATTATATATTCAAAATGAAAGATGACCCTTCAAATTCTGTCATATTAAAGCTAATTGAATTATGATCTTGGTCAGTTTTAATTACACTAATGAGTTCTACAAGTAAGTTTAAGAGGGTTAAACAAAGACTTAAAACTGCAGTTATTATGATTAAAAAGCAAAAATATATACCAGATTCATTGTCCCTATAAATAGCTTCTTGTATCCATAGCCCAAACTCCCCACTTTTGCAAGAGTTTGCCATGTTTTCTTGTAGCACTTCACATTAGCAATTTTGTGGAGGTACAGGTTTGGGCATAGCAGTAAAATAAGAAATCAGCCCTACTTATCTGGGCTATCTAAAACATTAAATATGATAAACAGCTTTTAATTTTCCCTTCAGTTTTTGCCTCTTCTTGTATGAATTGATTAATCATATACATGTTCATATATTATTTTTCATTGACTCATGGGCTAAATAATACATTTTATTAATGTTCTAGTAAAATTAAAATGCTGATTAAAAAAAAGAGTTCTTATCCAAGGATTTTGATTTCAGTTGCTGATAAAGACACGGTATGCTTTTTTCGGGGGGAGGTGGGAAGAGTGCATTCACTGTTCTTCATGAGGCATGCTGATATTAGAGAAGGCAGTGAAAACACAAAAGCCATCGTATGAGAGGGTATTATTTTTCCCCATTAAAAGCCAATTCTGACACAAATTCCCTAAACATAACCCTTGTCTTATAAAGCCTTTGTGGTGCCAATATTTAGTGAACAGTAAGGAATACTTACTGGCAGCCCATGCATTCTTCACTCTGCTTATTGGAGAAGGTTATTGTTATTCATATGATGGATAGAAACACAAAATGAGTTCTCTGAGAGACCATAACCCTGCAGGTCCATAATTCTTTCCTGACAGTACCACATTAGTCATTTTAGTGACTTAATTTTTGAACTTGTTTCTGTCTCCCTGAAGAAATGTGAAAAATCTTATGCAAAATGTATCCAGCCTCAGAAAAAAGACTCTCAGGTCTTCCCCTCAAGTGAGAGAAATTAGAGACATGGAAAGGAGACTCTGATTACCATGCCTGGGTGGTATGGAGAAGCACACCTAAATATCTCCCAAGGACACAATGAGCATGTTTCTGTGATTATTTTAGAGCAGAGATCAGCAAACTCCAGCCTGCAGCCCTACTTTCGTATGCCCTGCATGCTAGGAATGGTTTCTACATTTTTAAAAAGTTGTAATAAAAACAAAGAAAAAAATATGCTACAGAGACACATGTAGCCTGTGAAGCCAAAAATATTTCCCATCTGGTCCCTTACAGACATGTGCTGACTCCTGTTTTAGGGCAACCTGATGAAATAGCGGGAGATGACTCAGCCTACAAAACCACACATCAGAACACCTTGTTGAGGGGCGATTATCCATGTGGCATAGGAATTAGCCTGATCCACTATTAAGATCAACTTCAATCACCTCCTCTCCACCAAAAACATCCCTTTCTTCAAGGTGGCAAAGTCTCTGTTTTTGACATGTTTTCAGTTATTTCAAGACTTCAGATGGTATTGAAAAGGACTTTTGTCTTAAACATGAGCTTAAGTTAATAGGAGGATTTAATATTTGAGGGGTGTCCAAAAGAATATAAGAGCAGAGGCACAGCCAAAATATAAGAAAGTCTTAGAATAAAAACCAGAAAATGGCTTGGAATTGTGGTGATTTTAAATTATGCCCATAAAATCTCAGATACTCCTGTCTTTAAGAGGTGGAGCTTCATTTCCCTTCCCTTGAGTGGGTAATGGATTTAGGGACTTGCTTCTAATTCATAGATTATGGCAGAGATGATGGTATGTGACTTTTGGGATTAGGTTACCAAAGATTGCCACTTCTGTCCTGAACATGGTCTCATTCTCATGGGTCTCTTACTTGGAGGAAGCCAGCTGTCATGTTAGGAGGATATAGATTAACCTACAGAGAGGCTCACGTGGTGAAGAACTGAGTTCTCTGGTCAACAGGCAGCAAAAAAGTTCCCAGAGCCCACCTCCCTCAAGAGATGGAGTGTGGGGAGGAGTGTGGTGAGTATATGGGGACAGTGAGCTACACAGGTTATGTTTATCCCACCTTCATGTAGTTGTGGCTATGAATCACCCATCATGGGGTGAGTCAATTTTAATGTATTTATGTCCTTTGCCTCTTACAGTTTGCTTTTATCTTTATGGATTGCATCTTTTCATGATCCAACCCAGTCTATCAAATCCTTCCTATTTTGTGGAAACTGACTTTGGGTTTCTAAGTTCAGAAGAGTGGATTTTCTTCTAAGAAATCCCAACATTGTCTACATAGAGTTATTCTCTAGCAGTTAAAGCTGTTCACTCCAGCCTTCTTATTTTTTCCCCGCCTGCCCTCCATACTTACTTCCCTTTTCGGCTACTTCACCAGTCCTTCTTTCACCCATTCCCTAGTTTCCCTGCCCTGTGCACTTGAGGACATCACTGTTAGCAGAGAGCCCACCTCCCTCCCACCCCCACAGCCTTCCACCTGTAGCTCAAAATGTCAAGGAGGTGAAATGTCATTCATGCTGATCTGATCTAGCCATCTCACATGCACAAAGGGGGGAACTAAAACTGATGTAAGAAGAGTTTCAGAAACAACCCCCTTTGATGCTTGGCATTAAAATGTGTGCATGGGTGTCCAACCTGTGGCCCGTGGGCCACATGCAGCTCAGGATGGTTATGAATGTGGCCCAACACGAAATCATAAATTTACTTAAAACATTATGAGATCTTTTTGTGATTACATGTCACAATATATTTAATGTGTGGCCCAAGACAACTCTTCCAGTGTGGCCCAGAGACACCAAAAGGTTGGACACCCCTGTAATGGTCACCATTGGTTTTCCACATATTGAACATGAAATATTGTGATATAATGAGAAATATATATTCAGTCTTTGCCCCCATTTCCTGGCATAGAGCTCCTAAAACCCCTGCAATTTTCTTAGGAAATTGGGTGAGAGGATCATCTCACCCATTAGGGGTGATAGGATCATCTTTTGTTGTACATAATAAGCTCTTTTCAACCATACCTGAATTTATGCTAATGAGATTTATGGCTCTTGATGGGCACTCAGACTGCTTCAAGATAGGAGATGGGGTGGTTGTCAGAGGACTTAACCATGTTATTAGAAGGTTGGTACTTTCAGCCCCACGTCTGACCTCTGGGGAGGGGAAAGGGGCTGGAGATTGAGTTTAATCACTAATGGCCAATGATTTAATCAATGTCTGTGTAATAGAACCTTCATAAAACCCCTAAATAAGAGGGGTTGAAGACCTTATAGTTTGGTGAATGTATCCACATGAAGGGAGTGTCTTACCCCAACTCCACAGAAGCTCCTGATTTTGGGACCTTCTGAACTTTACCCTATGTACCTCATCATCTGGGTGGTGATTTGCATCCTTTATAATATCCTTTATAATAAACTATTAATGGTAGGAACACTTACCAGAGTTCCTTACCAGTTTTCCCTGAGTTCTGTGAGCTGTTCTAGCAATTTATAGAACCCCAGGAGGGGAGTATGAGGACCCTCTTACTTTATAGTCAGTCAGTCAAAAATGTGGGTGGCCTAGACTTCCAACTGGCATCTGAAGTAGAATCAGTCTTGAGAAACTAGGACCTTAACCTGTGGGGTCTGATGCTAACTCTGGAGAGTTGGAGTCAGAATTAAATTATAGGACACTCAGCTGGTGAAGTTGGAGAGTTGAGGAATTGCTGGTGTGAGGGAAAAACCTGCATATTTGGTGTCGGAACTGTTGTGAGTAGAAAGAGATCATAGTAATAGTAGTATTTAGGTACCGTGCTAAATGCTTTATATGTGCTATATCTCTTAGTCCTCACCCAAACATCTTTGCCTCATGTTTTACATAGGGCAATTAAGGCTTCCAATTAAGTGATGTGCTCAAATGCCCACTGATCAAGTGAGGAGTTAGACCCAGTCTAACTACCCTAAGATGATGTCCATATTCTGATTCCCATCTTCTTGGCAGCATTTTAAAAACACCCCAATAAAGTCTTTGCTGGTTAGCATTTGCTGGAAATGACCTTCACTCCCCAAATGTCTTTGTTAATAGGGAAAACAAAAATGGCTCTGGGGTAGATTTAGCTGTTGTCAAATAACTACAGGTCTAACATTCTGGGGGCTATTCTCTGCTCAGGAAAAGAAAGATTTCAAAACCTAAATTGTACACAAGGCAGGCAATTCTTGAAAAGAAGTGGATTAGTAGGCTTCCTGTAACTGTAACTACCACATTCTGCTTTCAGGAGCAGTGCTTTATTACCATGTTCACTGCTCTTTTGGTTCCTAAAGAACTCTTTCAACAATGATTTATCTTAATTTAACTTTTTTTTTTCCAGAAAAGCAAGAAGTACACTCCATTCAAGAGAAATGATTTGCAGTCATGGTGAATTCCCTTTGTTTGTTCATTTATTCATTTAAGCACCTAAAAATATTTATCGAGTGCTGGGTATTAAAAAATGTCATTCCTCTAAAATACCATAAGCCCTTCCACTTTTAGAGGTAAATGTATATATGAGACTTTATGATTACATTTGTGCTCAGTATATTTTTTATAACACACTGTCTGCTTTGATCGGAGTTGAAGTTTCATAGTAAAAATCTATTACCTTGGAGATGAAAAAGTGGCCAACAGCCAGTACAATTGACAGTTTTTTACCATAAAGAGCAAAGAGTGTTCTATAAACTAGAAAAGAAAGACACAAACAAACAAGTACATTCCAAACTTATGTATGTCATAATTTTCAGGAAACTGGCTTTTTATTTCTTTTCTCAACTGAAACTTCACTGCTAGTTCATAAGGCTTTATAATTCTTTTGACTGGAACCTGTTGGAGAAATAATGGCTTACTGAAGGAGTAGTAACAGATAGGTGGCCAGGAGTCTTTCTACACAGAGGAAAGTAAAATTATAAATCTCTTTACGGAAAGAATATACATGGCAGGTGAAAAATAATTTGACCATACTTTTTCTTGTATACTAGCAGGACTTCCTCCCTGTCCTGGATTTTATTGGATTGAGCTAGTTTTTGATTCAAAACTCAGACTATTTAACAAAGCATATTTTTCTGGATTTTTTTTTCCTGTAGAGGGGGGAAAAGATGACTATCACCTAGAAGAAATAATAATAATAATAATAATAATAATAATGGCTATCATTTTTAAGTGTGTACTATATACTTACATGTCAGACTTTAGGCTTGTTCTTTTACATATTTTACTTCTAATCCTTGCCCAAATTTGCAAAGTAAGGATTATTATTTCCATTTTTCAGATAAGAAAAGTGAGGCTGAGAGGGCCTTGTGGATGTCTCCAGGCCAGGAAGTGGGAGAGGTGGGATTCAAATCCGGCTCTGGCTGCCACTGTCACCTGTGCCCTTTCTGCCACAACACACTGCATGATGCCTCTTTTTTTATAATTTTAATTTTTTATTGTTATTCAATTACAGTTGTGTGCCTTTTCTCCCCATCCCTCCACCTCACCCCAGCTGAACCCCACTCCCTTCCCCACCTCCACCCTCCCCCTTGATTTTGTCCATGTGTCCTTTATAGTAGTTCCTGTAATCCCCTGTCCTTACTGTTCCCTCCCCACTCCATGATGCCTCTTAATTGACTTTAGACCAGAAAAGTTTCCCAACTTACTATATGAAAAATACTCATATAATTAAGTTTGAGGAAGAATTCTGTTTGAATTAGAATTTATTTAAATCTTTAGGCATGAATTTGTTGTGACATTATCACTATTTTCTGTTTCAGGACTTTGTTTGCATTCCCTGTCCCAATAAACATCCTCTTTGCACTCCAGTAACCTCCTCTGAAGGCATCTTTTTGTAGTTGAGAGATTCAATGCTTTAATCATATTTCACAGATTACTAACTTCTGTGATCACTGAGCTAGATTGCTTCAAAAGTGTCCTTATGAAACTTTGTATTTGGAAATATAACCCTGTATAGTACCAATAAATAAACTGAAAATTAAAACTTCATGATTCAGCCTCCTAAGAACAAATCAGGTCATAAACTCATAAACTGGCTTTTCACATTATTTCTAAGATCTCTTTTTCTAAAATGCATCCTGAGGAAAACTTACCCTGTACAAACAAGACTGAAGGACACTAGTTATTGAAACATGGAGCTGACAGCGTAAGATTAGAAAGCTAAGGAGATGATGAAGTCCAACTTGCCCTAATGTAATGAGTGGTAGATAAGGAAATCTGCAGCAGCTGAAACAAAGAGGGAAGTAATTCCCTGTGGATGTCAATATATAAACATTAGGCTTCTAAAAACACAAGCCAAAGAATTTCTCAGTATAAACAGAAGCTCAGATTTCATCTTTGCCTGGGGCTGCCATTTAAAATGAAGCTGCTCATAAACCCAACTTTTGGCATCCTTTGACCCACTGTCAAATAACTTGGAAATCTAGAATGGCATTTTAAAAAGTGAACATGCAGATTTTAAAAGCCTAATTAATTCCACACTACTTTCCAATGCACACTCTTTTAGACTAATGAGACTATATTAGTTTTGTTTTGCTGCTATAACAAACTGTCACAGAAGTCATGACTTAAAACATTTTTTAAATTATTATTAAGTCTCATTCTTATTAGATACAGGATCTCTTTCCACAAGTCTGTTTCCTACTGTCATATTCCAGCCACCATTGACAGTTGCATCATGTCTTTCTTTCTCTTCTTTCTTTTCTTTTCTTTCCTTTTCTCTTTTCTTTTCTTTTTTCTTTTCTTGTCCTTCCTTCCTTCCTTCCTTCCTTCCTTCCTTCCTTCCTTCCTTCCTTCCTTCCTTCCTTCCTTCCTTCCTTTTTTTCCTTTTCTTCCTTTCTTCCTTTCTTGCTTTCCTTTATTTTCCCCTCTGATGTTTTATCAATGCTCTCATCACATTGATTTTGAAATGGAGGGTCCTTATGACTGATTAAATCCTGTCTTCAAAAGTCATCTCTCTCTATATATACACACATATATATACCTTAAAGATCTAGCCTCCTCCCTCCTCAATGCCTCCCTGCCACTCATAATAAGCAACTCCTGAGGCAGCAGAAGACAGTAGCCTAGACCTGAATCTGACTAATGGTCAGGACCTCTGGCAGGCTAAAGATAATACGTTGACCTAAGTTATGCTTCAGTTCCTGAGCCCTGAGGTGGAACCACCCCCTGGCTACTTTTCCATAATACCAGACAGATGGACTGGAAAAGAAGCCATAGCTTCCCTCAAGAGCAGGAGAAGTGATTCATTACCCTCACCTTAGATCAGTGAGCCTCCAGCATGGCCCTGAACCCCTAATCCATGGTGTCTTGTGATTTTTGTCCTACATAATCTATAACCTACATGCCATTAGCTTCCTGTTCTCCTGGATGGTACCATTCATAATAAAATAGCCAATATTTCTCCACTGCAATTCTCAGTGTCTAGTGTTTGGTTTTGCTAACACTGGGTGAATGAACCCTTCTTGTTCTGTAACAATTTTCATTTTTTATCCTTTTCCATTCACTTTATCTTGTCTCTGCTCCTTCACCATCCTTAAGTTTTTATCTCTGGTTGAATATACCTTATTCAACTCTTCTCACTTCCAGTGTTCAAGTGGGACTTTTAAGCAGTGTCATTGCTTTCTTGAAAGTTCACTTTGATCTTTCATAATGAAGCAACAGTGTAAAGGGAGGAATTATTAGCAAAGTATATTATTTACCGTAATATTATATCCTCTCAACTGTCATTGTCTCTCTAACTTATAAGACAAAGACACAATAATTCATCAGTCAATAGTATTTACTGATGATGGACTGTGGTGGAAATGCTACTGACTATTCTTCCCACTGATGGTTCTTTTTTCTCCTAGGGAATCACTCTACCCCAACTCTTCATCCTTGAGATTTAAGTGTAGTTGACCTGTTGTCTCCCCCAACCCTTCCAGTCCCAGAGTTTTCACATGCCCTGAGCCTATAATCAGAGCATTGCATGTCCGTGGAGCAGGGATTGGCTCAAGGCTAAACACTTGACCCAAGACTGGCCAATCAGAGGCAATGAAACTGGATTCCATGTCTTTTGTTAGATGAGAGGACAGCTGGTGGCAACATTTACCCCAGCAAGAGAAGAATGTCTAAAATGAAACCAACATGGAGGAAGAGCACAGAGATGCAGAGGAAGAGCCAGTCCTAATGTAATTGTTTGTTTCTCTGATTCAGCATCACCTGGAATTTTTAGATTTGCTTAATCAGTTTGATTTGGCTTCCTGTCCTTAAATCTGAGAGTCTTGGCCTAAACAAACTATATGATGGATTGCTTGTGGTTTTCACACTTGTGTGAAACTTTTAAAAATTACTGATTTAAAAATACCAACGGACTGGTTTGTGCAACCTCACATATTTTGCTCACCATTTGAGGGTCTCAGTCATGTTGAGCTCTGTTGTGCTTGACTGTATCATCGTACTCGAAGAGACTTTCCAAAGAGAACTTCATAATCAATTCTGGGATTGTCTTTTAGTCTATTTTCTCCTTCTTTTATACATCCACCCTTTGAATGTAGGTTTCCCATGTCCTCATTTACCATCAAAACTATCTCTCAGGGAAAAAGAACAGGGCCAATTTGACTTGGCTGCACTGCAACCCCAATTTCCTATTCTTCCTCTGATGGCACATATCCAAAATGAAAATTTTCGTGCACAAAGGGAGAATATAATTCTTGAAATAATGCTTGGTGCCATCAAGGACTTGAAGCTGACATTTGACTTGGGAGCTGCATAGAGAATAGAGAGTGACTGCTAGCAAAAGCAGCAGAATTTAGTCAGCAAATTTTGTAGAAGAGTAATTTTAAACAGGAAATAGAAATAATGAGTGTAAGATGGTGTAACTGAACCTCAACCTTTCACAGAACCAAGGGCTTTGGAAGAGACCATCAAAATCATTTAGATTAAGACAAATTAGAGACTGGAGAAGATGGCAGCCAAGTAGGTGGAAGCTGAGTCCACTTGCTCTTGCACCCAACTTGGATTCTCAGCTGATCTGACAAATAACCTGAACAATCAAAGAAATCTTAGCTGATATGAAGTTTGGAAGCCAAGGATTACAGATGATGCTTCACAGTGGGCATTGAGGAGGTTTTATAAGTGCAAGGGGAAATACCCCATGTGTGGTGCCTATAGCCATGGAGAGACTAGTCAGAAATCACAGCTTTGTGGCTCCCTTCCCTCCCAGGGCAGGAAATCTCCAGACCTGGGCCAGGAGTGACTTGGGAGGATATATAAAGTCGGGGAGATCCAGGCTACACAGTGAGCAGCACATCCATAACCACAGTGCCAAATGCCAACCAGGAGAGAGAGGTGGGGCAGGGAGACTCTATGTCCCAAAAGGATCAGGGGCCACACCTGGGTCAGGCAGAGGCAGGCTGTAGCCAGCCATGATTATGAGAGACTTTTGGCTTTCTGAAGAGGTGGTGAGGGCAAAAAACAGGACAGTGACTCGGTGCTGCACTGGGTGTGCCACAGAGAGAGTTTTTAAAAGTGGAGCTGGAGCATGCTGGGCAGGGTCCCCATGCACAGCTTCCCTGCCTCAAAGGAACAAGATTGAAAGTGCATTTTGCTCCCACTGAATACAGCTGTGCAGAGAGATCAGAAAGCTGCACAGCAAAGGGACTTTGGGCCCCAGCCGAGCATGGTTAGCAAGCCCAGGGCTATGCAAAACAGGGAGCCTGGGACTGTGTCTATTGCAATGGCAGTGGGCTGGGAATTAATTAGATGGGAGTTGAGTGCCTGGGTTTATTTACGGCCAGTCCTAACCCCATTCCCCTGAACAGCCCCAATGTCTGGGAACAGTCCCAGTCCCAATGAACAGTCCCAAGGACACCCAGCCCCCACCTCCTGCCAGATTGCAAGCATGACATCCAGCGGGGAAACTCTGCAGAACAGGCAGGATGGGCTCAAGAACCCCCTTCCGAGTGCATAACCACAAGAGAAAGATAGAAAGAGAAACTTAAAAGGACCATTTTGAACTTCTCTCAGGGAGACAAAATACACTGGTTTCTAGGTCCCTATCCCCCTCAGCTGGCACACAGAGCTGCCATCAGCACCAAGCAGGAAAAAGCTGACTGTCTTACACAGATTGGCCCCTCTCTTGAAACAGACAGCTAGTTCATCAGAAACTATACATTACTGGAAATAAGCTGGGACAGACAAAGATGGGTGTCACAGGGGCAGGGGGACACACCTACAATTTTCCCAGGAGACTGAACAGCAGCTCCCAGGAGAGACCCAGGAATCCCACCCTCTCAATTGCAATAGAAGCCCCCTCTAGAGGCAGGTGAAGGTAGTACATGCAGTGCTGCTAGAAGTCAGATGACCCACCCCTGGACCTTGAGCTGATAAAAAGCCAGGGGTGGATCCAGAAGAAGATAGAAGGCAAACACCAAATTCTGCTGAGATGAGCCCTGGCTGGTGTGGCTCAGTGGATTCAAATAAAAGCGTCACTGGTTCGATTTCCAGTCAGGGCATGTGCCTGGGTTGCAGGCCAGGTCCCCAGTAGGGGGCCTGCAAGAGACAATCACACATTAATGTTCCTTTCCCTCTCTTCTCTCTCCATTCCCCCTCTAAATAAATAAATAAATAACATCTTAAAAAAAAAAAAACTCTGCTGAGATGAATTCCATCTTGTTGTTCTTCAGAATTTGCATTATTTTTCTCTTCTATAGCCTTTTAACATTTCTTCTTTTTCTTCAATTGTATTCCAACTAATTCACTATTTTTGTCTTTTATTTTTATTCTTTTTATTTATACTTTTATATTTTTATTTTATTTTTATTTCAAATTTCACATTATACCCTTCCCTGGTCTTACTGCATTTTGCCTTCTTCCTGCCCTTCCTTATTTTTGTTTTAATGTTATTTTCCCCCTCTCTACTCCTTGTTCCTATTCCTTACTCTTACTATTTCTCCTCCATCTTCTCAAAATCATTTTTCTTTCCACCAGTCAACCTACATTTTTTCCCTTTCTTATAATATTATTATTTTCTTTCTACCTTTATTAATCATTGCTTGTTTGGTGTTGATATTATGGTTATTGCTCTTTTTCTTCCATTTTATTCCTATTCAGTACTTTTTAAAATTCAGATCTCATAGATTACTCTCCCCCTGTCTTACTCCATTTTGCCTTCCTCCTTCCCTTGTTTATTTGAGCTTGGAATTTTATTTTTTCTTTTTATTAGCCTGATTCTATTTCTTACTCTTATTATTTCCACTCCATCTATCCTATCAAAATCATTTTTCTTCACTGCAGATATCCCATACTCTCTTTTCTCTTATTCATAATATTTGTATTCTCTTTCAACCTTTATTAATCTTTGCTCATCAGTGTTATTGACCCTACTGTGGTTTTTAAAAATATTTTGTTCCTATTGGTTCATTATTTTTTTTTAATTTTACTTGAAGCCTCATATTATACTCTTCCCCTTTCTTACTCCATTTCTCCATCACCCATCCCTTTTTTACTTATGTTTTAAGTTTTATTTTATCCTTTTTTGACTTCATTTCTATTCCTTACTTTTATTATTTATCTTTCCTCATTCCTTTCAAAATTATTTTTTCTCCTTTAGTTATATCACATTCTTTTTTCCTATCTCATAATATTCTTAATCTCTTTCCACTTTTATTAATCTTTGCTCATTTTCTGTTGATATTGCTGATGTGGTAGGGGTATTTTTGCTGGCATGGGTTTGGTTTTCTGAATAGTTTTGCCTTGTTCTGTCAGAATCTGTACAACAGCATACATGGTGTGGTGGGGGTTGTGAGTCTCAGTGAGCCAGCCAGAAGGGAGAACCCACCAATGAATGAGCCATCAATAATCAAAGCCCAAGTGCAACAAGAGAGAGCACATAAACTGAATAAAGGGAAACCCTAGAACATCAGACAAGGAGATCAAAGAGACTACACTACCTACTCCCATAGAACTCCTACCACAGAAAGCCACCCCACAAAGATAGTTCATCAGAAACTATACATTGGCAGTCAAAGGAGAGCAGTCTGAGATGCAGAAACAAACAAAAAGAGTCACCTAAAATAAGGAGACAAAGAAACAACCCCTGATTGAAAGGAAAGGAGGAACATGACATTGAGGCAAGAAATCTATCAGACATAGGGTACAAAATAGTGGTTATAAGAATGCCCAAGGAACTCAGTGAAAATCAGTGGGAACTTTATGAGAGCTACAAGGAACTTAATGGTAACTACATCAGCATGAAAAATCTTAAAGGCAGCAAGGGAGAAACAAGAAGTAACATACAAATAAGGCTATGTAAGGCTATCAATAAGGCTATCAGCTGATTTCTCAACAGAAACACTACAAGCCAGAAGGGATTTCCACGGCCTAATCCAAGTCATGAAAAGCAAGCACCTACAACCAAGACTACTCCATCCAGCAAGACTCTCATTTAAAATGGAAGTTGAAATAAAGAGCTTCCCATACAAAAGAAGGCCAGAAGAGTACTTCTCCATCAAGCCAGCACAGCAAAGATGATAAAGGGACTGCTTTAAGAAGAAGAAAGAGCTGGGAGTGGGGGGAGGCAGGGGGAGGAAACAGGTACAAAGGAAAAAAATGGCGATGAACAAGTACCTATCAATAATAACCTTAAATGTAAATGGATTAAATACTCCAATCAAAAGGCATAGGGTAGCTAAGTGGATAAGAATATGTGATCCACATATATGCTGTCTATAAGAGACACACCTCAAAACAAAAGATCTATACAGGCTGAAAATGAAGGAATAGAAAATTCCAAGCGGATTGACCTGGACCTGAAAAAAGCTGGGTTAACAATACTTAGATCAGATAAAATCGACTTCAAAACAAAGGACATAACAAGAGGCAAAGAAGGTCACTACATGATACTTAAGGGAGTGGTCCAATAAGAAGATATAACCTTTGTAAACATATATTTAGGAGCATCTAAGTGCATAAGGAAAACCTTGCAGGACTTTAAAAAGGAGATTAACACCAGTACAGTCATCATAGGGGCTTTTTAACACCCCACTGTCAACAATGGATACGTGTTCCAAAGAATAAACAAGGGTATTGTGGCATTGAACAACACTCTAGATCAAATGGGCTTTGCTGCTATTTATAGAACATTTCACCCCAAAGAAGCAAAGTATGCATCCTTTTCAAATTCAGGTAGATCATTTTCAAAGACAGACCACATGGTAGAACACAAAACAAGCCTTAACAAATTCAAGAAAATTGACACCATTTCTTGGATCACAATGGCTTGAAACAAGAAACCAACTTCAACAAAAAAACTCACATTCAAATACATAGAAACTGAATAACATATTATTAAACAATGAATGGGATAACAAAGATATCAGGAAATAAATCAAAAAGTATTTGGAAAGAAATGAAAGTGAACACACAACAACCAAAAACCTATGGGACACAGCAAAGGCAGTCCTGAGAGGGAAGTTCATACTAATACAGGCCTACCTAAAGAAGACAGGAAAATCTCAAGTAAACAACCTAACACTAAATCTACAAGAACTGGTGGAACAACAACAAACAAAGCCCAGAGTTAGAATGAAAGAAGTAATCAAGATCAGAGCAGAATTAAATGACATAGAAAGTAAAAAGCAATCCAAAGAATCAATGAACCCAGGAGCTGGTTATTTGAAAAGATAAGCAAAATTGACAAATCTTCAACCAGACTCATCAAGAAAAAAAGAAAGAGGACCCAAATAAATAAAATCAGAAATGAAAGAGAAGAAATAACAAAAATACCACAGAAATACAAAGGATTGTATTTCTATAAAATATAGTTACTATGGACAACTATAGAAATTACTATGAACAACTATATCCAAGAAACTGGACAACCTAAGCAAAATAGACTAATTTCTGGAAACATACAATCTCTGAAAACTGAATCAAGAAGAAGTAGAAAGCTTGAGCAGTCTGATAACAACTAGAGAAATTGAAGCAGTAATCAAAAAACTCCTGGCACACTAAACCCTGGACTGGATGGCTTCACAGGTGAATTTTACCAAACATTCAAAGAAGAACTAACACCTATCCTTCTCAAACTATTCCAAAAAACTCAAGAAGAGGGAAGGCCCTCAAACTCTTTTTACAAGTCTAGTATTATCCTAATTCCAAAACCAGGTAAAGACACAACAAAGAAAGAAAATTACAGGCCAATGTCTCTGATGAATGTAGATGCTTAAATCCTAAATAAAATATTGGAAATCTGGATCCAGCAATATATTATACAGATCATACACCATGGGATTTATCTCAGGGATGCAAGGATGGTATAACATTCACAAATCAATAAATGCAATACATCACATAAACAAAATGAAAGACAAAAATCACATGATCACATCAATAGATGCTAGAAAAGCATATGATAAAATCTAACACCCATTTATGATTAAAAAACCTATGCAAAGTGGAACATACCTCAACATAATAAAGGCCGTATATGAGAAATCTACTTCCAATGTCATATTCAATGAGCAAAAACTAAAAGTGTTTCCCTTAAGATCAGAAACAAGACAAGGGTGCCTGCTTTCACCACTCTTATTCAACATAGTACTGGAAGTTCTAGCCATAGTGATTACACAAGAAAAAGAAATAAGGGGCACCCAAATTGGAACAGAGGAAGTAAATATGTCATTATTCACAAATGACATGATAGTACATAGTAAACCTTATAGTCTCCACTAAAAATACTCAACCTAATAAGTGAATTTGGCAAAGTAGCAGGATATAAAGTTAATATTTGGAAATTGATGGCATTGCCATACACCAACAAGAAATTATCAGAAGGAAAAACTAAGAAAAAAAAATCCCATTATATAGCAAAGAGAAAAATAAAGTACCTGAGAATAAATTTAACCAAGGATGTAAAAGATGAGTACTCAGAAAACTATAGATCACTGAAGAAAAAAAGTGAGAAAGATACAAATAAATGGAAGTGTACACCATTTTCATGGATTGGAAGAATTAATATCATTAAAATATGCATACTACCCAAAGCAATCTATAGATTCAGCACAATTTCTATTAAAATATCAATGACATACTTCACAGATCTAGAATAAATATTCCAAAAATTTATGTGGAACCAAAAAAGGCCCTGAATAGCCTCAGCAATCCTGATAAAGGAGAACAAAGTTGTATGGAACACAATACCTGATATTGAATTATATTACAAGGCCATTGTAATGAAGATAGCGTAGGTACTGGAATGAGAACAGACACATAGATCAATGGAAGAGAATAGAGATCCCAGAAATAAACTTGTGTCTGTGTGGTTAATTAATATTTGACAAAGTGGGCACAGGCATACAATGGAGTAGAAACAGTCTCTTCAATAAATGGTGTTGATAGAACTGGACTGATACATGCCAAAAAAAAAAAAAAAAAAAAGAAACTAGAGCATCAAATTGCACCATCCACCAGAATAAACTCAAAATGGATAAAGGACTTAAATATAAGTCATGACACCATAAAAGTCCTAGAGGAGAACACAGGCAAGAATATTTCAGATATTTCACACAGCAATATTTTCACTGATACGTTCCCTAGAGCAAGGGACATAAAGGAAAGAATAAACAAATGGGACTTTATCAAATTAAGAAGTTTCTGTGTGGTTAAAGAAAACATCATCAAAATGAAAAGGGAATTGACTATATGGGAGAACATATTTGCCAATGATACATTGGAAAAGGGTTAAATCTCCAAAATATATAAAGAACTCATATGACTCAACACCAGGAAGACAATCCAATTAAAAAATGGAAAAAGGACCTGAATAGACACTTCTCCAAGGAAGACATGCAGATGGCCCATAGACATATGAAAATATGCCCAACATCTCTAGCCATCAGAGAGATGCAAATTCAAACCACAATGGGATATCACCTCACACTGGTCAGAATGTCTATCATTAACAAAGCAACAAACAAGTGTTGTCATGGATGTGGAGAAAAGGGAACCCTAGTGCACTGTTGGTGAGAATACACACTGGAAAACAATATGGGATTTCCTAAAAATTAAACAAGGAACTGCCTTATGATCTAATAATTCCACTGCTGGGAATATACCCTAAGAATCTTGAAACACCAATCCAAAAGAACCTATGCACCCCAATGTTCATAGCAGCTCTATGTATAATAGCTAAGTGTTCGAAACAGCCCAAGTGCCCATTACTAGATGAGCAGATTAAAAAACTGTGGTATATATTCTTGACTTATGGCCAAGATGGTGGCATAGGTAGACACACTTTGCCTCCTTGCACAACTGAAAGATGGATAGCAACAAATTTAAAAACAAAAAAATGAGAACTGCCAGATAATCGAACTGTATGGAAGTATGACAACCAAGGAGTTAAAGAAGAAACATTCATCCAGACCTGTAGGAGGGATGGAGATGGGCAGCTGGAGTGGAGAGGACTCACAGCAAGGTGGAGGCTGGAGGACCACTGGGCAGAGTGAGGCAGAGGCTAGTGGATCAGGCAAGGCAGCAGCTGGCAGAGTAGGCTGCCCCACATTTGTGTGCAAGTAAACCAGGATGAATAACTGGGGAGAGAGGCAGACCACACAACCCAGGGTTCCAGCATGGGAAATAAAACCTCAAAACCTCTGACTGGAAAATCCTGTGGGGGTTGAGGCACCAGGAGAAACTCCCAGCCTCATGGGAGAGTTTGTTGGGGAGACCTAAAGGGTCCCAGAACGTACACAAACCCACCCACAGGGGAATCAGCACCAGAAGGGTCCAATTGGGTTGTGGGTAATGGAGGAAGTGACTGAAAGCCAACCTAGAGCTGAGTAAGCAGCATTGTTCCCTCTTGGACCCCTCCCCTACACACAGTGCCACAATGCAGCAATGTGGGTTGCCCTGCCCTGGTGAAACATAAGGCTCTACCCCTTACTATGTAACAGGTGCACTGAGACAAAAATATATGATACACATGAAAGAACAGATCAACGCTCCAGAAAAAATACAACTAAATGAAGAAGAGATAGCCAATCTATCAGATGCACAGTTCAAAACACTGGTAATCAGGGTTCTCACAGAATTGGTTGAATTTGGTCACAAATTAGATGAAAAAATGAAGGCTATGAAAAGTGAAATAAAGGAAAATGTACGGGGAACCAACAGTGAAGGGAAGAAATCCAGGACTCAAATCAATGATTTGGAGCGCAAGGAAGAAATAAACATTCAGCTGGAACAGAATGAAGAAACAAGAATTCAAAAAAAATGAAGAAAGACTTAGGAACCTCCAGGACAACTTTAAACTCTCCAACAGCTGAATCACAAGGGTACCAGAAAGAGAAGAGGAGGAGCAAGAAATTGAAAACTTATTTGAAAACATAGGAAGGAAAGAACTTCCCCAATCTGGCAAAGGAAATAGACTTCTAGGAAGTCCAAGAAGCTCAGAGAGTCCCAAAAGAGTAGGACCCAAGGAAGTACACACCAAGTCACATCATAATTAAGTTACCCAAGGTTCAAGATAAGGAGAGAGTCTTACAAGCAACAAGAGAAAAGGAGATAGTTACCTACAAAGGAGTTCCCACAAGACTATCAGCCGATTTCTGAAAAGAAACCTTATAGGCAAGAATGGGCTGGAAAGAAGCATTTGAAGTCATGAAAGGCAAGGACCTACATCCAAGATTACTCTATCCAGCAAAGCTATTGTTTAGAATGGAAGGGTAGATTAAATGCTTCCCAGATAAAGTCAAGTTAAAGGAGTTCATCATCACCAAGCCCTTATTATTTGAAATGTTAAAGGGACTTCTCTAAGAAAAAGAAGATGAAAAATATGAACAGTAAAATGATAACAAATTGACAACTATCAACAACAGAACCTAAAGAAAACAAAAACAAAAATAAAAATGAATAAGTAAACAACTAGAATAGGAACAGATTCACAGAAATAGAGACCACATGGAGGGCTATCAGCGGGGAGAGGAAAAGATGGGGGGAAAGTTATAGGGAATTAGAAGCATAAATGGTAGGTACAAAATAGACAGGGGAAGGTTAAGAATAGTATGGGAAATGGAGAAGCCAAAGAACTTATATATATGACCCATGAACATGAACTACGGTGTGGGAATGATGGTGGGGGTGGGTACAGGGTGGAGGGGAGTAAAGGGGAGAAAAAATGGGACAGCTGTAGCATAATCAATAAAATATATTTCAAAAAAATCTGTGGTGCTTTTACACAATGGAAATTTATGCAGCAGAAAAAAAAGGGACTCCTACCTTTTGGGACAGCATGGATGGAACTGAAGACTATTATGCTAAGTGAAATAAGCCACGTGGCAAAAGACAAATACCATATGACCTTACTTATAACTGTAATCTAGTGAACATAAAAAACTAATGAGAAAAATAGAACCAGGGACATGGAATAGACTGATAGCTGTAGGAGGGGAGAAGGGAGGTTGGAGTTGGTGGATTGATGGGGAAGGGACTAGTCAAAGAACATGTATGAATGATTCGTGGACATGGACAATGGAGAGAGGATTGACTGTGAGATAGAGGGGTGAGTTGGTGGAGGGGGACAAAAGGGAAGAAACTGGGGCAACTGAACAGTAATGAACAATAAATAGTAAAAATAAAAGTAAATCATTTAGATTAAATACTTCATTTGGCAGAGTCAGAAACTAGCTAATAGCAATCAGCATAGACAGGAATTCAGTTTTATTTCCCCAACTGTACCTACTCTTGATCTCCCTAATCCTGAATCCTAAACACCATTATTATATAAAATAGATATTTAGACTTCCATACTCATATTTTATCATCTCTGCTTGCTTTTCTTTAATTGTCTGTAATATTTTCTTTAGAATCTCATTCCATAAGATTTTAACAATTGTTATATATGTATGTATGCATGTATGTATGTATAGTGGATATTAAAGCAGATTCTGTTTTCTAAAATGGCCGCAACAATACATATCCCATTTTTATATATTTTTAAAATAATGTGACATTGACATTCTCCATCAAGAGATGCAATATATATTTTCTCCCCTTAAACTTGGGAGGATTTGTTAACTGTCTCAACTGATAGAATGTGGTCAAAATGACACTGTATGACTTTTGATTCTATGCCATAGAAGGTGATGTGGGTTCCAACTGCCTGTAGCTCTTGCTCTTGAAATGCGTGCACCTTGGCAGACCTGGGTCATTGTGCAAGAATTCAGACTTCCCCCAGCCCCCTCATGCTGGTAGATCACATGGAGAAACTACAGTGAGCTAGAGAGATGCACAAGGAACCCTAATTATTCCAGTTTTCAGTTGTTTGAGTCTTCCCAGCCCCAAGCTCAGACAAATGAGTAAACATCTGGATGATTCCATTTCCCAATTTCTGAGCTACTCTAGTGGATGCTGATTAGAGTAGAAACAAGCTATCCTTCCTGAGCCTGCCCAGCTTGCATATTTTTAGGCAAAAAAGTTATTATTGTAAACTAATACATACTAGGGTATTTGCTATGCAGCCATAATACCTGGAACGGACATTATTCTCTCTTGCCAGTGAATAGCACTAACTTGTCAGGAGAAGGTATTCAAGAGCCTACAAGTCAGGGAGATTGGCTGTTAGTAAAACTAAGAAAGAGAAAATTCAGCAATCAGGGTTCAGCAAAATAGAACCAGAGGCATAGAATCACGAAACAGACTGATAGCTGTAAGAGGGAAAGGGGGTGGGGGAATGCAGGGACTGATGGAAAGAAGGTGAAGGGATTAATCAAAAAACATATGAAGGACCCATGTACATGGTGTGGGGGTTGATGATGGAAGTGGGGGAGGGGCTGGGTGGAAGGGGGCAAAGAGGGAAAAATTGGGACAACTCGAATAACATGATAATGAAACAATGAAATATTTTCTAATTCCATGGCTTAATATTCAAGTGCAAATGCCATGCAAGCCTAACAAAAATACAACCAGGAGGGAAGAAATCAGAGACATGAAGAAAACCGAACACCCAGAATCAAGTTGTATTTTAAAGGGTAAACAGTGTTGCTAAGAATGATATAAAAGAAGAGCAAGATTACAAAAAAGAAAGAGTAAAGACAAGACGTGATCGAAGTGACATTGTGACTTGGAAGCTTGGTCACAGAAGGTGACAGGAATTTCAACTGGAAAAAGACCAGCCACAGTCCCTGGAGGAAGCACAGGCATATTCAAAAGGGTGTGAGGAGTTTAATGAAGAGATTTTTAAAAAGATGTAGGCAGAATTGAGACATTCAATGAAGGACAGTGAGGCTCCCTCCAGAGTGCCAACAGTGGAGGGGAGCCATTATTAATCCAGAGCTTGAGAGGAAGTGAGTGAACTGGACCCAGGGAAAAGCTAGAAACTGAGAGGGCCACCGCAAGTGCTGTGGCCTTGGGTGGAGGAACACAGCTATTTCTGTCTGTCAGAGAGGGTCCAAGAATAAATGCCCTCTAAGTGCTTTTCCCCTACCCTCCAACCTCCTGTCCATGCCCTTCGATATGGGGCAAACATTTGTTCTTGGTAGGACAAAAGGCCATAGTACATGAATATATACACAGCATATTTGTAATATTAAAATTTCTTGGTTGGTTGAGAGAGTTAGGACATAATGCCGAAAAAAAGCTCTTTTAGAGAGAGCATGGTAATAAAAATAGTTTGAGAAACACTGGCTAACCATCCCAAAGCTCAGGGGTGAGGGAGGCCAGTCCATGTTTCCCATTGGTGATGGAGCACACAGGGCTTATTAAAATTCTTCCTAATCACTAACCTTTAGATCTCTGAGTCTTTGCGCAGGAACAGATGGTGGCTACAATGGTTAATCCAGGGAAACAGTTTATCCGGCAGAACAACTAATGAGGAGATTTAGCAAATGATTGTCCACAATTGCTTCAAACCTTGCCATCAATGTAGAAATTATCATTATCTTGGATGCATTTAAATATTTACAAAATTGAGTAATATATACCTAGTTACTTCAAAGTGTATATTAATCCTTTGTTAATTTGTTAATTTGGTAAATAAACAAAATTTGACAGACTGTGACTTTTAGAAATCCTAAACACCAGACAGATTTTGGTGCTTATTGCTATCAGCATATCAAAATAATATTCTATTTTTTTTAACTTGGCCCAGCCTTCACATATGCTTTAAAAGAAAACTTCTCTTCAAATTATCTGATTGTAGTAATCTGGATAACTAATCAAAGCTGATCTTTTTTCATCTATTTTTGGTGGCTCTGCTTTACTGATTGTCAGGAAAATGGAGTCCCTCAGGCTCCCTCACCTGTATGTCTGGGTGAACATAACTTAGCAGAGCTCATATAACCTTGAGTAGGGACCCGCATATGTAGAATGGCTTTGTTATATAATATCTTGGTGTCTTGCCGGCTTTGTGTACCCTGGAGGTCAGTATTGGCATCTTGCCGGCTTTGTGTACATTGAGTATATAAGGGAGTCAGGACTTCCCTCCGTGCGGTGCAGCACGTCACCTGCAGCGTGTGTGGATCGCCCCACCCACGAATAAAGGCATGTCAGGCATTCCCACAGCTCCGCAAATTTTCTTCTGTCAGCCTGAATCCTGTGTGAACCTGCCTGGCCTTGAAAGTCTAAAGACACTGATATTCAAAGCATATGTTTTTTTTTTAATTTTAATTTTTTATTGTTATTCAATTACAGTTGTGTGCCTTTTCTCCCCATCCCACCACCCCACCCCATCTGAACCCACCTCCCTCCCCCACTTCCACCCTCCACCTTGATTTTGTCCATGTGTCCTTTATAGTAGTTCCTGTAAGCCCCTCTCCTCACTGTCCCCTCCCCACTCCCCCCTGACCGTTGTTTTAGTCTCTATATTGAGTTGCACAGTAAACTTTGACCAGTAATAGTGGTGATGTATCTTTTGACCATGTAGCTCCATTATTATCAAATGCATTATTGCCAAAACTTGTTAAATAGAAAATATCTGGTTAAAATTTTCTGTCAGGTGTATGTTCTATGACTTAATTTTAACATATAGTTGCTTAAAAAAATACTGTTGCCTCAGTTCTGCTCTCAGAGATTGGACTTCATTGGTTTGGGGGGTGGCACAGAAGTAGGTATTTTTGTTCCTCACATGGTTGATCAGGATGCTCAGGCAGCCTGATCAACACTGGCTTAGAGAGTTGATCAACAACTAACTTTTTGGCCAACCCAATAGTTTTCGTTTGCTTGTTTGTTTGTTTTATAGTATCATGATCTTCAATCATCACCTTCTTTTTGAAATACTGGTTACTAACTAATCAGTCATCATCTGTAACCACACTAGGCAGTATTCTGGAAAGTTTAACTAAAACTTGGGCAATTAATTCTCTTGGCCACAGTTGTAATGGCAGGTCTATAGGAAGATTATTCAGGTAATTAGAGAAAGTCATTCAGCAAGCTTGATCTTGCCAGCTGGGTCTTTGCTTTTGATCATCAAAATAATCTGGTCATTCTATTTTATGGTTTTAAAATGCTATGCTCCACTAACAGGAACCAAAGCTTCTTGAAGAAATGATTGATGTCAGGGCCGGGGCAGGGAAAATATAAAATTAACATGAGCATCTGGTTAGCTGAAAGGCAAGGAAGTGCTCAAAAACTGGTAAGGGAATGTCAAAAGGACACAGAAACCAACAACCTTGAAGAAGTCCTTGATGGTAACTATAATCCATTGAGTAGAATGGAAAACCATGAGTTCATAATGACATAAATAAGTAAATAAATAAAGAAATAGACTGATTGATGAAGAATGGGATATTGTTCACAGAGTTTAGCACACCTCCCACAAGAGACACATAACTATAAATGGCGAACAGAGTAACTCTGCAGCTGAGGAGCCTTTCACGCACCGTTGTAATGGAACATTATCAGTAATGTGCTGGATGGAAATTATGGGTACCGCAACACATGCCATGAGAAGAACACAGTATCACTTCTCTGACAGTTCTGTAAAGTTTCATAACCGGAATTCAATCATGAAAAATCATCAAACACAAATTAGAATCATTTTACAATGTAACTAGCCTGTAATCTTCAAAAGTGTCAAGGTCAAAAAAGTCAAAAATTGGCTGAGGAACTCTTCCAAACTGGAAGAGAGTAAAGATACGATAACAAAATGAAATACGTGGTTTGGAACTGGATCTTTTTGTTCCACAGAACATTATTGGGAAAACTGGTGAAACAAATGGGCTCCAAAAATTAGATGGTAGTGTGTATCAGTGTTGATTTTCTGATTCTGATTTTTTTTGTGCTCAGGTAAGAGGACTGGCCATGTTTGTAGGAAATACACAGTGAAATATTTGGGGGTAAGGGAACTAGATCTGCAGCTTACTCTCCAATTGTTCTGGAAGAAAACAGTTATTTTTATTGTACTTGCAAATTTGCTCTAAGTTTAAGGTCGTTAAAATTTAAAAATATACATAAAATGATGCTGCAAAGATGCATTACATCTAGTTAAAATTCAGCTTTCTGATTTGGTTGAGGGCTGGGACTAGAGGCAAGAATTCACATTTTAGCATTTGCCATAAGTGGCAGCTTATTCCTTTAGACTGAAGGAATAAGCAATTTTCCAGAGAGCAGCAGTTTGCAATCATTCACCCAGTGCTCAACAAAACTACCTCACTTTCACCCTACATTCTAGCACCAGCCTCCCCATTTTTCTACCCATTTCTCCCAAACCTTGAATCTACAATACTTTCCTTTGCCATCAGCAAAGATTGTTAAGAGTACTGTGGAGAATTCCCCAGGTGGAGAATTGAGAAATGATTCAAGTGGATCTGCTAGTGGTTTTGTCCAAGGAGAATAGTTTCTTGCTTTTCTGTGTATCATTCCTCAAGCAGGGCAATCCCTGGAGGTAAAACCATTTCCTAAGACTGCGTTGATGACTGCAGAGTGACAGGAGTCAGGCAAAAACAGGCATGCTTGAGTGCGGCATCGGGAGAGCATGGCACGCTTCCAGGTAATTCTAGTGTAGGTGGGCCATTTTAAGACTCTCTCTGGTATAATAGGAAAGCACAACTTTCTTACACAAGAAAATTGAAATTTTGAAATATAATGGCAAAATCCTAACATGAAAATCCAATATTGTTCAAATAGCAATATTTCTCCTTAAAGACAAAACAAAACTAAATTTGTCTTTGCTGAAAAATTCATACTTAATATTAAAAGTTGTCAAATGTCCTATTATCGTGATGCCAGCATTGAGAAAAAAAATCACTCTAAAGTTTTATCTTGAAAAACCCAGGAACTAAGTTTTTGACAAAACAAAAACAAATGCATGTGAGTGATGCATTCTTTACCCTCAGATTTGGACATCAAAACAGACAAATGGTTAAACACATAGTCTGAATTACTAACACTTAGAAGATTTAAAGAAAGATACTGTAAAACTTACTATTAAAAGACACACTGTACATGCCCTGATTAACTGCTCTTTTCTTTTGTTATTTTTAGGATCTAACTTAGGATCATCTTTCATGTGAGTCTTCTGGACAATTTTGGAGGATTTTTAAAAGAAGTTCTCCCATCTGTAAAATGAGAGGGTTGCCCAGGAGACTCACAAAGGCCTATTTGGCTATT
Organism: Desmodus rotundus; assembly: GCF_022682495.2. Classification (NCBI taxonomy): domain Eukaryota; kingdom Metazoa; phylum Chordata; class Mammalia; order Chiroptera; family Phyllostomidae; genus Desmodus; species Desmodus rotundus. The sequence goes on along the minus strand of NC_071392.1, from coordinate 128,644,970 downwards.
GAAATCCATGATTCAGAGCTTTTGGCTTAAGTATGGTCATGAAGGAAAGAGCTCATAAAGAATAAATTTTTATGAATTTGTTGGTTACATAGAATTACAGAATTTGAAATCTAGAGGGGATCTTAGGGACATTAGGTGAAAGATTTAGTCATGTGCCTAGGAAATGAAAATAGAATTCAGGTGTACTGGTCCTTAGTTCAGGCCCTTTTCTACCACCTTTTCTAACTTTATTTTCCCTTTCCTTTCTTTTCCCCTCCCTTCCTACTTTCCTTCTTTTCTTCCTACTTCCCTTCCTTCCTGCCTTCCCTCTGCCTTTCCTGGGCTTGTCAATCATAAATGACAACAATTCCATGATCATCCATTCACTTGAAAATTACTTATTGAAAATAAATAAATAACAACAATAATCAATACCTCTTGTGGATAGGAGAACCTACTGGAATCCATAGTATTGAGATCATTTAAAATAATCTTTCTGTTAGTTATCTTTGCTAATGCTCTTGTGTTTTCCCTCTTTTGTTGTTATTTGTGAGAATTTTCTCTATGCATAAATATTTGCTTTTGTTTTAATGTAAATTTGGCCTTAGGATGGGCTAATATGCCTTTCCTGTGTGGGGCAAGGAAGGAATACCTGGGTGGATACACTGGAGGGTAGGAATGGGAGGAATTCTTTTCCCTAGAAAGTTTTTTAAGTATATTTTATTGATTATGCTATTACAGTTGTCCCATTTTTTCTCCCCTTTATTCCTCCCTCTGCCCTGTACCCCCTCATCCTCCAGCCCCTTAGTTCATATCCATGGGTTGTATATATATGTTCTTTGGCTTCTCTATTTCCTATACTATTCTTAACCTCCCATGTCTATTTTATGCCTACCAATTGTGCTTCTTAATCCCTATACCTTTTCCCCCATTCTACTCTTCCCCCTCCCCACTGATAACCCTCCACGTGATCTCCATTTCTGTGATTCTGTTCCTGTTCTAGTTGTTTGCTTAGTTTTTGTTTTTGTTTTTTAGGTTCAATTGTTGTTAGTTATGAATTTGTTGTCAAGTTTGAATTAAGTAGAAGTAGGGTACAACTTCTATTCTAGATTCAATAGTTCAATGATACTATTATGATACATGATAGTTCTCTTTCAGATGCCACATCCAATGTCAGTGAACTCTGCTGACTCACTCTTTTCTTTCACTGCTGCTTGGAACAAGCCACCAGTATCTCTTGTTCCAGTAGACTTTCTACCTGTTTCTGCCTGTAGCCCCCTGCAGTCCATTTTCAACACAACAATCAGATTTCTTTTAAAATGTAAGATTATGCCCCTTTTCTGCTTAAAATGTTACATTCTCACTTCACTCAGAGAAAGAGACAAAGTCCTTACAGTGGCTCACAGTGCCCTAGGCAATGACTCTCAAAGAGGAGTCCTCAGTTCAGGGCATCAGCATCACCTAGGGATTATTAGAAATGCATTTTCTTGGGCAACCTGTACTTCCTGAATGAGAGGCTGGGTTTAATTTGCCCTGTGGGGATTTAGGTGCATGCTCAAGTATGAGACCCTCCACAGTTACTCACATGGATCTCACTTTCTTAGACTAAAAGATACTTCTTTCTCATTAGGGCTTACCTTGGTTGCTATTCACTCTACAGGACCACTCCTTTTTTTCCAAGATGGTTGCTCAGGTTACTTTTTATGTTCTTTATTTTTTGTATTTATTTTTTTAAATCAAATTCAACTTAATAATCAGTGAGGTCCAGCATATTTGAAATCTTAATTTGTCTCCTAAGCATCCCCTCTCCACCACCCACTTACACACACATGAGCATCCCCCATTTCCTCTTCCCAGCTTGTTTTTTCTGCATGACACTTGGCTTGGGGTCTCTTATGAAGTTGCTGTCAAGATGTCAGTCAGCTCTGCAGTCATCTACAGGCTTTCCTGAAGCCAGAGGATCTGATTCCAGCCAGGATAGCTCTTTCCTCATATGACTTGCAGATTGGTGTTTGATGTTGGCAAGAGGCCTCAGTTCCTTGCTAAGGAGATCTCTCCATGGTGCTGCAGGAGTGTCCTCAGCACACGGCAGCTGCCTAACCCCTGATCTTGTGATCCAAGGGGCACCTAGGCAAAGTCCACACTCTTATAATCTAGACTTTTATGACTTAAAGTGTCCTATACTATCATGGGATATAATGACCCAGAACCATCAAGGTAAGACACTCTCAAATTTCTGACCCAGAGAAAGTTTAAGATAATAAATGCCATTGTTGTTTTAAGTTGTTAAGTTTTAAGCTGTTAAATTTGAAATAATTTTTTTGAAGTATTAATGTGGAATTAACACTTCAAAAAGCTGTATCTGGGTAGCAGGGAGTTATGCTAGTGTCTTGGAGGAAGGAAGGTGCTATGGGGTATCTCTGTGGTGTCACTACTTTGCACAACTCCAGGATGCACCATTTGTACTATATTCCTAGTGAATGGAGAGTTTTGAGATCACAGTTCCATATAAAATTCACTTCTACCTTGCAGAACTCCTGAATGGGCCATAGTTTGAGAAACACTCATCCAGGAAAACGAAACCACAGGCAGTTAGAACAAGATCCAGTTTCAGCACAGAGGTCCTTGGTCCAGCAGCTTAAAGAAATAGCAGAGAGCTACAGAATTCAAAGGACCATGGGGACTGGACAATGACTGTCTCAGTAGCAAGGTCTGAACTGATGGCCAGTAACCAGAGTTCACCTTCTCCTTTATGTCCCTGACAGAACCTGGTATTCTCCATGAAGTTTTAGAGGCAGAAAGTAGAGGCTGACAAATGACAGAGAGGGGAGGTTGTATAAGTATCAGGGGCACACTAATTCCTTAGGAAGCTTGACTTGAAGAAAAGGAGACTTGAAATCAGGAAGGAGAAGCTAGACTGGGAGAAAGTCCATTTGGGACAGGAATTATGTTGGCAGGGCAGAGTGTGCTCCCAAGGGAGAGAGAAGAAACAAAACAAAACACCCTAGTGAGACATGAGATATAATAGTAAATGCATTTTATACCTTATCTCTATTTGTAAAATTGTGTTGTTCATATTAAAAGGACTTTCAAGCATTAAACAAAGTGAGTTTTTGGTGGGACCTCTTCCCGTTGCAAATTCGGTATACTTTGACTGACTGGTAGGTGGTTTCCATATATTATCTTGTTCAAATCTCTTCATGGTCCCACAAGATCAGTGTTTTTTTCCCTCCATTTAATATTAGGAAACTTAATTTTAGATTAGAAAACCTGCCTCGGTAGGAAGCATAACTTGGATAACCAAGAGCTCTGTCCACACTCATTCTGAACTCTCTCTCTATGGGTAAGAGGGTTCACATGTTATTGCCTAAACCAGGATTCCTCTCAGAGTGAAAGCAAGCATTGCTAAGAATATGCCAAGGATAATAGGCATAAACAGGGATCATTCCAGGTTAAACAGGACCTGCAGTTACTCTATCCAGGTAGGCTCATTATTTGCACTATGCAAAATGCCTCAGTATTCACATTCGCTAAGCCCCACTTACCTGAAACAGGACTCCATGATCATAACACAGCTCTGCTTAATAGATAAATGTAAAGAGCAGACTAAAAATAAAATAGACTGTTGGGTCCTTCTGCTAATTTGTGGCATGAGGATGGTTCAGAATGGCCCTGAGTCAAGCAGAATGCAGAGTATGATTAAAGCAAGATGGTCACATAGGCTTTTATTATATTCTGATTTTCAGCATGAAAATCTACATTTTGCTTAAATTCTTGCTATTTTAAGTTCTAAAGGATGAAATAGAGCTTTTCTTCATGAGAAATCTGCTTTTTCTTATTTCCATTTTTTTTAAAGCTGGTCAATCACTAAGCTAAGCTCATTTGAGTGATGGCAAAGTCAAAATTATGACTGCCTGATTTTACCCTTCACTGCACTTGTCACAAAAATTAAATTAAAGATCATGTTTATGAATATAATGCATGAACTGCTGCATGGCATTCTGAAAGACAGAATGTCCCTTCTGTCCAGCCTCTCACAAAACAGCATGTCACATGATACTTTAATATGCAGAGAAAATAAGGAAGCAGAGGGAAAATTTCCATCTCTCAGGGAATATGAAGTGCATTCCACCAATGGTTCATGTATTCAGAAAAAGTTATTTTAGTAAAAACAATAATAGTAATATCTATAGTAGCAACATTAGATCCTTGAAACTTATATAGTGCTTTCTAGTTTACAAAATGCTTCTACATATAATTTCATCTCACAAAAGAGATCATTAATATTTTAAAGTGCAGTACAGGGTTGCTTGCATTGAAAGGGCTCAGTTTCCTGAAGAACAAGCATCACATATGCAGGCTTTCTGAATATTCTATAGAGGCAATTGTAGATCAAGTTAAAGTGCTAGTGCTTTCTGTAAAAATATGATGGAAAAATAGCATTCATTACCAAAAGCTATTGAAGGCTTTGAAGATATATGTAGAGAGAAAATGACTGTTCTAAACTTGCTACTGAATTTTAGAAGCATAAATTCTCTTTAGTTTTTAAATGAAAATATATTTTTGTTTTATAAGTATGAAATGATTCTTGACACATATATTTTTCAATTACACATACATTTTGGAAGTTGAATATTAAACTCTCCAAAATCTTCCCCTGCCCCTTCTCTACTCTTCTAAGATAATTCCTGAGGATGTTTGATATATGTCTTCCCAGACTATGTCTTATAAAGGTAGGTATGCATACATATACATATATAGGTACATATTTGTATATTTGTACTATCTACCAATCATCTATCTATTCTCTCTTTCTCTCTTTTTCTATCTTATTTTTGAATACATGGCTGAAAAAAATATTTAAAAAATTCTTAGAATCAGGGGATTATAAAGAAGATTGATACAAGATTTATGAGCAAGCACTGAAATTATTGTTTGCTTTAATGCATTTGTTAATCACAGATCTAGACTCTAGAATAGTAGTTCTCAAACTTGAGCACACATCTAAATACCTGGAAGGTTTTACAAAATAGAGTTACTGGGCCATACCTCAGAGTTTCTGATGCAGTAGGTCTGGGAAGGGGCCATGGACTTGTTATTTCTAGCAAGTTCCCAGGTGATGCAGATACAGGAGTACTCTCTGAGAACCACTAGCTTGAGCTTGGGTTTGAATAAGTAACACATGTGAGGCACAGAGAAGCCAGTGCTTAGGTCACAGGTGGCAAACACAAGGCCTGTGGGCTGAATCAGGCTCTCCACCTTGTTTTATCTGGCCTGGCACCTTGTTTGTACCCGGCGGTAGTGCGGAGCTCCTTGTCCCTAGTTAAGGAGCAGTTACATTTATATAGTCCTAAAATTTCATCTGGCCCTTTCAAGGCAACTGTGGGGCTGATATAGCCCCCAATGAAAATGAGTTTGACACCCCTGGCTTAGGTCCTAAACACAGGGGAGAATTTGCCTGTCTCAGTTTCACATTGGCTGGAGAGGAAGAGGGGAAGAAAAAACATTTGCTAAGAATTCCCAATCTTCTACCCACACTAATACGGATTTAAGGACAAGTAGCAAAGAAATCAAAACCGAAAACCAAACTCTGAGCCATTTGTTTAGTTTAAAGTATTCCTAAATTGGTAGTATTTTCAGGTATCTCAGAAAATGAAATGTAAATAACCGAACTTCCAAAAATTTCCATAAATAAAAGTACAATAAATATGACAATAAAAAAGACAAAATATACAAATATATAACAGTAAGTGTGTTTTTCCAGGAACAACTACAGAATTTTACTTACAAATATTAGAGATATTTAAATTTCAGATACAGGTTATTTAAAAATATATTTTATTTGTCAAATGAAAAATGACATATACATTTGAAAAATAACAAATGAAACTTGTAAAAGTGAAAACTTTAATATTTAAAATAAGAAACTCAGAGAGAAGTCAAACATCAGATTAAAGTTGAATAGAAAACTAGAAAATTAAATGATAGACTTGAAAAAAACTAGAAAGCATCAAAGACAGTGATACACAAAAAATGCAATGTAAATTGAGAGTGATGAACAGAGAAAGAAATAACATGAGGTAGTGGGGAAGTAATATTTGCTAAGGAGATTGGTGCAAATTTTTAGAACTAATGAAAGATGCCCATTCCTATATCCAAGAAGCAAAGCAAATCCGAAGAAGGATAAAGAGAAATACACAGGTGGGCTCATTGTAGTAACACCGAGGAACACCAAAGGTGAAGATTAGACTGTCAACACAGCCAAAAAAAAGACAGATAAACTAAAAAGTAACAACACTTGGACTGAGAGAGACTTCCTAACCACTACAGAATTGATAAAGACTGTGGGAAAATATCTTTATAATATTGCAATAAAATAACCATCAACCTCAAATTTTTACCCAGCAAAACTGCTGTAAACAAAGAAGTGCAAAATAACATTTTCAGACACACAAATCCTGAGGGACTTGAATTAAGGAACATCTAGGTTTCACTGCTTAAGAATGGAGGAAAGAGTGTGTAAAAAGCATGTTTTATCAAAAGTACTAAGTTTTCTATAATAATATTGTTTCAATTATTTTTTGTAAGGAAAAAATCCTGGTCTAAATTATTGGGAGTTGAAATTGGTGAAACTTGTATTACCAGGCTTCTTTCAAACAATTCTCTCTATGATTTTACTGGTTCATGGATAGCATTCTTATTTATATCAGATGCTAAACAATTAAGTAGGAATCTGAAATTACTAAACTTTTCATTATAGGGATAGTGCTGCTATGAGTCACTTAAAGTATGCTGTCTGTGGTCCATGTAATTCCAGTCTAAATAATCGGAATAAAACTCAATATCTCAAAGTATGCAATATAAAAACGCAAGTAAATATGTTTAGAAATTGTGTGACTTTTTATTTTGATGTTTAATACTTTAACAATATCCTAATGTAATAATGCTTTCAGTTAAGACTACAATGATGGCAACATTTCCTCCTTCAATGAAACTAGTTACAGTCCTAGCCAGGTGGTTCAGTTGGTTGGAGCATTGTCCTGTACCCCAAAAGGCTGAGGATTCAATCCTCGTTCTGGGCACATACCTAGGCTGCAGGTTTGATTCTGGTCAGGGTTTGTATAGAAGGCAACCAATCTATGTTTCTCTCATATTGATCTTTCTCTCTCTCTCCCCCTGTCCTCCCTCTCTAAAATCAATAATAAAAAAAATCCTCAAAAATAAAATTAGTTCTCATTTCCAGAAGGGAAAAAGATTGGAGAAGCTGTGTGATTCTAGAAAAAAGAAGAGATGCTGACATTTACAAACTGCATAGACTTGGGCAAGTTAAAGAACCATTTACAGACTGTACTTAAAAAAAATTCTGCAGAATGAGAAAATTTGACAATATCACTTCAAAATTCTTCTTTTGGATCTAAGTAAAGTTATTAAGATTTCATATGCTGGACAATCTAGGTGAGTTTGTGTTCTAACTTTACCCATGAGGTCTGGAAGCAGGGTAGGGAAGCCAGAGGTATGAGAAAGGTGTGATGATGGGAAGTTAAGCTGAGTGACCCATAAATAAAAATACCAGAAGCTTCTGTTACAAAAAAAGTAGAAAACCAAGTTTGAAAAAGTATTGCTAACCCTAAAACAGAAAGACAATGATAGGGAAGGGTCATGCTCCACATTACGCCTCCCCCTACCCAGTAATACAGTATGCATTTGCATATTCAATAGCAACAAATGATTCTACCACTTTGAATCATGAGAGAAAGTGAAATGTATGCAATACTATGTGAGAGACTGAAGGTTGAGATCTATACATGATGAGCAGCACTGTGGCTATTGGCTTATTGGGATCAATTGTTTTTCTCATGAACACATTCTGAGTCCAGAATCAGACTTCGGCAATGGGTGCCAGAACTTCCTGTTTTTGGAGTTTTCTTCAATTTTCTACAAGCCAAAGTATCTTTGCATTTATGCATTGAATAGGCAGGTTCAATTGGGCTCAGTTTTATAAAGAAAGGACTATGTCTCTTTTACAATGCTAGTACCACTTTCAAGACATTCACATTTTTCTTTTAAAATGTAAATGAGGCATTTTTTAAGTGATTCTCTGACCTAAAAGTATGCATAAACTTCTAAAAGGGGAACACACTGCCCTGGCAGGTGTGGCTTAGTTGATTGGCCTCATTCTGCAGAGCAACAGTTTGTAGGTTTGATTCCAGGTCGGAGCATATGCCTAGGTTGCAGGTGTAGTCCTCGGTTTGGGCAGGCACAAGAAGCAACCAATCAATGTTTCTCTCTTACTTCAATTCTTCTCCCTCACTTTCTCCCTTCCTTCTCCTGTTTCTAAAAGTAAATAAATAAAATATTTTTTTTAAAAAGGAGGTACACATCTAAGGCTTCTGCTTTCTTCTTGGAACCCCACTTCATCCACTGTGAAATGGAGAGAATAATAAGACTGACGATGTCAGCTTGGGTCTTCCAGGAGGAAATTGTCAAGATGAAGCAGAAGTGTAGGAAATTAATAGGGGGAACTCATTTGAAGGATACAGAGTAGCACTGAGAGCAGGAGTAGGTGGGAGGAGGGAAGGAAGTAGGGAGAATTAGGAAGATTCTTAGTCTGCACTGCAGTCAGAAAGTCTGGGGAGGTCTCGAGCAAGGATTGGTCATTTGAGGAGCCATGCATGGGGCAGGAGTGCTGGGCTGGAGGATCCCTTTTCCCTTGCTCACTCACTGGCTACAAGCAGCTTGGGGAAAATGTGGCCTTGTCATGAATAGTATATTGCAGTGAATCCCAAAAGTGTAGGAGCTGGAAGCTGTCAGCTAACTTCATTCCCTGTAGTAGGTTCTCTCTTGACAGGAGATCTTGAGCAGCCACTTCCCACACTGCACAGCCTCTATGTGAGTGTCAGGGATCCAATGATCAGTAATGACACTGCCTTCACCCTCGTCAGGCACACAGAACCAACTGAGAAGGCAAAGCTGGAGGAAGGTTTAAAATCAGAGAGGCTCAAGATGAAACTGTTTTGTCTCCCAGGCTCATCATGGTGAGAGGAATGGTCGGTGTCCTCTGGGTGAGGTGCATAAGATAAGCATTATCGACTAATAATGAGCAAAAGAAATATTATATATAAGGTACCTAACAGAGGTTCAGCTTTCTGTTAGTGATGGTTATTATAATTAACATACTAATCAGGACCGTGATAGGGTACACATTGTCCTAAATCATTGAAATGTGCTTGAAGGTTTAGAATCATTTGGAGAAGAACACTTAGAACCTTGGAGAAGGCCAGCAGCTCTAACTGGCCCAAGGTGCTAAGGTTCCTTGGTATCTGATTGGGAGAGTAGCCAAGGCTTCCATTTCCTACTGTAATTAGGTCTTTTCTGGGCACTCTCTTAAGGCCATGACTTGGAAATGGATTAGAGGCAAAACAATTGCGTTTTTCCTGGAGAGAGTCTATATCACTGAGTGTTTCTCATTAAATGCACGACCTATCTCAGAGGTTGTTATTTAGAGCCTAAGTCTGTTGTCTCTTCTACTGTTACATGGTAGGCCAAAAATTGACGCAGTTATGCCCCCTTTAACTAAAAAGGGAATTGCATCTGGTTATTCCTTCAAATGTGTGAAAACTTCTTTCACTTCTGAAATAATCTGCTGTGTTTTGGAACATCATATCATAACCCTACTATGACTAAATAATATGGCTTCTCCTCATCCAAATCTGTAGTCTCAGGATCTGCTCTAAGTCACATACTTAGAACCACTATGGATTTGTTACCAGGGATAGTCTCTCTGTGAAATGTAAACGTTAGTCACTCTGTAGAAACATGAGAACTGTGCATTTGTTCCTAAGATAATCTCAAAGACAAAGGAGTAAAGGTTGCTGGGAAAAAAGCAAGACTGGTAGTGTAATTGGGCATGCCAGTGGCAGATGGTCCATGAAAGGGCACTCACTATTTGTCAATGTTTCTGTTTTGACAAAATAAACAATGTCCCGAATCACGATTTCAGAACACTACCCACAACTCCACCCTTGTCAGAAATGGAAAATACATCTCACTGAGAAAATTATTTTAAAAATTGGGCTTTTACCTTAACAAATTAAACATGAATTTGATTTTTTCATTCTCATATTCAGGGGATAGTAAATGTATTAGGAAAAGAAAAATAATTGTTCTGTGATTTTTGAACCCTTAGAAATATCAAAGAGAATTTTTTTCCTGACATGCTTTATTTAAAAAAGGAGAGACAAAAGGAGATGACTTACCCTCACTAGAATCTTTGAAACTTTCTGGCTTCTTTGCTTTACTCTTCTTATGGGGTGGAGAGAGGCCTTTTGGCTCTAACCCCTCTGGAAGCACAAAGATTTAAAACATTCTTATTTAAATATTGACCAGTTGGGTTCAACATTATGTTCAAGTTTAAAGATGTTTTCTTCTTCCTAAATACACACATACAGTGAGGCCTAATTGCTGATTTTTCTGTCATTTGTGGTTGAGCTAAATTTTGTCAATTCTCCTGTGAAAATAAACAAACTTGAAGTTCAAGCTTAAATATATTTGTTGTTGTTGACAACATTAATGATTTACACAAATGTGAGATCTTAAGTGCTTTTTTTAAAAAAAAATAAAACTTCTTCTTAAAGCAGCCTCAAATTATTTCTTTCTTCAGGAGAACTTAATTTAAAACTTTATGGATTAATTGACAGTTGTCATTGTGCAATTTGATCCTAAAAAAAAAAAATTCATGCCTGCAAACCTCTTCTTTCCATAGTTATAGGCATATCACAGGCACATTAATATGTCTACCCAGAAATTAATTAAAAACCTGAGATGTACTTAATATTTCTCTTCATTTAATTTTTCAGTAAAGCAACCATAAGTTCTATCATAACTCCTACCAGCTCTGCTCTAAAATATGTCCAATATTCATCCACTGTGCTCATCTTTTGTACTTATCATTCCAGTCTAAAACAGTAATATCTCTTACCTAGGTTAATCCAATAATCTTCTGAATTCTAACTTCTAGCTTTCTAATCTTTCTATTTTTCTCCAGGAAGTAGCCAAAGAGTTATCTTTAAAACATAAACCAGATCATGTTGCTCACCTGTTAAGGAACAATTGCTCTTAAAATAAAATCCAAACCATTGATCTTAGAGTAAGAGTTCATGATCCGGGACAACCTGTCATTTGGGATTCACCTAGAGCTCTAGCTTCATCTCCCTTTTGCTCTGTGGCTTCAGATTTATTGGCTTCCTTTGTTTTCTTCATTCACTATTAGGCTGGTTCCTACCCCAGGAACTTGTACCATCTGCTCTTCTCTACTCCCCCTACATATACATGCACACACATTAATATTTGGTTGGCTAAAAAGTCCATATGTTATTCCCTGTGTAAAATAAAAGATACATTTTTCATTTTCACCATCAACTTTATGGTTTTGGGTATTTTCAGTTTGTCAGCTATCTCCCATGTGGGATAACATTGGTTATTCTCAATTAATATCTTGATTTGGTCTAACTTGAACTGGTCTACCCAACCGTGGAACATCATCCAGAAAGAAATATCTAGCATTAAATTTGCAATACATTTTTGACATGTTTTGTCAGTTACAGCACCTTCTCTATACACTGTATAAATCTCTTTTTTTTGCATTTCAATTGTGTCTTTTACCTTTCTTGAAATAATAAAAGATGATATGCTGAAAATGTTGTGTATTTTATTCCATCTTCAATATTAAAATGGCTACAGAAAAATTCACCAAGTTTGATTTTTTTAATGCACACTGATATGACAACTGTCACAATAAAATCTAACAAAATTGTTTTGAATGAAGTTAAAGACAACTAAGTGCCAGGAGAGCCATCTTATGGAAAACAAACAAACAAACTTTTTGACCAACCCAATATCTCTACCTTCTTTTTACTTTTTAATCTCAGATCAAATTCAGCCCCCAAGAAAGCCCTTCCCTGACCATACAATGTGAAGAATCACTGCAAAGGAAATCTCTCCAAAACACATCATTTGGTAACCTGAAGTTATCTCATCCTCTTATTTATTTCTCTATTTTGTGTCACTCTCTTCCACCCCACACCCAAGAATGTAAATCCCATGAGAAAAAAGCATTTATCTTTTCTAATATCTTGTGTTCCTGGCACCTACCAGTGTCTTGAGAATTTCATTTCCAATTCTATTTTATTTTCCTTTCATCCAGACCTTTCTTTAAGGCCAATATAGAATGGTAACCTTGCCTAATTCTCAGTCTCTTAGCCGTTGTCATCTTATGCCAGGATTCTAAACTTTTCCAATTTGTTAAAAGAAAAACAGGGCAAAAATGTACTTGCTAGATGTGCTATTAAAACATTGGCATTGTGGACTACAAAGGTTTTGGGTACTAGGTTAGGCTTTCTGTGGTTGTAAGTCAGTCACATCTAAGGTCATTACCACAGCCAGGGTAAAATAGGTTGCTAATGACTGTATTAGCAACTCTCTCAAACTTCTGTCACCAAGTGTGAGACTGATGCTCACCCTTCAGAATGGGTTCAGCAAAACAAGAATTGAGGTGCTTGGAACAGCTCACTGAGCAAAGATACTGGGCTCAAGGCAATTGATAAAATGGACAAAGCAACACTGAAGTCTCCCCAGGAGTAGACTAACCTTTCCTCGCCCCTGAAATGCATGGACCAAGAGGAGTATTTTCAATGCTGGGAATTCAACTCCAAACCAGTATTTCATGAAAGTGCATGTTTGAGAATTAAATTCTTAAATCTTGATTTCCCACCTGAATGGGAATTCTTGGAGAAAGAGTGAGATTTAGGAAGATGTGGGCATCTGTTTGCCCACACTTTGAGATTTTAAGTACCTCAAAAGTACTAGTACTTCAATTTTGAAAAAAATTGTAGGGCACTTCTTCGGTAGTCTGTGGGTATGCATACATGTTAACTAGGAATAGTCTTCTATGACAGAAGTATAGTATCATTTCATAACACCCATGGAGTCACTGAAATGAAAGTCACTGATGCATATGTCCTCTATGCTCAGGTATCTATTTGTGACTCAGCAGAAACAACTCTTCGTCTTGGCCTGGGAAACTAAAGAAACATTTCTGAATGCACACCATGTTTCTCCTTGACAGTGTATCACATTACCTACTTTGCCTCTGTTTCTGGTAGAGGGCATAAACCTGGAATTTTGCCATGAGCATGGTTTTGCCACCTGAGAAACTCAACTTTGCTCCTTGCTTTCCTGTGGCTGACATGGAATAAGTGGGTGTTGATTTTCTGTCCCTGCTGGCTCAGTTTGGGGCCCATTTCAACAGTAGATGGTCTTGCAAATGGAAGGACATAGAAATACATTTCCTATGCTAAGATTAAAGAAGTGTTAAAGGACTTTAAAAAATCATAGGCATTTAAGCCAATATGTTTCTGCCACCTCATATAGGGGCAGAGCCTCATCTTGAAGCTGACCTAGTCTGACACCTTCTGAGATGTTTCTGCCTCTACTTACTATTAGAGTTTGAAGACAAGAACACAAACTTAAGAATATGGGTCTTGAGATCAGATATACCTAGATTCTGTCTCTGATGTTTAAGCAAGGAGCTAATCTCTCCTAAACTTCAGTAACAATAGTCCCTGCAACCAAGAGTTGTTGCATATCTTAAACGAGTTCGTGTGTGTTGAGTGATTGGCACAAGCTACATGCTCAATTAATATATGACTCAACAGAGGTATGCTGGGGCTGACTTGAGCCAGCTTGTACCAACTGATTGTACTCCTCTCTCCTCAACTCTGACATTCATTGACCTCATACTTGGTATATTGAGCAATAATTGTGGTAGCTGTAGTCACACCAAAAAAAATCTGCAAACTTTTCACAGTGAGACTTCTTCTACCCAGAGAGTCAGTTTACCAGTTTACCTCACTGGTTTTGGTATTCAAATTATTGCTCACTATCATTCATTAGTATTTGTTGCCAGGATGATTCACACAAGGAGCCCTTCACTTATGCAATTCCATTCTTAAATATTCTTGCAGCATTTCTACTTGTATGAGAAGAGGTGATGCATGGTAGAGGGGAGGCAGCTGTTAATGGTCTTGGGAGGAGTCTCAGACCCATCTGGGAGAACAGCATGCCCAAATGTGAGATCTGAACTGGAGCCAGACCATTTACCAATGTCTGGCAAGGTCAGCAGGCACACCATGGAACCATCCAGCACAGAAATCCCCCATGATTTCAGCAATCAGATTAGGAAATGGAGAGCAGCTTCTGAAGCCCATTCTGCCTGTATCTTTGTGCCATTGAGTGATAACACTCTTGGGCCATTGAGTATGACTTGAACAGCTACATCCAACTGTTGGAGACAAACCGCCCAGGGAACCTGGTGAGAATAAAATCAGAAATGATGAGCCAATTAAGGTCCCGAGCCTCAAATGCTGACTCCAACTTCATGGGCTCTGCATTAGCATTAGTAATAAGTTCCTTAAAATCACTCAGCAGTTTGGATAGCTAGCTGCAAGTCATTAAGAGGCCAACTCCCATTGCCTAAAAATGTGTACTTATGGCACTTAGGTGAATGATCCTTAGCCAGATAAGGTCTTTATGCTGGCTAGCTGAAAGGACAGTACTCCCCAAGGTTGACGGATTTTCTAAGGATACGTTATGTGAGCAGGCTAAAAATGAGAATAGCAAACATTAGCATTAAATTCATGGGATGTAATCCAAGACAAGGTGACCACTTAAAGCCTTTTTTCAACATATGATTCTTTTAAATAATGAGACATTCTACATAGGTACAGGAATTGACAATTTAATTGAACTTTTATCTTGGGCTTCAAGTTTTACAAAAGGCAAGCAGAGTCCTGTCTTAGCTTGGATTGTCTCAGAAGTAGACACTGAGACAAAGGGTTTAATGTTAGTACTTAATTTGAGAGATTATCCCAGGAAACACCAGAGGGGAGTAGGGAAGTGAGACAGACAAGAGAAGGCAGTCAATGGTGGGTGTGCTAATGAGCAAGTTCCACAGTAGAAAATCAGGGCTCAATTCTCCTGGGGACCTCTGGGCAATGCAATGCAATCTTGCTGCCCAACACCACATATTGACCATGAGTACTTGAAATGTGGCTGGTCTGAACTGAGATGTGAATGTAAAATGCAAACAAATTTCAAAAGCATAGTATGAAGAAAAGTAAAATATCTGACTAATAATTTTTATATTGTTTACATGTTGAAATGACAATCTATTTCATATATTATATTATACATATTATTAAAATATTATCATTAATAAATTAAATCCACTTGTTTCTTTTTACTTTTTTCAATGTGACTACTAGAAAATCTGGAATTATGAAAATTATGAAAATCTGAAAATATGGAATTACATGAGACTCACATTTGAGGCTCACATTATATCTCTACTGAACAATGCTGGAGTAGAACATGCCTCCGATGTACCTTTCAGGGGTACTGATCAGCTTTGGTCCATCCTTGGTTGAGGGCTGCTCCAGAAAAAAATAATTTCCTGATACTTTGCATTTACTTTCATGAACAGAGAAAAACATCAGCTGAGAGTCACAAGGACTTTCCTGCTTGTGCTGTGAAGTGACAGTGACTTAACAAGGGGATACAGATAGGAAACTTAAAGCTGTTGCTACCATCCTACTTCCACTTCCTTCATTCCTGCTCCTGACATATAGATTCCCCCCTGCTTCTTATGCCCTCTGATCCATTGCCCTGGGGAGACCAAGAGAATTTTAGGGACCAGACATGTTCAGGCTGAGTAAGAGTAGATAGAAGCTGCGATCATTGTTCTAATGAACTGTTACAAAGAAAGGAACTGGTATTATTTCTCCACAAAAGTAATGAGAGGTTAGAGGGTTGAGAGAAATTTAATTTAGCAAGAAGAAGGACAATTTTTAGCCAAACTTTACATAATGAAATTGGTTGTCTCAGAATTTAAAGAGTTCCCTGTAAATGGAGCTGCTCAGACTAAGGTTGTCATTGGTTTGTAGGGAGTTCTGGAATTGAACAGGAGGTTACACAAAATTAAGACTTCTACAATATCTATTTTAATTTTGAAACCTGTCCCTATTTCATACCTAGAGTAGTGTAGTCACCAAAATGAGGAACTTATACCATAGAATTAAGTCATATATCCTTCCAATATCTGTTAGAATGGCAGAGAAAAAAGTAATAATTTATTGAGTATTTATGAAGGTCCAAGAAACATTTCAGGTTAATTTCAGTATAATTTAATCCCCCCAACAACACTGTATGGTGAACTGTTGCTCCTGGGGGTGTAAACGGAGGTTATGGAGAAAAGACTCTTGCCCAAAGTCAAAAAGTGATGAGACTAGAATTGAATTCAGGTCTATTGATTCATGAATTCATTATCAAGCACAGTTGGAGTGGCTACCACAGTCCAGAGCCTAAGCTTTTAGCCACTAGATTTCTCTCATCAAACACTAGTCTTTCTCGAGGAGTTGGCAGGCATCTTAATTTCTGATGTGACCAATGTATCATATGTACAAAGTATATTTTCCAAAAATGGCCCCAGCAATATTTCAGGTCCTACAGGCTTTGCAGAACCACACTGAGTCTATTTTCTCTTCCTCTGAGCCTAGAGTTGGCTAGACTGTTCTGAAGAAAAATGTTCAGTAGAGGTGATGCTACGGTAGCCCTGAGTCTGAGTCCTGCAAAGGGTTAAGCTCCCTCTGGCTTGCTCACTCTCTCTAGAGAAACCACTTTGGAATTTGGCAGCCATGCTGTGAAGAAACCCAGATCACATCAAGAAGCCATATGTAAGTGTTTCAGAAAATTGCCCGGCTAAAGTTTCAGCTGATTACCAATATCTATGTGTGTGAGGGATTCTTCAGGTAATTGCAGCCCCAAGTTCAGTTTTCCTGCTGAGGCCTCAGGCCTTATGAAGCAGGTTTACCAAGTCACTCTTACTATATTTTGTCTGAATTCTTGACCCACAGAATATATGAACACAGTAAGTAGGTGCTTTAGCCACTAAGTTGTGGTGGTGATTTGTTACACAATTCTATTAACTACAACATCATGTTTCATTTTTACCTTAGCTATCAGGAAGCTCAAAGTCATGTTTAATACTTAAATACAGTAAATGTACTAGCCATAAGAGTTGGCAAAACTACTTTATCTTATGACCTTGATCATATATTTCTACTTTATTAAACTTATTTTGTCTTTTCTTTAAAAAATGAAGTGTACACAATCAACAGAATGATCTTGACCTTCTGGTGAGAATAAAATCATAAATTTAATACCTGAATCTTCTTTCATGTCAACATCTTTTTCTTCAGTATCACCTATGAACAAACAGAAAAAAAGAACAATTCATATGAAAGCTAGACACATCTGAATTCTCCAATTTGACTAATAAAAAAGAAAAAAATCTTAGTGGAAATGAGAGTGATAAGTCATGTATTTTTACTGTCTTATATTATCATGCTAAATTAGGAAGAAAGTATACACGTTAGCATACAATTTAACACCTAGGGTTCATATTTCTTTAAAAAATATTATGTATTGTAACAAGCTATATGCAATGATTTGTTTTTGTTACAAAAGTTATTTATGGTCACTTAAGTCATTTTGATTCCTAACAAATAAAAGCTACAGACTTTAAATGCCACATTTTCTGCATTTATTAAATATAGACTTTCTCACCTTAAGTATCTGAGAAACGTGGGAATCACCATTTGGTTGTAGATCAACACAGTGACCAATCTGTGCAGTATGTAATAAGAAGTGCCAGTTTGCAAATCCCAACAACTTTTAACCATGTGCTTTCACCTGCCCCACCAGTTGTACCACTCCCATTTAATTTCTGTCATCTCCTCTCCCAGTTCAGCTCCCTTTACCTGGACAGATAAAGACATGTGCTTCCTCTGTACTCTGGATGACATATTTGCTATTTTGAAATTTTGTATTCTCATCTCTTATTCTTAAATATTCCTCACATTCAGACAGTGCCAAATCCTGTCTGTTTCCATGTTTGTTCCTCTCTACTTACATATTGCAACCCAAATTCAGACTATCGGTGCCATTTGCCCTACCTATGTTGTGATTTCCAAACTGGTCCTCTCTTCTTCCGAATCCTGACTCTAATTCCTTTTACATGTAGCTTCCAAATCAATCTTAAAATACAACTCTGATATGATTCACAACTTATCGGTAACTCCTCTGTCTAATGAGAAAAGTCTAGGCTCTTTGGGGTAACACTCGAGACCAAGATATCTGGTTCTAACCACTTTTCTCAATTTCACCACTGCTATTCCACTCGTGCTATCACCACATGCATGACAACACTGGACTCTTCTCTGTTTACTCAAGGGCTTCTTTAGTTCCCTTTACCTGTCTCAGTCTTGGAAGCAAGGCCCTGCTGCATCTATTCACACTCATCTTCAAGGCCAAGCTGAGATGGCATAATATCTGCTCAACCAAAGTTTGAATGACTAGTGTTCTCTTTGGCATATCTTATTTTTACTGCCCTAGTATATAAACTTTAAGGACCTTTGGGTTTAGGTCTGCATACTGGCTCCTCTACCCACCCATTCACTAGGCACATGATCTTAGAGAAGTTGCCAAACCTTACTGAGTTTCAGGTTCATAAACCATCAAGTGGGATAATAATACTGCCTCCTTTATGGAGTTGTAAGATTCAAAGAGAGAATGTCACATAAAGCACTAGGACAGCTACTGAAACATTGGTAAGTGCTAAATATTAGCTATTATTACTATCAAATTCTACAGTCATTTACTAACATATGTCTTCCTTATGTTCATCTCTAGACCATAAATTCTGCAAAGAAAAAGACCATGTCTTATGTTCCTTTGTAGTCTGTGGTACCTAATATAATTTATTTTATACACTAGAATCAATAAAGAAGCTTCCACTGCATTAAATTTCTGTTATTTCCTATGTCACTCTTACACAGTAGGATACCGTGTATCTATGTGATTGTTTGAAAACAATGAGGACTCAGTAAAGATTTGCAACTTCCTCCTGGATATGTTTTATAATACAGTCATATTTTAGCCAAATTTATTCAATATGACACTCTTTTGAGTGTTAATTATAAATAAAGATTAGAGGTATATTAGTCAGTAGAAATGCATTTAATTTGAGGTTTAAGAATTCTTAATGGTTATCACTAGCTTTTAAAGAAATAATTTTTCTTCCACTCAAATATGTTAGAAACACTAGTGATTTTCTACACAATTTCTTTCTTTCAGTCTTCTTATGAGTGTAATTTTGGGAGAAAGAATACCTATTTCTAAGAAATATAATTTTCCGAACAACTGATTATCAAAATGTTGCAAAGTAAACTCTTCACAGATTCTTCCCTGAACTTAATATATTTAAACAGAATTGTATTCTCAGAACCATTTAAAATCTCTGATGATGGAATCTCAGAGTGGGGTGGAAAAGAGTCTCTTCAGTTTCTAGGAAAAAATAAAGGAAGAGTCCAAGATCTCTTTGTTTGTCACCCATATATCCATCAGTCCATCTGGCAAACACTCACTGGTAGCCTACTGTGTGCAAAGCTTTGTTTGGGGAAGTAGAAAATACCAAGATGAATCAGACCCTTAAGCAATTGTCTATAAACTTATTATTATTAAGGAAATTAGGATCTGAAGATGGACATAAATTTGAACATATAGTAGAAGGTTGGCAATGCCATTCCTAAAGGTGTCAGAGAAGGGATAGATGCTTCTAGTGGGCTACTGGGAAGGGTTCTTAGAAAATGTGACATTAGAGCAGATATTCGAACTTCACAGACTGTACTGACAGCATCATCCCCAGAAAGACCCTTCTGTGGGAAGGATCATACTTAGTGTTTTCATTCATTCATTCATTCTTCATATAAATGAATGAATTTATTCATATGTTCATGTGAACTCATTTTTTCATATATTGGTGAAGAGTCTGGACTTAGACTGTTTGAGTTTACTTCCAGGCCAACTATATACAGCTGTGTAATCTGCTGCAAATTATATGAACCTATACTTTAGCTTCCTCATCTAGAAAATAGGGATAATAAAAGTACGTACTAATCATCTGGAGTTGGTAATACATGTACAATGCTTACACAAAATAAGCATTCAATAAATACTGGCTATCACTGTTAGGATGTCATTATTATACTACTTTTACTACTTAAACAACCATTTATTGATCAGCACTATGTGCCAGAATTATGCAAGGCCCTGAAGAAACAGATTGACAATTCCTTTCTTCAAAGAGCTCACAAAGAAGTGGGTGATATAGAAAAGTAAAACAACTATCAGAAGAGGAAGTAACAGATTCTCTGGTGCAGGTAAACAAAGATTCTATTGGGAAACAGACAAGAGGAAGCAAAGGAAGAGAGAAAGTCTACGAAGGCTTTCCAGGAAAGATGAGGCTTAAACTGAATCCTTAAGGGTAAGAATTCACTAGAGTAAAAGAAAGGCAGTAGATTCTGAGCAGATGTAGACTCCCTGCTTCTCCCCTTGGTTCCTTGACACTTTAGTTTTGCCAGCCTGACAACTAGTCACCAGCCTCTGGATCTCTCTGCCTGAAGGCTTTCTCTGGGTTGCTTGAGCCCACTAGAGAAATATCAGGTTATTTACCACCGTCCCCCACCACCAAAGAGCATCTTTTCATAAATGAGGGACAAGATGGGCATATAAGTACTCCAACTCCCTTGTTTATCGGGTAGCTAATTCAGAAGCATGTTCTATACTGTGTCCCAGAGTCTCCTCCTCCCCAACCACAGAAATGAGCCTCCAGTTGTCAGTGCCATTACAAAAGGTGTCAGAAAAGGGATAATGCATATACAACTTGCGTACAGCTTAACCTTATTGCCTTCCTTTACTTCCCCATCTCGCTTTCCCACTCCTCTGATTTTGTTTCCCGAGATGACCTCCCAAATAAATGACTCCCACTTGAATTCTTGTTTCAAGTCTGCTTCTGGGGGGACTCAACCTAAAACAAGGGTAATTTCACTCAAGCAGAATGCAAAACAGCTGTGAAAGCACATGGGTATGAATAGTCAAGGTGTTTTTAAGGAAACAAAACTTGCTCTGAGTGGCTGAAGACAGGGAGTGATAGGAGAAACTAAGGATAAACTTATCTGTTCTGGCTAGATAATGAAGGATCTTCCATGATGGGTATGATGGTTGATTTTATGTATCAACATGATTGGGCCTTGGGTACCCAGATATTTGTCAAATATTATTTTGGGTTTGTCTGGGTGAGAATGTTTCTGGTTAAAAATAACATTTAGTCAGTAGACTGAGTAAAGCAGATTGTTCTCCCTAATGTGGATGGGCCTTATCTAGTCAGTGTAAGGCTGACCTCCCACCAGTAAGAAGAAACTCCTGCAAGACTACCTTTGTGCTGGGACATCAGATTTTTACTGCCTTTGACTCAGACTGAAATATTGGCTCCTCCTGGGTCTCAAGCTTGCAGGCATTTGGATTGGAAATATATCATTGGATCTCCTGGTTGATAGGCATTCAGATGCCTACTAGAGCTATTCCATCACATCTCCTGGGTCTATGAATTGCAAAATAAAGATTCTGGGGCCTGCCAGCCTTCATAATTCTATAGACAAATTCTCTATACTTTCTTTCTCTCCCTCTCTTCACATATATATATATACACACACACACGCACACACACAATCATGATTCTACAGAGAAACAGGACGAATAGCAGATTACATATATTAAATATGTAATATACATATATGATATACATATGTAACATACATATTATATATATATATATATATATATATAATCTGCTATTCATCCTGTTTCTCTGTAGAATCATGATTAATACTCCAGGTTGAAGCATTTACACTTTATCCTGAAAATTAAACTACTTTAAACAGAGGAATGACACACTATCTTTTGAGCAATAACATTTTTTCATAAGGGAAATTTACTAAAAATCTATAAAACAAATGCCTTAATATTTTGATATTAATTGTATTAAAAAACAAGCACAGTATTTTTGGTCTGCAAAGCACCTAATGTGCTGTTCCTTATTAATGAAATCCACTTTAGTTCCACATTATTTTATATAACG
Organism: Desmodus rotundus; assembly: GCF_022682495.2. Taxonomy (NCBI): domain Eukaryota; kingdom Metazoa; phylum Chordata; class Mammalia; order Chiroptera; family Phyllostomidae; genus Desmodus; species Desmodus rotundus. Next base: position 128,622,901 of record NC_071392.1, on the reverse strand, counting down.
TGTTCACTTGAGCCATATTTATGCAACACATTTCTAGTAAGAATTTTTTTCTAACAAAACCAGGAAACAAAAAGAGACAATACACAAAAGAAGATATAAGCCTATGGTTAAAGGAAAAATTTGGAGCAGTTAGGAGACTGATGGAGATACTGCCCTTTTTAACAGTTCTTCAAGCATCATACTTCTGTGTTACAGGACAAACATGACATAAAATTTTCTTAGTCAAAGTGATACAGGTACCGTTTCAAAACAGAGAGAAGTCCATCAGATGCTGTGGTTCTGTGTGTTCAGAAATCCACTTCCAGAAAATCCCTTTCCCTTCCTAGGTTAAAGCTCCATTTCATCTTAAGGGGCCTCTGATGTTAATTTCATAATAGATGTTCTTATTCACAACATCACTCTCTGTCAGATTACCCTGTTGAGTTCTGCACAAAAGTACAAATATAACTGCAGTTCTGATTTTAATAAAAAAATGAACATGAAAACCAACTAGTTTCTCATGAATAACCAGTTTTCAGTAACAGCTTTATACACTTTGGAAACACCTTCATAAGGAAGTCCCTAACATGCTTTGAAGTCTATACTATCAACTTCACCTTCTTTTCTGGGATACAGAGTTGATATGAAAGTTTGTTGTCTTAAAGATCTTTGGAGAAGATCTTTGGAGAAGCATCTCATTACCCAGTAACAGATAGTCTTACACTTCTTTGTAAAACAAAATATATCATGGATTTTGCCGTGACTTGGGATTTGTCTTACTCCTTCACGTAATGCAAGCTTGAGAATTACTAGTTTAAAAATGTACTGATACTTGTGTATGCTGGAAGAGAATCTTCTATAAACAGTAGCTGTCCTGCTTTTTGAATATCCAAACTGAATTAACTGGTGGTATCTAACCAACATTAATGCTGGTACAGGGGTGCCCACATCACATGATTCCTGGGATTGAACAACAGTTATTTTCTTCATAAGGTAGTATGTGCTTTCTTCTGAGCTTGAAATTATAACCAAAACAGAGGTCCAACTGCATGCTGCTATGAAAGCCAATATGCTCGAGGAAGGTGCTGATGTAAAGGCAAGTGATTTATCTGCAGATGCTGGCCATCTGGAAGATGGAGGTCTCATGTCTCAAAACCTATCTCCTGGAAGATGGGGGTCTAATTTCACAAAGCCCATCTCCCCTCTCATTGGACACAGAGGTGTTTTTTTGTTTTTGTTTTATAAGGGGGGAGAGTGGAACAGGACAAAGAGATCAAGGGAGGGGGTTGCCAAGTTCTCTACGTGCAGATGAGCACAGTCCTTTCTGATAAGGCAAGAGATGGTCCAGTGTGCGTCATCCTGGTTTAATCATCCTAGCTTCGTATCACCCTGACTCCATGGTTGAAGGTCAGCAAATCTACCTGACCTAGGATGCTTGAAGGTCAGAGTCTGTATTTTTGAAATTAGTTCTTATGATTCTTATAGAAACATGCTGCTAATCTACAAGCTATATATTAGTCAGAGGCAGTATTTACAGAAACAATGTCAAAAGAATGATGGGGTGGGTTACAATTTGTCACTGTTACAATTTTCCACTGTTACAAAATCACCCAGCTATCATGCGCTGGATGGCTCGGTTATCACAGGCCAGGCCCAGGACCCTTAGAATGGCTAAGGGGCATGTACATGGATAGAGAGCAGTTTCAAAGGGACTTGTAGGTTGCAGGGGGAAAGGAGTGTGTTGTAAAGAAGAGGAAGTTACCCTCGTGGGCTATTAAGTCAGTCTCTCCACTTTTGAGAAAATAAAAGGATGGACACCTGAAATAGACCATACAATTTTCCTGTCAAAATTTCAGGGACATTCACACATACGGGCAGGCCTGCCAAGCAAAAACAACTATAGTGATCTTACTTCACGTGCTCCCAAATCCTTTCTTAAGGCTTAAGTTCACACCACAGGCTTCTTGTGCAGCCTTTTTTTTTTCGCTTTAAGTAATTCATTACCAAGGTTCCTAGGAGCAATTTGCACTTACAGAGAAAGAAAATATTCACAAAAACCAAGTGCTCCAAGCTTTTTAGGATTTCTGTGATGTAGGGAAGATTTTGGTCGCCTCATGACTTCTTATGAAACTTGACAAAGCAGAAATTCCAAGCAAAGAATGACTGATAAAAGGAAGGCCTCACTGAGCATGGTTCCTGCCATTAGATTGAAAACCTGGATCCACCAAATCTAACATTAGCTAAATTCACTTTCTGCAAGGTAGTTGATAGGGCTAGGAGAAAAACCCAAAGCTACAATGCTCCACCTCCTCACCCCCACCACTGGCAACCCAACTGATCCTTAGCTAAGAGAAACACTCAAATATCATTAATTTATAAATAAATGAATCAATAAAAGGCACTGCTTGGATAACTGCAAGATTCTGCTGCTTTTGACTTAGCCAGTTGGGCACATGATGATACCACTTACCAAGATACGGGATTCAGGAGTAAGAGTGTGGAATGGGGGAGATTTTGAATCTAGTATTAGATGTGTTGGGGTTGCAGATGCCTGAGGGACTCCTGCTGGAGATGAACTGTGTGCAAGTGAGTATACCAGAGCAAAGAGGAATGGCAGAAAGAGAAGTGGAAGACATTGTTCAACAGTGGCCTATTAAGGCAGGCTCTCACTTCTAAGAAAATAATTGGACAGGCACCTGAAATAGGTCATACAATTTCCTTGTCAAATTCAAGTCCATTCAAGTGAGCTAAAGGCTGCAAAGGGTCCTATGAAGTCATGTGACTAAATATGCACTGGTTTCAGAAAGATGGCAGCAAGATAGGTGGGAGTGGAGTCCACTTCCCCCTGCACACGGGTGAAACACCTACCCGATTTACTGAGGAACAAAACGAACAGCCAACAGTACCCCAGCGTTTATGAAGATAAGAGACCAAAAAGTATAGAGGACACTGAAAAAACAGGTGGTAAGGGGATTGCTTCAGGACAAAAAGGTCCTTGGGACCAGCACGGGGGAACAGGGTGACTGCAGCCCCAGGCCTGCACCCTCCGGGCCTAGCACAGGTTTCCTGGGAGAGAGCCGAGCTAACGGCTCCCTCCCTTGCCAAACAGGGATTCAGCAGTACTGAGAGAGACCTGTTTGCTTGAAGTCACAGGGAGGGCAATAAGGACAAAGTGGTAAACCCACAGAGACTATGGGTGCCGCCTGGGGAGAGTTGAGAGTTGGGCCCTGTAGTGCCCTGACCTGGACAGTCCCTGGTCTAGCGGGACAGGTGGGCTGTGTAAGAGGACAGGCCATTCCTTGTATGGAGGGAGCGGCAGGACTGAGCAGAAGGATTTTCCCAAAAAGGAAAAGACCCTCAGGTACACTTTGGGGAATTCCCCCGCAGCAACAGCTCCAGTCTCCTTTCCGCCTGGCCGCCTGCCTGGTGTTCCCAAGGAGGTGTGGGGGGGTATCCAGCCCAAATCCCAAGCACGGGATGGTGGGGGGGGAATGCACACCTCAGGGGGGCCTGAGACCACAGGCACTGACCAGGGAGTGTACACACCAACCAGGGAGTGTACGCACCTCACCACGGAGGGACCTGAGACAACAGGCACTGGGGAGAGTGAGAATCAAGGAAGGCCCTGAACACACACCCATAGCCCAGAGGAGTGTGAGTGCCTGAACCTGTGGGTCAGGGGGCTGCTGGAGAGCTGGGCCGGGGGCTGCCGATGCTGGACTGGAATGGAGAAGAGCTGGGCTAGGCCCCGTGAGTTGGCTGCATCCAAAAAGACCAGCAATACTGGCTTGGCCAGTTTGAAGCCACAGGCTTGTTTTTTGTTTTTGTTTTTTTAAAAAATTTTTTTCTTAAAGTAATTCCTTGTTATTATAATTTTTTCTTTGTTTTAACAACTTCTTCCTCTCCTTCCTTCTTTCTTCTTCTACTCCTTCTTTCTCTCCCTTTATATCTCTTCTTCCTTCCACCTTTTATTTTTTTTTTAAATAAAACCTACAACTGAGACAATACAACCTGGAACTGTGAAAAGACCAAAGTTGGACCCAAAGAGGGGGCATCCCAACAGCTGAGACAGTGACACAAATTTCACTTTGCTACTCCAGAGAACTTGCAAGATATTGTACATTTGTATTATTATTATTTTTCATTATTCTTACATCACTCATTTTATTAGTATTTTTGTATCTCTCTTCTTTCTGTTTAGTCTTCTTCACTTAACTGGTTAATTTGCATTGTTTGACTAGTTTCCCCTTGTTCTCTCTTTCATAGTGTATTGTTAATTAACTGTCTTTCACTTCACTTGTGTTCCATTAGCAAACTACTTTAGGGCATATACTCCCTATTCTAGTTATCAAGATCACATTGATTCTATCATATGATTGATGCCCCATTACTATTGTAAATAATAGCTGTTCCACACATCTGTAAATACTACACAGAACCCCTTCCAGATCTCAGACCACTTCACTGTTTCCTGAACTTTATTACTGGTGTGATTAATTCTATTCTCTCACACATTACACCTATTTTCTACCCTTTACTCTCACTTTACCTCATAATCTGACCTCCCACAAGCTCACATCTTTCTAGATCCAACTCACAATCCTTCCTCCCCTCAACAAGAGTCTTATCTTCTTTCCACCCTTTCTAAAAAGTAGGTAGGTGGGTGAATTATCACGGTTAACACTATATATATCCAAAGGATCTCCTATCTCTTCTCTTAGGGCTGGTACTTTAAATATCATATAATACACTCCTGCTTTCTTAAACCATTTCACATTCCCCCTACAACCTACCATAAAAAAGAATAGGTAGAAGCCGTGAACACCAGGATACTGCCTGGAAGAGGAAACATACCAACAAAGGAACCACGAACAGATAAGAACAGAAGAAGGTGAAGGAGGGAGTGGAAGTCACACTAATTAAACCCAGGACCTATTTGAAAATATGACTAGTGAAGAAATTACTAAGAACAAACAACTGAACAAGAGCAAGAGAAAAGCCTCAAAACCTTGTTCACACAGAAAAACCAGCTCCAACACAACCTGCCCACACTTGCACAACAGAAAACAAGAGGTGGGGGAGAGACTGACCCTTGGATAACGAGCTGGTGGGAAAGACCCACCAAAGAAAGACCCAACAACAACCAAAAACCAAAGACATACACAGAGAAGCCTAAACTACAGCCCAAGATCAGTAAGATCGGGAGATCCAGGAGACTGTACCTTTGAATCTCACAGGTATTCTACCACAGAAGTTTACACCATAAACCCAGGAGGTCAGAACAGAGCAACATAAGAAGCAGAGGCTAACAGGAAGAGTCTCACAAACAATGGGAAGACAAAGAAACAATCCCCAAATGAAAGGAAAGGAGGAAGTCTCAGAAACAATGCTAAATGAAATAGAGGCAAGTCAACTATCAGATACTGAGTTCAAGGAATTGGTTATAAGAAAGTTTAATGAGCTCACACAGAGTTACCAAAAACTACAGGGAAACTACAATGAACTCACTGCAAACCATATCAACATGAAAACGGAAATAGAAACTATCAACAAGGGCCAAGAGGAAATGAAGGATACAATTTCTGAACTGAAGAATACAGTAGAAGGAATCAAAAGCAGGCTCAATGAAGCAGAGGACAGGATCAGCAAACTGGAGGACAAGGTAGAAAAAAACACCCAAAATGAGCAAGAAAAGGAAAAGAGGCTCAGAAAGAATGAAGAGGTATTAAGGGAAATGCAGGACAACATGAAACATGGTAATATCCATATAATAGGGATACCAGAAGGAGAAGAGAAAGAGCAGGGGATAGAAAACCTGTTTGAAAAAGTAATGATGGAAAATTTCCCTAATCTGAGGAGAGAAAGTCACACAAATCCAGGAATCACAGAGTCACAAGCAAGAGGAACCCAAAGAGGGCCACTGCAAGACACATCATAATTAAAATGGCAAAATTCCAAGACAAAGAAAGAATCTTAAAGGCAGCAAGGGAGAAACAAGAAGTAAGATACAAGGGAGCCCCAATAAGGTTAGCAACTGACTTCTCAATGGAAATGCTCCAAGCCAGAAGAGAATGGCAAAAAATATTCCAAGTAATGAGAACCAGAGGGCTGCAATCAAGACTACTTTACCCAGCAAGGCTCTCAATCAAGATAGAAGGCCAAATAAGGAGTTTCCCAGAAAAAAAAAAGAAGTCTAAAAGAATATACCTTCACCAAACCAGCTCTGAAAGAGATGCTAAAGGGACTGCTTTAAGGAAAGGAAGGAAAAGAGAGAGAGAGAGAGAGAGAGAGAGAGAGAGAGAGAGAGAGAGAGAGAGAGAGAGAGAGAGAGAGAAACACAGATACAAAAAATAAGCAATGAATAAGTACCTATAAATAAGAACCTTAAATGTAAATGGATTAAATGCTCCAATAAAAAGACATAGAATAGCTGAATGGATAAGAAAGCATGACCCACACATATACTGCCTACAGGAGACCCACCTGAGAACAGAAGACATACACAGACTGAAAGAGAAGGGCTGGAAATAAATTTTCCAAGCAAATGGACAGGAAAAAAAATTCAGCATAGCAATACTCATATCAGACAAAATAGACTTCAAAAAAGGGCCATAAGGAGAGACCCAGACAGTCACTTCATAATACTCAAAGAAAGAATCCACCAAGAAGACATAAACATTGTAAATATATATGCTCCCAACATAGGAGCACCCAGATACATAAAGAAAATCTTGGAGGACTTCAAGAAAGATATTGACAGCAACAGAATTATAGTAGGGGACTTTAATACCCCACTGTCAAGGATGGACAGATCTTCCAAACAAAATATTAAGAAAGATATTGTGGCATTGAACAATGCCCTTGATGAAATGGACTTCACTGATATATATATATATATATATATATATATATAGAGAGAGAGAGAGAGAGAGAGAGAGAGAGCCTTTCATCCCAAAGAAGCAAAATACACATTCTTCTCAAGTGCACATGGAACATTTTCAATGATAGACAACATGATAGGACACAAAACAAACCTCAACAAGTTCAAGAAAATTAAAATCATATCAAGCATTTTCTCTGACCACAAGGGACTGAAACTAGAAACCAACCTCAAGGAAAAAAACCCTAAACACTCGAAAACATGGGGATTGAACAGCATGCCATTTAACAATGAATGGGTGAAGAATGATATGAGGGAAGAAATCAAAAAGTTCTTGGAAACAAATGAAAATGAACTCACAGCAACCCAAAACCTATGGGACACAGCAAAGGCAATCCTGAGAGGGAAGTTCATAGCAATCCAGGCCTACCTAAAAAGAATAGAAACATCTCAAATAAACAACCTAACCCTACACCTACGACAACTCGAGGAACAATAACAAAGACAACCCAGAGCAAGTAGAAGGAAGGAAATAACCAAGATCAGAGCAGAATTAAATGACATAGAGACTAAAAGCACAATTCCAAGGATCAATGAATCCAGGAGCTGGTTCTTTGAAAAGATAAAGAAAATCGAAAAGCATATAAGCAGGCTCATCAACAATAAAAGAGAGAGGACGCAAATAAACACAATCAGAAATGAGAGGAGAGACTACAACTGATACCGCCGAAATACAAAGGATTTTAAGAAATTACTATGAAGAACTATATGCCAAGAAATGTGAAAACCTAGATGAAATGGACAAATTTCTAGAAAAACGTAACCTTCCAAAACTCAATGAAGAAGAAGCACAAAGCCTAAACAGACAAATAACACCTGATGAAATTGAAACACTAATCAAAAAGCTTCCAACACAAAAAAGCCCTGGAGCAGATGGTTTCACAGGAGAATTCTACCGAGCATTTAAGGGAGAGCTAACTGTCATCCTCCACAGATTATTTCAAAAAATTCAAGAAGATGGAAGACTCCCAAACTCATTTCATGAAGCCAACATCACCCTAATCCCAAAAGCAGATAAAGACACAACAAAGAAAGAAAACTTCAGGCCAATATCACTGATGAACATAGATGCTAAAATCCTCAACAAAATATTGGCAAACTGCATCCAGCAATATGTTAAAAAGATCACACACCATGATCAAGTGGGATTCATCCCAGGGATGCAAGGATGGTACAATATTCGCAAATCAATAAACATAATACACCACATAAATAAAAGCAAAAGCAAAAACCACATGATCATATCAATAGATATGGAAAAAGCATTTGGTAAGTTATTGCACCCATTTATGATAAAAGCACTCAGCAAAGTGGGAATACAGGGACCATTCCTCAACATAATAAAGGCCATAGATGAGAGACCTACAGCCAACATCATACTCAATGGACAAAAACTTAGAGCTTTCCCACTAAGATCAGGAACAAGACAAGGATGCCATCTCTCACCACTCCTATTTTTTTAAATATATTTATTGATTATGCTATTACAGTTGTCCCATTTCTCCCCCCTCACTCCACTCCATCCTGCCTCCCCCTCCCATATTCCCCGCCTATAGTTCATGTCCATGGGTCATACTTATAAGTTCTTTGGCTTCTACATTTCCTACACTATTCTTACCCCCCCCTGTCTATTTTCCACCTGTCATCTATGCTACTTATTCTCTGTACCTGTTCCCCCCCTCCCCCTCCCACTCCCTTATTGACAACCCTCCATGTGATCTCCATCTCTATGGTTCTCTTCCTGTTCTAGTTGTTTGCCTAGTTTGCTCTTGTTTTTGTTTTAGGTGTGGTCGTTAATAACTGTGAGTTTGCTGTCATTTTTACTGTTCATATTTTTTATCTTCCTTTTCTTAGATAAGTCCCTTTAACATTTGATAAATAAGGGCTTGGTGATGATGAACTCCTTTAACTTGACCTTCTCTGAGAAGCACTTTATCTGCCCTTCCATTCTAAATGATAGCTTTGCTGGATAGAGCAATCTTGGATGTAGGTCCTTGCCTTTCATGACTTGGAATACTTCTTGCCAGCCCCTTCTTGCCTATAAGGTCTCTGGAGAAATCAGCTGACAGTCTTATGGGAACCCCTTTGTAGGTAACTGTCTCCTTTTCTCTTGCTGCTTCTAAGATTCTCTCCTTCTCTTTAATCTTGGCTAATGTAATTATGATGTGCCTTGGTGTGTTCCTCCTTTGGTCTAGCTTCTTTGGGACTCTCTGAGCTTCCTGGACTTCCTGGAAGTCTATTTCCTTTGCCAGACTGGGGAAGTTCTCCTTCATTATTTGTTCAAATAAGTTTTCAATTTCTTGCTTTTCCTCTTCTCCTTCTGGCACCCCTATAATTCGGATGTTGGAACATTTCAAGATGTCCTGGAGGTTTCTAAGCCTCTCCTCATTTTTCCGAATTCTTGTTTCTTCATTCTTTTCTGGTTGGATGTTTCTTTCTTCCTTCTGGTCCACACCGTTGATTTGAGTCCCAGCTTCTTTCGCATCACTATTGGTTCCCTGTACATTTTCCTTTGTTTCTCTTAGCATAGCCTTCATTTTTTCATCTGGTTTTCGAATAGATTCAACCAATTCTGTGAGCGTCTTGATAACCCGTGTTTTGAACTGTGCATCCGATAGGTTGGCTCTCTCTTCCTCGCTTAGTTGTATTTTTTCTGGAGCTTTGAAGTGTTCTGTCATTTGGGCCATTTTTTTTTTTTTTTGTCTTGGTGCATCTGTTACCTAAAGGGGTGGAGCCTTAGGTGTTCCCCGGGGTGGGGTAACACTGCTCAGTGTGCTGTGACGCTGTACTTGGGGGTGGGGCTGAGAGGGAGCAATGGCGCCTGCTCCACTCTCCATCAGATTTCAATCTTTCACTCCACTACCCACAATCAAACTGGGCCCGTCTGGTGCTGGTTCCCGAGTGTGTGGGCTTGTGCATGCCCTAGACCCCTGTGGGTCTCTCCAAGGACCTCTCCTGTGAGGCTGGGAGTCTCTCCTGCTGCTGCCCCAACCCCCACGGGCATTTTCAATCAGAGGCTTGAGGCTTTATTTCCCAACGCTGGATTCCTGGGTTGCGCAGTCTGCTTTGTTCCCCGCCGGTTGTCCGGTTTATCTGTGAGTGAATGTGGGGCCGTGGGGTACTACCCGCTGCTCTGCCTGCCCCATTCTCAGCCACTCTGAGTCCGGCCCTCTCGGTTTATCTGCACGAATGTGGGGCCACAGGGTCTGTTAGTGGTCAGACTGCCTGCCCTGTTGGTCCCACACTCCACCAGTCTTGGTCCTGCCATGGCAACTCGAGTCCTCTCCGCCCCAGCTGCCTGTCTCTGCCCCTCCTACTGGTTTGGATGAATGTTTATTTTTTATTTCCTTGGTGTCGGAATTCCTTGCTGTTTGATTTTCTGTCAGTTCTGGTTGTGCGAGGAGGCGCAGTGTGTCTACCTACGCCGCCATCTTGGTTCTCCTCCCTCACCACTCCTATTCAACACAGTATTGGAATTCCTAGCCACAGCAATCAGACAAGAAAAAGAAATAACAGGCATCTAAATTGGAAAGGAGGATACGAAACTGTCATTGTTTGCCGATGACATGGTAGTATACATGGAAAATCCTATAGACTCCACCAGAAAACTACTCAACCTAGTAAATGAATTTGGCAAAACAGCGTTAGAAATCAAAGGCTTTCTTGTACACCGACAATGAAACAGCAGAAAGAGAAATGAGGAAAAAAAATCCCATTTGATATAGCAACAAGAAAAATCAAGTACCTAGGAATAAACCTAATCAAGTAGGTAAAAGACCTGTACTCAGAAAACTACACAACACTGAACAAAGAAATTAAGGAAGACACAAACAAATAGGAGCACGTACCATGCTCATGGATTGGAAGAATTAACATCATCAAAATGGCCATACTACCCAAAGCAATTTATAGATTCAATGCAATCCCTATTAGAGTACCCATGACATATTTCACAGATATAGAACAAACATTTCAGAAATTCATATGGAACCATAAGCGACCCCGAATAGCTGTAGCAATTTTGAGAAAGAAGAACAAAGCAGGAGGGATCACAATACCTGATATCAAACTGTATTCCAAGGCCACTGTAATCAATCAAAACAGCCTGGTACTGACATAAAAACAGGCACATAGACTCATGGAATAGAAGAGAGAGCCCAGAAATAAACCCAAGTGTTTACGATCAATTAATATTTAACAAAGGAGGCAGGACCATGAAATGGAGCAAAAATAGCCTCTTCAACAAATGGTGTTGGGAGATCTGGACAGCTATGTGAAAAAAATGAAACTTGACCACCAACTTACACCATACACAAAAATAACTTCAAGGTGGATAAAAGACTTAAATATAAGTCATAACACCATAAAAGTCCTAGAGGAAAACATTGGCAGGAGAATCTCAGACATTCCATGCAGCAACATCCTCACAGACATGTCCCCTAAAGCAAGGGACATAAAGGAAAGAATAAACAAAAGGGGCCTTATCAAAATAAAAAGCTTCTGCAGGACTAAAGAAAACAGCATTAAAATGAAAAGAGAACCAACAGTATGGGAAAACATATTTGTCAATGGTACCTCAGACCAGGGTCTGATCTCCAAAATATATAAAGAACTCACATGACTCCACTTCAGAAAGACAAACAACCCAATTTAAAAAATGGGCAAAGGACTTGAACAGACACTTCTCCAAGCAAGACATACAGAGGGCCCAGGGACATATGAAAAGATGCTCAGCATCACTAGCCATCAGAGAGATGCAAATTAAAGCCACAATGAGGTACCATCTCACACCGGTCAGAGTGGCCAACATAAACAAATGAACAAACAAATGTTGGAGAGGATGTGGAGAAAAGGGAACCCTAGTACATTGTTGGTGGGAATACAGACTACTGTGGCCACTGTGGAAAACAGAATGGAATTTTCTCAGAAAACTAAAAATGGAACTGCCCTTTGACCCAGCAATTCTGCTGCTGGGATTATACCCTAAGAACCCTGAAACACCAATCCAAAAGAACCTATGCACCCCAATGTTCATAGCAGCACAATTTACAATAGCCAAGTACTGGAAGCAACCGAAGTGCCCATCAGCAAATGAGTGGATCAAAAAATTATGGTACATTTACACAATGGAATTCTACACAGCAGAGAGAAAGGAGGAGCTTATACTCTTTGCAACAGCATGGATGGAAGTGGAGAGCATTTTGCTAAGTGAAATAAGCCAGGCGGTGAGGGAGAAATACCTTGTGTTCTCACCTTTAACTGGAACATAATCAACAAGAGAAAAAAGCAAACAAAACATAACCAGAGACATTGAAGTTAAGAACAATCTAACAATAGCCAAAGGGGAGTGGTGAGGGGATAGTGGGGAGAGGGGTTTTCAGGAACTACTATAAAGGACACATGGAAAAAACCAAGGAGGAGGGTGGAAGTGAGGGAGGGAGGTGGGTTTGGCTGGGGTGGGTTGGAGGCATGGGGAGAAAATGCAGACAACTGTAATTGAACAACAATAAAAAAATATTGATAGAAAATAAAAATAAATGTGCAGTGGTTTCAATAATCATGGTCCACCCATCAGAGGGATCCTGATAACCTCAAGAAGGACAGTGTGGTAGCAAGGTGGATATAATCACAGGATTGCTGTAGGTTTGGAGGGAATAGCAAATGAAGAATATAATACTTCAAAGGCATGTAGCTAAGAGTAGAAATTACACCCAAACATTAAGTACATGGGTTGGATTATTTTCTTTTACTTTATTGTTTATTTTTATCTTTATTCTAACTTCAGTGCCTTATTAGCAATTACTTTATTCATATAGTAATCCTCAAAATTAATTATTTTCCCATCTACTTGCAGCAATGTTTTCAACTACAAAACTAATATCAGTCTATTCAAAATGTTTGAAGGGTCTTTTAAAAGCACCCAGCAGGGGTCTCTGTTAAGATGCCTAGGGCTTCTTCCCTTTTCCAACCAGCATTTTGCCTTGTCTTTGTTTTATGAGAACTTCCTGACTAGATCAAGCTGCTTAGTCAATGCTCCTGTCCCCAGGTCTTCATTTGTTCTGCTGTTTATCTGCATTTGCTACACACACTGCACATTCCCTGCTTTTGAAGAGACAGATTGCTTTCTGTCTATACCTGCTGCTTGTTCCTGTATTCAGGTTGCTTGGTTACAGCAACACTTCACTGGATTTTCAATGAAGGCAAAATGTGTTTGTATCGTTTGAGGCCTATCAAGTGGAAATGGTTCGCACCCATTTCCTAAGAAAGCAGTCAACTCATTTATGTCATGTTAGAGAGAGCACATCTTGTATATTTCTAAACATCAATGCAATCCACATATTAAAAGTGTACAACTATGCACAAATATGCCAAGTTTCTGTAAATATTCACAATTAAAGAAAGCTGAATTTATTCACTTCATAATTTTTTCTATACATTGAATGTGTCATTTGAAAAAAAATGTACAGTTCAAACTGGGTAAGTAGTTTATCTTGCATTTCTTATACTTATTTAAGAACTAGTGCACTAGTTTACTGGTGCTACTGTAACAAATTTCTACACACTTAGTGGCTTAAAACAAAACTCATTTCTTATCTTAGGTCTGGAGGTCAGAAGTCTGACATAGGTCTTACTAGGTTAAAATCAAGAAGTGAGCCAGGCTGTGTTTGTTTCTGGAGGGTCTAGGAGAGAAAGAAACCACCCACCTGTTTTCTTGTCTTTCCAGCTGCTAGAAACCACACACCTTCCTTAGCCTGTGGCCCCCATTTTCCATCTTCAAAACCAGCAAGTTTGGATCTCTGAACATTCTTCCATAGGCCTGTCTCCTTTGACTCTTTTCTGCCTCCTTCTTCCAATTTTTAAAGACTTGTGATTACATTGGGCCCACCCAGATAATTCAGGATAACATCCCTATCTTAAGGTCAGCTAATCAGCAACATTAATTCCATCTACAATCTTATCTTCCCTTTGTGAAATAACCTAACACAGTTACAAATTAAGACATCTTTGTGGGTAGGGCATTTTTCCTCTTACCACACCTGGTAATCAGGAAGCAGATTGCTTTGCATAAAAAATTTCTGAGGAGTAGAACTCAGAACAATTCCATTTAGAAATAAAGTGATTTCATATGCAATTAAGTACAGAGTTAATATCAAGGTCCTTTCTGAGTTTTTAGTTTTCATCTTCATTCTCTTATAAAAAGGATTTTTTCTTCTTTTTTTTACCTTCATTGTTTTCTTCCTTCCCTCTTCCCTTCCTTTTTTCTTTCTTTCCTTTCTTTTTTTTTACATTTTTCTTTCATCTTTATTTTGTCTTTATTTCTACCTTTCCTCATTGTTTTTGTTACAAAAGAATAATATAAAGACAAATTACAAACAAATAAACTATTTGCAACTTATATTTGAAAAGATTAGTAACTTTAATATAAAAAGAGCTCTTACAAATTAATAAGAAAAAGATGAAATAGTCAGAAAATGTGCAAAGGATATATTAACAATTTTGATTAAGACATTTGGAAATGTAATAAATGACAAAAGAATAAGCCATATTAGTAATAAAATACACTTTGTTACTCATTAATTACCTTGTGTCATGTATAACAGTGATAATATAGGATGTGCCCCCATTATGAAGAGGGAGGGAAAGTAAAATCTCATGTACTACTCATTGGACTGTAAACCCTGTGCAATGAATTGAGTGTTTGTGTCCTTCCAAATTCATATGTTGAGATCCTACCTCCCAATGTGATGGTACTAGGATACAGAACCTTTGGGAGGAAATTAGACCATAAGGGTAAAGCAGCCATGCATGGAAATGGGGCCCATATAAGAGAGACCCCAGAGGGCTCCCTCTTTCCATCATGTAAAGATACAAGGAGAAAAAGACTGTCTGAAATGCAGAAGTGAATCTTCACCAACCCAATCATGCTGGCATCCTCATCTCAGATTTCCAGCCTACAGAATTGTGGTAAATAAATTTCCGTAGTTTATAAGAATCCAAGCCTATATATTCTGTAATAGCTGCTCAAAAGGACTAAGACAGTCAGATCACTTAATGTGAGTGTTGGTGTACATATTTTTTATTCTATGAGTGATGATCTCTGAAGTTATTCAGTACATGACATTCACCCATGGTATTGCAAACACAATGGCCAATTTGACAATTACTATCAAAATCATCTTGGTTTTGTATGCGTTTTGAAAAAACAATTCCACTTTTAGAAAAGTATTCTAAAAGTGAGTGTGTATCAGTATTTATCTATTTATTTATCTATATGTCATTTATAAACAAATAGAATAATTTACAATAATAATTCCATAATTCAGTGGTATGGTTTTCAATGAACATTGAGTCCATTAAAATTATGTAATGGAAGATTTTAGTTTAAGAAAAAGTATTCATAATGCATGGTGATACACACAAGTTATAAGACTACATTTCTGGTTATTTGCATTTTCTATTTTAAAACACCTGAAGGATAAACAACAAAATGTAATTCATCTCTGGACTGTTGGAGATGGTTTATATTTTCTTCTTTTTGATTATGTTTTTTTTAAACTACAAATCTGTACTACTTTGGTAGTAAAGTTATATATATAAAGATAGCTCCCAAATTGAAATACCTCCTTTAAAATTGTAATAGAAAGTAAATATGAGTATTTTTAAATTTATGATGCTTGTTCTACATACCCTTGTGAATATTCATTTACATTGTTATTCATTCTATTTGAAACTGGCCCATTACTATGTTTGCATATGACAAAAGTAAAGCACAGATTCATACAGTTCTAAGGTGGTTGTGACAGGAATAGAAACTATTTTTTGTGATGACGAACCCAGTGTTTTCTCTCCTACATATAGATGCTTTGACTATGTATCGAGCTCTTCACAAGTCATTTGTTACCTATTTCAGATCTTAACCACCCTTGTCACCAATACTGCCTTCAAGCTTTGTCTTCTTATCACTGTGTTGACAAGGCAAGAAGAGAGAAAACCTTAGCAGATCATTGCATCCTGTGCTTCATTATTGTTTTTGAAAAAATGATAAGAAGATGAAAAAAAATAGGATATGTGGATATGCCGTATGGCGGGAGGCAGCTGTAGCATTATCACTGCAAACAGATAATACATTTTTTTGATATAAAGTCTATCTTTAAACAATTGTCCATGTTTTCAGGATAGCTATAGGAGGAAGCATTGCATAGTTGAAGACTTAGAGGTCAGGAATAACCAATTGTGTGTGACGTTGGGCAGTTTGTTGAGCTTTCTTCAGCCTCTGTTCACATTTATGCCGATAAAAGTGACTGATGAACCTGCAACATAGGGTTATTGGTGGAAGGCTGGTCTGTGAATTGGGACTGATTAATTAAATATAGAATCTATCATATTATCATCCCACTCAAAGGCTTACTCTTAGCATCAACATTTCTCACGTGCATCCTCCTTATTTAAAAATGCTCCCATCTAAATTGCCCTGCTTCCTCTGTGTCACTTACACAGCACTTGATGTCACTTTTTTCTACCTACTCATACTTTACATATTACTGAAAGTGCTGCATTGTTCATGAAATGTTCCCCACCACCCTGGTTGTCAAAGTATTTGCCTCTGAATTCCTCCATACTATGACCATACAGGTGCTATACTTGATTATTTGCTGATATTGCCTTCCGATTGTTCTGCAAAATACTTGCCTCTCAGGCATGTTATAAGAACTACACTTTAAATGCAGCAGTGATCAAAGCTTTGGGTACACAGTAGGCATATAATAAATTACTTGTTTATTGATGGGCAGAAAGATAATGAATGATTCTAGAAGAATAGATAAGAGAAACTTACAAAATTAGTCAGGAGGAGAGGTAAAGAAGATGTAATGTGAATACTTTCTCTTGTTAAAATTTAAAGAATAGATCTAGGTAAATATTTTTTTAAATATGCCCATTTGTCCAAGGATATTATCTAAATTTTTTTGGACATTCTTCTTTGCTGTGGAAGGTGAAAAATATATGAAAAGAAGTGCTATACTCTCATTTAGGTATAGTAACAACACTTACAGTTTCTGGAAAAAATTGTCTTTTTACCTGAGACTGGTTAAATAGTGTTTCAGCTTTAACTTATGGTAGTTTTGTATTTACTATAATAAACACCTACTATATATTAAGAAATTTTATGCATTGTGGAAATTGCAGTGGAATATTAGAAATGGTCTTTGATCTACACAAAATTACCTTTTCATTGGTGAGACGAGACAAAGAGGTCAAAAAGAAATCATAATATAAAAATCGATCCAGAGCTGCCTTGTAAGAGTGTGTATAATTTAGACAGGCAGAAATAAATGACAAAACACATAACCAGAAAATGAATAAAAGTCATTTATTTCAATAATACTTACTACATATTTGGAATAGAATAAACAGGTCAAATAACAGAAACCGGATTGAGAAGATTTTGATATTTTTGTTTATAAAACATTAGATGTGTTAAAAGATGTGCAAGTTATAGGTGCCTATCAGAAAATGACTGGATCAAAAAAATATGGTACATTTACACAATGGAATACTATGCAGCAGAAAGAAAGAAGGAGCTGCTACCCTTTATGACAGCATGGGTGGAACTGGAGAGCATTATCCTAAGTGAAATAAGCCAGATGGTGAAAGACAAATACCATATAATCTCACCTATAAGTGGAATCTAATCAACAAAACAAACAAGCAACCAAAATATAACTAGAGCCATTGAAATAAAGAACAAACTGACAGTAACCAAAGGGGATGGGGAGAGGATAACGGGCATAAAGGGGAAGGGTTGTCAAAGAACATGTATAAAGGACACATGGACAAAGCCAAAGAAGGTTAGCATCAAGGGGGAGAGGTGAGGATGAGTGCGGTTAGGGGGGAGTGGTAGAGGGAAAATGGAGACAACTGTACTTGAACAACAATTAAAAAGAAGAAAAAAGTTGTAATTAATTTATAAAATTATTTATAATGATTCTTATCTATAAGAATTTTATCTACTCCTATTTAATAGTTATCATACATGTATTTAAATTTTATGTATGCCATTTCCAAAGCTCATTTTTAAAGCATTGAATTTTTTGCAATGTTATCATTTTACGTTGTGCTTGAGAAATATCCCCAAAATATTAATGGGTCAACTGGCTCATTATTTTGTTATGTCTAACAAGAATACGGGAACATTTTCAGACTTTTTAAGATTTTTTTCAGTGAGTTTTTGAGTCAAAAACATGAATGGAACTTTCTGTCTAAAGCAAATCTTCCTCTTAGAGACAAGTGGCAAGTTTGGGATGAACATATATGCAACCCGGAATCATTTTTCTATGTTATTAGTTTTATCAGCTAGTTATTATTTAAAATATATTAATTCTATTTAACTATTAATAGGTTGATATGAGTATTTTACCTAAGCCAAATAAATTTCTTAGCTGGAAAAAATGTTGACAAATTTCATTGATTTCAGGGTTAAAAAATAAAGAAAATATGGATCTATTTTAGTCATAGGTGTTTTTTGAGAATCAGTTGAGACTGGATATTGTTAGGGAGCTGAGGATTTCTAAAATGAAAACATATTTGTAAGCTTACAAGGTTTTCTATCAACCAATGGTCATTAAGCCAATGATCAATGATAAAAGTGAAAACTTTTAGTCAAAGAAGCAATGAGCTTTGCTTGTGGTATGTAGAGCAAAAAAAAATGGTGAATTTGTATTTCCTTGCTCTGTCTGTTAGCCTTTACTTCCATACTTATACATTAGGTGTATAAAACATACATAACACTTAATCATATTTTCTGAGAGAAATTCACTAGAGCCAGGGCCAGCAATAGACCAATGATACCAGGAGTGTACTGGGGCCAAGAAAGCCAGGCAGCTGGGGGCAGGTAACATAGTTAATAGAAGTCCACACATAAAAATCTGTGAGTGGAGAGGAAGTGGAGAGAGGGTAAGCCCAGATGTCTGGATGAGGAGGGGTTCGTGAATCTGAGAAGGTAGAGGTATGGCTAAGGGCACAGATTCTATATCCAGCTAGACAGGTAAATCTGGGTGAGATATCAGCAAATGGAACTATAGAAATAACCCAATCCCAAGGCAAAGTTGGGCCTGTTGGCCTGAATTATGAGAGGGACAGTTCCAGACCAGAGCCTCCTAACCTCCACACCGCTGATCTCTGGAGCTGGATTAATTCCTTGATGTAGGAAGCTGTCATGTGCTTTGTAGGATGTTTAGTAGAATAATTGGCCTCCACCCACTAGATGCCAGTAGCCCCTGCTTTTCCCCAAGGTGGAAACAAAAAAAATGCCTCAAATGTTCCCTAAAGGGCAAAATCACCCCTACTCGAGAAACACTGCAATGAACAAATGTAGGTTTCAATAATGTGACAGAGGGAGGAAGTTTGACCATGATGTCATTCCAATTTGCAACATCAGGATTCTTTACTATAGTTCCAAACTACAAATTTGACATTGTTATTGGGAGGATAATTAATATCCCTAAAATCTCTATTAAAACTTAGACTCTAATTTTAAAAAAAGCTATTGTCCATAGTCCTAATGAATGAAAACTACATATAATAAATCCTACACACTAAAAATTATAAAACTTTTATGTTAAGAACAAACAGATTTCTGAGTTGTATCATACAAATATTACTTGCTATAGACCATGTACTGGTGTAGTATAACTATAAAGTATTTGCAACCAAAGTGTATGATAATTCCATAAATTCGCAACACTAGAATTCCAAATAATACATCTAAGAGGAAAAAGTCAAATGTGCTTCACCCACAGCAAGATATAAAACAGTTGGGGAAAAAAAAATGTTGGTTTCTTTCCTTTGAGATTCCTATTACATTTCCATGATGAGCCTGTTAGGGGCTGAGTTGTATCCTCTGCCCCCCACCCAAATATACATGTTGAAATCTAAGATCCAGTACCTCATAATGTGACTGTATTGAGAGATAGGGTCTTTAAACAGGTAATTAAGTTAAAATGAGGTCTTTTGTGTGGGCCCTAAGCCAATATAATTGGTTTTCTTATAAGAAAATGTGACTGGGACACAGACATACACAGAGGGAAGATCTCATGAACATGGATCTACAAGCCAAGGAGAGAGGCCTCAGAAGACACTAAACCTGCTGACACCTAGATTCTGGATTTGTAGCCTCCAGAATTGTGAGGAAATACATTTCTGTTGTTTGAGCAGTGCACCCACTCTGTGGTACTTCATTACGGCAGCCCTAACAAATTAATACAGGCACCTTTCCAACCTTCCTCATGGCCATGCTGCAAGGTCTTTGACTATCTGGTGACCACTTTCCTGCTCACCTAGAAGTAATAGCACCACACTGACCGAATGATTTGGAGTTTAACTTTGAGATCTATAAAGTAAATATTTGACTCAGGAAAGACTTCATGAAGACACTTGGAGGTATTAGAATAAAGAGAATCATGGCAGCCTTGAAAAATGGTGAGCACTAGATGAAATTAGGTATAAGACTTTCTTAATGTTCCAAATGCATCTGCAGAGTTGAACTCATCCCTTTCTGAAGACGTTCCAAGGAAATTAACCTGTTATCACTTGTGCAATGACAAATGTCATTGACAATTTTAAAATACAGCTCCCTTGCTCCCTAGCTGTGTACCTCGTTATTCTCCAGTATGCATCATCTTCTATATCTAGAAAAGTAGGGTTAATAAAGTGTCCACTTTCTCAGGCTTATCATGAAGATAAAGTAATTTAGTCCATGTATCTAGCTAATAGAAAGCAACTATAAATATTAGCTATTATTCTTATCACTAATATTCAGTAGTGGTTATACATGTGTTATATCTTTAATATGATCTTTTCTAGCCTAACGTATATTGTTTTCTCATTGATTTTGTTTCAGATCCTTAATTGTGGAATTTAAAGACATGTGATTACCCCCAAACACCGCGATTTGGCCTAATATAAAAATGACATTTTCCCCTTTGAACTATTGTCATTATTGCATTGGAAAGAGTTAAGAAGACTAGTTAGAGGTACCCTGAATAAGTCAGTCTAGGGAGAATATATGGCAAGTTAGAAAAATTATATTCTAATCAAAGATGGTATGGTTATAAATTAACCATAAATTTAAATTATGGACAGATAATGGAGATCATCTATATTAGCAGTCACATATTCCATTAGAGGTTACTTTATTTCATGTTGCATAATTAGAATTTACAAATGGCTGTTACCTCAGCATTACAGAAATATGCAACAATTTTGGAGGATTTGACATTTGGTTTAAAATGTACTTATGATTATAAATATGCACTGAAGTAGTTTCATGGATGTGCCATGATTCAAAGCATTGATGTGAAACTGAAGGTGATGTTGTTATTTCACTGGCTCAAGCATTAAAATACATTTTGGATTTATTTAGGGTAGCAATTTTTCAAACAATCTTTTATTTACATAGTTATTAATACACTCTAAACCGCTAAAACTGTCTCATTTAAAAAATCATACTATGATTTTTGGCTTTGCATCATTAAAAATACCTGCTAATAGATAGATTTGTCTTAATATCAATGGATTATACTTAACAGTTATTTTTTATCTTATGTTAGAGTGAAATCAAGTTTTCACCTTAGAAGACAAAAATGAAAATTATCACTTCTAAACATCTCAGAGTCCAAAATTTATAAAATCTTATAAAATATGCTGTGATGTTGACAAGACTTGAGAATATTTACACCACACACTGTAACAAGTCACATTTTTTAGATAAATAAACTTTCTAAAGATTACTTAAAGTTGGAGAAATACAGGCATAATCAGCTGACTGTGGTTACACAGAAAATAAAGAAAAGTTTAAAACAAGGAGACTGAGACAGAAAAAATAAGCCATTAGGTTCTGCAGAGAAGAATTTATTAAATTCAACTCATATCAACAGCTATCTATTAAGTAGTTGTTAAATGATTTACTATAATGTAAAACATCTAATTGTATATAAAGTAAAGAAAGCTAAATAAAAAGAGGAAGAGGAGAAGAAAGAAAGAAAAGGACAGAAAAATACCCCAATCACAATCCTCTTCTTAATCATAGGGGAATCTTTCTGAATTTATATTACATTTTAATTAGGGAAATACTGTAATTAATGTCCAAATTAAATACACTTAGCAGATTTACCTTTCAATCAGAGAAGGACTTCAAATTACCCAGAAGGACTTTGCCCACTTTGAACATCAGCACAGAGTTGAACATCTGCAGCAGTTGTCCACTCTGACCTGCAGGCATGGTGTCCTCTCTGTTGTGAGGCTCTGATAGAGAGCTTAAGAGGGTGAATGTGTGCCAGCACCCTCCATTCACTCCTTCCTACCTCTTACCAGTTATATGAAAAGCCACTTTAAATAGACATGAAATCTTTAAAAGAAAGGCTTCTGAAAGGCAGGTGCCATCAATGCTTACAGTAGCCTCAAATGTCCTGGAAGCCATTTTTACTGTGGCTGAGGAAAGCACTTTGGGCACCATAACTTTAAGGTAATGTAAAAATAACAAGGCATTAAACAAGCCTCAGCCTTCATAGACTGGAAGAGAGACAGTGAGGAAAAATATACAAATTAACCAGGTCCAACTAATGGCGTATTCAATCAATGTACAGCCCTCACTCAAGGTTCTTTAATAATATAGCCCTGAGTTTTTACTGACATGCTCAAATATAAGTGTGAAATAAGATGAAGACTACCATCCTCAGATTGCCCCAGACAGTGCTGCCACCTTCATTGCAATTTGGGCCCAGAAAATTGAGGGGAATAGGGTTCTAATGCAGGAAGTTTAAATTATGGCTACAAACATAAATGCACTTCTCACCATTTCCATCAAAGGTGTTAACATGGTAGATGTAGGCACAGATCTGGACAACTTGTAAGTGTGGAGAAGAAATCACAGATCATGCAACTTAGGGCCAGAAGAAGAGCCCTTAGAAGCTATTTGGCCAAGTTTCTCACTTTTGATGTGAGGAACTGATACTCCAGAGATTAACTGATATCCTCAAGACAACACAATGACATCATGGGACAGAGAGATCTAGGGCCTAGATTTCCTGTCATCACGTTGACTTCTTAAAAATTACGGTAAGTTGCCCATGGTGACTAGTGCATGGAGATCATATTTGTTACAGTCTTTAAGATGTGAAATGAAATAGAAATATAAGTGATGCCTTCACTTGTTCAATCCTCAATTCCAAAGGAAACACATTGCTTTACTCACCTGCAGGGAAAAATTCGTTCATTTTCTTTTTGTAGATTTTGAAGTCAACTTCTAGGAAGACACAGAAGATGATTCGATCCACCTAGAGGCAAACAATAAACACTCAAAGTAAAAGAAATATGGTAACTACCTTTCAGAGCATGGTCTGGGAACAAAAATCAAATGGAAAAGCCTCCTACGGATTTTTGGTGCTGTATTACTAACTACATGACAGCACTGAGTGAAGTTCAAGTCTGTGTGTGTGTGTACTCTTTATGTAAATAAACCGATGGGCTGTTTGGTGGGTAAATGTTATATAAATCAAACAAGAAATAATAAATGACAATAAGCCACTTTGCAGCAAGCTATAAATAAGATTTGAGATTTTGACAGGATACCTAGATTTTATGTCTTATAAAACAGCCACATGAGAGTGTGCAGCAGAATGATAATAAAGTATGTCAGTAACAAAGCTCTTTGTCCTACCCTTGTTAACAAATCTACTTATCAAACCTGATATATTTGAATACAGCCTAAGAAGTTTCTTGCAGTTTAATTTGCATGAAGTCACTTGCTCATACTCAAAAATGCAAAAGAAATAAAATACAATTAATTGAGTTATATGAAGGCAATATAACTTTAATCTGGTAAGCATTATGGAATAATTAAATGCCACATCAAAAGTAAAATGTTTGCACAGTCCCTTTTCCTGCTTTGAGAGAGTTTCTGCCTGTAAGGAGTTTCTTTGAGACATGCAGAGGGTAATATGGTAAGCACAGAAGAGGGTAATATGGTAAGCATATAAGCCCACATGCCCATATTGGCATGTGGGCAATAACTCACATATATCTGATATTGAATCAGTGACTCACTTTTGTGCCTTGAAACAAATACTCCATTCAGTTCCTTTATTATAACAATGTATAATAAGTTAAAAATTACTCTATCTCTCAAACTACAACTGGTAATTGAACAGAACATCAAGTGAGGCATATCTCCTGACAGTAAGGAATGGAAGTGGGATGTGGCATGGCCCTCTGCTTTCCCAGCCTGTGGGGTACAGATTCACGCTAGCCCAGTCCAAAGTTCCCAGTAGGGGAGAAGATCTACAGGAGTAGGATCAGGGAGGGAGGGCTGGGATGCAAGAAATCACCAGGGTTCCCTGATGGAAACTCAGAGATGTGGCTCCCTGATCCCAAGTTTGGACCTGCACTAGACACACTCCTCCTGGACACTCATTGGACTTCTGTGGCATTATCACCACAGACCATGCAGTCCCAGCAACTGCCCACATAGGACGGATGTAAGAGAAAGCACCTGGCCTTCCAAAATGGAAGGACTGGTGTGCAAATGTCCATCATTTCTTTTCCCCGCATTCATTTGAGTTTCTGGTGTCCAGTCCTATAAGCATATCATTAATATTTTCTTCAAATGCAAAAACTGCCACCATCAACTTTCTAGGTGAACTATAGATTTTGTTGCATAAATGATTAACTACCTGTACAATACTAAATGCTAGCCTCCACTCTCTTCATGGCGTATTTATGTCCTGTGGCTATAGATAAAACTCATGATGTTGAGCAATAGAAATGAGTTCCAGAAGAATATATACTCCATGATACCATTTATATAAGTTGTTAAATCTTGAAGATACAATGGGTAGGGACTCACTGATAAGCATGAATATACAGGACCATACGTAGGAATATGACACATGAACTTCAGCATGATGATCTCTGGGGAGGGAGGGCAGGTAGAGAGGTGGAAAAGTAAGGCTTTAACTGAATAGTTCACATTTATCTAGAAGGGAAAGAGTTTTCAATAAATATTACAAATGGGTAATAGCTATTAACCATGGGGTTAAGTACATGGTTATCATATCATTTCCTATGCGGTTTTATATATTTGAAATACTTCATAATTAAAAGTTCTAACACTAAAAATAAGACTTGTGTTAGACATTACTCTCCAGCTGCACTGAATTACTTGTAGTTTCCAAACATCATAAGTATTCTCATTTTTGTGCCTACGATGGTTGACTTCTTCTCCAGGCTTCAAATGGTCAGTTTTTTTCTAAAATCACCTAAATGAGACCAAAAGCAAAACAAGAAAATTTGTCTTGAAGCAGATCTAAGAAGACCAAGCTAGACAATCTCATTTATACTCATTCCTCCTATTTCTATGGTCACATAGTATAAATTTTAGAGTTCTTTAAACACTCATGCAGCCTGTATCTTTTTGTATGTGTGCACACTGAGTGTTTGTGTGAAGGGTTAGTGGTAATACTATTTACTGCTATTAGTGTAATTTTAAACACCACACAGGCTAAATACAGATTTTTTAAATATTGCAAAGAATTATAATCCACTTTCAGTATTTTTGGCTTTGTTACCATGGAAATTGTATGGTTCCAAAATTCAGCAGCCTGATTTATTTTCCCAGAGAGAAGATGAATGATGAGGAAAAAAGTACTTTTACTTTCAACTGATTGAGTGACCCATTTCCTTGTTGTTGCCTTCAGGAATACCACTGAAAATAACTTGGAAGGAAGATGAATGCAAGAATTAACTTTATTTACCAAGTAGTTGTTATGAATGCATATGTGTATGTATTTATATATGCATGAATAAATATATTTTCTGTTGGTCAAGAACTCATTTTGGCAGTGAGGAACAAATACCATATGATCTCACCTTTAACTGGAACATAATCAACAAAAGAAAAAAGCAAACAAAATATAACCAGAGACATTGAAATTAACAACATTGTAACAATAGCCAGAGGGAAGTGGGGAGGGGATAGTGGGGAGAGAGGTCTATAGGAGCTATTATAAAGGACACAAGGACAAAATCAAGGGGGAGGGTAGAGGTGGGGGAGGGAGGTGGGACTGGCTGGGGTGGGTGGAAGGATGGGGAGAAAATGTAGACAATTGTAACTGAATAAAAATAAATTAATTAATTAAACAACAACAACAAAATAACTCATTTTGGTTTCAAGCTCTGTGTCCATAAACTCATCATGGGTATTGATCAGTGCTTGTGGTAGATTGTGGTTGTGTTTCCTAAGATGGTGTACAGCAAGATGCCTGGTCCTGCAGGCTCCTCTTAAAATGTAATGCTAATACTCCTCTCATTGAGAGGTGGGATCTTTATTTCCTCATTTTGAATCTGGAAGTGTCTATAGCTCTGGCAAAAATGATATGTAACTTCTGAGTCCATGTTATAAAAGATGATGTGGTTTCTTCTTGGTCCTCTTTGAAGGCTCACACTTGTACCCAGTCATCATGCCAGGATGAAGCAGATACCACCTGAAGAATCCACATGTAGAAGTTCTAGCCAATAGCCCTAGATGAAAGTGAGTAGCCTCTAGATGTTTTCAGCTCCTGGCTTTTGAGCTTCCCCAAATGATGCCACATGGGGAGATAAGCTGTTCCTGCTGAACGTTGCCGAAACTGCAGCTTTGTGAGTAAAACATAAAAATACATTCCTAGAAATCTGGTATTCTCTTGCTTCTTCCTATTGTTATTTTTTGGTATTCTTTCTGTTTTAGCTACGTGACACTGGACTCCTGCTGAAAAGTTCAGACTGGATGAGTCAAATAGAAGCCACAATGGGGTGACAAAAATACATAAAATGTCTAATTGCTTCATGACCAAGAGACTGGAAACCTGACATGTGCAAAGGAGGAAGGACCTGGTGGATCCATTCTAGTCCCAGATAAATTTCATGAGAATAGATAAGAATGCCTAACAATTGAGGCTCAGGGCCATGGTTTTCATTTATCTTTTATATTAGGCACTAGAATAATTTTATAAGGTTTTAATAGTTTTATAAGGTTGTTCCTGTTTATTCATTTATTCATTAGATATTAACTGAGCATCTTCAATTTTTTGGGCCTAACTCATGTGCCATTCTCTCACAAGAAAGCCTGAACCCAGAACTGAGTGATTATTTTTCCCAAAGCCAAACAATTAGTGTCAAAATCTCAGGCATCTTAACTTTTCATGCAGGATTCCTCTGCATGTGAGGTGATCTTCCTCACGCAGATCAACACACATGGGACTGAGTTTCTACACTTATCGCTCACTCTATGACACTGGGTAAGCCATCATCTCTCTGGGCCACAGTGTTCATGCTATTATAAAGAAAGTATTGAAGGGTATCCTCTTTTTAATTTTTTTCAATCTCTGTTATGGTCTATCTCTGTGGTAGTTTTTGTACTCCATCAACATAGGTAATCTAAATGTCTCTGGGTTAGAGTTGGCCACAGAGAAATTTCCATGTGATTTGGAGGACAGAAGTACAGCTGCAATCATTGCACCAGGCAAGTGGGTGTAGGACATCAGGCTCTGGGCTGGTTGTACGCATGTTGCTCATCAGCTGGCCCCCAGCTTCTGCAGTTCCTGCTGGTCCTTCTGTCTCAGGTTGTCTGAGTCCCTGGTTGGGCAGACATACAGTTCTGCTGCAAGGCCTCCAGCTCCTCTGCAGGGCATTGCAGTTTGGGGGTTCCATGCACTGAGAGACAGAAGCATTTGGCAGTTTGTCCCTATAGGTTCCAGTTTGCCCTCATGGCTTCTACTTTGTCCTTGTTCTTTTCAATTTTGCATCCGTCTTTCCTTTTGACTATCTCTTAACATGCCTTTTCGCTACCTGTCCTGCTGACATACTGCTGGCCTGGTCAGATGCATAGGAAATGGCCTTCCGTAAACTTCTTCACCAGCTCCCTCTCATGGGTCCTTGTTAGAAGTTATGCTCTGCTCAGTCAACCATCCTACTGGACATTTACTTCCCCAGCTTGTCCCACAATTTTATAAATCTAGTCTCTATAATAAATCCTTTATCCATATCACCCACAAGGTTCAGCTTCCCTTATTAAATTCTGACTGACATAATCTGTATCTTTAATGCCATATCATTGAAGATCATGTACAGGAACACAATGAAGGGCAAAAAATAATAAGTGTTCCTTTTTGGAGGCATGTAACCTGTCAAGGCTACTCCAAATCCAATTATTTCCTTCAAGATAAACTTTTGTTGATCTTAGCCCATCTTCTTAGTGAACTTCCTAAAGTGTGCATCCATTCTTTTGTAGTTAAAGCAACT
The DNA here is from genome assembly GCF_022682495.2 of Desmodus rotundus. Taxonomy (NCBI): domain Eukaryota; kingdom Metazoa; phylum Chordata; class Mammalia; order Chiroptera; family Phyllostomidae; genus Desmodus; species Desmodus rotundus. The sequence goes on along the minus strand of NC_071392.1, from coordinate 128,594,652 downwards.
TTGTGTACTTAAAGTGACTCATACTTCTTTTTTAGAAGTTGTGGACAAGTTGTCAGTAAACTCAAATGGGCCCATAGGCTAAAAAATAATTGCAAATAATACAAAAGGCAACATTAATATTTTTCAGAATTAACTGTAGTTCTTATTACATCTTAAACTAGAACCTGGTAAAGAATTAAGTGGTGCTCATCATTATTTCCAGCACATGGTGTAGATCCCAATGGATAATATGAACTGTGTGAATATTTGCAGAGTATTATTTAAGGCAAACAGATGATTAAAATGTAAGTATATGGTAGATATTTTTCAAGGGTGTTTAGTTCCAGAAGCAAAAGTTAACTTCTTTAAGAGGTAGCATTTCCTTTATGTTTTCCAGAAGACCTGAAAAAAGAATTATAGAGGAGCCTGGCTGTTTTTGCAAAGTAGAACAGAGCTATATAAAGGGCATGAGTCATTTATTGTTACCACCTGTCATCTTAACCAATGATACTATGCAGAGTACAATGGCTTTTGAGCCCAGTACTGATGTTTTCATATAGATGCTTACTAGTCTCACAATAGAAACAATGATAACACCTGTAAACTAAAATGTATTACAAGTTTGAAAAGCTTTTGTAAAATGAAAAGACAATATTAAATCTTGTCAAGGATGTGGAGTAACAAAACTTTTATATTCTGCTTTTGGAAGTAAAAGCTGATGCAACCACTTTGGAAAACTATATGGCAATATCTACTAAATTAGCTGAATTTGCACATAGCCTAAGACTATGGGCAATTTTACTCCTAGGTTTATTCCTGGCAGAATGTGCACATGTGTTCCCCAAAAGTTACTCACCACAAAGTTCATAGCAACACTACTGTAATATACCCAAATCAGAAGCTACTTAAATACCTAAAATAGCAGAATCGATAAATAAATTGTGAACTATTTACACCACATGAGTTCAGGGAAAAAAAAGAGTGTACACTGTTTGACTTCACTTCTATGAAGTTAAAAGACATTTGAGAAATAGGCAAAATCACCTGTGGTGTTAGAGTTAGAAGAGCAATTCCTCTGGGTGACAGCTGCTGGAAAGGGCCCAACAGTAATGCAGGGATGCTGGTGTTTTGGTCTGGGTGATGGTTCCATGGGTGTGTTCAGTTTGTGAAAATTTATCAAGCACTGCACTTAGGCTCTGGGTTCTTTTTTGTATGTTATACTTCAATAAGAATTAATTTTTTGGTTGAAAATGGTTGAAAGTCTGTAACAGTGTCTTGGTCAACAACAAAAATCAATTTTCATTGACTTAGAAGTCAAAAAAGTCCTTTAAAGGCTGACCTTCTGAAGTCAATTTCTTCATATATTCCCACTGATGCCCACTGTAGCCCACCCATCAAGGTATAAAGGAGTAAAGATGTATTTCTTTCACAAGGAACTCCATTAATACACAGTTGGGGATTTTCTGCCCCATAAACTTGATGACATAAGTTCTATTAATCTTTTTTAGCATCATATCCACTGCCCCTAAAGAGAATGACACAATGAAGCCAGTTTGGAATGTCTGCAGCCAACTTCCTTTCTTTCACAGCTACCAGTCCTAGGGCAGCTGACACAGTCAAGATTATCCTATATTCTGCAATACTGGGAGAATGAATGGATTCTCATAATTGTTATTTGCTTCCCCAATGACAAATGAAAAACTTTCAAATATCTAGAGTGCATGCAAATAATGTTTTAACTAAAGACTGATGGAGGGCTACCCTGTGTAAGTACAGCCTGATGGGCAATAGGGGTGAAAGTCTCAGCCTTCCAGAAAAGAAAGATAAACCAACAGACTCATCAGTGCAGGCTTGGATATTGGGCATTTCCTGAAATGGTGGCTGCTGCTAATAAGTCAATTAAATTTCGGGGTTTAAGTACCAAAGTTGTATAAGGACAGGTTTTGAGAGGGATGGAAGAACAGCAGCAATGGAGCTTGCTTGGTGCTATGAGTAAATCAAGCTTAAAAAAGAGGAACAAGGGGATAAGATCACTAGCAATTAATTGAAGAACAAAAACAAGAAGTTGGGCTCCCTGGGTCCTAGTCTGTCCTCTGCCATCAAATGAACTAAAGGAGAGCAATCTCTCCTTCTTCCAGTGTATTAGCTCTCTGTTGCTGTATAACAAATTACCACAAATTTAGCGGCTTAAAACAACAAAGTTTTATTATCTCATAGTTTCTGTTGGTGAAAAGTCCAGGCAGAACAGAGTTGAGTCCTCTCCTCAGGGTCCTAAAAGCTGCAGTCGAGGTGTTAGCTGCACTGCAGTTCCCACCTGAGGCCTGCGGTCTTCTTCCGAGCTCATTTAGGTTGTTGGCCAAATCCGGTTCTTGTCAGTTGTAGAACTAAGATCCTCATTTTCTTTCTAGCTGTCAACAGGGACACTTTTAACTCCTAGAGATAACCTGCAATTCCTTGCCAGGGGGCCCTGAAAGGCAGCTCAGGCCACACTGCTTTCCTTCTTCCAGGCCAGAAAGACTGTGTCTCTATGACTTTCCCATTTCCAACGTCTAGACTCCTTTTCAGAGCCCACCTAATTAAGTCAGCCCACCAGGACACTCTCCCTTCTAATGAACTCAGCTGATTAAATGCCTTAATCGCATCTACAAAAATCTCTTTCACCTAATTGTGTTTCTACCTCATTATATTCAGAGGTGCCACCATACTCAAGGGGACAAGACTGGACAAGGTTTTCCTAAAAGTGAGTGGGCATCTGGGAGGATCTTAGCCTTATATTTCACATAACCATTCATCTCTCTCATCTCAGTGTAATAGCTGCCTATAACCCAACCTGGACTTGACCATATACCAGCTCTGTGACCTTGATCAGGTCATCTAAACTTTCTAAGCCTCAGTCACCTCATCTCTAAGATGGAGGTACTAACCTTGCAGGGGTTGGTGTATTAGTTTTCTATTGCTCTGTGACAAATCACCACAAACTTTGTGGCTTAAAACAACCCCTGTTTATTACTCATGGTTCTGTAGCTCAAAGGTCTGGCATGGTCTAACTGGGTTCTCTGTGTAGGGCATCATAAGGGTGAAATCAGGTGTCAGTTGGACTGAATTCTTGTCTGGAGGAGAGAAATCACCTGTTAAGCTCATTCTTCTTGTTGGCAGAATGTAGTTCCTTGAAGTTGCAGGACTGAAGTCTCCATTTCCTTGCTGGCTGCTACCTTGAAGTCACTCTCCATCCTTAGAGGCCACCTGCATTACTTCCCACATGTCTGACTCCATCTTCAAGCCAGCAAAGGAATTTCAAATTCTCTTTTATTTTGAATCTCTGACTTCCTCCATATCTGAACTCTACATACAGATTTGAAGGACTCCTGTGATTAGCTCAGGTTACCTGATAGTTTCTTTGTTTTAAGTTCAGCTGATTTGGGACCTTAATTACATCTGCAAAATCCCTTCACAGAAGTACCTAGGTTATTATTTGAATAACTCAGAGAAGGTGTATATATACCAGATGTAGGGAATCATGGGAGAATCTTAGAATCTTAGCTGCCACATTGAGCTACAATGACCACATGAGATATTCTATGTAAAGTGTTTGGCAAAAGGTTTGACATATAGTAAATGTTCCATAAACATTGGTTATGTATTTGCAAAGTTATTATTCTTAAGGTACTTGAAATACTCAGTATATTGCTGGCATATAGATGTAATCTTTGTTTACTTGTTCACATGCTCAGTCCTTCAATTATACTCTGATCTTTGATAAAGGTCAAGGAAATATATAAGCCAGCTAGGGAACATTGGTAGCACTTTTTTTTGACTGGTATGCTGAAAGGCCATTTTATCCCAATTTCAACATTGCTGAGGAATTCTCTCTTTATAAAAAACATTTATAAAAATGGCCCATGTTATATATAAACATCTCCTTTTTGGGGCTGGGGGGAGGTCTAACCATACCAGCCAATGAGAGAAAGGAGAAAAGAATAAACCAATAGTTGGGCTGCAGCAATGGACAAGATTTCACAAGACCCTACAGGACTCTCTGTCTTGATATTTTAATTTCCCTGTCAAATGTTACCAAATACCATTATTTTGGTTCTTAAAGGTAGGTATTGAGTGTGTCCAGACTTCTGCACTTCACCACAGAAGCTAGTATTTAAATCTCCAGATTACAAAGTAGGAAAAATTTTTCTCTCCATGTTCCCTGTGATGTTTGGATGAGTTATAGAGCATTTATAAACACTTAAAGGGCATTTTTTTTGCATTGTATAATTGTTTCTGCATGCATAAATAGGATACTTTACTTTGTTGTGGGTTTTTTTTTCTTTTTTTTTTTGCAAACTTAGTTCATCTGTCATTTCTCTGTGGCAGCACAATTCAGTCTCCTTGTTTGTTTTGACAAATTGCTCTTTTTGATTTTCTTTAACTCTATAAGAAAAAATGGCCATGTAGCTGAAGAACCAACAGTTATTTTGATTTGAGCTGCAGGCTCATTTGTACAAGTTAATTTCCAAGCCTGTTTCATATCAATCAAAATGGATAACCTCACAAATGACACATCTGTTGTGGTTCTTGAAGCTGCCCCATATGCTTAGAAGATACACAGGCCTACGCAAGGGTTTAGGAACTTCAGTTCTAAATGCTGGCATGGCCCTTGTCACCAAAGAAATGATCCTGGGAGATCCTGGGGAAAATGACAGTCAAAGGTAAAGAATAGATTCCCTTTTCAGAACTAGAGAGGATGCTGTGGTGTCTTATGTCTGCCCTCTCCCTTCAGGATTAGGGCTATCATTCTTCCCATTCCACTGGGTGCCAGTGGCTGGCAATTCTGAGGAGATCCTTTCAGAGGACTGTCCTCTGTTAAAAAGAGCAATTCACCCATGCTGACCTAACCTTCACTTCCTGAAGGAAGTCAGCATCCAGTGACTGACTCGTTCAGCAGTCTAAAGCCTCAGACCCCTTTCCTCAATTAGATGAAACTCTGAAGGGCCATTGATTATGGGCTAGAATGTGCCTCATCCCAATTTATATGTTGAAGTCCTAGCAGTATTTCAGAATGTGACTGCATTTACAGTTAAGGTATTCAAAGAGTAACTAAGTTAAAATGAGAGAATGAGCCCTAATAAAATATGACCAGTGCCCTCCTAAGAAGGGGATATTAGGACACAGACATAGATAAAGGGAAACCATGTGAGGACACAGGGAGAAGTCACCTACAAGCTAAGTAGAGGTACCCAGAAGAAACCAACTCTGCTGACACCTTGATCTCAGACTTCTAGCCTCCAGAAGGATGAGAAAATACTATGTGTTTTTGAAACTATCCAGTCCGTAGTACTTTGTACGGCAGCCCTAGGAAACTAATACACCAGCTTCAGAGGTCCTGGTGTATTCAATTTCTCCCTCTTCCCAAACCTGCTTGCCTCACCCCACTCCCAATTCCCCAGGTGTTGTTCTGATAAACCTACAGCCTACAAATCTCCTTCTCAATCTGCTTCTCAGAAAACTTCACCTCTCACAACTACCTTCTATTTTTGGCAATTTGAATTATTTTGTTTTTACACCCACTTTTCATATCATTTCCAATGATAGCAATGGTAACAGTCAATCATGCATGAAGTGTGTCCAACAGCTAACTCGGCTCCCAGTATTTTGTGGAGAAGGAACCATATTTTGTGCTTAGGCTGACTAATGGTTAATAGGCCAGGGCTCATTTTAAAGGAGCACTAAATGTCAACACAAACTATAAATAAAGTGACTGTAGACTTATTGAGATTGGGCTCCACCTGACACTCACCATTGTGACAAGAGCCTCTCAATGCTCTTTGTGCTCTCTCTATTCTGAGGGTGGGAAACTGGGCCCAGGGGAAATGGTGCCATGACAGTCATTCCAAGTCATGGTAAGGTCTGTTTTCACACAGCTGAAGCCACCCTGAGCTGAAAAGAAATACATTTCTGCAGGTGTATTGCTTGTTTCTAATGGTAGGCACATCCTTTTATGTAAGAGTAATGGATTTCCTTTTGGGTAAGAGGTCCATTTCTAAGATGGGTTTTAACAAATCCTTAACAAACAAGTGAGTGTGTAGTGGAGGTGTGACAGGCACTGCGGTGCCCTGTCCATTTCCCCTCTTGTCTGAGTAGTAGAAGCCAGAGAATGACCATGCATCTGCATTGCTTTGCCTGAAGGCTTTCTTTGTACTAGAGCTTCTTATCAAGTATCTAGTAAGCTGCGAATTTGGAGAATTACTGTCCCTACCCTAGCAGCTCTCAACCAAAGACTGGCAGGAGGTGATGTTTAAATACCCCCACTTCATCACCCCTGGGTGAATTCTCCAGGGGAAGAAATTCTGGTTGCTCAGGGTGGTAACTTGATTGCATGCTCCATGTTGACCTTTACCCTACTTCACCCACAAATAATCTATAAGCACTCTAATCCTTGTCTCAGGGTCTGCTAGTGAAGAAACCAAATCAAGAGATGAGAAGAAAATTGGTCAAATGTCAACTTATTCTCACAGTATGCAGCCTATCAAAAGTTAATATAATTCAGCTTCTAACTCGGATATGCTATAGACCCCCTTCCTACATTTTGCTGTCACTCACACGATGCCCCCAGAACCTTAAATGGAGAAGACAGTGTCAGAAATAGGTCTTCGACTCAAAGTCCCTCACAGTCTAGTCCGTGACATGCAATTACCCTGCCAAAGATGCAGCTGTTGTTTCTAAAGCACACATGCAGGGCTCATGGCTACCCGGTGAATCCAGCTGCAACACCTTATTGTATTTTTCGTACTCCTCCTTCTGAGAACATTCTGTTTCCTTTTTCTTTTTTCTTTTTTTTTTTTTTTTTTGATTAGGAACATCTGCAGGGGTGGTTCAGCTACAAAAGTTAATAATTACTCTTTTTTTTCTCAGTGATTAAAAATTTCAAGGAAGAATTGTCATCCATTGCTGCTTATGAGGTTGCCCATGGAGGATAGTGCTTTAAAAAGCCAACAAATCACAATCTTAAAAAATGCTATCATCAAAAGAAATAAAAATCTCTTCCCCAAATGGAAATGCTGTGCCATGTCACAAGGTGTCTCCGAAGCTTGGTCATGATACCAGATAGAATGAGGGCCACCACATAACCGTCCATCCAGAGCATTCTCATTTTCTCAACAGTTCCATTAGCATCTGAAACTCATGCAGACACCGTTTACTGTTCAAAGGAAGCTTATTAATATCTCAAGAGCATTTTGTGAGGACAAAAGCTGCTTTCTCAAGCTGGTGTTCTTCCCACTTCAAAAAGCAAGAATTTTTGTTTTTGTTCAAAAGGCAATCCCAAAGAGAATAATCACTCTAAAGTAATTTTCCATAGGTTCATGCCTGATACAATAAGAAGTAGCAAACCAGAATGGTCTACCCAAAATTCCCTCAGGGCTGGGTGGTGACAGCAGAGCTGCATGTACATCTGTGTGCTACATGTGTAGGTGGATATTTTTGTGGAATGCGCAAAAGCAAGGAGGGACAGAAAAGAGTGTTGAATCTATGTTGCTCCTTACAACCACCCTCCATCCTCTTCATCTCCTCTAGAATGTACTGTCTGCTCTAAGCCAGGGATCGTTCCTTTGTATTTTTATCTGCCTGTACCTATTTCCTGTCAACTCCCTCTAAATGCCCCATAAAGGAACATGTGCCCAACTAGATGATAGGCCCTTGTAGGAGACACCACCTCATACTTTAGTCCTATTTCCACCCAGCAATTGATGTAGCCAACAGAAGTCCTCACTTGTACTTGTCTGCTGGACTAGTAAGTAGGGTTCAAATGACCCAATGATCACAACTCTCTGACACAGGGTCCCCCAAAAGAAAGACAATATGTGAAAGAAGTAGAAAGAATTCTAGAGAGTTCTTTCTCCTCTCACAGAGAGAAGTAGAATTCTCTGAGGGAGGAGAAGTAGAATTCTCTCTGTGGCTCTCTGTGGCATGTCCATCCTCCACACCATCTTTCTAAACCACGTTGCCGTCACCCTGATAGATAAATAGGCTGGTTCCCACTTCATATTTTAAAAATCAAATTCAGAACTTTTAGTGGTTTTATATATTAAGTTTTTTTCAAATATTTATCAGATAATACCCCTGAGTGTTGTTAAATCTCCCTTGGAGATGTGCAATGGTGCCTAACATGTTCCCTGCAAAATTTTATTTGTCACATGGTCCTCTGTAATGCAGTCCTCTGTTTAATGGACTGTATTAAATGCTCATGCTTGTATATACATAAAACAACATTTCTCCTCCCAATTTTTACTGATCCTCCAGGAAGATGGGCTCTGCTTTACAACTAGTTTCAAGTTCTCCCTGGCACACTGTTCCACACCCGCTATGGGGATGGAATGCCCCCTCCCCAGAAAATCATGACTTAGTAACATGGAGAGTGTGCATTGTATATTGGTACATTTGAATGAATAGGTAGATGATAGATAGATAGATAGATAGATAGATAGATAGATAGATAGATAGATATTGTTAAACATAAAGATATTTGAACTTCTAAAAGTATTTATTTTTCAGATACTAAATTCTTAAGGTATAATTCAGTCTTCTAAATTCTACATTTTAAAACCAAATCTATTATGAATATCAAAATCTTCCCAGGGAAAGAAAGGGAAAAAGAAAAAGACTAAGAGTTATTGAACACTTCTGTGCTGGACTCTGAAGTATGTGGTTTTATATGTGTAAGCTCATATCATCCAGAACATAACTGCAAAATAACTATTGTTATTCTGATGTAGATACGACTCTTTTTCCCTTTTAAACAACACAAAAAAATTAAAACAAGAAAAGAATAACCAAACACACAAAACCAGAATAACAACAGCCCCCTGCCCCCCCCACAAAAAAAAAAGGAAGAGAAAACAAAACTAGAACATAAAACTGCATATCCACCTTTTTAATTACTGGGGGTAATAAAAAAAGAATAATAAAAGTCAGGTATCCACTAAGATAATTTAATAGAGGGTAATAGAATGTCAGCTTTCTGAAAATAGCGAACAGATGTCCCACCCATTATACTAGGTCTTGTTATATAACATTTACTGCTGTAATCCTTTAAAAATCTATTTTCTAGACTTAATTTTGCTGCAGCATCTGTGATGCTAAATGCTGCAGTGGCTGTTTCTTTACTTTCACTGATATTTCCAATGCCAGTTACAGGTCAAAATTTAAGAGCAGTAAAAATAAAGACTTTTTGCATTTTTGTCAGAAAAACAATGCTTTATTCACATTTATGCTTCATCTAATAAAGTTTGATCTAATCATCTTTCAGCAAGAGAGGAAGTGTCCAAATTGCAAAAATATGAATGTGTAATTGGCATATTTGTACAATTTAGTATAAGAACTCAGTTGCTTAGAGAAAAACATTCCTAAAATAACATTGTCAAAATCCACATTAAAATTTCCACCTGAAATATGAACTTGTTCCATAGAATTTACCTGGATGATTTATTTGTTAAAAACAAATAAATTGTCTATGTTATACTTTGGGGAAGGTTAGGAAGAGAAGCCAAAATTTAAATTTGTGAACATATATAAAAAATATTTGGAAAGACCCATTGAGCATGTGTTCATTGAACAACTTTAATCAGGATTATACTTTGCTATTGAAATTAATTTTTAATGTGTGAAACATATACACACATTCTGGAAATCAAATTATTTAAAGTGTACTTAATACTCAGGTTAAATATTTGGTAAAGTACATATGCAGAAGCCATAAGTTTTTCAACCATGTTGAGGTCCACTTTGAAAAAAGTTCTTTTATTGGTGGGGAATTATATTGTTGTTTTTTCTTTCCTTGGTGTTGAGGATACTGCTGCTATCATATTAGTTTACAGAACAGACTAGTCATGCAACATCCTGTGTGTTTTTAATGTCAACCAGGAGCTCTGACCTTCAGCCAGCTTCTTCTCCGGCCAGCAGGTATAAGATGGGACATAGTGCCTTCCTAGACTGCATGGGTCATAGGCTTACATAAGACTTGTTATGGTGCTCTCGGTTCTGCTCCAAAATGGAAAGACTATTTTTTTCCCTTTGTTGCTCAACCAGGAAATTGGTTTGTTCTTACAAAATGGATGAAAACCACACTCTCATCACCCATTGGGAAAACGCAGTAGAAATCAAAGTCAGGGTGCTCAGATTAGAGAAAATTGCTTCTCCATTAAGTAAATCTATTTGTATAAATGCCTCCATTATTCAGAATATACTGGAGAGGCAAACTCATATAGAAACTGATTGAAAAGGCCTAATTAAAGCAAACTAATAAAATGTCTGTGACACCCCAGGCAGTCCAGTTTGGGACTAAAGCAGTGAGGGAGTCTCTGAGAAGACTTTACAATACTTACCATAAAGGAGCCTAGAATGCTGAGAGTTCTCATTGAGAATCCTCATATACCTCAGCTCTCTGATGCTTCCCTGAGAGATTCTGGTCAATGGCAAAGTTTCCTTAAACAGGCATCTTTTACTTTAATATATTTATTTAAATAATTCTACTCAATCATATATTCATGTTTATTTTAGTAGAAAAATATTTCTTTCCCTATACCTTTGTGTAAAATCGGGGCTCCTTGAAGAGATGGCATGCCTACCCAGTGCCTTCAGGTTCATCTTGTTCATATGACAAGGTTCAGTTTTAGACAAGCCACTTGGCTTTAACAGGAAAGGAAGGCTCTATTCTGGAGCCTGGGGTAGATTGGGAAAGAGTGGAGAAACTAGGCTAAAATTCAGACAGTCCAGATTTTGTATATGAGTTTGGTCACTTGCTTGGCACTTCCAGTGAATTGTTTAACTCCTCTAATCTAAGTATTTTCATCAGTAGAATAGGGCTGATAATAGATATACCACAGGGTTCTCTAGAATATTCAATGGGATGATGTGTGTGAAGTAGGTATCCCAGGCTAACATTAAATAAATGGTAGTTGTCACTCAACAAAATTTGATTTGGTCTGCATGCAAATCTTTTATTGAACACCTCATTTGCAGGCCCAAATAAAATTTTGTGAATTTCTAACACACTTCTCCAATGTACTATTTCACAATGGCCTCTACTCCTTTGTACGCCACTAGTGCATTGTTGCCACAGTAAGATTGCCACTTACTGTGTTTCATTACAGGACCCAGCTCTCTGACCGAGAATTACTCCCAGTAGAGAGAGTTATACGCCTAATGAATTTCACATTTTCAGAAGTCATGGTTTTCAAACTTTAGTAAGTATAAAACCTCCAAGTAAAAATGCTGATATTTGACTCCCCTCACAGACATTATGATTTGTAGGTTTGGTGTGGTGCCCAGGAATCATCATTAAACAAGCATTCCCCTACCACTGCATGTTTCTATGGAGGCGATCATTATTTCTTCACATGGTCTGTACATGACCTTCTTACGTGAACACCAGTCACTAGATTTAAGGCCTACTCTAACTTAGTATGAGCTTATTGTAACTTAAGCAATTATATCTGCAAACTCCTTATCCCAAAAAAGGTCACATTTGAGATTCCAGGTAGACATGAATTGTAGGTGCACACTATTCAACGTAGTATGTGCCACAAAACTTGACATTGAGAACAGTAGTTTTACTAATTGATTAGACTACAGTATAAATGAATGCCATTAAGTGTGATCTAACTAATATTCTAGGTTATTAATCAGAATAATACTTTGATGATATTTTCATGAAGTAATTTTTTGAAATATACTTTTATGCTTCCTATAAAATTATATTCTTCATCATGATACTTCTGATAAAAAATATGTTGCTGGTATGTATCCTGATTCATTAATGAGGCATTTTTATGCTGCCTTTTATTCTTTTTCTTATTGTTTTACATATCATTTCGTACCAAGCATGGTGCTGGCACTCAGCAAATACTGAGTTGAAAGCATATGTTAATTCTGCAAGCAATGGCAGGGATTATGGAGGACACAGGACTTGTAAGACAGAGATTTTCCTGTTTTCAAGGGGATTTTACTGTGTAGAGGAGAGGGGCCCTTACACACACACACACAAAAACACACACACCATGCCTGGTGGATTGTGCATCCTCAGAGCTTGCTTACAATCCTGCTGTTACCACTTACCAACTGTATAACCATCTGCAAGCTACCTAACCTCACTAAAGCTCAGTTTTCATATCCATAAAATGGGGATTATGTTTTCACCTACCTCACAAGGCTGCTGCAAAGAATAAATAATGGTTCTATCAGTTGCTCAGCACACAGCAAGTGCTCGATAAATATTAGCAATACAAGGACCCAGGAGAAAGAGAAATGTTTGATACACTGATGATATTTTATGTAATTATTGTGTTTCCCAACTGGATTATATACTGCCTGACTACAGGGACACTATCCTAGTGTCTCTCAGAAATCTTGGCAGATCAGCTCCTCATAAGGGATTTGAATAATATCATGGAAGACAGTTCTGGTCAATTGATTAATTGAGTCTGTCAGTCTCTTTGTTGGCAGCACTAGGAGGACTTCTACATGTTGTAGGTTTTTGTTCCTATTTATAGTTTGTTTTCTTAAGCAATGTCAAATTTTCTCTTTAAACTATGTAAGTTTTTGTCACTCAAATATCTGTAGGCAGATGGCAGGGGGCAGTAGAGTGATGGTTGATAAGAGAGAATGCCCAAGTGAAGTGGTTGTGAGGGATGGGGCTAAGATTATTCATATCAGGTAAGAGAGGTGATGGGTGAATAATGAAAGAGGACCCTTCATATTCCAACTTTAATGCCATGAAACTGAAGTCATTACTGATGTCTAATTTATATTTTTTATAGCATGATATGCCATAACATTTAGGGTCTCAGGGAGCAAAGCAAATTGCAGGAGCTAATTACATATCTTTCATTTTTCTGGAGTGGCTGGACTTCCTGTGGTAGCTTTCTGATCATGCACATAATGCTTTGCTATTTTCACTTTGATGTGATTATTATGGTATTGATTTTTTAAATGGGCCCATGGTAGAAATTCTACACATATGCAAAGAAAATTTTACCATGACTTTTACATTTGTACTTCAGAAATTATCCTAAATATCCATCTGGAGCCTTGAAGTTAATGGATTTTCAGCCTGTTAATTTGGTCTGCAACACCCAAATACCTCTGCATAAATTCACTTAAGGATCAGTTATTGTGAACAGGCCTATTTACTTAGCAGAAGTCACTTTATTATGCTGTTTCCAAAGCAAAATCACTGGAGGGAAAATATCACATAAAATTAACATAACTGTACCAATATACAAATATGAATTGATATAAACCACCTGAAAATTATTATTCTGTTCAAACTGTACATTTAGGAAGAGAAGTAATCATAATTTACCTAGGTAACAAGCTATATTCAACTACTAGAAATGAGCCCCTGACATCTTTGAACTTGTTTTAATCCAGTAAGTTGCTAGGGATCAGGAAATGGTGATGGTAGATGGTGATAACAATGCCAGCTGGCATCAGCATAAAACTCTATTGAATAGTCAAAGTGTTTTTCATGTCCATTACCTTATTTTATTTCACTATTATACTCTGGTGTCACAAGAAAGGTATAATAAATGGCCCCATCTCTTTAAAAAAATTTTAATTGAGGTAATATTGGTAAATAACATTATATAAATTTCAGTATACAACATTATAATTTGATATCTGTATATTTTCTTGAGTGCTCACCATCAAAAGTCTACTTTTTTCCATTACCATATATTTGACCCCCTTTATACCCAATTCATCCTCCCCACCGTTCTTTTGCTCCGGTAACCACCATCCTGTTGTCTGTATCTATGAGTTTTTGTTGTTGTTGTTAGCTTCTTTGTTACTTTTTTGTATTTTATATGAAGTCTGTCCAGAAAGTACCCAGCCACATAAGATGAAAAATAGAGACATTTATTGAAGAAGATACAAGGTACAAGAAACATTGCAAGTAGGATAATGACACCTCAGTCCCCTTAAAGTAGGCACCTTGGAACCTCACATGGTTCTCCCAATCGCCATCAGCTGCCACATTACATTTTTCTGAATTTCTTCAGTAGTCTGAAATCTCTTCCCTTGTAAAGATGATTTTAGTTTTGGGAAAAGCCAGAAGTCACAAGGTACCAAACCTGCGCTGTAGGGGGTCTGAGTCACCTGGGTGATTTGATGTTTCACAAAAAAACTCTGCCTAAGACATGATGCATGAGAAGGTGCATTGTCTTGATGGAGGTGCCAGTCACCAGTTGCCCATAGTTGTGGCTATTTTTGTTGTATTGTATCTCTCAACTGACGAAGAACATTGAGGTAGTACTCCTTATTAATTGTTTGGCCTGGAGGGACATACTCATGATGAACAACGCCTTCACAATTAAAAAAAAAAAAAAACGCAGTTAACATGGTCTTGATCTTGCTGCAACTTTGCCACTCCTTCTTTGGGTGTGGAAAACCAGATGACTTCTTTTGGGACCACTGGGCCTTTGTTTTCAGATATTAGTCCTAGACCCACAATTCATCTCTGGTTGTGGCCTTCTTGAGGAAATCTCATTCATTGATAGTGGTTTGAATACAGTCATTAGCAACTGCAGCATGATGTTCATTCTGCTCTGCTAGCACAAGCCGCAGAACAAATTTTGCCACAACATGTTTTATTCCAAGATCCTGTGACAAAATCTCAGACCCAGTAAGTTTTGGAACCCCCAGATCAGCTTCTAGTTCTTGCATTGTCAGTCGCCAATCTTTGTTGATTGAAGCCCATACATGTTCAACATTTTCAGGTGTTTTGCTTCTTGCAGGCCTTCCAGAATGTGGATCATTTTCAACTGATTTTCAATCATCTTTGAAGCATTTTGTGCCACACTTTTACTTTTACAGCACTCATTATATGGTTCCTGAAAGCCTTCTGAATCATCTGAGTTGTTTCCATGGAGGAATGTTCAAACTTAATGCAAAATTTGGTGCAGATTCATTGCTCTAATGATGTTGACTGCAATGGCCACACAGTGTACATGCCACTCAACAGGGTCTATAGCCCTTGCTGACTAGTACAGTGAAGTCCTCATTATTCATGCATGTGCATTCCAGTCCACTGTCCTTGGCTGCCAGCTTACATTGATGTCCTGCAAACCATTCTAGTTATATTAACAATGGCTGGACTTTTTCTGGACAACCATTATACTACATACAAGTGTAATCACATGATTTTTATCCTTTTCTGCGTGACTTATTTCACTTAGCACAGTATTGACTTGGCCAAAATGTTCATTTTTTTTCCCCTCTAAGATGGCTCTAGTAGTGCTTAGTTGTCTTTAACTTAATCAGAGCACTTTTGTTAGAGTGTACTGTGACAGATGTCATATCAGTGTACGTTAAAAAAAAACATCAAAATTGGGGAATTTTTGTGTAGCCATTTTAATATTTAAAATGGAAGAATATAGGTGACATTTTCAGGATGTTATCCTTTATTATTTCTTTTTTAAATTTATTTTTTAATATATTTATTGATTATGCTATTACAGTTGTTCCATTTCCCCCCTTTCACTCCACTCCACCCTGTCCGCCCCCTCCCTCCCACATTCCCCCCCTATAGTTCATGTCCATGGGTCATACTTATAAGTTCTTTGGCTTCTACATTTCCTACACTATTCTTACCCTCCCCCTGTCTATTTTCCACCTGTCATCTATGCTACTTATTCTCTGTACCTTCTCCCCCTCTCCCCCTCCCACTCCCCTAGTGAAAAGCCTCCATGTGATTTCCATCTCTATGGTTCTGTTCCTGTTCTAGTTGTTTGCCTAGTTTGCTCTTGTTTTTGCTTTAGGTGTGGTCGTTAATAACTGTGAGTTTGCTGTCATTTTCACTGTTCATATTTTTTATCTTCTTTTTCTTAGAGAAGTCCCTTTAACATTTCATAAATAAGGGCTTGGTGATGATGAACTCCTTTAACTTGACCTTATCTGAGAAGCACTTTATCTGCCCTTCCATTTTAAATGATAGCTTTGCTGGATAGAGCAATCTTGGATGTAGGTCCTTGCCTTTCATGACTTGGAATACTTCTTGCCAGCCCCTTCTTGCCTGTAAGGTCTCTTTGGAGAAATCAGCTGACAGTCTTATGGGAACCCCTTTGTAGGTAACTGTGTCCTTTTCTTTTGCTGCTTTTAAGATTCTCTCCTTCTGTGTAATCTTGGGTAATATAATTATGATGTGCCTTGGTGTGTTCCTCCTTGGGTCCAGCTTCTTTGGGACTCTCTGAGCTTCCTGGACTTCCTGGAAGTCTATTTCCTTTACCAGATTGGGGAAGTTCTCCTTGATTATTTGTTCAAATAAGTTTTCAATTTTTTGTTCTTCCTCTTCTCCTTCTGGCACCCCTATAATTCGGATGTTGGAACATTTCAAGATGTCCTGGAGGTTCCTAAGCCTCTCCTCATTTTTCCGAATTCTTGTTTCTTCATTCTTTTCTGGTTGGATGTTTCTTTCTTCCTTCTGGTTCACACCATTGATTTGAATCCCAGTTTCCTTTGCCTCACTATTGGTTCCCTGTACATTTTCCTTTATCTCTCTTAGCATAGCCTTCATTTTTTCATCTACTTCTTGAACAAATTCAACCAATTCTGTGAGCTTATTGATTACCAGTGTTTTGAACTGTGCATCTGATAGGTTGGCTATCTGTTCACTGCTTACTTGAATTATTTCCAGAGCTTTGAAGTGTTCTGTCATTTGGGCCATTTTTTTATTTTTTGTCTTGGTGCTTCTGTTGCTTAAAGGGGTGGAGCTTTAGGTGTTCCCCAGGGCGGGGTAATGCTGGTTGCTGTGCTGTGATGCTGTATGTGGGAGAGTGGCCGAGAGGGAGCAATGGCACCCGCTCCACTCACCGCTGGATTTCAGTCACTCCCTCCGCTACCCACAATCAAATTGGGCCCCTCTGGTGCTGGTTCCCGAGTGGGTGGACTTGTCCACACCCTAGGCCCCTGTGGGTCTCTCCAATGACTTCTCCTGTGAGGCTGGGAGTTTCTCCTGCTGCCACCCCAAGCCCCACAGATGTTTTCAATCAGAGGTTTGAGGCTTTATTTCCTCATGCTGGAGCCCTGGTTCCTGCCGTTTGTCCCAGTTTATCTATGCACAAATGTGGGGCCAGGTGGTCTGCTACCTGCCACACTGCCTGCCCCATTCTCAACCACTCTGAGTCCGGCCCTCTCGGTTTATCTGTGCGTGAATGTAGGGCCTCAGGGTCTGCCAGTGGCCAGACTGCCTGCCCCGTTGGTCCCACACTCCACCAGTCTTGGTCCCCCCACGGCAACGCGAGTCCTCTCCACCCGGGCTGCCCGTCTCCGCCCCTCCTACTGGTCTGGATGAATGTTTATTTTTTATCTACTTGGTGTCGGACTTCCTTGCCGTTCGATTTTCTGTCAGTTCTGGTTGTGCGAGGAGGCGCAGTGTGTCTACCTACGCTGCCATCTTGGTTCTCTCCTTTATTTTTTCAAGACAGGTAAAAATGCAATTGAAACACACACACAAAAGATTTGTGCAGTGTATGGAGAAGTTGCTGTGATGGATCGAACGTGTCAAAAGTGGTTTGCAAAGTTTCATACAGGAGATTTCTCACTGGAGAATGTTCTATGATCAGGTAGACCAGTTGAAGTTGATAGCAATCAAATCAAGACATTAATTGAGAACAATCAACATTATCCCATGTGGGATATGGCTGACCTACTTAATATATCCAAATCAATGGAGTTATTAGTGAAAATGAAAAATGTGTCTTTTATTTTATGGAAAAAAAAACACATGAACTTTTTGGCCAACTCAATACTCTCAAGATCCATCCACGTTGTTACAAATGGCAATATTTCATCTTTTATATGGATGACTAGGATTACATTGTATATCTCTATCCATCTATCTACCTACCACATCTTCCTTATCTATTTCTTCTGTCAATGGACTTCTAAGTTGTTTTCATATCTTAACTATTAAAAGTAATGCTGCAATGAACATAGGGATACATACATATTTTATATTTTATAAATTTTTATGTATGTTTTTATATTCTTCAGATAAATACCCAGAAGCAGAATTGCTGGATCACATGGTAGTTCTATTCTTAATTTTTTTAAAGAAGCCTCTACAGTGTTTCATAGTAGCTTCACTAATTTACAATCCACCCATCTCATAAATAAGGTGAGTGCATCAAAGAAAAGTTACACAGTGAGTTAAGTGCCACCATGGTAAGGAAAGAGTTGAGATTAAAATCTAGTCTTCTGGCTCCTGTCTTCCTTCCTGATACTTACTCCACTAAATAATTCTGCCTTAGAATATAGTTGCTCTGTAGTCAAATTCTCAGCAATTGATCTTCATCTTTAAAAATAAATTATCTCACATATTAAGCAAAATCAGATGTTTATTTCTTGAGAAATGAAACAACCTTCTGGAGCAAAGGAGGTAGAGAGTATCACATGCCCCATATAAACTCAGGGTGTGTAGTCTGTCCAATACGTACAGCTGAAAGATGTCTGTCTATCTCTCTCTCTCTCTCTCTCTCCATCCATCCATCCCTTTTATGGAAGCATTAAAAATCAGTAACAAGAGAATTTAAAACAAGAATTATTAATGATGTTCAAAATAGCAAGGAAACAAATATAATGATTTTTTGGAGTGTATTTCTGTTATTCCCATTAATGTGAAAATCAAGAAAATTGAGAAGTAATTTAATAAAGGGGTTCAGAACAATCATCCCTAAAATGTGCCCCTTTTGCATGTGTACTATTTGGAATTGAACACAATCAAGACACAGCATATTCAAGAAAGATTTTATTTAACCCATAACTACCCCAAATAATTCATTTATATGGTCTGACTTTGAAAAAGAACTATCACCAGAGACAAATACAAAATATAAACTAGTTGTGCAAAGCTAGAAGGGGAGCTAGGGAGGGCCTGGAGTCAAAGTCTTCTATGTGTCCTACTGTCTCTGCATAGTATGACCAACATTTGTTTAGCAAACATTTGCTCTGCCCACCTTCCTGTGGATTATCTTTCTCCTGTTTGGTATCCCAGAGCCCTACCCCCATACCCTTAGCTCAGGATGGCATATAAGTCTTTTTTGTCTGACTGCCTGCAGATCTCATATTTTTATGGAGCTCCCATTCATATGTAATTAATTTTGATTTTCTACTGTTAATCTGTCTCATGTAAATTTGATTATTATACTGGTCAAAGAACCCAAGGGTAGAGGGAAAACTTTTCCATCCTTATACTAGCATTGGCCATTTTTGTTGGTCTCCCAGAGGCCAAAAAAGAAAAAAAGATAAGGTAAATTTATTTTGATTAAAAAAAAGTTTCTGAATTTTTGATTCATCGATTCTGGGTCTTGATTGTTAACAGATAACAGACTCACTCAGAACCTCTATTTTTTCATCTTTGGAAAAAAAGGCATTTAAGTTGGAAGCTTTCAAAAGCTTAATTACATTCAAATAATCCTTGATGCTATAACTTTCCCATTGTGTTTACCAATATATGTTGTAGGTACCCCAAATGAGTGCCTGACACCTGCACATTTAGCTCTACTGAAGTCAGTGAGTCACAAAGCCCACCCTGAGATGGCATCAAGAAAGAGCCAAATCTTGTTTTGCATCACTCTAGAGCTGGATTGTGCCACCTGACCCTGGAAATACAATCTTTTTTCAGACTCCTTGTTTCATTGACTCTTCTCCTTGGGTCCCTAGTGTCCAGTGCTTTTTTAATCCCCTGCTTCAACTGAACCCAACACATCTGCCTAATTTCTGTTAATCCTTATGTCCCTGATTTTGGCTTCCTATTTTCTCTCCTTGAATTTAGCTCAAATCCCACTGCTATATGGGAGGGAATGGAGTTAGAAGAAAAGCCACCTGTTTAATTTTTGGCATCTCTACTTCCTAGGGCTGAACATCCAGCTAAATGCAGTAAAAATTACCTCTCCCTTATAAGCAAACTTTTTATCAGAACCTGGTTAAGAACTACTGTCTGGGCCTCCCCTAATCTATCTAAACCTACCCTCTCACATTGGGCCTCCACCATCATGAGTAGATCCTGACACCTGGAAAGGTGACAAAATCTGCTCGTGATCCTGTGGAATCAGCTTTTGATCTTCCTCTGCCTTTATAATTCTTCTGTTCTCATATATTAACTTTTGTTCAGCTCATTCTCTAGCTCATACATTGTGTGGGTCACTCCATGATGAAAGCCAGCAAGTAAACACAAGGCCATCCACCTCACCAGGATGATGAAATGATAAAATGAGATCACAAGGGTGCAATGCTTTGACAAGCCTAATAGTGAAATATAAATATGAGGTTTTATGATGCTATGAAAATTTTGAAAGATAAAAATTTCTACAGAATTTTTTTCTTTCAAAATACTTTATGACAGCAACAACAACAACAATATTCTTAGACCTAAATACATCTGTGGACTCTTATTTTAATTTAAACAGTGAGTAATATTTGACATGTTTTAATATCTTTCTTGGTGTGTCTTGAGAGATTATATTGGCTTCTTAAAACTGTGTTCTACATGTTGCTTGTACTCTCTGGATTAGCAAGTTATGTAAGAAGTTTTCTCATGGTGGCAGCAAAACTGCAGCAGCAGGGCATAAAAATACACCAGGTCTCTTAAGGTCTAGACTTGGAACTAACACAGAATCACTTTCTGTGTCCTTCCATTAGCCAAAGGAAGTCATAAAGTTGAGGCAAAGTTAAGGAATCAGGAGATATATTTTCCCCACATTTAGGCAATGGCAAGGGTGTAGATATAGAGAATTGGGTCCAATGATTCAATCCAGTAAGATGACTAAAGAGATGTAAACTTAGTCAATCAATATGGTTCCATATTCTTTACTCTTAAGTTCAGCGTTTCACTTCCTGCCAAGAGTTGTTTCCATTTCTTCTCTTCATAGAGCAATGTATTGCAAGGAGCATCATTTGTGGGATACGATATAAAAAAAAATGAAGCCTGCTCTAATATTTGAGATTTAAGCTGAAAGAGCATTCTCCATGTAGAATGAGATAAGTACTACACATAAAGCTACCAGGAAATAATTTAGGCAAAATAGAGTGCATGTATTTATACCTATAGCCATTTTTATAAATATACTTGTGGATGTACATATATGTATGTACATATATATATATAAATGATATATACATATTCATATATATATGTGGAGTATCCAAAGCGGTTCCCTCGACTATCTGAGTTTTTCATTGTACCTCTTGTAACAATTGACTTAGAGAAGCATTCTTAGTTTTACAAAAGCTATATCAAATAAAATCAGACTGCTAGTTCACAATTTTACAGATGTATTTACTTAAAAAGTTTCAATCTACCTTAAATCAGAGCAGTTTTGAATGTAAAATGATGCTTATCATTCTTATTTTCATGTGCTTCTTTTGTGTATATGGCATCGAAGCACTTATCAGAAGTTAGCTGGGCCCACTGGATTTTATCTCACAGTTATTGAGATTTGGGTACACCAGGCAATCTTTTTTCCTCAAAACACAATTGCCACAGAAATACCTAAGTGGATGAAATAAAATTGCAGGAGAATAGTGAAATGAAATGAACTCCAAAGCCATCTTGCCTATATAAATCACAGTTAAGCTGCCGTGATCAGAAAACAAAATTTAAGAATGTGTGTAACCCACAGAAAGCTGAAGTGACACTGAATTTTTGCATCACATATGCTAATGATGTAATTAGGAACTCTATGAGAAGAAAACATTAAACATTTTGTGTAGAAAAATAAAAAATGTGAAGATCCGTATCAGGATAAAAGCAACTTCCTTCTCTTCCTTTGTGATATGAAATAATTTCTCTGAAACTATTTCATTGTTTCTTTCTTCATAGTTTGCATTGTCCCTTATTAGAAAGACTAAGTGTTACTAAATTAAAAGGTAAGAATAGAAAGCAACATAGCCTATAGAAACAATGGTTTTGATATTCTGTGTCAGAAATTGTATAACCTTGACAAGAAAATTAACCTGGGCAAGCCTAGGGTATTTAATGAAACAATGTATACTAGTTTTCCTTAAACTTTTTAGTCCCTCAAATTTATGAAGCTACGAAACTACTTAGTGCTACAAAGCTCAACAACAGTCCAAAGTGTTCAGTGCCTGACGGCTGTAGCATATCTGATCATTTTCCATTTGGACGCAGGTCAAGGGAGGCTGGAATGAGAAAGAAAGCAGTTGTTGATGGGCTAGATATTCTACCAGTTACAGAGACTGAAATGATAAAAAGCTAAACAGGTTCTAAGACTGACAACCAGGTTATAAGGGCCTGCTTCTATTGTACCTCATCAAAGGTAGGCCAGAGCTTTTGTAACCAAGAGGAATGTAGGTGTCTATTGAGAAACCAACACAAAAGTTAATAGCATTGTTTTACCAAATGATTTTGCAAGCCAAGTTTCCAGAAATTCATAGAAGGTGAAAAAGAAAGACTAGCCTTTGGTGATCCAAGAAGGAATGGGTATGGAATGCAGCAAGTCAGAGAAAACAGATCAGTGGGGCTAGTGAACAAACACACATGAACCTAATCACAGCACAGGGCCACTCATTACAGACCACAAGTTGTTCTTTTGATGCCGAGAAGTGGATCATGTTAGAGAAGGATGGGAGCCTGCAGGAGGGTGGGCAGTGGACAAAGGAAAAGATTGAGAAACCAGAACACTCTGACACAAAGGAAAGGGATTGCATTCAACAAGATTTTTCTGTGGTTCACTCCCATAGACTTTCTCTCTCTGATAAATGAACAGCTTATTCAAGCAATTCCACAGAACAAATAAAAATAATATTACATTTTAAAAAACTCTTCTGTGGTTAAATGATGTTGGGAAACACTGGGCATTTAACCTTGTTTAAAAGTTAAGAAATGATTTTTTAATGTCTTGGTTCTCCTTTATGGTAGACCCCTGTCCATAAAACCTACAGTCTTAGTAAACTACAGAGAACCCTACAGACTAAGTACATATATATGAGGGTGCCTACAGCCAATATTTTTGCAAAGAAAAACAGATATCCATATGAACTCAGGCCAACTACCCTTATTTTTTCTGATTCAAGTATGGATATCCAGGGGCCCAATCCTCTGGTTTCCAATTAGCAAGGCAATCCTCCTAAACACAATCTCTCTATATTCAACTAGATCTTCTACAAAGAGACAGCTGTGGTCTACCTGCCAAGTTTCTACCCAGGTACACCCATGTTGCTTCCTTAAATACTGTTAGGTTTAGCCCTGGTTTAGCATTGTCCACAGTGCTCAGCTCAAGGGGGTCAGAGCCAGAGCTCATTAAGGTGGTTAACTCCACCAGTCACTGTCATGTCAAAGCTACTATGGATGGTCAGTCCCTTTCAATGCATCATTTATTCCCTGAAAGCAATTTGCAAAATGGATAAAGAAGCATTTCCAGTTATAATGATATTACAGAAATTATTTTAAAACTAAAATACATATCCAGAAAACTGAATGTTTTTCTGGGTAACTACATATAACTAACTCAGCCTCAGTAGATTGATGTGGTAAATTTTATCTTTCTCTGAAAATATCATGCCTCAATTGTGAATAAAGGAGAAAAAATAATCCATAGAAAATGACTCTCATAACTCAATTCTGTATAACTGACCTCCAACTGGTTGTAATGAGATTGCTTTTACAGAAGATACATGTTTTAAGGAAGGAGCATGTATGTCAATCATAAGGGATTCATTGCCACAATACTTTCCAACTCTCTTTCAATAGTCAATGAGATTCACATCTGTATCAATTCCATTTACTCTTTCATGCCTAGAGAAAGGAAACAGCTTTGTACTCTACACGATGCTGTTAAAAGGTAAAGCATTTCTGTCATTAGATATCTATTCTGAATTTGAGAATGGCAAAGAAGATTGACTTGAACACTATTTCTTCCCCAGGAAATAGAAGAGTCACACAATTTCACAATCCCAGAGGATGCCCAGAATTTTATGTGAAAATGGTCTGTTTTCCCACCTGGGGTTGCTGCTGCTATAACTCTGTCTAATAGCCTGGGTTCCTGGGTACTTGTTAGACAGTTCAGTAGAAACACTCTGGTACATTGTGAGGGGAAAAGAGAGAAAATGAAATTTGTTGCTTGTGCATTATCTATACACGATGTAGGAAGCTTTACAGTTTTATCCTATTAAAGTCTCACAACAGCAGTGCACAGCAGTACTGGTTAAGTATCACTATATCAATTGTGCAGATGAGTAAACTCAAAGTTCTAGTGCTAATTTATACTGCTTCAGACAGATCTTGTCTTGAATAATAGCTCAGTATCTCATTATTTGTTTGATTTTGAATGAATTAACCACTCTAAACCTTAGTTTCTTCATCATTCAAATAGGGATAACAGTATTTCTCTCATAAGTAGATAAAATTAACATTAAAAACTAATGCCATCAAAACATTAGTATTTAATAATATAACAATAATATTTTATTATATTAGTGGCATATAATTTGAATGTTATTTCAAGTTAACAATATAACAATGTTGTTAATATTTTGACATAGTAATAGTATATTAATAACTTCAATATTTATTAATAATATATTATTAATATTAGAAGACAAGATTTCAATGGCAGGCCCATTTTTCCCTACTCTGTCACATTGCCTCCCATGGAAAGTGGTAGAAGGAAAAAAATTTTATTAGCTACCTATTTCTACATAATAAATAATCCCCAGAGAACCAAGATGGCGGCGTAGGTAGACACACTGCGCCTCCTCGCACAACCAGAACTGACAGAAAATCGAATGGCAAGGGGGTCCAACACCAAGGAAATACAAAATAAACATTCATCCAGACCTGTAGGAGGGGCGGAGACGGGCACCGGGGTGGAGAGGACTCGTGTGGCTGTGGCGGGACTGAGACTGGCGGAGTGTGGGACCAATGGCACAGGCAGTCTGACCACTAGCGGACCCTGAGGCCCCACATTGGCGCACAGATAAACCGAGAGGGCGGGACTCAGAGTGGCGGAGAGTGGGGCAGGCTGAGTGGTGGGTAGCATCCCATGGCCCCACATTCGTGCATAGATAAACCGGACAAATGGCTGGGAGCAAAGCAGACCTAGCAAAGCAGACCCTGCAACCCAGGGCTCCGGCTCGGGGAAATAAAACCTCAAACCTCTGATTGAAAACGCCCGTGGGGGTTGGGGCAGCAGCAGGAGAGACTCCCAGCCTCATGGGAGAGGTCGTTGGAGAGACCCACAGGGGCCTAGAGTGTGCACAGGCCCACCCACTCGGGAACCAGCACCAGAGGGGCCCAGCTTGATTGTGGGTAGTGGAGTGAAAGATTGAAATCCAGAGGAGAGTGAGGCGGGCGCCATTGCTCCCTCTGGGCCCCTCCCCCACGTACAGGGTCACAGCACAGCAACCAGCGTTACCCCGCCCCGGTGAACACCTAAGGCTCCGCCCCTTAAAGTAACAGACAATCAAGACAAAAAAAAAATGGCCCAAATGACAGAACACTTCAAAGCTCCAGAAAAAAATACACCTAAGCGAGGAAGAGATAGCCAACCTATCAGATGCACAGTTCAAAACACTGGTTATCAAGATGCTGACAGAATTGGTTGAATCTATTCGAAAACCAGATGAAAAAATGAAGCGTATGCTAAGAGAAACAAAGGAAGATGTACAGGGAACCAATAGTGATGCGAAGGAAACTGGGATTCAAATCAACGGTGTGAACCAGAAGGAAGAAAGAAACATCCAACCAGAAAAGAATGAAGAAACAAGAATTTAGAAAAATGAGGAGAGGCTTAGGAACCTCCAGGACATCTTGAAACGTTCCAACATCCGAATTATAGGGGTGCCAGAAGGAGAAGAGGAAGAACAAAAAATTGAAAACTTATTTGAACAAATAATCAAGGAGAACTTCCCTAATCTGGCAAAGGAAATAGACTTCCAGGAAGTCTAGGAAGCTCAGAGAGCCCCAAAGAAGCTGGACCGAAGGAGGAACACACCAAGGCACATCATAATTACATTACCCAAGATTAAACGCAAGGACCTACATCCAAGATTACTGTATCCAGCAAAGCTATCATTTAGAATGGAAGGGAAGATAAAGTGCTTCTCAGATAAGGTCAAGTTAAAGAAGTTCATCATCACCAAGCCCTTATTATATGAAATGTTAAAGGGAGTTACCTAAGAAAAAGAAGATCAAAAATAGGAACAGTAAAAATGACAGCAAACTCACAGTTATTAACGACCACACCTAAAACAAAAACAAGAGCAAACTAGGCAAAGAACTAGAACAGGAAGAGAACCATAGAGATGGAGATCACATGGAGGGTTGTCACTAGGGGAGTGGGAGGGGGATGGGGGGAAAGGTACAGAGAATAAGTAGCATAGATGATAGGTGGAAAATAGACAGGGGGAGGGTAAAAATAGTGTAGGAAATGTAGAAGCCAAAGAACTTATAAGTATGACCCATGGACATGAACTATAGGGGGGAATGTGGGAGGGAGAGGGTGGGCAGGATGGAGTGGAGTGGGGGGGAATGGGACAACTGTAATAGCATAATCAATAAATATATTAAAAAAAGACTAAATTCAAAAAGCAGAGTTAATAAATAAATAAATAAATAAATAATCCCCAACTTAGTGATTTAAAACAATATTATGTAGCAATAGTTATCTATTATGTAGCAAGTTATCTAATGATAGAGAATAAATAATCACCAAATTTAGTAGTTTAAAACAATAATTATCTATTACTACATAATAAATAATCCCCAAACTTAGTGGTTTAAAATAATAATATTCAATAATCTCTCAGTTTCTATTAGAATTTGAGATTGGCTAGGTGAGGAGGTTTGGGAGCTCCTGATGGGATGACAGTCAGATGTTGAGGCTGCAGGTGACTGAAGGACTGATGGGAATTGGAGTTGTTGTTTTCAAGATGGCATTCACATTGGTGTTGGCTGTTGGTAGGAGGCTGCAGTCCCTCTCCATATGAACCTCTCCACAGGGTTACTTGAATGTCTTAATGGCATGGAGGCTGGCTTCCTCAGAGTGAGACATGCAAAAGACCAAACAGAAGCCGCAATGCCTTTTATGATCTAGCCTTAGAAGTCACATACCATCACTTCCACTGCATTCAGTCAGTCCATAGGTCAGCCTTGATCCATTATGGGAAGTGACTGTACAAGAGCATGAATACCAGAAGGTGAGGATTGGTGGAGTCATCTTTGAGTCTGACTATCACAAAATATAATTTTTAACTGAGCAAAGAAATTTTTAAAGCTATTCAATTTAATTAGTCAGATATTTATTGAGTATTTCTTATGTTCCAGGCTTCAGGGATACAAAGAATTAGATAAAGTCATAATGACTGGAGAAATCCTAGTTAAGTACAGGGTCAATAATAAAAAAAGAAATTACTTAAAATTGGACAGACTTGTATGTGATGAGAGTCAAGATGTGCATGAAGGAGGGGCTTTGGGAGCACAAAGGGGAGAGAGGTGAATCTAAGTGGGCCAATGGATAAGGCAATGAAAACTTTGGGATTTAATCATAGCCTTATGAAATGGAGAAATATTTGACAGGTGAGGATGGGATTTGGGTTTTAGCAAAGGTACAAATGTTGGAAAACACAGGGTGTGTGTGAATAACAGCAAATTGTTCTGCATGATTGGCTGTTAGTCGTGAAGACAAGAATCCAATATATATTTACGGGACACAGGTAATTTCTATATGATAGTGCCACTGAATTGAATGTTCCAAAAGGCCTGGTGGATCATTTTATTCCAATCTTGTCATTTCAGTTAAGAAACCCAAAGATCAGATTTGTGAGACTTATTCAAGATCATCTGGAGACAGAGACACAAGAAATACAACAGCTTGCTGCACATGCTGGTGTCCACTTAGTTTACATGAGACGATGAAACCAGTGATGAGAAGAATGATTCGGTCAAAAATAATAATCAATCATTAATCATCAGCCATGTTTCTAATGAGACAAATTTGTGGAATAGCAACACATAATCAAACTGTAATAATGTTAACACCTTATATTTAAAAAGTAAATTAGCTATTAAAGATGAGTCAGCTCTAGTTGGTGAATCAAGTACTTGCCTCCCCCAAGTCCTAATTCTCTATAAAAAGCAGCAGTGCTATTTTAAGTATGTTATCTTTTTCTGCCATGCTAATTCCATATTCTTGTTTTCCCTTCCTACTTTACATATAAACTAAAAAACACTCAAAGACACAGTTATCAATCCCTTTTATTAGAAACAACTGAGGCCAGTACACTTTCCCCCTAAGGCATCTTGAGTTCATTTGCACAGAATTCCATGGATTAAATCAGAATGTTTGTATCTGCTTCCCACATCCTTACATACATAAAACATTTCCATACCTAAAAATTGACATGGGTGTTAAACAAGGGAGGCAGTTTCAAACCTTAAGAGTTAACTACAGTGCAGCTTAGAGCTGAACTGAAAAAAAGTCAAAGTGTGTGAAGCATCTAGCTAACATGGTCATGGGCTGAGCAGTTCACAATGAGTGAGTGTGATTTTGGACACTGTTTCTATTTTCAGTCATTAAGTATAGATATTAATAATGATGAATGCTGGAAATAGTACTACACAGTTATGTAGTTAATCATAAGTAAATGCACCTCATTTTTTCTGTACATTTTGGATTATTATTCAATATCATTTTATTGGTTTACTTTTAATGGTTCCTATGGAGCTGTGCAAATGGAAGAAACATTTTATTAAAGCAAAATTGTCATATATTCCATGTGTTTTATTTATTATATTTGTTTGGTTTAAAAAATCAGAGAAAGAAAAGGCCAAAAATATTTAGTGTCTTCCCACCATCAGAATCAATGACTATGGCTGTTTTACCACAGGCTGCCTTATACAAGAGCCTAACAAGGAAAGAATTTCCCCAAGTCATGCAAAGATTATAAAATGCTGGTATACATATGCATCATCTTGTTGAAAACACAGATTCCAGGCTCTACTTACAGAGAGGTAATTGAATAGGTGTTGTTTGCCTCTTTGCCCTGGGCTCCACTGCCGTTTCTGCTCTATGTCTCAGGGACCCATGCAGCCCTGGTTACCCCAGCCCTGTAGCTTCTTGTTGCATTTGGTGAATGGTAATCACACTGACAGAAGATTGGCAATGTTAGAAGGAGAAAAGCTTTGGGTATTTATTCCATTCTCATTCTGTTCCAGAGACATCTTTGGCAGTGACTGCTTCTTCTGATATTCCAGCTCATACACAACAGCCCATCCCTTCATGGTCTCAGCCCTCTTGGATGACCCTGGCTCTGGGTGGGTAACAAACACCACCACCTGTGTTCCTTCCCTCCCAGGGTTGGTAATGGCTTCCTTCTGTTGCAGATGTTAGAGCTGTCTCACTGTCTCTTTCTTGGCTGCTTCCTCAGCCCTAAAGGCAGGATCTGGACAGGACACTGCAGCACCCACTAAGAGGAAGGGACTCTGAATTCCCCATGGGAAGCCTCTCTCATCTTCAGCTTGGTTCTTCAGAAGCTACACACAAACACACACACCACACACACACACACAAATATGCATACACATATATTTTACTAGATTAAAATTCATTGATAAATGAGGATTGCTAAGAAAACTAAAATACAGGCCTCATATTATCTGGCTACTGACATTAATATTGTCAGTATTGGAACTTTTTCCCATTTCAAACCACTGGGTAAAAGCAAATCATGTACCTCCAATAAAGGACATAGGTAGGTAGAGCTAATCTGAATTCTCAGCTCTAGTCTTGGTTTAGGCTTAGATGTTAAGTCCAACAAATCCCAGAGATAGCAGGGTGACATTTAGATAACATTTTCTGTGAGAGTTTGCTAAACAACACAAATATATCAGCACATAAAATCAGGAGTTGTGGATAGGTCACCTGGAGACTGATTTTATTTATTTTTTTAGCCAGACTGCTTCCAGAACAAAGGCCTGGGACTTGGGACTGGCTCAACTATCCAGTACCTGACACTATTGGGGCAGAATCAGAGAAGGGCCAGAGTCACAACTGCTAGGGCTTCTCATGGGGTCTTGAGGACTTGAGGACTTAAGGACTGAGGACAGTGGCTGCACCAATCTGCATTCCCACCAACAGTGCACTAGGGTTCCCTTTTCTGCACAACTTAGCCAGCACTTGTCATTTGTTGATTTGTTTACGATGGCCATTCTGACTGGTATGAAGTAGTATTTTATTGTAGTTTTAATTTGCATCTCTCTGATGGCTAGTGATGGTGAGCACCCTTTCATATGTCTCTGGGCCCTTTGTATATCCTCCATGTATGTCTGTGCAGGTCTTTTGCCTATTTTTTAATTAGATTGTTTGTCTTCCTGGTGTGGAGTTGTGTGAGTTCTTCCTTGTGTTGAGTCACATGAGTACTTTATATATTTTGGAGATCAAACCCTTGTCTGAGTATAATTGGCAAATATATTTTCCGATACTGTTGGTTCCCTTTTCATTTTGCTGATTTTTTTTTTTATAGCCATGCAGAACCTTTTTAATTTGATGTAGTCCCATTTGTTTTTTTCTTTCCTTTATGTCTCTTGCTCTAGGGTACATATCTGTGAAAATATTGCTGCATGGGATATCTGAAATTTTCCTGTCTTTGTTCTCTTCTAGGTCTTTTGTGGTGTCACTACTTATATTTAAGTCTTTTATCCATATTGACTTTACTTTTGAATACTTCAAGCCTTTAATTCCAAACACTCTGAACACATACTCCAACAAAGGTCCTTCCTTGAACAGAAAAGTGCTCTCTTTAGACTATCACATTATTTTAAGAAAAAAATCAACTTCCAAAGTATATACCTTTGCACCTTTATCAGACACTGATGATAATTATCTTAATTTATGTAGTGGATATTATTTTATTTCCTTTTCATGATATCACTTTAAAGTTGAGACGACAGAGGCTCAGAGAATTCCGTATCTGATAAGCAGCACAGGCCCCGGGTTTCTGACCCCAGAATTACAGCTTTCTTTTACTCGACCAGCCCACACACAACAGGGAAACACTCCCAGGTTAATGTACAATAACTCCCCTCTTTGGAGTCTTCATTCACATTTTGGGTGCTTCCTATTCTTACTGTTTATCTACTCTCTTTTGTCAAATGGCTTGACCCGTGGGGTTAAATGGGTTACAGCTTCTCAGGGATACACATTCTATTAATGGACATTACTGGGATAAAAACAAAACCTTGGTCATGACATTTTATATATCTACACCAGCCTGGATATTTAGAAGGCTTTATGGTAGATTGGAATCTTCCTGGCACCAAATCATATCCCATGTCAGCAGTCCCATTTGGAGACTTTGTATGTTGTGCATGCTCTCCTTGCTCTAAGCGGGTTCACATTGATTTAAAAAGGTTTCATTTGGAATATAGATGCATTAGGGAGAAACACTTTAACTCATGTTATAATATTTCTCCATATTGTCCACTGTGGTGGGGGGTCCCATGCCTTATATAGCTGCCCATAAACCTCATGAGACCACAAGTCCCTTAATTATCCTGCACCTTTCATCAGTCCCCTCAAATGCACCTTGTATTCTCATCACACACATCTGCCTGCAGCTTCTGGAGCATGCTGTGTGTTTGCCTTGCTATTGTGTCTAATCTGTTCCCTGAGTCTGGGATGTCATTTTTTATTCCTTTCTTTAAAATTTCTTCTTTCAATAATTTTTCAAGATCAACTACTACATGGGATTCTCTAGACTGAATTAGGTACCTCTCTTCTATATGCTTACATTGCCCTTATATAGCTTAGTGTAACACTTACTATATTATTTTAGTATTTTTATTCACTTATGTATGTCCACTGCCTACCACCCTCATCCAGAGAAAACTAAATGTATTACTGTGAGTAACTCAACTCTTGCTCTGTATTTCTGACATCACAAAAGCTTTTTGAATGAATGAGTGAGAAATGAATGAGTGAATAAATGACTTTGTTTCATTTAAAGAGGATCAAAGTTTTAGCCTTTGACCAAAGCCCCCTCAAAAGCAACCAGTTGGAGTCCACTTGAGAAATTCAAACAGCATCTTTAGGGCAGGGGTGGCACCAGGAGATGACAGTCCTCATTTAATGTAATTTATTATTTCTACAGGCTGTGTGAATGTTTTTCATTCTTTTTTTAATCCTTATTTTCTTTAAATGATTCTACATAGCTTATAGAAGGGGACTAAATCAAATATGAACTGTTAATACACAAAATATATATTGTACTGGTCAGTTGCTTCAGTGGCCTTCTTGGAGTAGGAGAAAAGGGGAATATCTTACAGTTAAAGAATATAGTACAATTGGAGTATGGGATGAGAGAAAATTATGAAGTACCGGCTTTGAGTAGCATTAGGCTAAATTCTAGGGATGCTTGCTGAGGAAAAGTAATATCTTTTTAAAAAATATTTTTCCACTCTGACCTCATGTTCAGCTTCAGGGTTGTTATGTTATTTGTCATAATTAGAAGTGTAACAATTTATGCCACTCAAATATTGCTTTGGGCACAAGGTAATTTTTTAATTGAATAATCATTAAACATAATTCAAAAGAATTGCTTTCAAATAACAGTCATGTGAAACATCAGCTTCTTAAACTAATAATTATTCTTTAAAAATTATGGTATTTATAAACAATTGAAATATTGCATCTCATAGGAACATTTCTGCATTTCAAGTAAGTCTAAGGTTAAAGCATACCATCCAGTCATTCATCCGTATTCATTCATTCAACATATGTTTAATTGCCTATGAGGTGCTAACCACTTTTTCAGTGAAAGCATACACAGAGTACAGCTGAATAGAGTTAATATATGAACACTAATGCTCAAAAACTTAAGATATTTTATTTCATTATAAACCAGAAAACATATTTCAGACAGTTCTTTGGAAGGTACCCAATGTACCAATGGGGACATTGTAATATATGACAGTGAAAACTACTGTGAAAACATTTTACCTTTTCCATGTGGAATAATAAACTCATTAAAAAAAACTGATCTTAATTCTAACATTTGTTCATGGCTTTAAATTGGCAGAAACCAAATTTTCTTCCCCTCTAGAGCTAAAGTCAGCATTTGTTATCTTGCACCTATAAATTGAAGAACTGAGTTTGAGTGTTTTGAGGGCAAAAGTGGAGTTTCTGGCACATAAGAGAGGTAGACTTTGTAAAAACTTACTTAAAAACAACAAACAAGGCAAAGTGAAATGATTCCCACTTGTTCTGACCTAAGCATTATCCATGTTTATTCTGTGCTTTTCAGAATAATGCAGGAAGGCCACAAGACCAGTGCTCTAGGCTGGCACTGATATAATTAGTGAGAGGGCAGGAGCAGATGGACCACCCAGCTGAAATCCCTCTCAGAATCCCCAGAAGCCACACAGCCAGGGCTCAGCAACACTGTCAATCATTCAGACAGATGAGCTTGCTTTACCCACTGTTGTGGAGATGCACATTTCAGAGGCATGCATGTCACATTGCTTTAGGCAAAAGCTAGTAAGAATAACTTTGGCCACCAATAAGAATGAAAGGTGGCCAACATATTGGCAATTCTGTTGCGAGTTTATTATGTGCTGACCATTTTCCTAGATGATTGATTCTATCAATTAATTCTCCCAAACCTCCCTCCCACCTCAACCCCATTCCCATAGCAGAAGCGGGAAAGGTAATGAATAATAGAGAATATTACTTATTCTTTTTAAAAGGTATATGCATAGGCATAGCATTCTTTCTCTTCCATTGCAATGACAAGGCTATCAGGCAGATCCTCAAAGACCATTGAGACTCCTTAAGACCATTTCTTAAGATAGCTTTTGAAGAAACTTCTTTCAGTTTTTGTTTTATTTCTTATGAAGGCTAGGACTGTGCTGAATATTATGTTTCTTTAAAAAGTGTGTCATAGGAGCAAGCATCTTAGTTTAATGATCCTCTTGTCTAAGGAATATTTTCTCTAAAATAATCTCCATTAATATTTATTGACAAGACCCTAAAGTCTCTTTTTGGAAACAGAGTATAAATCATATATATCCTTGAAAAATTAATCTGAGGAAAACTGACATTCTCTGAAATACTGCCATTGTTTTTGTTCATGTCTTTGAAAAGTTTTTCTATAACACCAATAACTGCAGCAATAAGGATTATATCTATCAGAAAGATGATAGTTTTTGAAAATAGTTTCTGAATCAAAAAATGGCTTTTAAAAGTAGCAATCCAAAGGAAAAGTTTCACTATTTTTAAGACAATTAGTTCATTGTTTACCACAATTCAGAACTCCATACTCTCATTACTGATGACAAATAGAACTTACTTCACTTATTATGCCTTTATCCACTCATTGGTACTGGAATATGTTAATGCTGCAGTGTCAGTAAGATTTTTTTATTACAAAAATGTGGAGAATTTTAGATAGACCATAATAAACACAGATGGTAGAACTAAAATCTTATCATTTCACATTATTTTGTCACTTATGTTCTTCCCAAAGTCCATTGTATAGACAATTTTTCCTCTTCATGTTTTACAGAAATATAATTTATAAGACATTACACTAAACATCATTGTGAAAAAAGCAGTTTAATAAAGAGTTTGTGTTCAGTCATGCCTTTGTTTATGTTTTTTGTAGAAAACAAATCCATTGACTTTGGAATAAAATAATTTCACAGCAATAATGCTTCAAGGTAGGGGAGATTTCTTCCCTGTTCAAAAGCATAGAAAAGCCTTTGAGTAAGATAATGTTTACTCATAAAATGTTTAATTTATAGAGAAAATATACACATTTATAGAAATGTTTGCATTATAAAACCTTTAAAATCTCCAAGTTCTTATATATAATGTAAGATCCATATATATGTATATGCATATATACATATATGTAAAGGTATCCAGCCATGTAATAATGTCATACGAAGAAGATACAAGATACAAGAAACATTGTACACAGGACAATGATGCCTCAGTCCCCATCAAAGTAGGCATCTTGGGACCTCACACAGTTTTCCCAATTGCCATTAGTTGCCCCATCATATTTTCCTGAACCTCATTGATGGTCTGAAATTTCTTCCCTTTTAAAGGTGATTTTAGTTTTGGGACAAACAAGAAGTTGCAATGTGCCAAATCTGGGCTGTATGGGGGTTGAATCACAGTGATTTGATGTTTCATCAAAAAACTCTGCATGAGACGTGATGCATGAGTGGGCGTATTGTCATGATAAAGCTGCCAATCACCAGTTGCCCATTGCTGTGGCCTTCTGAATCCTCTGAAAAGTTTCTGTGGAGGAATGTTCAAGCTTAACGCAAAATTTAGTGCAGCTTCATTGCTCTACTTGCTCAGTTATTTTGAATGCAACTGTCACACTGTACACATGCTCACTCAATGGCGTCTACTGCCCCACTGACTAGTACAGTGAAGTCACTGTTCATGCATGTGCATTCCAGTCCACTCTCCTTGACTGACAGGTTACACTGTCTCACAAAGCATTCTTGTTATATTAACAATAGCTGAACTTTTTCTGGACAGACCTCTCATGTGGCAGTTTCTCTTGATAAATGGGGGAGAGCTGGAATACTCACTTGATCCATATTTTCTATAAAAATATTATAGCAATTATTTACTTACTCATGCCACTCCACACTGGCACCAAGGTCTTTTTTATGGGTAACTCGGCAAACAGATCTGACATAATTATGTCATCAATAGGGTGCAAGTAACCACACAGTGGGCATTCTTGGATTGGTCATAGACAGGTGAAGGAAGAAAGTTTTTCTTTTCTTCTTTCTAAATACACAAGTTGTATTCAAACTTGCATTTCTCCCCCCTCCTCCATCCTAGGAAGTAGCAAATTGCCCTGTGGATCTCTATAACAGTCTACATAGTTTTGTCATGAAACTTACTCAGGCAAAGTAAGATAGTCATATCTTAAAATAACATTATGCATCACTGCTGTCTCACAAATGTATTGCAATTGAGAAATTAAACACACACACTTAAATTTGTGGTACATCTATGGAATCAATTAAATAACCAAAGTAAAATAAATTCTTCCCTATCCCCAGTTTGGTCATTACAAATTGAACAATCATTCAGGAAACTGTACAGTCAATTCAAGCCCATCACTGACAGCTGAACTCATCAGGGAGACCACCATGGCCACCAATTGCTCAGCAATTAATTGAATCTCTCTGGTCGATCCAATTACACCATTTAGAAATAACTAGACCAACCATTTTTACAGTCTGGTTATTCCAGTTGCCTTAACAACTGAATTGGATTGGGTTGCCCAGTGACCCAGTCAATGCCTTCACAATTGGCCTGCAAATGATCAAGATACACAGTCATCCATGGCCAGTGTAATTTCACTAATAAAGTGGAGCTCTCTTTATATGTTGCAAAGCACTAACAGGATTGTTTTCACTATGACCCATGGCCCCATCTTGACAAGAGGACATTTTTTGACAATTACATAGCCATATGTACTTGAGATAACTCTACCATCTCAGTATGGAAGCTGCACTGTTAATAAAGACACAAATCTGATTAAGTAAATAGTTGCAAGTCAGGCATGCTGATAAATAGTTGGAAACTTTTATGAACATCATGATGATTGCTATTTAATGTAAAACTCTCTCCTCTTCTCCCCCGCTTTCAAATGAGATAAATGACCATTTTTTCTTTGACTGACATATTTGATCAGAGAATAAAATAAAAACATTGGAGGAATAGTGCTTTATTAGCAATCTAGTCATTCACAGACTATAAAACCTAAATTACACCTCCTGATTTTCCTGGCAGATGCATCTGTTGAATGAAGCTCTTCTCTTCTCATTTTGCAAATATGGTTTGCTTCACATAGACATAGACACATGCACACACCATGAAGAGCTCACCTGCTCTTATCTTACAATTTCCTCTCTATTCGGCTCCATTTTGGGGGTGCAGATTTAAAAGCATTCATT
This sequence comes from Desmodus rotundus, assembly GCF_022682495.2. Taxonomy (NCBI): domain Eukaryota; kingdom Metazoa; phylum Chordata; class Mammalia; order Chiroptera; family Phyllostomidae; genus Desmodus; species Desmodus rotundus. Next base: position 128,557,685 of record NC_071392.1, on the reverse strand, counting down.
AGAGATATTTTGTAGTTCACTTTTGCTTTGTTATTAGCAACAGTCTTTCAAATATTTATCTACACTGTCACCCAACCAAACACTTATGAGTCATTTGCAAATATATTTAGAAGAGGTACTGTCTGTGGACCATTAACTATTCTCCCTACAATGGATATTAACTCAGCACTTTATTTGAAGGTGTGTTAGTGGAAACTAGCAGGCTGGCTGGTTCGTGACCTATAGGGGCATTGATGGAGTCTTGTTTAATGAGCATCACAGAACAGAAAAATTAAGTTGTCACTAGAGCAGATATTCTTCATCTCATCTCCCACTTGCTGTGTTGTCTTTGCTCTTTCCTATTTTATAGTCCTCTTCTAATCTTTAAAACCACCTTCTCTCCTCCCATAGCAAAAGATCAGAATGAATACTCCATGGGATATTGATAGGTAATTTCAAATATGTATATAAAAAGCATTACGGGTCTATCTAAGTATATAGATACTAAATGAGGATCAATTTAATAAAACTACATTTATTTCAATAACATCATTAAGATTTATCTTCTTACATGCAAACTGAAAAGTTGTACTTTCTATTTTTAACCAGTTATTCAATTATTATGTAAATTTATTTAAAAAACAGTAATTATCAGTTTCATTTCTGTACATTATAATTTTTTTTCAGGTTTTCTTTTTTAATTTTTTTTCAATTGCAGTTTAAATTCAATATTGGTTTTAAGTATATTTTATTGATTATATTATTACAGTTGTCACAATTTTGCCCCTTTGTTGCCCTCCACTGGATACCCCCTTCCCTCTAGCAATCCCCCCGTTTAGTTTATGGCCATGGGTCACGTGTGTAAGTTCTTTGGCTTCTCCAGTTCCTATGCTATTCTTAACCCCCCTCTGTCTATGTTGTACCTACCAATTATGCTTCTTAATCCCTGTATCTTTTTCTCCATTCTCCCCCTTCCCCTTCCCATCTGATAATCCTCCAAATAATCTCACGTCTCTGAATCTGTTCCTGTTCTAGTTGTTTGCTTAATTTGTTTTTGTTTTTGTTTCTTAGATTCAGTTATTCATAGTTGTGAGTTTGTTGTCATTTTAATTGTTCATAGTTTTGATCTTCTTTCTTTTCTTAAATAAGTACCTTTAACATTTCATGTAATGATGGGTTGGTGATGGTAAATTCCTTTAGCTTTACCTTGTCTAGGAAGCATCTTATCTGCCTTTCCATTCTAAATGATAGCTTTGCTGGTAAAGTAATCTTGGTTGCAGGCTCTTGCTTTTCATCACTTTGCATACTTCTTACCCGTCCCTTCTAGCCTGCAAAGTTTCTTTTGAGAAATCAGCTGAGAGTCTTATGGGAACTCCTATGTAGGTAGCTCTCTCCTTTTCTCTTGCTGCTTTTAAGATTATCTCTTTATCTTTAAACTTTGGCATTTTAATTCTGATGTGTCTTGGTGTGTTCCTCTTTGGGTCCAACTTGTTTGGGACTCTCTGTGCTTCCTGGACTTGTATGTCTATTTCCTTCACCAAATTACAGAAGTTTTCATTTGATATTTTTTCAAACTAATTTTCAATTTCTTGCTCTTCCTCTTCTCTTTATAGCATCCCTATGATTCCAATGTTGGCACTTTTGGAGATGTCCTAGGGTCTTTTTGTACTTTCCTAATTTTTTTTTTTTGAATTCTTGATTCTTTGTTCTGTTTTGGTTAAGTGTTTATTTCTTCCTTATGTTCCAAATTATTGATTTGAATCCTGGCTTCCTTCCTTTCACTGTTGGTTCCCTGTGGATTTTTCTTTATCTCACTTAGAGTAGCCTTCATTTCTTCCCTTACATTTTTGTCATACTCAGTGATGTCGCTGAGTATCCTTATCACCAGAGTTTTGAACTTTGCATCTGATAAGTTGGCTATCTCTGTTTCACTTAATCCTTTTCCTGGGGGTTTATTCTGTTCTTTCATTTGGGCCATATTTCATTGTCTCCCCACCTTGGCAGCTTCCCTTTGTTTTCTTCTGTGTATTAGTAGAGCTGCTTTCACTTTCTTTCTCAGTGCACCTGTTAAGTTGTAGTGGACAGAGCCTTAGCTATTCACCAGGGCAGGGCAACCTGCTTCACCACTTTGTGGCACTGCATGGGCAGGATGGGTCGGAGAGGCGATGCTGCTGCTGCTTGTCCTCTGGAGGCTTCCCGGGCACTTGCCCCTTTTTTAGTCACTTCACCCACTTCCTGTTTGCAACTGATACCCTTCTAGCTACTGCCCTGGTGATGATTCTCAGAGTGGGTGGCTTTTCGTACATTCTAGGACCATGAAGATTCTTTAAACAGACTCTCTTGATAAACCAGCAGTTTCTTCTGCCTCCTCAACCCTCATTGGTTTTTACAGCCACAAGTTGTGAATCTTTATCTTCCCAGTGGTGCTGGAACCCTGGACTGTGCTTTCTGGCCTGGGGCTAGGATCACTCGCTCCCAAGGATCCATCCCGATTTTTATCCACTACTGCCCATTCTGCTGCTGCCACCACCTCTCCATGCTGCACCACATCCTCTCCACCAGGGATCCCCATCTCCATCCCTCCTACCTGTCTGGATGAATGTGGCTTCTTTAAATCCTTGGTTGCCGAACTTCCATACAGTTCAAATTTCTGGCAGGTCTGGGTGTTTTTTATTTTGAGTTTAGTTGTGATTCTTCTTGTGGTTGTACAAGGAGGTGAAGCATGTTTGCTTATGCCTCCATCTTGACTGGAAGTTCAAGATGCCTCCATCTTGACTGGAAACTTCCAGTTTCATTAAATTTCCATCTTATAATTAAATATAAAATTAATATAAATATATTTATAAAATAAATATAATTTAAATTATGACTTCAAACATGGTATATTTGGACATAACTTTTCCATAAGTTATCTTTAAAAAATTAAAGAAAATCCAATTATTCAAACAGAAGTTTAGAATGTATTACATCATTTGGCTTAGAGAACATTATTATATTTTGTATTAATACATTATTAGCAAAACATACTCATCAAATTTTAAATCTCTTTTAAGGTATGTGTATGCCAAAAAGAAGCAGGGACAGACTTTAGGATTCAAGCTGGATTAATTTCCCTGGCCGGACCTTGATTAAATTTGTATCATTATCTTGGCCAATTGACTTGACTTATCTGTCCCTAATTTGCTGATCTTTTAAGTGCATCCTGATGTTTTCAGTAATTAATAAGGTTACTTACTTTTTCAATGTTTCTTGACTAGAAGTGACAAAGCAATCATGAATTTCAATATGCTTCATGTGTATCACTCTGCCTTAAGCCAATACTCCATCTAAATGCTGTACTATTAAGTCCTGACATAACATTGAAAGATGTACTGTTGTAAAATAATGTAGTTTTCATGATATATAAATAAATATATATGCATATTTATTTATATGAACATATACTTATATATTCATATAAATATATATTTATATATTCATATAAACACATCTTTATATATATTTATATTTTTATGAAATAAATATGCATATTTATAAATATGTACAGTTCATTTTGGTAAGATAACATACAAATCAGAATTTTCAAAGAGGGGGTATGGGATTTATTTATGCAAATGTATCATTATGGTGCCCTGGTTTTTTAAAAAATCAATTTTTAGCACTTAATACATTTTCTTATCTTTAAAAATAAATTTTAAAACATAAGTAATTCTACAAGAAATACTAAATATAAATACTACTTACAACCAAAGATTTGTAAGATGTGATAGAGGGTGTAGTACTCATAGACTAAGGAAGGAGAGTTGATGAATATTTAGAAATTACTTTTTAAATAATAGAATAGAATAAATAAAGAAATATTCTTTTAAAAATTAAACAGATGATATCTACAACTTAATGACATGAACATCAATAACTAATACTTTAAGGGAATATATACACAATGTAACTATAAAGAAGCAAATTTGCATTGCATAAAAATTAAAAATGTGTTCACTACAAGTCATCATTAAGAGAATAAATGGGCAAGCTCCAGAGAAGATATTTGCAGAATGACAAAAGATTTGTGTCCATACTATATAAATAACTATTTTAAATTAATAATATAAGATAATCCAATTATTTAAAATTAATTAAAAATGGAATACATACTTCACAAAAGATAATCAAATGGACAATAAGCATATGAAGATATGCTCAATGTAATGCAAATTTAAACCACTGCACTCCTGCACCAAAATGACTAAATATAATAATAATTTAAAAAATCATATATTATTAATTGAGAAGGGTGTGGAGCAAATTGAAGTCTCAGACTTTGTGTGAGTGTAAATTGGGGCAGCCACCTTGGAAAAAGGTTTCAGGCAATTTCTACTAAGACTAAAAACTACATATTCCATAGGACCTAACAATTCATTCTTGATGTATTTAACAGAAATTATGAATGTATGTGCACCAAAATTGTGAAAGGTATTATTTTTAATAGCTCAACATCCTAAATTTACATCAAAAGGACAATGAAAGAAAAAGCTAACTCATGCAATATTCATAAAATAGAATACTTCTCAAAAATGAAAAGGAAGTAACTATTGATACATGTAACAGCATAGAAAAATCTGGGGGAAGGGAAGAAAAACACTAAACTAAAGAAAACATTATGCTCAGCAAAAAAAAACCAAACACAAAACAACAAATGCTATATGATTCTATAAGCAGGCAAAACAAGTCCGTGGGGACCGAAACTAAGGAGTGGGACAGGAGGGTGAATATACTGGGAGGGAGTGTGAGAGAGGTTTTGGGAGTGCTGGTAATACATATCATCTTGATGTGGTAGATTTATTTTGCAAAAATCTATCAAGCTGCATACTAAAGATTTATGCAATTCATAGAATGCTGGTATAATGTGTTTATAAAAATAAATACATATAAAGTCAGGAAAAGCCCAGAATTACAAATAATTCTGTTTAAGATGGTAGACGGCTTGGTGTTAAGCCTTGACTCTGCAACAATCACCATTGTATTTCCCCATCCAGCAAATGCATATGTTGAACTAGACGTTTCCTTAGGAAACCTCTCATTCAGTGATTCTATAAGCAGACTACCTTATTGTTTTGGCTTATGTAAGGGCAACTTATCAATGCAATATGTATTTACTTCTATAATATGGACACATCATGTGACCTGAAACTGCAGTATTTTTGAAGGAAGCTATTTGTTCACATAATTGTTTCAATGTTCAGATTAGAAAGTAGACTCACAAACCTGCTGATAGATGGCTTCTAATTTGGAAAGTGTGCAATCATGAGGCCTTCCTTACCTATCTTGCTTCAGATGAAGCAAAGTAAAAGCCAGTATATACTTTTAAGGTAATATTTTGCTAATTAATAATAAACACAAAATGTATTCTGTCTGAATACTATATCTTTCACATAATTTTTACCATTATTACTGAATTTTTATATAAACCTATATAGTAAATTTGTGCATAAATAATACATATACGTATGTGTTAATACAAAAATTATATATACTCATAAATATTGATGTTAACATACCTTTATAAATATATAACTGCATTTAATTTTTTTGTTGGGTTATATTTAGCTGAACTGTTAACAAGTCAGCAATTGCAAGAACATATGATTTCTTAGCACAAGATGGATGATAATCGTTCTGTTTGATGGCAATCTTCTCAGAAAAGTTTTCCTTTGTGTAATGTGTGCTTGGGGTCCTCATTTCAATGCTGAGCACAATGCATTCAGGCAACTTTGGGTTTTGAAGTCTAAACTAAAGGATTATTTTTTCCTGTGTTGGTATAACATGAATATGAAATACCAAATATGCATTAGAAAAGCTCAGATGACTCCTTAAGGAAAGATAGAGACAACGGCAAGAAAAGTAGCATAAAAAACCGTTTTTCTTAAAAAGCAGCCCATATTAGGAGATCTTACAAGCAGAACTTGGGGTGAGGGAATGAGAGCAGTGAACACATTTAACAAAATATATATCAAACAGGCCACTGAGAATGGGTAAAGATATAGTATAAATCATTCAGCTGGATTTTTGTTGGAGTCATATCCCCTGTTCTTCACATATTAAACTAATATAATCTGGAAGTATGGTGAAGGGGTGGTTGCTGGAGGAACTTTAGGTTTAACCATGAAGCATAAGGTCAACCTTCTCTGAAGACATTGGAACATGGTATGGATATCACATAACTACACTTGTAGTCCAAAGAACTGGTTTTTGAATCACTGCTCCTACAATTACTAGTTGTGTAACCTTTAACTTCATTTGTCCAGTAGATATTTGCTGAGCAGATTCATAGTGCCAGGTTTGAGAATATATAATTGAAAAGAATCACAGTTGCTGAATTCCCAGTGGGAGAAACAAACATATTAATAGTCGCTTTTATATATTAGAGTCTGGTCAGTGCTATGGCAGAGTCCATTAGCACAGGGCATTTGCTCCAGGAGCGTGGGATGAAACATGCACTCAAGAGTTCTGAAGGATGAGCAGGGCTTCACTAAGAAGGGTTGGGGGAGGAGACCCCCATCTGAGAAGCCTTCAGGAAAAAGAAAGCATAGCTCTTTGAGGAAGAATAAGTAGTTTAATGATTAATTAGCATGTGAGGCATAAAATAATAAAAAGTAATGCAAGAGAGAGAGGCAGAGCCAGGCCAACTGACACTAAGCCTCCTCTAAAGCTTTATTCTGAGACCAATGGGGAACCTTAGAGGGGGGAAATAGCCCAATCAGAACTACAAATCTTAAAACCTCATTGGGATTCTATAGAATGGGATGGAAGGGATGACAGTGGACAAGATATTGAGGGAGATTAGGAGAGTGTGGCAATGATCCAAGAAAGATACTATGGTGGCCTAACCTAAGATAGCGACTTTGAGGATGGAGAGAACACAGATTTGAAAGGCATTATGGAGGGGGAATGAATAAAACTTGATCAAATACAGGTTGTGATGAAGAATGCCTAGAATCAAAAAGAAGGTATGGATTTTTAGCTTGGGCATCATGATGTGTGGACACCTTAGACACCATTTGAATCTGAGTAACATGAGTTCAGATGAGAGTGCCACTTTTCACAGCATACCATGACAAAATCTGCTCTGGGAATAAACAAGACTTTGACGGGTACATTCAAGGAGGATAAGTGATTATAAGGAAGATTGTAATAATTTTTCAATAAACACAATAAGAATGCTTTATCACAGGGACAGTAGAACAATCCAAATATACCTGGCTTAACTTTTTCATTCTTCCTGCTGAATAATAAGCTTTATAAATTGGTTAGAATACAACTTTTTTATTAGGAGTCTGTATTTGCTTTAATTAAAAGAGGACTAAATACTTGAAATCCTCCCTCTCTAGCTGACTTTGTGGCTTTAGTATGCAATACCAAATCAAACACCAACCAATAAAAAAATGTTCATTGAGCCCAAAACATGTAAAAAGAACACTTGGAATTTGCAAAGACTCTCAGTCTCTGATTTCAATGAGCTCCAGAAGATAAGGTAATGAGTATTGTTTTCCTGTGAGTGGACAAGCTGGTATTGAACACCCATTAGCGTGAAACATGGCACCTCGTTTAAGCCATTACACAAAAGCCTACCTTCAGAATTTATCAATTTATACTATCAGAGTTTTAAATGCTTCTGTCTACTTTCACACAATTCTCCTGGTCTTTTACACATTAAAGTCCTCTCTTCATCAGGGTCATAAGCATAGTACAAACATGGACTGTGCCATACACTTCCTTTGCTTCTGAACTTACTATGCTAATACCTAGAACAAACTAGAGCTAATTAAAGTCCTAATCTCTGAGATAGATCTGTTCAGAGAATAGAGCATGCTATCAGAGTATCACACATAAGTGTTCCTATCAAATATCAGAGGAACAGAAGGAAGAAGGTGCTGGAATGATCAAAGCCTTGGTAGGACATAAGGTCTATCATTATTTAAGTCAATTTGTATCTAGTCTGTTTAGCTTAGTGGCTGCAATTGGTGTATTTCTATGGCTTGCAGATTATTAAACTCCAAAATTTCTTGTAAACATTAGAAATAAATGACAGTTTAAAGTCTGTGCCATTTGTGGTTAAGTGGAGGTTTCACACTTGCCAGAAGAATTCAGTTGTCATAGTCTGTTTTCAGTACAATCTAGTGGTTCAACGAATCTGACCTGGCATATAAGAGCCATTTCAGGTAGTGTCTGGAGCACATACCACTTAAAAACAAACAAACAAACATTATCTGCTAAATGGAACAAGAAGTTGAATTATCTACCTGATAATTTGCAATACATCAATCCATTGATCTTCTTACCATGAACTCTTCCTATATTACTTCAGTTAGGACTATGAGCAAAGTATTACTGGCCAAATAGGGTCCTTATTGTTCTAATATTTATACATACATAGTCTCTCCCATAAATCATGATTAAATGTTAGGTTGGCATATTCATAATTCTTCAGGTATTCAGGTTCCAATTAATCAATTATTTACACAGTCTTTAGATTTAAAAGTTTGAAATCTAGTAATTACCATGGTGGGAAAAATGAAGCCCTGTAAACTTCTACCACCCCATTCCACTTATGAATGACGATAGGCTAACTGAGGGAAGAAGAGACATAGCACATTTTGACTAAAAGTCTAAAAGTCAGACTCATAAAACTTCAACATGAAACAGATACTTGAGGCAATTATTTTTCCAGGAAATCCATGCCTCAATTTTCTAGATATCTTGGCTAACAGAATTTCAAGGCTCTGAATGATCCAGACAACTGTCATCATTTTTCATTTTATTATGATAATGAAGACATAACTCAAGTAGAAGTGTTTCCTATTTTTTTTTTTTTTTACTATTCTCTCATTCCTTCCCTACTCAGAGGAGGATGAGATTAGATGAAAGGAGGCATTTTGTAACGTCATATGACTATCAGCTGTTGCATGTAGGCTTGAAGCTCCATTTCATTTTAAACTATATTGAAAAAATTATCATTTTGTCATTGAAAAACTCTGTAGAAATATGCCACAAGTTTTAGCCTCAGGGCAAAAAAAAAAAAACTAAGTGAAAACCCACTGAGTTCTTTATCCTCTAAGCTTTAAGACACTTTAGAGAGGTTTCTGAAAAATAAATTATGTGCATTTTACCCAACTCAGGCAGGCTTTCACTTTGCTCTACTCTGAGTGATAAAATATTCTCTCTCTCATATTCACATTCCTTAAGAAATAAGTCACTGCATACTCAGCTTCCATATCCAGCACTTGAAACCAAATCCTTCTCATTTGAAATGGAATGAGGCATCCAGAGCGACTGCTTTTATGAGATGCAACCCTGTGATGAATTATTTCCAGATGCTGAGATGGATGAAGCATCAGTTTCTCCTCTGAAGTACCTGTGCAAGCAGGTGGATTTCAACCAGATGGCTTTAAGCAGTACATGTTCCACTATTGTTCTGGACATAGTTAAAACTTGGATAAAGACCTTTCTACTGACAAGTCAAAATCTTCACACTTCATCAAAAAAAAAGAGAGAGAGAGAGAGAAAACCATTTACTAAGCATAGACTGTGTGTAAGAATTGTGATAAGGCACAAACTTTCCATTTATGGAGTTGGTATACATTCAGAAAATATTTATGATACACTTACATTTGATGGGTATTGGGCAAAGCAGAGAAGATGCATGACCCTGGTAAATGCAACATCATAAAAAAATTGGTAATAGCTCTTAAATATAGAAGCTGCTAAAATTCTGATTATTGGACTGCAAAGGCAAACTTCTATGAGCAGAAATAGCAGTTGTTTTAAATAGTTCATTTCTGCCAGGAGCAGAGCCAAAAACTAGGGTATGAGTTCAAATGGCTTATTTGGGAAGTGATCCCACAGAGGTGGGAAGGCAGTCAATAAAGTGTGAGTTATGAAGCCGGCTATTACAATGGACCACTGGAACTTAAAGCAGTAGGGACTCCCAAGAAGTGGTGTAAAATAGATGTCTTAAATTTGTGGCACCCAAGAGGAAAGGAGTTAGGGTACTTATACCTTGGAGAATCACTGGATGACAGCAATGTTCCTAGAAGTCCTTCTAGTGGTAGAGAAGACATTCACTATTGTGGAAATAAGCTCTCAGGCACAAAATTGCAGATAGTGGCAGCTGGAAATTGGCTGGAGCACAGTAAAGTGTTAAGGTCCATGAATGTGAACAGGGCACAGGCAGTGGTGTGATTTTTCCCTCTTATTTTTCTTTTTCCAGCTATGTCATTCTCATCAAACTTGATTAGGGGTATCAGGGCAGAGAGATTAACTTGTCTCTTTCTTAGCTGCTATTTTTTTCCCTTGAGGAAATTCTTTCACGCCTACTTGGTAATATCACATTATATATTTCCACAAATAACCTGAATACGAAAATACAAAAACTTATTAAGAAAAGCAATAGTATGTAAAACAAGCTGTTGTAAATGTTGTGAACTATCTTAGCTATTTAATTTTTCCCCACTGTGCACACATTGGGGAAATAACACATTGGCATTTCTGAAACATATTGGAAGCTCAAGATGTTTTGATATTTGGAGTTGAATGACATATTTAATTGGCTTCTGACAAGGAACAAAACTTTCTTTAGTTCATGCCTCCCACCCCCAGGTCAAGAATGTCTCACAGGAAATTAATGAACTTGTAAACTTAATGTGACTCTACAGAGTGTCCTTGTTTTGCTTTTATGAGCATTCATCATTTTAGACCAGTTTGATTAAGAAGTAGCAAATCTCATAAGCAACAGGTTGTCAGGTGAGGTAGTATTTACACCAAAGTTTTATAAATGTTTAATGGCTTTGATTTATTAAGCTATGAGTTAAGAAGGGTTCCTGTAAATTTGCTTTAGTTTGTGCTTCTCTAGGTACATGCTTAATGATTAAGTGAATATTTCCACATAAGAATAAAGATATAGAAAATTAATAAAATATACAGAAAAATACAACTTTCTACAATAAAGTGAAAAGACCCTAAACATATGAAAGCTAAGAAGATGACTGGGGAATCTGAACCTATGAGTTCACATTCCAACTGAGTATATCAAGCATCACCATTATTAACACATATATAATCCCTCTATTTTATTCATACTCCTCTGCCATAAAAGAATCAAATTCCGAGGCTCTTTGTTTTAGCCTGTTGTAAACAATGCTACTCTTAAGAGATAATTTATGGAACAATGTACAAGCAAAGGCACCATTTGTCCTTCTGACACTGAAGAGGCAAAACCAAAGCAAACAGCTTTGCTTAGCTCAATACCAGAATTCTGATCATCAAGACTGTTTCTATTTAGAAGTTATTCAGATGTCATTGTATAACTTGCTGAAATTGCATTTAATGAAGGAGATTCTCTGGAAAATGGGCAGCCATTTCATAGTTGATGATTCCCACATGAATGCAGCCTTTTCAGGTAAGCTCCTTGACTTATTTAAAAAATCCAGTATGCCACAAATTTATTTATTTTCCCTTTTGTATTCCAACTCAGGGATATGTTCTATCCACATCTCTAGACAGTCTCTCCTTGGCCTCCTCTATTGTCAAGTGGTATTTTTCCACAGTGAAAGGCTTTGGCACATGTTAGTTTATTGTGTGTGTCCATCCTAAATATTAATTCAAAGTAACTATTATGGAGGATTAATAAAACATGAGTTATTCTTGCACTTTGTGTGTTGTCTCAGAATAACCTAGACAGTCTCAAATATCAGTTAATACAATGGACTACAGAATAACAGAAGAAAGACTGAGTATAACTCAATAGGCATTTGCTGGGAGTGTATCTTGTACAAGGCACTGTGTTAGATTGCAGAAGAAAGCTCAGGAGGTGGTAAACAGCCTCTGACTTTAAGCTTAGAGGCTCATGTGGAGCTTAAACAGTGAGGTGGAGTAAGCAGATTGACACACAAAGAAGGCTTCACTTTGTAGAACTCCAGAAAGTTGGGTTTCTAATAGCATCTAAATCAGGCTTCTTCTACAGTCACTTCTTACAAATTGGTGGACTTCTGCATGTCTAACTTCTGCTTACCTGTCCTCACATCTCAACATCATCCCACTTCTTGCTGCACTTGACTGAATTTCTGTAGTTCTCTGAGCACTGCAGCATCTTTCTGGTCGCTGGGCCCTTGTTCATCGGCCCAGAAGATAAAGCCCTTTGCTGATTATTTGGTCAACTCCTGCTGACAACTTCCTTTGCCAGGGAAGATGCTATGTCCTCCAGGAAATTTTTCCTTATCCTCTTCATCTGGATTCAGTGCCACCTGTATTCCCTACCATAACACCCTGAATTTCCTCATATATTGCCTTGACAATGTCAAACTCTTTCATATTCCATTCATCCGGACAGACAGACAGGCAGACAGAGAGCAGAGTTCAATTATTGAGGGTTTTTTATGTGCTGGGTAAAGTTCATCAAATAGAAGAACTAAGGCTTTTGTTTTCTATTCTAGTAAGAAGAAATAGACAATAGACAACTACATAAATTTAAAATAAAAGATAATTTTAGATAGTTGTTAGCACCATAAAGAAAATTAAATAGTGAAACTGAGACACAAGGTTACTCTTGGGAGCGTAGGAGAGCTACTTAGGTACTAGGGAAGGCAACTCATGAGTGTCCATAGGTCTGACCCTCCCTCTATTTTGCATTATTCTTAAGCTTTAAGAAATAGTATCAGGCAATGGATGACAAAAATGAAAATCTGAGGCAGTAACCAGGTAGAGCTGACCATGAAGGACAAGAGAAGTACATAGGAAGTGAAGATGGAGGAGGTGAGGTCATGCAGGTATTTTGGGTGTCAGGGAGGTTTTTATTTTCCCAAGTGCACTAGAAATTCGGTCTTGGATTTTTGGTAGTGTCAGTAGGCGGAATTAAGAAAATGATAAATTTAAAAAAATCACTGTGACCCTGGCTTCGTAGTTCAGTTGGTTAGAGCATCATACTGGTATGCCAAGGTGGCTAGTTCAATCCCTGGTCAGAGCACATACAAGAACCAACCAATTAATACATAAATAAGTGGAACAACAATAAAAAGTTGATGCTCCTCTTGTGCTCTCAAATTTATAAGTAAATTTTTAAAAAAATCAATGTGGCTGCTCCACAGAAAATGGCTGCTATGTAGAAAAGGGCGCAGAATAATCTGGATAGGGTATTGGTGCTTATAGGTTCAAATGATAACATTTAATATATTGATCTATATCTCTCCTCTATATTGTATTTTCTTGGATGTAGAGGATGTATATACATCATGTCTTTATATCTACATAGTTTAGGATAATGGCTTATGTACAGGGTGGAGCATAAGTGGGCTTATAGTTGTTCATATGGAAAATAATACAATAATTTAATAATACAAGAATAAACTCCACATTTTGCATACTCAGAACTGTAAACCTACTTTTGCCCTACCCTATAGTCCTATTTAAAAAGCTCCCAATTTATGGGAAATAACTACTTCTAGAGGAAGCTGGCCATAATGCCATCTCAACATGACTTACCCCTTCCTGCCTTCTCTCTAGGTCCAAATGAATCTCTTTCACCAGCTAATTTCTTTACCCAAGCCAGTGATTTAACTTAGGGATTTGAATATAAGCTTCCTAATGCATAAAAATCAATTTTCTATTATACACTAAAAAAATGTTACAAAGATGCTCTTATAAATTAGTACATTTGCTTTAAGTGTAGATTTTGTATTTTTCAATATATATCATTGATATTAGACATTTGGAGAGTCAGTCAAATGTTAATTGCACTTTTAAAAAATGTGGTATTATTAATGAAACAAAATTTAATAAAAAGACAAATAATAATAAAATAATACTTTTGTAAATAAAATATTTATTAATTTGAAATATGTTGAATTCTCATAGTTTATGAGAAAATAACTTTTTAATACCTTTGTGAATGTGTTTAGAATCCAAAATATTTCAGAACCATTTAATTTACAAAATAACATTTCTAAGTAATTGGACTTATTAATTAGATGGGTTTATTAGCATAATTTTCCATCAGATTCATAGGTATGCTGCTATTATGTGAATTAAAGGGATGATAATATGAATTATAATGAAAAAGCTCACTGTCTTTATTTTCTGAAGTAGAGGAGAGGAAAAACAGTCCATGCATTAAAGTTTCTTATATTGAGAGCTGTCCAACAGAAATATTTTTAGCAATATATGTAATAAAAGTATATTTGATATATGTAATTTAAAAAGGAAAAAAGAAATGTAAAATTAATTTTACATTTTAAGTCAATATATTAAGTATTATCATTTGAACCTATAATCAATACAAAATCTTACTAAAGAGCTAATTTATATCCTTTTCTTGGTATTGAGTCTAGAATTTGCTGTATGTTTTACAACACATCTCAGTTAGAAGTCACCACATACCCAGTGTGCAACAGACACATGGGACTGACTAGTGGTTATTGTATTGAATGGTGTAGCTTGGTTTCTTCATTTTATAGATTCTACATTGGAGAGGTGTGTGTGTGCCTCTCTTTTTGTGTGTGTGTGTGGAAGTAGGAAGCATGTGACCCACAATTAATCCAGAAGATGGTTCTTCTAAACTCACAGGATAATCCATGTAATGATCCATAGCCTTACTCTTTTGCCAGTCATCAAATCATGGCCTAAATAAAGCCCTGCTCTGTTCATTAAGATTCTCAAAATAAGTTCATCTAGCTTTTTCTATTGCTTTAGTAATTCAAATGAATACTTACTGGAATGATTTAGTAATAATTTGACTGAATTGAACCAGTCATTTTGTAGATGGTACCTATGTTTGATAGGATATAATGTTTCATTTCTCCTAATTTTTCTGTCTATGATTCCGAGGACCCTAGTCTTGTCTGGAGGGTGGTTATTGGTGTGAGTCAGTATAACTAACTATTTCTGAGTAGAAAAGAAAATATGAATAAACCCCATCAAAATAAACAATTTTTCACTCAATCACATATATTCTGGAAATATGTGCATACATCTATATGGACAGAACATTGGTGCACTCCCTCCTTTAAAAAAAAAAAAGACCAAACAACTGTCATGGCTTCCTCTAATTGCAAATGGGTCATTTACTTGGAGTCAGTGGGTAAATACATCTTTCGCTCATTGCTACAGTAGAGAGGAACAGCTCAAGCTTGTCACCCTAGGAAATTGTTGGGTTTTTTTTTTTACTTTTATATTTTCTTTGGTAAATTTTTCTAGGTATCTTTTTTCCTTTCTTTTTTAAAAATTCTTATCTGCAATGGAAGAATTAAGTTCACCAAGTTTTTCCATCACCTTGTGCATTCCAATAATAATATATTATCCTTATCACCTTTCAAATGGTGCAGAAATTACATCATTTTAAGACTGCATGCCCTTTCCTCCACACTAGGTATTTAATCAATAAGCTTAAAAGTAAAATAAAAATAGTTAAAGACTCTAATGCTTGTCTGTGAAAAGTTTCATTTAGAGCTCAGAGAGCTCTATTACTTGAAAAAGAATACAAAGTCCAGCTGTACAATCCTTCCTCAACATTTTGTCAACATTTAAGACCCCTATGTTTTCTGCTTAGCAGTAAATATATAAATTAATCATCAAAGACATATAATAAACACAAATTCTAGGAAGCTGGATAGTGAGGGAAGTCCTATGTAAAGAGCATTTTGTTAGCATCCAGACACTTGGAAGGTGTTAAGTGGCTTGAAAAGCTGTGCAAAGTGAAAGCTCCTGAAAAGGTAGTTCCTGTCTGCTGTCTAGCAGGGAGCCTTTCAGTGTCTTTACTGAATGGCTGTCAATGTTGACACTGGCAGTAATGTTGCCAGAGGGCCACTAATTCTTAAACAGGTCATGGCTTTGGCATATCAAAAATGTAGCTCTGATCACTCATTAGAAGGTATTGTTAAGACAAATACAGTTTTCCTATTCACAAAGTGAAAAAAAATCCTTGAGGATTTCAGTGTAAAGAATAATAAGAAATTTTATGTGTATTGAAGGGCTAGAGAAAAATTCATAAAAATTATTGAAACACCAACTGTATCTCCAAAGGTTTCACAAGGCCTATTCTTTTGGAGAAATTGGTCCCATTCTGATGAACTATCTAAGGTTTCTTTAGGATAGTCTCAAGACCAATAACTATTACTCTGTAAGCAGAAGCTACAAATTAGTCACAGAACAAAACTGCCTAGGATGTGGGCATATCCAGCTCTCCAAGAGGGTTATTTTTGCTTTTTCCATCTTCCTCATTTCTCTGTTATCAATTCCATCAATATCAGTCCCTACTGATTCTCCTTCACTGTCTTAGATAAATTCCTCATTTTCATTTCCTCCTCACTAGTCCAAAAATTCTTTGCCTGCCCTGCTAGATAACCACAATAATAGTGGCAAAACTTGACTCTCTGGGCTCTCTCCCAGTTACTACATTTCCCTCAGTGCAAAGCATACTGTACACAAAAACTATGATCATTTTCTTTAAACAGCATAGTCATCCCTTGTTCAATAGCCTGCAGCAATTCTCTGTCATTGCCTATTCTGTAAGTATTGGGCTTCTCAGATCCTTCTGGCTGCAGCTAATGCACACTGTGCTTTTGTGGGGATCATTCTCAATCCATGTTAAATTGGGCCCCTCCAGAAACAAACCTCAGAGACACAGATTGAAGTTTGAATAGTTTATTCAGGCAGTGATCTTCAGAAGCGGCAGTAGGGAAATTAGAAAGTGAAGTAGGGAAAGGAGTCAATAAGAATGCACTCTAGAGCAGGAAACCACTGTTGGCAACTAGGATTCAGTGATGCTGGGAAGCTCTAGAAGACAGCATTAAAAATTCCATGGAGTTATCCCACTTGTGATTGAGGGAGCTGGAGTTTATATGAATTAACACAATTGATCCTTGAGCATTGTGACTTTATTAACTTAGCATCTGTTAAGAAGAACCTTGGAATGTTGGATAACGAACCCTGGTTCAACAAAATACTACGAGTGAATTGAAATAGAGAAGTTTATAACCCTCGGGTCCTAGACATGAAAAATCGCTCAGATAATTCTTGAGAGCACGCCTCTAGTTCTGATCCAAGTATTGATTTATATTACTGTATTTGGGAAAGGAGGCTTGGGCTACTTATCAGTAAATCATCTTTCAATTCTAGAGAACACTTTTTTAACATACCTTAGTGACATTTTGACAATGCACATGCTCTAAAGTAAAATTTTACTGTTGTGCCAAAAGGAACCCTTTTTAAAACACTTCTCATTTCATAGAAAAAGTGTGCTATAAATTGTTATTCAAATTAAAGTTTGTTATTATTTTTAGAACAAGTCAATACTTGGAACTAGGGAGGATTAAAATGGACCCTTTTCTTGGACTGTTAAATGTTAAATGTCATACTACTAGGATGCTTTTAAAACAAAGTGAGCTAAGCACAAAGGTTCTTCATACATATAAGGGTAGAACTTGTACTGATGATGAGGCATAATGATCTATTCCCCAACTCCAAGGAAACCTGCCGAGTCCCACCCTTGCATGATTGGGCACAAGGTACTTCTTCTCCAAATCTACTTTCTTTTTCTTCCATGCATCAATCCATTCATCCATCCACCCATCCATTCCCTTTTTCTATTACCTTTCAAGGTGCAAATTAATAAATCCCTCCAGTAGGGCACATTTTTAGCCATTCAGCTGAAAAGAATCTTAACCTAATTTTAAGCAATCAAAATGTAAATGTATTGATTTTCATCTTATTTTTAAAAGGGTAGGTACAACGTTCCCAAAGATGATAAACTCTCAGAAGAGAGTAGTGGTACCTTGGACTTTAAAGCTCCAGTATATTCTTTACACAAAAATAAATTCAACGTTTTTGCTTAATGATGATAAAAAAATGATGAATGATACCCACTCTGGGCTTCTTTCTTTGTTCATTTGTCTTGATTCTATCCCAGCAGAGCTTGTCAATATTCTGCAGAAATGGGAAATCATTGAAACCTACATGATGGTAATGGGAACATGGGAAAGCAGGAACATTGGCCAGGTCAAACTTAGTGGTCAGTCCCAGAATTGTTCCCGTATGATATTCTGCTAGAGCTATATTCTGTGCTCTGATGTAGGACAGAGGCTTCTGATGAGGACTTCTATAGTCTTAATAATCCTTCAGCAGGGATCTACCTATGACAGAATGTGTTTTCTTAAATGGCCACAATAATATCTTGTTAGAAATGCAAATCCTTGACCTCCATTCCAGAACTGCTAAATAAGAAATTCTGGAGTGTTTTAAATTTTGTTTGTTAAACTCTTCAGATGATCTTGATGCACAATGAATTTTGAGAACAATTGCTCTACGTTAACAGAACCCTGATTTTGTTTAGGCTACACTTTCCCCAACTTTAGCAGACAGTTTATTATAGTCTACCCAAGACAATCCTCTTACCTGCTTTTCTACATTCCCTTGTAGCTACGCATGCTATGTGACAGTGCTGGCTAATGAAATGAAAAGAGAACACCACTGGGGGTACTTCTTGGTAAGCTTCTGCTTTACTAATTAAAATGGCATTTTCTGGTAATGACCCTTCACTCCTTCTTTTGGTCTGTGATGCTAGTAAGAAGCCTGAATATTATAGCTGCTTCATGACCATGTAGTAAGTAACTAGCTTAAGGATAGAAGCCTAAAAGGTAAGGCTGCTGGAAGACAATGACAAAGAAGCTGGATCCTCAGTGTTGAGCACTGGAATCAAAGACCGTAACTTCCTATCTTGGTAAATAAGAAAATATACCAACAATTATTTAAGCCACTGTTAGTTGCAGCCAAGCACATTCCTAACTCATATAATAGGCATACAAATCTGTATTACTTTTGAAAAAAATTCTCCAAATACAAATTTGGTCTCAAAGACCACTATAAGCTATATGGAAGGTCAAGTATAATTGTTTGTGCTGGAATTATATTAATTCACTTTATTGACCATAATCCTTTTATGCTGTTTAGAAGTCAAATTAGGCTGCACCAGATACCAAAGGAATTTTAGGCAAGGGATATTTTTTAGCATTATGGGTCACTTGCCAAATGCCTGGCATTCATGACCCCATACATTTATTTTTATCATAATCCCCATTTATCCTCATTTCAGAAGAGGACACCAACATAAATTAAAAGGTGACTTTTCCAATTGGTATACCATTCATATCAGTTCATAGAATGTGATTTCAGAGCCTTCTTTCCCAATCACTGCTAACATTAAGTGACTTCTTTATTTAATTGCATACTCAACCAACATTTATTATTATCTTACATTCAAAATTTTTGAAAGGCACAATCTTGCAGCAAATGTATAGATCAAAAGGAAAAGATGACAAAAAAAAGTTTAATGGTGAAAAAGTCCAAAATTTCTAAAATTGAATAACTCCATGAATATTGATCTATTCCTCAAAGTATATCCATCTGTCTTGTATCTTAGCAGGAATGAAAGTTACAAAGATCAGAGAGAAAATATCCCCTTAGTGTTAATAGGGGCTTCATATAGTCAACAGCACTGGAAAATTGCTCAGATAAGGCAGTGTGTGTATACTATTTCTTTACATTCTTTAATACACCTTTCTTCCGTGAATATCTACACCCATTTCTGCTTTCCCAAATTGATCCCCATATTGCAACCCCAAAACTTCAGTCTCTGGAGTTTTGGGGTTGCAATATGAAGTATTTTGTCAGACACTCCCCGACTGAGATGGTGCCCTTCAGAGGGCTCAAATCACCCCTTTTGTGTCTACAGGTTGAGAAATGTCTCTCCATAGACCTCCCAGACTCTTATGACTACAGAGCATGAGAATAGAAATGCTAATGTGGCATTATGAGTGAGAGGTAAGGACTGTCCAGACTTTTGTGGACAGGAGGCCTTTTGGGGTGATTGAAATGTATGTATACAGTAGAGTGAATGCCATCAGCGGATGTTCCCACAGTCAGCACTCAGAGATAGCCCAGGCACGGGTGGGCTTTTTATTTGTGTCCACTTTCCAAAGACAACTTGACATTCTAATCATGTCATGCAAATGTATTCCCCTATACAATGCCAGTGATTACTCAGACTCAAAAGGCAAGCCATACATATCTTAATAAATCAAGACCACAGATTAAACAATGTAATGAAGAGTGGTCTTTCACTGAGAGAGAAGCCATGGTTTATGATCTTCAACTTTCAAGAAAAAGTATTTCAATTATTCTCAGTTAGAATTACTCCAAACAAATGTGAGCAACAGTGGCATTCTTGTTGTTCCCCACTACATCATGCTCCATCCTCCCACACCCCTTTCATCAAAGTGTGACTCATTCTGGAATGCCCAGATCAAAAGTCATCTCTACAGAGCCTTTCTTGATTCACCCACCCCATTCCAAGCACAACTCATTACACCCTCCTTGCTGAAAGTGGACTTCTTTATTCAGATCGGTATAGCAATAGAAGTGCAACCTCGGTTATGAGTCATAGTGAGCTGAGGCTGTGAGTCTTCCCCACTGGTCTTTCCCCAATTACAGGCTCTAACAGAGAACAGATAATTTCTTATAACTCATCATAATACACCCTCCTCCAAAATGCCGGCCTAGGCTAATGCACACTCCTGGCTGGGCAAGTTGTACCTCTTCCTGGGGTGCTATTCACATCAAAATCTATATTAATATCAACTTCTAGACTTTTGCAGCATTCAAACATTTCTTAGTTCCTACCCAGCACACAGTAGATATGCCTGTTAAATTAAATAACAGAGGACTAGTTGGGACAGGGGTAGAAAAAAAGAAGACATTTTATAGTCATATTCAATAGCCAGGGTTCAGCTCTTTTCAGTGGCTTATCAGTCTATCTGATCGTTGCTATTCAGGTGTTAGTGGCATACGGTTTGAGAGAAATAGTGTTCTCAGAGATAGATGTCAGTTAAAAATAGAATTTTAAAGGTCCATTTTGATGCAAACTTCTCGCTTAACTTGAGGCCACAAGGAGAGGTTGACAGACAAGCTTTACATCCTCTACTTGCAATCAGTTTGCTCCCGACCGTGATTCCAAGTATTAACCTTGTTCTATCAAACCCCTGGAGTGTGGGGCTGAGAAGACAAGAACGTGCTGAGGGGAAGCTGAGATCATCCAGAATAGCTAATGAGCCACCAGATTTGATCTTTAGGGGAAAGGAAAAAATGGCCTTGGTATAGAGAACAAAACAAAAGAATATATTCCTGTGGTACCCCAGTCACGGCTTGCTTTGTTGCCAACACAGTCTAGTGCAATGCCTGATTGCTTTGTTTTTTTGCCCCAACAGAAGATCTGGATATTGACAAAATGGGGATTCAAATTTTTAGTTATTTTATATGTGTTCCCATATGTTATACAATGCTCCTAATTGATACTGGATACTGAATAAGTGAAAAAAAATCTTTAAAAAACCCCAAAAATCATAACAAGAAAAGATCATAGAAATATGGCCTATTAAAAGATAAAGGAGACTGTGATAGAATTGAATAATCCATTCCTCCTGTTGTTGTTCTTGTCCTTAAGGTTTATAAAATTCTGTAACAGAAGTTACAGATACAATGTGATAATAAGGATGCATTAACAGAAATACGCATAAGACAGCAGAAGCCAACACTATGAGTCTTCCTCAGGAGTGTGTTAGCGTGTCTGTCATCTTAAATGGTGCCTTATTTTAGAGGTTGCATGCTATGTATTTGTTATTTCTACTTTATAGAACATAACAATGGTTCTTTTGTTCTCTTATTATTGTATACATAAATTTGGCATTAAATTTGGTATTGTGAAAGGATGTGAATCTCAGTGTTCTTAAAATAATTTGGTTTCTTGGCATACTATCAAAGCCAATTTAACTTCTGAGTTCAATTTGGGACACAAGGAAATATCTAGGATTTGGCTAAAGGTGGGAAAGATTTAATATTCCAATAAGTCCATTTCTAAGTAAATTAATAATGAAAATATTTCAATTTAGCTAAAAAGCAGTGTATTTGATTTAATTTGGTAGTATAAGAAACTTGTACTACTGTTTTTAAGCTGATTCAGTTTATAAAAGAAAATTAAAAGGCTCCAGCACCTCACTACTGTGAGCCATACACAATTTTAAAAAAGGAATCAAATGAATAGGGAGATATCAAATTGAGAAGCCCCATTCCTCCATATCAGTGGTCCTCATGGTGTGGTTTCTGGACCAGTGGCGTCAGCATGGCCCAGGAAATTGTTATAAATGCACATTCATAGGCCCCACCCCAGATCCACTGAATCAGATTCCTGAAGGTTCATTGATCTGGTTTTTAACAAACCCTTCAGGTGATTCTGATGCTACTTTATCACCTTCAGGTGATAAAATTTGGAAGAATTATTATACAAAAAGGCAGAGTTAAACTCCTTATGTCTTCCATTTATATTGTAAACACATGTACATATACACATATACACAGTTTTTCTTTACACAGAAGGAACTATATTACACAAACTGTGTGATTGTTGCTTTAATTTTTTTTAACTACACCATTTATCTAGCAGGTCTTTCCATGTCTGTGCTGAAAGGCCTATTTCACATTTCAGAAGATTATACAGCCTTTCACTGGAATAGGCCAATGGAATGCCATATGCCTTAGATGGTCCAACCAGGTCTTTGGTGTGATCATTCCTGCTATTAGCGGCTTGTTAGTTTTATCATGAACATTCTTGCTGGTGCGCCTTGGAATACAAGCGTAAGTATATCCTTGAATACATTTTTTAGCAAAAGAGATTCAGGATAATAAGGAAATGTATGTTTTACATTTCAATGCTTATGACCTAATTGTCTGAAAATGAAGTTGTACCAATTTACATTTTAAGCATGGTTTACTAGCATTGCCTATTTTTCTAAATCTTCACTGACACTGGGTATTATCAAACTTATTTTAACTGTCATCAATTTAATTGATTAAATATGGCATCCATTATTGTTTGTTTGCATTTCTTTAATATGAGGATAAGGATTGTCATTTTATGTTTTTATTGCTCTTTATGTTCCTTTTCAGTGACTTCTCCATTGTCTTTTGGGTTAAGCCTATTTTGTCCTTGCTATTTGTATAAACTTTTGTACATTAAGAAAACTAGTCTTGGCTTGTCACTTGTTTCTACTATATTTCTTATTAGTTAAGATTTTTTTTTAGTTGGTCATAACTTTACAGATTTGTTAATGTTTCCTGTTCACACTCTGTGTTGTCATCTTCCTGAAAGAACTTCCACCAATTTCAAAATCCCAAATAAATTCACCCATTTTCTTCTAACCATCGTAGTTTAGTTTTTAATTTCCATAATTTACTTTGGTAAAGAAATGAATTATAATTATTTTTGTTTTTTCATATACTAGTGTCTTGGTCTAACATCCCTTAGTGAAGTTCTCTTTTCCCAATGATTTGTATATCACCATTACCCTGATCTGGAGAACTTGGAGACATTATCTGATAACCAATTGGTTCTCTATTTTTAAGCTATTTTAGTTTGGAGGGCTCTGTTAGCAGTTTTTATACTAGATAGGACTACTTTTACCTCATTTATTCTTCTTTCTGGGAAATGTCATAACACTTTTCATGTGTTTATTTTTCATGCTAAACTTTGTGTCATTTTGTCAAGTACAAAAATAAATTTGGATGAAATGTTAACACACTGAATTTATAGTTAATAAATGGAACTTTGTCAATGCACAATATAGCACTGTTCTATAAAAGAATACAAATCATCTCTGATTTTACTGAAGTCTTTTTTTATGTAATAGAAATCCAAGTTTTCTTCATATAGTTCCTTCACATTTCTGGTTAACTTCAATACTGGGTATTTCACTTTTTTGTTGCAATTGTAACTGGTTTCCTCCTCCCGTTTTATTTTCTAATGCAAAAACCAATGTTTACACATCTGACTGTTAACTACTAAAAAATAAAAGACCTAAAACAGATTTGTTGAGAACATGTCTTAAAGATATTATTCTTTTAGAATTGCCCACATGAGAAAATACCCATTTACTTCCTGTGGCACATGATTTTTTGACACAGATTAACGTGGCTTTACTTGATAAACCAGTTTATCAGCCATTTAGAATATTCCAAAACTAGAATTTTAATTCTAAAAAATTTCCAAATATGAATTTCCAGAAATGGTTGGGTCAATGGAGAGAACACTGAGGTCCCAGTGAAGAATTTATTTATTTATTTATTTATTTATTTTGGGGGGGTGGTTATTAACTGTTTTTTAGTACTTTGTTCTATTAATGTCCCAACACAGTTATCTCCATTTCCCCATCACCACTTTCCCTTGCCCTACCCACGCCAACCTCCCACTCTCAATCCCACTCCCCCTTGGCTCTGTCCATGGGTCCCTCATTCATGTTCATTTACATCCCTTTCCCTTCTTTCCCACGTTATTTCCCTCTCCCCTCCCCTCTGGTTACTGTCAGTTTGTTGTCAATTTCAATGTCTCTGGCTGTATTTTGTTTGCCAGTTTATTCTGTTGATAAAGAATTTAAAAGAACGACAACTGAACACGTCTATTGACATCAAAAGAATAGAAAGATTTTTTAAAAATGAGAAATAAAGAAGTGGTAGAATTTATTAGTCAGCCTAAGAACTTTAAATAAAAACAAAATAAAGCATAAAATGGCAAAGGGAAAACACAATACACAATATTAAAAGTAATAATGGGGGTGGTGACTGGTGTGGCTCAGTTTGTTGGCTGTTGTAACGCAAAGCAAAAGGCTGCCAGTTCGATTTCAGGTCAGAGCTCATGCCTGGGTTGCATGATCGTCCCCTATCCAGCACTTACCAGAGACAGCCTATCAATGTTTCTCTCTGACATCGATGTTTCTCTCCCTCTTTTTCTTTCTCCTTTCCCCTTTCTCTAAAATTTAATAAATAAAACCTTCCATAAAAAGAATAATGGGGCAATAACAAATATAAATTAAATACAATTAATGAGAAAATAATACTTTAGAAAACTAATGCAAAAGTTTAAAATAATCTGTGTTCTAGGTATAAACTAACCAAAAAGAAAAGATGAGAAAGCAAAGTTGATGATTTTATTCCTAGTTACTTTTACATATTAACTGTTTTATAAAGTTTCAGTTGATTCTATTGAATTTACTAGGAATACAATTATATAAGCAGCGATTCAAGTAGTTTTTGTCTCATTCTCACCAAAGTTTGCACCTTTAGTTTTTATCTCAAAGTTCAGCTGCACATGCTATTATTTTTTAAGTTAATATTAATAGTGGGGATAGCTGTCATTACTGTCTTATTCTTCATATAAAAATAAAACTTTCAATGTTTGACCTTTCAACTTGATGCTATTCACTTGAAAAATATATATTTCTGATAAATGTATAATATTCCTTTAATGTACCACTATTACATTTGCTAACATTTAGTATTTTCCATAACATTCATAAGATTGTATTAAGTAAGAATATTGTATTTTGTCATCTCTATCAGACTTTTTAAATATTATGTCTTTGTACAAAAATAATTGGAAGCTTGCATTCTTTATGTTGAAAAGTTTGAATAATTTGTAAGTTAACTTTTTTTTGGAGGTTTAAAATTCCTCTTTGAAAATTATTTGAATATTAGAATTTCTTTTTCCTATTGCTTTTTAATAAATTTCATAATTATTTATCAACTTGAGTTTCACATCTTCTCTGGTGTCGCATTGGTTAACTTTAAGGTTCATAAAAATCTGAAAAAATTTAAATGCATTTAATAGAGATTTTCTATATAACATTTCCTTTATGCGATTTTATATTTTGTGCATTTGTGTTTTCTTTCTTTATTCTCTGTTTCCAAAATATAAAGTTATTAATCAACTTAAAATTGTTTCCATTTTCTAATCCATTATTTTAATTTTCATCTTTGCCATCTCTTTTTTCCCACTCTGCAAATTTTTTAAAAATATTCTATATCCACCTTTTTTTTAACTGCTAAATAATCTTTCAGCCAAGGATATTCTGAAACCTCAGTTTGGAAACTCTCTTTACAATCTGTCTTACATTCTTTTGAATTATCTAAATTGTGACATCTTTCTCCTTTTGGTTCATGCTGTAATATAAAAGAGGATGAGTGTTATTTCACATAAAGCTTGCCTGATATGGTGGTTGACCAACTTGGTCATATGATTTAATGTCAACAATCATGTGCTTCTGATTAAAAGATGTATTGTTTTTTGTGGGTTTCATACACTGATTCTGAAGGCAGTCCAAAAAATAGTTTGAAACTTGCTTTCGCCAAGGCTATTGTATAAAAAGGAGCACTCCTTTGGATGTGTAAGCACTTCTTTTTGTCTTTTAAGAGCTCATTACCATGTAGTCAGATGCTCTTTCACTGTGGCTAGAAATCAGAAAGGCAGATAAACCAGGAATAAAAAGCAAGAACTCAGCAGGGCTGGGAAATCTGTGGTCGTCCTGAGCTGATCTTCTTTCAGTCTAAAATGCAGTCATTTATTTCAAGGGGAAAAGTAGCTGCATTTATTTATAGCTATTAGACAAATATGCAAAGTAAAATTCTGTTTTTCTAAATAAAGAAAAGCACAAGACAGTATAAATACTTCAAAAAAGAGCATGCTTTTGATAAAGTGTAATGAAGAGATGAATTCCAAAAAGGACATGGGTAAAGATGAAGTTCTTATGCATGCTTTAGCCAATGCTAGGGTTCTGAATACCCTCATAATATCCTTATATATTATAATTCTGTCATTTAATTTGAATAGTTAATGTCATTTATGAAGAAAGTAGTCATATTGCATATCTTTTTAAATGAATCATGTTTCCCTTTAAAACGTGCATTTTTATTCCATTTTGTTAATGCATATCTTTTCCTGCATTATATCTGCTAAAATGCCAACCTTGCTATGTTGGCAAAATCAATAATTAAATAGCTTTACAATAATTACCTCCCAGTAACACACTTTTCCACCTTAACAACACAAACCGAATCCACTAACATATAACATTACACAAATATACTGGTGAGAAAGTCATCATGTGAGAATATAACTTGGTTTACAAGCATTTTGAATTACACTTTAAACACCAAGCTTGCCTAGGCAGAAGCACTGAGTAAGCTTCCTGAGCCAGTCTCATGCCTTTCAGCTCTATACTTACGAAGAGCAACACTTAATATTCTTGTGGCTCTAGGAATTTGAAATCAACCTTAAAATGTACAAAACCTCCAAAAGCCTTCGAATCCCTGCAATGACAATATAAATGGCATTTCTCCTAAATTTTCCAAGTGTTTTCTAAGTTTTTCAGTAAACCAGTCATTTTGTATATAAGCCACCAGGAACTAACCATCTTAACAGCTAACACAGATGACCATCCTGCCGAAGGAGCTGGTCGTGCACAAACAAGTGGGCCAAAAAGATGAAAAGATCAGAGAATTACCCTCAAGTTATTTCTGGGTTCACATAAGACAGAAGTCATCACATTTTGAAAATAAATATGACTTTTTTCCAAAAAAGATATATATATTTTAAAAATAAATACATAAAAGTAAAGTTAAAAAAAGCCCTTAAAATCCCCAAACTCAGACCCATTGCCATCCTTTGGCAAACATTACTCCATACATCTTTCCAGACGTATTCACAGGACAAATGTAACTTGAATTCAAGTAATGGAAAAGTTAAAGTGTAGTACTCCCCAGCTTTGTATAACATTTCCATTGCACAAAATGTGTCTTAAAAATATCTTTAAATTAATACAAAACTAGGAAAAAGTGTTAAAAAACTTTTAAAGTTTGAGACAACATGTGCTTTTTGAAATTTGGTTTGCAAAGTGCCTTGCATGGAAGGAGGGCAAACAGAAACCTAGAAGAAAGCTGATCACACCAGATTGGTAGGTGGAAAGTTTAAAAACCAGGGAACTTACAAGCTGAATGCACCCAATTGAGTGACCCCACCAAATACATAGAATTAAGATAAATCATAAATCTTTGTTGTATTAAGCCACTAAGTTTTACAATGGCTTGTTAAGTAGCAACTGAAATGATAACTAACATTTTTTATGTAACTGGCCAAACATTGTAATAAGTACTTTATATGTGCTTTCTTGTGTAAGTTTCAAATTCCTTTTATTTTCTTTATTCCTAACATCATTGTCAAATCCTCACTTTTGCCCCAAGAGAAAAAAAAAAAAAACTTAAAGCTTTTTAGTTGGAGTTCTAGACTTCTGGCTGCTCTTACCCCACCTTTTCTTCTGTATGTCAGCAGTGAGAGTTATTTTAAATGCACATTAAACCATGCCCCAGCCACAAATGTCAAACTTCTCTCCAATCTATCTCTCCAGCATATTTATCAGTTTTGCTCTTTTACTGACTCACTACTTGATTCTCCTCCAACCCCACCCCAGAGGTCTCTTTGTCTGGAAAGACCTTCTCCACTCCCATTAACTTCACCTGCATAATTTTCACCTACCATTGCAAGTCCAGCTCAGATATAATCTCTTCCAGGAAGCCTTTCTTTTGACTATCACTGTCTAGGATTGATCAGGTACTCCTACTGGGAACTCATAGGACACCACTGATACAGTTATAAACACTTTGTCACAGCACTGTATCTATTGTATTTGTTTATAAGTCTAGCACCTGCATTAGACTGTAAAAGCAAGGGCTTGCTGACCCCAGCAATTGCTATGTAGCAGTATGGCCTTAGGCATTTACTTGAGCTCTCTGTGCCTCCACATTCTGTATCTGTAAAGCTGAATCTATCTCATACAGTTTTGTTGTAAGGATTAAATTAGTTGGGTATATATTGTGTTTAGAAGGACTCAAAAATTTAAACATTATTTTTATTATTGTTCAATGTAAGTTTATTGAATGTAACAAAACTGAAAAGATAGATAGGATTTAGAGAAACATGGTGGGTAAAGGGTGAAGGAGGGATGAGAGAGAAAGGATGAAATACAATCAAGGTATTGAAGGTATAAGTAATGCCCTCCCTGACTCAGGACAGGGTGTCTCTCTCTACCCAGGCACTAAGACCAGAAACATAGGAGCTCAGTTCAGAAAAACCCAGGAAGCTATACTGAGATGTCTCATAATCTTGCATCCATCATCCCTCAATTCAACAGTATACATCCTTCATTTTTTTTCTCCAAATGCATGTTAAATATGTACACTTATCTGTGTCTCAACAAACACCATTCTAGTCTGACATTATTATTTTCCTTGTAAATAACCAGAGTAGCCTCCCAATAGGTTTCTATTCCCACCTCTTGACCTTGGAGCAATTTATTCACCAAAGACTAGTTAGAAAAATTTCTAAAAGTGGCATTTAAGTAGTTTAAACCCTTTGTTTTAAACCACTGTAGTCACAGTATTCTCAACGTCCTACGTGCTAGAGCTGTGCCAACCTAATGACACTTTCCCTCTCTTCTTCATTATTACTATCTAGGAGTAGTGGGTTCCTTTCAGTTTCTTACTCAGCTTTTTCTAACCACAAGGCCTCTGTACAGCTTATTCTTTGTCTATTCTCTTTCCTTTGTACTCCAAATGGTTTGACTTTCTCATATTTCAAGACTCAGCTAAACCATATGCTCAGAGAAGTAAGCTGTCTTATTCTTTCTTGTAGTAGCATCATTCTCTGACCTATTAGATTACTTACAAGTATCCTAAATAAGTATTTATTTTTCTGTTTACTTATTTAATGTGTTTCTTCCTCACTATAATCTCTGGTAGAAAGTAAAAATGGACTAGTACATAGAATGATGGTTAATTACACTGGTATTTAATGGAGTTTGAGTATTAATTTTTGCTTTAATGGATTTTTTATTCATAGCGATAAATATATATATATATATATTCAAACATATAATTTAAAAAAAGTTAATTTTGTAATTGAGTAACTTCTCTGAGCTTAATACTCTACCTGTGCTCCTCTGTGCTGAAATGGATTTTAATTATTTTTTAATTTTTTATTGTATTTTTTCCATTACTACTTAGTCCCCTTATATCCCTCTCCCCCCACAATCACCGTTGTCCATATCCATGAGTCCTTTTCCTTTCTGCTCAATCACTGAACCATCTAAACTGCCCCAACTCTTAGGTGTCATTCAGCTCTCTATATATGAGTCTGTCTCTATTTTGCTTGTTAGTTCAATTTGTTCATTACATTTCACATATGAGTGAAACTGTATGGAATTTGTCTTTCTCTGACTGGCTTATTTCAATTCACAGGTTATCCAGGTCCATTTATATTGTCACAAATGGTAAAATTCTTCTTGTTTTATGGCCCAGTAGTATTCCATTGTGTAAATGTCCTATAGCTGTTTTATCCACTAATCTACTGATGGATACTTGGACTGCTTTCATATCTTGGTGACTGTAAATGATACCTCAATGAACATGGGGATGCTTATGTTCTCTCAAATTAGTGTTTTGGGTTCCTTCAGATATAGTCCCAGAAGTGGGATCACCAGGTCAAAAGGCAAATCCATTTTTTAATTTTTGAGGTATCTCCACACTGCTTTCAACAGTGGCTCCACCAATCTGCATTCCCACCAACAGTGCAAAAGTGTTCCCCTTTCTTCATATCCTCTCCAGCACTTGTTTGTTGATTTCTTGATGATAGCTACTCTGACAGATGTGAGATAATATCTCATTGTGGTCCTAATTCGCACTTCTTTGATGATTAGTGATCAGCATCTTTTCATATGCCTATTGGTCATCTGTATGTCCTCTTTGGAGAGGTGTCTATTTACTTCCTTTGCCCATTGATTAATTGGGTTGTTTGTATTTTTGGTGTTTAGATTTGTAAGTTCTTTATAAAATTTGGATATTAAACCTTATCAGATATATCACTGAATATGTTCTTCCATGCTGTGGATTGTCTATTTATTTTGTTGATGTTTTCCTTTGCTATATAAAAACTTTTTAGTTTGATGTAGTCCTATTTGTTTATTTTTTCTTTTGTTTCCATTGACTGCGGATACAACTGATAAAATATTGCTATGTGCAATGTTCAAGATTATGGTGCATATGTTTTCTTCTATCATTTTTATGGCTTTAGGTCTGACATTTAAGTCTTTGATCCATTTTGAATTTATTCTTGTGTGTAGTATAAGAAGGTGGTCTGGTTTTATTTTTCTGCATGTATCTGTCCAATTTTCCCAACACCATTTGGTGAAAAAAGTATCCATAGTCCATTGTATGTCCTTGCTTCTTCTGTTGAATATTAATTGACTCTAAAGGTATGGGTTTATTTCTGGGATCTCTATTTCATTCCATTGATCTATGGGTCTGATTTTATGCCAGTACCAGGCTGTTTGATAACTACTACCTTGTAGTATAGTTTGATTTTAGGTAGCATGATTCCTTCAACTTTGTTCTTCTTTCTCAGGATTGCTGTTGCTGTGTGGGACTTTTTGTGGTTCAATATAAATTTTGGAAATATTTGTTCTAGTTCTGTGAAATACATCATTGGAATCTTAATAGGAATTGTGTTGAATCTATAGATTGCTTTGGGTAGTATGGACATTTTAATGATGTTAATTCTTCATATCCATGAATTCAATTTATGGTTATATTTATTTATATCCTTTTCAAGTTCCTTCTTTAGTGTCTTATAATTTTCTAAGTACAAGTCTTTCACATCCTTGATTAGGTTTATTCCTAGGTATTTTATCCTTTTTGAAGCAATTGTGAATGGGTTTGTTTTCTTAATTTCCCTGTTACTTCATTATTGGCATATAAAAATGCAACTGAATTTCTGGATATTAATTTTGTATCCTGCTACTTTGCTGAATTCATTTATCAGTTCTAGTAGTTTCTCGATTGAATCTTTGGGGTTCTCTAGGTACAGTATTATCTCATATGCAAATGAAGACAGTTTTACATTTTCCTTTCCAATTTGGATGCCGTTAATTACTTTTTCTTATCCTATGGCTAGGACATCCAGTACTACGTTGAATAAGAGTGGTGAAAGCAGACATACCTGTTTTGTTCCTGATCTTAAGAAGAACACTTATAGTTTTTGCCCATTGAGAATGATGCTGGCAGTGGGTTTGTCATATATAGCCTTTATTATGTTTCAGTCTGTTCTTTCTATTTCCACTTTGCTGAGAGTTTTTTATCATAAATGGGTGCTGGATTTTATCAAACGTTTTTCTGCATCTATTGATATGATCATGTGGTTTTTATCCTTCATCTTGTTTATGTGTTGAGTCACACTTATTGATTTGCAAATGTTGTACCAACCTTGCATTCCTGGAATAAATACCACTTCATCATGGTGTATGATCTTTTTGATATATTGCTGTATTTGCTTTGTTAATATTTTGTTGAGGATTTTAGCATCTATGTTCATCAGGGATATTGGCTTATAATTTTATTTCTTTGTAGTGTCTTTATCTGGTTTTGGAATTAGGATAATACTGGCCTCATAAAACAATTTGGGGAGGCTTCTCTCCTCTTGAATTTATTGAAATAGTTTGAGGAGAGGTTTTGGTTCTTCTGGGAATGTTTGGTAAAATTCACCTGTAAAGCTATCTGGTCCAGAGCTTTTTTTGTTGTTGTTGTTAAGAGTTGTTTTTTAGTTTTTAGTTTTTTGTTTAGTGTTTCAGTTTCACTAGATGTGATGTGTCTATTCAGATTTTCTGATTCTTCACAATTTAATTTTGGAAAATTATATGTTTTTAGGAATTTCTGCATTTCATTGAGGTTGTCCAGTTTGTTAGCATATGGTTGTTCATACTGTTTTCTTACAGTTCTTTGTATTTGTTTGGTTTCAGATGTTATTTCTCCTTTCTCATTTCTGATTTTATTTTGGGGGTCCTCTCTCTTTTTTTCTTAATTATTCTAGTTAAAGATTTGTCCACCTTGTTTATCTTTTCAAAGAACCAGCTCTTTGATTCATCAATATTTTAAATCTCTTTTAAAGACTCTATTTCATTTATTTCTGTTCTGACCTTTATTATTTTCTTCCTTTTTTGGGCACTGTTTGTTGTTCTTTTTCAAATACCTTTAAGTGTAAAGTTAGATTGTTTATTTGAGCTTTTTCTTAATTTTTGAGATGGCCTTTAATGCCATGAATTTCCTTCTTAGGACTGCTTCCCAGTGTCCTACACATTTTGGGTTGTTGTGTCCTCATTGTCATTTGTTTCAAGTTATCTTTTGATTTCTTCCTTGATCTCATTGTTGAGCCATTCATTGCTTAATAACATGTATTTTAGCTTTCCTGTCTTTACATGTTTTTCATTGTTCTTCTTGTGATTGATTTGTAGTTTCATAGCATTGTGGTCAGAAAACATGCTTCATATGATTTCAATCTTCTTAAATTTATTGACACTTGTTTTGTGTCATAACATGTGGTCTATCCTAGAAAACATTCCATGTGCACTTGAAAAGTATGTATATTCTCTTTAAGGTGAAATTCTCTGAAGATATCAATTAAATTCATCTGATCTAATGTGTTGTTAAAGGCTGTTGTCTCCTTGTTTGTTTTCTGTCTGGAAGATCTATCTAATGACATCAATGGCGTGTTAAAATTCCCTACCATGACAGTATCTCTGTCATTCTCTCCCTTTATGTCCATCAAGATTTGCTTCACATATTTAGGCTATCCTATGCTAGATGCATAAATATTATATCTTGAGTCATATCCTCTTGTTGGATTATTACATTTATCCTTATGTAGTGTCCTTCTTTGTCTTTCACTATTGCCTTGGTTTTAAAGATTTTTTCAGATATAAGAAATTCTACCCCAGCTTTTTTTCCCATTCCTTTTGCATCAAATGTCTTTTTCCATCCCTTTACTTTTAGTCTATGTGTGTCTTTTGATGTGACTTGGGTCTCTTTGTAGCAGCATATTCAGCTATTCTATGTCTTTTGGTTGGAGCATTTAAGACATTTACATATAAGGTGATTATTGATAGATACGTATTTAGTGACATTTTATTGTTAGACTATTTTCCTGTTTTTTTTTTTTCTTTCTCTTTTCTTAAAGCAAGTCCTTTAACATTTATTGCAGTACTGGTTTGCTGTTAACAAACTTCTTTAGCTATTTCTTGTCTGGGAAGATCCTCATTTCTCCTTCAATTTTAAATGATAGCCTTTCTGGACGAAGTAGCCTTTGTTATAAGTTCTTGCTTTTCATCACCTTGAATATTTTACACCACTCCTTTCTGACCTGAAACTTTTCCATTGAGAAATCAGATGGCAGTCCAGTTGGTGTTCCCTTCTATGTAATTAACTACTTGCTTTTCTCTTGCAAGTAGTTACAAGAGAAGCTTTTAGGATTCTCTCTCTTGCTGCTTTTAGGATTCTCTCCTTGTCTTTAATCTTGCCATTTTAGTTATATATCTTGGTGTAGGCCTCTTTAGATTCAACTTGTTTGGGACTCTCTGAGATTCTTGGACTCGTGTGTCTTTTTCCTTCATTTCATTAGGGAAGTTTTCAGGCATTATTCTTCTAATAGGTTCTTGATCCCTTCCTTGCTCTCTTCTCCTTCTGGTACTCCCACGATATGGATGTTGTTATGCTTCATGTTGTCCAAAACATTTCTTAAACTATCCTCATTTTTTTTTAATCCTTTTTTATTTTTGTTTTTCTGCCTGGGTATTATTTTCTACCTTGTCTTCCAAATCACTTATTCAATCCTCTGCTTCATCTAACCTACTGTTTCTTCCTTCCAGAGTATTATATATTTCAGATGTCATATCCTTTATTTTTTACTGGTGCTTTTTCAAGGTTTCTATGTATTTTTTTCATGCTGTTGAGTATCCTTATAATCATTACTCTAAACTTTCTATCTGATAAATTACTTGCCTCCATTTCATCTAGTTCTTTTTCTGGAGAATTCTCATATTCTTTCATTTGCGATGTTTCTTTGTCTTCCCATTTTAGTTGCTTCTTTGTGTTTGTTTCTATGTCTTAGGTAGATTGCAAAGATTCTGGTATAGGCCTTTGTCAGACTATGGTTATGACTGTCCCTGGACAACCTGTTTGGAACTATCAGTGATGCACATCATGTAGCTCTCTCTGTTGGATTTGTTTATGTGCAGAAAGAACCAGGCTGAGCACCAAGGCTGGGTTTTATCAGCACCAGGCCCAGGGGAGTATCAGCTAAAGTCTCAGAGATCCCAGAGATCTACCTTAGTTTGTAAAACTAATCACTGGATAGCCTCAGGCTGTACTCAGCAGCCCAGTTTAAATTCCATAGGGTGAGGCAGAGTAATTCCTGTGGGCAGGGCTATTGCTTTCCTTCAGGCTAATGCCACTTGGGGAGGAGTACTCTGCCTGAGAAAGATGGGTTCTGTAGTATGGGGAATAACTGAGCACAAGGATCCTGGCAGCTGTTCCTTCAGTTCCCTCCCCTGAGCCACCAATCTCAGACTCTCCTCATGTGTTTCTAGTCCATTCTGCTCTCTTTGCTGAGCCCAGGGTAAGTGGCTGCAAATGAAATTTTGTGCATTAGCCCTTTAATAGACTCTCTGAGTCTCCAGCTGTCTCTCACTGGCAGACAGAAACCGTGCTGCTTTTTACAGCTGCATGTTATCCGGATTCCTTTCCTGGCTCTGCTGCTGTAGGCTGGGGAGCCCAGCTTTGGGTTTAGATTCAATACTTCTCAGGGGGAGCCCCTCAGATGCTGAAACATCCCTCCAGAACTTCATTTGCTATCTGTGGGATCCCAGCCAGCCCCCTCATACCTCCTCAACACCCCTTACCAGTCTCATTGTGGTGATGTGGCTTCTTCCATCTGTCCATGGTTATAAGGCTTCTCTCCAGCTACTGTTCAGTTGGTTATTCAGGATAATTTCTCTATCAGTTAGTTGTAATTCCAGAATGGTCCTGAAAAAAGGTTAGTGTAGCTTCCACTTACTACTCTTCCATCTTGGGTCTCCAGTGTCCATGAGTTTTTTAAGCTCTGGATGGCACAGAGGATAGTGATGATTGGAAAATCATGGGCATTGATGACAGATTTGTGTGACTCTGGGGCTGGCTGAGCTTGCCTATGTCCCTGACGGCAGAGGGGTCAGAGAGGAAGCATCTCTGTCCAACTGGATCTCAGGCAGATTCTTAACTATCTTTTCCTTTTCTTCTTATAAATAAGGTATAGCAGGTTTCAATAAGGCTTCACCACAGACTGATAATGGATCTCTCCATGCACAACATGAAACAGTTGCAATGGTTTGTAGGCTATATCCAATAGCAAAATCTTGGTTGTACATTGTATAATAGCTAGAGTCATACAGGTTTTTGTTTATTTGTCAGAGAGGTTCTCATAGGAGGAAGTAACAGGAGATGTGACTTCTTTTCATTTTTCTGAACTTTCGGAATCCTTGAACTCATCAGCAGTGGAGGAAACGATGAGTCAAATTCCTTGAGTTGGGTGGACTTTTTTATATTTTAACAGCCAATTTAGTATGCCTCTAGGGACACTGACTGTAGAGGACACATTTCCTTTTGCTACTTGGTATTTGGATATATGGGAACACTATTGGCTGGGTTTCACAGCACCACACTGAATTAAGCAAAGCAAAATATCTCAATGTATGGTTAACATCACCTTGTAAGCCAAATATCAAAAGTTCCAGTGAATCATTAGAGTCACCCTTAGGACTGACACACCAAAAAGAAAATGCCAGTTTAACTGAATGGAAATTCCACAGCACCTCTAAGTCAGCTGTTCTGCAATCTAATACAAGCAAAGATAAAATAGTGTTTTAAAGCATCAATATAAAAATGTATGCAAACAACTCTAAAGAGAATTTCAACAATAAGAATGATGTTAATTCCAAATATTCTCATAATAATAATATTAAATCTCTAGGTAGTTCCCAAGAGCAGCTTAAATTAAATCCTCACTGTTCATCCCTGCCTTATTTGTACTTGTTTATTTCTTCCACTCCTGCCCAGTCCTTCTTTGCTTTTATGTTTTCTTTTTTACTCATAGCCATTGCTTCTTTTTTTTTTCTTTTGGCAGTTTCCAAGTTATTTGGTTTTGGAATTTTGTGTTTGTTTCCTGAATCAATAAATACTACACTAAACAATGTAAAAGTGGCTACTATTGTTTTTCCTCTGCTCCCTCTACTTGGGGACCACCTAACTCTGGAATTCTCTCTCTAGATTTGGTCCAGAAAATGAAATCAAGTGACATTATAGCCCTCTTGAATCATTTTCAGAGGAATTTGGCTGGAATGGGGAGAGCCTCTGGGATTTGGAGGATGACTAGGTAAGGGAAATAGATGAGTATTTTGGGCAGAAGAGGTGGCACCTGGGGCAAGATCCTATCCAAGAAAAAGGCATCTAAAATGTTCACAGTTCCTTCTTTGCCTCAAAAAATGACATTTATTCAGAGGAAAATTTTTAAAAATGACAATATATGTCATCTCTTGGCTTCATTCTCACCCTACTCCTGCTTCTCCTCAGCCTCCTAAGGGTTGAAACTTCACTGGGGTGAGGTGGCAGATCAGCCCCTCTCAGATGAGGTCAGCAATATTGAGGGCCTTTCCTCGATGGAGGTATTGTAGATTTAGGTCTTGGTGTCTGGAAGAGTCATCTTGTCTTCTTCTTTCACCCAGTTTATAGCCACACCCTTACAGCCAAAATGTCTTCCCTTCTAATTCTGTGGTTACAGTCTTCAGAAGATCATAGTTGATGACTAAAAAAACCTGCTCTACATCAATGCCTCTGGTCAGCAGGTCAGTGGTAATCAGTACTCTGCTAGAGCCAGAGCAGAACTTCTTCATTATTACATCTTGTCCGTTTGGGTCCATATCTCCATGCATGGCAGAGACAGTGACATCTCAGGCATGCCTCTTCTTACTGAGCCAATCAACCTCTCTTTGAGTGTTGATGAAGATGACTGCCAGGGTGATGGTGAGGATTTCATGCAAGTCACACAGTGTGTTTAACTTCCACTCCTCTCATTCCATATTGATATGGAATTGGCAGATACCCTCCAGATCAACTCTTCCTTCTTGACAGGAGTCTGAATGGGGTCCATCATGAACTTCTTGGTCACCTCAAGCACATCAGAAGGCACTGTAGCAGACCACCTGAGTGTTGCCATTGAGCTTTTGGAATATGTCATAGATCTGGTCTTTGAATCCACAGCTTAACATTTCATCAGCTTCATCCAGTACAATATCTTGCTGTATTTGGGAGACAGGTATCTATAGCTAAGAATATCATATACATGCTCTGGGGTGCCCGTGGTGATATTGGAAGCTCCCATCTGCAGGTTCTGCACCTCAGTGTGCACATTGGTAACTCAAAAGTAGGCATGTCAGGAGACACCCATGTAATCCCTTAAAGCCATGACTACCTTCTCTATCTGCTGTGCCAATTCTCTAGTGGGTACCAGGACCAAGGTCTGAGTAGATCCAATTCAATCTGTTACAGAACTGAGATGGCAAAAGTGGCCTCTTAATCCATGTTTGATTTGCTTGGATAGAATTCTTGATACCTAGAACTTTTAAAAACTATTTTATAACACTAAGGTCATTTTACAAGTGAGCACATGAGCTATAAATGGCTTTTCCTTCTACTCCTCCTTTAGTGGTCAGTTCCTTCAATTGTTACTAGAAGTTCTTATTAAAGACATCCATCTGATTTTTTGGATAAAACATCATGTTGAATGAATGACAGAACACATCTAGTGATTTTGGACTTTCCATCTTCTTAATGGAAAATGTTATTAGTGATACTTAATGACAGTTTACTCAGTGAGTGCTTAATATGTATCAAAACTGTTCTGATGCTTTAGATGTAATAACTCATTTCAGTTTACATCTGAGGGAATGGAGCATAAACAGGCCCTGTAAATACCTTAAGTTAAATATGTAAATGTTTGTGTAATGTAGTAGGGGGAAAAATAAACAGTGAGAGTTGACCAGCTATTCAGTAGTAGCAGGCCTTTGATAAATTACTGAACTTCACTGAGCCTTTCATGAACTTCACATAAGCCTTTCACTGAGCCTTTCATGATCCATAAGTAGATTCATAATTTCACCAAGTAGAGAAGCTTTAGAAACAACAAACTTCAAAGGCAGAACAGAAGATATGGATCCACAGAAAGAGACTGAGACCTATGGTCAGAGGTGGGAAGGGAGAGGATGATAGCATAAAATTAGCCTCATAATGTGCTTGTAGAGAATAAGTTCACTAGAGATGGACAAACTCTCTTCTCATGTTGCAATGGCCCACCACCTAAGGTAATAGCTTCTTATTTTTTCTCATTCTATATTTTATAGCTGCTGTAGCTTAAGTAAATAATTAAATGCTTAAGGTTAAAAAGGATTTTGCTAAACTTTAGGCTATGTGGTTGAGTAAAATGCAGTCTGGGGTTAAAATATTCTTATCAAATCCTCTTCTACCTCCTCAAAAACTCTGAAGCAAGAATTGCCAGGTATAAACTTGGGTTTAGCCATAATGATGTGGTTACTGATGTCTGGCTTGTACTATGGGGTTTACTGTTGAATTGTCTTAAGCTTGGGAACCACTAAGGGTAAAAAAAGAAGCTTCATTTTTCTGTGGAGATAATGTTATATGCAACCTCTGTGGCTCTGAAAGTATGCACGGAATTAAAGAGACAGTACAGATTAGATTAAATACAATAATCTTTGAAATACACTAGTATTTTGTTTTAAAATGCTTTTTAAACAAAAAAGAAGAAATACCTCTAAAATCACTTTAACTCTTCAGTTCACCTGAAATACGTGAACTTTAAGTAATCTCTTAATAATGTCTAAAAATCACTATTTTCATGAGCTAAAGCTTATAACATATGTTCCCATTATTCAGATGATAATATTGATAAAAGTTATGAATTGTTCTTTTACAGTTCATTTCAGCAGGGGTATAGAAACTCCTTCACACATAACAAACCTCACGGCAGAGGAACATTTTACTCAATGATTACTTTGGTGCACTAAGTTATACAGTGGTTGCCTAAAAGACATCACTTCCAAAAATCCTATTCCCTCTCCAGAGCTGGGGGACTGATACACATACACACACACACACACACACATATTTTAATCCAAAATGGCATGTATGACTGCTACTAACATAGTGGTGATCTTTGTACCTGGCATCTTATAGGTACACTGACCCTAAACCCAAGTCTACCTAAAAATTCTTGAATATCCCACTTCTCCAAAAAAC
The DNA here is from genome assembly GCF_022682495.2 of Desmodus rotundus. Taxonomy (NCBI): domain Eukaryota; kingdom Metazoa; phylum Chordata; class Mammalia; order Chiroptera; family Phyllostomidae; genus Desmodus; species Desmodus rotundus. The sequence goes on along the minus strand of NC_071392.1, from coordinate 128,517,566 downwards.
ATTGCCAACTGAAATGACTGGTTAATTGTTTCAGACTTGTATTGTCTACTGAAACACTTCTATCTGCCATTTTATTTTCCTATGTTCAGACATACCACATTGAATGAGTACTTCAAGGGGCAGGGCCATAGCACATTGCTAAAAATAGCCTGGTTTTGATGTTTTAGAAATGGGACCTGGCCATTTCAAGCAAGAGCTGAAATAATTACTCTTTATTTAACAAATTAGAGAGATTGAATTATATGTGTTTGTCTAAAAAGGGTGACAGTGTAATGGGGTGCTGAGCTAGAGGTCCCCCAAAATGGAGAAAACCCCCAAAGCAATTGCTTGGGATTGGGGGATGAGGGAAGCAGAGCAGGGCCATTGAGAGTTACTTTGCATATCTAAAGAACTAGGCCAGTGTTTTGGTAATGCTAAAAGCTGTGGCAGGTGCTGGAAACAAGGGAGATGGCATGACTCTAATCCATGATTCGAAGTAGCCAGAGGGACTTGCTGTGACTGCAGGAGCAGCTTGGAAGCAGTTCATATGTCATGGGGCCATGCATGGCCCTGGACTAACAATGGCAGCCAAAAAAGGCAGAAGAATCCAGACTACTGGGAAGAGCCAGAGATGGGGTTATGAAGGAAGATCCACACCAGGATTTAAACCCAGGTATAGGGCAGCCATTGCCCTCTTGACCATGTAGTGGCAGTGCAGGATCTTGGCCATATGCTTTGAAAGGATGCAGAAGGGTCACTGGACCACCATGAAGATGTGGTTTTGGATTAAGAGCAGGAGCCTAGCTAACTGAGCATGAATGACTGGAAGAAGCCAGAACACAGATGGGAATCTTCCCAGCTAAGCTACAGACTCTATTTCTTTTCTTGGCAGATGGTACCTCTGATGGGCCTGGTTTGGCAAGGGAGGGCAGGATTGTGCGTTTGTGGGTGTTTCTTTGTTTCTAAAGGGAATGAGATTTAACAGTAGAATTCTGCCATTATTCTAAACCTGTGTAATTTTTGAATAAATGGTTCCTTTCCTTTTCATAAGACTCTGGCATTGGGAGTCATGGTTCTTATCAGTGGCATCCAATAAAATCCAGAGTAATAGAACCCAAGGGTTCTGTTACACTGACATTGCCATGGTGCCTTTCAGCAGCATCTATCCTTATCCACTGAGACTTTACCAAGGTAACTAGATATCTGCCAAAGTGTTTTTAGGAGAGTCCAAATAAGGAAGTTTCTTTAAGACTGTTTAAAGATTGGTTTAGTAAGAATAATTCCATTGAGATGTTTATCTGTGAATCTTCTGAATTCTATTGTGTTGAACTTGTTTTTAAGTTGGTCTTTCATGGTTATTCCTCAACTACTATTTTCTCACCTCTCCTGCTTCTGGTTCATTCTCATTACCGTTTATTGATTGGAAGCATCATAAACTCACCAAGATGTTCTTTACTGTCTCCTCAGATCAACAGGAATCAGTCTTCATAAACATCTGCAGAATTCTCAGCTCCAACCTCACAGATACTACATTCAAGGAGTTGATCTTTTCAAATTTGACAACCCTTTAATAATGGAGTTCAGAATGGCACAGAGCATTGAACAAAAATGTCATGATTAAATGTTTTCTTATTCCATGCGTAAACATAGAAAAACACATTAAGTTTGATTTTATGATCTTTTTACCATCTTAGATAAAAATGCTTATGAGCAGTAGAGAAAAGTGGATAAGAGAACAGTTAGTGGGTTTGGAATCACGTTAAGTTAGACTTGAATTCTGACTGTATTTCTAGCTGTGCAACCTTGGCCAAGTTACTTACACTTCCTGAGAATTTTTATCCTCATCTTTAATATGGATAATGTTAACTTCATGGAGTTAGTTGAATTGTTAATAGAGATAATTCATGCTTGGCAAGTGTCTGCACATAGCATATACTCAATAAATATTAGTCAAATGAAGTACAAGGAAGACTTGACTAGAAGCTTTGAGCCTTGTGTTCTAAACCTGGTCCTACCATTAACCAGTATTTCACTTTGAAAAAGTCTCATTTCTTCATATAGAATATAGTATAGCTGAACCAGATTAGTGTTTTTCTAAATTTTCCTTGTCAATACTAGCATGTTTAAAATGCTACAGTCTTACATGGAACCCCATTATATAAAAACTATGGTACATTTACACAATGGAATACACAATGGAGCAGAAAGAAAGAAGGAGCTTCTACTCTTTGCGACAGCATGGATGGATCTGGAGAGCATTATGCTAAGTGAAATAAGCCAGGATGTGAAAGACGAGTACCACATGATCTCACCTATAAGTGGAACCTAATCAACCAAATAAGCAAGCAAGCAAAATATAACCTGAGACAGTGAAATTCAGAACAAACTGACAGTAACCAGAGGGCAGGTGGGAAGACATAAAGGGGGGAAAAGGGGGCAGGGTTTTCAGGAACATGTATAGAGGACACATGGATAACACCAATGGGGGGTAGGATCAAAGGTGGGAGGTGGGGATGGCTGGGGTAGGAGGGGATGGTGGGGGGAAATGGAGACAACTGTACTTGAACAACTTGAATAAAAAAATGTAAAAAAACCCCAAAACTATAATACATAAAAATGAAATACATGCTGCCCTAGTTGAAGTAGAATCTCAGAATAACATACACACATATATGTATCACTTGATTATTCATATGTGTTTATACATGCATACATGTATGCATATCACAATATATTATGCTAATAGCAAGAAGAAACTGCCCTTAAATTCCTAAAACCTCCACAATTAAGCATTCCAGAAAAAAAAACTGTAGATATTCAGCAGTTTCTCAAACAAAAGCTTTTGTTTTTATAAAATCTAGCATTGAATCACAATGAGCTGAATTTCAACTTTCTTTCATAGTTAATGGACAATAGACAAACTAATCTATACTGAGGAGATTTCTTTTCATCTTAACAGTCACATTCCTTTCATGTAAGCAATCCAATACTAAGTACTTACAGTGATTGCAATCTCTTCCAACATAATCTTCTATGGCACTTAAATATAATCACTACCTAGCCCAGGACAACTTGTGTCATCAATACACTCTCTTGTTGAGTAAACAAGATATGAAATTTAGTTTTGCTTTTTTTTCACATTCTGTAAAAAAGAAATTTGTTTTCAGAGTGAATATGCTGATGTTGGATTGGTCTGCAAATATTAACTTTTTTTTTGTATTTTCAAATATATTTTTTTAAATTTTTGTTGTTATTCAATTACAAAAACTATGGTATATTTACACAATGGAATTCTACGCAGCAGAGAGAAAGAAGGAGCTTATACCCTTTGCAACAGCATGGATGAATCTGGAGAGCATTATGCTAAGTGAAATAAGCCAGGCGGTGAGGGACAAATACCATATGATCTCACCTTTAACTGGAACATAATCAATAGAAGAAAAAAGCCAACAAAATATAACCAGAGACATTGAAGTTAAGAACAATCTAACAATAGCCGGTGGGGGTGGGGGACAGTGGGAAGAGGGGATTACAGGAACTACTATAAAGGACACATGGACAAAACCAAGGGGGAGGGTGGAGGTGGGGGAGGGAGGTGGGTTCAGCTGGGGTGGGGTGGAGGGATGGGGAGAAATATTAACTTTTAAAAGGGGATCTGCTAGTCATTTAGTTTGAGAAGAGAACATTCTTATAAGTGTATCTATTAATAGCATCAATACATATTACCATTGCCTAGCAGTTTAAATGTTGTATTATATAATTTGATTTAAATGACTGCTAAGTTGACATTTGGGTGGTCTGGAGCAAGGTCAAGATGGCAGCCTGGGATCCACAAAAAGGAGCCAGCACTAATTGGAGAAGAGAGTAGCCAGTGTCAGCCAGCAGAGATAACAAGGTAGATGGAACTTGTCTTTCTGGTAAGAGAAGGCTCACAGGTACATAACCCATCATCCCAGAGGATACCTTGGAACAGAAGCTGCCTGATAAACACAATAGCTATGGAGGTCTAACAGATCAGGGGAATAAATGAAGGGTACCAACAGTCAGACACTTGAGAGTACGTATATGAGTTCTGTCCAGAAAATATCCTGCCATGTGACTTGAAAAATGGAGATGTTTATTGAAGAAGATACAGGATACAAGAAACATTGTAGATGGTACAATGACACCTCAATACCCTTCAAAGTAGGCACCTTGGGATCTCACACAGTTCTCCCAGTTGCCATCAGCTTCCCCCTGATATTTTCCTGAATCTCATTGATGGTCTGAAATCTCTTCCTTTTCAAAGGTGATTTTAGTTTTGGAAAGAACCAGAGGGCATGAGATGCAAAATTTGGGCTATAGTTGGGCTGAGTCAACTGGGTGATTTGATATTTTGCTGAAAATCTCTTCAGGAGACATGATACATTAGCAGGCACATTGTCATGACGAAGCTGCCAATCACCAGTTGCACATAGCTATGGCCTTCTGAATCATTTGAATAGTTTCCATGGAGGAATGTTCAAACTTAACACAAAATTTGTTGCAGATCCATGGCTCTACTCACTCATCATTTTGAATGCAATGACCACACAGTACACAGGGTCACTCAACAGCATCTACCACCCCCACTGACTAGGACAGTGAAGTCATCATTGTTCACCCATGTGCAATCCAGTCCAGGTTACATCAATGTCACACAAACTGTTCTCGTTATATCAACAATTGTTGGACTTTTTCCAACAAACCTCATATGTATGAAAATGATTACAGGGATGAGATTTGGCCACCAAGACTTGGTAAGTACAGACTACTACATAAAAAAGTAGCTGCTATTCAATTCTTGGGTATGTGTGCCTAAGTCTTTCAAGAGAAGCCATAAATTTGGATTTTTATATGAATTCTTCATTGTAAGTATTGTCAATAACTTCATTTGGTTTTTAAAATGCTGTAAAAATGAAGGCAACCTTATGCTGGCCAAATGGAACACATTTTTTGGACCTACAAAGCCCTAGGACTTCAAATCTGAGATGTCAGTCTTGAATTCTATACTTGTAGGTGTATGCCTATAAATTTGGCCCTGATTCAGGGTGAAACCCTCTATAAACTCTTTTCATCTTTGTTATAATTCATTCTTTTATGTCTGGGTAATCTAAATCATGAAATGGACTTAGTATTTATGAGAGTCCAATTTTATTCTTAGTTTGGGATTCCAAAGAAAATTCCTCAAATTTAAGAAATATGGCAGTCTCTTCAAGGCTGGTCTTATCTTCTCAGCTGATTTCTTCAAGATATCCTAGAGTGAATTCTCAGATTCTCTCAATTCTTTCACGTGCCAAACATTTCATATTCTAGCAAAGTACTGCAAAATATTTGGCTATTCCATGAGATATACCATGGGAGAACAAACAAATTTAAATGATTTAAACAAGTTTAATTGGCCACATTTATGTAGCCATATTATTCTTAGAAAGTCATTAATATATTATTTTCTGCAGAAGATGGATAAACAGAAAATATTACCATTCTCATACAAAATATCTTTATTCTTTAAACTTCTCCTCAAAACTTTATTCTTTTTGTAGTTCTTTCCTAGCAGATGGCAATGAAAATGCTGAAGAGAGGCAGTCCAGTATGCTGTCCTCTCCTTCTTTGGGAAGTGCCCCTTACACCTTCTCCTTCTCCAGTTAGGAAAACGTTCTGAAGTAAAAGCCTTTCCTCTTCCTTCACCAGTCAGTATGAGGGAAGGAATTCAGCTCTTCACTGGCTCCCAGAGAAAATCTGACAACTCAGAATTTTCAGAAAGTGTTCAGAAGTAGACAGTGAATCCTCCAAGGGACAACCTTTGACATTTCAAAGAAGAAGGGCACTGGAGAACTCTAAATGGTACCATACAAAGAGGAAAAGAAACAAGATAGACTCACTGAGAGAAAAGTGAGCTCTGGAGGCTCCCACAACAGGGATCTATGCATTTTGAAACAGCAGTTAACATAAGTCTCTTGGATTGTTTAGTGTCTTTATAGCTACTTTCCTATGCCTTCACTGCTTTTACATATAGATGACTTTTGCCCCCTTAGGCACCAGTTAATACCATCTTTTAAAACTCCCCCAAACAAAATTCAAGTTTCCAACTACACAGTTACAACTGCCTTAGAGCATAAGAGAGATGGCAGATCCTTTGACCTCCCAGGGAAGCTATTTTATTACACTAAAGAAACACAAGATGAAGGTAAAAGAGAAAATACTTTCATTTTTAGCATTCATAAAATCATACCAATTTTACTATGTGCAAAATGTATATCACTATTGCTTTTCTTTGGTGGGAGACATTAGACTCATTGCTCCATGGGAGATATTAAAAACAAAACAGCAGCAAAACACTGGGAAAGGAAATTAAATTGGAACTGCATCTCATCTTCATCTTCTTGTTTCTTATTTTTGTAAACCTTACTTTGGGACTGATGGTGGCTTCTCTCAAGGACAATACTGTTCATGACATCTATTCACTATTTTGTATTATTCATTATTTGGGGGACATAGTCAACATCTCCTGAAAGGCTGTCATCTATCCACCATCTTCAGTTAAAAAACGTAACATTTGAACATGATTTAAACTTTATAATATGTAGGTTACCAGTCTGTGATTGAATTGCTGCATGGTTCTATGAAATATGAAAATAAATCATGGTAATATACTTGGCCAACTAAGCTTGGATTGTTAGAATGAGTTAATATGGGAATTTGATCTGATTAATTAGTAATGGACTTGGATTAAAACTGTTCTTTTCCAAAGAGCTCCCAGTGCTTTTGCAAACATCATTTTACTTTTTTTAGACAATCCAGAGAGTAATGTAAAATGTCACAGCCAAAAATAACAGCTGATTTGCGAGAGAATAGGTTTCTATCTGCTCACTTTTAAGAGTATATTCTAAAACAATGAATCATTATATTACTCTAATTAAAAAATAAATAAAAAGCATTCTCTACTTTACAAGTTAACATTTCTGACATTCTAAAAGTGCATCCTGTCTCTAGGGCTCAAGTAAAACCACAAAACAAAACAAATTATTTCTAGACAAGATAATCATTATTTAATGATCTGATAGAAAAGATATTCAAAGACACAAGAGCAGATATAACTGAAAGTGTAAAAAATAAAAAGCATCGTCATGATTATCTTGTGGGGCTTTTACTAGCTCTCTATGAACGAAAAATATATTGCCTAAAAAAAGAAAATACTTAAAAATACCACTTAACCACATATTAAATATTGTGGTGAAAACCTAAAAGCTTTTGCTCTAAGATCAGAAACACATCAAGGATGCCTACTCCCTTCACTTTCAATATAGTACTGGAAGCCTTAGCCATGACGATTAGGCAAGAAAAAGAAATTAAAAAAAAATAACATCCAAATTGGAAAAAAAGAAGTTAAACTGTCCCATTTGCAGATGCCATGATATTATATGTAGAAAATCCTAAAGATTTCACCAGTTAGCACTGGTAAATGAATTCACTAAAGGTGCAGGACACCAAATAAATATTAAAAATACATTGTGTTTTTATATATTAATAATGAACTGTCAGAAAGAGAAATCAAGAAAACAATCTTAAATTGCATCCAAAAGGATAAAATACCTACAAATAAACTTATCAAAAAAGGCAAAAGACCCATACCTGGAATACTATAAGATATTGATGAAAGAAATTAAAGAAGACACAAATAAATGGTGTGTGACTGGGACCCCTTGATCCTCAGGGACAACCTCTGTATCTGAGATATAATCTCCCAATTTTCATCAGCCACACATGGGTGTGGGACCAGCCCACTACCTGTCTCCATCCCTCCTACTACTCTGATGTGGCTTCTTTATATCCTTAGTTGTAGGACTTCTGTTCAGTTGGATTTCAGGCAGTTCTGAATTATTCTTATTCTGTAGTTTAGTTTTAATTTAGATGTGGTTGTAGAAGAATTTGAGTACCACATTTACTTACATCATCATCTTCACCAGAACCCCAAATAAATGTATTTTTAATTTACAGTTAACACTCTCTCAGGATGAAATTAAGAAACTTAAACCTTTTCTTATCTTTGCTTTTTACACACTCATTCTTAACTAGATATTTTAGAATTCTTTAAACTCTTTCAAAAAATGTCAATATAGAGACTGAATGTTAGTTTTTGTAATACTATAATGCTACAACCAGAGAACATGTTTTATTTCATATTTATTGCTTCATTTCCTTTTTGCAACTGATTATAATACCATAGCTAATTTTAATTTATGACATTATATATATATATATATGTATATATATACATACATACACACACACACACACACATATGCTCATGTTACCTATTTCAAGAGATATAAAATCTTGGTTAATAGACAATAATCCATGAAGTTATTTGTACTTCTTTTTAATTCCAACAATTCCATTGTGATTTTATGTTAAAGTTTCTAAATCTGCTAAAATGGAATTTTTCAATTGGATAAAAACTATGTATGGTAAAATTTTCTGAAAGGATTCTTGGTGCAAGTAAATTTTTTTGCTCTTGACCTTAGCCAAAAGGCCAAGAAGCAATGTAAATAAATGTTTTAGATTAATGGTATAAATGCAACATTATAAATATCTCAGTAATGAATTGTTTCTATACTAGAATAAGATATATTGTCTTAAAATATACAGCTGACTTTTTTCAAATGAGCTACAGCATGCAGCATTAATCTTTCAGGAAATAGAAGGACACTAAACACGTTTAGTTGATTGGCATATATTCTAGATCTTCAATCTAAACCTAAAGTTTCTAGTTCCAACAGACAACACTATGCCCTCAAAGAAAATAGAGGGTTACAAGTGTCTTTGGCAATCAACAGTCAAAGGGGTTAGCAGAAATCCCCTGAGAGATAAAAAATATATGTATATAAAAATAATAATTTATAGATAAACTTCAAAGTGGTGTCCAGAGGGAAACATCTCCAGATTTTGGAAATCAAACATAGAAAATATAATCTAAAATGGTAAATTTTTTTTGCTTGTAAATATGAATGTTAACACCTATGGGAATTAAGACTAGGTTAACTTTGTCCTTTAGAAGACAACAAAAATAAACACTTCAAGAAAGAAGAAATGAGATACTCTATGCAAGTTAGGGACTTCTTTACCATTTGTTATAACAAGTGGTCTCTTCATTTGGAAAAAATGAGTTTGTTAGCATAAGTTATTAGCCAAGAGAATCAGTTCTGTAAGAAGGAGAAACAATGTCCTTTCTTCATGAAACTTAACTATTGTTTTTCAATAAATTTTAATAAATACACAAAATTATGGAATTATGGTGTGAATAACATCCCTTAGATTGTGCAGTGCACAGATTGTGCAGTCTTAGCAGCTGTCCTTGGCTGACTAAATTATCACCACCATTCTTAGAATGTGGTGCACAAGGGCTCCATTATTCCTCCCAACGGATGGTTCATACAAGTTTTGACAAATGGACTCAGGACTCATAGAGTATAGTTACTCACTGTCTAGAGAAGGTATGCAATTTATGCTGCTTTGTAACCTTTATAATAGGAAAGAGAATGTCGCCCTTCTCATTTTTGGTGGCTGTGGTAGATTATCAAAAAGTATACAAATTCTTTGCAGTTCTTCCCATGAAATGATGGAAGAGCTCCTTCCTTGAGTCTCGGCTTGGCCATATAATTTGCATGAGTCATCAGGGTGGTAGCAAACCAGTCATAATCAGAGACTTGAAAAGTGCTTGTGCACTGGGGCTTGCTCTTTCTCACTGGGTGGATTCCCTCTCCTACCACATGAACAAGCCTGGGCTAACCAAATATAGATGGAGACATTGCATGGAGAACCCACTCAATCAAAAGAATCATTAGGTTCAAATTTTTTTAGAGTCATTATTATGGGATTATTTGTTATCTAACAAAAGGTAACTATTCCAGTATCTCAACACAGAAAAGGATTTTTTTAATTTTTGTTCAAGTACAGTTGTTTCCATTTTCACCTAAGCCCCTCCTCCACCCCACCTTCCCCATCCCCATCTCAAACCTACCCATTTTGGCTTTGTCCTTGTGTCCTTTATACATATTCTTGATGGCCCTTCCCTTTTATCCCATATTATTCTGCTCCCGCCTTCTCTCTGGTTACTGTCAGTTTGTTCTTTATTTCAGTGTATCTGGTCATTATTGCTTGCTTGTTTGTTTTGTTGATTAGGTTCTACTTATAGGGGAGATCATATGGTATTTGTCTTTCATCACCTGGCTTATTTTACTTAGCATAATGCTTTCCAGTTCCATCCATGTTGTGAAGGGTAGGGGCTCCTTCTTTCTTTCTGCTGCATGGTATTCCATTGTGTAAATGTACCACAATTTTTTTATCCACTCATTTATTGATGGGCACTTAGGTTGCTTCCAGTACTTGGCTATTGTAAACTGTACTGCTATGAACATTGGGGTGCATAGGTTCTTTTGAATTTGTGTTTCAGGGTTTTTAGGGAATAATCCCAGCAGTGAAACTGCCAGATCAAAAGGCAGTTCCATTTTTAGTTTTCTGAGGAAATTCCATACTGTTTTCCATAGTGGTTGCTCCAGTCTGCATTCCTGCACTAGGGTTTCCTTTTCTCCACAACCTCACCAGCACTTCTTGTTTGTTGATTTGGTTATGTTGGCCAATCAGACTGGTGTGAAGTGGTACCTCATTGTAGTTTTAATTTGCATCTCTCTGATGGCTAGTGATGCTGAGCATCTTTTCATATATACCCCCTGGGCCCTCTGTATGTCCTCCTTGGAGAAGTGTCTGTTCAAGTCTTTTGCCCATTTTTTAATTAGTTTGTTTGTCTTCCTAGAGTGAAGTTGTGTGAGTTCTTTATATATCTTGGAGATCAAACTTTTTCCTAGTATCATTTGCAAATATGTTTTCCCACATAGTTGGTTCTCTTTTCATTTAATGCTGTTTTCTTAACTATGCAGAATGTTTTTAATTTGATGTAGTCCCATTTGTTTATTCTTTCCTTTATGTCCCTTGTTCTAAGGGACATATCAGTGAAAATATTGCTGCATAGGATATCTGAGATTTTCCTGCCAATGTCCTCCTCACTGACTTTTATGATGTCACAACTTATATTTAAGTCTTTTATCTACCTTGAATTTATTTTTGTGTATGGTGTAAGTTGGTGATTTAGTCACATTTTTTTTTTTTGCATATATCTATTCAGCTCTCCCAACACCATTTGTGGAAGAGGCAATTTTTGCTCCATTTTATGCTGCTGCTCCCTTTGTTGAATATTAATTGACTGTAGAGACTTGGGATAATATCTAGGCTCTCTGTTCTGTTCCATTGGTCTATATGTCTGTTCTTATGCCAGTAACAGGATATTTTGATTACTGTAGCCTTGTAATATAGTTTGATATCAAGTATTGTGATCCCCCATACTTTGCTTTTCTTTCTCAAAATTGCCATGGCTATTCAGGGTCATTTAAGGTTCCATATAAATTTCTGAAATGTTTGTTCTATATCTGTGAAATATGTCATTGATATTTTAATAAGGATTGCATTGAATCTATAAATTGCTTTGGGTACTATGGAGACTTTGATGATGTTGATTCTTCCAATCTATGAACACAGTATATGCTTCCAATTATTTGTGTCTTCTTTCATTTCTTTCGTCAGTGTTGTGTAGTTTTCTGAGTATAGGCCCTTTACCTCCTTGGTAAGGTTTATTCCTAGGTACTTTATTTTTCTTGTTTCTATTGCAAATAGGATTTTTTTTTCCTGATTTCTGATTCTGATTTTTCATTTTTGTTGTATAAAAATGCCTTTAATTTCTGAATATTTACTTTGAACCCTGCTGTTTTGCCAAATTCGCTCATTAGGTTGAGTTTTTTGGTGGAGTCTATAGGATTTTCTATGTATACTATCATATCATCTGCAAAGAGTGACAGTTTTACTTCCTCCTTTCCAATTTGGATGCTTTTTATTTGTTTTTCTTGTCTGATCACTGTGACTAGGACTTCCAATACTATATTGAATAGAAGTGATGAAAGTGGACATCTTTGTCTTGTTCCTGATCTTAATGGGAAAGCTTTTAGTTTTTGCCAGTTGAGTATGATGTTGGCTATAGGTTTCTCATATATGGCCTTTATCATGTTGAGCAATGCTTCCTCTACTCCCATTTTGCTCAGTGTTTTTTTTATCATAAATGGGTGCTGTACTTTATCAAGTGCTTTTTCCGCATCTATTGATATGATCATGTGATTTTTGTGTTTCTTTTTGTTTATGTAATGTATTACATTTATTGATTTGTGAATGTTATACCATCTTTGTATCACTGGAATAAATCCTACTTGATCATAGTGTATGATCTTTTTAATGTATTGCTAGATACAGTTTCGCAATATTTTGTTGAGGATTTTAGCGTCTATGTTCATCAGTGATATTGGCCTGTAGTTTTCTTTCATTGTTGGGTCTTTATTTGGTTTTGGAATTAGGATGATGCTGGCTTCATAAAAAGAGTTTGGGATTCATCCCTTAGAAAAGGATTGTTATACTTGCCAGTAATCACTATCAACTATCAAAGTAAGAAAAGATGAGTCCGGTTACCAGTTTTCTTCAGTAGTCTTCCTATATCATGTCCACAGCTTGATTGTGAAGACATTTTTTTTTCTGATCACTTTTCCTCAGATGAGGTTGGATGGTGATTCCAATTACTTAATTTTTTTAAGGAAAAGAAACCTCCTTATCAGAAGCTCAAGAAACCAGTATTAATGCTTATTATTAACTTCATTAGACAATAAAAGATACATTAAAAAAGACTTTACTTGATTTTTTAATTTGACAATTGTGAATATTTATCCCACTGTTTTATGAAATAACAGATTACTTAATTAAGGCCTGGGAAATAGAAGGGAATATTTTCTAACTTCTGAAAAGGCATATTAAGTTGGGGAGACAAAAGAAAAAAAATCTGTCCTTTAGGAAAAGTCAACTTGCCTCTATTGCGATGAAAGAATACTAGGTGCTAAACAGAGAAGAGGAAACCATCAGAAGAAAGGACATAGATAGATGTGGCTTGTCACAACCAGAGCTTTGGTTCTCAGAAATAACTCCCCAAGTCGGAAAGAAGTGTCATTAGAAAAAATATACAATAAAGGTTAAATTTTAAAAAAATGTCATTAGAAATTGTCAAAAGGAACATATAGATATTTTAGAAAGCTTTAGAAAGAACTGTGAAATACCAGCTGGGGGATTTCTAGGTAGTACAAAAAATTAGAGAAACTCTTTGAACCTGTGATAATGAGACCTACACTGAAACATGCTTCATTTGGACTAAAAAACAACTAACAAATGAAATGTATGAAATAAATTGAACAATATTTTCAGAACTGTCTTCCAGTAGAGGAAGAGTGATATTTAATTTCTTCTCCCTCCCTCCTCCCTTAGTCTCTCTCTACAATACACTTTTCTCCCTTTCTTCCTTTCTCCGCTCTCCTGAATAATTTATCAGTTACATGAAAGGATGCCCAAAACACAAGTATGTGCATACGTATTATATCTGCTTTTGTTGAAAATAGAAAAGTACAAATATTTTATTGCATAAGTTGTCACTGTAACATGAAAGATATATTGGGTTAGGTTGTGTCAAGGATGAGATAGGTCCATATATCTATCTATCCATTCACACACACAGTATGTATATATCTGTGATATGTCTATCTTGTCATATTTCTTTCCTGTTTTTATAAACATGCTCAGTTTATTTGGGTCTCGCTAACTTTTGGTTTCCTCTCTTTAGAATAAGAAACACATAATTATGCAAACAGTATATGAAGAATTGTTAAACAAAATGTATACATCAAAAAAGAAATCTCCCTTCCAACTGCAGTCAAATTGCATGCATCCTTCCAGTTAGTGTGTGCCACTGTTCTTGCATTGCAAACCTATGCAATGCACTCTGCTTATAAGGAGTGTTTCTGTAATGCAAATTAGAGTACATAGTATTGGTAAATAGGGAGTCATCAATATAATGAGGAAGTTACACTGGTTCATATGTGAATTGTTTAAGGTTAGGGAAAGCCAGAAGAGTAGTAGTAGAATTGTAAGTTTGATCAGGAAAGAACAGAGCCCAGAGCTCAGTGACTGAACTGGTAGCAGGAGCCCTTCATCTGCATTTTAAAAAGTAATGATTATTAAAAGCTCACAATTGTATCCACAATCACTGTCCTAGAAAGCAACCCTAGCAGTCAATGGGTGGCAGACTGTACTGTAGTGAAGGCCAACAGTAGAGCCTATGGAGAGAGGGCAGCTATGTCAGACAAAGTAGCTAGAGGATATCTCTTTGAGGAGATGATGTTTGAGAAGAAACTAAAAGAGGGAGAAATCAAATCATTAAAGATCTGGGGGGCAGCACCTCAGGCAGTGAGATCAGCAAGTAAAAAGGAAGACCTGAGAGGGGAACATTTTTCCTGTGTTTACAGGATGTTTAGGGAATAGCAGGCCAGCCAGCATGGGTAGTGTGAACAGGGCAAAGAGCAGGGGAAAACATTGGTGAGATTAGAAGGGACTAACTCCTAAAGGTCATTACAGGCTGAGAAATTTAGATTTCATTCAGAAAGTGCAAAACAATGACTCAAGGTTCTGAGCTAGGAATTGATATAACTTATGCTGGAAAAAAAAAATCACTCCAGAGGCTGTGTTAGAAAGAGTGTTAAAAAAAAGACAACAGTCCAAAATGAAGTCACTTATGCTAATCCCAGGTCACCAAACCAAGACTTAATATCTAACCTAATTTCTCTCTGAGGGACATAATAGTAGATTGCTCAATCTGGAATTTTCTTGTCTGCAGTAGTGAGCTAATCCATTTGACAGATCCCTTCTGTGCTCCAGAAAAAGGTGGGCTAATCCCTTCTCCTTGTCCTTGCCTCTGCTGCCCATTTTGTACAACTCTCCAGAGCTCTTTTCTATTTGCCAGATGGGCTGCTTCCCAATTCATGAATAATTTAAAAAAAGCCAATTTGATCTTTCAATCTACTCAGCTAAATTTGTTTTTTGACAAGGGAAATCAGGGAAACCCCATCAGCAGCTTAGATGAATGATGATGGTTCCTTGAACTATGGGTATACTGGGGGAAAATGTATTTGGAAGACAGAGTTAGTGGGGTTTGCACATGGATTGGAGTTGGGGTGTGAGGGAAGGAGAGAGGTCAAGGACGATTGCCAGGTTTGGACCTGAGTAAGGGAGTGAATGGTGAGACCATTTATAACGGTGGGAAAGACTGGGGCCTAACGGGTTTGGTGAAAGGGGAGAAATCAGGTGTTTCCTTCAGACAGTTAATTTTAAGATGCTTATTAGACATTCATGCAGAGAACTATGAATTTCAAGATAGTCAATAATATTGTAATAACTATTATAGTGACTAGTAGGTACTGGAAATATCGGGAACAACTTTGTAAAATATATGATAGTCTAACCACTATGCTGTGAATATGAAACTTATACAAAATAATATTGAATGTAAACTGCAATTAAAAAATAAAAGTTAAGTTCTTTTCAAAAAAGGAGAAAAGAATATCATTTTAAAGTGTTGATATCATGTTAAATTTTATTACTGTAATTAAATAAAAATGAAAATGGTGGCATTGAACAGATGAACACAGAACAAATAAATACTTTGTAACTGTGAACTAAATCAGGACTTGTTCATGATTCCATATGTTAGTAACGATCTTACTTAGATCAATATCACATAAAAATTAACAAAACAGAGGACATAGAACTTGAAAATGGAACATAAATATTAGATTGTATCTAATTGAGTTGCAAGTTTAATGAGGCTTCTCTTAATCACACAGTTTTCTTTTGTGGAATGATAGCAGGGCTTTGTCTCAGCTCGTTGACCACTTCTAGTCTCCCTTCCAGAGAAAACATACCCTGTACATTTCCCTACCTGCCGACGCACATGCACATATTCTCTCGAAATCCTGGAATGTTTCTATTTACAAGTGAAATTCTTTAACATGTTTTTGAACTTACACAAATCTTACTAAAAATCAAGCCCAAATCAAATAAAAATATGTGATTTCCCACTTTAATATTAGAAAATTAGGGATATTTCACAGATTTCCAACTGTCATAACATGCATATTATATTAATGCATTATGAGTAAAAATAATAAAGCAAACATTACTTCCAATAAGTCAATTGGCCAGAAAACCATACAGCCTTTGAACTTGCATCCATTTGTAATCATTGATCAAAATTCAGCTTTCTCAGTGCAATTAACACAAATCACAAAAAGTATAACACTGAGACAAAAATTTGCCTTTTTTAGTTAGGATTTTTAAATCTGATTTTTGTGAAGTTTAAGCCAGTTCTCTACTTTATCTAATATACTGAGTCATAATCTAAGAATGTAGGTGCCACTGTGTAAAATATTCATTTTAAGTGTCAGGTAGGTCAATACCAAAAGCCAAAGTTACAAAGAACTCTTTGACTTGATCACAATTTGAGAACAGCTTTAAATGCCTTTGGAATATGTGTGTGTGCATATGTGTTGGGGATGTGTATATACAGATCTATTTTCCCTCTTCATTCAGTCTTTGTTTAGTATCTAACATCATAAAATGACATGATTCCACAGGATAGCAGAGTTTCATATTGCAAAGTTACTTCCCAATTAACATTTACCCATCCCTGCGGGCAGTCCTGCAACTGAGAATAACCAGGATGGGATTGGGCAAGGGCAGCACTGAACTATCTCTTCTCCATGGGGGTCAAGACTCCTCCCTCCTCCTGAGATGTGTCAGTGGTATGAAGAGGGTCCCTCTAAGTATCACTTACTGGGTAAGAGTTATCAAAGATCGCAACCAAAGCTAAGCAGCTAAGCTGTCTTAAAATGTCTCCTTTTTAAAAAATATATATAATCTTTATTATATTTTTCTCCATTACATTTAGTCCCTTTCCCCCCAGCAATCCCCCCAAACCACACTCTTGTCCATGTCCATGGGTCCTCTTTCCTTTTGGGCTGGTGACAGATGGCGTTGGGTGGAAGAACCAAAAAGGAAATGGAATAGTGATTTCTACAGGAAAATAATACTGAAACTCCCTCTCCTTTTAATAATAATGAATTTGTTTACTTAAATGGTTATCTGGATATAAGACACCAAGACTCACAGTCAATTACGTATGTGTATATAGAGGTATTTGCATGCATACACATCCATTCATTTAGCACCTACTCTTCAAAATAAACCAGATAGAGTGTGTCTGTTGCCACAGTAATTACAAAAGCACACCAAAACTCAGATGACAATGATCATTTCATAGTGCTTATCATCTCTGGATCATCTAAGATTTATTACCAAGTCAACCAGGGCCCCTCTGTCACATACGTTCCTCACACTCTTCCGGACACAAGCAACCTAGTGAACACATGCTCTTCACAGCCATGGCGAGGTTTGTGAGGACATGCAGATGCACTGGGGCCACTGGCAGCCTGGGCTAAGAACTGCGAGCATGCTCTCGCTTCTGCCTCATTGTATTGACTGGAGCAAGTCAAATGGCCAAACCCAAGATCAAAGGATTAGAGAGGGTGAAGTGGGGAAATAGACTCTGCTCCTTTCTTGGGACAAGCAGCCAAATCACATGGCAAAGGGTATGTGTACTGGGAGACTGAAGAATTATGATCAATAATGCCATTCTCGCTGGCCACATATTCATCTTGTAATCCGGAGAAGAAAAAGTTGCATGAGGTCATTAAAAAACAAAAAAGACTGAAAAATAGGTTTTGTGGCAAACAGACCTGAATTAAAATCCTTTCTAGTTCTGGTCCTTGAGTGACGAACATAAACTCCACATGAATAACCTGGACATAATAATAGCTGTGTCAGCAGAATTCTGTGATTATTAAAATATATAACTTATGAACAGTAGTTACTCCATCATAATTTTCTAAGTAGTAATGACAAATTATCATTGTTATTGTTGCCATTATTACCATTATCATTGTTGTTATTATTCTAATCTAAAAATATTATAGCTGGGGCTTTTATTCTACAGAAATTGGCATACTGAGCTTATTCCTCAAATTACACTTCCAGATGTGAATTTTGCCACCTCTTTCCATAAAAGTGAACCATACAGAACAAACAGAAAATTGTGGACTTTATATGCTTTTGCATCATTCCTGGCCCACACAGCTCTCTGAAGGGTAATCTCTGTGAAGTTCAATGAGGTATCTCATAGGAAATTAGAGGAAAGCTTTGAAACAATAAATTCAAGGAGGGAAATCAAAGATCTTTCTGCAGTCATTTAGTAGGAAAAATGAATTGTTTTGCTTTTGGAGGCATTAGTCTCTTTTGAACTCATTTGGAGAATAGGTTGCTTGTAAGGATCAGTGACTGCAGGGTTGGCCGGGGCTGGTGCCTGGTCTGGTAGCAGCTCTAGCTTTTTCAGGGATGAATCTTTTAGGAAGCGTGACTTCACCATGCTGCAGCCTCGGCACTCTCTCCTCATCTGCTTTGTTTCACGTTCTGTGACACTCCTGATGTTCTCCTGCTGTTGTAACCAGAATATGTGGATATGTGTGTGACATATGTTCTTAAGTTAGCTAAAATAGACTCAAATACAACTTTGTTCTCAACTGAGCACAAATTTGAAGCTTTTTTTTTTGCTTATTTCTTGCATAAACTAATTGTTTAATTTTCTATTAAGCTAAATCCACTCCTTTTCCACTGAGGCTGTATTTGGATAACAATTTGACTAAATTTTTTTAAAAGGATAACTCAGAAAAATTCAAAATTTTAATTTAAATGTTTATACATAATAAATTTATTTAATGTTATTCACTCTTTTGATTAAGTATGAGTTGTCTCAAATTCCTTTCCAGGCTTCCTTTTAGCTCAGTTTTCTGAGTCTAGCACTTTTATTGTCTCTTCTTTTACAGTAAAAATCCTTCTCTTTAATATCTTATTTTAACTTCCATTTTTAAAAATCCGCATTATTGAATTATAATTTTAAAAAAACCCAGAAAACAAAAACTCCCTTCTAAACCATGGCATTTATGTCCATTCAGGAAATTAACTGAAAGTTAGTGTGCAAAGTACTTCCAGGAATTTTACTACACGGCATTGGTGTGTGCCTGCCTGAAGTAAAAGCATAAATTGCTACTTTTATCTGTTCTCTCCTCTTCTGAGGATTCCTCCTGCCCTGCTTTCCTGAACTCTGCCTCAGAGATGGACGACATATCTACAGTGGGAAGAATGCTCATGGGACTGAGAAGGGATGCTTAGAGTCTGCTTGTAAGGCTTGGTTTTCCAGTCCCAAAGACCCAGATGAAATCCACAGTTGCCTCCTGGGACCTCAGAAATGCTTTTAGCAGTAACCGCCAGGCTGGAAAGAAGGGGGCCTAAAGAGCTGTGCCTTTCTCAGCTGTGTGCCAACTGTGCTTGTGAGCATTGGCAGAGCCCCCTCCCTGTAATTTCAGCCCCAGCTGGTAAAGCCCACCTGGCTCTTTTGAGACACTCACTTTGAGTAAGTGGATGAGAAGCAGCTGAGGTGCCCTCTGGGAAGTGGCAGCTGCTGCCAAGTCTTTGGTTACTCTAGCTTCAGTGAGCAGCTCTGGGTCATTTTTACGAAGCCCAGACACTCCTCAAGATGATTCAATTCAAAGTATCAGATATGACCCGGAGGGTTTTTGGTTTTGCTTTGTTTTGGTTTTGATCCCAGGAGCATCTGAACATGAAGTACAGGAAGAAGCTTTGTGATCAGCTTACAGGGCTGATCTCTGTGGAGCTTCTGCTCATGAATCTCTCTCTCTCGGGAAGAACAAACAGTTCTGTTCACTTGTACTGTGAGCACAATGTTGTCCTCATTTGCATTTTTGTAAGATTTACATGGCAAAAAATTTAGTTCACCTCTTGGGGATGTGGCTTTTCTTTAAAGCAAGAATTGTCGGTTTTCCTAATATAAACGCACATACAGGCTTTGTAATATAAAACTCCTGCAGGCTTTTGCTGATGTTTCCCTTCTGGCCTAAACTGCTGGGTGTGACTCGTTTAAAAGCTGTCAAAATGACATAAAACAGTTATAAAACCACTGGCTGCCTCACTGCCAGAGGGCAATATTGTTCCGTAAATAGTCTGCTTCGCTACAGTGCTCAGAGCAAGACTGAGCCATCAAACCTAAGGGCAGAAGGCATTTTAAACACAAAGTAAAGTGCAATCATATGTAGAGCCCCACCCATAAGTAAATGGAAACATTTTTTGCAGCAGCAATTTGGGCAATCAGTACAAGTGAACCTGTAGGTATTTTCAGTATCTATTTGATCACCTAAGTGAACATGTAATTGCACAATGAGCCTTTCACAGAAACTCAATTAAACATGTAAATTATTGTCAAATATTCCCAGTGGCCACCGAACATTTTCAGTGTCCAATGTCATTATCCTCTATCAGGCATTTGTGCATCCAAGTACACATTTCCATAATTAAATGACAATTATTTTTACTTCCAGTCCCATTAGTAATATTTAAAATCAGAACTGCTGTATTGTCTGTCTTCTTTTTGGCTTTTACACATTCAATGAACATATTCTTCATAGAATCAGGGGGTTTTCACAGAGGTACACTTTAGCCTCTTTCTTCTCTGGAAAGGTAGGGTGACTACGGGTTCCTCTTGAAAACAGAATCACATGACTGTGTTATTCTGAAATGTCTTTTCAAGGTGCTCAGGTGTAGCATTCACTTTAAGAGACATGCTGCTGGCAGATTACACAGAATGTTATCAACATTAAGATATAAATACCGAAGAAGTATTTGCCCACAGTATTTTCAAGCAACTGTCTATCCTAAGAAACTAGTGGTAGATGTTTCTTTAGCTTAATTTATGGCATTGCTTATAAAAGGTAAATAGAGAAGCCCATGGCGTTATTCTGAGATCCTCGGTAGGCTGGAAACGACTAGATGTAAGAATCCAGACCCTCATTATGGAGGAATGTCCACCTAGAGTGAATGGTAGATTTCACATCATTGGTCAGTTTTAAGTCCTTCAAAGAAAATGTAAATAACAAAATATCATAAAATAGTTGTGATAAGAAAAATAATCTATGATATGGGAGAGTATTGCTACCAGCATCCTTTGTATATCTCCCATGGAGGAACAGAAGTCCATCAGAATTTGAGGAAACTAAGCCCTTAGAAAGTATCACTGGTTTAGCCAAATGAGATGGAGCTGAAACAGTCCATTCATATGGTTTACTTTGATCTCTCCTTCTACTAAAAAAACAACTGTTACTGTTTCTACTATTTATTTTAACCACTTAGTAGCATGTGACAGAAGTTTTGAAAACATAACATATACAGATTTCCATAGGATGTTCTTTTCATTGTTTTGGTTTTACATTAAAAAATTATGCAAAGGGATGTGTTCTAAGGCTTCAAATGATTTTAAAAAATCAAACTAATCCAATCAATTTCTCAGTAATTGGCTTTGAAGAAACTGAGACAAGAGCAATGCAAACAAAGTGCTTTTAAATAAATCATAATTACCCATGCAAATGTCTCCATTAATTTCAGGGTTTAATCAAATGACAATTTGGAAGCCTTCTTGCTTCTAGTAATGTGAGAGGCAGCAGAAAAGTAGAGAAAGCATTCTGGTAGGGATAATCGGAGATGCAAGGAGGAGGAGCTGGATGAACATCTAAAATTATTCAAAATTGTGAAAACCTCAGGTTATTTATGCATTCACCTTATCAGTAAAGACCTGCATATATATTCAACGGTTTCAACTTGTTTTCAAGCCTTTAAACTGATCTCACATGGTTGCAGATTTTCTTTTCCTCTTCAGATGATAAAAGCATTTTTGTATGCAACAAGGAGCAGGTGTTGTTGGTTATTCAAATTAGGAGCTTGTTACCAGCTTCTCCTCACCATCCCCTTCCCTGTGCCATGCTGGTATCCTAATGTCTTCTCTTGCCACCTAATCTACTTTCTAATTACAGAAAACGCTTTAAAAGTGTGCACTAGTGTTGCTCTAGATACTGCAAACTTTAACAATGTTGTTTCACTCCTTGGGGGTTAAAAATCAATATGGTATGTGACTTCCTTGCGATATTTTTTCTGAAACCAAGAAGTAAAGTACTCCACTTAGTGCAGTTTTAATTAAACTGAATACATTATAAAACACTCTCCTAATTTGCTTTGCCTAGAAAATGTTTTTTAAAGTGTTACAAATCAATCAACTAATTGAGCTATGTAGTAGGAAGTGCAGATGGCATCTCGTTACTCTGTGTTTTCACTCTGCCAACCAAGTGCCTCTTCAGAGACAGGGTTTGTGATGGGGCTGGCAATTCGTATCCCATGGCAGCAGTGTGATGTAAGGTTGTGACTTTGAGCAGTGCACGGTTAACAAGGAAAAACAACACAAAATGCAGTGACCAAGGGCAGAGATGATGTGTAGAGGATGGTGGCAAGGGGATAGAGGTGGCATAGCAAGGGAAGCTCCTTGCAATCCCAGCTACCATCTATTCTATAATGGACCAGTGCAGATGGTTTTATCTGCCTTTTCACAGAGTGGAGCAACAGAGAATAAGGTCATACCTGCTTTGGGGATTTATTTTTTCCCACAAAGTCAGGGTGAGTCTCCTGCTGTGCCTTGTCCATTTAAGTTCATAAATATCACTTTGGTATGAGGCAGTCTACCTGGTGCTGGGATGACCTGCTGACTAATGGAGGAGGTGAGATCTCTGCTCTTAAAGGGCTTCTTCTTTAACAAATAATTATTGAGCATTATTATTACTATTATTGAACAATTATAAATCCTTAGGCACAATGTTAAGTACATGATAATCAAACACATAAAGAAAGAATGTACCTGCTCTGAAGGATCTTCCAGTTTAGTGAGAAACAGATATGTAAAAATCACTGTAAAATATTATGCTACTCATGCACATATGAGACAAACATAGGGAAAAAAAGAAATCTCTTTGGGAAATTTTTGAATCCTTTATAGAAGACTCAGAAGGTAGAGCATATTCTAGGGCAAAGGCATATGGGCTTTGGGTGATGGAGAAAGTTAGCATAATTTGAAGGGTAAAGTCTCTTCATTTTTGGTAACTATCCAACAAGCATCTGTGTACAGTTCACATTCTGACTATTCTCCTCAGTCCTGAATTCTAAATTTATCCTTCCTCTCACATTAGAGGTGATTGTTCCAGTTTAAGCATTGCTTTGTGCTACACACTTAGGACTGTTGTTACGTCAACCCACATCTGAAATGCACCAGGGGAAATTTTGATTACTCAGCAGCCATATGCTCACATGCTTTAGAAATATTGACTAAGATATTATTAGAACTCACTTAGTTTCCTAGGGACGCCTTATTCAAGTACTTAAATATTCCAAAACCTGAGGCTCAAGGGTTAAGAGATACTAGTAAAAGATAAAAAAATAAGACTGAGAAGAATATCCTATATCATAGCTAATGCTCTTCTTGTTCAACCAATTGATGCACACTGTCTTTAAATTTTAAATTGACTTCCCATTTGAGGGAATGAGTACTCAAGTACTGAAAATATGAAAGATAATTAATTTAAAGATATAAGGAAGGTTAAAACTGTCTTTGAGTCATTTGAATGATATTTGATAAACCACTGCTTCTTGGTTCTACTGTCCTTCAACAGTTTCCAAAGTGGTCCCCACCCAGCAACGTCAGTATTCCCTGGTTACTTGTTAGACATGCAAGTTCCTGGGCTCCATCTTAGTCTTATGGAATCTGGGAGTAGGTCAACAATCTTGTTTGATAAAGCTGTCAAGGTTATTCTAATACAGGCTAACTTTGGAAACCCACTTCTCTAGTGTATACATAATGCCCAATGCATCAACAAATCTGTTGAATTGAGTACGATTTACATAGTGCTAAACAACCAAAAACATTATTTCTAACCAAAGCATATTAACTCACTTATGAGATGCTAATAAACCAATTTTTCTGATTTCTCTTTCTGGGGGAAAAAAAACCACGTGATTTTTGGCTGTGTGTGAAAAGAAAAAAAGAAACAAAAAACCAAAATTTAGTTGAGAGTCATTAGAAAAAATAACTTGATTATATCACTTTTCAGTAAATAATATTTTGTATTTAAATATCTATTGCAAACCCTGGCTGGCATGGCTCAGTGGATTGAGCACAGGCCTGAGAATCAAAGGTTTGATTCCCAGTCAGGGCACATGCCTGGCTTGCGGGCTAGGTCCCCAGTAGGGGGCGCTTGAGAGGCAACTACGCATAATGTTTCCCTCTCTTTCTCCCTCCCCTTCCCCTTTCTAAAAATAAATAAATGAATGAATGAATGAATGAATAAATAAATAAATAAATATTTTAAATATCTATTGCAAATTACACTTATAGCACTATGACAGGTGAAGTGATTTGATGTATACCATTCCCTCCATTCATTAAGTAACTATTATATGCTATTCATATCTTCTGTCTTCTTACATATTCTTTGTCTGCTTGATCTATAAGATTTTAGGACACAGATACTAAAATATCCCATTACGATTGTGAATTTGTCAACTTTCCCCTGTAATTCTGTGAATTTTTACTTTACACATTTCAAATTCAAGTCGTTAGGTACATATAGGTACAGAATTTTGCTTATTATGTATTTTTTGTAAACTTTTGTCATCTCAAAGGAAATAGTTTAAGATCTACATATGGTCAATTGTACTTGCTTTAAAAAAAGTAATAATATATATTGTATGTGTACACACATACACACACATATACTCTCTCTCCCATTTTAATCCACAATCAGTCTCTATAAGCAAATCTCACTCCCAGAGCTCATCCTCCCACATTAAAGGTGACTCAATACATTGCTATGGTATAACGTGCACACCATAGTTAAATAGGAACAATTATGGCAGAAAGTGCTTTGCTGAGATACTGTGGGTGAGATAAGCTTCCTAAGGACTAGAACAACAAGTAGGCAAGAGAGCCCAGCAAAGTGGAGTACCCCACTCTAGAGGGGGTAGCTGCAAAGACCACTGCAATAAATAACAGTTGAGTTTGTTTCAGCTCAGAAACAAAGGTGAGCACTCTTTTAATTCAAGAGTGACCATGCAATAAAAAAGAGCATCTTGCATCAGTGAACAGTTCACCTGCCTTCAAAGTCATACTCTTTGATAAAGAAGTTGGTAAGATGGGTAAAGATCTGTAAGTGGAGTGGACGTACTGGAATAGAAATACATGTGTGTGTTTCTGAGTTTTGTGGGGTTTGTGTCCGTGTGTGTGTGGTTGGGAATGATGTGATTGTTCACCTTTCTTGCCCCAAGAGAAATCATAGCTAAATGGAAGCATATTTGTCTTTATGGTAGAAGCAGGATGTTTTAGTTTTTTCTCAAGTTAATCATGGGGACAAAACTACAGACTTAACTTTTCTTCCCATTATCTTCCCAAAAAGTCTAGCTGCAGTTAAGTAATTTAAAGGATTCCCTCTACCATGGCATGTTTTCATTGGCTTGAAAATACCAAAATATCTATAATCTAAGTTGCTATAAATTCATTCTTCAGAAAGCAGTCTCATACAGAGAAAAAGTACTTGATGATAGAGATGAGGTACACCCAAATATTGGCTTTCCAAAGCTTTAGTACCTATTCCATACCTACTTAGGAAGCAGTATAGATAGCTGGGCACTCTTAGAACCCTGGCAAGGAAGGTCTGCCTTCCTTGAAAGCTTGCACATCAACAATTAAGAGATGTGGTGAACATTAGATATTTGCAAAAATTTTTACAAGCCAAAAAACGCTAGTGCAGATATTAAACATCACTATTTAGATCTATTGGTTGCTTTTAATTAACTAAATGGCTGAACTAAACAATTATTCCCCAAGTTCAAATAGTATCTTGAGCTCCTGGACCATGAGAACTCATGGGACCTTGATGTGACTTCAGTTTCTCTACCCAGAGTAGGGTGGAATGGAAATGAAATTGTGC
The DNA here is from genome assembly GCF_022682495.2 of Desmodus rotundus. Taxonomy (NCBI): domain Eukaryota; kingdom Metazoa; phylum Chordata; class Mammalia; order Chiroptera; family Phyllostomidae; genus Desmodus; species Desmodus rotundus. The sequence goes on along the minus strand of NC_071392.1, from coordinate 128,491,611 downwards.
TTATTGGTTCAATGCAGTGTTTCTACAGCACAGTTTATGGATACCAATTGGAAGAAAACTTCACTTATACAAACAACACAAACACAAGCTGCTACCTAGGGAAGAAGGGTTGCAATTCTCCCCACTTGTATAATATTGTATTTTTACTTTGTAATCCAGACCTTCAGAGTATTTGGAATTTCTCTACCAAGACATAAGATACTTTTCTGTCACACCTTAGAAATTAACACTCAAGAAATATAACTACTTTCCAAATGGATAAATCCTAGGAACAACATTCAGAGCATTCTGAGAAGATGATAAAAGGCTTCTGTTATTTTTGTCCTCGAGAAAACATAGTTTTCATCTAACAAAATTCTAAAACCCTTGAAAATAGTAAATATGTTAACCTTTTTTATGGGTATAGCCACTAGCTATAGTCATGAAAAATTCAGGCATAATTTTTAGCTACCAAGTGTTATTTTTCTGCCTCTTTCAAATATGAATATACCATATTTATGATAAAGCTATAAAAATCTTACTTTTACTGTGGAAAACCATTATTACTTTAATCATGTTATTGTTAATTTAATAATTTAAAAAAGGTCTACATATAATTATCCCTTATTTTGTAAAGAGAACATTTAAATGTGAACAAGAACAGTTGATCTTTCATTTTCCAGACCAAACTTTGGCTTTCAGAGAAAGTTTATATTCTCACAAAAGAAAATAATTAGCCAAGTTCATAATCAATATCTTCCAGAAATATAGGAACTGAGAAATTAATAGGGTTCTAATAACAGACATCAATAAAATGTCAATGTCATAAACAGCTGTAATTCCTTGATTTCCCCAAAGTGTCATTCATTCCATTCATTTAATAAATATTCATTGAGCACCTATTTCATAACAGGTGCTTTAGGGTTACAAACTCATATTTTCTTTGTGGTAACATAGAAAATAAACAAATAATGAAGAAAAGTACTATGAAGAAAATATTAAGAGCTATTGAGAATCTTATACATGATTATTCAATATTAAATTTATTACCCTTTCATAACAGTAACACTTGTTTGGATGCACTGACTACAGTGAAAAAATTAATAAGCACCTACTCTGTGCTAGGCTATACAGAGGATTATAAAAACAATTTAATGAGTCATCGCCCTCCAGGAAACAAGATGTCAAAAGAGACAAGTTATTAATTCAAAAGTAAATCAACAGTTCAAGTCAGGAGTACATAGAGATGATACAAAGACATAAAAAATAATAGTAATAGCTATGAATTATGTGCTAAATATTGTAAATAATACTGACACTATATTGTTCTGGGATTCATATATATGTATGTGTGCATACATGTATGCATACATGTGTGTACACATATATACATATATACACACATATATATATGAATCCCAGAACAATATAGTGTCAGTATTATTTACAATATTTAGCACATAATTAATAATTTTCCTTTCTTTATATATATGTATATATGTGTATCTATACATACATATATGTATAGATACGTGTGTATATATATATATATATATATATAGAGAGAGAGAGAGAGAGAGAGAGAGAGAGAGAGAGAGAAGGAGTTAATTCTGCTGGTGAGGGAGAGGGCTGTCAATGAACAGAACAATGGGGGCTCCTTGGGTATTGGCAATGTTCTAGTTCTCTTCTTCATGGACTGTTACACAGGAGTTCATTTTAGAACTCCCTGTTCAACTATCAATTTGAGACTATGTCAAATTCTCTGTGGAAGTTATATTTCATAGTTAAAGAATTATAATTCAGAAAGAATAAGAAAATTAGAAAAGAGTAAGAAAAGATGAAAAGAATACATAAGAGCTATACTCTGTCACTTCAGAGATGGAAGCAATTAATATTATCATGATAAAGGGGGAATTTTATTGAAAAGGGTTTGGAGTCACGCCATGAAGTGCAAATTTGATTTGCTTAAACAGAAATGCAGGTAGAGACAATCTAAGCAAGGACAGAATGTGTAAAGATGTTTAGAACTAGTAAAGTTTAAGGATGTTTCAGTAATGAGAAATTGAATTAGTCAATGTGAATAAATATGTCATGATAGAGAACCCTTTAGTTGAATCTTAGAAGATGATGACATGAAAGGCTCCTAAAGCTCCCTTCCCCCATGGACACAGTGAATAAACAGTTGTGCATGGAACAATTTCCTCTAAAAGAAATCCAGAAACTAGCTTAGTGACTCCTACACATCAAGAAAATGAGAAAATACCCACATCAACACAGGTAGGAAAGACTGAGACACAGTCTTATCATTAACCCCACTTTGGACATGGCACCATACAATCAGGAGGAATCCCCCAACTCCCAGCTTCTATCTGAGGAGCAAAGCATTTAGACCCTACACTAGTGTCTCATTTTTTAAGACTCCCATCTGAGAGATGGATCCACAAAACACTTAGCTTTGAAAGCCAGCAAGGTTTTGTCCATTAGACCCACAAGACAAGAGCAAAGAAAGAAGCAGTTATCACAGGGCATGACTATTCATTGCAGCTATCGCTCTGGGCTCAACACAGAAAGAGCAGGCAGGAATTTCCCATTTCCCAGTCTTGCCTCATTGGGATCTATTTTCATACATTAGAAGGTGCTGCTTGAGGATCAGGTTTCCAATTTAGCTAATATCTGGAGGCAGACAGCAGTTCTCCTTGGACATCAGTGAATCTAGGAGACACCTTCCCATCCTCTTCCCTGCTGTCCTAAGTTGCCAGTGTCTACCTGAAAGAAAGTTGTATATATTTCTGCATCTCAGCTTTTGCAGCTGCTGCCAAAGGGATAGGCCTTCAGAATTCCTGGCTCTGATACCCAAAGGAGCTCCCATTCACAAGTCTTAAAGTACTATAGTAAATAAAAAAGCAGTTCATAACCATCTATCCTCCCAGAGCTCAGTACAGAGGGATCAGGCAAAAACACCCATCACCTAGACTATTCCTAAAAGGGATGTCTTTGCATACTTCAAACCCTACTGCCTGATGGGCAGGCTTCTAATTTATCATGCATCAAGAGGTACTACATGGCTGCTATTCTCTCCAGAGACCAGGAAAGTCTGTGGACACCTCCATGACATCTCTCTTTAGTCTTTTCCACATTGCCAGTATCTCCTTGGAAGGAGTTTTACACACATCTAGTGCCCCAGGTTTTGTGGCTGCTGTCTGAGGAATGGGCCCCTGGAGGGATGATCCTAAAGAGGCTTATATTCAGGAGCTCCAAAGAATTGTAGAAAACAACAACAAAAAAAGTTTTTAAGAGGCTCAGGAATACCTCCACCCCCACAACTGTACACCTGTGGTTTGTGTAGAAGAAACAGAAAAAAAAAATGCCACCTCCCAGTTATTTCTTGGCAAAGGCTTAACTAATACTTTCCCAGCTGCTCTCTGAGGGCCCAGCTTCCAAAAAGCCTGCATCTAGGTGCTGAATGCACCCTACCCGTTGGGACATTGATGGATCCTGGCACATATTCAACTACTACAAGCCACTAAGAACAAAGAAGGGAGCTTGAACAATCACAAAGGTTTGAAGGAAAACCAGGAACACAGCCTGGGCTGGTTGATGAGCTTCATATCCAACACAAAACCACTCTTGCAAAACTGGCAGAGGTGGTTGTTTTAACTAATGCATGGAAATCAACACAGATTTAAGAAAAATGAAGAAACCTAAGACTATATTCCAAATAACAAGATAAGGTTTTAATGAAACAAAAGTAAGTAATTTACCTGAGATACAGTTCAAATAGTTGTCATAAAAATACTCACAGAAATCAAGAGAACAACATATGAACAAAGTGAGAATTTCAACAAAAAACCCAAAAAACATTAAAAACCTTCAAACAGAAATGACAAAGCTGAAGAATATGATAGTTGAACTAAAACAAAATTAGTAGAAGTTTTCAACAGCAGACTAAGTCAAGCAGATGGAAGGATCAGGAACTCAAATACAGGGCAATAGAATTCATCCAATCAGAGGAGCAACAAGAAAATAAAAGTAAAAAAAGAGTAAAAATAGCTGAAGAGACTTAAAGAAACCATCAAGTGAATCAATATACACATATAGGAGTCCCAGAAGGAGAAGATAGAGAGAACAGGGCAGAAAGCTTACTCAAATAATGGCTGAAAACTCTGCTAATCTCAGGAAAGAAACAGCCATCTAGATTCAGGAAACGTAGAGATTACAAAACCTGAAAAATCCAGAGAAACCCATACTGAGACACATTAAAATCAAATTGTCAAAAGATAAAAACTAGGACAGAATCTTAAATCAGCAAGGGAAAAACAACTTTTTATACACAAAGAAACCCCCACATGACTATCAAGAGATTTACAGCAGAAACTTCAGAGGCCAGAAAAGAATGGCATGATTAATTTAAAACACTGAAAGAAAAAAAATTGCCAACCAAGAATACTGTATCAGGAAAATTTGTCCTGTAGATTGAAGGAGAGATAAGAGTTTCCCAGACAAACAAAAGCTGGCATTTATTACAATAAGACTGGCCTTACAAGAAATTTAAAGAAAGTTCTTTAAGCTGAAATAAATGGGATGTTAGTTAATAACAAGAATACATGTAAAATATTAAAATTACTTGTAATATAAATATATTGTTAAGTTTAGAATACTCTAATATTGTAACAGTGGTGGTTATATCACTTTTAAGTCTAGTATGAATGTTAAAATACAAAGGTACTAAAATAATTCACTGCAATCATTTGTCAACAGATACACAAAGTAAATAGATGTGTGACATCAAAAATGTAACACATGTGAGAATGTGTAAGTGTAGAACTTTTGAATACTTTCAAAGTTAAGTTATTATCACCTTAAAATTTACTATTATGAATAAAAGTGTTATGCAAACCACATAGTAACCAAAATCAGAAACCTACAGTAAATACCCAAAAAGTAAAAATAAATCTAAGCATACCACCACAGGAAAAAGATCATCAAATTACAAAGAAAGAGAACAAGAAAAGACAACAAAAAAGAATTACAACCGATCGAAAAAATTGACAAAATGACAAAAGTCCACACCTATAAATAATTACTTCAAATGTAATTAACTAAATTCCCCAATCAAAAGATATAAGATAAAAAAAATTAGATAGGGCTCCAAGACGGCAGCAGATTAGGTGGATGTTACATTCACCAATGCCCAGGAACAAATTGTAGTTACAACTAAAATATAGAGCAATCAACCTGAATAGCCAAATGAAGATCAACTGAAGAGAAGCCTTATAACCAAGGATTTATGGAAAAAGCCACATGGAGACTGGTAGAAAGTCCAGAGTCACAAAAAGAACTTGCCCCACTCCTACAGGCAGAGACTGAGATTTCAGAGGGATATCTCAGCTGCAAAGATTCCCACTGAGAAGTGTGGGGCCTCAACTCTAAGCCAGGCTCCCAAGTCCAGAACACCAGCACCAGGAAAGGAGGCCCACATAATATCTGGCAAAGATTCTGTCTTCCAGGGAGAGATGGAAGTCTACTAGAGACACAGATGCCCTCTTAGCAGGGGGAGGGTAAGAATAGTGTAGGAAATGTAGAAGCCAAAGAACTTATAAGTATGACCCATGGACATGAACTATAGGGGGGAATGTGGGAGGGAGGGGGTGGGCAGGATGGAGTGGAGTGAGGGGAGTGGAAATGGGACAACTGTAATAGCATAATCAATAAATATATTAAAAAAAAGAAGAAGAAGAAGGCCAAAGCACAAAATTTCATTTGCAGCCACTTACCCTGGGCTCTGGTGTAGGGAGGGCAGAGCAGACTATAGTTATGTGAGGATAGACAGCGGTCTGTGGGTCTTGGGAAAGAGCTGAAGGAACAGCCACTAGGATACCTGCACTAAGTCACTCTCTCACACCCTACATAACACATTTCTTGGGTGGAGCACATCATCCGTATAAGCATTATCCTAGGGGAAAACAATAGCCCCACCCTCTGGACTCCCTCTTGCCTCACCCTTTGGAGCTTGTGTCCTGCTGAGGAGACAGCTGCCTGGAACTTGTGTATGACTCAGCAATTCCACTTCTGGATATTTATTCAAAGTAACTCAAAATACTAGTTCAAAGAGATGTATGGACCCCTATGTTTATTGCAGCATTATTTACAATAGGTGAGATTTGGAAGCAGCCCAAGTGCCCATCAATAAATTAGTGGATAAAAGAGCTGTAGTACATGTACACAACGGAATACTACTTGGCAATAAAAAAGAAGGAAATAATATCTTTTTCGACAGCATGGATTGACCTGGAGAGTATTATGCTAAATTAAATAAGCCAGTCAGAGAAAGATAAGTACCGTATTATTTCACTTATATGTGGAATTTAATGAACAAAATAAACTAATAAAAAAAAGAGAAAGAAACTCATAGATACAGAGAACAAAGTGAAAGCTGTATTGAGGGGCTGAGTGGAAAAGATAAAAGGATTAAGCAAAGAAAACAAAACCACATAGAAACAGACAACAGTGTAGTGATTATCAGAGGGAAAGGTTGGGGTGGGAGAAGTAGAAGAGGGGAAAGAGGGGGATGAATGGTGATGGAAGGAGACTTGACTTGGAGTGGTGAACACACAATATAATATACAGATGATATACTTAGAATTGTACACCTGGAACCTACGTAACTTTATTAACCAATGTTATCCCAATAAACACAATACAAATTTTAAAATTTTCAGATAAAATGTTGGAATAAAAATTGGATAAAAATCATGACCAAAGTCTATGCTGCCTACAAGAGACTCACTTCAGCTTTAAGGACACACCCAGACAGAAAATAAAGGGATGGAAAAAGATATTCCATGCCAATGGAAACTAAAATAAACTAGGGTAGACAAAATACACATCAAAGCAGATACTGTAGTAAGAATAAAGAAGGTTGTTATATAATGATAAATGTGTCAATTCAACAAGAGGAATTAATATTTGTAAATATTTATGCATCCAACACAGGAACACCTACATATATAAAAGAAATATTAACATTTCTGAAGGAAGAAATAAACAATAATACAATAATAGTAGGTGAATTCAACACTCCGTTTTCAATAATGAATACATCATTCACACAGAAAATCAATAAGGAAACCTTGGACTTAAACTACACAGTAGAACAGATGGATTTAATAGATATATAGAGAACATTTCATTCAACAGCAGGGAAATACACATACTTTTCAAGTACACATGGAACATTCTCCAGGATAGCTCACATGTTATGTTACTAAACAAGTCCTAATAAATTTAACAAGTCTGAAACCATATGAAGTAACCTTTCTAAACACAAGGATATGAAACTAGAAATCAATTATAAGAAAAAACTGGAATATTTATAAATATGTATAAATTAATCACCACCCTCCTAAAATAAACAAATGGATTGAAAAAGAAATCAAAATGAAAATTAAAAAAAAAAATCTTAAGATCAATGAAACTATTAACACAAAATACCAAAATTTATGGGATGCAGCAAAAGCAGTCAAGAGGGAAATTCACATTGACAAATACCTACATTAAGAAATAAATAAGATTTCAAATAAACAACTTAACTTTATACCTCAAGGAACTAGAAAAAGAAGAATAAATGAAGCTTTAATTTAGTACTAGGGAAAAAATAAAAAAGATCAGAGCAGAAATAAATGAAGACTAAAAAGAAAATAGAGAAGATCAATGAAAATAAGAGTTGATTTTTTAAAAAGATATACAAATTAGGGATATTTAAGATCAGTAAATAATGAGGTTCATATGTGTGCAAGTGATATGAGCTGAGACTTGTGGGATTCTGTCATTTGCCCCAATGAGATGCTCATATGCTATCAAGATATAGGTCTGGTTAGCCACAGAGGGAGGGCCCTACTTTTCCAGCAGGGGCTGCATTTCAACAACATAGCACAGGTCCTCCTCTGCTCACCATTGAAGCTGGTGGTGGTGGGGAGGTAATCTGAATATCAAATTTTAAAGTTAATAAATAGCCCTCCTAGGAAATGTATCTTTGCAAAAAGAGATTGAAGATACTAAACAAATAAAATTGACCTGACAAAGCAATTAGGGCAAACAAGAGTAGTACACTAACTTAACTGCAAGTATCCCACCATCACACACTTGAAATATCCTTGGGATTTGGCTTTTATGTAAACCAGAAGCATCCCACGCTTCTGGCAATTTGCATAAGAAATCTGCATTTGCATAAGAATAAATATATGATGATTAATATCCTATTTTTATTTACCCACTTGCTTTTTAATGATGAATCTAAAGTTACAACCTAAACAGGAACTAAAAGAAATTCAAACTGAAGGGTTGTTTCAGTTAATATCAAAAGGTAGGCAGGTGTCAAAGCACATGTTCAGTAAAACAGTTAATTTTAAAAGATTCCTTAATAAGTCTTTATTTTATATTATTTTATTTTATTTTATTTTATTTTTCTATTTCCTCTGGCAACAAAATTTAGTAAAAATGGAAGACAAAGCAAAATGCATCCTGGGTAGTGAGTTTCTTCTCACACTGATTTCCTATGTTATGAGCTGTTCCCTCTCTACATTAAATTACTATCTATCTGTGCAAAATGAAATGCAAACTGAAGAGGGGATTACTCAGATAATTTAGGTAAAAAATAAGTTCTCCAGAAACATCCAGACTGAGGCAAACATGTTTTCTATGGTTCATATCATCCTGATAATTGCCTTAATTCTCCATTTTGTTTTGCTTCTGTAGACAGCTTAATGGCGGTTAAGATTTTTTGGATCTTGCACCATGAGAATAAATACTCAATTAAGGCTTTTTCAGATGAGTCAGAGATAGAAAATCACTGTAGCTGTAAGTGATGCATGCTCTCCACTCCCAACCATTTTCTCGCCTGTAAATTTTCAAACACAGTTTGAAAGACAGAGAATATTAATAATGACAAGCAAAAAATAAATCAGTTATTCATAAAAAGTAATTAATTTTGTCCTTAACGAAGTATCAGTTAAAATCCAGCTGCTGTCTGTAGTCAGGGGCTCACATTATTATCAAAATTATTTGCAATGCGTCAAGGAAATTGTTATTTGTCAGGCAATGTCAAGGCAAAATTAAATAATTATTAATTAATTAATAATTAATTGGAGTATTTATTAACTCATTTATTCATTCATTTAACAAGTAGTTCCTAAACTAGAGGAGCCAGGTGCTATCCTAGAGGCTTAGGATACATCAGTGAAGAAAACAAACAACCAACACAAAGACTCCTTACCTCATGGAGTTTAACACTCTAGTGAGGAGGTGGGAGGACAACTAAATAGTAGACATAATAAATAGGTAACTTATATACCTTGTGTCCGGGTAAAAAGTGCTATAGTAAATGAAATGAAGCAGACTAAGGGCATGTGGGACTTATTGAAGGGGGCATGTTGATTTCTCAAATAAGATGAGCAAAGGAAGACTGTTCAAAATGTGTCATATGAACAAAGATTTGAAGGAAATGAAAGAATTACTCATGTGGGTATCTAGGGATACAGAATTTCATGCTGTGAAAACATCTGGAACCAGGGTACCGAAGCAGGATGATACCTGATATGTGTAAAGAACAGCAAGGAAGCCAGGATTTGAAGAACAATGTAAACAAGAGGTATCAGAATTTGAGAGTCACACGGGCCATTGTAAGGACTGAGGCAATTATTTTGAATGAGGTGGGAGCCATTGGAGAGTTCTGAGTAGAGGGTGTGATATAATCAACAATGTGTTAAAAAGAGTCTATGGGAAAGACAGATGGCAAAGGCTGGAGATGATGTTAGCTCAGAATGGTATTGTAGCAATGGAAGTCACACAAATTGATCAAATTATAAATATATTTTGAAGGTTGAACCAAACAAGTTTTCCTGATTTATTGGTTACCAGATATGACTGTAAGAGGAGAGTCAAAAATGATCTGAATACATAAAAGAAAGGCATTATCATCAACTGGAATTTTAAAACAGGCTCCAGGTAAAGTAAATTCTGGTGGAGGTGAGAAGATCAGTTTAGTTTTGTCTGTGTTAAGCTTGAAATACATATAAACACCCAAATGGAAAGGCAGAGTAGTATCTGACTATATGTCAGAAATGTGGGGAGTCCAGATAAGAAGTGTCCATCTAGGATTTTATTGTTCTCCCAACTCTTCCTATTCTTCTCAGGATGAAACTAATTCTTTTTTGGCTTCCTAGTGTAATGTCATGCAGAGGATGGGTCCCTTGAAAGTAGGGGAACAACCTACTTTTTCCTGGGCAGGGAAAAGCAGAAAGAACAGCATTTAAGATATATTGCATAACAAAAGCAAGTTAACAGCCATGCCTTCCTGAAGGGAAGGAGGCAAAGCAGCTGCTGGGGAGAATTGTACAGGTGACTGTGAGAACGGGCAGTGACTTGTGACATAGCCACGGGGTGGATGTCCTCACTGAATGTCTATTCATCACTGGGAACTCTTGCCCTGACTAAAGATGGCAGCCAAAAGAGGGTCAAAGACATTGGGAAGCTGACAAATGTGGCAGACACTAATGCACTATAGGAAGAGACAAATATTAGATCACATAGGAAGTTCTAAAGTGAGCATCTAAATTAGAGCAGGCTGCTACAAGGTCTAGAGGTCAGCGGGTCTGCCTGTAGGTCTACCTGTGAGTCTGCCTGGATGTCTGCCAGAAGGCCTGAAGGTCAGTGAGTCAGCCACAAGGTCTGCAAGGAGGTCTGCAGAGGAGGCAGCTGTGAGGTTGGGAGGTCTGCCTGGAAGTCTTCCTGAAGACGGCAGCAGAGCTGGTGGTGCTGCAGAAACCTGCCTGGCTACCCAGACTAGTGAGAGATGCTTGTAGCTAAACTGTGACTGGGAATGCTGAGCTGTAGACTTCTGGTTTTCTGAAAGATGGTACCTCTCAGTGGCATATTCTGAAACTGGCCTGGTTTGGCAGAGGATGGCTGGACTCTTTGTTTTGGGGTGTTTTTAAGGGGAGTGGCACTTAATGTCAGAAATTTGTCATTATCCTAAATCTTTATAATCTTTAAGTAAACAACCTCTTTCCTTTTTCACTAAACTCTTGCCTTGGGAGTCACACTTCTTGGTGGCAGGCAATCAAACCCCACAGCTATTCCAGAACACCATTGGTTGGTTCTGTAACACTAAGGTTTATTTATGGCATGTTCGTGAGTCTAACTTTCTTACCCCTAATGTCCATAAAACTTGTCTTAAAAATAATAAGACTTTGTTTTATCTCATCTGCATTCTACAGGTAACTAATTTGACTAAAATTCTGCTATAGATAACAATAATAGTAATCATAACGACAGTTAAAATGACTGCTACTGTGAAGCAGGGTGGAGCCAAGAGGGGGGCCCCAAGAAGGGATTTGTAATGGGGTCCAGAACTCAAGGTGTCCAGGAAATATTAGAAAAATGTATGTAGGATATTCTCACCCCCACAAGCCTGAGCCAGGGGGGATGGGACACATGGAACAGGGCCATTCAGAGCTGTTTTGGGTAGCAACAGCTTTGCAGCTAACCCCTGGCACAGTCATTTAACATATCTATAACCTGTAGCTGGTTTCATAGATATGTTAAATAGCTGTGGCTCTGTTTTGAGCCAGGGGGATGGGAGTGACTTCCACCCAAGATGGGTCTGGGAAGCAACTCCCCTAGGTTACAGGGCCTGCGTGAGAGCATGGAGATGATTGGCTCCATGCTATGGGGCCACTCCTGCCCAGACTTACTATGGCAGCTCAGTAAAGCTGGAAGGATACGGAGATGCTGGCAGGTGTAACTGACTGTAGGAGGAGTCGGAAATGGGGCTGCAAAGGAAGATGGGCGCTGGGATTTAAACCTAGGTGTGGCAGCCATAGAGGGGGTAGACCACGCGGTTCTGAAGTAAATAGGGGGCCACACGGTTCTGGAGTGAATAGGAGGACCACGAGGTTCTGAGGGGAAAGGGAAGAACCATGCGGTTCTGAAGCAAGTAGATAGGTAGAGGTCCACGCAGCTCTGATGGAGGAGAAGAGAGAGGACCATATGGTTTTGGAGTGCTGCTTTTTGCCACGCGGCTTAGGCAGCAGGAGAGACTTTGCCGGGAAAAAAAAGGGAGAAAGGACTCTTGCTGGTGAGCCATGAGAAGGTGCCACATGGCTTTGGATTAACTGGAGATTACAGCAGCCACACAGCTGATGGTGCTGGGAGCCTGAACCACAGACTTCTACTTCTTTTCCTGAGACACGGTACCCCGGACTGGGCACAGGGAGAGGGAAGGACTGTGCATCTGTGGGCATTCTAGAGGACTTTAGTATCTTATTGAAGACATTAAGTCATTACTCTAAGTATGTGTAACTTTTAAATAAACAATTCCTTTCCTTTCACCAGTCTCTGGCATTCAGAGACGTCTTTCCTCTGGTGGTGGGCATTGCAAACCTAGCAGGTGGGCATGAGGGGGAGGAACCTCCAGAGACAGAAAGGGGGAATCCTTTCTGTAATAATTTATCGTGAACCCACGCCCCGCCTGCTCTGTAACAACTGTTTTTATCAAAACTTGTTTCTTTTCCTCCAGGGCCCACAGTTAGATTACATTTCTGAGCTTCCCTTGCTACTAAAAAGAATCATGTGACTGACTTTTGGCCAACAGGACACCAACAAAGACCATAGGTAGCATTTTCAACCCTTAAAATTATTTTTCACATGTTGTTCCACACTCATTCTTTCCTTGTCTGACAGCTGGACGTAGAAGATCTACTGGAGTGAGTGTTCAGTGACCCTGGAGGATGGCAGAGCAGTAGCTGGAAAGACCATGAAGCCCTGAATAATTGCATGGAGGACAGCTCCCAAGCCAATTTATATTGGATTATGACTCAAAGGGGAAATAAACCTTGTTATGATAAGCTACTGAAATTATGAAGTTGTTTATAGCAGTTTGCATATCTTGCCTAATAGAGAAATTTAATGTTTACTATATGTCAGGTAGTATAATAAGCTCTTGAAATATAATGCCATTATTAGGCCAACTTTACATCTGTCCTTGAAGGCAGAAAGTAAGAGAGGGATGATTTCATATTCTCAAGACTGTCTTCAACCTCCTACAGTTTTTACCTTTTCCTTACGCTATTTCTACCCTTGTATCACCTACATCATGCATTTTTTTTTCCTCATGTTTTTCATCTCATATTTTTTGCTAAAACAACAATGTAAACTGAGCCCACTGCTGCTGTCCAGTGTCATCTGGAACCTTGTAGTTGTTTAATAGACTTTTTATATTTTGTTTTACAAAGCAGTCTATACTAAATTTCTAATACTCACTTTCACTTCTCTTAATTTCTTTGCAAGCTAGCTTCCATACTCACTGCTTGTAGCTGTACTGAATTGAAAATGTGCTCAAGTCTCTTCCAAGTAACATCAGGGTTGATGGGGTTTCTCAAGTTTCTAAATTTCAGTCCTAGGACCTGATATATCCTGTCCTTGACCCCAAGATTCACTTCCTGTGACACATCCTTTAGGTTCTAGTCAGTGTGTCTAGGTTTTGGGATTCTGTACCTCTTCCCAACCACAGACTATCCATGCTCCTGAACACCTTTATTTCTCTTTTCCATAATCAAGTTATTATTTGTTGACAAATAGGATCTGTAAGGCATAATTTTGGATCATGTTGGCCTTCTTTTATCCTATGAATACTATTCTCTATACCCTTATTGATATTACCTTGATTTTATCTACTTTGCTGACCTACTCTTTGAAAAGTTTTTCAATGAGCTTTAAATTCCCTGATTATCATTCTCTACATATATTATTATCATTAAATACTGTGAAATATGTCCTCTTTAAAAAATTGTCTTCCTTCAACTACAGTGACACTGCCCCAGTTGGGTCTCTTCCTAGCCCTCTAAATTCTCTAATCTCTACTTATTTTTCTTTTTTATCTGTCTGTCTCTCTGTCCCTCCATCCATTTCTTCATTTATTTAATACACTGATTACTTTCCCCATTCATCACATATGTCTATTCCCCAAGGTTTAGTTTTGAGGTACATTGCTTTCTTCCTAACCTCTTCTTAAAGCAAATGTTCTCAAACAAGGTGTTGAGGTATAGTGGTTATCACTGGTAAATTACTTATAATAAGTTATTTATGCTTGTGAATAATTTATTTGCTTGATAAATTAGAGAAGATTTAGAATTATTTTAATAGCAACACCACTGTTCTCTCACTTTCTTGAGAGACACGGCATTATAGCTCTCACATAGAACTGAATATATCATGCATATTATCAATCATGTACTGACTGCTCCATGCCAGTGGGAACTTTCCTGGTGTCCCCGCCATAATTCTGGTACACAAAAGGGTACCCGGCACGCAGCACATGCATCAGTGTCACAGTACATTTTTAGTGTTGAATAAGTGTGTTTAATCACTCAAGATACAGTTGAGAAACACTGCCTTAAAAAACTCATCCGCTTTTGATGAGTTTTGGATTTTTAATTACTCCATGATGACGAAGGACTCACATCTTGATTTTTTGACCCATCCAATTAACAAGTATTGAGTACTTGGATCAATCTTAATTTCTCCTTTCTTTTTCACCCCATGTATCAATCCATAGTCAAAACCAATTAATTCCTCCTTTACTGAAGTTCTACACTTCCTTCTCCTGTTATTCTTGTCACTAGCCCAATTCATTCAGGCCTTGATTACTGAAACTCTGGCCACTCAACTTTATTTATTTATTTATTTATTTATTATTTTATTTATTATTTTTAAAAATCCTCAACCGAGGACATTTTTTCATTGCTTTCAGAGAGAGAGGAAGGGAGAATGGAAGGAAGAGAGAGAAACATTGATGTGAGAGAAGCTTTGATTGGTTCCCTCCTGTACATTCTCAAAATGGGGATCACACATACCTGGACTAGGGATCAAACCCCACAACCTAGATGTATGCCCTGACTGGAATCGAACCACAACCTTTTGGTTATGGGATGATGCTCCAACAAACTGAACCATACTGTCCAGTAGTACTCATCCTGCATTTTAAAGTTAGAATTGTTTTCTTAAAAATACCAGCCTAAACTACAAACTAATCTTTATTTAACTTTAAAATTGCATCTGTTCCCAATTTATCTACCTAAATTATCTCTTCCAGTCAAATTATTCTACTCTTAGTTTTGTAAGTGACATTTGTGACACTACCATCAAGATGCTTCTCACAATCTTTACTCAACCAAAGCTTTCATCTCTTTTCCACTGTGCACATGCGGATTAGCTGCCTGTAAGACTCAACTCAAATTTTGCCAACTTTATAAAGCCTCACCTGGTCATGTCAACTCCAAAAAAAGGCAACTCTATTAATATTGGTGACTCACAGGACTTCTGTTTTCAACACTCCTCACAATACTATGCTATATATATGGGACTTTTAGAGTCCCTTTAAATTCTTGTCTGACTGTGAATGTGAGTCTCTCCAATGTGACTCACAACCTGTGACTATAAAAAAATGAGAAATAATGGTACTGAGAATACAATGTGCTAATGATATTTGTGTTATTTTATTTAGTCTCCACAGTAATTATACATGGAAGTATTATAATTCTAATTTAATACACAGGAAACTGAAGCTCACATAAGTTGTTTTAGCTCATAAATGGCTGTTATTGTTAGTTATTCTAGTGCCCAGGTTCCTTTCTCTCTACTGTGGTATTTTGTCTCTTATACAAATACATCCCCTCTAGAGTTTTGTATAGTTTAGAGCACATAGTAGGAGTTGGATAAAGACATATTAAATAAATGTGGGGATTTGGGACAATCTTTGAGGACATGGGAAGATACATAGTCTACATTGATCTGTCCTCTAATTGGGGTGATGAGGTCATATTGGCTTCCTCACTTTATGGTAAAACACAAGAGATGGAGCCTGGGTAGTCATTCTTTTTCCTTTTTGTTAAGTAACAAAATAAATATATAGTCAAAGATAGAAAAAAACTTACACTGAAAATTTTCACCAACTCTTCACAATACAGACAGAAAAAGTAATGACTTAGCCAGTGGCATGTTAAGGTATAGTATGTGATTGTCCCAGGTTAAAAGTAGTCAATTTCATTTATTGAGTTGACTACCAAAAGTTAAAATTGTTCTAGATGAAGTAGAGCATGTTAACAATGCCCTTCTGATTTCGCATGCAAAGCATTGAAATCTTGAATGGAACTTCTGAAAAAACTAACTCCTGCAATTCTTCTAGAAAAACTGCCAATACTGTGGCTTCTGTTAAGCTAAATTAAAGGGATCTTAGTTTTTATTAAACACAATTCATCTTTATTAAAAGAATTCTTCCATATTTATTATGAGCCACACAAATAAATTAGCCATTACTAGTGACATCATGAGCTTTTAGCATAAATATTTCAATTAAAAATTCAAATTACTGAGTTAAAACTCTCTCATTTTTATTGTGGATGCAATTTAAGATAGTTATTAGTGTATTTTCTTAGAACTGAGTTATTTTACTATCATAATTGAGAGCATTATGAAAAAGTAGTAGCATTGAATATATTTATTTGAACCTTAGAAAAGGGTACATGTATATTAAAGGAAAGACTTGCAAATGTATGCCAATGCAATTAGTTAATTAAAGGTAATTTTTACATACAGATACACATCCCAGGAACAATATAAAAAGAACAAGAAATAGGGGTAGAGCATCTTATTGAAGGTGATTACTCTCTTCTAAAGGCATTCTAATTATTTACTCTACATCCAGGGAACAAAATACTATGGTTATATATATGTCATAAAAGTATCTCACAAAAAATCTGCTATCTTTTGTAATGCTTCATCTATTTCCCAGAGAGTTCATTTTAATCATAAAGATATTTAACTGGGTGACCTAGGATGAGTCTCTTAACCTCTTCCTGTGTCTACCTTGTTAACCTTCATCAGTTATGGTGACACATTTGGATAATGGAGAACTGTCTGAGCCTTGGAAAATGATTTCAAGCCCTGTAGAACTCTAATTTGCTGACCCTACATGGACCCTGGATCATCCATCATGCTCTTTTATCTAAGACAACCCCTGGTGACCTCATCCAGCATTCCACAATTACCCAGGGCTTGGTAACTTTGCAAAGAGCACTAACACCAACGTCCTACTTTCCCACATGTCAAACTTCTATTACTCCTTTAAAACACCCTCTATACAATTTGTCTGACATCACTGTTTTTCTTTTCAGAGTGAAGTACTCCTTCCACTGTGTTCTTGCAGCACTCTGTAAATATCTATTTTAACACAAATTTTCTAGCACATAATTCTTGGTTCTTATATCCTTTTTCCTGACTATAGAGTGCTCCTTGAAATCTATTCCTATTCATCACCTAATGTCTTCAAATGGCTGGCACATGTGGCTGTCCTTTTGATCTATGGTTGTCTCCAATGTCTTAAAGTGATTCACCTTTAATTCAAGTAAGGAGATAGGGCAAAAATCCAGATGATGAAAATAAATGTATCTCTCCTCAGTCCCCAATTCAGTCCCTAATTCTCATAGCAATGGTGTGTTTTGTGGATATGTAATGCACAGGGGTGATTGATAGTGGACTACAACTGGCTTGTTTAAATGTGTCATAACACAGCCACAAAGAGCACACACTCTAGCATCAGCCTATCAAGGCACTAACTTCAGGTTGCTCTTACTAACTGATAACCCAGGAGGAGTCACTTAACCTCTGATTGCTTCTGCCTTATCATCTGTAAAATAGAGAAAATGAAAGCACTTCTCAGGATTGCTCGCAGCTACTGTTATCATTATCATTATCTTTGCTATCATTGTTAAATTTTTCTTCCTAGAGGCAAGGCACCAGAGGATGTTATCTTCATTACCTTTCTTTGGCTTTAGGGAAGCCTTCTCTATCTTCAGAACAAAAGGGGATAAAACGCAATGAATTAGATTCTAATCTCTTTTAAGACTGTTCTGTACTTTTCGTATCAGGCAAGCCCTGGAGGTAGGAAAAGAAAGGAACAATGTGCTACTGTCCTCTGTATTTGCCAGACACTAGGCTTTTGCAGAAGGAATCTTTTGTAACAGAAGACCCCTAACTGGAAATATAAATACTAAGGATGAGTTTTGTAAAACTAAGCCTCTATTGTGTTACAGACAGTGCTCTAAACCAGGGGTCCCCAGCCCTGGTGGCTGACCTGTCTTGGGAGGCCTGTTAGGAACCAGGACATCAGCTTGCCTGAGAACTGCTTACTGTCACGCCACCCTCTACCCCTCCCCCCATGAGTGGATGAGCCAGTGAAGCTCACCTGAGCTCCACCACCTGTCTCTTGTCCCACTTCCATCCATCTACTGCAGGCAAGTGAGTGATGGTGCCAAAAATGTTGGGTACCGTGCTCTAGACATTGGGAATGCAGTGGTGTACTTGAGATGCCCTCATGTAACTTTCACTCTAGGGACTGGTTGTAGTCATTGTTTGCTATTTCTATGTCATAACCTGAATTATGGGTTACAGGACTACATCAATCAGCTGTTTTCAGTTTCATCCTGAGATGAAATATTTTCAGTTAACATATTTGTAGTTAGAGCCCTTAAATTTGAGAGAGAAAAGCATGAGTTCAGAGTGTTATTTTTTAACTAAGAGGCCACATGCCCCAACAGTTCAAATATACTCATTAAAAGAATGTACATGAGGACAAGTTCCTTAGGACCAGATGTGTGTGTCAGTGTTTTTGTCAAGCTGATAGCAAAGACATCCTCAGGGCCAGGCATCACTGAGGAATACAACCGCCAAAAGGCATAGGACAGTGGAAACCTGGGAAAGGGACACCAGTTCATTGAGACTCAGCCCACCCAAGGACCAATTTACCCAATGATTAGTTCAACAATTTAAAAAAAAAGATTTTTTGGAACTTTTGTTTTGCCATTGCCTGTGTTCCTCCCCTAGAGTGTGCTAGGCACATGCAGTAATCCAGTTCTAGGGTAGTTTGCCACAATTGATTTGGTGACATGGGCCGGGGCAGGGGCTGGAGCAAACACAGCATATATGTTCCACAAACAAACAAACAAACACAGTAAGCCTGTACTGTTTTGAAGAGAAACCTGTACCTTCACATGTAAATATCAAAGGCAAAGAGACATTAAATGACATGAGAATTCAAATAAAAATCCTAGCATCAGGTTTATGCATATATAGGCATGAATTACATAACAAAGGTAGCAAAGCACAAGAACAGACTTCTTAATAACTTTAAATGAGACAATTGGTTGCCCATCTAGAAAAGAAATGAAATTGTATCTCTAGTTCATACTTGGCAACACTAGGCCTATTAAAGATGTAAACACAAAAGGCAAAACCACAAAGCTTTTAGAAAAATGATATAGGATAATATCTTCATGATCTTGGATAGAAATATTTCCATAAATAGAACATTAAAAGCACAAACCAGAAAGGAGTAGACTGATTCGTTCAAATTCATTAAATTAATAAATTTACTTCATCAAAGAACACCATGAAGGTAGTAAAGACTAGCCCCAGAAATGAAAAAGATATTTATGACCATATACCTGGTAAAGGACTAGTATAAAGAATAAATAAAAAGTTTCTACAAATAAATTTGAAAATACAGTCAGCACAATGAGAAAAAAAAATAGATAGAAGACCTGAAGATATACTACACAAAAAGGAAATCTAAATGACTAATACAATGTGATATAGAAATGTGATTAAACCCTTAGTAATTAGAGAACTGCAAATTGATGATATTTTTGAAGTAAAATAAGAAAGATAGGTGTAAGGGGGAAGTAGAAGCAGGTATACAGGAATAAATGGTGAGGGAAGGAGACTTAGCTTGGGGTGGTGAACACACAATACAATATACAATTATAGAACTGTACACCTGAAACATATCATTTTATTAATCAATAAATTCAATAAAAAACAAAACCACAAATTTATTAGCTTTCCAATTATTTTTAAAAATCTGATAATAGACAATGTTGGTGAGGATGTAGAACTGCTGATTGGAAGTACCAGTTGGCACAGCCTCTTTAGAAAACAATGACGTTATCTAGTACGCTTTAAGATGTTGATGCCCCAGCAATTCCACTCATGGGTATTCACACTAGGAAACATTTTTGCACATATTTCCCAAGATACATGTCCAAAATTATTCACAACATCAGTACCAGAACCTTAAACGGGACTTATTGCCCATTAAGAGTAAGATAAATGTATAAGTTATGGCATACTCATTTAATAGAATTCTATACAGTATTAAAGATAAATTCACTATAGGTGGATTTAAAAACCTGCGTGGATCTCATAAATATAGATTTGAACAAAAGGAGAAATTTGAAAGATTACATATAACATGGTTTCATTTATTCAAAAACAAGAAAAGTAAACTACATTTTTAGGGATGCATAGGTAGAAAATTATTTTCACAAAAATGAGGAGAGTGGTTACCCTTAGGGGTGAAAGACCAGATGCAATCAGGAACTTCTTTGCTGCCAGCTAATCTTTACAATGACAAGGTTACAGTGAGTATTTATAAGTGTTCTTTATAAACTTACAAGTTTCTTAAATCATTCAGATGTATTTTATGAATTCTTTTGATATGTCACACAAACCATACACACACTGTGAGGAGATATATCAGGTAACAGAAAATTTCCCTAAAAAGTGTTATGAAATTGTTTTATTTTGTAATGAGAACAAATAAAAATAATCAATTAGATTAATGCAGGAAATAAAAATCTATAAAAATACACCAAACTTTGAATGGTTGTTTTCTTCAGATTGTGGAACTATTAATGTTATCTTTTACTTTCTTGTATTTTATGGATTATATGTAATAATATACATTATATAAAAATGCATTTATTTAAAAACTACAGAGTCCAAGGAAATGCCAAGTATGAAAATATAGCTTCAAAAATGCTCAGAAATTGATTTTTTAGCAAAATGATCACTTTAACAGGTTTTGGCAAAGAAACCTACATTTGCAAGGTGATTCCTATACCATTCTATGTGGTCTAGGAATGAAAAGCCAATTGCTTCTGTAGAAAAATCTTTCCCATATATGTTCATGTATTACCAGACTGTAGACATACAAATCACCACAGTGTTCCTCAGAGAGCATATCCACAAACCAACACCAAGAATGTGCATTTAAGGATGGACTTGTGGCAAGCTCATTAAGGTCCCCACAGAGGAATGTTGCCTACATGTATAAATTATGAGGCATAATGTACATTCACCAAAAATTTTTGTATAGTTGGATTTTAAAGTTTTAAAAATAATGTTTGGATTTTTTGTAAATGCTTTACTAACATCTAAACAAAGCTCAGTGGAGAGAAGCAATACTGAGAAAAACATACACACTCAACATGACTCGTCTAGGGAAGGAAACAACTAAGCAATGACCTAGGCTTCTTTTGATAGCTTTACTCACCCTGCTGAGGAAAGCATCTCGCTTAATTACAGTTATGTTTTAGGGAAGTTAAAACAGAAGCCATGGCTTTATATATCCCTTTTTGGCTTCATCATCCCTTTATAACAGGCATTAATAACTAGGCCTTGCCAGGGTTTTTGTTCCTTTGATGAACAGAGGGGTATAATAAATACGATGAGGGACCTTCAGTGAAAACTCATGCAGACACACTTCTCACTGCCCAGGATCCAGAGTGATCCAAATCAAAGAGCTGATTAAGGCAGCCAGTAATAGGACAGCAATCTGTGACTGAAATGCTAATCAAAATACAAACTGCACCTGTAATGATATGCTGATATTTTTAATCAGCCAATGCACTGAATACAAAGGTGTACTGGTTTGTTGGTTCAATCAATTAAAAACCTGGGTTAGGGTAGTTTGTGATTAATGTAAAGGAGGGGTACAGAAAGGGAAGTAGTTAGGAAATGTTTAGAATTTCAAAAGCAAGATTTGGTAAAATGCAAAGATGTGTTTGTTCAATTAACAAAAAAAATCATCATTTTATGAGTGTCCAAGCAAACAAAATTTTTTTTTGGTGATTATGTTTAATTTATAACTGGGTTATTTCATTGAACCTTTGTTGAAATTGATCATTTTCACTTTTGAGTTTCAAAATTGGCTTTCAGAAGACTCTGTGGTAAAGCTAATTGAATGGATTTTCCTTAATTAGAAAAAAAATCTACTGCAGCTAATCACAAAATAGATGACTCTGAAGATACTTATTTTGTAGATGGCAAAACTCTAGAGCTCAATCATAACTATCATGGCATGTTAATAGCAAGTAAGTTTCTAATGTTTCACTGCAGAACCTCTTTATAGTCAGCAAAGTGTATAATTTCTTCCCTAGGAGCCTCTGCCTCAGAGCCCATTCAGAATTCCTTATAATAGAACTGTCAGTCATTTCAGAGCCTATAGTGCTTATTTCTTAAGGAACCATTATTCATAAATTTCTGATATTTACAGCCTGAACATGAAATAAATATACTTTTTGTTCAGTAGCATTCATGAATAAACAGTGGTGTTTCTCTTTGTGTGTGAGGAATTAACTGCTTTGGGAAAGATTCATCACTGCAGAAGGGTAATTTGAAGGATCACATTGAAAAAAATTCAGGCCAGTTAGGATTATAAAACTGTTTCATAATCAGCACTGATGCTAGCTTGAAGATGGATAATTAGAAACTTTAATGTGCACAATGCCCTTGGAAACTATTTCTGGTAGCTAATACCACCATCATCACATCCAAAGAAGGGCAACTGAGTCAAAAGATGATAACCAAGAACCTTGTCCAAGGTCATGTGGAAAATGGAAGGAGAGACTTCAGTTCTCTTCATTCATATTCTCATTAGATTTACTGCAAACCTGCCATATTCTTTGGGATATAATTTCCCCATAAATGTCATGGAAATAAGATGGAGACTCCTTAATATATCCATAGACTCCTGGAATGACAGCTGACAGAGAATACTTCCTGCCTCCTCACTCTGGAATTTAGAGACTGAGAGCCAGCTTGGAGGAGGAAGGTTTGCTGATCCACATTGTCCTAAAGTGCTCTGGTGAAAATTAGATAAAGACACCCCTCAAGAACACAGGGCTTAGTAAGCAGATCGTGGGTTATATCTCTTAGAACAAACACTATATTTTTGTGACATCCAAAAGATCACCATACCCTTGTATTGCCTGTTGTTATAAATGCTGCACAATAAACTCAATTATAATTGTTCTATAGTCAGGATCCAATGCTTTTGGTAGAAATTAAGCCATTTTGACATGAATAAATGAGATTAAAGAATAACTTACTCATGTGCTAAGAATACAAAATGAAAACATAGACACCATCATGCTATTAAGGAACTTCCAGTCTGCCACATCAAAACCTTCCTCTTACCTGTCATCATCCTGCTATGTCAAAACACTCTTGTGGACCCCATTTTCCCTGCCAGCTCTTTCCCCATTTCTTATACCTCTTTAGAGCAGAACTCTTTGAAAGAGTTGCTTGGCCAGTCAAGATGGACATGTAAGTAGATATGCTTTGCCTCCTGGTGCAACCATAGAAAGAATTACAACCAAATCTCAAAACTAATAACACTCAGAACTGTCAGAAAATCAAGCTGTATGGAATTCCAACAATGGGCAGAGTTGAGGAGACAGGGAGAAAGGTAGTGTGGTGCAGAAAGGTGGTGGTGGCAGTGGGGAGGCTGTGGGAAGAGATGGGAGGGATACCTTGGAGTAAGCAATCCCAGCCCCTGGCCAGACTACACAGCCCAGGGTTCCAGCACTGGGAAGATAGATCCCTATTACCTCTGTCTGTAAAAACCAGTGGGGCTGGGGCAGTGGAAGAAACTGTCAGATTTTTGCCACGTAAAGGGCCAGCACAGTGTTAGAACATTCAAAAACCCACCCACTCTGGGATTCAACACTGGGGAAGCAGCTGGAAGGGTGCCAGTTGAACACAGGAAGGCAGGTGAAGAGACTGGAAAGGGGGCAAGTGCTGGGCAAATTGCCAGAAGCCAGGAGGCAGCAATGTTCCCTCTCCAAGCCTTCCCCACACAGCCACACAGCAGTGAAGGGGGTTGTCCCACCCTGGCAGTTATCTAAGGCTCTGGCCCACACAATTTACAAGTGCCTTTTTTACATACCACACTGCTAAGACAGGGAGTCAAAGCAGCTCTTCCTAACACACAAAAACAAACACAGGGAGGCTGCCAAATCGAGGATAGAAAGAAATACGAAAGAACAGAACAAAACCCCAGAAAAAGAACTAAAGAAAACAGAAATAGTCAACCTATCAGATGCAGAGTTCAAAACACTGGTTATCAGGATGCTCAGAGAACTCCTTGACTATGGCAAAAAATAAAGGAAGAAATGAAGATTACACTAAGTACAATACAAAATAATCCACAGGAAACCAACAGAGAAGAGAAGGAAACTGGGATCCAAACCAATGATTTGGAATATAAGGAAGAGATAAAATATTCAACCAGAACAAAAAGAAGAAACATGAATTCAAGAAAAAGAGGATAAGCCTAGGAACTTCTGGGACATCTTCAAATGTGCTGACATCTGAATCATAGGGATGCCAGAAGGAGAAGAGGAAGAGCATGAAATTGAAAACTTACTTGAAAAAATATTGAATAAAAACTTCCCTAATTTTGTGAAAGAAATAGACATACAAGTCCAGGAAGCACAGAGTCCTAAACAAGTTGAACTCAAAGAGGACCACACCAAGAAACATCAGAATTTTTTTTTATTTTTTTAACTTTGTTCTGCCTTTTATTTTAATTTTTAAATTCATTTATTTATTTTTATTCAGTTACAATTGTCTGCATTTTCTCCCCTTCCCTCCACCCCACCCCCATTTACACAATGGAATTCTACGCAGCAGAGAGAAAGAAGGAGCTTATACCCTTTGCAATGGCATGGATGGAACTGGAGAGCATTATGCTAAGTGAAATAAGCCAGGCGGTGAGGGACAAATACTATATGATCTCACCTTTAACTGGAACATAATCAACAAAAGAAAAAAGCAAACAAAATATAACTAGAGACATTGAAATTAAGACACATCAGAATTAAAATGCCAAATGTTAAAGATAAAGAATCTTAAAAGCAGCAAGAGAAAAACAGAAAGTTATGCACAAAGGAGTTCCCATTAGACTGTCAGCTCATTTCTCAAAAGAAACTTTGCAGGTGAGAAGGGACTTGTAAGAAGTAGTCGAAGTGATGAAAAGCAAGGATCTATATCCAAGAATACTCTATCCAGCAAAGCCATCAATTCAAATGGAAAGGCAGATAAAGTGCTTCCCTGCCAAGGTAAAGCTAAAGGAGTTCATCACCACCAAGCCATTATTACATGAAATGATAAAGGGGCTCATTTAAGAAAAAGAAGATCAAAACCATGAACATTAAAAAGGCAACAAATTCACAACTTTCAACGACTGGATCAAAAAAAAAAAACAAATAAGCAGAATAGGAACAGAATCACAGATATAGAGATCTTTTGGAGGGTTATCAGATGGGAAGGGAAAGGGGGAGAATGGGGAAATGGTACAGGGATTAAGTAGCTCAAATTGTAGGAACAAAATAGACAGGGGGAGGTTAAGAATAGCATAGGGAATGGAGAAGCCAAAGAACTTACATGCACAACCCATGGACATGACCTAGGAGAAGAATTGCTGGAAAAAAGGGGAGTATTTTGTGGAGAGGCATAAAGGGGAAAAACTGAGACAACAGTAATAACATAATCAATCAAATATACTTAAAAATAAAAAATAATGAAAAATAAAAAATTAAAAAATAATGAAAACAAATTAAAAAGTTGCTTAGACTTGGTGCTTATATTTCTTCTCTAAATCTCTCTTCGATCTACTTTAAACAGGCTTCCCTCCCTACAACTTTACCAAAAGGTCTGTTCCCAATGTCTTCTATTGGCAAACCAGTAGCCAGTCTTCAGGCCCTAGTCACAAGCCATGCCACCCTACCTTGTTTTTCCTCCTAACTCACAGACTGCCTCTTCTAAGCATTCCCTTGCAGACACATCCTCCTCTCTAAGGTATCTAGATCCACTGAGTACTCACACCCCTTTGGTTCTTTAATCCCAGGGCAGTGCTAACACATATCTAAAGGATTTAGACATCTGGAGGCCAAATTGCTGGCACAGCCTATTTAATGTTTTACAGTTTCCCAATCACTTATCTCCATAAATCATGGGATTACATAAGTAAACATTTCCATCCAACAGTTTTGGATGGTTCAGATACCAGCTTTATCCCTAACCTCTTTCACATTCATTGTCATACCAGTTAATGATTTTATTTTCTTCAACTAGTTAAGCACTCAACTCTGCAAGGCAAACAGATGTCTGATATTTAATTAGTAACCCAATCATAGCTTTTTGCTTTCCTCAGCTTATTTTTTAATATGGGGGGGGGGCGGTCTTATTGTTATTAGCCTTAGACTTCTTAAAAAAGACATGTTTTTTCAAAAAAGTTTTTTCCCTAAAACTGAAGGGACAAATTAAAAGCCACTGTAAATACTACAAGAAATAGTTACAATCAAGACATGGTCTCCTCAGTATGTGCTGGTTCATAGCTGATCACAGTAATACACCTTTACCAACACAGTGGAATAGAAGGAAGCAAGAAATAAATGTCCACAAGAAAAAGACAGGGTGAAACAGCCATGGAAAATAATGTTTTGGACAACAGAAAATTACTTTTCTTTTTCTCTCATTATATTTTCATTTCCTATTATACCTTCAGTTTCTTCAAGTTCTACCTCTCTAAATAATGTAAAATTTCTTTTCCCCCTTCTTTTCAGGTAGGGTCTGTTATAAAATGTTGTAAAGGATAATGCCTGAAAATCGGTGCTCAGAAGAGAAAACCTGTTGACAGCTTTCCTGTTAGATTTTATTCTTTTCTGTTCTTTTGTTGTTTCTCCTTAAAAGTAGAGCTGTCCTTTGATGAGAGAAAAAAAAAAAGTGACCTAACGAAAAACAAGTTTCAAAACACTGCTAATAGAATTGGTGATAAAGCATAAAGCCCTGGGTTTAAAATACTCAGGCTTGAGGACAAAAGGCAGCGCTACCTACTGACCTGGTTACTAGCTCTTTATAATGGTCTCCAGTGGCTCTCCAGCTGGTTTTGTTGGTGCCTTTCCAAGGAAGTCTGTGAAATATAGGGATGAGTCTGAAACATTTGGTTGTAATCAAAATGTGAACACTAGAATTAGTCATGTTTTAAGCAGTTTAAACTGGCTAAAAAAATCCGTGTATTTAGCCTTGGCTGGTGTGGCTATTTGGAGTATGAGACATCTGCTATAGAATATCAGAAGAGATTCTTACTTTAATAGTTTGTGAAAGAACACTTTTAATTGTAAAATAACATTAATGAGATCAATCAGAAAACATTTCTGAGCAGAAATGTGGGGCATGTTTTTACATATTCATTTAAATGGTAGTCACTCTTATGAGCTAGTTGAAAGAGAATAGCTGATGACCTTCTCTACCCAGTATCTGTAATGAATGAAGACAAATTATTTAATACTCTTAGTTATCTTCTGGGACATTACAATGTAAAATGTCATAATGTGCATAATTTGGAGTAAAAGTGACAACATACTATGTAGTGCAGTATCTCAAAAATCTGTATAAATTTAACACAATTGTTTATCACTATATGCATGGTGGACTCAAATGAGGGAGAGCCACAGTCTTTAACTTTTTTATCTATAAAATGGGGGTGTTAAAATAATTTACATCCTAAGATCATGAAACTAAATGACTATAAAACAACAAAAACATCAAGCACTTAGTTTAGGACCTGGCATTAGAATTAGGCTCTAAATAAATGGTACTGATATCAACATTATTTAATTAAGATACATACTATATAAAATTAGCAAGTGTCTCCAGATAAAGTCCTGATAGAGTAGCATTAAATTAACAAAATGTATTTAACATGTCTATTACAATATTGTTTGATTTACTAATAAACCTTATCTTATAGGCAGGAAAAACATCAAACACTGTCCAATCTCTGTCTGAATGGGTATCAGCATGGTGGAATTCAAGTACCGACAGATTTTACCTTATGCCATAAAATCGATAAATCACATATTATATACACATTATATATGCATATATGTTATGAATACATTTAATATTGTAAGCCTTGATTAATATTTATTTTTCATTAACATGTTTCCATTTTTAATTAGGCAAGAAAAAAAGAAAAACATCCCTCAAGTAAGTTCAGAGTTGTTTTACTTGACAAAGGAAAATACTGTTTTCTTGTCAGAGCTGACACTTGATATACCCATTTACCCATGACTTAAAGACAGCACTCTGTCACATTTATAAACAATGCTCAAGTGTAGTCCCCAGATTAATTCTTTTTAAATCACATTAAAAATAAAGATAATCCAAAGGGCACTTGGTTTTTTCATTATTACAGTATATAATTAAACATAATAGCATTTTACACATAAAAAGTCTGTAATTAATTTCTAATATTAATCTGTAAACTATTGATATTGTTCCCTAAACAACATCCTAACTGGCATTTTTCTATAACAGCATAACAATGTCTAAGTAATAACAATTACAATATATCATTGAGCAGGGTGTATATATGATTCACCAAATTTCTTAATCTCTTTAAAATTCATGAACATTTAATTGAGAAAAATTGGGAGTTTTTAAAAAGTTTTAAATTTTTAAATTTAAATATATGAAATGAAACTAGACTACTAACTTACACCATACAAAAAATTAACTCAAATTGGATTAAAGACTTAAATGAAATTCCTAGAAGAAAGAAAATATAGGCAGTAAGCTTGACAACATCAGTCTTTGAGATGCTTTTTTTGGATCTGACCCTAAAAGCAAAGGCAACAAAAGCAAAAATAACCAAGAGGGTCTATATTAAGCTAAAATGCTTTTACATAGCAAAGAAAATAATTAACAAAACAAAAAGGCAACCTAATGAATGAGATAATTCATTTAAAAATCATGTGCCTGATAGGTGGTTAATATTCACAATATATTGGAAAACTCATATGACTCAGTAGCAAAAAATCAAAGATTCCTAATAAAAATGAGCAGAAGATCTGAATAGACATTTTCCCAAAGAAGAAGTACCGGTGGTTGACAGGCACATGAGATGTTCAACATCACTAATTATTAGGGAAATGCAAGTGAGAAACTGCAAATCATCAGGGAAATGCAAAAACCACAATAAGATCTCAGCTTAGACCTGTTAGAATGGCTGTTATAAAACAAACAAGGAAGAACACGTGTTGGTAAGGATGTGGAGAAAAGAGAACTCATGCACAGAAATGTAAACTGGTGCCATGACTATGGAAAGCAGTATGGATGTTCCGAAAAAAAAAAAAATTAGAATAGAATTACCATACAATCCAACAGTTTCACTTCTGAATGTTTTCCCAAAGAAAATAAAAACACTAATTGAAAAAGCTATACACATCCGTATGTTAATTACAGAAGTGTATACATCAGCAAAGATATGGAAATAACCTTGTTGTGATCAATGGGTGGGAGGATAAAAAAAGATATATACGCTATATATAATTATATATGTGTATCTCTATACAAGGGTCGACTAAGAAAAAAACCTGAATTGTCTTCCAGAATTGTCTTCTGGAGAGCAGGCCTCTTTTTTTTTTTTTTTCAGGTCTCTTGTAATACAGGTTTCCCCTGCTAGGTTTATGTTCTAGGAACCCATCTGTATCAGTGTACTAGCTGGTGGTGTTGTGAGAGCCTGCGTTAAGCTTCCGTGAATTTTTTTTCAAGACTTTTTCAACACACTTGTCCATTTTATGATAGGTGATTTACGAGTGCGCCCGCCCACCTGCCCACACTGTGCTGTGTGTTCAACAGTTCTTTGACCAAAAATGGCATGACCCCCATGCTCCACCCTCCCTGTTCACCTGATCTCGCTCATTTTGCTTCCCTGGATGAAAGAAGTCTTAACAAAGAAACATTTTGCCAATGTGGAAGAGGTCAAACAAAATGGCAGAAGCACTAAAAAGCATCAAAATTGGAATTCAAAAACTGAGCAGTAGAAAAAAATATCTTGATACATGTATTATATCAAATGGAGATTACTTTGAAGGTGACTGAGGTTTAAACATGTAAGAATAAATATACAATTTTTTATAAATAAATTCCAGTTATTTTTGGGCCCACCCTTGTATAACTATATATATGTATACATATAAAGTTACATACATAAAACTATATCAAATCCCATATATAGTGAAATACAATTCAGCTATAAAAAGAATGAAATCTTGCCATTTTGGACAAAATAGATGGGCCTTTTGTATTATGCTATATGAAATAAGTCAAATAAAGACAAATATTGTATGATGTCATTTGTATGTGGAATATAAAAACAAACACACAAACCCAAACTCATAGACAGAGAGACCAGATTGATGGTTACCAGAGGGAAGGGATGGTGTAGGGTGGGCAAAATGAATGAAGCGTTCAAAAAGCACAAGCTTCCAGTATAAAATAAGTGAATCATGGGGTTGCCACGTACAGCATGGTGACTATAGTTCATAATACTGTATTGTATATTGGAAAGTTGCTAAGAGAGTAAATCTTAAGCCCTTGTCACAAGAAAAACAAAGGCCCTGACTGGTGGACCTCAGTTGGTTGGGTGTCATCCCGGAAAGCAAAAGGTCCACTGCTTGGCTTGTGACTCCTGTCAGGGCACATGCCTTGGTCACAAGTTTGGTCCTTGGTAGGGGAGCATACAAGAGCCAACCAGTCAATGTTTCTCTCCCACTTTGATGTTTCCCTCCTTCTCTTTCTTCCTCCTTTCCCCTCTCTAAGAAAATAATAATACAAAAAATTTTTTAAAAGAAAACATATAACTAGGCATGATGGTGGATGGTCAGTGGACTTATTGTGGTGACCATTTCTCAATGTATACAAATATCAAATTATTATGTTGTACACCTGAAATTAATGTAATACTATGTGAATTATACCTCAATACAAAATAAAAGTATGAAAAAGGTAAATTAAACGACATTCCCAATGATGTGCAGCAACAAAAATGAACAATTGATACATGCAACAACTTAAATGGTTCTTAGGATATTATGCTGAATAAAAAAAGCTAAAATCATAAGGTCATAATATTCTCAAAATGACAAGGTTTTAGAGAGAGAGAACAGGTTAGTGATTGAAGATTAGTAGAATTATGGGGGTGGCAAGGGAGGTGGATGTGATGGAATAGTTCTGTAGCTTGATTGTGGTGGTGGTTATACAGATCTACACTTGTGATAATGTATCATAAAACTATACATACACATTGTACAAATGAACATTTCCTGCAGCTATATAACATGGAATAATTAGAGAACATTGGGCAAAGTGTACATGTAATCTCTCTGTACTATCTTTGCCATTCTTCCTGTATATCTATGATTATTTCAAAATTTTAAAAAAGTTTATAAAAAAGAAAAAAATTAAAAAATAAAAATTTGGGAGTATATATATATATACATATATATATACATACACACACACTTTAAACAAAATATATATGTGCATATGCACACATAGTACACACTTATACATAAACATCTATATTATAAATATATACTTTATATGCATATTCATTAGTAAAAATTAAAGTATATAGAGTGTATTTATATAAAATTCTGAAATTTTCCTCTAGGCATTTTATCGAGGTTTCATAGGAATACATTGTCCTTTGATTCAAGGTAAATGATTTCACTATGGAGGTTGTATTAAAAACCTAATCAGACCTAAAAGCTCCACATCTCATTTAGAAACTACCTGGCTTATATAATTTTTAAATTTTCCCTTAGACTTTTCTTTTCAACAAGAAAGTGTCTATGCTTGGTTTCTTAAGTATGTTTGACTCTTTTTGGCTTATTTCTCTTTACTTCAAATCCCTTTCTACTTCAGATGTAAAAAAGTGTCTATTGGAAAAGAGTGGCTCAAAGGTTCTTTAGCAAAGGATTGAAGATAACTATAAGGAACAATAAGTGGCGGAAGCCAAGGACTTAGTGGAGCAAAGAATTTCCTATAACTTCCTTACTTGAGACTACAGTGGGAGAGGAAAAATCCTTACAAGTGTACAGATTTTCAAACATCAGTGAAATCTCATTTCTCCTGTGTTTGGCTCCCTGCTAAAGAGCTAAGCATATGATCAGCTGTTCTATGATGACTGGGTTTTATTTGTCTGGTTGTTTGTTTTTATGTATGTAGTCTACACATTGATTTATATTAGGTAGAATGCCTTGGTGGTATATGGTTGTAAGCCACCACTATCACCTCTTCTTTCTTCATTTATACCTCCTGTGTGTGTGTGTGTATGTGTGTTTACTAGTATATAACTCCTGCCTCTATATCTCAACATCATTACCTACTTTGAACTTCTTTAATCTTAATAATCTTTAGCCTTCCCTCCAGTTTACTGAATTTCACAGACTGAGTTTTCTACATTACCATTTAAGTCTGCGTTTGCCTTCTTACACTGCTTTGGTAAGGCCATCCTACTTTGGTTTCTAGTCTCCTACAACCTACCCCTGACCAGACCAGACTGTGCAGCCCAGCCCCAGGATTCATAAAATGTGAAGATTCACTTCTTTTACAAAAGAACTGGGACTTAGAGTTGATGAGGGCATTTCTGAATAGCACTGGTCTTTCTTACCTATAAGGGAAGAGACAGACTCTTGAGAATTCTTGACCAAGGACTTATCTCCCACAACGGTTAGTCCCGACGGGAAGCACCATGTGTATTTTAAAATATTCCCAGCCTGGATGGTCTTCTGTAGCTTTCTTCTTCCATCCAGAAAATGAAATGGTGTCTTGCATGTCAGGGTATTGATAATCTATCTGAGGAAACAGGAGTGGTGACAGCCAGACCCTCAGTGAATCAGGCCTGAGGAACGGTGCCAGATGAGGACAGATCTCAGGACATCTGGAGGTGAAATCTAATTCCATTTCACTGCATATTAATACAGAATCTTGGGCAAGCCCCTCAACCTCCCTGAGTCTCTTTTCTTACTAGTAAAATCAGTAAATAACATGTTAATAATAATAAAATCGCTTTGAATATTTGGGCCAGGTAAGGCTCCTCAGGTAAAGCTTTCCCTACTGTCAAAGGGCCAGCACACACACGGTGCCCCTACGACCAGGGCTAGCGAAGCTGCTGATGTGAAATTAGGAGATGCAGGATCTCAGCCTGCCAGGACTGAGAAAAGGGAAGCTGGCAGTGGAGACAGGGACTGAGAGCCAAACTGAGAGCTGCCCTTCCTTTATTTTGGATGACAAAATCAAGTCACAATATAGAGAGTTTGGGGCTTCTGGAGCCTTAAAAAAACACAAAACTTTCATGGCCTTTGCTTATATTGTTGGTGATGGATTTAGAGCAAATAGTGTTAAAAACAAGATGTGTAATTAGATGAGCAGATATCATTTGGTAGGGGGTAGCTGCTAGGACCCTTGGTAATTATCTTCTTAATCAACTAAGAGTAGACTGAAGTCAGTTGTGCCAAATTCCAAGAATCATCTTCTTACCAAGGGTCAGCAAACGATTGCCTGTGGGTCAACTGCAGTGCACCATCTATTTTTGTGAATATTTTTGTATTGGAATACAGACATGCTTACTTACATACTGGCTATGGGTGCTTTTACAGTAAAAGGCAAGAGTTGAGCAGCTGCGACAGAAACTATGCAACCTGCAAAGCTTAAAATGTTTACTCTGTCCTTTCTGAGAGGAAGTTTAAAGGTGCATGCCCTATGCCCTTAAAAAAGTACATGTGTTAGAAGCAACATTTGCACTGCCAGATCAATTTAAGTTAGAAGATGAAATCCTCAAAGAATGGAGCTGGGAAATTTTCTGAGAAAAACATACTTGTTTCTATGTTCAAGGAGAATAACCAAGAATTGTCAAAGACAGTGACAATCATGCATTTCAAGAAAAAGAGTAGAAAAGTTCAAATCAAATGCTTGAAACTCAGGGAGCTGCAGGGGGAAATCATGCTAGCAGTATCTATTGTAGGAAGTGATGTCAGATGTCCATGCCATTGCAGTTATTCTCTCTTAATCAGTAACACACGGGGATCTAGCAAAACGGGGACCTTCATGGTTTTCGCCTAAGAAACTTCAAGCAAGAATGATATTACTCTCAAGCAGAGACTCGATTCAAACCAGTTGTCAGAAATGGATTGCAAATATATACCAGTAGAAATTAGTATATGCCAGCATCTAAGAATAGATATTCTGATATCTACCTTTTTTTTGTTCTCTGAAATAAAAGCACAAAGGCACAATGTAGTAGTAAGGAAAAACATCCAATTTTCCTGAGCTGGGTGCCCGTTGCAGTCACAACGGGATGTTCAGGCAATCACTATGCCTAGCACGGAGCTCAGAGCAAATGGAGAGTCCTCCTCCCCACGAAGGCCAGCAGCTGCTCAGTGCCAAGCAGGGAGCAATGAAAATGGCTAACATGACAGTCAAGGAGGGAAAAAACACGGTTTTTAACATACTCAGAAGCGCATCATTGTCCAGTGTGCAGTGTTTTCTACTTACACAAAGCACCTATATACTTTCCCATTTATTTTGGCAATTTAACAGACCATATAGAAAATAAAACTGCTAGGCATTACCTTCCCTCCCTGTAACTGATCAGAAGCATACATTATCCCTGGTTTAGAAAGCAAAGCAAAAGATCATTGAGGAGATAAACCTTCATTCACTTGGCCCCACACTTCCAACACATACATTCTCCCTGGAAAAACTGTAGTTATGCTTATTCAACACCCTTGAAAGACATGGAGAACACAAAAGAAAGAATAAGGAATTAGGAAACATAAATCACTGGAAATACCAATGCAAGATATTAAAACAATAAAATATTAATGAGTTATTTTTCCTCTTTGTTATTCCTAATACAATTTAATTCTGTTTCTAAAAAGGACAGTGAAAGTGTTACAGAACAGACAGGGGGTGTGTGAATGATATAGTATTACTGAAAGGACTCCCCTTTTCTCTCTGAGGGTTCCCCCCCCCCACCTATTAGGTTCGCCTTGCCGCCGCCAGAGGAAAGACGTCTCTCAATGCCAGAGACTGGTGAAAAGGAAATAAATTATTTATTTAAAAGTCATACAGACTTAGAGTAATGACTTAATGTCTTCATTAAAATACTAAAGTCCTCTAGAATACCCACAGATGCACACAGTCCTTCCTTCTTCCTCTGCCCAGTCCGGGGTACTGTATCTCAGGAATAGAAGTAGAAGTCCATGATTCCGACTCCTGACACCATCAGCAGTGTTGCTGCCATGGGGTCCTCACCCTGCCAAAGCCGTGTGGTTCTCCCCCTACTCCACGAAAGCCACATGGTCCTCTCCCTTCTTCCCCAAAACCGCGTGGTCCTCTCTCTTCTCCTTCAAGACTGCTTGACCCTCTCTCCTTTCTCCACCAAAGCCGCGTGATCTTCTCCCAAATATGGCTGCTGTGCCTGGGTTTAAATCCCAGCGCCAGTCTTCCTCTGCAGCCCCATTTCCGACTCCTCCTACAATCAGTTACACCTGCCAGCATTCCCTATTCCAGCTTTACTGGGCTGCCATAGTAAGTCTGGGCAGGTGTGGCCCCATAGCACGCAGCCAATCTTCTCCAAGCTCTCCTGCCGGTGCTGCAAACAGGGGGAGTTGCTTCCCAGTTACATCTT
Source organism: Desmodus rotundus (assembly GCF_022682495.2). NCBI lineage: Eukaryota > Metazoa > Chordata > Mammalia > Chiroptera > Phyllostomidae > Desmodus > Desmodus rotundus. Next base: position 128,455,913 of record NC_071392.1, on the reverse strand, counting down.
GGGTGGAAGTCACTCCCATCCCCCAGCTCAAAGATTGGCCACAGCTATTTAACATATCTATGAAAGCAGTTAAAGGTTATAGACATGTTAAATGACCATGCCAGAGGTTACCTGCACAGCTGTTGCTATACAAAACAGCTCTGAATGGCCCTGTTCCATGTGTCCCTTCCCCCAGCTCAGGCTTGTGGGGGTGAGGACATCCTATATATATTTTTCTAATATTTCCTGGACACCTTGAATTCTGGACCCCATTACAAATCCCTATTTGGGGCTCTCCTCTTGGCTGCACCCTGTTTCAGGAGGAAATGGAAAAGATGAATAAAATAACGTCAGGAAAATAAAACTTTGCTTGTGTATTAGCAAAAGGCTGGAGTCCCTAAGGCGGTCATGCGTCAATGTCCTAGAGGCCCCTGGAAAGTTGAGACTGGCAGCTGTTTAGAAACCACTAACCCAAAGATCATGTGGGATGGATTCTGCCAAAATCAGCAGTGACAAACATGTGTTATAAAAATACTACATTGCTTCTTTAATGTTTATGTGGCCACAGTGATTTCAAAAGAAATGTTTTGTGCATAAAACAACATAATAAAAGGAAATCCTGCTACTTGACAGGGTTTCCTTTAATGGAAAGACTGTTTCACGCCCATAAAAATTTGATCCCCACATCTGTTAGAGATAAAAGGAGAGTATAACTTCCCTTTTGGATGCAGACATTCAGTTCTCAGAGACCATATAATATGCCTAATGAGAACAGCAAAAATGTTGTAATTTCCCTGAGCAAATTCGTACTCTACTGAAATTTAAAGGTTCATGGACTGCTTCAGGTACTTTTTTTGTTTTTAATATGGCTTTGGCTGTGTGTTTATAGTTTAATTCTAAGGAATAGTTTGTTATTGTGATTTTAGGAAGTCAAAATGGTGCCTAAAGAAAAAGAAAAATATTTTCCCAAGGGAGCAATGCTGTTCAGTTCTCAAATAATGAGGACCTAGCAGAGCCAGCCTGTTCATCCTTCTCATCACTATCCACAAAACCACCGTGGTCTGACATGTGGTGAGACTTCATCCCATAGCCTCTCCACTTCATGTGCAGCCTGGCCTTCCTGGTGCTTTTCTTATCATTTGGGATGGAATTCTTTTATTTATATGCCTACACTCTTAGAATGACAGCGAAGACCCTACAATGCCTATTTATTTCTCTCAGAGGACAAGTCCAAATCCTGGCATTATTGGGTATGATCTGAATCCCATCACCTACCTGATTGTGTCTCTTGCTGTTTTTCCTCACTCAGTCCATTGCTGCCACACTGGCTTCTTTACTGTTTCTCCAACACAACTGTGCACAGTTCCCACTTCTCAGAATGCTCTTCCCACATGGCTGCATGGTTACCTCCCTCCTGTACCTCAGGTTTGGGCTCATGCCTCACCTCCTCAGTGAGGTCCCCTTGACCACTCCATCCCCACACCCTTGATCCTCCTCTCCCTACTTCTTTTTTCCATAGCCTTTATCTTCAAACCTATTATCCAATTTGTTTATGTATTGGGTTGGCCAAAAAGTCAGTTTCAGTTTTTTTGTAAAATAAAAGACACATTATTCATTTTCATCAATAACTTTATTGATTTGGATATTTTGATTATATCAGCTATCTCCCACATGGTATATAACATTCATTGTTCTCAATTAATGTCTCAATTTGATCACTATCAACTTCAACTGGTCTACCCGACTGTGGAACATTGTCCAGAGAGAAATCTCCAGCATGGAACTTCAAAAACCACTTTTGACATGTTTGATCAGCCATGGCACCTTCTCCATACACTGCACAAATATTTTCTTTGCATTTCAGTTGTGTTTCTACCTTTCTTGAAATAATAAAGCATAGAATGTCAAAAATGTGGTATATTTTTTTCCATCTTCAATATTAAAATAGCTACACAAAATTCACCAATTTTGATTTTTTTAATGCACACTGATATGACAGCTATCACAATACAATCTAACAAAGTTGTTTCAAAATTATTAAAGAAAGTTAAAGACAACTAAGCACTACTAGAGCCATCTTATAGAAAAAAACAAATGAATATTTTGGCCAACCAAATATTACTTATTGTCTGTGTTGCCCATGAGAACATAAGCATCACAAGGCCAGAAAACTGTGTCTGGAATGCTGAATGAGGCATAGCAGGCCCTTAATACATGCTTTAATGAATAAAAAAGAAATGACTGAATATTTGTGAAAGACATAAAGATTTCAAAAGCCCTGCATTAAAATTTCTCCCCTTGCAGAAGTTCCAAGCTTCTCATTCTCATTGCAAGATGATTGCATTTGCAGCCTTGTATGTTTGAAGCACCTCCCTGCCAGATCTTTCTGACACTGCTTACCTTTCATCCTTAAAATCTCAGTTCAAACATCATTTCCTCTAGAATCCTGAAACACCAGTTCAAAAGAACTTATGCACACCAATGATCATAGCAACACAATTTACAATAGCCAAGTGCTGGAAGCAACCTAAGTGACTAACAGTAAATGAGTGGATAAAAAAAAATGTAATTTCAACTTCTTAACAGTTAGGGAATAGTTACATTTATACAGTCCTAAAATTATTTTGGCCCTTTGAAGGCAACCGCAAGGCTGATGTGGCCCCCAGTGAAAATGAGTTTGACACTCCTGATTTACACTATGCAGCAGAAAGACAGAAGGAACTCCTACACTTTGTGACAGCATGGATGGAACTGGAGAGCATTATGCTAAGTGAAATAAGCCAGGCAGTGAAAGACAAATACCATATGATCTCCCCTGTAAGTGGAACCTAGTCAACAAAACAAACAAGCAAGCAAAATATAACCAGAGACATTGAAATAAAGAAAAAACTGACAGTAACCAGAGGGGAGGGGCAAGGGAGAGGAAGGGCGATCGAAGAACATTTATAAAGGACACAAGGATAAAGCCAAAGTGGGTAGGTTCGAGGGTGGGGGACAGACATGGGTGGGGCAGGGGACAGAGATGGTTGGGGGGAAAATGGAGACAACTGTATTTGAACAACAATAAAAAATAAATTAATTAAAAACAAAAAAAGAATGGCTCCAAGACCACTCACAACCTGCAGCCCTTATCCTTTCATTCTCTACCACATTTCCCTTTCTAGCTTCCTCGTCACACACTCAATATCTAATGCGGTCTTACTTAAAAAAAAAAAAAAGGTTTGGAAACATGTTTTTGTATCTTTATCTTTCAGGTAGAATATAAACTCCTTAGCAGCATGGGCAGTTTTGTTTATCACCATGTCTCCAGTGCCTAACAGGTGCCTGGCATAAGGTAGAGGGATAATAATTACTTGTTAACTTTGTTGACTAACTAGAAGAGTACTACAGACACTAGGTAAAAGGCATTAGGACTTGAGCTACATATATCACCTGGGCATAGCCTCACTAACCCTGGTGAAATGGTATTGAATTAATTGCTCCGTAGACCAGTATTTAAGAATAACTACCTTAGGCCTTCACACTCAATTCCTTCACCTAGGATCAGGTGAGTCCATGGCTCCAGTGATGTTTCTGTGTAATTTACTATGTGTGACTATATGTATTTATATATATATCACTAGTATGTTAGGTATAATTTATCATATTTAACTTTTGGGGCTTGGGAAAAACTATAGCTTTTCACCTGGAGAGATAACAGCCTTTATGAGTCCATCCATAAAAAATGTCCATAAAGCCATTCAAGTTAGATGGTATCAATGATAGCAACCCTTGGGTACCCCAATGTGTATCTGCAACAACAGAGCCCATGTATCGCATGACAGTCCACTCATCAAAATCTTGCTGAGATGCTAGCTTCGGAAATTCTGAGTTAACATGAATATAAATTTTAGAGCTACCTCCTCTGTGCAGAATAACATTAGGAAGTATGATGATTATAAAGCTCTTGGTTGAATTAAAGAATTTACTATTAAATTAAATGAATTCTCATCACCAATTAGAATAGTATTTTATGTGCCAGTAATAGTAAGTCTCTTAGGCTTTCTGGGCTTCCGTTTCCTCATCCAAAAAACAAAGTGGATGGAATTAATTGTGTTTAAAATTCCCTTTCTATGAGGGAATCAGAATCAAAGCAATTAATGTCTTTTTATTCTACATTATCTGATTTTTAATGGGCTTAAGATAACAATCTAGTAACTTTTGTGCCTGCTCACTTGAAAATTCTTCTATAGAATCAATGAATTTTTGAGAGTTCTAGGAGAATTATTTTAAATCCCTTCACACAGCGCCTGACTTAGAAGCACTCAAAGAGCATTGCTCTCTTACCTCACATTTTTCCAGCTATAAGAATTTTATATACCTTCACTCCAACTCCTCCATTTTACAAATGAAATACTGAAGACCAGCAGAAGTTAAGAGACTTGCCAAGGGTCACACAGACAGTAAGAGGCAGAGCTTCAGGAGATGTTAGGTATTTTGACTCTGGGTTCAGGGCTCTATCAATTGTACTACACTGCTTTATTTTACCTTTTGCAGTTTCTGAAGTGGCATTACTTTTCCCTGAGTAAAACACTCCTAAATGACACAGATCTTTTTTATGATGCTACCATTTGTAAGAGAGGCATTTAACAATGTCTTTTAGGAGTGAGCCTGACTTTGACAAGCAGATACAATATTTACAAAATGTCTTCATCTTTTAAAGTGGCTAGAATAATTTGGGAAAATAGTTTGATGTGTTTGCTTAAAAATAAGAAGGTATAGTCTACATCAATAAGTTGTCTAATTAAGAAATCTTACTTAAGAAAAAGTTAGATTGCTCTAAGATTACAAAATCTGACTGTAGATTATCCATATTATGCATAAATTGATACAAGACAGTTTATAAGCAAAAAAATTTAAATGTTTCTGAATTGCTCTTTATTGATATTTTACATATTGTAAAACTATGCTTGGGGCACAGTGATAAAAATACAATCATTCTACTTTAAAACCTAGTAGGATATGAATCAAACTAGTAGTCCTCAAATTTGTTTCATGTTGAAATTACCTGGGAAGCTTTAAAAAAATACCTTTACCTGGGCTCACCCTTAAAGATTCTGATTTAATTGGTTTGGGGTGTAATTGTGCATCAGAATTTTTTCATTAATCCGATCATGTTAATTTCTATTAATTAAAAGTACTTTTAGTATGTTCATTTAATTTAGTGAATATTAAGACCTACTAATTAATATTTTATTTTATATGAGGAATTTTATTATGTATAATATTATAAGGAATTGTAAACAAAAAAATCATATTTATAGTGGAAATGCATTTTGAAATAGCTATACTGAAAATCAATATTTTGGGAAGAGAAAATCTTGCAAAGTAATTATGGGAATTAATAAAGGAGTGGCTGAGAATTAGCTGTAGAGCCATCAAGCAGTAGACATTTATTGAGAACCTACTCAGGAAAAGGAACTGTGATTCAATTCTGTGGGTGACATGAAGGTACTGAATCCAGAACAACCTATAATCAAGACTGGAGGAGGTTATATATATATATATATATATATATATATATATATATATATATATATATATATAACCTGTGTGTGTGTGTGTGTGTGTGTGTATAACGGACAGCACAACAGAACAATAAAGAGATATTTGGGTGATTCATGATTTTAAATATTTATGCCTTGCCAATTTTAGTAATTGAATGCAGCCATGATTCTCTTCAGTACTTCTCTTTCTGAAGCTATAATCAGTTCATATTCTATTTTAAGCCCATGTTCTAGTACCTTGCTACTCAGGGTGTTTTACAGACCAGCAGCATTAGTATCATCTGGAGCATGTCAGGAAGGCAGAATCTCAGGCCTTGTCCCGTACTTATTGAATCAAAATCTGCACTTAACTAGATCCCTGTGATTCACATGACTATTTAAGTTTGAGTAGCACTGCTATGGTAGACACTGCTCTCTTCTTAAATATACCAAATATACCATCTTAATATTACTCATAATGCATGTATAATACAGTTCAATCTCTAATTTAGGGTTTTTTTTTCAATGTCTCTCAAAGGTTTTTGTAGTAACATTAAATGATGTCCTTACTCAGAAAAAGCTGACCTCATTGGACTATTTCATTTGTGAACATGAATCATTTCCTATGTTTGAGTAACTACTAAAATGTGTGATAAGAATAATGAGGCCACATAAGAACAAAGGAAGATGCAATTTCTTTAGGCTGAAGGATTCAGATAAGATGTCACAGGGAAGATGGCACCAAGATGATCATTAAGAAATAGTTTGATTCAGGAAGTGAAAATCAAAGAGAGAGAGAGCAAGAGCATTCCAGATAGGGAGAACATGGTGAAGGCTGATTTAATTCCCCACCTAGAGTAGAATAAAGTTGAAATTTTGTGGTATCCTGGTTTAAAAATGACCCCCAATGATTCTCACCCCCTGATACTTGTATTCCTATGTCATTCTTTTTCACTTTGATTAGGACTAACCTGTGGAACAAATAGGGTGATGCAGAAAATAATAGAGGGTAATTTCAGAGTTTATATCTTTAAAAACACTGTGGGTTATGCCTTGTATTCTTGGCTCACTTGCTCTAAGAGAAGCTAGCCTCCACGGCATGAGAAGCAGAGATCCATGTGATGAGGAACTGAGGCCTAAGCCAACAACCAGCATCAGTTGGCCAGCTGTGTCATGAGCCTTCTGCTACAGGCTGATCCTGCAGACTTGGCTGAACCTTCAGGTGACTGCAATCCAGATCACTATCTTAACTGTAATTTCATGAAAGACCCTGAGCAAAAGCCACCCCAATAAGCCACTCCCCAAATCTTGTCTCACAGAAAACATGAGAGAAAAACAATTTGTTGTTGGAGATAAAAACAATTTATTGTTACTTTAAGAAAAACATTTTTGAGATAATTGATTATTAGAAATTAATAGCTAGTATTAGAAATAAATAATAATGAACAAATATAAATGATAAGCTACTAATAATAGAACAAAATAACTAATTTAGAATATGATAATCAAACAGGTATGGCTTTAATGGAGAGTTTATAGACTCAGATGCTTCCAGGGGCCACCAGGAAAATTAAGTGAGTAAAGTGGCTGTTGCCTGGGTCGGGGAGAAAAACATGGTGGCGGAGTCTGTGCTACTCCTGCTGGTGAAACTCACTACTATCTGCACTTCTGAGCAGGGCAATGCAGCACCTGCAGCTTTAGGAAATCTCAGGTGGTAAATAAAGAAATGGTAGTGGTTTGGTGTCACAATGTGGAAAAATTGGAACAACAAAGCTTTTTCTGGAGACAATCATCATTTAATAGCTACATTTAGGTTATTTATCCTGGAAATGCTATCTAGAAAACACTAAAGGGAGAAAGCAGTAGCAGGAAAAGACCAGTTTCAAGGGTACTTTAATCATAAAGACTTGAAAAGATTTGGGCCATGAGATAGAGTTATGGAAATATGAATGGAGAAGTGATTCTTAAAGAAAATAAATAATAATTAGGTTACAATTAATTGAAGGTAGAATTCCTCAATTAATGTAACAATAGCCAGAGGGGAGTGGGGAGGGGATAGTGGGGAGAAGGGTCTACAGGAGCTACTATAAAGGACACAAGGACAAAATCAAGGGAGAGGGTAGAGGTGGGGGAGGGAGGTGGGATTAGCTGGGGTGGGGTGGAGGGATGGGGAGAAAATGCAGACAATTGTAACTGAATTAAAAAAAAAGAAGAAGAAAAAAAGACTTTCCCCTATACTTTTTCTTTAAATCTCGCTATATTTTTAGTGACATGTGAGAATGTAAACTCCATGTGAATCAAACTGTATTATACTTTTGTACAAGTTTATTCAGATAACGTAGAATACGACCTTTTTCTCTAAAGGGCCAGATAGTATTTTAAGCCTTGAAGGCCTTATAGTCTTATAGTCCCTGTCTCAACTACTCAGTTCTGCCATGTTAGCATAAAGGCAGTTACAGACAATCTGTAAATTAATGGTTGTGGTTGTGTTCCAATAAAATTTAATTTATAGCCCTGGCTGGTATGGCTCAGTGGATTGAACACTGGCCTGTGAACCAAACGGTCACTGGGTTGAATCCCAGTCAGGGCGCATGCATGGGTTGTGGGCCAGGTCCTCCAGTCGTGAGGTGTGCACAAAGCAACCACACATTGATGTTTGCCCCCCTCTCTTTCTCCTTCCCTTCCCCTCTGTCTAAAAGTAAATATAAATCTTTAAAAAAACCTAATTTACAAAACAAATTATGAACCAGATTTGGCCCATGGGTTGTGGTGTGCCAATACATGGCCTAAAATTAGTGTTTGGCAGAGTGTGGTTCTAGGCCAGCAGTATCAACATCAGCATCACCTGAGAATTTGCCAAAATGAAGGATGAGGCCCAGCAAGCTGTGTTTTAATAGGTCCTCAAGGTGACTCTGATGAAGGCTTGTTTGAGAAATATTTGTGTGCTACTCAATAAGTTACTTGATAGATGAATGAATGAATTACATTTCCATATGTGCTAACTTTCGTGTTCGTTAGAATCACATATAAAATAGTATTTGGGATGTCACAAATTATGCTTGGCTATTTTAAGTCTAGCTTTGGGTGCTAATATTTCATGGTACCAGGAGTGTCCTAACTTTTGATGTCCCTGTACCACACTGCAGGAATAATTGTCTTGGGTCACACATTAGATACATTGTGACACTTAATCACAAAAAAATCTCATAATGTTTTAACTAAATTTATGAGTTTGTCTTGGGCTGCATGTTGGACATCCCTAATGCATACCATGGCATACAGGCACTCCATCTCCTGAATGACATTAAAAACCACTAATCTAATACAGCTGCATTTTTTTCAGAGAAAAGAGTTTGAGGCCTACCACTATTAATTAATTTGGCAAAAAATAAAAAACTAAAACCCAAATTTATTAAGAAAGTTAAGAAAAAAATCTCATTTTTATATAATAAATATGCCTCACATATAATCTTACATATTTGGCCTTTCTGGAGATGCCACACAATCAGGACCAAAAAAAAAAAAAAAAAACCAAGAAAACAGTGCTCACATGACCTGTTTGGGGAAAAAAAAAAAAAAACAAACCAGTGATGGTATCTTATTTTTAACACTGGAGTCTCAGTTATATTTATTCAGTTTTCTCAACTTATTAATGACTGGGTGGAGTTGAACCTTCCAGGTTCTGCTCAGCTTCATAGACTAAACAAGCCAGTAGTGGGTATAGGAAGAGAGTGAGGCAGGAAAATAGAGGAATGTAAATCTCCATCAGCTGCCAATCATCAAGTACTTTCCTCAAGAAGAGTTATATAAACTAAACCACAGGAGGAATGTATCAGCCAGTAGCAAAAGCAAGATACTCCTACACACCTAACAGGATTCAAAATGATATCTCTTGGAGTGAAGCTTAGAGAGATAAGAGAAGATTAGTGGGCTGAAATTCTGAGGAACCAATGGATTTATACATGATGTTTGTTTAGCCAAAAATCCACAAGCCTTCATTAAACAAAACTCTAAAAAATGTGGGTTTGAATGAAAGGGAAGAGAGGTTTCCAGATGATATACACAATGGCCTTCAGGGTGGATTAAATTTAGTGAAATAATACAAAACAAGTAGAAATGCAGCAACTGTTGAATTATAAGTGAATCGTATTGCTCCTATCCTTAATGATTAGGGCCCTGTACTGCCTCACATCAATAGGAGCCAAGCGGATCGCACCACACTGCCCTGCCCTCTGCCTAGACTCTGTCCTTCCAGAGCTCTGGATGTGGGGAAAATATTGCTCCCGAAAATATAACTGTATTTGGGAGCTGTGGTCTTAAATTTGCCTGGCAGCTGGATTTACCTGCAGTGAAGAAGCAGAGTTCTTCCCCTCCTGTCACTCTATTTGGCTTTCCAATTTCCTCTCTCAACTCTGGAATAGGATTGAAGCAGGAGTTCAAAGTCATTGTTGCTATATAAAAAATCAGCCCCTATGCTCAGTCCATGCAGTCACAGTGCATGGATGCCTGGGGAACAGACAGGCTGGCTCCTGGAGATGCTGCACAGGAGCCAAAGGAGATGCTACCATCACTCTGGTGAAGTTACCCTTGAAAATCTGACGTTGCCATGGGCATGAGAGAAGTCTCAATCCATTAATTGGAAAATGTTCAGCAAGTGCCTACAATGTGCCAGGCACTGACATTACCTGTTCAGAAGGTGAGTGTATTTATTAATCAGGATGCCAGTTGCTTAACTTACAATGAGCAAGAGCTGTCACAGTAACTGGACTAATCAAAGTTCACGCTTCCTTCCTTGTGGCCAAGGTACAAGGGAACCAAATCATAATTAGAGTGACTCTGTATCGATGTATAATGAGAAATAGCTAAGGAGTGAACCTGAGTATTTGAAGTCAATATGATCAGAATATTCTCTCCAGGTGGGAAGGTTTACATGGGAAGTTAAATCATGATTAGAAGTTGTTTGGCAAGCACAGATTCAGAGAAACAGCATTCGGATTCATCACATGTTCATGGCATTAATTAAAGCATCCAAAGACTCTCTCATAACTTAGCCAGTGGGATGAAAGAACTCTAAAAGTTGAAGTTCTCTCTAGGCTGCTCAGTGAACAAATGATCCTGGGCATCACCCATGTATTCTTTCGACTCTCCTTTTTCCAGGATTGCATGGATCAGTAATGGTGTCAAGCGCCATGCTAAGCACGTTTTGTGTATTATCTCATTTAATGGGTGTCCAGGTCTCTGCTCAGAGAAGCCTTCCCTGACTTCTCACGGTCTTCAGCATGGCCATACTCTTTCCACACCTCTTGTCACTATTTCATGCTCTAGTGTGTACTGATTTGCTGATTGGTCATTGACTGCTTCCTCCCCAGGATGCAGATCCCAGAGGGCAGTAGTTTTATGTCTAAAATGATGCTTGGCACATAGTAGGAGCTTATTATATGTTTGGTGGATGGATGAGTAAATTGGTTAATGGAAGGCTGAATAAATGGGTGGATGTATGAATTTACAAATAATCTAAGAGGTAGATATGTGCATCCCCATCCTAAAGAATAAGAAATCAAGGCTATTAAGGCTAAGCTACTTCTAAGTTCACCCAGTTATCAGGCAGAGAGCAGTGACTTGACCCAGTTCTGACAGACTCTTGAGCTTTTCTCTCATTGCTGCTCTGTTTCTTTGGAAAGATTGATATATTCAGGAAGTTTCCATCCAAAAGTAGATCCCCTGGACCCTTGGAGTTACAGAAGCTTTCTCTTGGCCAATCCCACTCACTACTTTTGTGACTTTGGCTGACAAGTTGTTTAGTTACTCTTTCAGGGCACACATTCTCATCTGCTGAAAATGGGAAAAACAGTATCTGCTTAAAGAGTTGTTCAGTCCATCAAACCATAGATTGTATACAACCTTCTCACTTATAGCAATGAAGTAATACATATAAAATTTTCTGTAGACTGTAATACTAGTATGAGTTTTTAGCACAAAGGTCAGGGACAAGAGGAGAAATAGAATCTACTGTCATCATGCCATCAAGGCCTATTTGAGACTGTGAGTTCCTAAAAGGCAAAGACCACAGTTTAATTTACTGTGCACAGAATATTCTGCCAATGTATGGAGGCATTATACAGTAGAGAAAGCTGGGTTCATGGTATTAAAATGTCATAAAATATTTTTGCTAAAAGAAAAGGATTACCTATATGCTTTTATGTAGCCTGTGGCTTTATAAACACCATCCACATGCTGATGTCTTCCAAGTGCATTTTTTCAGTCCAGACTTACCCTTGACACTGAAACCATTACTGAGGCAGTGCCTACCTCCTACACCTATATCCCAACTTGGGCCCTACCTTAGCCATCGTAGAGCTATTCCTTACCCAGCATGGCTGAACTAGAACTTCATTTTGTTTTCTCCCCATCGATGCCTCAGTAAATCCTACCACCACTATTCCTAAAGTCAAATTCCTAAGAATCACTTCTAATTCCTTCCTTCCTTTTGCCCCTCTGCACCTCAAATTAACTTCAGAAGCTATTATACACACACATACACACACACATATATCTTAAATTATCTACTATGTATTACAACCATCACCAATATCCTAGTGCCACAAACCATATTCCATCACCTGTACTATTATGAGTGGCCAGAGCTTTTCCAAACATAGGAACATTTTACTAGATGTCCCCCATGCTTGAAATGCTATCCCCTGATTTTTCACAGGGCCAACTCCTTCTTCTTTAGTTTGCACTTTAAAAATCATCTTCTCCTAGGGATCTCTGCTGATTACCCTGCCTAAGGGAAGTTCTCCCATTATTCTTGATCAAAATGCTATTATTATTTTTATTATGTATAATAATACAGATTTCATCAAAACCTGTCATCTAATTTATTATTGTTTGTTTAAGTTTATTGTGTGACTCTGTGCTCTATAAGCTAAGGCTCAAGAGGCATGGCCTAATCTGTCTGTTTGAGCAAGGTCCCCCTCATGTCCAGCACATTCCCAGGTGTGTGTTCAGGGCACAATAATACTAGCTGTCCATTACAACACATCACCTTGTAAATGTCAGTGGTTGACATTACCTGTTTAGTAGAAAGCATTATTAACCATTAAAATTTCACTTTATATTTTTCATATTCTAATAATAACAAAATGTTCCGTTTTATCTCCCTTTTTGCTGAAATCTATGCCTTTCTATCTTCACATTCATATGGCATAGAACCCACTGAGAAAAGACAGGTAATTTACTTGAGCAAATGTGGGTTAAATTCACTTTCAAAAAGTTGTGCATATTATGTGCCTCAAAAGAAGTGTAGGCATTTTCATTTTCTCCCATACTGTAGACCATTTGTTCAACTTATATTTGGAGGAAAATAGATCATAATCTATGGCATTCAGGATACTTCCAATTTCAAAGCATGCTCACCTGTCCTTGATTTTGCTTGTGTTCCTCCCTAATATACCTGCCTGTCAATACCAGAACGTTATTTCAAAATCCATCTCAAATATTAATGCTTCTAAGAAGCCTTTTGTCCTGTTTTTACACTTTTTATACTTTTTAGATCCCTGGGCTAATGTATGGTAGTTAGCTGTTCATATTGCCATGTAGCAGGGAAATATATTGCCATTACCTAAATAATTTTCCTTCTCAATAATTTATTTTTTCTGTTAAAATTAAACTTGCAGTAGAGACCATGGCCTCTGGGAATGGTCAGCAGTTGTAGTACAATAACAAGCAAAATTAGGAAATTCTTACTTGAATTTATAAATTGGCTTTTGAAATTCTGCACAGAGATAGTAATTGCAGAGAAAGGGGTTTTGAGTCTCAGAAGTCTAAGTGTACAAACATATGAAAAAAATCAAGGATAAGTGAACATGTTTTGAGCTGTTCACTCAAAAGAAAATCATCTGGTATGTTTAAGCATAGGGTTCTCAGGGCTGGCAGATTGGCTCCCACATGTTCTCCCTGTTCTGTTTGAATTCATAAAGAAAAAATACTGTATCTTATCTACCATCCTATTTCCAGTGCCTAGCATAGAACCTAGCATAGAATATAGACTTGGTAAATATGTTAAATTGAACTGAGTTATTACAACACCCAATTATGAAAAATTCTAAAGCATCAAGTAAAGATTTGAGTATTATCTAGGAAACATTCCAAGAAGTTGGCACGAATGCAATTCCATGTAAACAACTTTCCCCATGATAGCTGTCTAAGACCCATTCTGAAGCTGAGTTTAGCGTGACCTCTAAACACAATATTTTATTTCATGGTAAAACGTTGTCATTTACACATGGGCCCCATCGGCTAGTTATACACATTTACATATATGCATATATACAACTAATTGCAGCATTTTAATTAACTAATATTTACAACTTTTGGTTGAAAGCTTCTTTCTATTACCTATGCTATTTTCAGCTGGCCCATCTATTGCATTATGTATATAGTGTTGACTGTATAGACAGATATATTAAGCCTATATAAAAGAATTTTACTTGTTGCAATAATGTCATTTTACTGGTGATCCCTTCCCTCAAGTGGAACTTGCTCTTCTTGTATTGTGTTGAAGCATGATACATCTGTTTGAACCCTGAAACACTCAAGTTTCTCCTTATACAGGCATCTAAGAAATTGTTATTGGCAAATATATTAGATTCATCCCACCTTTTATCTCTTACCTCTCTACAAATAGGGAAAATGTCCCAATCCATAATTCACTGAAGAGAATTATGTCATCTTGCACATTTAGAAAACAACGACATCAGCACTAAAGTTTAGTCCCATCAATCTTCTCACTGTCTTTGGGCCAACCTATCATTCCTGCCTCTGCAACTTCTTTCACATAGAGTATGTCTCTTCCCTCCATTCCTCTCTCCCTCCCTCCCTCCTTTCCTTCCTTACTTCCTTCCTTTCTCAATAAACAGATGCTTATTAATAACTAATATCTGCCAGGCATTTGAAAGGTGTAATGGGTAAAATAGTAAGTAAGATATGCACTCTGGACCATGGAGGTGCCACAGTCTATGGGAAAAAATCAACATCTCAACAATTAATTTCAATATTAAATGAAAAATGATATGATGGGAACAGTGCATGCAGACTTCTTGGTAGCTTAAAAAAGAGCAATGAACTCAACTTGTCTGAAAGCTGCAAAAAATCCCAGAGATCTTTCTGAAAAAAGTCTCAACTTGACTGAGAATTATGATTGCAAAGTCATTGCCCAGTCAAAATGGAAGGCAAAAAGGATTCCAGGTGAAAGCCTAGAGGTTAAAGGCCCCAATTCAATTAAAAAGTAAGTAATTTGGCAGTTGTAGAAGCTACTGAGTAGAGTGTGATGTTACCGGAAGGGAACTGGGCCTGAGTCTGCCTCAGGCAAGCCTGTAGTATGTGGGTTCTTGACTTAAAGCAGGAAAGAATTCACAATGCAAATCCAGGAGATTTTGAGAGTATGTTTATTATACCTGGGGACAGTGAAATGAAGGAAGGGCTTACAATAGAAGAAGCAACAGAGAGCCTAGGCAGGGCTTCTGTGGCTTTTTAGAAATGTTATAAGAAAGAAGTGAGTCGCACTGAACTTCATGAACTCACTGAAAAGTAAATTTCACAGTGACAGAAGTGAGCCAAGGTAGGGGTGCTGTTAGCTCACTGGACGTAGGTTCTGGGCTAAGCCTTGGATGAGCTGCCATTGCCCACTGCTCAGCTGGTAAAAAGTCTTGTGGGAACCCTTAGAGTTTGAGAGAAAGAGAGCAAAGATACACGCCTAAGGGAAAAAGGTGTGTGGGAGCTCTAGAGAGCTTGCTTACACTGTGTCCTTTTTCTTGAGTTTTTTATGGAAATCCTAGGGGAAGTTTTAGGGGATGGCCTTAAAAGAATATTAAGTAGCTTTCCGGGTATGTCTTTCAATATGTCCATTCATCAAAATGTGCATACAGACAGATTGGGGTTATTTTCTGGTTAGTTTCATTTTTAAAGAACATCACTGAAGATGGACTAAGACCAAGGCTTGTCTGCCCCAAGACAGTCCAGAAAGTGTAAACCATTTGCTCCTAAGTGTCCTTGGTTAGGGAAGATAAAACCTTGTGATTCATTAGCTGGTTGTAAATTGCTCAAATTATTTGGCCTTGTTTAATTATTTTGTCTCAGTTTCCCTTATTACACTTTTCAGGGCATTTCCCTGGCTTCATACTGTCCTACCTCAATGAGAGATGGATCTTCCTCCTGCTCCAGATTAAATCCAGATTCTTAGGAGTAATTCAAGTGAAGAATTCCTCATGAAGTCCTTCCCATCTCAGCTCTCTACAAACTCTTAATTCTCTGAATCCTTCTAGCCTTTATGTACTTTCCTAGGACACTTCCTTCAGACATCTATGTTCATCTCCTGGTCTAGAAGAGAAGGTTATAACCATCTCTTTCTATCTTTGGAAACACTGGTGGCACGCACAAGAAAAAGTATATGAAAAACCAGCTAATACTTTTCCTCCCCAACCTATCTTCCCCTTTAAGTTCCAGAAAACTCAAATGTTCATGGAGTAAACTTAGAGTCTCCTTGCTCCCAAGGTACAAGGTGGCTAATAATCACATGAAATATACTTTGTAAATATGGTATTTCACTCAATACAGAACATATATAAAATTTTTATGGTTATATATTAAAATTCATATATCACAGAAACTGCTTTTGACCCTTCCACCATGACCAGCAAGAATAATATTACTCATTATGATTTATTTTTAATCATTTAAAATTTTTTCAATTACAGTTGACATACAGTATTATATTAGTTTCAGCTGTGTACCATAGTGATTAAACATTACATAACCTGCTAAATGATATCCTGAAAAATCTTGTATCCATCTGACAACATACAAAGTTATTAGAATATTATTAACTATGTTCTCTACACTGTACTTTACATCCTCATGACTATTCTATAATAAGCAATTTGTCTTAATCCCTACATCTTTTTCACCCAAACCCTCAACCTTCCTCCCATCTGGCAACCATCAAAATGTTCTCTGTATCTGTGAGTCTTTTTTGTTCTGCTTGTTCATTTATTTTGTTTTTTAGAGTCAACTGTTGGTTGGTAGAGAATATTTATCACCATTTTATTGTTCATATATTTTTCTTTTACTTCTTAAAGTATACCCTTTAACAGTTCATATAATACTGGTTTGTTATTGATGAACTCCTTTAGCTTTGTCTTTTCTGGGGAGCTTTTCATCTGTTCTTCAATTCTAAATGATAGTTTTTCTGGGTACAGTCATCTCAGTTATTGGTCCTTGCTTTTCTTCATTTAGAATATTTCTTGCCAATCCCTCTACCCTGCCAAGTTTCTCTTGAGAAATCAGCTGACAGGCTTATGGGAGCTCCCTGTAGGTAACTAACTGCTTTTCTCTTGCTGTTTTTAAGATTCCCTCTTCGCCTTTAACATTTTGCATTTTAGTTATGATGAGTGTTGGTGTGGGCCCCTTTGGGTTCATCTTTTTTGGGACTCTCAGCTCTTCCTGGACTTGTATGTCTATTTCCTTTACTAGGTTAGGGAAGTTTTCTGTCATTTTTTAAAATATATGCTTTCAATTCCTTGCTCTCTCTCTTCTTCTTCTGGCATCCCCATAATGCAAACATTGGTATGCTAGAACTTGTCCCAGTTGTTCCTTATAGTATCCTCACTTTTTGGAGTCTTTCTTTTTGCTGTGATGCTTGAGTGTTTTTTGCTTCTTTATCTTCCAAATCTCTGATTTGATCTTCTGTTTCATCTACTTAACTGTTGATTCCCTATCATTCTTCATTTCAGTTAATGTGTTCTTCACTTCTGACTAGTTCTTTTTCATGGATTGTATTTTCATTTTTATATTTTCTATCTCTTTTTTGAACTTCTCACTAAGTTCATTTACTCTTTCCCTAAGTTCATTGAGCTTTCTTATAACCACTATTTTGAACTCTGTATCTAGTAGAATGCTTGTCTCTACTTTGTTTAGCTTTTATTTTTCTGGAGTTTTGTTCTGTTCTTCCACTTGGGACATGTTTCTTTGTCTCCTCATTTTGGTAGTCTCCCTGTGTTTATTTCTATATAATAGGTAGAGCTGTTATGTCTACAGGCTTGGTAGAGTGGGATAATGTACTAGGTATTCTGTATGGAGCAGTGGCACAGCCTCCGCAATCACCCAGGCTGTGCACTACAGGTATGCTCCCCACCATGTTGGCTGTATACACCCTCCTCTTGTAGCTGAGCCTTGATTTCTGTTGGCATGTTAATAGGAAGGATTTTACCCCCCAGCAAGTCAGCTGTAAGGATTGGCTGTGACCACTGACCACCAACCTCTGACTACTTTAGAGGATCAGCTTTGTAGGAGCCCACCCCATAGAGGAGGACTTACTTCAGTGTGGCTCTGGCACCCACTGAGTATGTCACTTGTGCAGGTATTTGGGTGGTGGTGCATTGACATGGTCTGAATCTGTCCTCTGGGTGCACTGATTCTGGAGCTTCCTGGAAGGAACAGATCAAGGTCAGCTACCCCCTGTGTTTTGCTTGGGGCCACTGGTGGGAACTACAAAGCAATCTGCAGATGGCTACTACTTATGCTGGGCTTGGAGGTGCTAAGGAAAGGCCACACTGTGAACCAAGGCTGGCCACTGCTAATGCCCAGCCTGCAGCCACTTAGAAAGAGGTACACAACACACCAAGAACAGATGCTGCTTGTCTGAAAGATTTTAGGAAAGTCTGAAGCATCAGCCAAGACAGGATGTTTATATAGAAAACCCACTGAAAAGGGCTTGGTTTTGCCCAAAAGTTGGGTGGGGTGGGATCTCAGGGAATCACCAAGGTGAGGCAAACAGTGTTAGTCAGGTTTATTGAGACTCATATATGGTGCTCACCTGCTGCCTCTATGGGGAAAGTGTTCAGCAAAGGGACAATGACTTCTGCCAACCCTTCAGTCTGGAAGAAAACTGCCCTACCTCTAGTTCCTTGGAGGACACCTTGGTGTTGGACAATTCAGTTCCTCCCTATATGTCTCTGTGATTTTCCAGCTGTTGCCCCAGCACTGAAGCTCATAGGGAGTGAGTCCAAGAAAGTTTGTGTGTGGGCTTTTAAAAAGGAATTGCCTGGGGCTCCAGGAATCTTCTGTTTCCCTCAGCCTCAATTCTGGTGGTTTTTACAGCCACAAATTATGGGGACTTCTCTTCCTGGCCTGGACCCCTGGGCTAGGGGGCTTGGTATGGGGCTCTTGTCTCTAGCTCCTCAGGAGGGAACTCTACAGCCAAGATATCCCTCCCAATTTTTATCTGCCACGGATGAGTGTGTGACTAGCCCGTTCTGTACCTCAGCTCTTCCTACCAGTCTTGATGTGGCTTCTACTTTAATTCCCTAGTTGTAGGACTTCCATTCACCCAGATTTCATGTAGTTCTGAGTGATGATTGTTCTGTAGTTTGGTTGTAATTTTGATGTGGTTGTGGGAGGAGGCAAGTACCATGTTTCCCTACACCATTATCTTGACCGAAGTCATCACTTCGTACTTTATTTCTCCAGTCCTGCCACTGCTTTTGTAAACACCCAATTCTCCAAACTAAATCTGCTCTTGTTTGAAATACTTAAAGAAGCTTTTTTTCATGACTCGACCCAGAAAGTGGAGTTTGCATAGATGCCCTGAGGGAACTTGACACTATTCTTTAAATTATCTATTTTTCTTGAAGGAATTGCATAACCTCTGGAGTTTATTTTGTTAATAGTTCATGCAGCTTATGAACTAGTGTCCCCCATGATTTGAGCAATTTCCTCCGTTTTCACCAAAAGTGGATAATAGTAATCCTTTTGCACCAAAATAGCAATGCTGTGAAAGGCCTAACATTTATGCATAATCATGTGTGTTCAATTTTTATTTTTACCTCAAGAAATAAAATAATGGCCATATCTTAATTTTAAAATGTTTTATTTTCATTTCATCAGCATATTGATGTCCCCTAGTAGAGTATGTTTTTCCTACCTGCAATATACAAAGTAAAATATGCAGTCCATGGATACTATCTAGGGCTCACAGGGAAGTTTCTTATCAACAATTCTTTACTTTGAGAAATCCTTTATAATCTTTGTTTGGACTGTTAAACCTTCTGAGTTGATCTTTTACTAAGCCAAATATGGATCAAAACTGAGAACGAATGCCCATTTTAAATGAACATGTCCCTGTGATTTATGAGGAGGTGACACTTGTCCTAAACACTTTTCACAGGTGAGTGTGAGCTATCCTAGTATGCTCACTTCAAGTGGGCAGTGCTATTTTCTTCTAATCAGAAAATATGTTCTTCACCATTTGAAAGAACCTCTGGGGAATTTTCTTCAGAAATAGCATCTTGCACTATCTAATTTAGCCTGTGTCTTACCTATCCAGTGACTATCATTGGGTCTAAGCTTTTCTCAGAACACGGCTGGTCTCTGTCATTCAATCTCCATTACAGAATGAGGGATGGCATATGACTGCAGCCAGGATGATAGGCAGCTCTCTTATATAGGAAGAAATCACAAGGTGATCTGGGTTAGAACATAAATCTTTGGAGCTTAAAATAAGAGTTTAGAATGCAATAGGAAGGGATGAGGTGGATGGCAATAAGAATTAGGAAAGGGATCCAATCAGTGAGAAGGGTGGTGTAAAATGGGAGTTAACTGGAGGTCATTGAATTAATATTTTTATTTTAATAATTAAAATAATAATGCTGAGGGAGGATAAATGACTTGCTCAGGAGGACACAGATTGTGGGTGGAGCTGAGACAGGTGTCTCTGGGTTAGCAACATAGGGTTCTGTTCATTTTCCAATGATTTTGTATTAGTTTGAAAATATTTCATGTTTTCAATGAACTAAATAAAAGATATTAAATAGAAATTACCATCTGGGCTATTTCTGAATAATTTCCAGCATGTTATTAAAAATAAGATTTAACAATTCATTCTTTCATTGCTTTGTGGAGGAAGAGAGCTTAAATGCTATATTTTAATATAAAAGATTACCCAAAGAGTAAGTGCTATGAGAAGATTAACTACCATGCAGGCTGTACCTTGAGCAGGAAAACTGAATGATGTCTATGTAAAACTCATAAATGAAAGGGTTAATTTATTCATGATATTCTCACATTATAATCTATATTGTTTTTCTAATACAAGCAATGCATGGCCATTCAGTTTTACACCATCACTTAAAATATTTGAAAATTGTTCATCAATCTCTGATTCTATTATTACACTCAAGAGTATGTTACTTACTATCTCATGGGGTCATTTTAGCAGAAAATATTTAATGGATTATAGTAGGATATCATAGCAGGGAAGATATGACTTACAGTTTTTAAAAGATGACTAATATAAATAATTTCCAGAATAGAGGATGGCAAAAAGACAGAGCTTGTCAAGTTAAACTCACATTTACCAATGAGGTACTTATATTCATAGAATGATCTCATTTTAAACCCCATCATGATAAGAAAAGCAAAAAGTGATTAACCATAGAATTCTTCAACACACAGTTGGAGGAATCACAATACCTGATGTCAAACTGTACTTCAAGGCCATAATAATAAAGACAGCATGGTACTGGCATAAAAACCGACTTATTGATCAATGGAACAGAATAGGTCAATTAATATTTGAGAAAGGAGAGAAGAACATACAATGGGGTAAAGATAGTCTATTCAATAAATGGTGTTGGGAAAATTGGACACATATATGCAAAAAAAAAAAAAAAAGAAACTATACCACCTTCTCACACCATATACAACAATAAACTCAAAATCAATTAAATACTTAAATGTTAGACTCAAAACCATACAAATCCTAGAAGAAAATATAGATAGTAAAATCTCAGACATTTCTCATAGCAATATTTTTTTCTGATATGTCTCCTCAGGCAAGGGAAACAAAAGAAAAAATGAGGAAAGAGATTACATCAAATTAAAAAGCATTTATCACAGCAAAGGAAATCATCAACAGAATGAAAAGATAACACACTAAATGGGGGAACATATCTATCAATGATACATCTGATAAAGGGTTAATATCAAAAATTTAGAAAGAACTTATACAACTCAACACCCCCCAAAAATATCCCCCCAAAACAATTCAATTAAAAAATGGGCAGAGGACCTGAATAAACACTTCTCCATAGAGGACATACAGATAGCCAATAGACATATGAAAAGATGTATGATGTCTGTAATCATCAGAGAAATGCAAGTTAAAACCACAATAAGACATCACCTCAGACCTGTCAGAATGGCTATCACCAATAAATCAACAAACAAGAGGTGCTGGTGAGGATGGTGCACCCACTGTGGAGAAGAGTATGGAGGCTTCCCAAAAAAGTTAAAAAAGGAACTGCCTTATGAGCCAGCAATTCCACTTCTAGGTATATATCTAAAGAAACCCAGAACACAACAAATACCCCTATGCTCACTGCAGTGTTATTTACAATAGTCAAGATTTGGATGCAGACCATGTGCACATAAGTAGATGAGTGGATAAAAAACTTTGGTACATTTACACAATGCAATACTACTTGGCCATAAAAATGAAAGAAATCTTACCTTTTGCAGTAGCATGGATAGACCTTGAGAGTATTACGCTAAGTGAAATAAGCCAGTCAGAGAAAGACAAGTGCCATATGATTTCACCTATTTGTGGAATATAATGAACAAAATAAACTAACAAACAAAATAGAAACAAACTTATAGATATAGAGAACAGATTGTCAGCTGTCAGAGGGAATTGTTGAGGGGCTAGATGAAAAATGTGCAGGGACTAAACAACAACAACAAAAAATCTTGTAGACAAGGACAATAGTATGGTGATTATCAGAAGCAAAGGGGGGTAGGGAGAGTTGGAAAAGGGTAAAGGGGGAATAAATGATTATGGAAGGAGTCTTGACTTGGGATGGTGGACACAAGACAGTATATAGATGATATAGTATAGAATTATATACCTGAAACCCATATAATTTTATTAAGCAATGCCACCTCAATAAATTCAATAAAAAATAATATAAAATGTGTTTCAGGAAATGGTCATGCTTTTGATCGCCATATATGATTTAAAAAATACAATTTTAAATCTGCTGTTTGGTAAAACTCCACCTGATGGCCAATAGAGAGTCATGTGGAATTTTAAAAAATTCTATCACTGGTTTCAAATATAATAATAATAATAATAATAATAGTAATAATAATAATACCTTTACTAAGCTTGCATGTTTCCCCTTGAAAAAAAAGGAAGAAACATCTGTGTGTTTTGACAATGGCTATAATTTTTGTACCACTCCACAAATCCTTACTAAATTATTGAACAGTAAATTATATCAAATCTAATTATGTTTACAATCTGTGGAATTTTTACACATATATCCTAACCAGTTAGTATTTCCCTATGAGCTGTTTCAGTTTCACAAACCCAAACTGAGTATTACAGTGTGATTTTACTGTCTTCCTACTTTGTTCAACTAAAGTCTAAAGAAATTTCCAGTTAAATTCTCAAATAAAAGAAGAAATGGTTGAAATGTGGATTCCATCATTTGTGCATCTCTTTATTGTACCTCAGAACTTAGCTTTTCCTTCCCTGGATCATCTGACCCACCATGATGTACAAGAATCAAACTACCCCTTCACTTGGAAATGCCTCAAGGAACTCAGTATGTACTTAGTCCCATAAGTGGCCATACCTTATGAAATACATATTCCCATAGGACTGACAGTCTTAGTGTTTTCATTAAATTTACAATTCATGACAACACAGTTCTACAAAGATTATGATCCAAAATTACCAGTACTTTTGGAAGTGCAATTTAGAAGCATGGCCATCACAGCAATCATCTGGTGAATAATAACAATGGCCAAACAAATGACCAAAGACTAGGTATAAAATAATTTTTAAATTCCCTGGTCCCATATCCACTCTACCATCTCTAGTAATAGAAAAAAAGCATGTGGCAATCAAACATTGGCATAATTGTAACTCCGTTTTTATTCCATTACACACTTCATGTAACATTCAAATTTACTTAGAAAGCTTCAGCATAAAATATGATTATTTTAAATGAGAACAAAAATGTAATCAAATGGCCAGAAGATAGATGACGTCCTTATCATCACTGGAAAATGATATAGCATGGACAATCTGCTAGCCATCCCATCCCCCTGCTTCTCTTGTACTGTTTAAAGGGACATGAATGTCTAATATAAAAATGAACATATACTCAAACACTTGGAGCCCTAGAAAAATCAGACCATACTTAATACAGAAGATGCAATTGATCTAAAATGGGTTGAAAATATGTATCTTCTCTTTCATTCCGATCTTGTTTAATTCTCATGGAAGGCTGAATTGGTAGAGCTATTTCTAGAAAGCACAAAGTCAGTCCTAAATTGTCTGGGTTGCTTATTGAAAGAGGTCCAGGATAGTTGGGATGCTGTTTTCTGGGTAGCACTGCTTTTCACCTGGCAATCGGCCACCTTGCTTTTCAACAGCAGTTTGTACTTCATCAGTCATTTCTGTATGTGTTTGAACATCAAAATAATGCTATAGATAAGTGTAAAAAAGATAAAACATGAAACTTACACATGAAGAAGACTAGGCTGGAAGATTTTACGTGACCCATTTTGATGTCAAGTGTTAGACTAAGACTAGGAGACCAAATGTTGCACTAATTCTTGTACGTTGGTAAGAAGACTACGGTGGCCATGATTTCACTCTTTTCCAAAAGACTCAGGAGCATCTTAAAACATGACCTTGAGACAATACCTAACTGAGATAGCAATCTGAATTTGTTACTTGTCTTTCTTATAAAATTGGATAGCAGAATGTATATGCGCCTGTGTAACATCTTGGAGAGTATAATGTGATTAGTTTTATTCAAAATAAAAATTTTACCAAAGGCCAAAAGATTCTGCTAAGTTGCTTGTTTTTAATATAATTGCTATATCTGCCTCATTTTTACTTTTTCACTGCTCCAAAGTTGTCAATATGTTTTGTTGTTATGATGTCATCAATCACTTAGTCAGTTTAATCCAGTATCTGTTTGCATTAATCATATGACAAACAGCCCTGGCTGGTGCAGCTCAGTGGATTGAGCACTGGCCTGTGAAACAAAGGGTCATCAGTTTGATTCCCAGTCAGGGCACATGCCTGCGTTGTGGGACAGGTCCCCAGTAGGGAGTGAACAAGAGGCAATCACACATTGATGTTTCTCACCTTCTCTTTCTCCCTCCCTTTCCCTCTCTCTAAAATTAAATAAACAAAATCTAAAAAAAACCCCAAATATAACATTTTGCTGACATTAAGAAAATTGCTGGTGAAACCATTAGAACAAGATATTAATTTATGTATGTATGTGTATATGTATGTATGTATTTGCCTTAGAAGTATATAGTAAGCTTCACACCTTTGGATGTCTGCTTATTTCCAGATTTACAATGGTTATCTCCAGTATCTCAGCTCAGATAGTAGCTAATCAAGGGTATACCACAGTTTAATTCAGTATTTATATACCAGACAACTTTGTTTTTCTCTCATTTTTATGCTTTCACAGTATTCTATCAAAAGATACAGTCTAGATATTCTGGCAGAATGATCCCTTTATTTCTTTCTTCTTCATGATTACTTATTTAGTTGATAAGTGAAGAAGGATGCATCAGTAAAATCTTCACTGAACTGTTAATACAATAACAATTATACCTGAAAGAACCTTGAGCTCACAGATTAAAATGGTTTTATTCTTGGTTCTTGAACAATAATGTAGAGAATTATTTTCTCTCTACTTCTTTTTCTCTTTTTGTCATTGGAAACACTGTCACCACAAAGGGGGATAGTGATGTCAAAATGAGAATGCTGCCATCCAGGATTCTCCCTCGTGCTTGGTGTGAGACCAGGAGGAACCAATGGGGAATGTTGAACTGGGCACCTATGGGTTGGAGGTTACTCCTGAGTGTCTCTGGTGTAGTGGTGACTTCAGGCGTAGGGTTCCCTTCCCAACCTGACTATAAAAAATCACAGGTAAGTAAAAATAAAATTTTTCTTCAGTTGTCTTTTGCTACTTAATGAATTACCCCAGTACTTAGAGGTTAAAACAAATTACATTTTTCTCACAATTATGAGGGTCAGGAATTCCAACAACACACAGCAGAAACATTCATGGTGGGCTTTTCACTCCCAAGTGTGGTGCTCAGCTAGGATGATTCTCCATGGGGATCATAAACCTGGGGCCATAGGGATATTTGTATCATAAAGTATTGGAAAACGCTATAAATTAGAGCTCATTTTGTTGTTGTTGTTTTGTTTCTTCATTTATTTTGGATTGCCTGGTTCCCAACACACCATCATTCCCACAACACTCCCTTAGTACTCTATGTATCTTTCTAGCTTTCAAGATACTAGATTCCTTAAGGATGACCTGATAATAATGAAAACTATTTCTCCACAGTGGGTAAGAAAATTATACAGTAAACTGGGCATGAACTTTGGTTTATAGACTCATTTGGTTTCACACCCTACTATTTACTACTGTGTGTTTTTAGGCAAGTTACTTAACTACTCTCAGGTAAAATATAGACTAGTAATATAGTTATCAATAGTAAGTAAATTGGGATATATGAGGTCCGTCTGGAAAAAGCCCAACCATTGTAAATATAACGAGAATGGTTTGTGGGGCATCGATGTAACCTGGCAGCCAAGGAGACTGCACTGGAATGTGCATGTGTGAACAATGACGACTTCACTGTACTAGTCAGTGGGGGTGCTAGACACTGTTGAATGAGCATGTTGTATACTGTGTAGCCATCACATTCAAAATGACTGAATGAGTAGAGCAGTGAATATTCATCAAATTTTGCATTAAGCTTGAGCATTCATTCCTCCACAGAAACTGTTCAGATGATTCAGAAGGCCACAGCTATGGGCAACTGGTGATTGGCAGCTTCATCATGACAATGTGCCCACTCATGCATTACATCTTGTGCAAACATTTTTTGCAAAACATCAAATCACCCAACTGATCCGGCCCCTCTACAGCCCAGATTTGGTGCCCAGTGACTTCTGGCTTTTCCCAAAACTAAAATCATCTTTGAAAGTGAAGAGATTTCAGACCATCAATGAGATTCAAGAAATTATGACAGGGCAGGTGATAGTGATTGGGAGAACTGTTGAGGTCCCAAGGTACCTACTTTGAAAGGGACTGAGGTGTTATTATCTAATGTACAATGTTTCTTTATCTTGTATCTTCCTCAATAAATGTCTCTATTATTCATATTACATGGCTGGATACCTTCTGGACAGACTTCATATAATTTTTTAAAAATAAATTTTCTGATTATACTATTATAGTTGTCCCATTTTTTTCTCCCCTTTATTCCCCTCTGCTGTGTATCCCCCCTCCTACCAGCATTCCCCCACCTTAGTTCATGTCCACAGGTCCAAACATATAAGTTCTTTGACTTCTCCATTTCCCATACTATTCTTAACCTCCCCCTGCCTATTTTGTACCTACCATCTGTGCTTCTTATTCCCTGTAACTTTTCCCCCATTCTCCCCCCTGCCCCTCTCCACTGAGAACCCTCCATGTGATCTCTATTTCTGTGAATCTATTCCTGTTCTAGTTGTTTGCTTAGTTCATTTTTTTTTTTTTTTTAGGTTTGGTTGTTGATAGTTGTGAGTTTGTTGTCATTTTACTGTTCATATTTTTGATCTTCTTTTTCTTAGATAAGTCCCTTTAACATTTCATATATTAAGGACTTGGTGATGATAAATTCCTTTAACTTGGCCTTATCTGGGAAGCACTTTATCTGCCCTTCCATTCTAAATGATAGTTTTGCTGGATAGAGTAATCTTGGATGTAGGTCCTTGCCTTTCATGACTTGGAATACTTCTCTCCAGCCCCTTCTTGCCTGTAAGGTTTCTTTTGAGAAATCAGTTGAGAGTCTTATGGGAACTCCTTTATAAGTAACTGTCTCCTTTTCTCTTGCTTCTTTTAGATTCTCTCATTCTGTTTAATCTTGGGTAAGTTAATTATGATGTGCCTTGGTGTGTGCTTCCTTGGGTCCACCTTTGCTGGGACTCTCGGAGCTTCCTGGATGTCCTGGAAGTGTATTTCCTTTGCCAGACTGGGGAAGTTCTCCTTTAATGTGTTCTCAAATAAGTTTTCAATTTTTTACTCTTCCTTTTCTCCTGCTAGCATCCCTATGATTCGGATGTCGGAATGTTTAAAGTTGTTCTGGAGGTTCCTAAGCCTCCTCATTTTACTGAATTCTTGTTTCTTCATTCTGTTCTGGTTGAATGTTTATTTCTTCCTTGTGCTCCAAACCATTGATTTGAGTCCCAGATTCCTTCCCTTCACTGTTGGTTCCCTTTATATTTTTCTTTATTTCACTTTGCATAGTCTTCACTTTTTCCTCTATTTCGCGACCATACTCAACCATTTCTGTGAGCATCCTGATTACCAGTGTTTTGAATTACGCATCTTATGGGTCAGCTATCTTTTCATTGCTTATGTGGTATTTTTTCTGGATCTTTGATCTGTTCTTTCATTTCTGCCATACTTTTTTTGTTTTGTTTTGCCACGGTGCGCCTGTTACATAGTAAGGGGCAGAGCCTTAGGTATTCAGCTGGGCATGGTAACCCACTTAGCTGTGTGTTGCACTGTATGTGGGGGAGGGGGTCCAAGAGGGAACAATGCCACTTTCTCAGCTCCTGGCCAGCTTTTAGTCACTTCCTCCACTACCCACAAGAATATTGGGCCCTTCTGGCGCTGATTCCCAGGTGGGTGGATTTGTGTATGTTCTAGGACCCTGTGGTCTCTCCAACAATGTCTCCCATGAGGCTAGGAGTTTCTCCCACTGCCTCAACCCCCACAGGTTTTTTCAGTCAGAGGTTTTGAGGCTTTATTTCCCTGTGCTAGAACAGTGGGTTGCATGGTCTCTCTCTCCCCCCAGTTCTTACTCCTGGTTTATCCACATGCAAATGTGGGACCACCCACTCATGCAGCCACTGCCTTGCTGCAAGTTCCCTCTGCCCTGGCTGCCCATCTCCACCCCTCCAACCAGTCTGAATGAATGTTTCTTTTTTAACTCCTTGGTTGTTGGACTTCCATATAGTTTGATTTTCTGGAAGTCCTAGTTATTTTTGTTTTTAAATTTATTATTTTCCTTCTTTTGGTTGTGCAAGGAGGCAAAGTGTATCTACCTACACCTCTATCTTGGCCAGAAGTCCTTGAGTTTGTATACATTTAAGGGTAAAACAAGTCTCTAAGGCTCAATACTGTTAGTTCTGATCCCTCTCCTCAGGATACTTTTCTGGTGGTGGGGCTTAAAGTACTTTGGAAGGCTGAGTTCCTGGCCAATCACTCAATGTCCAGTTTCCTAGTCTGTGCTCATAGCTGTTGCTTATTGTTAACAGCCACTGCTAAAGGCCCTGATACAGACAGGACACACAATACCCAGGCTCTCCTGCAGTGCTGGCTCAACCTGTCTCTGTAGAGAGGCTGTATAACTGATGGAAACACATGCAGAAGTCAACAGGTTGTTCCTCTAATGCAACACTGCCCATACCTGAGGTTTCACCATTCAAGATTAATTTCTGTGAGTAAGACAATGTCATTATGGTACCCTCTAAATTTCCTGTTTTCTTTTTAATCTCAGAACAGTAAGAAAGAGAGTCTGCAAGGTTTTGTTTATGTAGGGTAAAATTTAAACATTTATGAAGAGATTACTACAACAGCAAAAAAAAAACAACAACAACAAAACACCTATTACTGTTTTCCAAAACAAGACATTAGCCTCTAATATGTATGTACTCTCATATCACACAAAAATGTCTTTGTAAGATCAAGTTAACTACAAATATGGCTGGTAATTATCTTTTCAAACTAATAATTTTACCCCTGAAACACTGGGATGATATAGATATTTCAAAATCACCAGTTTATATTCTGTATTATGCAAATGGTCAATAGTAATTCAAAAGTCTGACCCAGGTTGCACCCCCATCAAGCAAGTATACCCAATGCATTTCACTTATTGTCTTCACTATTTTTTGGTTGTTGCTGTTGCCAACTAGAAACTAGACTCTTTATTTTTCAGTGTTAGAGATTTCTGTTCAGTTAAATAGTAGATAGAAACATCTAGTCATGATGAATTATTAAGGACTGTGGAATCTCAAATTATCAAGTTATGGCTCTGATGCATAGATTGTAAAATACTGAACATCAGCCAAAAAATGTCAGTTGAAATGACTTGTTTTTGAGGAAGCTGCTTGCATTTAACAAGATACATGGAAAACTCACAGCAAATGCAGTACAAAAATAAAATACAATAAAATAAAGTGAAATATACAGCTTCAATTGCTCCATAAATGTAAAGAAGTTGTAGTTTTGATTATTTTGACTGGAGATGGGGTAGAAAGGAAGATGTATTGAGTATCTAAATAAACTTTTACTTCTATGGACATTTCCAAACTATATGAACAACCTGCAAATGGATTTGATTTTGCCTGTACTCTTTAACAAAGTAGGAAAGAAAACCAGATTTTAAAATTTCAGCTTATAGTAGTAATCTAACTTGCTAATAAATACAGTTGGTTTACAGTTAATGTTTACATGGGCATTGCCTGTCTGAAGTGATTTTTAAATGGAAAGTTTAAATTCATGATTCAAGTCACTCTTAATCATTGCTAAAATTAAGGCCAGGTACATGGTGTCATATTTTCACAGCCTTTATAGAGGCACACGAGATGCAGGTTCCTTTAATAACAGACCACAGGAAATAGAATGAAAAAGAAGCAAATTGCTTCTTTAATTTCATGACATATGTACTAAATTGCTACCAGTCAACTCAGAATAAAGAGGCACATAAGAATTTTGTTTACCTAATTAAAGCTTTGCAGATGCACCTTTGTGAAGACTGAAGTTTCAAGACTCCATTGAGATAATGAACATAAAACCAGGCCTGACCACTTAAAATGTCATTGCTGCCACAAGAGGTTACACTTGTCCTCTACGAGTTCTTATGGGTTATGTAACAAAGATAACTCCTGTTCTAATGATCATCCACATGCTTTTAAATTAATGGGCCTTCCTAGGCTGTTGCTGATTGATCTACTACAATTTTCAAACTTGTAGTGAGCCTTAATCTTCTTTGTTTTCATTAAAGTGCTTTAGTCAGGAAACAAAAGTATGAATCATTGTAAATAATACACTTTTGTATTAGCTGATACAGGAATTCCTTCAACAGTCACAATTTTTTAAATTGCCTTGAAAAGAGTTGCCATTGCTAAATTGTTGAAGACAGGGCTTAGGAAAGTTCACTGTAAGTAAATGAATTTAAGAACTCTGAAAACTCAATGCCTCCTGCCTTCCAGTGTCAAAGATAAAAGTAGATTAATTGTTTAATTAAACATGTTAGAGTTTCTGGGGTTATAGCTATTATACCTTTGAACTCATGCAGGGCTGCCAGAGATGTAGGGAGAGTGAGTACTGAGGTTATGTATTTATGATGAACAGCTGACTTGAAAAGCATACCAAACTAGACAGAACTTGAAATTAACCAAAAGATGCAGTAAATTATGAGATCAATAAAATTTCCTGGGTGCCATAGGTTTCAGAACTAGTTAGTGCATTTCTAATTTACTGGCAAAAACTTTATGGACTTTCAAGGAAGATAAATAAAAATGCCCAGATGTAAAAATAAATATGTATGCTTGACAAATCTGAAATATGCTTTTACAGCTAATGAGGAGGCAACTGTACATTTTTCAGCATGCTTTATATCTACAGCAGGGCAGAACATTAAAACCAATATAACTGATAACCTTGGTGCCAACAGCATAAGCCTACATTTCCCATTATTCCCCAGAGATGAAATTAATTAATGCTTGCCAAAACCAGATCGATCTCCTGTAAAACTAAAAGTAATGGAGAGGCCATAAGTGGCTTGGCTCTATTCCAAAAATATTTCTCATCTATTTAGGAGAAAAATTCTGCATACATCTCTATATGAAATGTATATACTTCCTTAATCCCAGATAGTTCACAAATAAACAAATGCATTTATATTTGTTGGTTTTGTTATCTTTGTTTCACAAACATTTATGAAATGCCATGTGGGGATCTAGAAAATAAAAATACATGTATTACTAGTTCATAGTTTAATTAGGAGCAGACAGAGGGGACATTTCAACTCAAAGTGTCAATGATTATTATGGGAAAGTAAACAATAAATTATGGGGGCACAAAGAGGTGCACCTATCTGAATGTGGCAGGGATGTCAGGAGGTGGAATGGATAAGAAGCAGCTAACAGTAATGATACTTACATTACGGCTGACCAGCCTATTTCACAGAGAAACTATTTCAGCAGAGTGATTTAGAGGGCCTTCACACATGATGCGTCTCTGTCTCAGATTGCCTCCCCTTCACTCCTCCCTCCTGACTAGCTCACATTCACCTCTAGGACCACCTTTCCTTTGAGGCCTTTCATGACTCACTTCCAATTTAAATTTAGTTCTAAATCCTGCCCCTACAATTCTCTTTTATAGCAACTGTTCTCTTTATTGGTCTTACCATATTATATAATTACTAACATAATTATTTATTTAGATTACTATTTATCAAAGCGTATTCCATGGACCAGCCATATCACCATCATCTGAGAACATGTTAGAAATGCAGGTGCCCCATCCCACACCAGACCATAATGATCAGAATCTGAACTTTAATAAGTCCTATGGGTGATTTATATGCACATTAAATATTCATATGCACACAAGATAAAAAATTTAAATCCTTCACATTTCTATACAGTAGCCACAAGTTACATGTAGCTACTCAAATTAAAATTAATTATAATTAAAAATAAATTTTCCTTAGCCATATTTCAAAAACACAATGGCTACATACAGATATGGTTCTGTGGATAGTGCAGCTAGAGGCATTTATACCATAGCAAAAATCTATTGGATGTGTTAGACTATAAGCTCCTTGAGAGTATGGGCATTTTTTTCTCACTACTGAGCACCCAGCATCTATAATGCCTAGAACATTAACATATTTTCATTCATTATACTTTAAAAAAAGTTTTAATTCATTATATTTAAGAAAAAAGGGTTTTCTTAAATATAAGGAATGAAAATATGTTAAATACTTTGAAAAGCAACTAGTCCACAGAAGGTGCAAAAATAAATGCTATATCCCTTCCCTAGTACCTGTGATCTTCAAATTATCTCTGGGACATGAACCATAAACAAATGATAAGCAGGCTGTGTCACAAACTAATAAGCTTTAAAAAAATATCCTTGGGTTTGTTCTTCTGGCAACTGGGGCTTAGTAGGACTGAGGAGTCATGGTTCTAACACTTGAGTTAGTCACCTACTTTTAGATTTGATTGTCTGGAGAGTGAAATTCCATTTGCTCCCCAGGAGTTGGCTTCCTTTCCCTTCCCTAATGGATATCTAATAAAATTAATTTGGACTTTTTAAAAGTAAAGTATCTGAATTTTCACAAACAATTGCCAGAAAACTCAACTCAAGCTGTCTTAAAATAAAATACAGGGTCTGGCACAAATAATGCCCCTTTTTATCACAAAATCTTTATTACAAAACCATAAGCATGTAATTCTATAACAACAATATCACACTCACACACACCATATTACATTTTAGGTGAAATGTTCAAATCGCTGTCCATCTCATGTGAGACATTCATATACCCTACCAACCACACTCAAGCAAGCCTTACTTCTACTGGACCCTGTATATTGACTGCTATATCTTAAAAGGCTGGGGATGTGTGTTAGAATCAGATGTCAGCAGGATCTTATCTTTTCCAATTTTTCCATAATAATTTTCGATACAACAGGTTTCTTCCAAAGTTCCAACTGGTAGAAAGATGGTGTCCAAGATCTCCAGGTCTCTCTTGTTCTAAGTCATACACATTAGGAAAGGACAGATACCTTTTCTCTCAACAGTTTCAGTAAAAGTTATAATGCACTCCATTGGCTTTGACTAAGGAACTTACCACCTCTCACCTATTAAAATGACCGGGAGAATATATTGTGATAATTGGCTGTACTCCAGTCACATGTCCATCCACAAGCTCACCTCATCTAAAGTATATGGAATAAGAGTGAAAGAGAGGGTGTGATTCCTCAGAAGAAAGTCAGTATGGTGCTGTCAGTATGAAAATGGGTTCCGGATGAAAAAACAACAGATGTCTTCCACATGCCACTTCCTTTAAAATGAATGGATGAATGAATGAGAGAAAAAGCAACTGTATGTGTGTGTAAAATAGAACAGATTTTGAAATTGAACTAGAATGTTTACCTAACATTACTAATTACTATTTAGAGCTATGCAAGTCCTTGACATGAAAAATGAAGAATTTCTAATCTAGGCCCAAAGCCAGTTATAATTATACATATTAATAGGCTTTAAATATCCATTCCTTCGTCAGCTCACAGAAAATTCATGAGTCTAAATCTACTCCAGACCCAATGGAGACTCTGTTTCATGTCACCACCCTGAGTTTTACTATTTCCTATTGATTTAAGCAGCTGAGTGAGCCCAGCTCCTTCTCAGTATCCTGTGTTTCTGTTTGCTACAGTGGGTCAGAGGCTCAGTTTACTAACAAACAAGTCTTTCCAGCCCTAAAAAATAATTTCTTTACCAAATATTGTTGTGTTGCCTCTCTTGGATAATATTTTCAGTTGACAAAGCCTACTGGGATAAAATGAAATCATTCAGTCAATAATTCAATGTAAAACTGCAAGCCAAGACTTCAGCAATGGCTGCAAATTTTCAGAATCTAATTTTGAAGCAAAGAGTTCACAGGCTCAACCTTACTTGTTAATAGTGTTCAAAGATTGTAGATCTAGGCATTTTGTCATGAAGGAGGGGACCCTAACCATTAGGTGTTTTGTTCAAATGAATGTCCCCCTATATTGTTGGTAAAGACTTTCTAGATGCCACTTGGTCGGCAAGTGGTATTTCTCACAGTCACGAGACCCTAGAGCAGAAAGATCTAGATATGAGCTTGTTGGGGTTTTCCACTTTGTACTACTGAGTCCTAAATGGCTCCATGGACTCTGTCAGAGACCTCCCTCAGGTGAGGGGGATCCACGCAGGCTGTGATGTGCTCCCTCAGCCTCCCATCTACTGTGGCATTTGTTGTTTGGTGTATTTTACTTTTGGAGTTTGGTTTAATAGGTTCATTGAATAGGGATCTCATCTGTTTTAAATGTATAGAAAGGAATACAACCATTTGAAGCACTAAAAATAATAAGGCAGTTCTACATGTAATGACCTCCAGAGTTTGTAAACAATTGAAACATATATGAGGTGCAGGAGGATTTGAACATATACATAATTATGCGAAAAAACAAACAAAAATAAGCACCACCCCAAAACTGTGCACACAGCAATTGTAGAAAAATGTTCAATAAATTGGTACCAGTTCTGAGATGGAGACCTGGAGGGACAGATCAGAGAGGAATTTAATATTGATTTTCATTTATATACTTCTCTATTATTTGAATACTTTTTTAATAATTACATTTCTTTTTTCTTAAGTGCATGTCCAAAATGTCTTAAAACCACTGATTTAGCTTAACCATTTCATTTTACAATAAACATGACAGGCTTGCTCACGTCTACCTGGCCATAGTCTCTAAGGCAGAAAGAGGTCATATGAGGATGTCTTTGACCATTGAGCCTAGGGGAGTTTCATGTCAGAGTTTCTGCCTCACATGGGAACACAAACACTGCCATGGTTTCCTCCTGGCAATGTGGAGATGGTAAAAACCTGGGGTCTTTTTTTTAGGAGTCTTTAAAAGCTATACCTACCTGAGACAGGCTAGTGACCACCACCCTGGGCATGAATCCAGGAGAAAAGGAAAGCAGACACTAAGAAGCTGTGCTCACTAAGAAGTATCCTTGGTGTAGCTGTTCTCATATCCTTCATGATGCTTCAATCACCTCTGATTAGCACTTTGCAGAGTCACTGAATTTCCTTTTTCTCTTTCTAATCAGCAGGGTAGAACTGTGTTATTTCTCCCCTGATTTCAAGGCACAATGCAGTCTGACACTTCAGTGGACAATGTCACACTGGTCAGAATTTTATTTGCATCAGTGGCTGAAAGCCCATAGGTCTTCCAAAGTTCTAAGAGGGAAGAGAGACTGTCTCACACTATTTATAATCTCTCATTTTTGGATTCTTCTGTTTTAACCTTTTCAGTGTAGACATTTGTGCCTGCTTTTTCTACAAGGAAACACTCACCAGTCAGAGAAAGGTACTACTTTCTACTGATTAAAAGCACAGGGCTCAGGGAAACCCCAACGCTCATCAACTAGGTGACTTATGTAACTTGTCTCAGCTTCTTACTCTAAAATGAGGATAATAAATGTGTTGGCTTCTAGGCTGTTGTATGAATTAAATTAGATAATGTGCACAAAGCACAGAGAACAATGCCTGTGACTTAGAGAACACTCAATACGTATTTAAAAAGGAAGAAAATAAAGCCAATCACTGGCAACACATTTTGTCTCCAGTCTTTGTCCAGCCTGTCCTCCCACTTGTTGTCTAAGCCCCTGCTTCTAAACTCTACTTCTTATTATTTTCTTAGGTTTTTCTAGTTTGAACAAGTTGGATTTAGGATGTAGCCTTGACTTTGGGAAATAAAATTTAATTTTCCTCACAGTCTAGCTAGGCAAGCTCTCTAATGACACCCCTATTCTCATTCCCTAATGACTAGTTTAAGGTACTCTCCTGGGAATAGAGATCATATATTACTTACCTGGATTTTTATTATCCTCTTATTCACTTTCCCATCAATATTTTGTCTATTCTTTCCTCATTCAATTTATTCTCAGTATTTGCCATTTCATATCATGCCACACATAAACTCAAACTATTGGACTTAAAACTACTCATAAAAGATTTTCAAAATTTCTCTTGGATTAATAAACTCTCCCTTCTTAAAATATCAGGGAGGGAATGATGATGTTGATGTTGTATTTCCAGCCATGAGATACTGTGACATTACTGACCATCCCAAGACTAGAAATCAGCTCAGTTTAAGCTAGTGAAAATTCCTTAGCATCAGAAATGAAGCCTTGCCAATCACATAATGTAGGGATTTACAAAAACTCACAGCCTACTCTTTGCAAGTGCAAAATAATATCTGCCAAGGGTACAATAAACAATCTCCTATGATCCTACAAAATTTAAATTAAGAAGACAGTATTCTCAACCAATAAGAAGTAATTGTACGTATTTTGACCTCATTTCCACCCCTGTACTATGTGTTTTCCTTTATTCAAAGGTCTCGGTTACAGCAAACTCATTAGATATAAGATCAAAATAAACAATATAGTTGGACCTCACTTTTCTCATCTGTTAATAAAAAAGGGTTGGAATGTATACTATTTAAGTCCCTTCTAGCTCTAAGTTGCTATGGTTTCTCTAAAGTTGTTTCATGTTCTTAAGCTTTTAATGTTTATGTAAGGCTAGGTACTTGTACTTTCTAGGTCATACCCTGCTCAAATACACCTTCTTTCAAAAAGCAGATAAAAATGAGAGTTACTTACTAAAGAATGTTAGCTATTCTGTGCTGAAGGAAAGATAGAATTAGAGAGTCACCATATTGCTAACCCCATGTAGTGATTCAGACAAGGCTCATTAGTGAATGATACAAGGTTTAGGTTTGAGTAAACGAGTGATGCAATGGTTTTCAAGTGTCATCCTACAGATTACTCACTAATAGCAAAGAAAAAAATATATCTTTATAATAGACAAAATCTGATGGTCACCACCAGAGCCAAGTGATCAAACTAAGAGCCACTAATAATATTATGAACCTTCTAATGTGAATGGAAAATAAAGTATTACCTATAAAGTTTTCTAGCCAAAAATGTTTAATCTGAACCTAGTCAAGCCTCAGGATGTAACTTTTCATTTATAAGAGAGAGAGAATAAAGTGGATCACATTACACAGTTCCTTAAAAAAAACACTCAGAAAACTCCAGAATATGATTGGACTTTACAAAAGCAAGAGGATAGTGTTCTACATTAAAAGAAACTAAATGAGCAAAAAGTAAATGCAGTGCTTATACCTTAATTGTATGATGGTCCCAAGAACAATAAAAAGCCACAAAAGGTTTGAGGCTTGATTCAGGAAATTCAAATGGACTGGATATTAGATGCTGCAGATTTTTTTGTCCATTTTCAGGATGTAAATGTTATTGTAACTGTGAAGCACAGTATTATTATTCTTTGGAGATGTATGCTGACATTTTTAGGTGAATTGTCATGATTTTTCCAACTTGCTTTTATCTGAGAGATAAATAATAGATGGTGCATTCATATATATATACATGCATACATGTGGATGGATGGATGGATGAATGGACACATGGAGGGGTGGATGGATAGATAAATACAAAGAAAAAGAAGGGAAATAGAGAAATTTCAGTTGTCGAATCCAGATAGAAGGCATATATGTTCATCATACTATTATTTCAACTTTTTAATTATATTTTATTGATTATGCTATTATAGTTGTCCCAATTTTTCCCCTTAATCCCTCTTCACCCAGCACCCACCACTCCCTTAGGCAATCTCCACATCACTGTTCATGTTCTCACTTATATGCATGGGTCATGCATATAAGTTCTTTGGCTATGCTGTTTCCTATACTGTACTTTACACCCCCATGACTATTCTGTTAACTACCTATTTGTACTTCTTAATCCCCTTACCTCATCACCCATTTCCCCCTACCCCCCTCCCTTATGGCAACCATCAAAACACTCTAGTATCCATGATTCTGTCTCTGTTCTTCTTGTTTGCTTAGTTTGTTGTTTAGATGCAATTATTCATAGATATGTACTTATTGCCATTTTATTGTTCATAGTTTTGATTTTCCTTTTCTTAAATAAGTCCCTTTAACATTTCATATAATAATGGTTTGGTGATGATGAACTCCCTTAATTCTTTCTTGTCTGGGACACTTGTTATCTACCCTTCAATTCTAAATGATATGTTTGCTGGGTAGAGCAATCTTGGCTATAGGTTCCTGCTTTTCATTACTTTGAATATTTCTTGGCAGTCCCTTCTAGACTGCAAAGTTTCTTTTGAGAAATCAACTGACAATCTTATGGGAATTCCTTTGTAGGTAATTATCTACTGTTCTCTTGCTGCTTTTAAGATTCTCTCTTTATATTTGACCTTTGGCATTTTAATTATGATGTATCTTGGAGTAGGCCTCTTTGCATCCATCTTGTTTGGGAGTCTCTGTGCTTCCTGGATTTGCATGTCTATTTCCTTCACTCAATTAGGGACATTTTCTTTCCTTTTATTTTTTTCAAATAGATTTCCAATTTCTTGCTCTTTGTCTTCTCCTTTTGGCACCCCTCTGATGTTAAATTTGGAACACTTGAAGTTGTCCCAGACTTTTCATACTAAATAAATTGGGGGGGGGGAAGTATTTTACTTTCTTCCATGACAAATGATGTAAATGTAAGGATGAGTGGGTCTCTTTAACATTGTAAAACATTCTTCCCCTGCCATGCCCTTATCAGTCTGTGTTGCAGGAGTGCTTGTCCTTCACTAGATTGTGACTTTCTTAAGGCCATGGGCTAGGTCTGGTTTAGTCATAGCTCCAGTGTTTCATCCTCATGTCTTGCACATAGCTAATGCATAGCAGATATTTGTTAAACTCAATTGAAATTTAGGTACTGACTGAGTAACCACATACATTGATTTTTAAAAGAACACATTTTTTTTATACATAGTGATGAAACCTAATAATAAAAATTCAGTGTTCAGAATAAACTGTAACCAATAATAAATAAGAGTTAGAAAAATAATACAAAAATATTTACCAGGGTCAAATTATTTTCTTAATATCTGGCATCAGAGTTATTCCACTGAGAGGAATGAATCTTTGTTTGAAGAAGCATTCTGATGAACAATTATATGTAAAAGGGAACACTAGAAGAGGCAGTGAAAGAGTAAAGTAGAGATAAAGATAGATTAGATCCATCTGAATTAGAGATAAAAGGGATTAATTAATTGATTATTTATTTAGCCCTTTACTCCTCCCTGAAGTTGCTGGAGGGACATGAGATTTCTTTATTCTTTAATAAAAGGTATCTTAACATTCAATTTCAAATTGTTTGCCTTCCTGGGAAGTAACATGCTTCGTGTGTTCTCAAATTTCCAGTCCAGTAATGCAACAAATTTTATGAAGGTATTAAGAAATCTGATGACAGCAGATAAAAAACCTCAGTTTAAATATAATTTAAATACCTTGTTAACTACAAGGCTCTTCATTTACTTGTCCGTTTATCTTTATACTTTTTAAATTTAACTACAACTCTTTTACTATTATCTTTATAGCATGAAATGTCAGGCATACCTCAAAGAGAAACAAGATGGAGATACGAGACCTGGGTGGCCAGTTAACAGACGAGGGAAAGCTTCACCAATGTCATAGCTTTCAAAAGGTTCACCACAGGCTGGGGTCTAATTGTAGACCTCTACTTCATCAGGATACCCAGCAGTGAGGGTGCTTAGGGAACGGATCTCATGTACATAAATAAGAATGACACATGTTTTACTCATAATCATAGAAATGTCTCATTAGTATAACCATAGCTGCCATCTTCTTTCTAGTATTTGAATTCCTGGGGGGCATACTTTTTGCTAGGTTAAGTTAAGGTTGGAGAAACATTGCCAAATTCTTACTCAGTGTTGATCCCCTGCAGATGGAGTGCAATCCAACTGATTTTAGTTTCCACTGTGGCTATCGTATTGCAGCCCTACTTCTCCAGGTGCCCTTGTAAATTCCCCAGGGTGCTTACCCAAATTTGCACAGGCAGTCCCATGGGTTATCAGAGAGTGTATAACAATTTTACATGGATGTCATTTAATTACAAGAGGTAAGTTATGTCTCCTTATTATCAAGTATTTTGTTGAGGGTGGGAGTGCATCCCATGTTGATCAAGGCACCAACTAAAACATACTAATATCCATGCATTTAATTTTGAGGCTCTCAAATCGAATTAAAATAGGTAGAGAAATAATTCTTTTAGAAGCAGCTCCATAACTGGCATGCAAACTCTTGTAAACTCTTGATAAATCTTGACTGAATTTAACATTAGCTCAGATGCTCACCAATCATTTAGAAGTAAGACAGACATCACTGGGACAGCAAATGCAATTATCTCCCATTCTAATTCTTTTAAAAATCTTTGAATGATGTTAAGGAGAGTCTCTGTTTGTGTAAACCTTTAACATCTGCCTAGCACTGACTAACACCCACTTTTCATTATTCAATTGAACTCTATAATGTCATATCCACAGAAACCATACAATCATCTGTGAACATGTCACACTTGGAAACATAGCCTAGAGTAAATTAAATTATTTCAAAATCCTTCATCCTTTCTGTAGATTCAATCACCCTACCTTATGGCTCTGTGGTTTGTCCCTCTAAAGGTAGAGTATACTTCCCACATCCTGACTTTAGGTTTAGCAAAGTCTGAAAGTGGGAACCATGTGATTTCCTATGACAATTGGGATGACAGCAGAAGTGATACAAACAGAGGCTACAAATGTGTAATGTGCATGTCTCTTGCATTTCTGCCACCACCATGGAAAAGAGCTGTTTTTAGTTAGCTATTGTTCCTCAGCCAGAGGTGCCAGTATAAGCATATGAGGAGAAGTCCTGAGCACAACTCACAGAGAGGTGCCAAGCCCAGCTGGACACATAGGTGAAGGCAGAGCCATTGAGTCTAGACTGGCCTAGATCTGCCAACCCCAGGCAATCTCCAGACACATGAGTGATAATAAATGACTGTGGTTTCAAGTCTCTGATGTTTAGGTGGTGTTATGCAATAATAGCTGATAATGACCCCAATTTTGAGATCTCAACTACTTACTACAATAGATACACTTTTATGCTGCTTAAACCAGGCCCCATTTAGGAGAGAGTATCTACTTTGTTCACCCTTCAGCCTGCACTTGCTCTTGTTGTCTTTTGTAATTTTGTTTAACTCTCTCTATTGTCCAATTCTTTCATGAAATTTCAATTCCTCTTTTCTCTTCCCACCTTTTTTCCCTCAAAAAAGTGAGGCTTGTCTGAATCTTCTCAGAACTCTTGGCCATATTTATTGGAAAGTCACAACCGTTTAATCTAGTTGCAGACTCAAACTAAGGGTGATTTCTTTAATTTAGTCCCAGGATTTACCGCTGATC
This sequence comes from Desmodus rotundus, assembly GCF_022682495.2. NCBI lineage: Eukaryota > Metazoa > Chordata > Mammalia > Chiroptera > Phyllostomidae > Desmodus > Desmodus rotundus. The sequence goes on along the minus strand of NC_071392.1, from coordinate 128,414,145 downwards.
TAAATTACCAAACCATCACACTGATGATTTATGATGCAGAGAGATTGACCAACTGATTTGTATCCTGTTTCTCACTTCAGACTGTGAGTTATATCTTATAGGGACATGGCCAAGATTTCCAGAGACAAGGACACCTGTGGAGCCATCATTACACAAACCACTGTGATTAAAGTTAAGCTCACATGGAAGCAACACGCACAGACTGTGGTTGCTCTATTTCTGTTTTAGCAGTTGATATGTTGATAAGTGTTTGATAGCCTTGTTGGGAAGAAAAGGGCTCATTGGTATTAGCACTCAAGGGAAAATGCTATTTGCTCTATTCTTTCATATTAAGTGTGTTTTGGACAAGACATACCTTTGTTTAGAAGAGACTGAAAGTGGGTACCGTTAGGCCAAACAAAGGCCATGGATGTGTATTGCTTGGCCTATACCACCCCAGAGGGTTTTTGTTAGCCTGTTTAAGTTTTTTACTAGTGGCCAATATTTAACATTGGAGATGCCATATAAAAACCATATTCCGACTATTCTTGAAGAATAGAAAGATCTGTCAATACTCAGTTCTATTCATCCATTCCCTTGTTCCCATCCAGCAAACAGTGACTATCAGAGAAGTAGCACCCCTTAAAGAGGGAACATGAACTCAGTTTGACCTTCTTTTTGGAAGTTGAGTGATTTGTTGTATACCCAGTCTACTTCTTCCTTTACTTTAAGTATATGTGTTTGTTAACCTTATACTAATGGGAAACAATAGTAAAGGTAGATTATTTTTGATTATGTAAGCATTTGAACTCTTTAACAACAATGAGGTGTACCAGTAGGTAAAAGACAAAAGAAAAGAAAGGAATTAGAGCCTAGGGTAGGATGGAATTTTTTTTTACCACTTATTTATTGTTTCAATAGTGCCATATTTATTGAGGGCTTACAATGTAGACATTATGCTAAGCACCAATGATACAAAGGGAAATAAGACCAAATCACAGCCCATCTGAAACTAGCATCTATTATGGTGGTCCTCATGCTTTACTATGGCTACAAATAAATTCAGGAGCCAAATATCTATGACCTTAGGCCCCATTCCCAGACATACTGATATATCTCGGTGGACGGGATGTGATTTCTCAGTGGTGAATAGTGATTTCTCGATGCAATCTAGGAATATAAAGTTTAATAAAGGTAATATTAACACATGTACAGAGATCACATTCTAAGAACTAACACCCAATTCAGTGCAGTGTGAACTGGATGGCTTCTCTAAAATGGGGTAAATCATGAAGTTAGATGAGTCCTTTTGTTATGCCAGACCAGTCGAGAGACATCTAACTTCAATGTGGACACAGAACAGGAAGTTTTTTGGGTGAAAAAGAGTGGTGAGTGGGAAACCCTAAGGTATTATTGAAAATATAAGAGAAAGTTGAAAAAGATAAGATTAGGAAGGCGAACAAGGGTCAAATCACTATGCATTTAATTAGTCAACTATATTCATAATAATAGCTAAATTCCTCATGAGCTATAGACTACACTAAGAATGTGGCATGCATTATTTCATCTTGACAACATGACTATGATGCAGGGGATATCACTCCTAATTTCACAGAGAAGAAAACTGAAGTTTAAACATTTGACCCACTTGCCATTCAGGCACAGACAATTCTTTGATGTAGAAGGCAACCTTGTGCATTGCCGGATGTTAGATGCCAGTGGTAGCCCCACCCTCCCCCTGCCAAATATGAAAGACACTGCCAGAAGTCCTCTGGGGAATAAAAATAATTTGTAGTTGAGAACCACTGGTTTAAATCATTACAACTAAGATCTCAGAAGTAGAAAGTGTCCAGGCAGAATTTCGTGTTATTTTACTAATTGCTAGCTCAAAGTCTAAAACTTACCAAGAAAATTAGCACAACATAAAGATGATCAGATTAAAACTATGTTTCAAACAAGAGATCATTCTTTTCTTAAAGTCTCAGTACAAACTAAAGATAAAATCATATGAATGTTTTTAATAAAAAGAATAATAGATTCCAACTAAACATAGCAATTATGAGCCTAAACATATGGTTTGAGCGGCTAATGGAGGTCTGGGGTTGGGGTAAAAATGCCACAGAAATACACACAACAGTCCATACCCATGGTTCCTGCAATTTTACCCCATGATGCCTTAAAGTAAATGTGACATTACACACATTTTAGCATCTATTTTCCCAGCAGGAAGTGTAAGATAAAGAGGCTCAATCAGTATGTTAAAATAAGATCTGGTGCAGGGGAGGGAGAAAAGCTTTCAGATCGTAAGAAATATCATCTTGAGGAAATTAAAAGCCTGAAATATGGCATATGATTACTGACACCACAAACCTGCTGTTGCACTTTTGAAGGACTTTTAGAGATACTTTCTATTTGCTAAATAAATCTGCAAAACTACATTGCCTTTCCAGGTGTCATTGTGTTTCAGTGGAAAAATTTGTGTGCATGGGTATCATCAAATTTTCTCAACTGAGGATTTGTTGGAGAAAAATGAGTTGCTTAAATTAAGAAATGTCAAATGAAAACAGTGTTGATGGTTACTTTCTCAAGCTTCTGTCTCCATATATTCTTTCCAAGTACATTGAAGAATAAATTTGTACCATATTGATGTTATGGTTTGAAATTAATCAATCAATAAGCACATCACACTGACACCTTTCCTTCATTCTTGCTCTCCTTCTCTTTCTCCTTTTCTTCTTTACCTGCCTGTCTTTTCCTCTCCCTCATTCCTTCCTTCCTCTCTCATGTCTTTTCTTCAAGCCTTTATACCTTCAATTATTCACTCATTTGACTGAATGGTCACCTACTTAATATTCACTAAATTCTCACTATATGTCAGGCATTTTGTGAAGCTCTGTGGATATATCATGCTGAATCAAAATAGATGCAGCCCCTTGCCCTCATGAAACTTTAAATCTAGAAAGGGAGGTAGACTTGAATCAAAATATCCCTCAAGCAAGGCAAACCTTCAATTCTAATGAGAGCTATGGAAGATGGGCAACTGCTTCTAATGCAGGGCTTTTTTTCTCATTATGAAGCAGAGAAGGCCTCCTTGACATAATATCTGAAGTAGGAGGTATCCACATGAGACACAGGAAAGCATTACATTTAGTCAAGACAACATAGAAACAAACAAAAAGCCTCTGGCTGGTGGAGACATTTTAAGAAATAAAAGAAGGTGGATTTTGGTAGAAGGCACAGGACAAAGGAAAGGGTGAGGTAGGTGAAGGACCTGGTGTGGAACATATACTAAATTTTTGTCCTAATTCTAAGAGCAACAGGCAACAGAAAATCTTTGCTATCTTCCAAGTTTTTGATTTGTTTCTAGAGAAGACAGGTATGTACAAAGATAATAAATTATATGATGTTTATATATGATCTTAAAAGAACCTATTCACCCCAATGTTCTTAGCAGCACAATTTACAATAGCCAAGTACTGGAATCAACCTAAGTGCCCATCAGCAAATGAGTGGATCCAAAAACTATGGTACATTTACACAATGGAATTCTATGCAGCAGAGAGAAAGAAGGAGCTTATACCCTTTGCAACAGCATGGATGGAACTGAAGAGCATTATGCTAAGTGAAATAAGCCAGGCGGTAAGGGACAAATACCATATAACCTCACCTTTAACTGGAACATAATCAACAAAAGAAAAAAGCAAACAAAATATAACCAGAGACATTGAAGTTAAGAACAATCTAACAATAGCCAGGGGGGAGTGGGGAGGGGACAGTGGAGAGAGGAGATTGCAGGAACTACTATAAAGGACACATGGACAAAATCAAGGGGGAGGGTGAAGGTGGGGGAGGGAGGTGGGTTCAGCTGCGGGGGTGGGGGGATGGGGAGAAAAGGCAGACAACTGTAACTGAATAACGATAAAAATTTAAAAAAATAAATTAAAAAAAACACAACTAGAAATTACCAAGGTATCATATACTTACAAATCAAGACCTGAACAATCTGCTTTGTAGTTTCATTTTTAAATTGGTTTCTAAGATCATGCACAATGGGAAACAAATGTAGGTGTCCACTGAACATATTTATATTTTGTTCTTCAGAAAACTATTAGACTTGATAGTACATGTGTATCTGTGGTCAATTTGGACTTAACCCTTGATAGTTAAAAATTGGAGGCAAATACTTTAATATGTGTCTTGAGAATCTACTTAAGCATACTTGATTCTTGGATCATCTTTCCTAGTCTCTTCTAACCAAAAGAATCAATATGATCCTGACATGTTTGTTGTGGGTCCTCTGGTGATATAGTAACATGAGGTATCCTGAATTGAACCATCTTGTCACTGGGGTTTCTTTAGCAAAAACCATCTCACATGAGTACATGGACTAGCTAGTTTGGCAGGTGTAGAAGAGGTTGTCCTCACTAAACACTTAGTCAAGACAAAACAATACAATTTATCTCCAGTGCTCATGAATAGGAAATTCTGACTCTAATTTCCAGACAGTTGAGTTACAATTTTTCATTTACCTAAGTTATAATGGGGGCTTTTGGGATGGTATGTTAAAATTTGTCAAGCAGAGCTCCTGCAGAGCTGAATCTTAAAGCACATACCATCTGGAAAAGAAAGTTTCTTTAGAAAGCAGATAATGTAAACAAGGTAATGCACAGGCAGGGAAGGGAGTGTGGTGTGTGCAGTGGATTGGGTAGCCCAGTCAGTAGGTCAGCTGATAATTGAGAAAGCTGCTAATAGGTAGATGCTCATACAATGATGGTTGGTCTGTGGATCATCAGAGCTCCTCTTCATTGTTCTGAACCTCCTGACCCACCCCACCACCACTCTACCCCCAATCATAGATCTGAAGAGAAGGCTTTATTTAGACTGGGCCATAAGTAGGCCTCCAGAAACTAAGACCCACTAAGAAATGTCTTCTTTTGCCCAGTGGGTGATTCCAGCCCACAGCCAGGAATCAGTAAGACAAAGCAGGACATAAAAGAATCAAGTGCATATGAGAAAAGCAATAACAAGTTTATGGAAATTACTTGAAAATATCTAACTGGCTTCCCCCCAACACTCCATATGCCTAATTAAATAGTAAGCTCTGTGATTCCATGAGAGAAATTGAGATGGCCAAGCACGGAGCAATCTTTTAGGATTGGTGAATTTCACAGAATAAAATAGAATTCTCAAGTAAAAAAATGCTTTTGTTTTGCCTATAATTTTTTTTAAAAAGCAATTTCAAAATTTATTTTTTTTAAATTATTAATTATTACTACTTAATTATTAACATTGATGTAGCAAGGACTACTATTAGCTCCTTTTGATGAATAAGGAAATAAAGGTTATATAAAAAATGTAGTGATCATCATTGATCCACCTAAGGGCACAAAACTAAGTTAGGATTATTATACAGACTCTATATAAGCCTAAATTCTAGCATTTGATATGCTGTCTACTAAATAATGCTATTTTTCTGTAATCCATTTAGTCATTAAACATAATATAGATGTTGATAAGTTTTTTTTTTTCCCTTTAGGATTTAAGCATATTTTTAAGAATAAAAAAGTACCTGATTTTGGTAAAGAATGTCTGAAAACTAACCAATCTGAACTGCTACTGATTTAAGGAAACCAACCACAGGTACTTGGAACCCCTTTCATTTATACCCAGCAACACATAGCTGAATTAGATTTCTCTGTGCCATGTCTTTCGGAAGCCATAAGCACTAACACTTATGAAAAAAATAGAAAGGGAAACAAAAGGATCAAAATAATAGAACAAATAATTAATATTGATGTGATTTTTACAAAGTCCCATTTGCCAGGTAATTGGGGCATAATCCAATACAAGAAATGGGTTTATTTACTGGCTGTAATTGTTTTTACTCAACATTGAATAATTTCAAAATCTTCCTTGTAGTCATTCAGACATATCCATTCTTCTATTCCTTCTGCATTCTTTCTTCCTTCTTCCTCTTTTATTTTTTTATTCTTACCTGACTGCAATTATTCTTTCTTGAGTCCTTCCTTTCTTCTTTCCATGATAAGCAAACACACCAACAAATTGAAGAGACGAATTTTCAGAAATCAAATTGGAAAAATCTTGTCTTTACCATATATTTACTTTCATAAACATAGCCATAAACAAAGTTAATAAATTATTTTTTCTAATCCCTTTATAGTCTCTTCATACTTTCTCAAAACTTTGTAGCAAGGCCCATTCTCAGAGGCAGGACCAGAGCCATTACTGTTCTTTACAAGTCCTTGTGAAGATAAGTTAGCCATTTGGGAGAAACTGTAGTGGGCTGCATTGCATTTAGCTATAGCCAGGCCCAGAAAACTCCCTCATGATACCTTTAGCTGTGGCACAGAGCCTCAGCTTGGGCTCTGTAGCCAGCTGATCTCCATTTACACTAAACCTTTGCCTTATTGGACACATACAAAAGGGGCCTTCAGCACCAGTTGTGGGGTTTGCCACAAATGATTCTGATTGTTCTGTTTTCCAACATTTGGAAATAGGGCTCATCCATTAGGCCCACACTGGCTTTGTGGACAAGGTTAGTAATAAGATACAGCTCTCCTCTGGATGTTATAATTGAGGAATGCAAAAAAGAAAGCTTTCCAGACTTCCAGACAAGGTGGAGGCAGAGATAGAAACACTTCACCTCCTCACACAACCAAAAGAAGAACAACAACAAATTTAAAAACAAAAAATAACCAGAATTGCCAGAAAATCGAACTATATGGAAGTCCAACAACCAAGGAGTTAAAGAAGAAACATTCATCCAGACCAGTAGGAGGGGTGGGCACAGGCAGCTGGGATGAGAGGATGCACAGCAAGGTGGTGGCTGGAGGGCCCGGGGGGAGAGGCAGTGGCTGGCGAACTGGGCAAGGCAGTGGCTGACAGAGCAGATGATCCCACATTCACATGCAGATAAACTGGGAGGACCAACTGGAGAGTGAGACAGGACACACAACCCAGGGTTTCAGCACAGGAGAAATAAAGCTACAAAATTTCTAACTGAAAAAACCTGTGGGGGTTGAGACAGCAGAAAAAACTCCCAGCTTCACAGGACAGTTTGTTGGAAAGACCCACAGGGTCCTAGCATGCGCACAAACCAACCCATCCTAGAATCAGCACCAAAAGGGCCCAGTTTGCTCGTGGGTAGCAAAGGAAGTGACTGAAAGCTCACAGAGAGCTGAGCAAGTGGCATTGTTCCCTCTCAGACCCCTTCCCCACATACAGTAGCACAACGCAACATAGTGGGTTGCCCCACCCTGGTGAATACCTAATGCTCCACCCCTTACAATGTAACAGGTGCATGGAAACAAAAAAAAAAATGGCTCAAATGAAACAACAGAAAAAATCTCCAGAAAAAATACAATGTAAGCAATGAAGAGATAGCCAACCTACCAGATACATAGTTCAAAACACTGGTAATGAGGATGCTCACAGAAATGGTTGAGTATGGTCGCAAAATAGAGGAAAAAGTGAAGACTATGCAAAGTGAAATAAAGAAAAATATAAAGGGAACCGACAGTGAAGGGAAGAAAACTGGGATTCAAATGAACGGTTTGGAGCACAGGGAAGAAATAAACATTCAACCAGAACAGAATGAAGAAACAAGAATTCAAAAAATAAGGAGAAGCTTAGGAACCTCCAGAACAACTTTAAATATTCCAACATCCAAATCATAGGGGTGCCAGAAGGAGAAAGGGAAGAGCAAGAAATTGAAAACTTATTTGAAAATATAATGAAGGAGAACTTCCCCAATCTGGTAAAGGAAATAGACTTCCAGGAAGTCTGGGAAGTCCAGAGAGTCCCAAAAAGGTTGGACCCAAGGAAGCACACACCAAAGGACATCTTGGTGATTATATTACCCAAGATTAAGAATAAGGAGAGAATCTTAAAAGCAGCAAGAGAAAAGGAGACAGTTACCCACAAAGGAATTTTGATAACCATCAACTGATTTCACAGAAGAAACATTACAGGCAAGAAGGGGCTGGAGAGAAGTATTCCAAGTCATGAAAGGCAAGGACCTACATCCAAGATTACTCTATCCAGCAAAATTATCATTTAGAATGTAAGGGCAGATAAAGTGCTTCCCAGATAAGGCCAAGTTAAAGTTCATCATCACCAAGCCCTTATTATATGAAATGTTAAAGGGACTTCTCTAAGAAAAAGAAGATCAAAGATACGAACAGTAAAATGACAACAAATTCACAACTATCAACAACTAAACCTAAAAAAACAAAAACAAAAACAAAGCAAACAACTAGAACAGGAATAGATTCACAGAAATAGAGATCACATGGAGGGTTCTCAGTGGGGAGGGGCAGAGGGGAGCGTGGGGGAAAAGTTACAGGGAATAAGAAACATAAATTGTAGGTACAAAATAGACAGGAGGAGGTTAAGAATAGTATGGGAAAAGGAGAAGCCAAAGAACTTATATGTTGGGACCTGTGGACATGAACTAAGGTGGGGGAATGACAGTGGAAGGGGTGGTACAGGGCAGAGGGGAATAAAGGGGGAAAATGGAATAACTGTAATAACATAATCAATAAATTATCTATTTTTATAAAAGATAGCCTTCCGTATTCTTGTTCTCGCACATTTTGTAGCTGGTACGTGTTTTCATTTCCCACTTAAAGAGTGTAGGATATAGCTGCAGCAATTCAAGACTATGGAATTGACACAGTCTGACTCTTTATGCTACTGCAGAAACTAGTTAGCCTTGTTATTAAAAGGAGAAGCATCCTGCTTCTGACAGGCTACTGAGGTCAATATAGGGACCTATCACAATGGTATGTTTCAGTACTGCAACCCCAGAACAAGTATGCATTATGACTTTCTACCATCTCCACCCCTCAAAACCCCCCACCTTGCATTAGAAAGACTTGTGTGTGTGAAATAAAAACAACAGGAGAGTTAGCTCAATCACAGAGTTACTATTAATACAAGATGGCTGGAGAAGTTTCTTTCAAAATGCAGATGGTGCCTGTAAAGGTAACTCACTAATATTCCCAGTTTATTGCTAAATGATGGTAAAGATTTAATCTTTAACAAAGAGAAGATTAAAAATAGCAGAAATCAAATATGGATAAATGAATGACCTTTTCTTCTTTTGAACTGCTTAATTTGTTTTATTTATGAAGGATATGTGCCATATTAAGGAGCAAGAATTCCAGACCCTAGCTACACACTTTTGGCAAAAAAAAAAAAAAAAAGTGTGTGTGTGTTTGTGTGTTGGGGGGCAATTCCAAAAGTTTCTTTGGCAAGTAAATAATAGAAATTGTGACATTAAAATATACATTATTCTAAGAAATGTTGATATGACTCTTCCTATATATCCTTTTTTTTCTTTTGTGGTAGGTGGTTTAATTTTATACAACTTTTAAAAAGTGCAAGGAAGGCTATGAATAACTTCCTTCAAATCTTTATGTCAGGGGGACAACTTTTCAAAACTTATTCTGAAGTCCAGGATTTTCTGCTCCCCATACCTAAATCCCAAACTACTTGTGAAAATTTAGTTTTTCAAACACAGCACATCCCTATTGCTTCCAGCTGTTTCTCTTGTCAATTGTTCTGATGTACACATATTCGATCTGTAAATCAAAAAAGAAAGGGGAAGGGTGACATAAAAGGAGTGGGACATCTAAAATGAATATAATATCCTTAAATATTTATATATTATATAATGTGTATATGTGCAAATTAGTTAATTCTCTATAGTTATTAGGGTTGTCTTGTTTCACATCTAAGTATTAAATATAATCCATTCTCCTTGACATACAAATTCATGCAACAAATAATATACATAGACAAACACAATATACACATATGTATATACAATATATACATATACATACAACATACACATATGCACGACAAAAACATGTATAACACATACACACACTGTGTTTGAAGACATATCTTCAAGTGACTGAAATCATTTCTCTACATTTGACCTCTTAGTATTTCTATTAACCATTGCCTAACTTGAGCCTTGGTTCAAGTTCACAGGGGAGCACAATAACTTGACTACCCTGGGCAGCTTCCACCTTTATCAATCCAGCTGGAAAATCACTACATTTCACTATCTACAGTGCAGCTTTCAAAATTAGATGCTGCACATACAGTGAAGTATGGGCCTTATGTCACAGGGACAAAGTGAGAGTTGGTTGGCCTTTTCTATCTGTGGCAAACTAGTTAGTCTATAAGTGGTACTAACTGGCACCCTTCAAGTTATAACATTTCTGATCTGCTGCCAAAGGGTAAGGAACAGATGTGTAACTGCCTTTTCTTCCCTGTGTAACATCAAACAGATGCCAAAGGAATTATCTCCATTCCAACCCAACAACCTTGGGCCAGTTTAGATGACAGATTTAACCATTTCCCTATCCTCCACCCCCTCATTTTGAAGATGGTACTTTGAATTTGTTTAAATGTGTAGGAAGAAATCACTTCAAGTAAAGGGGGCTGTAGGAGAGGGGATAAATACATATTGTAGCATGTAATTTTGTGCAAAGAATTTTGAAATCTCAGATCTTTGAGCCTTGAGCTCACTAGTCAAGCATTTCCCTCCCCAAAGGCTGTAGAGGGTATTTGATGGTGGCACATTTTAAACTTTAGGGGAAGCTCATGGCACCCACCTATTTACTCCATTCTTCAGAAGGTCATTGTGGCAAGGGTGAAGCTTCTATCAAGAGAAGAAGGAACTTGTCTGTAATCTCTCTGCTCTTGACTTTTCTGGTTTTTTCTTGATGCTTTCACTGAACTTCTGCATGTTATGTGATTTTGTAAATGCTATTACTTCTCATCTTTCCTTTGCAGCTGGCAGCATAAGATGGAGACAGAGAAGCATGCTGTTTGGGCAAGTTCCCACTCTATCAACCTTAGAAAGCACAGTACAACCAGGGAATGAGATGTTTATCCCAACTCTTCCCTAGTCTGAGATAGATAGGTCATTTTTCTTTTCCATGTTTTCTTGCTTGCTTCTTTCTCTTACATTTAGAGAACATCAAGAGGGGAGTCTAGGAAAGAGTTGCCTTCAACTCCAGACCCTAATTCTTAGATACCAAAGAAATGCTGAGGATCATAAGGGTTTACCTGTTCTCCAGAACAGACACGGAACAGAGATTTGGAGCCAATACCATAAAGAGGGATTTTCTTTCTGTAAGTTCCTGTGTTTATAACTCAAAACTCCAGTGTACTGGTAGGTGGTGAGAAATGATTCAAGGATGCTGTCTTTGTGGCTCCATCTACCTAGTAGTTCAGGATTTAAACAGTGTCTGAGGGTCTATAATTGAAACTAGAAATTAAGACTCCTACTTGTGTCTTTTTCAATGTCATTTCTTTCAGATCTTTCTAGCCTGAATGATTTTCTGTCCCAGCATTGTACCAGAGGAGATAACACAGTTATCAGGCCAATTAGCAATAACAACAATTATGATAGTAATATTAATTATAGCAGTATTGTTATAACATTAATGGCACATGTGTCACTTACTGTGTGTAAGGCACTCTTCTATGCAGATTACTTCTATTAATGTATTTAATCTTTGTGACAACCCTAAGGAAGGTAGTGTTTTTATTCATTAGTGCACCAGTTTTATAAATGAGGAAACTGGGAAGAAAGAGTAGATGAAGTGCTGAGGTCACATAGCTAAGTAGGAAGAGCTGAGATATCACAAAACTCAAAATCAATAAAATAGATGCCTGGAATTTACACATTAAACATCTATGGGTTCCCATCTGGTTTACTGACCTGAAAGTCCTTGATAAAGTAAGGTACAGTTTCACACACGCCCAGTAAGGGCAATGCTCACTGTGAGGCTGACATCAAGTTACCCAACTAGTGAGTGAAACTAGTCACTCACCAGCAATCACTCCTCAGCACAAGTTCTTAATTCTCTTTTGATCTTTTCTATATCTCTACTGTAGTAAACATCCTTGTTCTCTTACTTAAAAAATGAACACTAAAGAGAGAAAATTTTAGTGAAAAATGAAAAGATAGTTAATTGTGATATAAACATATGCATGCAATGTATGTGTCTCACTGAAAATATGAACCAAGAAAAGTCAGAACAAATAAACATTTCCAAACTCTTGAATTGGGGTTTATTAAAGTTCATGAGAAATATTGTTCGTGACTAGCAAGTGTTTGCTGAACAGCCTTAGTAAGAAAAATACTTTTTGTAAATCACCATGGGGTATGTGACTACAGCTAGCAAATAAGTGCTTGTTTCTAACACAACTATCTAGAAATCAGGTATTATTTCTTATCATGATGCTTATCAAATGCTGTAAGCAACATTTTTTGTTGTTGTTCAAGTACAGTTGTCCCCATATTTTCCCCCCAGTCCCTCCACTCCAGCCATCCCCAACTCCCACCCTCAATCCTACCCCATTTTGGTTTTGTCCATGTGTCCTTTATGTTCCTTGACAACCCTCCCCTCTGGTTACTGTCAGTTTGTTCTTAATTTCAATGTCTCCGTTTATATTTTGCTTTCTTGTTTGTTTTGTTGATTAGGTTACACTTATAGGTAAGCAACTTTCTGAGCCAAGCACAAGAAATAGGTAAGCAGGGCCAGACCTCCAATGGCCATGCAATGAGTCTGTCTCCAATGTCTTTCCCCATTAGCCTCCAAGGAGCTGCTTCTTCCACCATCATAGCTGCTGATTAAAAGCTATTTCTGGAAGGTTTCTACTATAATGCAAAGCAATTATAGAAAGATAAGCAACCAACACCAAGCAACTCATTTGCATAACTATTCATCAAATTATTTCATCAGTGCCCCAACAGAAAAGGAAATAGTGCAGATCATAAACAGTGGGATAAAACCAATGATTATAGAGCATGGCACACATGGGTTGGGCACATGTCCAGGGAAACCTGGAGTGGAGGTCCTGGGGAGAAGCCTTGGAGGAGGAGGAGTGATGATGAAAGGGATGATGAGTGAATTAAAAGTGGCACCACTGATGGAGCACTGGCAGGTGCTATCTCTTTGTATCCTATTGACCCAGTTAAACTTTGTGTGTGATGCAGCTAGGATGGACAGATACATCTGAGAGCTTGAATTAATAGCATAAATCTCAAAGCTGAATTTAATGAAGCAGACTTTTGCCAAAGACCCTAGTGTTTGGTACAAACCTGATATCTCTCTTAGTGCAAGTTCTGGGTCAGAGAGCACATGTTGGCTAGCATCAAGATCCCTATTGCTCTCATTCCCAATTAATTATAGATGTTGGGTCTATAAGATCTTTTGTTAGAAATAATTAAATAATAAATGTCTATAAAGCAGTTTGCTTGCTGAGCCTAATAAGAACAAACTCCAAAGAAATCCAATTTAAGCACATTGCTTGTCTGTGCCAGAATTAAATTGGATTTGTGTTTCTGAACTCGTTGGCACAAGGATCAACCATCGCAAGGGTGAATTTGGCATGATGACTGCCTTTGGGCCAGCTGTGCAGAAATGTTGTTTGCCTCGGAAGTTGGTATTCCTCAGACAAAGTCTCAGAAACAAACCATGGGGCTATTTTCAGATTCCCAAATGGTGTCATGAAATCCTCAAAAATATGCTCTTGGTAAAAATAACTTTTATTCACTTCAGTTTCAAAAAGTAACAAACAGAACCCTCCAAGAGAGGGTGTATGTGCCAAAAGTAAATAGAAAGGCTAGGATGCCACTGTTCTGTAAGGATGGGAGGGTCATTATCAGCTTGTACTGATGATACCCACATGGTCAAAAAAGTAGAGCCTTCAGAAGATAGAGATGTCAAACAGTGATCATAAAGGGTCCTTGGATTTCATAGGTTTTACCTTGTTTCCCCTAATTTAACATTTTCTCATGCTAGATCACATTTTAAATTCACTGAACAACAAACAAACAAAAAAACCCTTTTGTGCTATTAAATATCAGTTCTGCTTGCTGGCCAGCAGTATCTTGACTTTAACTGCTAAATGGTATTTAGAAAACAAGCATGTAATCTAATTTTGGTGTTATTTTAGAAAAAGTGAATGGAAAACAAAAATAAAATAGTGTGTATTTGTTAGTTTTACAATTGGGACGAAGTTGGTCATTCTCAGGCCAGCCTAAGGCAAATAATTTGTTCAAACCAGAATCACACTGGATTGACTGGTTGACTATGACTGTTTGCCAAGTGAAAGAATACAATTGAAGAGACCATCAAAAATGTGAGAAAAATGTCAAAGAGAAGGTAATTAAGGAGAAAAACAGAGAAATCAGAATTGGAAAATAGCATAAAAATTTCTGTTTCAGAAACCCAAAAGCAGAAACAAATGTCCTACTTAACAGAACTGTTGATACAACTTTTTATGCATTGTCTTATTGTCTTTTATCAAAACAGAAGATAGCTGGTATTCAGCTTTCCTGTGATTTCTTTTTTCCAGGAGAACTGACTGGACTCCATTAAAGTCAGTATCACTGAGCACAGACAGATCTCCCACATATTCCTTGCTCAATTATTTTACACAAACCAGAAGCAAGTCTTCCCCCAAATAGAAATAACTTTCCTCTGTCTACTAATGGTCACATCAAGTAAGCTGTGAAAACTAAAATTTAAGGCAAGATATTTTTGTTATCTATATTTAATAGTGAATCATTGTTCTTAAATAATCATCTGTTTCATAGCATTCAATAGGGAAAGAATAAGACTAAATATGTATACAGTGGATGCCTGAAACCATGGATAGTACAAAACCCAATATGATTTTTCTTCCTATACATACTTACCTATGATAGTTTAATTTATAAATTAGGCACAGTAGCAAAATCTAATAACAAAATAGAACAATTATAATAATAGTCTGATAAAAAGTTATGTGAATGTTGTCTCTCTTTCTCTCAAAATAGCTTATTATACTGTGCTCACTCCTTTTTTTTGTGGTGACGCATGATACAATGCCTATGTGATAAGATGAAATAAGGTAAATAACATAGGCACTGTGATGTAGCATCAGTTAACTACACTCATAAGCATAATGACTTTCAGTCAGTGATGCATCACATTATGATGGTGGCCCCATAAAATTATGAAGGATTTGAAAAATTCCTATCACTTAGTGGATCACAGCTACCATAGTGAGGCATTACTGTTGTGCTGATCTCAGTCAATCCATAGTACTGCTATCAGCTAGAAATTCCTAGGAGCACCTGCCTGAGCTCCACTGAGCTTCCCACAGATATCTCCCCTTCCCAAACCAATGTGAAAACTGGAAGAACACTCGTGGTCATTATTACAATTGCAAAACATCCTTTACCAATAACCATTAGAATATTTTGAAAAATAAAAGAGTTTATTACTTACCGGCCCTGGAGCTGGAGTATACGACATATGCCAGGGGGCTCACAGGGAGGTCAAGGGCAGGGTGGGGTGGGAATGGGGTAGGGCACAACCCAGTACACATGGGCCTGGGCTTCTGCTTTGGTTAGGGTCCAGGGTGGGGGGCCTAGAGTTTCATGGATTCACTCTCTATTGACAAATTTAAAACATAAGAGTGAAATTTAAAGCATAGGAAGAGAAAAAAACAACTGACCCAAATGATCAGTTATCAATATTAACCAACATCTCTAAAACAAAGAAGCTTCAGTGCAGGGTAAGTGCTCTGGCTCTAATGCTGTGGCTGGCAATGTGTTTATTGAGATAGAAGCTTTGGAATGGAAGCCTCAGCAATCCAAGTTTAATTCAGATACTTGGGTTACAAAACAGAAAAGCCTTCTGTCAGGCCTATACCATAATTACTCCTGAGTTTGTGGTGGTGCTGGTGTAAACAAACCTACTGCACTGCTAGTCCTACCAAAGTGTAGCACTGGTGCTTACTGTAGTAGCCTGTACCATCTAGGTTTGTGTAAGTATACTCTAAGATGTTTTCACAATGACAAAATTACCTAACAAATAATTTCTCTCATGCATCCCCATTGAGAGCAGTGCACGTCTGTAGAAGGCGCATGTGAACATAGCACTGGGATGCCAGGGCAGTGGAACTGATAACCAAGATGGCTACCGAGTGACTAAAGGGCAGGCAGTGTATAGAGAGTGCAGAGATGCTGGACAAAGGGATGATTCACGTCCCAGGAGGGATGTGTTGGACAGCGTGACATTCATCATGCTACTCAGGAGAGCATGCAACTTAGAACTTATTAATTGCTTACTTCTGGAATTTTCCATTTAATCCCAGACCTCAGCTGAGCATGGGTAACTCAAACTGCAGAAAGCAAACCACAGATAAGGGGAACTGTCCAGTTACTTGAGTCAATAAATTACCTCTGTTACACAAGACACTTAAGTTGGGTTTTCTCTTTATGAACTATATAGGGTTTTAAGAGATAAGATACATTTAAACTAGTTTTGAATCCCATAGAACATCTTTTTTTCCCTCCTCAATTACTATGGAACAAATCATCCCCTTAGTTGGGTTGTCAAGGGACTAAATTTAAGAAGAGCCACTTTTTAATTCATTCATTCATTCATTTATTCAGTCAAGATTTACTGAACACAATTTACATGGGTCGGCACCTCTGTGTGAGAAAGAGCAATAAATAAAAATGACAAAGTCCCTGATTTCATCCTATTACAAAACAAAGAAGTAACTCTAGAGTTTGTCAGACATTAAAGCTGTGGAGATAATCAAGGTTGACAAGGAGTACTGAGGAACTAGTGGGGTTGATAGGAAATGTGGGGAACTACTACAGAATGGTCAGGGAAGCTCTCACTAACCAGACCTTGAGCACAGAGATAAGAAGGAAATGAGGAGTCCATCCAGGCAAAGATGAGGGTGGAAGGAAAGCACGTCAGGAATAAATAAAGGAAGCCCAAAGAGCTGTGGAGAGCTGTACTGGGCATATTCAAGCAAGCACAAGAAGACTTGCAGCTAGAATTTCTGTAGAGATATAGGATGCCTGTCAAGTATCATGACCAATCATCATTAAGCCTTCTTAATTCAACCACCTAAAATAATTTTGATACATTCTTCTTCTTTATTCCTAAAGCATTGGTTCATATCTCCATCAACATTAACTTCTCTGGTGGCCACTGTCTCTACCATCTTTCACCTCTTTCATCTTACCATCTTTCACAGTGCTTCAAGAACAGTCTGTAAGATATGCTTGTGCCAGAGACTCCTCAGTTAAAATAGACTATTCTCTCTCTATTACTTATGTCAGTGACTTGTAAACTTGTATTGATCTTGACTCTGTCAGTGAAAACATTTAGTAGGTAACTCCCATACAAATTATGTATCAGTGTTATTGTACTTAATAATATAAATATATGTAAACTTTATCAAAAAATTAAACAAAATTACATAAAGGTACATTTTAATATTTTCTTCTTATGCCTCAATGGACCATTGTATGCATCCTAATAGGGAGACTGCTGACTCCTTAACAGGGCATATATTCCCACCCCTTACCAATTCGGCCATCTCTTCTCTCATCTCACATTTGTGCTATAATAAAACCAAATCGTTTTTAGGTTCCTACACATATCATCTTGGTTTCTTGTCTCTGTGCCTTTGTTCAAGCTGTTTTTTCACTTGTCTTTCTCTCTTTCCATTCTACCTTAACCTTTTAGAGCAGTGGTCCCCAACCTTTTTTGGCACCAGGGACCAGTTTGATGGAAGACAATTTTTCTATGGACAAAGAAGAGTGGATGGTTTCAGGATGATTCAAGTGCACAACATTCAAGCTCACCTCCTGTTGTGCTGCCCAGTGCCTAACAGGCCATGGACTTGTACTGGTCCATGGCCCAGGGGTTCGGGACCCCTGTTTTAGAATTTACTTAGCCAATATACTTGTATATTCCATAAATTATAACATGACAACTGCACCTCAGGCTGGGAGAAAACTCTAAGCTTCTGTAGCACTTCTGTCACTTTCCTTTACTACATTACAGTCTCATCAACTGTTCTGGGTCCAAGGGTGTCCAACCTGCAGCCCACAGACCACATGCAGCCCAGGACAGCTGTGAATGCAGCCCAGCACACGATCGTAAATTTACTTAAAACATTATGAGATTTTCTTGTGATTATGTGTTACAGTGTATTTAATATGTGGCCCAAGGAAACTCTTCTTTGGGTTGGGTGCACAGACACCAAAAGGTTGGAAACCCCTGGTTAGCTCCTGCTGTTTGTGAGTTCCTTGAAGGCAAGAGTAACATTTATTTCATCTACATATCATCAGTATCCAGGGCAGCATTCGCAAAGAATAAGCAATCACTAAATATTTCCAGCTGGGGGGAAGGGAATGGATGGATGGATGGATGGATGGATGGATGGATGAATGGATGAATGACACCACAAAAGAAAAGGCAATGCGGTAAAGTAAAGGAGACACAGTATGGGTCTGGACCTGAACCACCTGGGTTCTAAGTCTGGCTGCACCATGTTCTTGATGTGTAATTTTGAGCAGGTGCCTTTTCTCGAAGCCTCAGGTGTCTTGTCTATAAGATAGGGGTCATATAATAACACCCAGTTCAAAACACTGTTTTCAGGATTAAAGGACCTAATATATGAAGACTTCCCAGCACACACTACCATCTTAACAAATTTTAGCTTTTCTCTACCAGTAAATGTCAAAACTCTTTTCTTGCTTTATGGTAGATTGGAACTAATCAGAGGGTTTAGTTCCTGTTGTGGCAAGGCGATATCATTATAAAACCACTATTGATCCTGACATAAGATTTTTAGATGATACACAAGCATATTTGCAAGCATAAATTAATAATAATCCTGATCATCTTTGACCTACCTCATGTGTGTGCTGAGAAGAATAAGTGAATAAACATGATCCTAAGAGCTCAGAAATATGGGGCAGTCCAGGGTGATTCATACAAGAAGTACTGAGGAGGAGGAGCAGGAAGAGTTAAGTAAGTATAGATCTAGTGCCATTAAAAAAGTGTCGACTAGAAGGAAAAATTAGGCATTCTTTTGAAATTTGCATAGTATGTATTTGTAAATAGCAAATAATACTTCTGAAATCCATGCCTACCATTATATAGCATTGTGTATGTGATTTCAAAATTAACTTGCCTGCTAAGTTCCCTCTAATCCAACTGAGTGTAACAAAGCCAAAAGAGCAAGTACAATGCATTAACTATATGTTTCTTAAAAATAAAGGCCTAACCATGCATTTAGTCTGTCCTCAATACCACCTATTATATATTTACATGGCTTGCCTTCTTACTTCCAGCTCACTTAGTCTAACTTACAGAGCAGGACTTTTAAATTTTGAGACATGTTTCCTTAGAGAATTCAGGCTTCTTCCCACTTACTTTATCCATGATAAAGACATTTTTAAAAAATCCATAATATTTATCATTCCTCTGCCAGGTTTTTTTCTCTTTTTGTTTTTCTGTTTTAAAAAGCTCAGAGCAGTGTTCCCATGCAAGATGAGGAAGTTAGCTTTTCTGAGTTTTCAGAGAAAATGATTAGTTATACAGAGAAAACTTGTTAATTTATTTTTAGACCATCTTCAAGCTAGATCTCACAATCCTAGAATCCCTGGAAATGCTCAGATAATTGGAGAAAAACGACCTGGCAGAATACATTATCATGACACGATGTCTACATACTGACTGAGATACACAAGCAAAAGGAAAGTTTCACATTCATCTCTGCAATGAATGAGGGGTGAAGGATTTGGGGATCTATAATGAAATGACATGGTGTCTCTTGCCTTATAGTCACTGGTTATAATTTCACACAAGTAGGAGATAACCATTCACCATTCTGCTGCAACAATTACTCAGTGGTTCAAGTAAAATGCACACATGGTCAAAGTCAAATCCCTGGTAAATCTGTTCTATACCAAGGAACCTAAAGCCCCACTTAGAGCCAAAAAGGGCATCTGGTATGGCATTCCCAAAAGAAATTCAGCATCTTCCCCAACTTTGCATGTTGACTTCCCTTGTTCCCTCCTTACCCAGACAGGGCTAACACATCCCAGGATAGAGAAATCTGGTCTGTGGCCAGACCAGCAAGCCCTTTAGACCTCCAGACAAATATAGGTTGTGAAGCCTCAGGCATAGGAAATATAATAGCAAGGGCAGAGTTTACTAAAAAACAATAGCAACAACAAAATAAGGCACAAACTTCCTGTCAGCTCAAAGACAATCACTTATTCTGAATCACTGAGATGTATTCTTAAACATGATTACTTTGGAGAAAGTGGAGATGAAAGAATCAAAGGCAAAGTGGTTCTTGAATTGGAAAAAGCGTGTTATAAGGATGAATTTTGAAGTCAAATTCTGGGTGTACTTGAAAAAATTACTTAACCTCTATCTAAGACTGATTACCCTTTTTGGCATGGGTTCAATTATGAGAACTAAATGAATTAATTCTTATGAAAATAAAACATTCAGTAAAGTAGTGAATAAAAGCAAATTACCAATATAAAGTATTATTATCATTAGTAGTATTAAGAGTAGGGAGTATTTACATAAGAAAAGAGAAGGGACAGTGACTGAAATGAGAAGGGGTTGGGTGAATGCAGGCACCATACAATATCTGACAATTAATACTATCTTCCCTGGATTCTAGGACTGTAAAAAACAATTACACTTCAACCGTATAACTTTGCAGTCTACCAGGGATCTCTCAAGAGGGACTTGGAGAACAATTATCTTTGCTTTGGGGTGGGGATGGAAATGTAATGATGTTAGACCTGGATTTCCATCTAAGCTCTGGAATCTCTTAACTGTGTGTATTTGGGAAAATTTCTTTCTCTCTGTTATATTCAGTAGAGATGCAGCACAAAGGGTTAGTTGCTTACCTCCTCATAAACAGAATCTCTTATTTGTTTTAGGTAAGCACATCCTTGCCTTAGGTTACTTTTGCCAGCTTGCCTTATATATAGGTATAATATATATCTATATCGTGACTAGTGAGACATAATCCAAAATATTGTGAAGACTATTATTAAACTTCTTAAAGGCACTCCCTTTTTTATTCCTTCTTTCATCCTCTTGCATAAAGAGAGAAGTGATGGCTAGACTCCTAGCATTTATGTTGGACACGAAGATGGTAGCGAAGATGAAAAGTAGAACCACCATCATAATGGTCTTGAAAATCTTTTACAGAAGAGGAACACAAATTTCTATCTTGTTAAGCCACTGCCATTGAGAGTTTCTGTCACATGCACCAGACCTAAATTACAACTAAGGCAAATATAATAATACTGTGTATTCAATAAGATTTATGTCAGGATTTAACAGACTAAAGAGCTAGCACGGAGTCTGCTTTAATATATTCACCAATTAATTCATTCATTAAGTATTTGTCATACATACTTTTTTACAAACCTCTCTTCAGCATCGAATATACAATAGTGACTGTAAGGTCTGGTCCATGAAAAGATTACATTTCAGGGAAGAGACAAAAGATAAACGTGCAATGAAATAAGTCAATTTGACAGAGAATAGTATACTATTGAAGAAATTAATAAGATTATGGTGTAAAAAGTAATAGAATGAGGGAGGGGATTTTTACACTGATAAGAGATGGTCTCTTTAAGAAAATTACATTTCAAATGCCATCAGAATAATAATAAGAGAATCATATATAGATTTTGGAGGAAGCACAGTTCAGTTGGAGGAAAGAGTAAGTTGGAGGACATTGGAACAGGAAGACGTTTAGTATGGGATCAAAAGAAACCTTTCTGGCCGCAGCATGGAGAACAAGGTTGAAGGTAGGAAATGAGACCGAGGTAGGTATAGGACAAATCATATGGGGCCTTGAACAACACGCAGAACAGGTATGTAGGGAACCATTTTGTTTCAGTCTGGCAAATGTAACTCAGCCCTGTATGGAAAGCTGACAGGAGGGAAGTGGTGGGCAGGAGCCAGACCCTCAAACCAGTTTTCCCATGGGAATCAGGCCTACGAAATGCATCCAGACTATTATGGCTTGCTCTTGCTAAAAATCCCTCACCCTGGTCTGAAACAGTAGATGTTTATTGCCTATCTTCAAGGTAACTTCCAAAGCCTGTGTGATCTTCCCAAGGATGGAGCGTAATCAGCTTGCCACCTTTCCCTTCTGCATTTGTTATTTTCATTTCCTTGATTACACCTAAAATGTAGACAATAACATTCTATGTAACAGATACTAAATCCTTCTTTGATGTAAGACCTGAGAAAAACAATAAAAGCCTGTCCAGGCAAGGGTCAGGGTGCTCTCCCCTTAAGAGAAGTGGCCACAGGACTGTCATCTTAAGAGAGTACCACACCATCCCTTTTTTTCCACAGGACTATTGTAGTCTGTGTCCATTTGTTCTTGTCTTCAGCCACAATACGCAGACTCTGCTGGCCAGAATCTGCCACAGAGGTACCCAACATGAAAGTAAGAAGTATAAAATCCAGTCACCCCAAAATCCATTAGTGCAATTAAGCACTGCCATGTGTTACTATACTAATTTCCATAGTATTAACTTCTTTTCCAGTTAAACCTAAGTGGATAAATATCTCAATAAGAAGTCCAACTGGTGTCAAGGTGTTATGAATTTGTAGAGGTCCATGTGTGGTTAGATTCAATAAAGAAGTCCCTTATCCTTCAAGCTGCAGCCTCTAATGTATGTGTAAGGTAATAGTTGAAATGCAATTAATGTCTGGTACTGTGTGTCAAAATGAATGTCACACATGTGCATATGTGTTTGCGGAAGGGTACCATGTGCTTCAGAGAGGAAAGTGGAGACTCAGTGGAGTGCACACACACAGTTGCTCTGGGAAGAAGTATTCTGGCACAGAGAGGACTGTATGTATTTTTAGTTTGGCTTTTTTTGGGTGTGTGTGTATGTGTGTGTGACAGGTACACAGGCACATAGTTACCTCTTCACACTCTATTTTAGTCTAACCATAAATCCTAGAGAAAAACAACTTAATGATATGATATTTTGCTTTATTGGAGGGGAAACAGGCACAGACAATCCTTACCTGGGGAAATTGATACTGTACCATTAAGAACACTCACAGAGCATTGAATCTGCTAACAATCTAATAGGTAAAGCTAAAGAAGAATGAGAATGGGAAATGGTTGCTGGGATCGATTCCAGACCTGCTTGCTTTATGATGCTTGTAATTGTTTGTTCAAAGGTTCCTGTAGGGATTGTTTTTCCCTGATATTATCTCTCCTCTCTGAAATAAATGAGGATGGAATGCTGAGCTATTGCCACAGTCACCTCTGTTGTCCAGAAATGAGCTGCACTGATTTGAAAACTTCTATTATTTTGTGGCTCGTATCGTCACCAGATACGGAATCTTTTGTAAGCTTGGGGGAGCTTGCCTTTCTTTATGCTCTTCTTTCTTGTCTTCCTACAAATACTGAACAGACAGGAAAGAAAATAGGTTTCCTCAAATTGTCTCTGAACTCTTAGGGTTTCTAATCTTCAAAAAGTACTTACTATTGCAGTAAAGCTACCTTCAGATAACTTAGAAAAGGGGAGACTGAAATGCATATATATTATATATATATATATATATATATATATATATACATACACACACACATACACACATACACATACATACACATATATACATACACACACATACACATATACATATATACACACATATATAATTATACATACCTATTTTCTATTAAAGTGAATCCTACTATTTCATGGTTCACAATGATTTTTAAAAAGGGTTTTAGTAAAGAATACATGGAAGAAAATTTCATTTGACAATGGATGGGGCTATTTTTGGTTAAAAGACAAAAGAAACCTCTTTGGCAATATAATAAAATTTAAATGTTATATATTTTTTCTCTATCTAGGCTAGTAATTTATCCACTGGAATTAACTCCAAAACATTGGTTTCTTTGGAAAAGAGATGTGGAGAGGTTTGTCCGTCAGAAGGAGAAAGACCTTATACACCCAAAAGCACACTCCAAAGCCTGTATATTGTTTGTACATCTTCCCCATTAGTAACAGAGCCCTTGTTGCATTATACATGGGATTGCAAAGAGTGCAAAGGAACTTGTGTTTCTGGGTGATCCTGGAAGAAACACAAGACCAGTAAAGACAACTGAACTTCAGAAATTCGGCAAGGCATGAATTTTCACAGAGACATGGCTTTCCCACTAGTCATATTCCTTCCATGAATCTGTACAATTAATCCGCAGCTGACTTTGCTGCACTTCTTTTAATGCCAACACATTCTGCTCTAGTCTGAGTCAAAATAACACTAAGTCCCAAAGTACTAAGATGCAATACTGGAGGCCTGGGAGAAGCAGCTAAATAGGAGAGAAGGAAAGAATACAACGAAGAATGAGGAGAGGGTAGGTATGGTGACCAAGGGAGCTTGATTTGTAAGTGGAGTAATACAACTTTTAAGAAAATGAGGAAGGGTCTTCTGTGAGCCCCCACAATTGACCTGTCTGATAAATTCTTTTATTTTCAATATACCTGCTATGACAGGATTGCTTCTTTGTAAAATAATATTGATGTGCACATCTACCCGGTCATCCTGCCCGTTGGCCTGAGGGAAATAAAGCAAGTCAGGAATGTGGTATTTAAAGAATTACTTCCAACAGGTCTACCTGGGGGTAGGGTGTGGGGTGGTGTTCTAGGGATTAGGGCCCCTGCTATCTATCCCTACATGGCATAAGCCCAGCAGCACCACCCTCCAGGGTCTGTTTACATGTGGGACTCAGAAGACTCATAGAAAGAGCCTTCTTAGGGGGAGAGAATGGCAACTTCTGAGCTTCATGGAGTCTGATGGGAAGAGTGGTTCTGAACATAGCATAATGTGTCTCCTTTAAGGGTTCCTTCCATGAATGCTTAGGATGGAGGGAGGCTATAAGAGTGAGGGGCAACAAAACTAGAAAGGATGTTTGGCTGTGTTCTCTGCATGGGCAGTGCTGCCCAGTAGCTTGTGTGATGTCTGGAAGAGCAAAGGCACAGGGGCCTTTGGGTGGTGGAATGATGTGCACACAGGGTTGCAGACACAGCCACCCATACTCCCGGACCAGAGAAGTCATCAAAGCCACCCACCTGGCCACCTTCCGACCTCTCCTCAATTCTGTGA
Organism: Desmodus rotundus; assembly: GCF_022682495.2. NCBI lineage: Eukaryota > Metazoa > Chordata > Mammalia > Chiroptera > Phyllostomidae > Desmodus > Desmodus rotundus. The sequence goes on along the minus strand of NC_071392.1, from coordinate 128,389,123 downwards.
CACTGCTTCTGTGTGCGTCTCACTGTCCCTGTTTCGTTCTCCAACTCCCACTCTCTGCCTCTCTCTCTCTCTCCTCTGTAACTCCTGCTAACTGTGTCTCTCACTCATTATTCTGTCTCTCATTGCATTTGAATCTGTCTTACTGTAGCTTCCTCTGTCTCTCTCTCCCTCACCATCTCCCCTTCCCTACCCTCCTCACCATGTCTCTCTCCCCTAACTACTCTCCTCTCTCTGTCTCTCTCTGTCTGTCTCTATCTCTCTCCCTCTCCCTTGCCTCCTTCTTCCCTTTCACTGTCTGTCTCTCCAACACATTGCTGGTGGTAGAGAAGAGCCTTGAGGTCACTGAAAAAATATGGCTGAAGGGCACTACCCCCTGAGGGTTACTGTCAGAGAAGGGAGACTTGGGCTGGATGGAGAGAAACACTAAACCTGGCTGTGGCAGGTCTGCTCTGAGTGGGGAGTATATGCATGTAAAAGCTCAGATCTGTGCCTGTCTCCAAGTGAGGGATGCAGCTTTGCAGCATCTTTGCATCCTAAATGGGGGTGGGGGCTGGGCAGACTAGAAAGTGGGAATACTGGGCAGTTTCAGGACACAGGTGACTTCAAATTTCAGAGAAAAGATCCTGATGTTGCACTTTCATCTAATTGCCTTCTCACAGAGCCTTACAATCTTCTAGGATAAAATGATACAAGTTGTGAGCTGCTTTGGTTATGAATTTTTCAATCTGGCCTAACTCTCCCCATCATCTCATTTTCCTCAGAAATACTTTCCTTGCATACAATTTAAATCCCTATCAGATTTGGTCTTTATTGTATTTTTTATTATTCTTTCAGCACTGCATCAGCCCCCCTGCTGTGGGCGATTTCCTTTGAAGTCCAGCCTTCTCAGAAACAGCTTGTTTGTATCAGTGTTCCTGCCCCTGTGCTCAGGATTCATCTTTATGGAAACTAGAGATAAGTCCTGAACCTTCCCACTCACGTCTCTCTTAAATTCCAAATGCCTTTCACCATTGCCTTCCAGAAAGCATCGATCTGTGGCCTTTTAGGAAACAAAAATGACACACCCAAAACAGTGAGGTTGTCACCCAGCTGCGTGCTCACACCCTGCTGACTTGAGAGTATTTAAACCCGGTCTTCACTGGAGTTGAGAGAATTTCCAAATAATCATCAAAATGCCCTTCTCACTGGCCCATAATTCATATGTTCTTTACCAACTCTTGAACCATGAAAAATTAACCACCTGGCCCCTTTGCCCCAGTCAGCATGCTATTCTCTCCCATATAATTATCAACTCTTAAGTAGAATTCTGATTTTGTAGTGCCCTACTATCATATCAATGCAACAGCACTGGGCCATAGTGGTTATTGTTAGCAATCTGGATTTGTCAAAGAGGAACTTAATTAAGTTTCTGGAGATCCCTCAGCAAGTCAATACCCAAGACAAAGACAGGCCACTGCCCACAGCCCTGAAGCACACCGCCGCCCCCCTCCATGAAGATTGCTAGCCTTGTCTAATGACCTGGAATTCTTTTCTGATGCATACAGAAATTATGCCCTATGACTTTCACTTTCTGTGAATATTTTTAGCTTTTGAAAAGTAGTTATTTCTTTCTGCATCCAAGCTCTCTTATATTTGGTATGGTTGATTAAGTGGTACACCCTGTTAGGAAAAGAAAAAAAAAAACTGGCTTCTATTTCTGATAACATATTTTTATTTCTCCTTCTCTTGGAAAGAACAGAGACACATGGAGGGTTGGCAGGAAGGAAGAAAGTAACAGAGCCTGAAGTTGTGTTTCCATGTGGAATGCAGCTCCATTCCCTAAAACTGAGGATTTTTTCTTGCCAGAGCCAAATTCTTCCTGTTTGTTTTGCAGCCAGGTGGCAGGGAAGAATGCATGGCTCGTTCCAAGGGACTCAGAGCACGTGCTTTAGCTCAGTGGACACAGACCTAAGAAAACAGATATCTGGGCCTTCCCATTATTTTCCTTTTACTAAAGAAGTTTATAGCCACAGTATAATCTTTAATTAAATTTGGACATAATAAACTCAACAGGAAAACAGCCAAATAAGCCAAGACTTTTTATAAACTTCAATTACTTATTAGGCAAAGGCAGAAAGATAAGCAATAAGCATTTTTTTTAGATTTTTAAAAATAATGAATAGGACTTCTGGCTGAAGTTGAGGTTAAAAACCCCTAAAACGTCAGCCTCTCAATCCTTCCCTCTTCGTGCAGGGATGAAGGGGACACAGGAAGCTACTGATCCCTAATCTGGCCTGGGCCCGAGGTCTCCATTCCTTTCTCTAATGTCCAGCAATGTCATGAGCCTGCCTTATGTTCCTATTTCAGAAGTACATCAGCTGTTTGAACATTCAGAGATGAGGGCCTTAAGAAATTGAGACCCTTTTCCAAAGAATGGGAAAGACAATGTGAGACAACCCAGCGGCTAGGCCAAATGGTGCTGGATGTTTGCCACCAGGTTCCTGGGTTCTGGTTCTTAAGACTTTAGAGTGAGAGTGTGAGGCCACTTCCAGTGAACTGTTTGGGAGCTGCGATGTCAATCACCACATGGACAATAAGAATAAGTAGATAATTCCACTTTACCTAAATTCAATGACTTGATTTTACACTTTCCCCTATCAGATAGACATTATTCTTTCTCCCATTTTACAGATGAATAAAACTGAAGTACAGAAATAAAATAATCCAGCAAGTAAATAGCAGGGCCAGGATGTAAGTCCAAACCGGCTGCCTCCAGAGCCATGGGTTAGAAAGGAAACAAGCAGCCCCTTCCAGGGAGCACACTGAACACTTTCGGGGAAGAAAGCTTCTGTACACTCTGCTGGAGCTGAATTCACCTGCAACACCTGTCCTTAACAGCCAGCACACCTCGCTCAGGACTCCACCAGTGAAGCAGCCCCATTCATTCCCAGCAGTTCTTCTTAGAAACCCTTTTACCTCTCTGTGACTTCCACTTTAGTTTTAGTGCTTGCCTTCTATCTCTTCCATGTGATAGCTCATTCCCTCTGCTTGAATTCCAGAGACATACTTCCTCAGACAAACTGCCTTTAGTCCTTTCAAAGATGCAGCCCTCTGCATCTTTGACCCCCATTCCAATCCTCGTGTGGGCTGATCACAGGCCCACTCACTTCTGAAAAGGACAGTGTGTTCAGCCCTGGCCACTGTCCTCCAGGGTATCTGTTTGCAATGGGAAGAATAGCATACTTCCTGCCCAATTGCCCTCCCAGTGTCTTGTCTTTGTTTTAAATTAGGCCACAAATGTTGAAACACCCAGATAAATGATGCACTTTGTCTTCTCAGAGTCTACTTCAGCCTCTGAAGATTTAGAAATGCAAAAAACTTTCCAAAAAACAATGTCAAGGAAATCTGTAACTTGAAACCCAGTCCATTAAGGCAATCATTTTCCCTCAATGTTGTGATGAGAAATACAAGAAAGAATGGACGAATGAGATGTGCTAAAGAGTCACTTTTAATCTAGACCTATGTATCCCAGGTACCACCACGTGGTGTTGGCTGATGTGGGGCTGCTTCAGTGATACAGCTATTCCAACAAGTAGTAAAGTGTGCACATATTTTATCAGATTCACCAATCATGTGTGCTTATGTTCCCTTAAGTCAGTGACATCATATATCTTATATTTGGGTTTTGTAAATTGCCCAGTCCTTGGATATTTCCCTAATTTTTAATAGAAAGAGATATATTAAAGTTTTTGCCCTTTGTATATTAGCTTTGCGGACAGAAGGACTCGAATTTAAATGCTGGCTCTGCCATTCCTGGCTTTGTGACTCTGTATAAGTTTTTCAATCTTCCCGAGGCTCAGTTTGTCTGGCATTTAGTAGATACTCAATAAACTGTAACATTTGGATTCTGTGGCTGTCATTACTGTTTTTGTATCAGTTAAGGTTAACTACAGGCAACAAAAACCTATTATTTCAAGCACATGGTATTCAGTGCAGAAAATTAGTTCCTTACAAAATTTCTAAAGGGATGGTGGGTCAGGAAACAGGGACACAAAAGTGAAATTTCTAAAGCTATTGCTATTGTTGCCACATCTGCTTCCAACACCTGTGAGGCTGAGTCTGACAGCCACAACCACCTCAAAACACTCATTTCTGCACTATCCCCAGCAGCAGGGACAGCGACAAGAGCCTGGCCTCTGCCTCAGTTGTTTTCGAATCTCATTCAAGTGTGTCTAATTGGCAGAACACATTTTGCATCTAGAACCCTAGGTTCAAATGAGTCTGGAAGTCTGGTTTTTAACTTCCAAGTCCCTGTGGCACAGGAAATCACATAGGAAAAGGTGGAAATAGATACTGAGTACTGATTAACAATATACATCCCATTACTCCTAGATCACATTTCTGCCATCTCTACCATCAGAAGAGCATATCCTTGGTACCATTATCACAGCCATGGGGATAGTTTGGTGCAGAATTTATAGCAATTTTCACCCTCATAAGGTAACTGATTTGGGTTTCTGGTGCTGCAACCTGTAACCATTTACAGATATTTTTTTTTTCCTTTGCACTAATTGGACCTCATGGGATCAGACACACAACCTTTCCTGGTTAACACTCTAACTCAGACAACAGAGTTTACCCATCCTAAACACAGAGTCACTTTGAAAACTGATGCAAACACATGGGTTCAGAGTAGAAAAGTTGTATGAATAATAAATAAATTCTTTCTGATTAAATACATGGCTTGGTGTATTTAATACACTCAAATCACAATTCAAACAGGAAATCTACTTTTACATCTGTTCTTTATGATAAGCATATGGACTCACACCCTATGAACCTCCAATCATACATATCAATAATACATACTCTTATGTCAACTAGGTAGATCACAGATAAAGCAGAACCACACGTAATTCCAACTGCTCTTTTATCTTCTCTGAATGTCTGAGGAACTAGGAAACGCATGAATGCTATTTTACCTGTCTGCTGATCCTTTGTTCTCTCTGCTCCTGAAAAAAAATCCATCAGTAATAGGCAAGCAGAGAAGAAAAATTGTAGTAGACATTAAGCTAGAGAAAGACAAATAATATGTGTCCATGGTATAGAGAAACTAGGGAGGCATGAGCATATGAAGTGAATCCTTTGAGTTTAATAAATAGGAACAATATCATTGAACCCTGACTCATTGAACATGCTAAAGTTGAAGTCTTTCTTACAAGAGCCATACAGAATCATTTATAGAATAAATACTCCTGACCATTTGTATGTACACAAGTATCTAATTATATTTTGCTATACAAACTAATAAGAATTAAATATTCATTTAAAATACTATTGACTTAATTGTGGCAATAGATTTAGTGTAAACCCAGAAAATTATGGGCTGTTAATATTAGTTTGTTCAACTTTAAAATAGTGTATTGACTATTACTAGTGATTTAGTCCTAGTACTAACTAGACCGTGACAGAGGAATAGTAAATGCACATGAAATAATCCAAAAATATTCAAGGGATGCTGCTACAATGACTAATGAGACTTGTCCTAATTAAAAGAGCTCCTACCTCACTAAAATAAAAAATTCAAAATACTTGTTTTCTGTTAATATTTCCCTTTAAGATAAAAGCCAAATCAAGATAAAGCTTACACTTTAGCATCTTGAGTGGCATTTACTAGTTCTGGGAATAAACTTCCTTTTCTTCTTGTCACACAAATGAAGCCCCATAGTAAGATTCATGCTCATCTGGCTGTAAGTAGCTGTTTTCTTATTTATGGTATTTACCTTATGGTCCAGTTTTGAGAATACAGCAAATTTAGCTAAATAGTAACTCATAGTTGTTCTAGTTGTCTCATTTTTTCCATTTCAGTATAACTTTGAAATCAAGTAAACCAGTCAATTTTATTGCAATACATCCATATTTCTCCAAACGGGAGAAGGAAAATAAATTTTATGAGTGCAATGTCCACAAAATGATAAGTGATGCATGAGTTAGAAATCACAGAGTACGGTAAATTGAAAGTAAAATTATTTTTTACTTTCAAACCTGTAATTCATTTAAACAATATAAAATGAAGTTATAGAGGCCTAAGAGAATAAATGTTGTGAACTGCCCTGCCTGGTTTCAGAAGCTATAACCCCTCATGGCTAAGGCTGAGTCAGAGACTTTGAGACAATAAGCCATTAAGGAGACAAAGCTTATCTCCCTGGCAGGGGCACCGCCCCTGCCCACTTTACTTTACCCTGCTTGGCCCTGAGTCTGACCAGCTAGCCAACGATGGGTTAGATTCCTCAAGGGAGGGATGACCTAAGACAGGCATGGTCACAAAGAGGCCCTCAGGGAAGGACTTGGGGGGCCATAGAAAAAGGAGGTGATGGACCCTCACCCCTTGGCTTTGACATAGCCTGAGTCCTCATTCTGTCTGCAAGAAGTCTCCTAATCTCTTGACTGCCTTACTTCCCCTCCCTGACTTAAACCTGAAACAATGACAGAGGTGGGTGCAGTCCTGTGCTGGAAAGGGCAGATTCCCTGGGGCAATCAGGCCTAAGAAAGAATGCATAAAACCCTGTGAAACCTGCTTTGCTAAGAATGTCCTCAATTTTCTGATAAGGGTCCAAGCATGAAATGAGTTTGTTTCCCAAAGTTTTATAGCCCTTTAGTTATCTTACCCTGACTCAGAATAAGCCCTCAGAGTTCTCTGTATGTTATCTATTGTTTGATCCTTACTGCCTGACAATGACTGATAAGCTTTACCTGTATTCCTGTGCAAATTGAACCCAGTAAAATTCCATTGAGGAAAAGGCTCTTGGTCCTTCTCCTTTGAGAGATTGGCCACCTTTCCTCCTCAAGCAGATCATGTCTTGGTGGACTTATTCTCATCCACGGCAGATGAGGGGCTCTGTGGGCAAAGCTCAGCCACAAGTAAGTAGGTATAAATATGGGAAAATGGTTGGAAGGAAGGAAGGATGGAAGGCCAGAAGGGCAAATAATTGTGTTGGTTATTAATAGCTGGACCATTATTAAAATCACATTCACAGATACTCGTTACACCCATGAAACCAAAGTTATTCAGCAACATACAATACCTTTAATGACTGAGTTCCTTCCTACAACCCATGTCTTACACTCTTCTATTTGCTCTGAAACTTTCAAAAATACCAATCATTTCTTATTTTACATTTTAAAAATTCCACTGTGTATTATTTACTAGTCTCCTCTTTTTATGTGTTTCTCTGCTTTGGACCACTTTCTTTTTCTTATTTCTTTTTTCAAAGTTTTAAAATTTATTTTTAGAAAGAAGAGAAAGGAGGAAGAAAGAGGGGGAGAGAAACATCATTTGGTTGCCTCTCACATGCACCCCAACCAGGGACTGGGCACACAACCCAGGCATGTGTCCTGACCAGGAATCCAACCAGAGACCTTTTGCTTTGTGCATGATGACCAATAAACTGAGCCACACCACTCAGAGCTGGACCACTTCCTAATTTTTTATAATATCCTATTGTTTTGTATTCTGCTGAGTATTCTGCTGGATTACATTTCTCTGTCCACCTAACTGGCCCCCTTCACCACTAAACTGTTAGCTCCTCGGGGCAGGGATATATTTTCTTATTTTTGTTTGTATTACTAGAGCATTAGCTTATGGCTTCACACAGAGTATACATTCAGTAAGTATTTAGTAAGTATTCAGTAAGTATTTAGTAAGTATTCAGTAAGTATAAAACAAACTGAACTCATTTAGTTTTTATTTGACCTTATAAAAAGATTTGTGTATTAGAGTCCACAGAATAGACCAGACTCTTTAAAATGCCATGTCCAGATCATCCTCAAGATCAAGGACATAAAAGTGTCTGGGGGGTAAAAACTGGACATCAGCATTTTAAAAAGACATTCAGGTAGTTCTGTTATGCAGCCAAGGTTGGCAACCAGTGTCTTGGAGCCGTTGTTTGGGCCCTCTTGATGCTTTGTGTCAAAAAAGTAAAAGGAACTTTTCTGTGACTGAGTCTTGCCTCTCTAAAGGTACTTCAAGTGTGAGAGACATAAATGTGATTGTGCAGGGCAGAGGAATTTAAGAGTTTCCCCACCCTTGACTCCTACCAAAAGTTCCAACTCCAGGTCCTGGACAATAACCTTCTGTATTTTCTCATGGTTACTCTTAGTCTCTCTGGGAGTTAAGAGACAATTGGAAGGATATGTTTAGATTAAAAGTCATTGTTTTCCTATATGAAAAAATAATTTGATAATCACTGATAACAAATATGCTTTTACTTATTAAACGAATTACCAATGACATAAATTCTGGTCCTGGAATTTAATTTTGGTCCCAGTATCAATAGCTGAATACAACTTCATATTTATTAGTCCAGTGGAACACATTGCAGATGGGCAATTTTTTTACTGAAATGTTTCTTAAGAATGTGTTTAGGGAGCTGAAACACTCAGCGATGTCCCTTTGGAAGCACTTGCCAGTATCGCTCTTCCCTCCTGTATGTGGAAGGATATTTCTTCAGATGGCATATGCCTTCCATTTGGTTAGTTTGAGACTCTTAAGACAGTGAATTGGCATCTGGCATTAAACACAGTTATACTCAATAAACTGATTTTTAGATATTATACAGAAAGGTAGATCATCCCTATAAATATTTTTTATTTGGAATTTGTAGTCATATCCACAAAGATCTGTTGAGCAGATGCCACTGTGTTCCACAGATGAAGGTCACCCCAGATAAACTTGAAGTTCTGTTGGAACTGATTATTTCTTGTCCCTTCTTTAACTCCCTGCCCCAGTTTGGATCTTCCAGTTCAATTGGTGGTTTCAAACCCAGTCTTCAAAAGAATCTACAGAAGAACAACCACATAGAATCCTGCCCCTGAGGTGAGAACCTAGTTGAAGGTAATTCACAAAGAGTTGGAAAAAGACCGCTCTCTCCTTTGCACTTTGTGCATGGCCAGAGGCATCTACATTTGCTGTTGATGCTTTTTCTGAACATTAAACTCACTTTCAGATTTTATTCTCCATTTCCCATTAGCTGAGTTATGCAATCTGGATCCTTAATGGACTTAATCAGCGGGATAACATAACATTTCCCCATTTTGTCCTAAGTACAAGGCAAAATACGAAGATGTATTTGAGACATCTCTGCCCTTGAGGATTTTATAATCTAGTTGTAGACATGAGGGAGTCACAAAACTACTATAATTAATGACATGTCTTCTAGAGGGACTGTTCTCAATGTGCGGCATTTTTATTTGCAAGAAAGAGAAACACACTCAAAGTTGCTCAAGTTTGGATGCAGAACTGTTTTGCAGGAAGCCCAAGCAAAGTTAAAACACTGGCTTCCACGAAAGGCACATGAAGACAGCAAGGAATCCTTGTCTTATCTCTTGCAATATCAACTTGCCTGCTTCATGGTTCCTCTCTTGCAGCTTCCTCTAAATCTGTGCTCTGAGGGTCACTATATATCAAAATTTTCTAGAAAGTACCTTACAAATGCTAGCCTGGCTAATTTCATACTCAAAAATATCTTAAAGGGGTAGATAGTGCCTCTGTCATCATTATCAACAGCATCATCACCATCATCATCATCACTATGAACTAGCTACTGCACCAAGAGATTTCCCTAAGTTATCTGGCTTTACTATGACCCTGTAAAGAAAATTTTTAAAAAAGAAAAGAAAAAGGACAAGAGCAAAAGGTTTTATAGAATAAAAGTAAATAGTTTGACTATTACCACATTACAAAATTACTTCAGAGCATTCATTCTAGCAGGGTTGTATGTGGACATGGCTCCTTTGCATTTGCAGTTTGAGGACACATCTTCCACCACACCTGCATCCACAGGAACATACCATTTTTCTTTGATTTCTTGCCAGCTGAGCCCAAATTAATTCTTAAGTCTCTTACTTAGAAAAAAAAAATTGAATGAGGTTGAGCTGAATCTGAAGACCTCAAAAATATCCAAAATTAAAAAATTTTTCAGCTGAAAGTATTTTTTTACACATTTAATTGCACTGTGATGGCTGTTGAGATTATAGGTCCTATATATAAACAAATCAGCAAGAGAGAGTGAACATCAGTTGATGTTAAGCTGTGGATGGATCACCAATAAGATGTCAGAAGAGGCCATTTTAGTTTAGATCGTTTTGAATTATTTATCTGAAAACTTTAGTAGGGCTTTAAGAGAGAGATCCCATATATCTCTGTGGAATAAGAAAATTTACTTAAGTGGAATAACCAGACAGGAATCTCCCATAATCTGTCAGAAAAGCATAAAGAACTAGTAAAGCAGAGAATGACTGAGGGGGAGAAAATTAGATGAGGTCAATATATATTAAAACAGCCCCTTCAAAAGACCTGAAATCAAGAAAACCTGATACTACCAACTGACATGGCACAACTGAAATTCTCATACACTGCTGGCAAAAGTGTAAATTTGTACAAACAATATGGAAAACTGTTCATGCCGACATAAGTATACCCTGTGACCCAGCAATTCTACTACTGGGCTTACATATTCAACAGAAATGTGAACATATTTCACACAAAGACATATGTGAGAATATTCATACCAGCTCTATTCATTACAGCTCATTTGGAAGGTTCCCAAGTGTCATTTTTAGTGAAATAGACAATTAAAGCATAGTATGGCACATAAAGTGATACAACACTGCAATGAGAAAGAATGAACTCAAGTGCATGTAACAAAATGAATGAAACTCACAAACATAATATCGAACCAGAGAAGCCAGACACAAGAGACTATATACTACATGATTGCATTCATATAAAGCTTCAAAATGGACAAAAGTAATCTACTGACTGCTAAAAAACCCTCTTGTTGGAGAGGCCATCTGTAGGGCTCTATTGGACAGTCCTGCTGAGCCCAGACATTCAGTCATCTTTGTCAAGGTACAAGACATGTGAGCCAAATGTCTTGCTCCTTCTAGAACAGTGCATTTCCCAGTTTAATACCACTGACTGTCCTCTGTCAATGTCTTATATGAAAGAAGATGCCCAGATAAATAAAACTGTGAGCCTCAGTAAATGGTGGTTGTTTTAAATTATCAAAGCGTGAGCAGTTTATTAGGCAGTAAAGTATGATTGGAACACCTCCCAGTCCATCAGGGTGGACATCTCCTTGTTTTCGCATCTGAATCCTTTCCCCTTCACATTTCAATAGAGATAGCATGCCTGTGGTTACGAACATGGGTGTTAGATCCAGATATCCTAAGTTCAAATTCCCATTCAGCCAATTATTACCAGAGTGGCTTCAGTCTAGTGACTCAACTGTTCTAACTCTCAGTCAGCTCTTATGAAAAATGGGGATATAGATAATCTATTATTATAAGGCTTAAATACATATGTAAATAAAAGTCTAATGTCTTAAGTGGCTAAGAAACTGATGAATGCCATTTTCTGATAACTATTTTATATACTGAAAATATAAAATATACTAACCCCCTCAATCAATGAGCCCTGTAGGTTACATCCCTACCATCTCCCTCTCACCAATATTCTTCTTTCTATTTAGGTTGCCACCATCCAGTGATGTTACTCAGGATTCTCATGCAGGCCTTTGCAATGACCTTCAAATTTATCTTCCAGATTTTGCCCTTCTTTTGACATCATATATCTTACAGTGTTACCATAGTAATTTTCCTAAAACAAAATTTTAAACTCAGCATTTAAGGCCTTCCATACATGATCCTAGTTTTTATTTTCCTAATCTTTTTTTATTAGCTCATCCCTCCCTCTCTTCAGGAATGTCCCTCATAGCAATAATTCCATAAGAATGAATATGAACTTCTTTTGTGACAATTGCTTTAAAAACTACATATTACAGTAATTTGTAATTTTTTGAACCTCCCTAACACAATGCAAAGTCTTAAGCCCTAGTCAAAGGACTTGCACCTAGTGGGAATTTAATAAATATTTGTTGAATTGCACCAAAATGCTAGAAGTGAGAAAAATTTACCGAAAGAAAAAAAAAAAAAACAGGGCCTTATCAAGACTTTGCACATCAAACAAAATTTTTGTGTGTGTAATCCATTTTTAAAATTATTTGCATCTCAATTGATGAGAAATCACATCTATTTTTATAAACATCTAAGAAAAGATATTTTACTGCTTCTTTTAGTAACATATTCCAGGGTATAATAAGCTCCAATGTCAGAATAATCTTATTTCTCTCTAACCTAAATCCTTCATGTTGCAATCTGAGCTATTTTTCATAGATTTTTTTCAAGTGAAGATAAAGAAACAATACAGTGGTCACTTAGAATTTTCTGCCTATTTACCTTTGCAGTTAAATGTTCCTCCCTCCATCTTAAGGCAGGGGCATAAGCTTATCATCATCACTCATGAGTTTAAAGTGACTGTCCCTAGAGTAGTTGGTTGACCCAAGTTGGTCCAATGAATCTTTTCTCCAAGATTTTCTCTTCCCTGAGATCACAAAGGGAGATTGAGATCATCAGCCTTTTTCCAGTGATAAGTTTCATAAGCTATTAGGTGCCATACTTAATGCTGTGGGGAGAAAGGCAAGTCTGGAAGGAGAGCAAAGAAAGTTCACATGTAAGAGCTGGAGAGAGAACCCAGAGAGAATCCAGGAGCCTTGTTTCAGTCATTCCCAAGACCAATCTTCAGCCTTGCATGTCTGAGGCTTAGTAGCTCAACTCCCCCTTACATTCCTTCAACTGTAAAGGTGCATGTTAGTTTTAGCTACGTCTTCTTATGTTTCTGTCATTTGCAAAACAAAAACAAAAAACCTGTCTTACAAGCCATTCTCTATCTCATATGAGCTTTAATCAATCAGCAAGTGTTCACTTTTTATATCATATTGGATATAGATGGTAGAAAAATTATACCAAGTCACCTCTTATCTTTTTCTTATCCAAGATAAATTAACTCAGTCTCCTTTACCCTTACAGAAATAACGCTTTTCTATCTCCTTACTCATTGCCACTGACAGTTTCATAGCCACCTTCATCTTTTCTGTAATGACCTAAGCTGGGCACCTGCATACAGGGGCTTGAACCCCATGGAGCATTCCAGTGGCCTCCACAGTCTATACATTCTGTGCCCACCTGTGTATCCTATGGCTCTGTGTCTTTTTCACATCCTCATTTTATAATCATTTCATGGTCCTCTCTGCACTTGTGTGCTTCTCTATAGAAAAGAGCATTTATCATTTTCTCTCCTACTTCCCCTTTCTTTTCTTCAGACAAAATAGTGCAAGCCAATGTATAAAAGGTCCATTTCATAGATTCACCTACTGCTGGTAAGACATCCCAAATGTTTGAACTGAGAGAGGGAAAAAAGGAATAAAATGAAAACCACAAGCTGCCAGATGTAGAAAAAACATACTAAAGGGGCTTTTAGAAAAAGGATAAAATATTAGAAATTACTTAGAGCAATAAAGTATAATAAATAACTGATTTATGACCGGTAGGAGCCTCGGCTCTGCAGGGTTAAATTTTGTGGATGTGTTATATTTGGAAGAAAAGAACTTAACAGGTCATGACAATGCTTAAAATAAAAAATGTATTATATAATAATGTTCTATGACAGGAATTGGAAAATTTTTTCTGTAAAGGGCCATATAGAATATATTTCAGGTTAGGGGGCATGTGGTCTCCACTGCAACTACTCAACTCTCCCATCGTTTGCCATTATTTGTAGGAAAGCAGCTGCGGAAATACATAGAAGAATTGGAATGGCTGTATTCCATTAACAGTTTTCTTAAAGTACAAGAAGTGAGCCTGATTTGGCCTGTGGGCCAGGGCTTGTTGATCCCACTCCACATATATAGTCAATATACAGAGCAGAACTTTATTTACCATATAGTATAATGACTAAAACAATTGATGACAGTAGCTTTCCATAAATCCAAGGATTTGCATCCTTTGATGTAAGTTTCACATAGTATTATTGAATATCACACACCATGTGTGTATATCTCTACCTATATATTTATCACATACCATGTGTGTATATCTCTAGCTATAGATAGATAATTAGATAGATAATAGACATATGACTTACTAAACTGAGTTAAGCAAGATTTCTGAGGCTGTGACTTTACAAGGCAAGAAGCTTGCTAATAGCAAAGCCTCTATCCTCTCTATATCTTTGTACCTAGCTTTTAGCATATGGCCTGGCTCATATAAAGGTATCTATTCCTCTGAAGATAAGTTAATTCCTCGTTCTCAGTTCCTCATCCCCTCCCTACTTTACAAACCTCTCCTCAGTCATTCCCTCCCTTCTCATTAACAATGGCCTGAGCCTCAGAGAAAGCATTTCAGAAAACAAATTTCAATCATTAATATATTCATTTAGCAAACATTTATCAAATATTTGATGTACATAAAGGATACAAGAATCAATACAGTCATCAGAATTATTAGACATACTTGATAAATATGTTTTACCACAGTTATATATGTATATGATATAGGAAATTTAGTGACAGAAACCTGGATTTTTGTATACAGTTTATATTTGATTGCATTCTAGTTATTTAAAAGTAATTAAGTACTATTTTCCTTCCACACAGGTAAAAGAATTATATTAAAACACAAGCACTCATGTACACACACAAAGTTTTCTTTTTACTGCCACATAATCAACCCTTTGATTACTCAAAGCCCTAAAATTTATTCTCTGCTGGAATTTGACACCAAAATTGAAATGAAATATTGCTCTAGAATTAAAAATTTGCTCTCACTATTTTATGAAAACAAACAAACAAAAACTCTCCATTTACAAGCTTGCTCTCCCAGCAGAACACCTCCTTATTTGGAGAAAGCTTGCTTTCCTATGATGACAACATCCAATTTAGAATCATTCCATCAAAGGAATTAGGTTATGCACCATTAGCCAAACTCCAAGCACCAAAAAGCATGTTCATATGAATTTTCATGGTGACACAACTGCTCCATTCAAAGCAGACACCAACGATTCCAAAACTATATCCCCTTGGCCTTCCCACTTCGGTACATAACCACTGGAATCACAACTGCCAGCACCTGCTACACTGTCCAAGGACTCTCACCTGCCACTGCAGGGCTCTGTGGCATAGACACCACTTCCTCAATCCCTTTCCTTTGCTGAACAAGGAAACTACTTGCACTTGAATATTTGACTTAAGTCTCTGAGGAACCACAAACAAAACCAAAGATATAAACTCACCCCTTCTTACTGTAGAAACCAATTACTATATGTCTATTTTTACCTCCCAAATTTAAACCAATTTTTAGTCTGGTTTTGGACAAATCTTTCTTAAATGTCATGAAGCTTTGGGGGAACCATCTACAAAACAAAATTAAAGCCTGTAGGATTTATACAGATTTGAAGAGCCTAAATTACCACCCATCCATTAAAAATACAATCTGAGTGGGTATGTGAATCTCCTTGGCAATATTTTCCCATTCTGTCATTTCCCCTAAGTAACCAGAGGTCCTTCATTTCTTTAGATGGCAGAAGTAATCTCTACTGGAGATGTGTGCATATAGTATTGAGCCAAAAACACTACTTTAGAGCCAAGTACCAAAGACATTAGGAAGATAAAAGGTCCAGAACTTGCATTTGTAACACCTTCTCCAGATGTAAATTATTGTTTTCCAATTTTCAGTAAGTTGCTAGTTGCAGTGTTTTTTTCTAGAAAGGAGTAAATTGTGTATCCACTTTATAAGTTTTCTGCAACGGCCCATTCTCAAAATATATACAATAATTTCCTATATTATCAAATAGGGCAAAGTTTTCTGGAAGAATTAGCAGATTCTGGGGCTGCTTGAAGCCAGTCAGGCTAAGAAATATGTCACTCAAGGCCAGTTGTCACAGCAAGTTTGAACTTAGGAATCTTAGTTCATTTGAAGCCAAGATCCGATGTCTATATTGTTCCAAACATATGGGAAAAAATACTTTGAAGCAGAGAAGAGAGTTCTAATGAACAGGTAAACGTGACTTAATGAGAGTGGAGATCAATGATTTAAAATGTTCTGCCCCAAACTACATTCTGTGAAAGCAGTCTGAAAGTTCAACCAAACATCTTTCTTGATTTCTGTAATAGCAATAACACACTGACATCCCAGATATCCCATGACCTGCTTATAACCCAGAATGTCACCATCTGAGCCAGATGACTCCCATGACAGTCAGGTAGCCCTTAGAAGAGTCCATGGCACCTTTTTTATGTAACCTCTACAAGCCAAACTGACAGCAACATTCCAGGCCTCAGGATATGTTCCCAGAACTTTGAAACTCATGTGCCGCTTTATGATACATTTTTAGGTATTACTTCTAATCATTATAATACTAGATCAACTTCTCTCAGTTTGTCCATACTTTAAAGATATCATCAAACTGACAATGATGCCATTGAAAGCAGCTTAATGCCTTTAATAGGTTTTTGTCCTTCTTTGGTGGGTGATGCCAGGGACACCTCATGAAAGGTGGGGCACCCTCCAGAGAGAGTTTCTGGCAAGGTCTCTAGATACCACATCTCAATTCAGAAATAAATCATGAACAGATTTAGTCTTTCCTCCATCTTCAACAAATGAATAACCAAATTACTGATGGTCATTGCACAGGTGTCTTCTTTGTACCTAACACAGTATTATGTAATTTTACCCTACTATCCTCTAAGCTGGGTACCATTCAGGTCAAGTAACAAGTCATCCTTGTCCCTTTCCCCTTTCCACTCAACTGATCTAAATATGCAGCCTGAGCAGTTCTCCCTTGAGCTCCAGATACAAAGTGGTCATCCCTTCTTTGATGCCACAGGCCCTGAAACACAATGAGTAAAAAAACAATGACAAAAACAAACAAACAAACAAGAAAACCACCTCATTCTCTTCCATCCCAAGTTCTTTGATTCCTCCCTAAATCAGTAGATAGTATTCAGTACACCTACTTACCAAGCCAGGAAATGGGGCCTTTTCCTAAGCCCTCTGCTCTTTCTTATACCCCATCTTCTTGCAGTCACCGTATCTTCTTAGTATCCCTTCCTCCCCAAAAGTATTGCTTTAATTCAGCCCATCATAATCTCCTACCTAAATGGCCACATCAGCCTTCTCCTAGACTCCCCATATCTACCCCAGACCCTAGAATGAAAACTTGTTTAGTCCATCTCCCTGCTTAAGATTCTTGATGGCTCCCTAGAGATATCAGAGAAACCATCTTAATTTTTTAACACATCAAAAAAAGAAAAGCCACTTGGTTTTGTCCCTGCTTTCCTGTCTCACTTCACTCTCTCTCTCTCTCCCATGCCCATACGGACAATAGATGTTGCTTGTTTTTCATGACTGCACCATTTGTCCTTCCTTTCTGAAACCCCTGTTTCCACCCGTTACTACTCAGCTCAGGTATCACCACTTCTAGAAAGCCTCCCCTGAACAGCCTCACCACCAGCATTGATGTCCTCCATTGCACTAAACACCCTGCAATGTGTGAGCTATTCTCCTTCCTAATACCAAGTACCCCACCTCTGTAACCTAAGCGCTTATTACAGTGCCTGGCACAGAGTCCACACATCCACTCTTTGTGGAATGAATGAGTGATAAATAAGATGGAATTCTACTGTCACAAATATATGGCATCTGTACACCTTGCACTTCCAAAACAGTCTTAAAACTATTCAGTTATACCCATAAGGACACTCATATTTATCAGTTCAAATGAATTGCTACTTTTGTTTTGAAAAATAATGTAACGATAGTCTTTTCAGCTATCAGCCATTGTTGCACCAGGTTTGAGGGCAAGTGTATGAGACCTAGTTCATAAACCTTATTTGCTCAGGACAATTTTAATAAATTACTCCTTTATTCTTCTGAGAAAAGTTAAACTGCATTTTCTAGTTCCAAACCAAACTACTTTCGTTCTTCTGTCTTGCCTAATCACGTCTGTCCTGTCCTTGATCTATGGAACTCTGTTTGAGTTATGCTTCTCTCACAAACACATCAGCCAGGGCTGCACCTCCATATCTGCTAGTAGAGAACAATAGATAACACAGACACTGGTAGAAAAATGACAAGAAAAGAACCACAAAGTCTGATAACCAGAATGAAAAACAGCCCAGCAGGAATTATCCTGATAAACAGAAACATAATCTTGAGAAATGGTGAATGGGATGTTAGTCTTGAACTCAGAAATATCCCTGGAGAAGTCACCACTGTAGCACCAGTAGGGACACAGATACTCACATTGGAGATCTGAAATGCCCAGGCTGAACAGAAAGAAAAGCATTAGCAGTTAGGAAGAAGTAGGTGTAGGAAATTGAAGCCCAAATGGATACACCACTCCAGTAGCCATGTGTAATGTGAGAAGCTCCATCAGAATGAGCTACTTCAAATGATAGGGGGCAAAGAATTATGGGATCTTTGGAGACAGAGCCCAGAAAGCCATGTAGGCCTATTGCTTCCAACTGGAGGCCAAAAGGAAATTTTATTAGCTTGAGGGATAGTAGAGAAGGTTGTGTAGAGGCAAGAGAGGAGATCGAATCAGGGATGGAATTAAAGTTAGAGTCAGGCAATTCAGAGGGCAAAGAACAATCAAACCAGCCACTGAGGGTGTGGCAGGCAGGCAGGCAGTGCAGTCACGTCCCGGGGAGGATATCAGAACAAGAGGTTTGCAGAAGGCGAAGAATTAGGTCACAGGTTAATAGTAATAAGCTTCCAGGCAAAAGTCCAAGAGTAGGTTTCAGAATGTAAAGAGACTTCTTTGATTTTTAGTTTGTCATAATGAATGGGGAGCTGACTTAGTGGAAAACAAATGACAGCCACCAGAGGTGTACAAATAAGGCCACTTTTGTTTAACTCACAGTGATACCAGCTTCTGCACTACAGTTCCACATTCCCATCTTAGGATTTCTGCATACTTCTCACGGGCATTTTCTTGCCTTCTTCTCTGAGTTTCATTTCTAATCTCCCAGAGCACTTATGCACATGCTGCCTGGCAGTGGCTGGGAGGGAGAGTGTGTCCCCTTATGCACATGAGGGCCTCAAAGTGGAAATGGGAAAGAGTAGCCCGTTTCCTGAGCTTGATGTAAGTCCTGCAGGGCAGTAGGTGGGGAGGCTGCATTGTGGTCCCTTTTTTGCTGACCTCTTCTGCTGGTGTGTCACAGGTCTGGTTTCTTGGGTGGTGTGCATCCAGTATTGGCTCTCTCAAGACCGACCTTTGGGAAATCTCCATTGGTGCCTCCCTGCAGGTGTCCATCCCTCCTCTCACCTGACAGTATCAAGAAGACCCTGGTGAGTTGGCTACACTCCATTTAGCTTTTGTGGCTACACATATTTTTCCTGAAAAACTAGGAGTTCCCACCTTGCTACTTGGCTCCTTAGAAACCTGAAAATGATTTTTGCCTTTACTTACCTCTACCATCTCTAAATTTTTTCATGTCTTATGTCAACAGTGTGCCAGAAATTTCTGCCTTTCTTTGGAGGAAGAGATGGGAAATCCACTCAGGTTGGAGGATAAGTTCTTAGATGGCAAAAATTGTATCCTGGTCTCTGATTTAATATACTGATGGCACGAGTGCTCCTGCCTGTTTGAGTAGGCCTCAATATAGATCGAAAACAGTTTTCTCTTTGTGATTCTGAGGATTCCCTGTTGGCTGCCCTTTGGAAATGATGGAAGGGTCAGCAGCAAAAGAAGGGCATATGCAAAGGCATATTTTGGTGATATTCCCCCTAATTTGTATACCCACAAAGGGATAAGAGTAATCTCAGCAAAACAAAGAAACAAAGTAACCTAAAGAATCAGGGAATATGCTAAAAACAGAAAAGTATACAGGTTTATTTTTAAATCCAGAAATAGGAATTATCTGGTGAGAATTTTAAAACTTGACATTTTTTTCTCTTGCATTAAGACATGGGTATAACAGTTTGGTGAAGATCTTAGAAACCTAATAAAATGTCAGCACCCACTATGCTGCATCTTATCAGAATCCAGAGTTCCTGAGTTTTGGTTTGTTTTTTGAGACGCATCAAACTCTTCCAGCTCTGCAATTCTTTGATGTATTCCAATAACCTGGCCATTTCTTCTGCCTTTAATTGCATTATTGGGCACCTACAAACCACTTTGTATATGCACAATACTTTTTTATTTCAATGTTGCATAATGTATACTTAGTGATAGTTAGTTATCCCAATTTAAGTTAAAATTCAACCATATATGGTGTTGCCAGTGCAAATAGCTCACCTGTGTGGACAATCAGAGGAATAGATACCTTGAACATATGGCCCAATGTGCCCATTCACAAGTAATGCCGTCTGGGAAGCTGGCATATTTTCTCATATTCCAATTATAAATTGCATCACAATTTCAGAGTTTTTCAAATATGGAAAAAATAGGAAATTCAGTGAGCTACAGGAGTAACAGAGGGAACTGAGATAAAATTATCAGAGAACAAGTAATACATATTTTCACCTACAGGAGTAAAAAATAAATGAGTAATGGCAAACAAGAACAGAATCTTTGTGAACTAGGTATGAGACAAATTACCAGAGAAAGAGCAATACTTATTTTCACCTATAGGATTAAAAAATAAACAAGGAAAACAAGAACAGAAATTGGAGATCTACCATTTGTTGAATGCCTTCTACCTGTTTGTTGTAGGTTAGGTGTTTTACATTCATTTTGTTTAGTTGTCATTGGCTAGAATCCAGAAATGACTAAAGTGACTTTCTCAAGGCCACACAGCAGGAATGAGTTGGATTGAACTCTGGATTTCCTGTGGACAACTGAAAAGCAGCAACTTGGGCCTAATAGCCAGTCTTATCTCTACAGTTCTAGAGGCTTTTATAATGAGGGTAACTCCTCCCCCTCCCTCGTTCACCTGCCGGTCCAGGTGCAGTAACAAACAGTAACCAGCTCTACAAAGCCACGACTGTAGCAGACCAGAGGTCCATGCAGAGAACATCACCATTTGGGCTATCGGCCTGTCTGCCTCTGTATTCAGCTGGCCTTATTCATTTTAAGATAAAATGGTCAAATTCCATCCTTTTTTCAACTGGGTCACTAAGAGGCAATCTCCACTGTGTGAAAACAGGCTTATAGTGAATGGAATCAAAGGCTTCATAGTCAGAAAGAACTGGTTTTGAATCCCAGCGACCTGACCTTATACAGATTAACTTCCAGAAACCTCCATCTTCTCGTCAGTAGAGTGCACCATTGTGAATAGCTTTCATGGTTATTGTGAAGCTCAAATGAGGTAATATAGTAAAGCTCTGAACATGGTGGCTGATACAAAGAAAAAATACCATATATTAATAAGGGTAAAACCCTCCTTATTTAAATTTAAGTGATTTTAGAGTACATAGGGAGAGAAATAGGAAATTTGACTTCTAAGCATTCTGCTACATCTCCTGTCTATGTAGCTTTTAAAAAGCAGGAGAGGCAGATACCAAAAAAAAGTTTAAAGGTAGAATGTTTCATTACTAGTATATAGACAAACCAAACTAGAATGCAGTAATGCTGGTATAATCTAAGACCTAAATCAAGAGAGAACCCACTGTCATAATACACAGACAAAGCCATTAGTAATTTTTAATAAATCTAAAAAGATTTGAGCTGATGCAAAACTTTGTAGCCATTAATTTCTGCTTGCCTACGAACACAGAAAGTTCAGCAGGGTCAGTGTGTCTGTCATTTTAATACAGTCAGCTGCCCAAGGCACTGTCACACTAATAAAGTAAGTGCAGCTTAATTCCCATAAAATATTCATTTTCATTTGATAGCTTTCTAGAGATGCAGCTGGCTATTTTTTCCCTTTTTTTTTTGCCATAGGGAAAAAGATTCTGTCCATCCACTTATTAAGTGACAATCATTTGGCTATTGTATTCAGACTAGAATTGGAACTCACGCTCTGCCTAGATGTGTATAAAAGAACATTCCAGAGTCACATCTTGCTGCCTGTGTGAGACTGCTTCTTAGGCAGCCTGTCCATCTCTCCCATTTTATTAGTAAGTGATAAGTAAATGCACTGAACACAGTTCTCTCAAAAGAAGCTGTCCTATTTTCTATAGCCAGAAACATGGGATATTTTTAAAAATTCTAAAATTTTATTTTTTTTCTTTTCTGCATTCATGTCTTTTTGTCCAGAGGAACATTCTATAGAACATTTTAAAACTATGTGAAAACAACAGAGCCATTGTTCTTATTGCTTTTTTTCTACAATATTAGAACTTCAGTGACTATAATTCCATTGCTCCTGATGAATAGCTCAAGCTATGGCAGCAGAGTATTTCTTCTGTAGAACGTGGAAGTCTGCAGTGTCATTTATTTTGCTGCATGTCCTAAGAATACATAATTTTTCTTTTAAATGTTACTTCTGAAAGAGCTTCATTGCAAAAGATATTTCTAGTGGAGTCTGAGGTTTAATCAATCACCCACGAGTTTGCAGACCTTAATGGGAGAATACAGGGATAATGTAATGTGCATTATGCAAAGTTAGTCAAAAGTGAGGCAGGGGAACAGCATCAGGGACCATTATCTCCCAGAAGAGTCTACACAATAGAGGCAGACAATTACAATCGAGTATTTTCTTAACCAGGCCCAAAGTATTGTAAAATCTTGGGGACAAGATAATGGTCAGATTTGGGCAACAGCCACAGGACAGGAATCCTAAGCCAGTGTGGCAGAATCTTGGTATAGCTGTTCTCTATACTTTAGTATTTGGAATAAGACTGACTCTTCTTGGAATTAAAGTGATGGGTTTTATTTACTAAAGTAGCAATTGGACTCATAATTGTGGTGCTGTGGCCTGAATCTTACAAGCATCTTCCACCTTCTCAAAAACTGTAGGGAAATCTACTCAGCCAGTCAGTCGCTGTGAAGTTAACTCATTGTGGGAAGTATGGCAACTTGTGTGTTGAGGGGTAGAAAAAGTGATAGGTGATGAGTGCCGAAGAGGCAAGAGTAGACAGGTAGGGAATAAATAAAAGAAAAAGAGCCACAGTCTGAGTCTGAGAGTGTTCCCCACACAGAAACTCACACAAAACAATGCATGTTCAAGTAGAATGCATAATCCATACACTACAGTGTGTCTGGCTATAGTAATTGCTCAGGGCCTTACAAATATTGTCAAGAAACTGCTTAAACTGCCAGATTTAGCACTCTGCCTACAATAGATGCAGAATTAAAATTGTTTAGAAGCAATTACAAAGCGATATTTCAACAGGAACAAATGGATACAGCACAACCTTAGCACATAAGTGCCGAGAGAGGGGGGTGTCACAGCATGAAGGAGTACTCGGAGTCAGTCGTGGAATTAATCACGGACATGTGGAGGGATGCTGGCTGGCATTTTAATTCTCTTGGGGCCATGACCAGTGACTGCCCTACCAAGATAACTGTGTGGTCTTTCATACTCATCAACTCAGAGTAACAGAACAGACAGGGCACCCAGTAGGTGCTTGGCAAGTGCTCAGAATGCCTATTAATAATCTTGCTGAGGAGATCATAGGTACAAAAATGACTAAAGCATATATGCCAAGCTAGCAAGTGACTACATAATACTGTATGGCAGGGGCATGGAAAATGCCTGGAGGACAGAACCAGAGGGCAAGATTCCAGTCCTGACTCTGCCATTGACTAGCTAGCTGTTACCTTTGGACAGCGTTTTATTTTGTAACTTCTTTGAGACTCAGCCAGCTCATCTATAAAACAAGACATTGATGTCTACCTTAAAGGTTTGTTATGAGGAGTAAATAAAATGCAGTTAACAAGAGCAGTCTGGCACAGATCGGGCTCTCAACAAATGGCCAGTGTGCTCTTACATGTACAGACTGAAATGAGCCCATTTAGGACTAAAAATAGGGACCAGTATCTGTGGGTATTAGATGATCCAGGGACCAGCATGGCCATTGCTTGCTGAGGAAGGAAAAAGGTTTTCTTGGCTAAAAGAGAAAAAGAAAGAGACAAGGTGGAGTCAGTGAAAGTCTCAACTTTCTGCATTGCTCTGAAATTGTGGTGTCCTGTTCCTCTTCTGCTTCCTACAGGAGGCTAAAGCCAGGTCAGAAAAGCAACCATTTTCACTGGTCCAGTGGCATTCCATTGCCAAATCCAGCTCAGGGGATGGAATATTGGTTGCAGTGTAGCTAAGAAAGCATTTCTGGTTACCTGCAAACCCAAAGCAATGTGGTAAATTCAGAGAAACCTTGAGATCTGAAGACAAAGGTGTCTACCCACAAGGCACCTGTAGTGGGTGGAATCGTGGCCCCCTCAAAAGATATGCCCATATGGAATTTGTGAATGGGACATTTTCTTAAAAAGGGTCTTTTCAGATGTCACTAAGGATCTCAAGATGAGATCATCCCGGATTACAGGGTTGGTCTTAAATTCAATGACAAATGTCCTTGTAAGACAAGAAAGAAGAGACAAAGGAAAAAGCCATGTGAAGTCAAAGGTAGAGTTTGGAATTATGCAGTCACATGCCCCCAAATGCCAAGGACTGCCAGGAGCCATTAGAAGTGAGAACAGCTGTGGAAGAAACTAATCCTGAGGACATCTTGATCTTGGACTTTTGGCCTTCTGAACTGTGAGATGAAACATTTCCATTGTTTTAAGCCTCCTGATTTACAGTGATCTCTTTGGGCAGTGCTGAAAAACTAAGACAGTGCCCAGTTAGGGGGAGGAATAAAGTGGCAATGACTGTGGGAGAAGTGGATGGGTGTCATATACTCAGGTTGCCCAGGGAATTTATGTTCAATCTGCCCACTTAACATTTGGGTTATGAGCTAGTGAGTAGTTTATATTAAGTAAAACTCTTAACATAATTTTATAACAAGAGAACTCATCCTGTGTTTGGGGCAGTTTCAGGAGTGCTAGAAAAAGAGAAACAGAAGAAGAAATATTCCACATGGCAAATTCCATGAGATTCATTACCTAGGGCATTTGTAAAAGATTACATGGATTAAAATGCTGAAGAAGAAAATAATAGCACCTTTTGGAATTTTCTGGCTGTGGGCTAAGTATCTAGTGGTCTTTCTGAATCTCCTGAAAGGGTTGGCAAGGAACTGACAACCCACTGTATCTATTGGTATGAATACAATTATGTAATTTATACTGCAAAATCTAGCTTCTGCTGATCTTTAAACATTTTTCTATCCGCACCTGAGGATATTTCTATTGATTTAGAGAGAGCAGATGGGAGAGAGAAACCAAGAGCAAAACACTGAAGTGAGAAAGAAACATGGATCGGTTTGCCTCCCATACTCGCCCTGACCAGGGATCAAACCCACAACCCAGCTATGTACCTTGACCAGGAATCGAACCTGCAGCCTTTTGATGTTAGCGATGTTGTTCCAACTGGGCCACCTGACCAGGGCTGATCTTTTAAGAAAGGACTTAGAAACCAAGGATTCCACAAAGCAGTTCAATTAAGCCATGACATAGTCCAGAGCATCCCTGAGAGCTTGCAATTGGTGGCACGTATCTGCCATCTATCTCATTTTCCACTCAACAGGCAGGTTTCTATGAAGATTCCTAGGGACAATTTGGATACTAAATTTTCTGTTTTCCAAATTAACTCAGAAAAGCATATGGATGGCTGTGTTAGGCAGCTTCTGGGCATCTTAGGCTGATAATGCATTCCAGTTTAGTCAAATACATCTTCAATATTGCTGTGAGCTGATGGAGAGAAATCACACACATTTCCAACATTTGGCAAGACAAATAGAATCTTGTTTCTCTGTTCTGACACAATGGATGTACCTTATGACTTGTTTTCTCCAAATCTTGCTTCAGAAAACAAAGATACCCATTAACAAACTCCCCATGGTTCTTCCTTCCCTCATCTGGCACATCCCACTGCCTGTCTTTCTTCCCTTCTTGCTGTTCAAAGACAAAGCAGCCTAGAGGCAATGTAATTAATGAGTTCATCTCGGCAGCTGGGGATGGGTGGACCACTAGAACCAAAAAGCCAGGTGGAATTATCAAGGGAGGATTTTAGATCATTTGTTAATATGCCTTTCTGCTTCTGGAGGAGCAGTCAGGAGAAAGAGGAGTAGGATGCAGTTGGGCCATCTTCCCACCAGAGTTGGGTATAAGAAGAAAATAAAAGGATAGACGAGCAGCCACACACACAGAGGAAAGAGAAGCCAGAAGGTAAAGAACTCTGGGAGCAGCAGAAGAAAAAGGCAAAAATGAAATAAAATGTAAAAATATTTCAAGAGGAAGTAGCAAATCAAGTAAAGGGAAGAGAAGAGGAATAAGAATTAAAGAAAAGCAACTTAAATAAACACAAGCAAAAGATATCTAGGATCAAATGGGATTTCTAAAAGCCTAGGATGGCAGAGAAAGGGAAGGAGGAGAGGACCAAGAAGAGAGTGCTGGGGTGAATTATGCAAAAGGCTTAAGACTTTTAAATTTGATAGCTGGGGGGGGAGGGGGAGGGGGGCGGGGGGGTTGTATCAGTCAGGGCTATTTATGTTAAACAAGCCAATCGCAAAGTCAGTGGCTTAAAAAATAATGACCATTTATTCCTGCTTGGTGGTTGGTTCATCTGGTTGAGCTTGTCTGGGAAACTCTGCTTCAAGTTTTGGATCCAGGTAGGTGTGGCTCCTTAATGCAGATCGGTCTCAGGTGTTTTCCACATGTGCTTCTTCTAGGACCAAGGGCAAGAACTAAAAGAGCTATCTAGAGCAGGGGTGTCAAACTCATTTTCACCGGGGCCACATTAGCCTCGCAGTTGCCTTCAAAGGGCCGAATGTAATTTTAGGACTGTATAAATGTAACTACTCCTTAACTGTTAAGGAGTTGAAATTACACTCAGCCCTTTGAAGGCAATGGCAAGGCTGTTGTGGCCCCCGGTGAAAATGAGTTTGACACCCCTGCTCTAGAGAAATGTCTTTCTAGGTCAAGGTGGGACTTAAGCATCAAGCCATTTCAAGCTTCTTTTCTCATCACATCTGCTAATATTCCATTGACCAGATAATGTTTTAAGGTCAAATACAAGATTAATGTTCAAGAAAATACACTCTTCCTATGGAGGTGACAGGGAAAGAGTACACAGTTGAAAAATACTCTAATTAATCACAGGAGTAAATGAGGAAGAAGAGATAAGAAGTTATTGTAAGAGGGCACTGAGATCGGGAGAGGTTTGAAGGAGGGGTAATAGTGTACATATAATAGAAGCAAGATACAACTTTATACACTGCATATCTACAAAGTCAAAAACATTGCAGCCGGTAACCATTGTGTAAAGTGGAGGATTTCTAGTTTTGTTCCTCTCTTATTAACTTGTGCTGGAACAACATGTGGTTGGGTCGAGATGGGCCAAACCATGGCAAAGTCATACCAAAACACCATATTATATATGTTTTCCCCTCATATAACATTTCTTTGATTTAATCGCTGAGTATTGACTTTTATTAGCAAACACATTCATAATACCATGCAAATTAATGTATCATACAGAATTATATAGTAATTAGGTTGGCTTGTAGAAATATTTTAGTAGGCAGATTTATAACATTGCAAAGCAAGCTATCGTAGAGTCTAATCGAGAGCAGAGTAGATACAGAAGGAAATGGCCAACAGTGTGAAAATATCAAGCTCTTGGGCCAGTGTGAACAGGAAAGAAAAGAATCACTGGAACATTCCCAGATGTAGGAACTAGGGAAAAATCAATATAATCAAATTACAGCAATGTTTCTTGTGGATGTATGCCAATTTATGTAACTCAAAATGTGTCAAAGGCTACAGGGATATATGGGCCCTAGTTTCAGGTCAGTAAAAAATTAACAGTTAGCCTTTGGCATGTCCCTTCAGTTTCCTGTGCTGTGGTTCCCAATTTTTTTGGCAGCTTCCTTCAATTCCCGTGCCTGTTTCTAATTTTTGAAATAAACTCATTGTATTAATTTATCTGTAAGGTTCTTTCTGGCTTATGAATTGAAGTTTTAACTGAGCCCATACTTGTGATTGATACTGAGAGTGCTAGGAGGAAGTAGTCATGGCTCTGCTCTCAAGGAGTCCAAACCTAGTGGGTTGAGATCTAAAACATATAGGAATTTAATGTGGTAAGCACCACATAAAGATATATTTAGGAGGACTTGGGAAGTCAAAGGAGAAAGAAGCTCAGGACCACAGGAAGGCTGAAAGCTGTGTGAGGGGGGGCCCCAAAAAAACATAATTATTTTTTGGAGAGCAGTCTTCTTATAGTACAGACTTCCCCGATTAGGTTAGTATTCTAGCAACCAACCCATCTGTATCAGTGTGCCAGCTGGTGTTGTTGTGAGAGGCTGTGTTTGGCTTTAGCGAATTTTTTTTTAAGACACTTTCAATGCATTTGCCCATTTTGTGATGGGTGATTTATGAGTATACCTGCCCACACCACACTGAGTATTTAGTAGTTTTTGACCAAACAACAGCATGACCATCATGCCCCACCATCCCTATTCACCCGATCTTGCCCCAAGATACATTTTTTTTGTTCGTTTCGCAAAATTAAAACAGTCCTCAAAGGGAAACATTTTGCCAATGTGGAATGGGTGCTACAAAAGACAACAGAAATATTAAAAGCCATCAAAACTGATGAGTTCAAAAACTGTTCTGAGCCTGGCTGGCATAGCTCAGTGGATTGAGTGCGGGCTGTGAACCAAAGGGTCTCTGGTTTGATTCCCAGTCAGGGCAGATGCCTGGGTTGTGGGCCAGGTCCCCAGTGGGGGCCATGTGAGAGACAACCACACATTGATATTTCTCTCCCTCTCTTTTTACCTCCCATCCCCTCTGTAAAAATAAATAAATAAAGTCTTTTAAAAAATGTTCTGAGCAGTGGAAAAAAAAAAACACCTCAATAGGTGTTTTGCATCAGACAGAGAGTACTTTGAAGGTGACTGAAGTTTAAACATGTAAGAATAAATATACAATTTTTTATAAATAACTTCCAGGCTTTTTGGGTCCCCTCCCTCATATTGAGTTCTAAAAGATGGATGAAAACTACTTATTTGAAGGGAGAAAAAGAGCATCCCAGATGGAGGCAGAAACAACATAGGAACTGGAGACAGGAAAAGACCTGATTTGTGTGAGAAATCAGAAGTATGAGACTGAACCAAAGATTAGCCTAGAAAAGAAGTCAAGATGCAGTCATCCTGATCCTTACATGCTCTGATAAAGAGTCAACAGTGAGACACTGAAAAATTTTCAGTGAAAAAAGTATCACGGTGGGTTTGCATTTTCAGATGGCTCATACCACTGAGGGATAGAAATTGGGTCTATAAAGCTAAAGACACAGAAGCCAAATAAGAAGTAATTGTGAGGTAACAAATAGAAGACTGTTCTTAATTTCAATGTCTCTGGTTATATTTTGTTTGTTTTTTTCTTTTGTTGATTATGTTCCATTGAAAGGTGAGATCATATGGTATTTGTCCCTCACCATCTGGCTTATTTCAGGGGTGGAGGGATGGGGAGAAAATGCAGACAATTGTAACTGAATAAAAATTTAAAAAATAATAAATAAATAAAATAAATAAAACCAAAAAAAAAAAAAAAGAAGACTGTAAGAATCCAAACAAAGACTTTTAAATTAGATATGGGGAGACAGGACAAGTTGATAAGTATTTAGAATGGAAAATTAAGAGAGATAATCAGTTCACTTTGAGACATTCTAAATTGACATATCAGTGGAGACTACAAGAAGAGATACTGGCAAACATTATAATTTACTTGCAATTAAGAAACAAGAAAACAAGATCCATTGAATAACATCAAAATGGTCTGGCATGGTCTAAGAATTGGGAAATGTTTTTACCAATTCTGGTTTGGTAAAACAAGTTCAGTGGGAGTGAGTTTTAGGAAACTGTAGATATCAATATCTATGTAATTGGATAGGAACTAAGACACATCTAATTCTGAAATATAAAAGTCAGTATAACAATTGCTTTTAAATTAAAACCAAATTATTACCATATTTTTCAAATTTGTATTTTCAAAAGTATAAATTTTATGTGAGGTATTATAACACAGTATTCTTTTTATTAACTAGCAAAAATTGATATTTCATTTTATTTTATTTATTCTATTTGATTTTGCTTTCTGAGAGTTTCTAATGTTGATGGACTACTGGGAAACATCAAGGTTGAGAAACACATAGACACACATATCCTGGTTTTGTAACTGAAGTCATTTGAAATAGTTGATGCCCCACAGAAGGAAGAGAATAAATACTCTTCATTTTGCATCTTTCTCTGACCACTATGGGAAAACGAGAAAAAATCTATGTTATCAAGAGTGATACCCCAAGACAGCAGAGCCAGGAATGGTCAAAGATGGAAGGACTGACGACTTTGACCCAGGCACATGTTCTCCTAATGACATGGAGTACAGGTCATGTACTACATGTGTGTTGCCTTGCAGGTAGGTGAGAAAAGAAGTGAAAAGATCTAAGAGAACTAGTAAGGGTCTGAAAAGAAATACTAGTATGGCCAAAAATCACTCACCATTTGCTTTTTAGTTTCTAAAGAAAAAAAAATCACTTAAATGAACATCTGGGAATAAAATAAAATAAAGGCTTTTTGCTTGTAAAACTCTATCCACAGTATATCTGTTTATAGTTCTATTTCCAAAAATGTCACTACTTAAAAAATCACACAAACTGCTAAAGTACAAGAGTGGATACCTGTAAAATGTCATGAAATTACTCCATCATAATTTTTTGAGACTTATAGTAGATATATGTAAATCTCAATTACCTTTAATTAGTTATCAATGTCACTACAGTAAGGACTGTGCTCTGTCATGGAGAAGTAAAGACCTCTGATTCTGTGGTAAAACCCCAGATGAACTAAGAATAAAAGATTGTGTTTGACAAAGAATATTTTCATACCTCAGGGCATGTATTAATATCTTCCTCAGAATACTGAGACATTCTGGGAAGGTTGATAATGACTCAGAGGTGGCACAGAAATTCTATGGTATAACTTAGTAAAAAGGTGAAAATTGGTGGTTAAACCTACAATTGGGCATGTCCCATTCCATTCTATTGTCCATTGGCACTTTCCCTCTGGACAGGGAAATCTGTGCTTCTCAAATCTGGGCATGCTGCAGAATTGTCTATGGTGCTTTTAACAAATAAATTTGTTCAAGCTCTAGTCCCAGAAACTGTTTGAGTGCTTGAGTACATGCATTTTTTTCTTTTAAGACAAATACAAAACTTAATTGGTAATTTTGTTGCATGGCCAGGATTAAAAACTAGACAGAAGAAAGATGGAAGAAAAGGAGGGAGGAATAAGAAGGAGAAAAGAAGGAAAGGGACCAAATAAGCCCATTTTGATCAATTCTCACCCTTGTGTATTGAGATTGTGGACTCCAATATTCTGGGCAACTCTCTGGTTTGGGCCATTCCTTTCTCTCATACCTAAATAGAAGCCCATGTGGAAGTATCCTCCAGCAGCAGATCTAACATGCCACATCTTGCCAATTTAGTAGAAGCAGTAGGATGTAGAAAAGCTAGCCTCTAAGGAGACATCACAAAAAGCTATTGTCTACTTCTGAACACTTCGGAGTTAAGAGTTATACCCCAGGTTGGGGATTAAAAAAAGAACAGAGGATGAAAACTGATTTTAGGTAGTGATGATTTATTTCAAAGTACAATTCCAGGAACAAATGTCATTGAATGAACTTTATAAGCGGACTAAATGATAATGGGATTTTTTAAAGTTTAGTTTTAGAGACACTCTGTTTCCAAGAAAACATTCATGATAGAACCTTCTTCAATGTCCTCTAAAGGATCAGCAGGTTGAACATCTGTTAATGAGTCATCTTTACTGATGTAACGATGCTCTCTATTTCCCTTTATGCCAACTAGTTTATTGATTTATCCTGCAATACTGAATACACTGGCTTTTGCAAATGGTAAAAGCTGGAAAACCTCAGGACTCCTGCATCTCTTATGGAGTATTCAACCACCTTTCCTGGTCAAATCTTATTCCATCCACTCAGACTGAAATATATTTATTTATTTATTTAAAATATTTTATTTGTTTATTTTTAGAGAGAGGGGAAGGGAGGGAGAAAGAAAAGGAAACATTAATGTGTGGTTGCCTCTCATGTGCCCCCTTACTGGGGACTTGGCTCGAAACTCAGGCATGTGCCCCAACCTGAAATCGAATCTGTGACCCTTTGGTTCCCAGGCTCATGATCAATCCACTGAGCTATACTAGCCAGGGCCAGACTGCAATTCATAGAGGGATGGCTTTGTTGATTTTTCCCCTATGTATTAATTTGATATTTTAAATATGAATCTAAGAAAAACAAGCGTTTCAGTTTAAGCAAGAAATCTCTACATATAATATTCACAATTATATGATTTAGTCATATTTCCTATTGATTTTCAGTTAGAAGTGGCTATAGGCTCTGAAAGAGATACCATAAATAAATCCTATCTCCTCACACATCCACACCAGAGTAATTTTTATACTGAAACACATTCAAGAAATAGAATATACTTTTTAAGGAAAATGGCATTGGCAAAAATTTGTAGGAGATATATACATGTATTTTAAATAATCTATAAGAACTTCCAAAGCTCGCCATTAACAGAGACTACCATCTATCATAGAAAGTAAAAGCCAGGGTTCCCAATAATGATTAGGGAGTCAAAGTAAATATTTTATGTGTACATCTACTTTCCTACCAGTCTCACCTCTACCCTCACTAAACAGGAATTTTTATTCTAGACCCTTCTTCTCTTATCAAACTCATTTTCCACTAATCTCCTCAGGAAACTTCTGTTCTAGATGAAACTATGAAAAAAAATTACATGATAATTTGCAGGAGAAGGGTATCATCTACTATATTTTTGGTAGATCCTAGGCTAATAAGGAACTCTCACTAGGTCTTTATGTGTTAACCCAATAGTCTAAAATAAAATACCTGTCACAATTTGGGTTCCCTATGAAACTGGCCTTCAAGTAAAGACATACGCACATGAAGATAAGAAAGGGTCTTGGGATCAAACCCCATAGAAGGAGAGGAAGGGAAATAAAATCAGGCAGAAGATTGAAGCTGAGAGGTGATACAGTCTCAGAGGAGACAGGTGGGTGGGGGGAGAGGGATGAAAGTAAAGGGACCAGGCCTTTATTCCCACAGGTTGTCAGTCATTGGGTGTGGCCCAACTAGAATGCAGACATGAACTTGGACTCTCTGCAGCTGAGGCAGTGACCACAGGAGCTTTGGAGGCACTCTGCCCTATAGCACTCCCAGCATTGAGGAATAGTGGATTGTATATCCCTGAGCGGGGGGAGGGATCTGGGTGGTGAATCTCTGCATCGATAGAATTATCTTTAGTGATTCAGTGATGATTGAAGAACCCAAACTGTTCAGGTTCATTTGTGAGCAAATTTACCCAGTCCACCATACTGTAATGTCATGAAAAGAATGAATGAGCTATGTTTGAGAGTCAGAAAATTTGTTGCTTTGTTATTGCTCCCTGGAGGGCTCAGAGCCAATCAGCTAATAATAAAGTGATCACTAATCACTCGATACCAGGTCTCAAAGAACTGTCCCGCAGGGATAGGATGGTGTTAAAATACAAGAGACAACTACTTAATTGTATGTGTAATTACCATCTTATAAGAACAAAGAGTATTTATATATCTTCGCATACTTATTTTTCTCATTTTAACTAAGGTTTACTGACGGAGTATGTGCCACATGGAATGGGTCAATGGACACACAAATTTAAGTGGAGATGTTTTAAACTGCTTGTGTTTTCTGTGGAAGGGAAAGACAGAAATACTGGCTTTATAAGAAACACCCACAGAAGAGGCCCTGAGAAGTGTGAAAAGATGGCTGTGGCATGGCCTGGGCAGTCCCTGGACCAGGTCCTTTCCCAGGGATGGGGACTAGCAACTGGAAACTCCGTGAGACTAAAGATGTTATGAATGATGGTGTTCTACTATGCAATGTAACAAGTACAGATCCTGAAGTGAGTTACCTTCATGTATTTAATCCTTGACCCAATTTTTTAAAGTTATCAATGTATGTTCTTATTGCTTCTGTCATTGTGTGGTTAAATATTCATATTAGTGTGGGGCTGTCTGGCTGGTTTGCTGTGTGGTGAAGCTGAAATAAAGGAGTTCTGAAACAACACTTTGGATGGATTACAGGGAGAATAGTCAGATACAAGAACCGGACCCTGAATTTCCCTTCTACGTGTTCCATAAAAGATGGTCAAAATGTCAAGGTTTCTCCAGCAATAATATTTTTGAGCTCCTGTATTTTTCTGTAAGCTCCCTTTGCCACTGCATTTTTTTTCTGCAGATATCAGCATATTTTCCACAAATCTGCTGATTGCTCCCATTAGCCTGTGGCATTCATCTCAAGAGCTCATCAAGCACCATTTGTCTCCTCTGAGCTCCTGATTTTTTAAAATGCCTTTACCTTCTTCCCCAGGTTCTTAACTAAAAGTTTTTCTGTAAGACATTTTTTAGTATATTGGATATCACACAACTATTTTGTCATTAGCTTAGATTTCCTAAAGCTCTCTGGGAAATCACTTGCTGCTTTGTCATCAAAAGAGCCAGAAGAAAATGAAGGGGAAGATGTGTGAAAGGATTTTATTTTCCTGTGTTTTACAAGTAACTTTTTGATGAACATCATA
The DNA here is from genome assembly GCF_022682495.2 of Desmodus rotundus. Classification (NCBI taxonomy): domain Eukaryota; kingdom Metazoa; phylum Chordata; class Mammalia; order Chiroptera; family Phyllostomidae; genus Desmodus; species Desmodus rotundus. The sequence continues at coordinate 128,354,549 of NC_071392.1, read as the reverse complement.
GAGAGTAACTAAAAAAGAACTGATAATGAGCAATGCAAAATTAAGGTCAAATATTCTTTCCTTGTGACTTGCTAGCTGGAACAACAAAAACCATAGCAAAAATTAATGAATCAAAAAGAAAGTAAAAACAGACTACTAGGAACTTGAAAGAAGCAATTGTAGGATGAGTGCTGAAGCCAGTGAAAATGAAGTTGGAGCCTGGTGTACAGGAGAAAGGTCACCTAGAAAGACAAACTTCCTTTGCTCCAGTGGCCCAACCTGCCCTGGTCTGAAGCATGAAGCCCAAGTGATTAGGAATAATGATCATTAGACACCAGCAGAGCTTCCATGTGATGGGAAAGAGACACCATCAAAGGTTGCATATGGAGGTCTGATTTACAGCTTTTCCTCATCTCCTATTTCTCAGTTTGTGGCAGCCAAAGAGAGAGACAGAGCCATTGAAAGGTCTGACTGCTTAGAGGAGGTTCTGGAAAAGCCTTCAGTGGGAAAGGTGTCTGAATTGGCTAACTACAGTTCTTGGATCTGTTGTGATTCCAATGTCCCTGGCTCAGCCTGAGTTCAAGAGCGAGTCAGTTCCTCTGGCATTACATGTTACTTTTAAAAAGTAATTTGCCTGCATTTTTCCTGTGTAAAAAGAATGCTAATAGAGACATTTTAAAATTTAGACACTGGTTCCTATACTACTGCCAAGAGTAATAGCATTTGTAAGGGCTTTTCTGATGTTGCACATCAATTTCTTTCATTGGCTTATTTGATTCTCATTACATTTCTCTGATCTTCCCAACTGGTGGGGGCAAGGTAGAGAACTCAGAGAGGTTAAGTGACTTGCCCAAGACCACACTGCTTGAGATGTTTCCCAACTCAGCAGAAAACTTACTCATCAACAGTTCTTTCACTTTAATACTGTTCCACGTCAGGGTTGGGGTAAAGTGATAACAGGCCTGAATATTTGAGGTTGATTTCAGTTTAAACAATTTAAACTCTTCTTTTGTATTGCCAGGCCAGTTAGCAAACCATGTGTGCCAACATTTGATTTGGAGACTAGGATCACTGCAGATACACATGGCTCCATCTCCGGGCATCTTTTAAAAGGTTATGACCTGTCTTGGCTGGGTGGCTCAATTAATTGGAGCACCATCCCATACACCAAAGTGTTGCCAGTTCGATTCCCAGTCAGGGCACATACCTAGGTTGCGGGTTCAATCCCCAGTTAGGGCATAAGAGGGACAACTAATTGATGTTTCTCTCTCTCTCTCTCTCTTTCTACCTCTCTTCCTTTGTTTCCCTCTCTAAAATTAATAAACATATCCACAGGAGAGGATTTTTAAAAAAAGTTATGACCTAAATATAATGTGACTATGCAGGAGCAAAGGAATCGATCCACTTGAGGTTACTGCTTAAAATACAGAACACCCAGTTAAATATGAATTTTAGGTAAACATTAAATAATTCTTTAGTATGGCTCTGTCCCATGCAATACTCAGAACATCCTTATGTAAAAATATAGTGTCCTTACTTTTATTTGGTAAGAGATTTGATCTGGCAACCCTAGTAAAAAAAAAAAAAGTGAACTTAAACCTTCATTTGGTTAGCCTGAAAAATACTTTTTCGCCCTGACTAGTGTGGCTCAGTGGGTTGGGCATTCTCCCGGACACCAAAATGTTGCCAGTTAGATTCCAAAGTCAGGGCACATGCCTGGGTTGTGGGCCAGATCCCTGGTTGGGGGACATGCAAGATGCAACTGATTGATGTTTCCCTTGCACATCAATTTTTCTCACTTCTTCTTTCTCCCTTTTGCTCCCTCTCTCTAAAAATAAAAAAAATAAAATCTTTAAAACAGAACAAAACAGGCAGTGGGTCACATTTGGCCCTTGGGCCATGGTTGGCTGGCCACTGCTAAAAAAAATAAATTCTGTCTGGTCCTACAGTGATAGGAAGGCGACCCACTTTGAGGAGTTGATTCATGGTGCTGATACCATGACCTGACCCCATACTCTACTGCTCTGTCCACTTTGCAAAATGTGCATTCCAGGTAACTGCTCTTTACAACACTGGGATCCCACTTTCCAAATCTCATTATCACCACACCTGAGAGCAGCTACCACACCAGGAAGATCTGAATTGCCAGCAGGAGGGTTGGGCAGGATGGTATCAGCCAGGCCTCTGAGAGTATTACATTAACAACAAACAGACACAATTTATGGGATGAAACACAGAGCGACTTAATTTTTGTCTGCTATCTACACTGGGGGAAAAGAAATGTTTATAGAAGGATATTCTTCCAGATCCTGAAAGAAATCCTGTGCATTTACTACTTCACTAATCATGCTTAGGAAAAAAAAAAAAATGTCTTAAAGATACTTTAAGTCATTAGATACAATATTGTTTCCTAAACTCTAGAATGTTACTTCCTGTGTAATAATCAAAACTTCAAATGTGACTTGAAGTTAAAATTTCTTCCTTTTTCCAGCTGGTGCTTGTCATAGGTGGAAGTTCAGAAATGGTGTATGATTGGCTTTTTTCCCTTATCTTTCTCTCTTATCTTGCTAACTTTAGTTTCTGATGCCTTCTAGGTCAAAGAGAGGAGAGGTCAGGGACAAGAAAGATGGCTTCTTTTGCTCTTGGGCTCAACTAATACTAAAACCAACTTTTTATAAAGCATTTTTGTGAATTCTTCAAAAAGTCCATCCTACACCATCATCAGAAACCTACCTCCACTTGTGATTCCTTTTGACAGATGTGTTTCCTCTGGTGAATCAATGATTCCCCCAATTGACCCAGGAATCCCATAGTATCTTCAAATTCTCTCTGCTGAGGTCTCCTTGTGCCTCTGGGAAGCCCCACTGGACAGAATCTGAGACAATCCCATATTGATTCTTTTCCAATTTCTGGCTCATAAGTACCACTCTTATAACCTTTGCCCCCAATAATCCTAATCCTAATAGAGCAATCACCTTCCATTTGCTCTACTAACAAGCATCAGAAATCAGGCCACTATGTTCCCTACCTGTAAGAAATGCTTTTGAAATTATTGAAATAGTCCCATTGGAGCATTTCTCATCAGGCTTGAGGTGAGAGGCAAACACTTCTCCCAACCTCTCCTCCATGGAGCAGAGAAATGGGATTCACCACATCCCAGCATCTACAGAAACTGTTCTCAAAACAAGAACCAAAAAACAAGAATGTCTTTCCCCAACCCTTTTAGACTAAAAGTATGGAGGAGGGGTTTGACAGTACTCTAAAGGATTAGAGACTTCTTGTTTGAACTATTTACAGGGTTAGCTCTATAGAATATAGTAGCACCATTGTCTAATGCCTTAGCCAAAAGTGAGAGAGAAAGAACTACACTTTACCACCCACTTACTCTGGGAAAATGTGTACTGACATTTACAGTACACTCATATTTGGAGACTGTACTAACTCTAGAACCTCAAGTCAATGTTGGGGTTCTCAAAGGGCTTAGAGATGTTTGACCCAGAAAAGATTTTGTGTTCTTGACATTTCTAATAAGCCGGAGTGCTCTGGTCTCCTAATTTCTCCTATGTAATACATGGGATATTTCATCAGATGCATGTATGCAAAACAAACACTTAAAAGTCCTTCCTTGAAAGTGCACTGCAAATCACTCCAAGAGCCTGAAGGGCTAAGAGAGTCATTTCTAGTCATGGCTTTCAAGAGCACTTATAATTTGAATTAGCTCTCAGAGCATCTGGATGTCCTAAATAGTATGTGGTATAAATGCCTTGCTATGGAAAAAGTTGACTAAGTCCATTGCATTTTATTTTTTAAATTTATTTTTATTATTTTTAAATTTTATTTATTATTTAATTGTATTTTTTCCATTACTATTTAGTCCCCTTATAACCCACAAATCCCTTCAATCACCACACTGTTGTCTACATCCTTGAGGACTTCTTTCTTTTCCCTCGGCCCTTAACCTCCCTCACCTTAGCTGTCATCTATGAGTTTGTCTCTATTTTGCTTGTTAATTCAGTTCGTTCATTAGATTCCACATATGAGTGAAATCATGTGGTATTTCTCTTTATCTGACTGGCTTATTTCACTTAGTATAATGTTCTCCAGGTCCATCCATACTGTTGCAAAGGATAACATTTTCTTCTTTTTTATGGCTGAATAGTATTCCATTGTGCAAATGTCCCACAGGTGTTTTATCACTCATCTACTGATGGACACTTGGACTACTTCAATATGTTGGTGACAGTAAATAACACTGCAACAAACATAGGGGTGCTTATGTTCTTTCAAATTAGTGTTTTGGGTTCCTCTAAACATATTCCTAGAAGTGGAGTCACTGGGTCAAAAGGCAGAATTGTTTTTAATTTTTTGAAGGAAATCTGACTGCTTTCCACAGTGATTACACTAATATACACTCCCACCAACAGTGCAAAAAGTTTCCCCTTCCTTCACATCCTCTCCAGCACTTGTATGTATGTTGATTTATTGATAACATCTATTCTGACAGGTGTGAGATGATATCTCATTGTGGCTTTAATTTGCATTTCTCAGATAATTGGTGATGTCAAGCATCTATTAGCCATCTGTTTGTCCTCTTTGGAAAAGTGTCTATTCAGGTCCTTTGCCCATTTATTTATTTATTTATTTGAGTGTTGAGTTTTGTAAGTCCTTTATCAATTTTGGATATTAACCCCTTATCAGATATATCACCAAATATATTTTTCTCATTCTGTGGCTTGTCTTTTTGTTTTGTTGATGTTTTCCTCTCCTGTGCAAAAGCTTTTTAGTTTGATGTAGTCCCATTTGTTTATTTTCTCTTTTTCCCTTGACTGGGGAGATATATGCAATAAAATATTGCTATGATCAATATCTGAGATTTTGATGGCTATGGTTTCTTCTAAGATTTTTATGGTTTGGAGTATACATTTAAGTCTTTAATCCATGTTCAATTTATTCTTCTGTGTGGTATAAGAAGGTGACCTAGTTTCATTTTTCTGCAGGTATCTGTCCAATTTTCCTAACACCATTTATAGAATAAACAATCATTAGCCCATTGTATGTGTTTACTTCCTCTGTCCAATATTAATTGACTACAAAGGTGTGGGTTTATTTCTGGACTCTCTATTCTGTTCCATTGATCTATGTGTCAGTTTGTATGCCAGTACCATGCTGTTTTGATAACTATGACCTTATAGTACAGTCTGATATCAAGTAGTATGTTCCCGCCAACTTTTCTCTTCTTTCTCAGGATTGCTGTTGCTATGGGGGACCTTCTCTGGTTCCATATAAATTTTTGAAATATTTGTTCTAGTTCTATGAATTATGTCACTGGAATCTTGATAGGAATTTCATTGAATCTATAGATTGCTTTGGGTAGTATGGACATTTTAATGATATTAATTCTTATCCATGAACATGGTATTTGCTTCTGCTTATTTGTATCTTCCTCACTTTCTTTATTCATTGTCTTATAATTTTCTGAATACAGGTCTTTTACATCCTTGGTTAGGTTATTCCTAGGAATTTTATTCTTTTTGAAGCAATTGTTAATGGGATTGTTTTCTTAATTTCTCTTTCTGTTATTTCATTATTGGCACATAAAATGCAACTGATTTCTGGATATTGATTTTGTGTCCTGCCACTTTGCTGAATTCACTTATCAATTCTAGTAGTTTCTTGGTAGAATCTTTGGGGTTCTCTATGTACATACAGACAGTATCATAACATCAGCAGATAAGGACAGTTTTGCTTTTTCTTTTCCAATTTGGATGCCTTTTATTTCTTCTTCTTGTCTGATTGCTGAAGATAAGATTTCCAGTATTATGTTGAATATGAAGGGTAAAAGCAGACATCCCTGTCTTGTTCCTGATCTTAGGGGGAATACTTATAGTTATTGCCTATTAAGTACAATAAATTTAAGAAGATTGAAATAATATTTGGCATCTTTTCTGACTGCAATGCTCTGAAACTAGAAACCAATCATGAGATGAACAATGAAAGACACACAAAGACATGGAAGCTAAGTAGCATGTTATTCAACAATGAATGGCTCAACAAAGAGATCAAGGAGAAAACAGTGAAATAAATGAAATAAATGAAAATGAGGACACAACAACCCAAAATCTGTGAGACACAGGGAAAGCAATCCTAAGAGGAAAATTCATAGCATTACAGACCTATCTCAAAAAACAAGAAAAAGCTCAAATAATTAGTCTTCGCTTTATACTTAAAGGAACTTAAAAAAGAATAACAAACAAAACCTAAAGTGAATAGAAGGAAGGAAACAATAAAGATCAGAACAGAAATAAACTAAATAGAGTCTAAAAAATGAAACAAAATCAATGAACCCTAAAGCTTGTTTTTTTTGAAAGATAACCAAGATTGACAAACCTTTAACCAGGCTCATTATGAAAAAAGAGAGGACACAAATAAGTAAAGTTAGAAATGAAAAAGGAGAAATAACAACTGACACCAAAGAAATACCAAAGATTTTTAGAAAATATTATGAACAACCATATGCCATCACTGGACAACCTGGATGAAATTGATAAATTCCTAGAAACATCCAATCTCCCAAAACTAAATCTGGAAGAATCAGAGAATCTGAATAGACAGATTACACCTAGTGAAATTGAAGCAGTAACCAAAAAACTGCCAACAAACAAAAGCCCTGGACTGATGGCTTCACAGGTGAATTTTACTGAACATTCCAAGAAGAACTAATACCTCTCCTTGTCAAACCATTTCAAAAAATTCACAAAGAGGTAAGTCTCTCAAGATCATTTTATGAGGCCAATATCATCCTAATTCCAAAAACAGATAAAGGCACCACAATTAAGAAAATGATAGGCCAATATCTCTTATGAACATAAATGTTAAAATCCTCAACAAAATATTAGCAAACCAAATACAGCAATGCATCAAAAAGATCATACTATGATCAAATGTGATTTAATCCAGGAATGCAAGGTTGGTACAACATTTGTAAATCAATAAATGTGATACATCACATAAACAAAATGAAAGACAAAAATCACATGATCAAAACAATAGATGCAGAAAAAACATTTAATAAAATCCAACACCCATTTATGATAAAAAAAATCTCTCAGCAAAATTGGAGCTGAGGGAACATACATAAACACAATGAAGGCCATATATGACAACCCACTGTCAGCATCTTACTCAATGGGCAAAAACATTGCATCTTAAATAAGTGAGTCAATATGCTTCTAAGAAATGATCATGAACCCCTGAGTCCATTCTCAAGGAGGCTACCAAGTACCATGACTTTAGCCAGATAACACGTTGAATGACCTACCACATTACTTTCCTGTTCAGTGGTCCCAGTGGAGGCTGCAAAACAAAAGCTTTGGAACACTGACATGGAAAGGTGGTCTGATCAGCCACCCTTCTTTTGAGATCTTTGCTTAGTCCTGATGTCACTGAGGAGACCAACTGCAGAACTGGCCCAGTCACCACCAAAGAGGATGACAAGAACATCTCAGCAGTAATAACCAGCTTTTCTTTTTATCCTTCATTTAGATTGTTTCAGAACTGGTTAAACAGTAGTGGTTAATGTCAGGTACTTCTGGGTCCATGGATCATGGCTCTTCAGCTTTCTAACTGTATGACTACCCTGGGTTTATTTTGCACATTAAAGAAGTACAACAGAAACAGTACCTACATCAAAGGTTGGTTGGAAGGACAGTCTAATGTAATATATGTACATAGCTCAGGGAAATGCTTACTACATGCTAAATATTTACTTACTATTAAAATTGGTTATTATGTTGGCAAAGCTCAAGTTTTCCATTCTGAGTGACTTATAAGCACTGCTTGTGTTACTGCAGCAAGTTAGAGTTCACAGAACACTTTCACACACCTCACAGGGAATCTCCCAACCAACAGATTATCACTTCAAAGTGTAGTGTATTTTATTCCATTTTTATTTGATTTGTATGTATATTTTTAAGAATTCAAATCATATTTAACTTGTAATTATATACCCTACTTTTTAATATAACATAAGCGCAATATTCCTCATATTGTTAAATATATTTCAAAACTAGTTTTGAATGGCTATATTGTCCTTTCTATCATCAAACCAACTTTCATGTAATTATTTGTCTGGTTGAAGTTTTAGATTAAATATATCCTTTTTTATATATCATAAATAATGCTGCAATAAACAAACAAATCCCTTATCTTATTTCTGATTATTTCCTCAGGAGACACCTAAAAAGGCTCCTAATACATTGTTAAATTACTTTTTAGAAGGTTTATCCAAGTGCTATACTTGTATAAGTCTTCTTAAATGTATTTCCTCAACTAATTGCAAGATTCATTTTTTTAAAAAAACTGTGATAAAATACATATAACAAAGTTTGTCATCTTAACCATTGTTAGTGTATCGTTCAATGTTAAGTATATTCACATTGCCGTGCAATGGGTCTCCAGAACTTTGTTATCTTTCAAAACTAAAACTCTGCATACATTAAAACAACTCCCCATTTTCCTTTCCCCTCAACCCCTGGCAATGACCATGCTACTTTCTGTCTCTTTGAATTTGACTACTCTAGGTATCCTGTAAGAGTGAAATCATTCAGCATTTGTTCTTTTGTTATTGGTTTTACTTAACATCATTTTAACTTTCAAACTGTCTGAAACCCTCCCAAGAATACTGTCTCACAACAGTTTGACCAAAAGGGAGAAATTTGTTTATGTTGTGCGTCCCACATTGTGGCAGTTGTTAGGATCAGAGATATGTTTATTTTTCTCTCCAATTGTTCCAGGCTCCTGCACGTGTTATCATGATGCATATGTAGTTTCCAAAAGGAAAGCAACCACCAAGGGGAAAGGAGGAGGATATGGAGATGGAAAAAGACACAGCAATTAAAGTATTTCCAGATCCTGACAAGATGACAAATGGTCATGGGTTTTTAGATACTTCCCTCAAAATCAATTCTGAAAGAACTAGAGATGAAAGGAAAGCATAGATCTAAGACACTAATATTTAAATAATGTACTCATCTGGGGAATACTAAAGGCTGTTGGGGACTGGTATGTGTGTCTTGTTGGGTAGATATGGTTCAGAGGAAGTTGCTAAGTCCCCAGGAGGAAGGTGCCAGCAAGTGCAGACCTGGTACAGAGTTTCTGCTAATGTTTCTCCTATGTGTTGCCAGGAAATCATCTTTGCTTTCCTATCAGGATCTTACAGAAGAAAGTGATTAAATAACACAGGAGCAGGACCACCAGAAAAGAAATATAACATATTTAATAACATATTATTAAATGTTATAATATGGGAGACCAAATTACTAGGAAGGAAGACCCAAAATTTAAAGTAAACATAACAAATAAATACAAGGAAATATGGAAGAGACAAGCAAAAAAGTAAGTCATAAAAGAAACCAACTTGACATATTAGCTATAGATAATGTAATAATTAAAATTAAGAACACAGTTGATGGGAAAAGTAAATGAATACCACAGAAAAATAAATTAGTAATCTAGGAAGTGATTTAGAAACTGACTCATATTGTATCAGAATAGAATAAAGAGAACAATTTTTTTTTTTTTAGAAAGCCAAGTTTTTGGTCAAGATGGTAGTGTAGGTAAATGTGGTACTTGGAACCTCCTACAACCACATCAAAATTACAACTAAACTACATAACAATCATCATTCAGAACCTCCTGAAATCTATCTGAACAGATATCTGATAACTAGGGATATAAAAAGAAGCCACATCAAGACTGGTAAAAGGGGCAGAGACATGGAATGGGCTGATCCCACACCAATGTGTCGTGGATAAAAATATGGAGGAATATCTCAGCTGTGAAGGTGTCCCCCTAGGGATCAAGTGGTCCTGGACCCACATCAGAACTTCCAGCTCAACATTCCAGTGCTGGGATGAGGAGTCTACATAAATTCTGGTTGTAAAACCCAGCAGAGTTAAATGCCAAGAGTTAAAGACAAAGAAAGATCTTAAAAGCAACAAGAGAAAAGCAGTTAGTTACCTACAAGGGAGCTCCCATAAGATTGTCAGTAGGTTTCTCAACAGGAAATTTGTAGGCCAGAAAAGACTGACAAGAAGTATTCAAAGTCATGAAAAGCAAGGACCTACAACCAAGATTATTCTACCCAATGAAGCTATCATTTAGAATGGAAGGACAAATAAAGAACATTGTAGACAAGAAAAAGCTAAAGGAGTTTATCACCACAAAACCAGTATTACAAGGAATGTTAAAGGATCTACTAGAAGAAGGAGGAGAAGAAGGAAGAGAGAAGAAGAAAAAGAAGAAGAAGGAGAAGGAAGGAGGAGAAGAAGGAGGAGGAGAAGAAGGAGAAAGAAGAAGAAGAAATGAATAATAAACAGCTATAAAAATAACAAAATCTTACCATTTGCGACAACATGAATGGACCTGGAGGGTATTACACTTAGTGAAATGTCAGTCAGAGAAAGACAAATACTACCTATACGTGGAATCTAAAGAACAGTATAAATGAACAAACAAAACAGAAGCAGATACCGAGAACATACTGATGGTTGGCAGACGGAAAGGGGATTGGGGCACTGGGTGAGGAAGTTGAACAGATTGAGGAGTACAGATTGGTAGTTATACAATAATCATGGGGATGTAAAGTACAGCATAGGGAATATAGTCAGTAATATTGTAACAACTATACATGGTACTAGTTGGATACTGGAAATATCAGGGAGAACACTTTGTAAAGTATGTAATTGTCTAATCACTATGCTATACACCTGAAACTAACACAAAAAATATTGAATGTAAACTGTAATTGAAAAAAAATCTTAAAAGGCTAAGAGGTGTGGAGGATACAGTAGAAAGAATAGATTGATACCAGACTTGTTAAGCAACATGAGAAGGAATGAAGACAATGAAGTGATGTTTTCAAAGATTTAAACAAAGAAAATTTTAAGAAATCAGCACAGGTAACCATAACAGAATAGAAGAAACAAGGACATTTAGTAATATCACATATACTGAGAAAAATAAATTAGACTACTTTCTAATACCACTTGTAGAGAGAGATTCTGGATAGTTAAAGAACCAATGTGAAAATAAAACTACACATTTATAAGAAACATGAATGAGAACATCCTCATGACCTAGAGGTAAGGAAGGGAGTCTTAAAAACTCAGAGGCACAAATCAAACAATTAAAAATTGATTTATTTGATTACATAAAAATTAGGAGTTAATGCTCAATAAAGATTTCCTTGGGAAAAAATCAACACAAAGGTCAAGTGTGGTGTTAAAATTTAATAGAATTAAAGAAACAAAAATTAAAATAACAAAAGGCTATTTATTTATGCTGAGATACTAGAAATCTGAGTTATGCCTAGTATTGGTAGGGATATGTAGATGCAGGTCATAGAAACCCTGAAATATTATTAATGGGAGTGAGGATTGGTACAGCGATTCCACCCTTGGATATACATGAGTGAGATTCTTACACAGCTCTGCAAGGGACACATACACAAAATGTTTGTAGGGGTGTGGAGGTAGAAAAAATATAAGTTTCTGTAACTGGGGAAATGACTAAGTCAGATTCCATACATGGAATTCCATGGAGCAGTGAGCAGCAATTGCTAGATTTATACCCAGCATCTAGGATAAGATTTTAGGACATCATGCTAAGCAAACAGAAAAGTAAAGGAAGAGAGAAAGAGAGAGGGAGGGAGGAAGGAAGGAAGGAAAAGAGAGAGGGAAGGAAGGAAGGGAGGGAAAGGAAAGGAAAGGAAAGGGAGGGAGGGAAAGAAGAGGACAGGAGAGGAGAGGAGAGGAGAGGAAGCAAGAGAGAAAGTTGTCCAGGTGTCTTAGACTGTTGGGACTACTGTATCAAAATATCATGGACTGGGTTGCTTATAAACAAGAGAAACATATTTTTGACTAGGAAGTCGAAGAAAAGGGCACCAGCAAATTGTGTCTAGCAAAAACTCACTTCCTGGTTCAAATACAATTACTTCTAACTATAACTTCTCATGGTGGAGGAGATGGGATAGCTCTCTGGAGCTTCTTTTATAAGGACATGAATTGCTTTGTGCGGGCTCCATGCTCATGACCTAATCACTGCCTATATGCTCCACCTCCAAACACCATTACTTTGAGGATTATGTTTCAACATATGAATTTCAGGGGGATCCAAATGTTCAGACCATAACAAAAAAGATAAAAAATATACAAGGATAAGAACAATATTTGTGTGAAATAAAGTTATATTCACAAAATAAAACAAAAATTATCTTCAAAGAACACACCCAAATACATAATTACATCAAACATATCAGAACCTTTGCATATGAAGTAGGTGTGGGTTGGGGAAGAGGAGTTGTTTTTAAGATTATAGGGAATGAAATGATGAATTGAGTTAAAAGTCCTTACACAGATCAAGGATGACACAGACTCAATGAATCAATAGTCCTGTGACTCAAGCCTCTATATCAACGGATGGACAAATAGACAAATGAAAGGAAAGTACCACTTCCTGCTACAACCAACTTTTTACAGACTCTGTGCTAAGAGCTTTATATCCAATGAGTCAATTATGTCTTATGTAAGTTGCAGAAGAAATTTATGGTTCTCTTCATTTCCCAAATGCTGAAAGAATGGCTCATAGAGGGGAAGTAAGGTGGCAGGATTGTATCGAGTGGATCAGGGCAGACTGTCTTCAAATTCCCAAACTCTTAACACCATTATAAACCGCCCTGCAAAATCTCCTCACAAAGGTGGGAATGCTGACCACAGAAGAACACACACATGGATAGATGTATGTATTGTGTCACCACAATGCCACATCTGTAGCATGGCTTGGGCATTGTTCCTCTGTGGGCTGTACCACCCCATACCTCACCGCAGACTTCACACATGGGGCCAAAGGAAGATCAACCATACATAGCATCAGGAAGTGTCTTCCTCTAGCCTTTTTGAAAGATGCCAGATGCTTCCTGTTGTGTGTGGTACAAGCAAGCTGATATGATATGAAATATTTAAAATGTGGACATGCTGATCCATGTTCCAAATTAGAAAAAAAAGCTACTCTCAGGAAATTGAGAGAAATCTACCAATAAAAAGAGCTGAAAGGTAGCCATTCAGATGAAAGCAACATACTGACACAAGGCCAATTTCAACTTAAGAAAATAGACCACTTCTTGGAGGGTGAAATTTCCATGCCCTCAGGCATTACTCCCACAGAGTGAACAGTGGGGACATGAAGCATGTGGTCTCAATAAATCCTATTCTATATTCCTTACATTACTATTAAAATGGGGTTATGAGAAGTGCCTCTTATGAACACAGGAACTATTGTAGGTAATTACTTGGAAAAACAATAATGTCTGCCTTTGTTATGAAGGTATTTTACAATTAGCTGTAAATGCTATTGTGCCAATATATGCAGTAGGGGACAAGGCACTAGAGGATTTAAGATACAAATCAAATTTTGCAAGCTGAAAAAGAAAATGGCAGTACTTCATGTTATTAGTACTTCTCCTTAATAACACCAGTAAACACCAGAGTCTCATCCTAAGAAAATGAGGATTAAACCAAGGCACCTTATCTATCTGCCATGAGACTCTCGAGGTGTCAGATTTAAGTCCTTCAGGGTCACAGTGTGAGATGAGGATAATGTGCAAAGACAGACCAAGCATCAATATTCCAAAAGCCACTGGATAATTGCTTCATATCACATCTAACACACAATGATAAAGAATGTCAGAGTAATTACTCGTAGGATACCAGGGACCCTGCACTGCAATTATCACTGTGGTCTGCGTTGGTCTGTATGTGCTTGTGTGTCTCTCGCTGCTGCTGTATCACTTCCTTGCAGATATGCCACTCAGATTTGTAGATTTAGCTCTGGGAGGCACAAGGGTTCCTTCTGAACTACAGAGATTGAAGTATACCAATTTAATATTCACTTCCAACTGGTAAAAACTTGCATCCATTTAACAAAGGCTGATAAGAAAAGGAAGCTTTGAAAAATGAACCCAGACCTGTAAGTATACTCAGGATTTTTTTTAACATTTTCCTGTTATCCCAGTATATTTTATTCCTGAGATTTCAAATAATGAAGATAACTGAAGAAATGGCTCTAAATAAAGAATGTTTTCAGTTTTGCTGTGAAAAAAGCAATAAGGGAATCAGAGAGTTTTTATTTACTTCATTCTTTCCCATTAGTCATTTTTTGGGAGGGACTGCATTACATGTAGAACTCATTACTGAAAGCATCTACAAGAGTTAGATAGTAGAAATAAAACAAGGGAATAGAATAGAATATTTTATAACTATAAGCTTTATATTAGCATTTCTATGCCAGTCCAAGGCGTCAGGAGTGAACCCCATCAGGGCTTGTGGCATAGGACAGCTCCTGTGTTGCATGTTTTTCTATTTATTTTCAGACTAAGGTCCAATTCTGCCTCTACTTTTTTCAGTGTCAGAAGAAACACACAACTCCTTAAAATGTTCATCTCTTGTATTAAACAGACAACAGCCAGATATAATAAATAAAAAAATTCACCCATATCTGCAAATCTTGGCTGTCATTATAATAATTGAGCAGTTACTGTACAGTAGGCATTGAGGTACTTTAGAAGTATTTACATCTATTATGTCATTTAATTCTCAGCCACTCTCTGGGGTCTTATTACCATCCCCCTTGTACAGATGAGAACACTAAAGCGTTGGAACACTTAGTTCCTATTCCTGGGTAGTTTTATAGCTACTAAGTAGCAAGCAATACCAGAATTTAAAACTCAAAAGTCAGACTTGACAGACCTTAAACTTGACCATGATGGTAGAACGCCCACTATGTCAACTAAGATAAGTCAAGTATTGGACAATCAGTTTGCAAAAAAAAAAAAGACTGTTCTTTCTAATGTTCATCAACTGTTTTATATTTCACAGCCAGCCAGAAAACTGCACCAAATCCACTCTGGTCTAGATTTGCAATTCATGTTACTATTTAAAAAAAAATGGAAAGAGTTGGACTATGAGGTAAAACAGTGCCTACAGACAGATAGAAGCTTACTTTAATTTCCTGTCATACAGATAATTAGGCACTAAATGTGTCCCAAAGGTAATTAAAAACATAATAAACCTAATGAAATAAGGACTATATCTTGATTAAAGAGGAAAAATTAAAAGTTATAAATCACTAACTAGCAAATTATGAATTTCTTTAACAGGTGGATCATACTTATTTTATAAAAAGACACTGGCATTCTTCAGAATCGGGACTTGAGCTCCCAGTCATCAGTGAATGGCTCAGCACCACTGTGAGCAGTAAAGATTCTGTTATTGCCTCTTCCCTGAAGACGTAAGAGTTGAAGTGCCATGTCAAGTTTCTGGCATCTTTGTGCTACACTGGTTACCAGATGAGCTGAGGGAGGCCTCTGATGCACTGAGCAGTTAGAAAGCCAGTGTTGGGGTGGGGGTGAGGGGTGCAGAGGGTGGGGGGTGTGGGAAGGAGGCTTATTGCCCTTCCACATTTCCTTGGAGTGAGGGAGAGGCCCCAGGAATAGGAGGACCCAGGGCTCATACGACCACCTTCCATGGACCTGCTCAGACCTGACCATGCCTTGTACCTAGCTGGTGACGGCTTTTCTCCCTGCCTGAGGCCCCGTGATAACACACCATCGAGGCAGAGCTCAAAGCTCTGAGCTTCTCTTAACTCAGACCACTCAGACCATCAGTCCTCCTCAATTTCATGATTTAAGTTCCTAATTAGAAACTCACTTGACTAACCTAATAGACAAGGGCTAAAATTAAGTAAAGGCAATGAATAGAAAATACACATATGATAAAAGAAATGCCCCAAAATATTTCTTAATGAAATTTAAAGTTTGATGCCAAGAAAGAGCCCCAGATAGGGAATCAGAAAGCTGGGGTTTGAACTCTGGCTGCACTAGTCACTGGTGTACAACTATACTCAAGATATCTAATCTCTCTGGGTCTCTGATTTCTTCAACTTAACAATGGACATAAAAATTCTTGCCTCGTGGATTGTTGTGAATATTAAACAAGATTAAACCTTTGGAAATGTGGAGTGTGTTGTCTGGCATGTAGTGAGTTTTCAGTCCACACTGGTTGCAGGTAACACTGAAGCAGTGGCTGCAGGAACCACATTAAATAGACAAATTCACACAGGTTTCATATTGGAGGAATCTATTCCATCCCTTTACCAAGGACCAAATGCCAGCGTTATAATATACTAAATTCTGTGTATTTTGGTGGCTACTTTTGTTCATTATCTAATATCATAATATTTAAATTACGATGACTTTGTAGTATGTTTGAATATTTGATGATAGTATTTTTATGTCAACTCTAGAAATAACATTTTAGTTGAAGAATGAATATTGGTATTTTATTCAGTATGAATACATTTATGTAGAATTTATTTCTTACATATTATATACTTTTTGAAATGTGATTCCTGTTTCCCTTCATTTATTTCCCTTATTTATTGCTTCTGTATAGTAAGTAAACTTACTGATATTTTCACATACGATATTGTACACAGTCATGTTGCCAGACATTTTTATTGTATAATATTTTTCCCCACTTGCTTCTCTTCAGCTTTCTGGGTCTGCAATAATATCTAGAATACACTCAGAATAATGATAAATCGATGTAGAGGTGATTAACATCTTGGTTTTATTTCTTTCATGGAAATATTTCCAATGTTTCCCTGTTAAGCATAATGCTGGATTTTGTGTGAGATCAGTGTATTTCATCATGCTGAGAAAGAGTCCATCTACTGCTCTATAGAATTGGACTTTGAGCCATGTAAATATATTACTTAATCTAAGTCAATCGATAGAATGTTAAAAGAAAAATCAATTAATTATTTATTTCAGCAGCAAACACCTGGCTCTAAATTTGAAGAGATTCCAACAAAAGCATATTCGCACAAACAATTCTCAGTAAGTCTCTGGACCATCAACATTAGTATCTCCTGGGAACTTACGAGAAATGCAAATTCTAAGGCCCCACTCCAGACCTATTGTGTCAGAGTCTCTGTGCGAGTGGGATGGCCCATTAACATGTGATTTAATGCTACCTCCAGGGGGTTCTGATGTGAGTTAAAATCTGGGACTCTCTAGTTTAGCCAGGTTAATAAGTCAAATAGATGATAAACCAGGGCATTTTAAGTTTACTGGTAGGTAAGAGTCATAATTGACATTCAACTCAGAACCAAATGGGGCCACAGCTGAAGGGTTGATGAGGGAGATACGGAAAGCTTTGTCTGCCCCAAACTCTGTCCTCCAATCTGAAGGATGCTTTCTCCTTTTTCTTGAATTGGAGTCTGACCCCAAATTGTCACATTAATTAAATAATAAAGGAGAGTCACTGCATCACCAGGAGGTTTCTTGCAACTGGGAAAAAGAGCCCTCAGGCACAGGGATGCAGGCAATAATGGCAGCTGGACACCAGCTGGAGCATGTGGAGAGGTCAAGGGGCACAGGCAGGGCACTGACAGTGCCAGCAGCACCCACTGTGCCACTGAAATGAACTGTGACAGTGTTGCCCTCTCTGCTGGCATGTCAGCATTATTACATGTATCAGATCAGCAAACTGCATCTTGGAAAGTCTAGCACCAACCAGTACATCTGGTAGAGAAGTCCACAGAAAGTATTATTCTTTTCAATTGAGCAATGGCATTGTGACTGACACATTCACAGGCTTGGACCGGGCAATACAGCCGGGGACAGAGGTGGCATCTGATGAAAAAAATGCTGCCCCAGGGAAGCTGGGGTGAGGAGGAAAGTGGACTAAGACACTGAAGGTAATAACATCACCGTTTTACTAACAGCCAGCCCCACTGCTCACATCTGCGGGAAGGGAAAGCGCAGGAATTTGGCGCTTTCACCAGGCGCCAAAGGAAGGGTACTGCACCCAGGAAGGGTACAACACACCGTCTGTGGTTGCAGCACAGAAGTGCATGAACATGAGGAGCCATGTCTGATGTGACTGAAGTAGTTAGTGGTTGAACAGAGATTTGAACAAAACAGTAGAACTCCTTCACCCACTAAAATACCCTTTATTTTTATTTGCTTAGTGTTTTTCTTTAAACATTCCCTTACATTTTCTTCAGCCGCATCTTCAACCCTAATATCAATGATTTCATTAGTTTGAGATAACACTTTTATTTTGTTTTAAAACACATGAAAATTAATGCATAATTATTTTTAAAAAGTTATTACAAAATATCTCAGAATCTCTGATGGGCAAGCAGGCAGTATTTTGGCCAAGCCAGCTCTATAATTTGCTTTCTTTCTATTATTCCAAATAGCTACACTCAAACTTTAGCTTGAGAAAGGTTAGACTGTTGGACATTCTAAAAATACAAATACAGCTGATCCCCATTCCCAGACACTCTGATTTCTAAGGGCTGCAGTAAGATTCAGGAGACTGATTTTTGAACAAATATCCCAGGTCAGTCTAATGAAGTTCCCTCGGGGCACTTAGAGGAACACTTTTGTGGGTAAAATCATTAGGGCTCCTTTGAGAGGATTTGTAAGGGAATACCTAGACAGAAAATGGCTCCTGATCAGAGTGGCTGAGGAAGTATCCTCCAGAAGCATAGAAAAGGATGATCACAAAATGCCCAATGTTTGAAAGCTGCAAACAGACTTCTCTGGACCCTGTGACTCAGGAATGTGGCTCTGGAAGGAAGTAGAGAGGTTTCTTAGCAAGCAAGCCAGAGACCTGGGGGATTTACAGGGAGATTACGGGATGCATGAGTTTCTGGCCCCCAAACCAGAGACACTGTGCAGAAAGTGAAACAGAACTGCTTTCCCCATCTATCCTTTGATGTGTTTTGTGATGATGTTAAGAGTCCTGATAAAAGTGAGGACTTGATGAATATTTCCCTTGATACTTAAATCTGCTCATTAAATATACTTTCTATACTTTCTCTGTTATTTACATTTATTTATAAAGTTTTTGTTAAGAGGGTTTCTGAGGTAAGAAGTCATAGGGATGAGAGAGAAGGAAAGGGACCATAGAACTCTGGTTGCATAAGGATGCAGGGTGTGGGGGATATATAATTGAAGACAGAGTGAGGCTTTGATTCGGGACAAGAACCAGGAAAAGGAGGGCACTGGTACCTACCTGTGCTTGGAAGGGATGTATAAACATAGTTTTTTTTTTTTTTTAAAGGATTGCTATAAACTCATAGAATATACCACACTCACTATTTTTCTCTCCTCAGCCTCTTTTGTCAAGAAATGACAAATTTGCAGTTACAACCCATCAACTCAGCCACTGTGGTTTCTACAGTGAATTTTCTAAGATTGCAGGGAAAGTTAGGCTAAAGGTGAGGCCATTTTCGGCAGTCTGAACTCCCGGAGATATTTTCTAGTAGGTAACGAACATCTCTCAACCTTGACAGAACTTGATTACAATAGTTTAGTACCAAACACATCAGAACGGATCTTTCTCCTGAGAATATAAAGAGGTGAAGAGACAAACTACAGTTTGCAAACCTTGGTGTGGTCCCAACCCCTTCTCTACACTGCAGCAAGGTACAATGGCTACTATCTGAATAAACAGGGAGTGAGTGGATTTTCCAGCTTATGGATGGCATTTTGCTCAAAAAGGTACTTGAGGTGTAGGACTGTAGCAGGGAGACTAACTGAGTAGTGGAAAGGGACTTAGGGAATCACCTAATTCTACCATGTGAATAATTGTACAGCTCTTGCTGCGAATACACATGCTTGCACGTGAGCTTGTATGTTTCTGTAATCTGTGATTTAAAAGCAAGCAGTCTCAGTCATGTATATACATCCTAACATTTGTTTTTCTATTTGTGAAGTCAAAGGAGATGTCAAAACTCTAGAAGGCAAACTATATATGTGTACCAGGCACTCATGACATGCCTTTCTGGGTCTAGCTGGGTATATTTGCAGACCAAGCAATTGGTGGATTTGTAATTGGCTACCTGACTGGTTGATTAACTGACCAAATCAAGGTAAATAAAGCAGGTAGAAGCAAAGGTTTCTCAACTCAAAGCAAAGATTTATTTCATAATGACAAAAAAATAAAAAGGACTAAAAGCCTGAGTTTTAGTTAATTCATCCAATAAATACATAGTTGGTAAGATTTCAAACACCTTGTTTCTTCTGCTAGTTTGGGGGATAAATAATACACATATAAACAAATGAAAAAATTCCTTATAATGACAAATGTTCTAAAATATACTAAACTGGGTAACAGTGACAGGTAAGAGAGAGCAGTAACTTTTCTATGGTGGTCAAGTAGGTGATATCTGAGTGATAATTCGAGTTAATGGGTAGAAACCAGCCATGAAGGTAGGGAATACCAGGTAGAAGGAACACAACATATACAGTACTTGAGGTTACAAAGAATGCCAGTTAGTCCGAGGTCAGGTAAAAATTATGTATGAAGTGACATGATCGGATAGGGAAGCAGTTGGCAAACTATGACCTGAAGCCCAAATATGGCCTGTTCCCTGTTTTTATAAATAAAGTGTTATTAGAACAGAGCCTTCCCTATTTATTTATGAATTGTCTATAGCTGTTTTCATGTCACAATAGAAGAGTTGAGTAGTTGTGACAGAGACTGGAGGGTCCACAAAGCCAGAAATATTTAAAATCTGACCCTTTACAAAAAGTTTTTCAACCCCCAATGAAGGGCTTGGTTACAATGGCACAGAATTTGAGTTTTATTTTGCATCCAAGGAATAACTACTAGGAGATTTTTCAGCAGGCTAGCAATAGGATCTGCCTGACTCTAAAGTCCCATGAAACTATGTAGTAAATGGATTGCAGGAAGCAGGGCGACAAGTTAAAAGTCTCTTACACTATTCCAGAAAAAGATGATAACTTGTGTTCTAATTGCTGCATTGGATATAATAAATAGTAGTTGGGCTACAAATATATTTTGGAGATTGCATTTATAAGAATAATTTATAAGATTGAGTTTATAAGAATAATTAGAAGATTGAATTTGAAAATGACTGAAATTTTGGCCTGAGGAAAGCATATAGAATGCGTAAGTTAATGAGAACATGGCAGCAGAGGCAAATTGGGATGGGAGAGATATCAAAAGCACTGTTTTCAACACATCAAGTTTAAGATGCTTATTAAATAAATATCTATAAGAAATGTATTATAAGCATTTTGTCCCTTCACTCTGGAACTCTAGAAGAGGTGACAGCTGGAGTTATAAATTTGGGGATCATCTGTGTACAGATGCAGTGAAAGCCACAGGGCTAGAGAAGAGGATCTAAGGAGAAAAGGTCCAGCATGAAGTCCCAGGGCACTCAAACACTGAAATGTCAGGCAGATGATGCAGAGCCAGGAAAAGAGCAAAAAAGGAGCAACAAGTGAGAAAGGAAACTGTACCGGCTATCAAGTCATTGATATCTTCAAACTCAGTCTTGCATATATTGGGTTGGCCAAAAGTCCATTTAGATTTTTCTGTACAATGGCTCTAGTTGTGCTTAGTCGTCTGAACTTCATTTGAAACAATTTTGTTAGATTGTAATGTGACAGCTGTCGTATCAGCACACATTTTTTAAAAAAACATAAAAAGTGAATTTTTGTGCAGTCATTTTAACATGGAAGAAGAAAGAATATACATAACATTTTGGGTGTATTGCACTTTATTATTTCAAGAAAGGTAAAAACACAACTGAAACTCAAAAAAATAAAAGATTTATGCAGTGTATGGAGAGGGTGCTGTGACTGATCGAATATGTCAAAAGTGGTTTGCAAAGTTTGGTACTATTGATATTTTGACCAAATAATTCTTTGCTGCAGGGCTGTCTTTTGCATTGGAAGATGTTTAGCAGCACCCCTGGCCTCTACCCATTAGAAGCCAATAGTGGGAGATAGCTGACATACTCAAAATATCCAAATCAATAAAGTTATTGGTGAAAATGAAAAATGTGTCTTTAAGTTTACAGGAAAAACTAAAAAGACTTTTTGTCCAACCCAATATATTGTACCTTGCTTTGTGATGTGAGGCTAAGGCCTACTATTCTTTGCCAATAGCTCCCTTCAAGGCTCTCACCTCAGGGGGTGCTGGAGAGAGCATGCAAAACACATGGACTGAGAAGGGGCTTGGGTTTTCTTCTCTGTTGATCATCATTCAGGTCTCCTTTTTCACCCTGTCTGTGGCAGTACTTTGTTTCAGCAGGAGTTTATTTCATTTTACCGACACCCCACCCAGTGACACCAGCACCAGCACCAACCAGCAAGCCCTTCTCAGAGGTCTGGCTCCCTAATACCCTCCCATGATTTCAAAAACAGGCATTCCATCCAAGTAGCTGCCCCTCCTCAGAGGTCTGCCTTTCAACTCCTCAGGGCTACCTCCTGTAAGCTTCTAACTTACAATTATCCCAACTTCTTCCTTCCAGAGGGAGGCTGTTTCCTGTAGTTGTTACCTCCATAATACGTTAGAGATCTCTTTTCATGCATTACAATGACCTAGTTAATGTTCTTTATGTATATATAATACAATATACCCCTTTCAGTTACCTAGTTGACACTCTTTTTTTGTTATGGTCTCCTTATTAAAATAACTGGAGGGTGCACTGTCACAGAAATCTAGAGAACAAAAAGTTTCAAAAAGAACAGTAAAATAAGAAAGGGCCAAACAAATGACCATCATTAGATTTAGCAAGAAGGTCTTGGTGACAATACCATGATGTCTGTGTACTAATGGAGTTGTGGGCCCAATAGAGATGATGAAATAGAGTTCAATGAATGAGATGGGTTACAAATACACTCTGGAGACTGAGTTTATAAGAAAACTTACAAGATTGAGTTAATAAAATGACTCCAGTGTTTTTGGCACTGGGGAAATAGTAGATGGATGTGCCATTTATAAAAAAAGATTGATGATGTTGGAAGCCCAGTGGAGTTGGCTGAGAAGAGAATGAGAGGTGAAGAAGTAGAGACAACCAACAGAACTAATTGTATGAGGATTTTTGTAGTGAATGGGGGGGGGTCACTGAGTGTTTTAATTTTTCAAGATCAGAGCTGTTAAGGCTTGAGTGTAAAACAAATGGTTAGACACAAATACCAGGGAAATGGAGGTGATGGTGAAAGTGAGGGCCTTGAGAAATCGGTAAGAACAGGTAGGATTCAGAGCACAGGGAAGGGATTTAGCTTTTAGTAGAACCAGGGACACTACTCCTAAAGGAAGGAGGCAGAATGTGTAAATTCAGATACAGGGAGGTTGAGGGATTTGGTTATGGGAAAAATAGGGTGATTTTTGTTAACTTTATTTATTTTCAATATAAAAACAACCCACAGCCAGAGAGCCTCCAAACAATTTACATTGCAAAATGGCTACTGTCACCCATAGCATTACCAGAAAAGCACTTCTGACTCCCCGTGATTACAGAAATCAATATTCATGAAAAAAAATCGTCTTCTCAAGATGGGGAATAAAGATATAGGACTCTCACTTTCCGGAAGTGAGGCAAGTATCCATAATTACCACCATAAATTTGCTGAGCACTAAAAATAATTCTGTATTTTCCTGTAGGATTTGCAAGCTAATAATAAGCAATTTCCAGCTGTGTGCTGTGACAGCAAAAAAGAGGGTCTAACATCCTTATAATTATATTTTCCATACTCATATTAGAAAATACTGATTAAGACTCATCTACTTAAACTATTTTTTATGTTAAAATCTCTATAGTAGGTGACTTTTATGAAATCTGAACATATTACATACATTGGACTTCAAAAAATTATCAAATATTTTACTTTTCAGGCTTTTTAAATACACATGTATGACTGTGAAACAAAGACTGACAACAATGAGAAATGAAATTATTTTTCAGAGCAGATTCCACAAACACATCCTAAGGGCTCCCCTCAATTTGGCAGCTAAAACTGCACTGAACAGCAGGCTTCACCCTATGAAATGTTGGGCCTAGCTCACTTCACTCTGCTTGACAAAGTGAGTGTGATTGTTCAAGAACAACTATTTCAAATATCTATTTCTTGGTTCTATTTTCTCCAACTTCAAATGTTCTTCTGAGCTTTTGAAATGTCACCACTCAAAGAAGGGAGATAACTCTTTGTCATGAATTCACCACTACTTCTTAGAGGTATTGTAAGAAAAGAATTACTGTTCAGGACAACTTGATAAGTTTAGTTTGCTGCTGGGTGTGGCCAACCTCATCTGGGTTTCTCAGGCTTCTCATAACTCATCGCAAAGCCCACAGCAGAGTGGCTCTGAGGTAGGCAGACAAGAAATGCTGTCAATTCTGCAGTAGCCTCCCTCAAAGAAATCCATAGAAATCCAGGTAAATATTTGTCCCCAGATTGAATGTGAATCTTCAAAAACCCTTCTCTCAAAAATATGAAGAAGAGTTTAACAAAACCATTTCAAAATATGTGTGATGTTTAACTTAAATTAATATTTTCAACCAAAGTTACCTAAAATTTAACAAAAAAGCAATAATTTATATTAAAAATAATAACTAGCATTATCTACCTGTATCTATTATCTATCCTCTATCTATCTATCTATCAATCATCTATCTATCATCTATCTATCTATCTATCATCTACCTGTCTGACAGGTGTCCTATTGCCAGGAATAAGATTGACATTATTTTGTGATTTTTTTCCTTTTTTTAAATTTTAACTTTTCACTGAAGTATAAAATATGTACAGAAAGGGGCATATTCATTAGTATAGCTCAATGAATTTTCTGAAACCAAACCTACCTGTGTTATCAGCACAGATCAAGGAAAAAAACAGTCAACACTTTAGACGCCTCTTGTGGCCTCTTCTAGTAACTACCCTCCTGAAGAAAACCTCCATCTCAATGTCTGAGGGCAAATATTAGTTTTCCTGTTGGCATGCTGTATATAAATGGAATCTCCCTGTGTGTAATCTTTAGTGTCAGGCATTTAGTTTGTTTATTTAACTATAACTCAGAGCAATTACAATTTATTAAGCTCTTGGTTTGCATGTCAGGCATTATGCAAAGCCCTTTCCTACACCATTATCACACTGAATCCTCACAATCACCTCATGATTAGGCATTATTATTATCTCATTTAAACAGGTGAAGACATATTAAGCCTAGGGTTATTAATATACACTAAGTCACCCTGCAATAAATGCTGGAGCCAGAATTCATGCTTTGTTTATTTATGTTTCCAAAGCATAAGTCTTTCCTGTACAGACTATCATGAATATAGACAAGGCCAAATGCTATTCAATCATCAAAAGCTACCAGGATCTGAGAGCTCAGGAAACACTGTCACTTGAGTGAGTATGGCATCCACCTATTATGCTAATTTGGACCTCACATATAATATCAACAGCAACTATTTTCCTAGTAATGTAACTTGTTAGCAATTGAAAAGTGACATGCAAGGTTATAGCATGTGGTTAAAGTATTTGCTTCTATTAAATGAAATCGGAACACATTGCCTAAAGATAGTCATTAGAGACAGAACCTTTGTTGCTAATTCTTTCACTCATTGAAGAGTTGTTAATATTTAAAGGTAGCTGTGAACTTATATTCAATAATAATTTAATGTTATTTATATTGGATGCAGGAGGGCTCATAATGAACAATGAAAGGGAAATGATGATATAAATAATGGTAAGCCATCCAAGAGATTCTAAATAGCCATGACAAGAAAAGAATAAGGGAGACTTATATGCACAGTTATAAAAAGAATGTTAGTTCTAAGTGCCCATCAGTAAATGAGTGGATAAAAAACTATGGTACATTTACACAGTAGAATTCTATGCAGCAGAGAGAAAGAAGCTCCTACCCTTCACAACAGCATGGATGGAACTGGAGAGCATTATGCTAAGTGAAATAAGCCAGGCAGTGAAAGACAATTACTAAATGATCTTACCTATAAGTGGAACTTAATCAACAAAACAAACAAGCAAGCAAAATATAACCAGAGACATTGAAATAAAGAACAAACTGACAGTAACCACAGGGGAGGAAGGAGGTGGATAACAAGGGAAAGAAGGGGAAGGGTCATCAAGAAACATGTATAAAAGATCCATGGGCAAAGCCAAAGGGGGACCGGAATGAGGGTGGGAGGTGGGGGTCGGTGGGGCAGGGGAGAGTGGTGTGGGGAAAATGGAGACAACTGTATTTGAACAACAATAGAACATTTTTAAAGCCCCAAAAAACCAACAAAAGATGTTAGTTCTAGAAAACTACTTCAGGGTATAAACCAGTTTATGAGTATGAGATAGTCATATTTTACATCTTTGTGTGTGCCTATGTGTGACAGGAAGTCTGGAGGAAAACAAACATACATACAAAGAAAAGAGAAAGGAAAGAGCTGGAAAGGATTAGCATTAAAATATTATAAATGGCAGTTTTCCTAAACATTTACACCAAAGAAAAGTTAATCATGGAATTGATTAACTGACAGAATACTTAATAATATAACAATTATACTGACAGAATATATAATAATATAAAAATTATTAATGCTTTTCAGTTGTGATCATAGCATTAGAGTTATTTTTTAAGCATTAACTTTTAGAAGTATATATATACTGAAATTAGGGATGAAATCATGTGTGGGATTTGTTTGACAATAACCCGGTGTGAAACACGGTTGAGGGTAGGTCTGTGTTTATGATTGTTGTAGCTGACAATGGCACTGGGCTCACTGTACTGTTTTCTCTGCTTTAGTATACTTTTGAAATTTTCCATTATAAAAATGTTAAAAATAAAAAGTATGAATGCTTTTGTAGACATAGAACTAAGGTATATTCAGTGTTCTTTTCATTGGTTATATTTTTTAAATTTCTCTGTAGAATATATTATGTATTTATAACGTGAAATACTAAATAAAAAGATTTAAAAAGTTGTTTATGAAGTACATTTGGCAACTCAGACTCACCTTTCTCATACAGGCAAACGTGCTGTTTCCCTTCCAAGGTAGAAGCCAGAATACTATTGAAATGTCATTGAAAGCCAGAAACAGTTTGCTGACTGCTATGCATAAAATAATTTAAGCTAATCAATTTCCTTTCAAAACACTACTACTTTCCTTTTTACAGGGTTGCTACAATGTGGTAGAACACTTCCCATTCAAAAGATAACTAGGGAAATTATTGAGGGTGGAGTAATTGGGGAAAAATAAACATTTTCTTAGAGAACTAGACTCTAAAAAATTCAAAAGGGTATTTTTGCATTTCAGGGCACATCTGCCAGTTGTTCCTAATTTAGCTTTATGTCACTTCTTTTCCATTCCCATCTTCAGATAAATTATAGTCACAGAGGAAGATTCAGAGTGATCTTCATCCAAAATCAATATTTCTGTGTCCTGGGGCTCAAGTGATCCTACTACCTCTGAGAAGCAAAACAAACAAACAAACAAACAAACAAAAAACCACATCTTGGTGTAGAAAACAAGGTTAGTCAGTCTGGTGGAACACTGTTTTGACCACCAGAAAAATGTCTTGCTTCATATGGACAGACAGATATCTCCGGTCTTTTGCAATCAAAAAATAAAATGGCTTTAATATAATGGAAATGCAAAGACAGAGGAAATGGACATGGAAAATTTGCAGCTAAAAAATGAAGAATGAGAAAAGTTTCATCATTACTTACTGGAAACTCAAATTGTAAAACTCCTGCAGAAGTTTCCAGAACTTAGGACTGGGGTAAGAGTGTGACTATGAATGGAAAGCAGAAGAAACTATTTTTTGAGTGATGGAATTGTTTAGAATCCAGCTTGGGATGGTGGATACATTAATCTTGACAATGTCAAAATGCATGTAAACATGCACAAGGAAGGAAGGAAGGAAATGTATTTTAGTATATGCAAATTTAAAAATAATTAATAATTTAAAATCCCAAAACATTCTAAACATCATGGTTGTTAGTTGTATGGCCGGTGTTTAAGAATTTTTGAATGGATCAATAAATTAATAAATAAATAAAACCATCAATGCACAAAATTACAATTTAAAAGTGAGAACAAACTAAATTATTAAAACATGTACTTTAAAATACACTAACATTTTCTAAATGTAAACAAATTATGTTGTAAGAAGTCAATATAGTGAGTATGTTAGCAGAGGAGGGAGTCATGCCTGGAAAAAGACCTACAGTTCTTTGGGATGCTAAGCCACTCCATTTTTTCCCATGGTGCTGGTTACATAGATGTGCTCGGTTGGTTTGTGAAAATTGATCTAGCCATATACTTATGCCCTCTGCCTTTTTCACAATGTATGTTATGTTTCCACAAAACATTAAAAAATAATTTTGAAGTCTATCCTATCTGCAAAACGCCATAGTACAAATGCCATTCAAAACTCAGTTGTAGAGCAATTGCCTCTCCTAATGAATTACTATGTTTCTTTTCTGACTTCCCTACTGTGCCCCCACCGCCACCCCCAACCCCTCCCCCTGCCCCACCACACCAGCTAATGAGAATTAAGTAATCCATCAATTCTCCTTTCTGCTTTGGTTGCCACAGGGATCTGGATAAGAAAGATCTCCTGCTTATTTCTAGGACCTCACTTATTCTGCTGCTGTATTTTACATCCCCATCTATGACTTTTAACTTTGTAGTTCTATTTTAATGATGTTACTATATGTACACATGCCTTATATTATAAACCAGCACTGAATACTTTCTGGATGTAGATAGGATATAAATCATAATTTCAAATAAGAAATTGTATCTTAGTTAAGGGCTTTATGAGCAAACTTTGAAACAAAGAAATAAAAAAAAACCCTTTTGTGTTAAAATGAAATGTTACTGATCACTTATTCTTCAATGCAGCACGATTGCAATCAGCAGCTACCTCTCCTGTCTAGATCAGCACTGGGAGTGGTAAAATTAACTTTGAGCTTATATCCAAGGAAGTTGAAAAATTTGGTATGGGTACTTAAGTATAAAGAGAGAGAAAGTTAAAAAAACCCCTCCTAGATAGGAAAGGAACAATTTATACCTTGGGTTTTGGAGCTCAGTGATAAAATAAGTAACAGCTGAGTCTAATTTCATACTAGGTTTGTTAAATAAGAAGTAAGTGGACTGACTAACAAAAGAATATAAAACAAATGCAGCCATTTATTCATGCCCAATAACTGGATTTTCCAGTTATGAAATTCATTGCTTTTTCAGACTTTAAGCATACTGAGAATGATCCCTCATAGGTTGATTCCACACTGCAATACAATGAATATACACTTTGCCTTTTTGGGAGACAGACAAAAATTATTTGGATTAATGCAATAAAATTTAAGCCCTATATGGTTTGGGCTACCTTGAAGCTGAAATGATAGAAATTTAAACCAGGAAATGCTAGAGGGATTGCCAGAGCTAAAATTCTTACCCTTTCTCAGTACACAGTTTCTTCCACCCAGTCTGAGGAAATCACCTCCACAGCTTGTCTATGTTCTTCATATAAGGGTTAGGAAACTTAATCTTTGAATTAATCTAAAATATGTTTTTATGAAAAATCCAACTAAATATAATTTTACCTTGCAAGATGAGAGGATAAAAAAAGAAAGAAGTTCTTTGAAACATATTCCAAAATGTTGATGATTCCAGAATTGTTCCTAAAATAATGAAAATAATTAAGAACTGATGTTTCTCTTATATTGTTGTTTCACTGGAATCCAGTGTGGTTTGTTAGGCCAAAGAAATCATAAAATGCTAAGTATGCAGTTTTGGTCCAAGATGGATACCACCAGATGTTGACAAAGGATTTGAATTTGCCACTAAATACAGCTTTTTTAAGTAATTAAGCCCCCAGAATTAATGATTAGAGTAGCATTGACAAAACGGCTGCAGAAAAAGCGTGCTTATTTATTAGTCCCTCATGTAGAACCAATGTCTAGGGTTTTTCAATATCAGAAATAAGTCACACATAAAACACATTTAGCTGCATATTTTTGATTCGTTGAGATTCAAGAGAAGCAAATGGACTTTCCAGGGATTTAAGTTTTAAAAGTTAATCTGAAAATCAAGTGGGAGAGTGAAATTGTCACAATTGAATGTCAAGGAAATGTTGTCAAGGCACAGTTACAATTGGAGAAGGCTACACCACCCCATGCACTACTGTCCTTAGGGCAGGGGAGGGATAAGGGCGGAGGAGGCCAAAGTGCCAGGAACAGGGAAGAGAATTCAGAAAGGGCTACCTGATGGAAGGCCCAATGAACTAAAGAGTGGGAGCTGTGTGGCATGGGTCAAATCACTCTAGCACATTTCAGGTTTATATAGCAGATATGGTTTCTTTTTGAAATTATTTACCTTGCTGGATTTTACAGTTTCTCTTGGAATGTTACTATTTCACAGGATAACTACTTATAAGAGAATTTCATCCTAGACAGTTTTCTTTCTATGCTTTCATTAGAGAATTAAGAGGGGGGGGATTGAAGGAAAATCTTTGATGATTTATTTATTTTTCATCCTCATTCTAGGATATGTTTATTGATTTTTAGAAAGAGAAGAGAAAGAGAGAGAGAAGGAGGAGAAGAAGAAGAAAGAAGAAGAAGAAGAAAGAAGAAGAAGAAGAAGAAGAAGAAGAAGAAGAAGAAGGAGGAGGAGGAGGAGGAGGAGGAGGAGGAGGGGGAGGGGGAGGAGGGGGAGGGGGAGGAGGGGGAGGGAAGGGAGAGGAAGAGGAGGAGGGGGAGGGGAAGGGGAGGGGGAGGAGGAGGAGGAGGAGGAGAAAGAAGAAAGAGAAACATCTGCAAGAAACATCGATTCATTGTCTCCCATACACGGCTGACTGGGGATGTAACCCATAGCCAAGGTATGTGCCCTACCTGGTGATCGAACCCACAAGCTTTTGGTGTGTAGGAAAATGGCACTTTAACCCACTGAGGTACCTGGCTTGTCTCTGATGATTTTTTAAAAGGAAATATTCCTAATAGATTATTTGTAATCTTGAAGTCTACACATGGATTCAAACAAAGGGCTGTTCCGAGCCCTCCCTACAATGATCCTGCTTTTATTCTCAGGGGAAAAAATATAAAACAATAATAATAAGTTTACTTTAATTAAGAAAAATATTATTCTGGTTTGGTGATGTGGAAGCATATTATGATAATATTTTAAAACTGATATTCATTTTGTTTTAAAACAATATGACAAAACACATCTAGTCTAGAGCTAAGTGAAAAAAAAAGTCTGGAAGGACATGTGCCAAAACATTGCAGTTGTTTTCATAGCAGAATGCTAGCGTGTTTCTCTCTGTGCTCATAGTGGTTTGCTATGATTTTATTTTCTTTCTGAACATTACTTTGAAAAGTAACCTTGTGATTTTGATTTAGGTACTTTTCAATTTATTGTTTTAAGAATATTATTACTTATATTTTATAATAATGTAATATATGTAAGCTGTCCTTATTTATCATTTGAATTTTCTGTACTTTAAAATTTATTTTCTTCCATTTACAAGTCCTCGCATGAAGGCTTTTCCTGGGGCTACATCTTCCTTCTACTGATTTTCTAGGCTGCTTCGATGGTTTGCTGACTGAGGACATGTACTTCATCAATTTCAGCAAGTTGGCAGTTAGTTTCTTTAGCAGAATCACTTTTCAGATTCAAATATAAAATTAATGTGGGGTTCCCATGCATTTATGAGAAAGGCAATTACTTTGAAACTAAGAGCACATATGTTGTAGTAAAGATGTTATACTTTAAAATTACATCAAAATCATTGTCTATTCGTATACAGTAACTAATAAACAAACATTAGAGGTAAAGTGTTCACATTCAGCTCTTGTGGATTGAACTCTGGATTGCAAAGCAAAGGGGTCGCAGGTTCCATTCCCAATCAGGGCACACGCCTGTGTTGCAAGACAGGTCCCCAGTAGGGGGCGCACGAAAGGCAACCACACATTGATGTTTCTCTCCTCTTTCTTCCTCCCTTCCCCCATCTCTAAAAATAAATAAATAAAATATTTTAAAAAAGAAATTAGCTAAATTAACCAGCAGTTCCTACCGCACTGAATAAGCCCTGCACAGATTACAATGAATGTCAGTGAAGTTTATTTTTCACTTAATATTCTGCTTTGTCAGGCATTAACTGAAAATTACATGTTAGAAAAGTTAATTTTACAGACTGTTTTACTTTGCATGAGAATAGCACTAAATAAATTATGTAAGTACAGTTCTCATTATAAATTTGAGAACAAAACAAAAGATATTCTCTCTTGTGGCTAATGGATTTATGATTTATAGTAATGAACACTGATTTATGCAAGGACTTGGCAAGATTTCATGCTGTCATTTCCAGGAAACTTAGTCTTTCCTCTCACCTGGGACATTTGAATGAATATATACTTGCAATCAATATTTGTCTGTGAAAAGTTCCTTTTCCATTGACTGAACTAGAAAGAGCTTACAGAACTTAAATTCTGTGGGAAGTCTGTTTACCAGGGTAAAACATGTGTTCTTTTCTTAAACTCTGAGAAGGTTTTAACACATTTCTCAAATTTGTCCTGTGATTCTATAGGATGTTAATAGCTGTTCATGAAAACAGAATACTGTCATCAAAATAAGCTTGATATATCTCATGCTAGAGTTGAACAGGATTTATCATTATGTTAACTACAGGACTTTTCAGAAAACTTAATATAATATCTATTTTAATTTCCAAACAGGTGAATATAGAATGCAGCATTTTCTCCATCATGTCTGAACAAGTAACCCTTGCAGTTTAGTGTTCTCGGAACATATTTTGGAAAACACTAAGTCAATACATTTTTGAAGTTTAAATAAAGTCCCACTTCCCATATTCATTTTACTATGCTTTAGAGTTCTTTGACCTTATTGCTCTGTGTATTTCCTATTATCATTTTGCCAATCTCCCAAATAAATAACTTCTATATCTTCTAAAATCAAGGGGGAGGGTAGAGGTGGGGGAGGGAGGTGGGACTGGCTGGGGTGGGGTGGAGGGATGGGGAGAAAATGCAGACAATTGTAACTGAATAAAAATAAATAAATAAATAAACAAACAAATAAATAAATAAATAGGAAAAAATAACTTCTATAATCTGCTAAAGATAACAAAGCACAATAGGCATTGTTTAATTTTTCCCCAGTGTGGAATTTTATGGAATCTAAATAGTTTACTAAGTTCCTTTGTTTCAAACTTAAATGCATTTAACCATAAAGTTTGTATCTTAGATAAAGTAGGATGTTTGCCGAACAATTAGTAAGATATTTTTCTTTAAAAAGTAAATGTTAAATTTCCAATAAAAAAGAAAAAATATTCAAAAGGAACATATCTGTATATACCCATAAAAATAGGAACAAAGTTTGGAGGAAGATATATGAAAGATAATTATTTCTGTCTCAACCTTCTTGATTTGGATAAATCCAAAGAGAAATCGAGAGATTTAACCATGTGATTATTTATTATTTCAAGGACATCCAAACCATTTCCAGCTATCTGCAGGCTGACAGTTGTATAAACAGTACCATGTTGAAAATAAAATAGTGGCTTCAGTAGAAACTACTTCTGTATTGATTGCTTAGAGTTATAGATCAACATTTACTTACAGGTTAAAGTCCTTCAGCAGAATTTTAAGAACCAGGGTTTTGACTATAGTATGCAGGTACAGGAAAAGACCATGACAATTGGTGGAAATAAAAATGTAATAAGGTAGAATAGAAGGGAAAGTCCAGAAATAGACTCACATAAATATAGTCAACTGATCTCTGAAAAACGAGCAAAGGTAATACAATGGAGCAAAGTATTTTCAACAAGAGGTGGTGGAACAAGTGGACATCCACTCACAGAAAATAAATAAATAAACAACAAAAAACCCCAATATCAATATTTAGCCCTTACACCCTTCACAAAAATTAACTCAAAGCAGATCACAGACCTACAGGTAAAAGGCATAATTACAAAACTCAGCTTTGAAAGACAAACAAGTGTATATGCCCCTCATACAATATGGTAGCATTAACAGGAGGTTTACAATTTGGCTACACCAAGGTGGAATTGAAGAATAAGGAATAAAATCATTCAAGGGAAAATTAACCAGAAGTTACCTCCTCATTCTTTCCCACTTTTGGGGAGCTTAGCTCTGTGTTCAAGGATTGAGGGGATTGTACTCTGATCAAAGCTTTCAGTAAGATTTTTTTCCTCCTTTCTTCTATGCTATGAATGTGACTGGCAACAGAAGAACAGCAGCTGTGGTTGGGAGACTTAAAACTTGACAATTCTAAAATACCAGTGTTTTCAAGCTCCAATCTTTATTCCCGAGACTTGATCTCGAAATTTCTTTTGATAACTTTCATATTATGCCTGCAGAGATTGACCTGGGCATTAATGAAGGATTTGGGGATAAAAGTACCTGTAGTTACACTAATGGGAGCCCCAATGTGGACTTCAACAGTGAAGAAAACATTACAGAAGAAACCGTAAAGCTCAGCCAAGATCTCTTGTACTACCTCATATTCCCTGGCTTCCTTTGCAATTCAGCTGGAACCACATGATTAGTTCCGGCCAAAGGACCATAAGCAGAAGTAATATGTATCTTTTCTAGACAAAAATTGTAGTACCTTTGTTGCTGCTCTCTTCCTAAAGTATCAAGTCCCTAGAAGCTATATTTTGAGATGATATCACCACACAGAAGACCATTTGTCAGTTTGTGTCACTCAGTAACCATGTGGAGTATTTCCAATTGCTTCCCAAGGTTAGACATACAGTGATAGTAGCAGATAAACTTTTGTTGTATTGAGCCATTGAACATTCAGTGTTAGTTTGTTATGCAACATAATCTAGTTTTCACTGACTAATACATCAACACAGAAAGAAGAATAATGTATTGAATAAAAGTGTATCTTTCCTCCCCGAGGCCTAAACCCTAGAAATCTTGGAGACACAAACAATGAAAGGTATGAGATTTCCCTGAAAATCTAAGTGGAACTTTTAAAGTACAGGCAAATGCTTGCCCTGAGAGAGAAGTGATAGGCACGGGCAGGAAATGGTGAATCCACAGGAAAGGTAGGGCTTTCCTTCCACAAGAGTTTAGAGACAGAGCCCCAAGCCCCAAATAATTAAAAGTAATTATTTTTATTTTATTAATAAAAATAATTAATTTAGTTACATTTAGACACTCATTTTTTATATTATAAAGGAATTTTAGCATTTATCTTTGAACATATTATGGTACAAGAAATTTTATATAACAATTAATTAATTAATTAAAACAAAAGATTTTTTTGCAGAAAGTTTGGGCCAAAAA
Organism: Desmodus rotundus; assembly: GCF_022682495.2. Taxonomy (NCBI): domain Eukaryota; kingdom Metazoa; phylum Chordata; class Mammalia; order Chiroptera; family Phyllostomidae; genus Desmodus; species Desmodus rotundus. The sequence continues at coordinate 128,319,339 of NC_071392.1, read as the reverse complement.
CATGGGTGCTGGTTATACAGGGTAAAATACGATAGTTACCTTAACCAGTACAGTGTTTTTCAAATTGAATTACACTTGATAATATTTAAAATTCAGATTTTGGACAAAAACTGAATTTCCAGTTTCTTATGGGTGATGAGAGGTGATAACTCTGACCCTACATTTGACCTAGTGACCATTGGCTGGAGCAGAGGAACAGACTGCTTTTTTTTTTTTTTTTTATTGTTATCCAAGTACAGTTCTCTGCCTTTTCCCCCCACCCCAGCCCACCACCACAGTCCTCCCCACCTCCCTCCTAATTCTACCCCCCCTGCCCCGTTATTGTCCATGTGTCCTTTATAATTGTTCCAGCAAATCCTTCACCCTTTCCCCCTGAAATTCCATCCCCTCTCCCCTCTAGTCACAGTCAGCCTGTTCTCAGTTTCAGTGTCTTTGGTTATATTCTGCTTGTTTATTTGTTATGTTAATTAGGTTCCTGTTAAAGGTGAGATCATATGGTATTTGTTTCACTGCCTGGCTTATTTCACTTAGCATAATGCTTTCCAGTTCCATCCATGCTGTCACAAAGGGTAGGAGCTCCTTCTTTCTTTTTGCTGCATAGAATTCCATTGTGTAAATATACCATAGTTTTTTGATCTACTTATTTACTGATGGGCACTTAGGTTGCTTCCAGCATTTGGCTATTGTAAATTGTGCTGCTATGAACATTGGGGTGCATAAGTTCTTTTGGATTGGTGTTTCAGGGTTCTTAGGATATAATCCTAGCAGTGGAATTATTGGGTCAAAAGGCAGTTCCATTTTTAGTTTTTGAGGAAATTCTATACTGTTTTCCGCAGTGCTTGCATCAGTCTGCAATCCCACCAACAGCGCACCAGGGTTCCCTTTTCTCCACATCCTCTGCAACACTTGTTGTTTGTTGTTTTGTTTATGATGGTCATTCTGACTGGTGTGAGGTGGCACCTCCTTGTGGTTTTAATTTGCATCTCTCTGATAGCTAGCGATACTGAGCATTTTTCATATGTCTCTGGACCCACTGTATGTCCTCTTTGGAGAAGTGTCTGTTCAAGTCCTTTACCCATTTCTTAATTGGGTTGCTTGTCTTCTTAGAGTGGAGTCATGCGAGTTCTTTATATATTTTGGAGACTAAACCCTTGGGTGATGTATCACTGGCAAATATGTTATCCCAAATAGTTGGTTCTCTTTTAATTTTAATAGTATTTTGTTTAGTGGTGCAGAATCTTTTTATTTTGATGAGATCCCATTTGTTTATTCTTTCCTTTATGTCCCTTGGTCTAGGGGACATATCAGTGAAAATACTACTGGGTGACATATCTGAGATTTTCCTGCCTATATTCTCCTCTAGGACTTTAATGGTGTCACAACTTATATTTAAGTCTTTTATCCATCTGCAATTTATTTTTTGTATGGTATAAGTTGGTGCTCGAGTTTCATTTTTTTGCATGTACCTGTCCAGCTCTCCCAACACCATTTGTAGAAGAGGATATTTTTACTCCATTTTATGCTGCTTCCCTCTTTGTCGAAAATTAATTGACTAGAGACTTGGCTTTATTTCTGGGTTGTCTTTTCTGTTCCATTGGTCTATGTGTCTGTTTTTATGCCAGTTCCAGGCTGTTGTGATTACAGTGGCCTTGTAATATAGTTTGGTATCAGGTATTGTGATCCCTCCTACTTTGCTCTTCTTTCTCAAAATTGCAGCAACTATTTGGGGTCATTTATGTTTCCATATAAATTTTTGAAGTATTTGTTCTATATCTGTGAAATATGCCATTGGTACTTTAATAGGGATTGCATTGAATCTATAAATGGCTCTGGGTAGTATGGACATTTTGATGATTTGAATTCTTCCAATCAATGAACATGGCATATGTTTCCATTTGTTTGTGTCTTCTTGAATTTCTTTCTTCAGTGTCTTCTTTGGGATGAAAGGCTTTATATATATCAGTGAAGTACATTTCATCTAGGGCATTGTTCAATGCCACAATATCTTTGTTGATATTTTGTTTGGAAGATCTGTCCATTTTTTACAGTGGGGTTTTAAAACCCCCTACTATAATTGTGTTTCTGTCAATATCTTTCTTGAAGTCCTCCAAGATTTTCTTTATGTATTTGGGTGCTTCTATGTTGGGTGCATATATATTTACAATGTTTATGTCTTCTTGGTGTATTCTTCCCATGAATATTATGAAGTAACCTTCTGGGTCTCTCTTTTTGGCCCTTTTTTTGAAGTCTATTTTGTCTGATATGAGTATTGCTACCCCGGATTTTTTTTCCTGTCTGTTTTCTTGGAAAATTTGTTTCCAGCCCTTCACTTTTAGTCTGTATAGGTCTTTTGTTCTGAGGAGGGTCTCTTGTAGGCAGCATATGTGTGGGTCATGCTTTCTTATCGATTCAACTATTCTATGTCTTTTGATTGGAGCATTTAATCCATTTCTGTTTAAAGTTATTATTGATAGGTACTTATTCATTGCCATTTTTTCATACCTGTGTTCCTCTCTCTTTCACTGTTTTTCTTTCTGTTCTTAAATGAGTCCCTTTATTATCTCTTGCAGAGCTGGTTTGGTGGTGGTGTATTCTTATAGAATTTTTTTGTCTGGGAATTTCTTTATTTGGCCTTTTATCTTGATTCAGAGCCTTGCTGCATAAAGTAGCCTTGGTTGCAGACCTCTGGACCTCATTACTTGTAATATTTCTTGCCATTCCCTTCTGGCTTGGAGTGTTTCCATTGAGAATTCAGCTGCCAACATTATTGGGGATCCCTTGTATGTTATTTACTGTTTCTCCCTTGCTGACTTTAAGATTCTCTTTGTCTTAGGATTTTGCCATTTTAATTATGATGTGTCTTGAAGTGGGCCTCTTTGGTTTCCTCTTGATTGGGACTTTCTGTGTTTCCTGGATTTGTGTGACTTTTTCTCTCATCAGATTAGGGAAATTCTCCATCATTACTTTTTGAAACAGGTTTTCTATCCCTTGCTTTTCTTCTTCTTCTTCTTCTGGTATCCATATTATATGGATATTATTACGTTTCATGTTGTCCTGCATTTCCATTAATCCTCTTCATTCTTTCTGAGCCTCTTTTCCTTTTCTTGCTCTTTCTGGGTGTTTTTTCTACCTTGTCCTCCAGTTTGCTGATCCTATCCTCTGCTTCATCGAGTCTGATTTTGATTCCTTCTACTGTGTTCTTCAGTTCAAAAATTGTATTCTTTATTTCTTCTTGGCTCTTGATAGTTTCTATTTCCTTTTTCACATTGACATAGTTTGCAGTGAGTTCATTGTAGTTTCCCTGTAGTTTCTGGTAGTTCTCTTTGAGCTCAGAGAGCTCAGTGAGCTTCCTGATAACTATTGCTTTGAGCTCAGTATCTGATAGTTGACTTGCCTCTATTTCATTTAGCATTCTTTCTGAGGCTTCCTCCTTTCCTTTCATTTGGGGATTGTTTCTTTGTCTTCCCATTGTTTGTGAGACTCTTCTTGTTAGCCTCTGCTTCTTAAATTGATCTGTTCCGACTCCCTGGGTTTATGGTATGAACTTCTATGGTCGAATGCCAGTGGGATTCAGTGGTGCCGTCTCCTTAATCTCCTGAGCTTGCTGGTCTTGGGCTGTCATTTATGTTGGCTGTCTGTATGTCTTTGGGTTTTGATTGTTGTTGGGTCTTTCTTTGGTGGGTCCTTCCCTCCAGCTGGTTAACTGAGGGTCACTCCATCCACAACCTCTTGTATTCTGTTGTGCAGGTGTGGACAGGTTGTGTTGAAGTTGATTCTTCTCTGTGTACAAGGTTTTGAGGCTTCTCTCTCGTTCTTGTTCAGTTGTTTGTTGTGGGTAATTTCTCCACCATTTAATTGTATTCCCATATTAGTCCTGGATTGAGGTTAGTGTGGCTTCTACTCCCTCCTTCATCTTCTTCCGTTGTTATCTGTTGGTGGTTCCTTTGTTGGTGGGTTTCCTCTTCCAGCAGGTGTATTGGTGTTCACCACTCCCTCCTTGCAAGTTCCCTGGAGTAGCAAAGTGAAATTTGTCTTGCTGTCTCAGTTTTTGGGATGACCCCTGTTGGGGTCTAACTCTGGTCTTTTCACAGCTCCAGGTTTTATTGTTTCACCTGTGGGAAAAGAAGAAGGAAAAAAAGGAAAGAAGAAAGACAGAATAAAAAAGGAAAGGAAGGAAGGAAGGAAGGAAGGATTTAAAAATATTTTAAAAAAGAAGGAAGGAAGAAGGAATAAAGAAAATAGGAGGAAAGAAATGAAGAAAGAATTTTTAAAAAAAAACGGGGAAAAAAAGGTCTTCTGCTGGCTTTAAACTGGTCAGACCAGTTCTGCTGGTCTTCCTGCCTGCTTCAGGCTGAGGAGGGATTTGTTTGTTTTTCTTCCTTCCTGAGCTGCACTTTTGGCTGTTGTCCTGCCTCCAGACCAGTTCCTCAGTGCCCTTCTGCACCTAGCCTACGCCTTTAGTCCACCAGTTGTGCTGTCCTTGAGGTGCACCAATTAGGGGAAACTCACACACCACCTTCTTGCGCTTTGCTGTCCTTGATGCTAGGGACTCTTGGCACACCTTCAGGGTAGTTCAGCCCCCCCACCGAGTCAAGTCTTTCCCGGGACTGCGGACTCCCTGAGCCCTGCAGCTCCCCTCTGTGGAATGTTTCTGCCTTCCTCCTAGAGAGCCAGTTGGCCCTTCAGGGCTCAGTGCAGGGACCGGGTGGGACGTGCTCCATCCCCAGTGCTTCTGACCCCGGTGCTTCGGGCATGGGTGCAGGGTTGGGGGGGTGCTGGCAGCAGATGAGGTGCACACAGACCCAAGCTGTGGGGGTAGGGGTGTAGAAGGCAGGGGCTGCTGCAAGAATTCCCCAACAGCTGTAGAACGCCTCTTTTTTCTCTTTTTCTTTTTTGAAAAATTCCTCCTATTCAAGCCTGCTGCTCCAAACAAGCACCTGACCTCTTGTACATCCCAGGCTGGCCTTCTCCCAAGAATCTTGTAGCAGACCTGGTGGGCACCGGGCCTGGGGCTGCAGCCACCCTGATCCCTGAGCTGGACCCAGGGACCTTATTGTCCGTAAGCACTCTTCTTACCATCTGATTTTTCAATGTCCTCTACGATTTTTGGTCTTCAGTCTTCATATATGCTGGGATACCTTTGGCTGTTCCCTCTGTTTCTCAGAAGATTAGCTAGGTGTTTCACCTGTGGGCAGGGGGAAGTGGACTCTGCTCCCACCTGTCTCATTGCCATCTTTCCTAGAACTGCAGACTGCTCTTTAAAGGAGCAACATGATTCCCCTTTTTATACTCATCCCTACAGAGAGCTACAGTAATACAACGTCTGTCCAGAAAAAGTCCAGTCATTATTAATCTAAATAGAATGATTTGCATAACATCAATGTAATCTGGCAGGCAAGGAGAGTGGACTAGAATTCACATGTGTGAACAATGATGACTGCATTGTACTAGTCAGTGGGGGTGATAAACACTGTTGAGTAAGCATGTGTACAGTGTGGCCATTGCATCAACAATGACTGAGGGAGTAAAGCAATGAATCTGCATTAAATTTTGCAGTAAGCTTGAACATTCCTCTGTGGAACCTATTCACATGATTCAGAGGTCACAGCTATGGGCAACTGGTGATAGGCAGCAATGTGCCCACTCACGCATCATGTGTTGTGCAGAGTGTTTTTGGAGAAACATCAAATAACCCAGGTGACTCAGCCCCCCTATAGCCCAGATTTTGCGGCCTGTGATTTCTAGCTTTTCCCAAAACTTAAAATCACCTTTGAAAGGGAAGAGATTTCAGATCATCAGTGAGATTCAGGAAAATATAACAGGGCAGCTGATAACAATTGGTAGAGCTGTGTGTGGTCCCAAGGTGCCTATGTTGAAGGGGACTGAGGTGTCTTTGTCCTATGTACAATGTATCTTGCATCTTCTTCAATAAATGTCTCTACTTTTCATAGTACATAGCTGGATACTTTCTGGACAGACCTCATTGTGTGATACCACATGGTTCTTATAGTATTTGAGTACATGGCTTTTAAATATTTTATTTTATTTATTTTTAGACACAGGGAAAGGGAAGAAGAAAGAGAGGGAGAGAAACATCAATGTGTGGTTGTGTCTCATGCACCCCCAACTGGGGACCTGGCCTGCAACCCAGGCATAGGCCCTGACTGGGGATTGAACCAGAAACCCTTTGTTTTGTAGGCCAGCACTCAATACACTGACCCACATGAGCCAGGGCTTACATACATGGTTTTTAAACAGACTCACTGGGATATAATTTTCCACTACTTAAAAACTACCAGGCAATTTTGACAGCTACATTAGGGCCTTTAAGTTGTCACTAGAATATCCTTTAATGTACAACAGAAGTAAGTCATTAAAAGGTTTCCAGGAGTCTTGAAAGGGTTAAGACTCATGGAGAATATTCCCGATTTATGCCCAGAGAGCAGTTTATATACTGTGAAAATCCGTCTCAAACTCCAACGTGTTCCTGGGAGTTACTTGCATTCTCTATTGTCCCCAGGTGCCAGGAGCTATTCTCTATGTCCCATATGCTGGCAACATGGAGGCCATGTCTGAGGCTTTAGGCCAGCCTCCAGGTGTTAACTCTCCTGATGTGAACACTCAGATACGTACATCAGCTGAGTGGATTATTCTCACTTTTTAATTATATGACCTAATTATCCTCTCCATGAATGAAAGAGAACATATTTATTGATTTTAGAGAAAGAGTAACAGGAGGGGGAAGAGAGAGACAGAGATGAGAGGGAAACATTGATCGGTTGATCGGTCACCTACTATACACACCTTGACCTAGGATGGAACCCAAAACCTAGGTACATACTCTGACCTGGAATTGAGCCCTCAGTCTTTTGGTGCACATGATGACACTCCAATCAACTGAGTCACTCATTTAGGGCGAGAACAATATTTTATATAATTCATAAAAAGACAAAAACCTTAAATAAATTATATTTGCCATTCATGAAAAGATCCAAATAATGTGTTTAATTGTGAATTGAAGTATATGTAACATAATAGGGCCTGCATATTTAATACATTTTCTGTAGAAAAATCAGTTGTTTAAAGCAGAAGAGGATAAAATGTTGAAATTGTGTTTCTTTCAGTCATTCATCTACTTAGTAAAATAACAAAAGCACTTAAAAATGGTCCTGACAGCTTCAAAATTTGTATTTATTTTTTCCATGATGGGGGTAATTTGAGATATAGGGCATCCTTCTGTTTGCTGAACAGAAAAATGTAAGCAGACACTATTTTTATATAATGCCGATATTTGGATAAATGTGAAAAGAAACAGTATAACTATGGTAAATTACTTGACAATTGCAAGAAAACTGCTTTGAGTGTTGGAGGAGGCATACAGATAAATAGCTGAAGATTTTGTGATAAGCTTCAGAGTACTGCTTATTCACACAAATGATTAACTGAAGGGTGTTTTATTGGTCTAAGCAATAAGATAGAAATGATGAAAGAGTAAACTGGGAATGTCAAGGGTGTTCTTCTCTCTTTTTAATAGCAAGGAATACAATTGTAGAGCAGAGTCAGAAGGTGTAAGGTTGGAAAAAGTGCTGAACACAAAGCCTGTAGTCATACCATGAGTGAAATTGCTTTCAAACTGGGGTTGCATTTCTTTTCACTAATGAGTAAATGGATAGCAACTGAATGCATTATTTTTAAGAACAACTAGAGTGGGGTAATAACTTATTAAACTAATGCTGTTTGTTTCCTACCTTCACCCTGGCCTTAAGAAGACATGCCCAACTTTTTCCTAGCATTGTAGTGCTGAAAGACAGAGATCACCTGGCTGAGTCACTTCATTTTATGGATGAGATAAAGGAGGTCATCGGGCCAATAAATGTCAGGAAAATGATTAGTATTCTGATTCCTAACTCCAAACATAATATGGCTTATATTACAGCTTTTTGTCCTAATGCATCATTAAAATGATACTAGGCAATACACTTAACTGACTTGCTACTCGACTCACAGTTCTACATTCTACATCTCAGCTCACAGTTCTACATTCTACATCTCAAGAAACTACACATAAAAGTATCTTACAGTTTGCAAGTGTCTCACATTGATTAGTATTGTATGTAAGTGCTAAAAATATTATTTCAGGTTAATGTACACATATCACTTTAGATACTCTAAACTATTATCTGTATAAGAAAATTTTACCATGAAGTAATTAATATACATACAGCACATAGATATAGGGTCCGGCCCAAATAATGCCCCTTTTTATTACAAAATCTTTTATTAAAAAATCATAAGCATGTAAATCTGTAATATAATAATACCACACTCAAGCATACCATATGACATTTTAGGTGAAATGTTCAAATTAAAACTATAAATTATTACATCCATATTATTACCTTACCAACCACAATCAAGCAGGCCTTACTTCTGCCGGAAACTGTGTATGTTTGTGTGTGTGTGACTTACACACATATATATATGTATATGTGTATATATGAAGTTTGTAAGTCCTCATTTATGGTTAGAATCATGTTTATAATTGAATATGTGTTCAATCTAAAAGCAACTTTAGGTTGCTTGCGGGTTCACCCATAAGTCTCTCAGAGATCTCTAGATGAACTTCTGCATTTGAAATGTTTCTGATGGAGGTTGTAACATGCAGGTTGGATACCAGAAAACCAGAGCATTTAACAACAGAGCATGACCAGCAGTGATGCAGGGGCCATGGTCGAGCTCCTTATGGGTGGTTGTTTCATATAGTCTTTAAAACAGTGTACTTTAAAAAGCAGCTTCATGATATACCAGATTAAAGACTAATTGGATGTGAAAATTAAATGCAGAGAACCCTATATATTATTGGGAAAACTGGCAAAATTTGAAAATGAATTGTGGATTAGGCAATAGTATTATATTAATTCTTATTTCCTAACATGACAATTTTCCCAGGATTATATAAAAAAATGTACTTTGGTAAAACTTAATTATTTAAAAGTACAGGGGCATAAGGTATACAACTTATTGTGAACTTGTTAAGGGGGAAATATACATAAATGTATGTATAATATACTTTTGTACATATGTACAAATATTTATATTGTCTGTTTATATAATTTATATAGATATATGTACATATACTTATTTATAAATCTGGTAAACATTTACCTGAGTTCTTGTTACAATTCCTGCAACTTTTCTGTAAGATTGCAATTATATTAAAATTAAAACTTGGGGGAAAGACAGCTTCATGAAACAATTTTATTTTCACCTCAAATCTTAATTTTGCAGGCATTCCTTATTTGTTAGTCCTGTTCTGTTTTCCATATTTGTTGACATTGTACCTACAATTGCCTGATAACATACTTTTAAACCCAGCTGCAAAATGTGCTATAAGTAATGTCAGTGATACAATAAAAAAATATGTATTTCAGCTTGCAAATGAAAGTGATTGGCAGAGAATGTAGACTTTTTAAAGAGATGTGAACATACAATCTTTTCTATCATGTAAAAATCCTTTATTTTTCTCCAACATATAACTAAAACGTGACCTGCAGGCATTTGCTGTCAAAAAGATGTCGGTGTTACACTGTGAATAGCAATGTAGACAGATAGTGACAAGAATGTGTGAAGGTTCCTAAACATGTTATCTGAAACTGAGGTTGGTTTGGGGCTAGATTTTAATATACTTACCCCAGTTATCTTCATTTTCACAGTAACAGTGATGGCAACTGACAGTGTAATTATCTTTCAAGGACTGAATTGGTCTAAGAAATATTCTTCTAGAGTGTCACACACTGTTGATATTAAACTGGTGACATGAGAAACCATATGGAAAAAATCTGGGCATAAGGAAGTTTAGAGGATCTAATCCAAACTAGGTTTTGGCTGATTTACTTCAATTCACTCAAATCTCATTTAATAACATAAAATAACACATGGAAAAAGAAAAGTAAAATGCTATTCTTTGTTCCAGGCTGACTAAATGAAATTACATGCAAGGAAAACAGTTTAAGGATCCCTTACCTGCACCCCACCTTTCATTGATCATTTCATTGTCCCTGCTAGCAGGATAAACAATGTGCTATATCCCTATCTTTCAAACTATGTTTTAAAGCATTTTATAAGCATGAATTTCCTGCAAAGTACTAGCAGAAGTGTGCAATAAAACATATTGTTTTATTTCTTTGATCAATTCCTACCACGCTCTGTTAACTCATTTATCCTGCTAAGAAAATGCATTTTTCTCTTGAACTTATAAAAGAGAGATTTTCACAGCTATCTACTTAAGTGAAATATACTCTTTAATAATTAAGATGCCAAGATAATTCATAGTCTTCCTTTTAAGATACTCTTAAAAGGAAGCTACATATTCTTTCTTATTATGTCTAACGTTTGAAAATCTCACATGAAATCTGAATGAAGCATGATGAATGGGTAGTTTTACACAAACTCTTTCCTGGGCTATGATGAGCAAAGTTCAAATACAGCATGAGTCTGCTGAACCCAGTATCATCAGCCTGGACAAGGTGTAAGTAGGAGCAGAGAAAGAGAGGCACCATCTAGCTTCCGAAGTCTTTGATATAGAAAGGAGGACTAGATATCTAAACTAGGTATCTCTCAGCCTTCTCTGTCATCTCTGACTGATATTGATACCAAGGTCTGAAATGTGCATCTTTCTAATTCTCATTGTTACTATTCAGTCCAGCACTCCACGCTCACCTCGGAATTAGTATTTGTGCACAGTTGTACACATTCATATGTTGGCAGGTCCTATTTGCTTGCTAGTTAGAGCACTGGCAATAAAGGAAGCTTCTGACTCTCTTTTCTGATTTCCTATGCCTGCTATGACTACGTGTTCTACTCAAACTATGCACATTTCTACCCACATGTAATATGCATTATGGTACATTCGCAGTTACTGCCTGTCTCTGACTCTTACTAGCTCCATCCTAATGCACCTATTTCCTTTCATGTCCCTTTCCCAAAATTAATCTGACTCACTGTATTCAATACAATTCCAGATCTTATTTTGATGTCTATCATAGAGATCATTCCCATCAGAGAAGATATAAATAAAATGCTGATTTGACATCAGCCTTACTTTGGAACTAATTTTTAAAGCAATGATTCATTAAGTGCTATCTTAGATAACATCTCAAAGATCTCAGAAAAGTTGCTACCGCTTAAAATGTTAGAAGGAAATTAATAACCTTTATGTACACAAAGTATGATGATGAACTGTAATAAACCTATAATACACACACATATATACATGCATATATAATACTTTCCAGTACTGATTTTCTTTTGTTATGCATTTATAATATTATGGAAAAGAATATTTCAGAATCTCCATGTTTGGATTTAGTTAAAAAGTTATTAGGAGACCTAGAAAGTTTAAGTGCTCATAATCATAGCTGCTGGCAAGAAATGTGGTGGAAAATAGGACTTTTCACACTAACTATATTTGCACATGGGTTTCATTTTCCACATCACATATTTATATGAAGGCTCCACAATGTAAAGGGGTCAGGATCCCATCTGAAACAAAGACAGCTGTGAAGGCCTTGTACAGTTGTTTCATTATGGATAGAGCTAGAAATACACTAATAATTGAGGATGATGGAGGTTGGGGGTAGGGCAGTGATATAATACATAGTAACAGTATATAGTGGATAGTAATAAAGTAGGTAGTAACAATGGAAACAATTATGAAAACATGAAAATTAAATTTTAAAATCTAGGTGGAAAGGGGCACAGGTGGGGAAATGAGGGACATCTGTAAGAGTGTCAAAAATTCAGAAAAGAATTTGTTGTCTGTCTAGAATAAAAATAAATTTTCTATATCCAAAGCTTCATTATGACTATCTCATTTCCAATGGTAAGATAGAGACTGGCCCCTTCCAGGAATAAGTCAGGCCTGATTTTCATACTGACTCAGCATAATCTTGACACACAAAGCAGCAAAGACTTTTCTACCAGGAAAAGTACATGTATCATTGTTGGGAGCTATTAAATAGTCTCTTGTTCAACAGGGGATGTCAAGCAGAGATGCTGCAGTAGCTCAGATAAAACAGCAGTGTGCTTTGTTCTAATCTGAATTCCCTCAGCACCCTCCAGAGTTCACATGGCTTCGGAAGACAAAGCAGCAGCTTCTCACTGCAGTACAGCTTGCCTAATGATAATTACTGATAAATAACTTAGTGTCAAATAACAAAAGTCAAAGGCACTATCTAAAAATTCCTCCCAAACATGTGTTTCTTCTCATTTTATCTCTCATTTTTTCATTGATTCATTCATTCATTTATTTTTTTAAAAAATTTCCACAAAAGATAAGGTGCAATACCCTACTGAGGGCAGATGAGGCCCAAAGGGCAGTGATGTTAGGTAACATGGAAAAGACAGCATTTAATTTAATCTAGTAGTACTGAGTAACACAGAGAATCTCTCACAAAGTCTGAGAAAGAAACCACTCCATTTAGCTAGACTCAGCCCCAAATGTGAGACTGAGCTATAATTAGGCCCAATGATAACCTCACTACAATGTGCCAGCAGATTTCCGAAATCTGAACAAATTTACTGATCCTGGAGAAAAGATATTTTTATCTTCCTGGTTCTCTTTTCACATGTGGTTGGAAAGTGGCAAAGCTTATTGAATAATTCATGCTTATTCCAATTAAATGCATAATAAGAATACACTGGATTTACCAACACTTCGATGAATTAGGGTAGTCAGAGGAAGGAAGAGAAGGTTCTGAGAATGGACCCTGAAGGAAGTCATTGAATTGGTTTTCCTTTAGAACATCCCTTGCCTCCATGTCAGAAGTAGGTACCCCTTGTGGCCCCTAATTCTACTTAAAGTATCACAACATATTTTGTGCCACATTATCTTAGGATTCTTAAGTGTTCTTCTTTTGGGGTAATACTTTAAATCAGAGCTAATTTGGGGTCTTTTAGATTTAGCCATCTTGGAAAAAATAGACTTTGATCATTTAGTTGTTTCCTTGCTGTCTATCCAACCTATTCCCCTTCTGTTTTAAACATAAACCAGATTCACTTAAAGCAGAATAACTTGTCCAAGAATGAAAAAAAAAATACATTGACATGTCCAGAAATACCATGATTAGTCTTGACTGATCAGGTCATTTTTTTAATGATGAAAAGAATAGCTTCCAGCATTGTATTTTTTCTCTTGAATAATTAGCATCATTATCATATCCTGATACCTAAAAGATGAAAGCATTTATTAACTCATCTTACTTAGTATACTAGAATCATATAAATTAATGGTTTTATATTCTTTGTGCTATAGATGAAAGTTATATTGATCAAAGAAATTAAGAGATTCACCCACGTTTCCTCAGATAGTTCACTGGTAGACATGGGAATCAAACTCGGGTCTCCTAATTTTACTGTAATACACAGTCTCACCTTTGACAGGTATTCAGCCAGCTACAAACTAGGGGAACTAGCATAAAGAGTTGTCTTTTTAAACTATAAGAGACTTAGATGGATAGCCAATCATTTCTTCAACCAAAAGTCTTAGAATTTGAAGCAGAACATAACTTGCCTTATGCCTGTGCTGTTTTTACTTTGGATAAATTAAAGCTATTTGGCTTTGAGTACAGTAAACTATCACATCCCTCTAACTTCCAAGCCATGAATCATTTGAAAAATATTTGTAACAGTCAGATATGGATTTAAATATTAGCTTTCTTATTGCGAAAACTAAACTTGAGACTGCTGCTTAGATACAAGTTCAAATGTCCTTCTAAACAATGACTCCATATTTATACCTTGATACTAACAGGTGCTGAGAACTGCATTTGCAGGACAGATAATTAAGCAGAGGACTTCATAAAAAATTTGATCTGCCTTACCCCTTATCAAGCACTGTGAGTCCAACAGGAGTGACTGAATATGAAAAGTGGCCCTTAAAACATTGATTTCACTCAACAAAGGAACAGGGATCTATGGATATCAGCCTCTTGCCATTAAACTAATCATTTCTCCTCCAGGAAGTGAAGGCAGAGAATGGTTGTAATAATTCAACTCATCCCTAATTCTTCCAAGAGTTTGCAGAAGTTCTCATTTTATGGGGTGGCAAGAATGTGGGAAATGAATGAGAAGATGGACTAGATTGCTTCTCCACAAATAAAAATAGGCTTTTATCTTAAATAAGATTGCTGTTTTCAACGTTTTAACTAAAAAGTAACTACAAGGTTTTTTTTTTTTACATTTTTTATTGTTGTTCAGGTGCAGTTGTCTCCATTTCCCTCCCCACCCCAGCCATCCCCACTTCCCACCCTTGATCCTACCCACCTTTGGCTTTGTCCATGTGTCCTTTATACATGTCCCTGACAACCCTTTTTTACTCAATTAAAATCTGCAGGGTACATTTAGTGATCTTATCCCCAAAAAAGATTTAATTAGGACTATTATTTAAAAGTTTTATTCATTATTGCTACCAAATAGTTCTAAGCTCTGATCCCCATCCATATGTAACAGTCCATTTGAGAATATTTAGTGCATTACACCAAAGGAAAAATGCATTCTGCTATAACATATGGAATGGTTTACCTAGAGCATCGGAAATTATTTGTAATAATTCAACAAGATCTTGATTTTTGATAGTCACTTAAACCAACCTTTTCTTATAGATGAATGAATGAATGGATGGATGGATGAATAAATAAATAAATAAATAAATAAATAAATAAATAAATAAATAAATAAAAATGCCATAAGGTCTTTAGTAACTTTATTTTTGTAGGAAAGAATTCCAGGCCCAGAGTTACAATTCACTGGGCTGCCTGAAGACTGCCTTCCTAACCAAAACTACTTGAGCTTGCCAGAGCAACATATTTCTTATGGCCTTTCCAGATTTTGGTGAGACCCTAAGAGATGAGAGAAAATTTTTTAAAAATGGCACACCATACCGAAATTACCCAAAATGCTCCTTTCATCAAGATGCAAGTAAGGAGAAACTCCAGCAACTTTGTAAATATTTTAGTGACTGTTTTCTGTCAGCCAGGATGGAAAAACATAGAAATGTCTTATGATTTTAGTGCAAAAAGGAAGGTGCTGGGGTGGCAGGGCCCACACATTGGTATTTAGGCAGCTGAGGCACAGTGGCATGGAGAGCAAGTGCAGTGCATAGCAGATTAGAAGGCTAATTGGAATAGAGTGACCCACTGCCATCTTCAGTCATGGTGAAGGGATCATAAGGTCTCTAGACCCAAAATACATGGGCAGCCAATAATGGTCTTGCTTGCTTTGGGTCAGGATCTAATGAACTTCAGCTGATACAGTAGTAGAATAACTGAGCATCTGACTTGATATGTGATTCTTCTCATCTTTTTATATCTTAATCCAGCTCATCACATAGAATTGCATGAGATATTTAAATATAGCTTGCTTAGTGTCTAGCATTAATGGGTAGGCAAACATTAAATGAGTACTATATAAGACCATTCCAATTAAAAGTGCTTTCTGAATGGTTGCTTGTGTGAGGGAGAAGAAGGCTCCTATACAACATGGCTGGTGATGGAGCAAAGAGGAAAATGTCCTGGGCTGTCCAAGAATGGTATTCTGCTGGAGCTCAGTAAGACAAACTCTAAACAAAGTGTCTCAGAGAGCAGGAGATGCTCTAATAACAGCTGTGCCAAATTAAACCCAATTGCTCTTCCATGCTCTCTGCAATCCATCATGAGCTTGGAAAGATAAAATCTGAGACCGTTTAGAGTGCTCTCCATAGTAAACATGTCTGACAACTGGGGCTAGATATCCTATTGGCTTTTTTGCTTAGTTCATAGAATGTCTGACTTGGCTGGTAGGGTCTCCGGCAACCATGGGTTTTTAAAGTTCTGGTTTAGAGATAACCCAAGGGCCAATGCAAGTTTCCTAAGTCTGTGTGGCAGGGAAAGCCCAAAGATCAAACTTAGATTACATTTCTTTTCTTTGGGTTTTATGTTTACTGTTTCTTCTTATTGTGTTAAAAACCAAATGGAATGTTCTTTTTGTTTTTTCCCCTCCCTGTGTATCTGAAGCATAGCTATTTTTCTCCATGCCATGTCTCAGTAATAGAATCAAAAGCTCTAACACTACTACCTGATCAAAAATTGAAGACAAAGAAGTATGAGTGTTAACTTGTATCTTATTGTTCTAACTGTATTTTAGAGCATTGGGCTGATTTTTACTAAACAGAATTGTACCTAAGGAAATCTGAATTAATATTTGAAGACTTTCAATATTTGCTTACTTAAAATAGAGTGCCCTGTTGAATTTAATTTTTGAATGAAAAAAAAAGTAGAGAAGTAAATTATTTACTATTTTTATTCTAAAAATAAAATTATAGTAAATGAATCAGCACCTATGATTTATATATGAATTTTATGTTGCTGCCAGTTTCTCTTTACTCATAATTCTTTGACTGATTAATCCATGCCTGTATGATTATTCAGAGCTTGCCCTACTTGCAGTGGGCAAGCTTGAAAGCCAAGCTGCTATGAGTTTTAGATGGTGAAATTGAAATTCATGGGATAAATCCTAAACAGTAAATAAAGTAGGACTCTCTATATATGGGCAAGTGTTTTCCCATTTTTTCTGACAAGCAACAGTGTCACAGTGTGATCTGAACTCAGGTTCACCCTTTGTAGCAAATCTTACCAACCAAGACAGAGAGGTCAGGGCAGAATGAAGGTCCACTGACAAGACACAAACTGCCCGATATACTCAGTTTATATGTCCTTAATAAGAAAACTTTAACACCATGAAAAACAGAAACAAGGACAGTGATTCTTTTTGGTAATATCTCCTGAATGCTTCTATTATATTTTAAAAGATGAATAGTAAGCATATTTAGCCATGTGCACTGCATTGTAATGTAGACGAAATACATTGTAATGTAGAAGTTCAAATAGGTGTCTTCCAATATTTTTAACATTGAAGAACCTCATGACTATAAATAGCACATGCTATCTAACCCAAAATATTTTAGAAAGTAGTAGACTGATTGCGGGTTACCAATAACTGGACACCATAAGTATCCTGAGGTTATTTTATCACTGGGTAAATAGCTTTAGCTTAAGCAAAGTTTTTAGGAAAAAATAAGCCAGATGTCTTAGTATAAATCAAGAGACCCATGATTCTTTAAGTGAACACAGTGCCCAAATCCATCATTTATATTGGAGTAACCAGCATTCCAGAAACACGTATTACAAGTGAGCAAGCCTCCAGCACAACCCTGTATTCTGAGAAGCCAGAAGGTTTAATCCCCAAATAGATTAAACTAGACAGATGGGTAAAACTGTTTACAATGTTCCCAGAATGGTTGTTTTTGTGATATGCCTCAAAGAAGACCCAGATGCATATGACCCACTTAATTTTCCTTCTCTAAGCCTCTCCGCTTCACTGAGCCAAGCATGGATCAGAAGTAGGTTTGAGTAAGTCAGGAATGCATGAGTTCCAGAGAGCCCTGTTTATGACCTGAGAGAGATAAAGATCAGGACAATGAATCCGAGTAAACTACCTTCAAACCAAATAAACATGTTCTTCATTTGAAGGTTATGCCAAGCTATAAATGTCACACACTTTCAATTACAGTTAATTTACTGTTATTTCTAATGTCAAATTTTCTTGATAGGCGGGATACGCTCAGAGTATAAATTTGAAAATTCATTGTCCCAACTGTCGACCTCTTACCTATTCCTCCAGACTTTCAGTGATCTGTTTTGGACTAGCAGAGGGCAGAACCAATCCATCACTTCCCATGATCAAGAGTTACAGTATGTGCCTTTTTTATTTTCCTGGAAAATGCTAGATCATTGTGAAAGTATGGCTTTAAAAGTATATTGAACTCTACTGATAAAACCATAAACTAGTTGCAAGAAGAAGAAATTCAAATGAAAACATTTGGTTCAAATAATCTATAAGCTTGGCAATTTTAAAATCACATTCATACCCCTTCATCTCCCTATTCCAAAAGAGGAACAGGAGTGGATGGAATTAGGGCTCTGATGTGGGAGTAGATAGGGAAGAGAGGAGAGCCTCTCTATTCAGGACTATGGATGGTGGAGGGGAATCTGAAAGTCTCCGAGTTTGTGAGCTCCCACCCTTTGCTGTCTCTCATTTCTTTCTCACCTGACCACCAGAGCCCACTCCACACACTCCCTCCTTCCCCTTTGATACACATACTGAGACTCCTTTACACTCCCTGTCTTTGGGGATTTGCTATAAACTAACCATGAACATCAGGAATAACTTAAATTCCAGGGGCATAAATGTAGCTTCTGCATTTTTGTGGCAGTTCTCTAAGAAGCAAGAATTCTCTCCCTTGAAGATTTATATAGTTTGAAATGAATGAAAGCCAAGGAGTCTATGAGCATGGACACGATGTTCACAGGATAAGTATGTATGTGGCTATTTATTCACATCAAGGCTAAAAAGCTAAAGTCATTTCCTTCCAAACAAAGGTCTTTTAGGACATTTTTATTCAGCATTCAGAATTTAAACTCATGCCTTCTTTATGGCCGATCTTACTATCTCAGCTCCATTTAACCTTCTTACCCTTTGTCACATTTCCAAAAGAAAACAAATTCAACATACAAAACTGCATACAAATAGTTAGAATCAATTTTATTAAACCATTCCAACAAATAACTCTGCTAAACGTACCAGTTATATAATGTTTTGTTTAAGAAAATGAATATTGTGTAGTTTGTTATTTGTTTGTTTTTTCTTTGTCTCAGCAGGTGGGACTACCATGATTTATAGGTTTGACTGTTAAAAATGAAATACTTGATAGAAAAATTAACATATTATATTAAATTTTCATCTTAGTTGAAACACACTCATATTTACAAGACTATAAATAATCTATAAATAATCTAGCTATCCTTAAGTAACATATTTTGGATTTACCTTTTTAATGAACAAATAATTCTTTTAGACCTATGTGGGCAGAGGGAAGTGTAATATAGAACAACCTTGGCAAAACTTCATTTCTTCTTTCAGCATCGTCTTGGAATGAATTCCTTTCTCTTTACCTTCACCCTTCAACTCTTTGCTCCTCCTGTGGACCCTGACAGAGAGAGCTGTGCTGTTCAGGTCCCTGGGCATTGTCGGCACTGTGTCCCCCACCCCACTGCTGATATCCAATAAGTACTGAGTCACATGCATTTTACCTCCCAAATCTCTTCCCTGCCCAGCCATATCTCCACGTCTTCACTACCACCAGAAGATTTGGGACCGCCATTGTCTTGCATGTGGCTTAGAGCACTGCTCTCTAATTAATTTTTCCTGTGCTGCTAGCTCTGATACAATCTTTGTAATGACTGCAGAATGGGCATGTGAAAGGCTAAACTGATTTTGTCCCTCTACTGGTTAAAGCTTCTTATTGGCTCCTGCTACTCCAAGACAAAACCCCTACTCTTCAACACAGTGTTCAAAACCATTGTCCAGCTCTCTATCTCTCATTTTATCAGGTTCATTCTGGTCACATTGATAATTTTTTCAGTTTCTTGAGTATAACTCATTTTTAAAAAAATATCTCTTTTACTCAATAAATACTTCTGAAATGTCCATTGTGTTCCAGGTTTTGCATTAAATGTTGAGAAACAGGGGTGAACAAAGACAGTCTTTCTGACCCTACCATACATTCCTACAGTATTGCAGCTTCCTCTATCATTTCAGGCCCTAAACTGTATTATAATTGACTGATTGTTGTCCATATCAACACTAGAGTCTAAACTCTAGATTGGAGGGGGTATGTTATGTTTATTTTGCTCATTTTTATGTTCTCTGCCCCTAGCAGAAAGCCAGGCACATTTCATCAATAACATATTTTATAAAATAATTTAACTCTGCTATTTATACCATAAATCTACAGGTTGCCTATTAAAAGAAGGGTGATATGGTTAGATCAAAATGGATCATTTTTTACGTATCAATGCAGAACCAATTTTTAACAAAGTGTAATAGTACTTTGGGGGGAACTTTTAGAATCTTTGTAACAGTTTCCCCAAAAATAGACCCTGAGAAAAAGACTTGGGTATAGTTAGTTTACTTGAGAAGTGATTCCAGAAAGTACAAGGGAGGTAGTAGGAAACAAGGTAGAGAAAAGAAAAAACTCAATAAAAACACGGTTACCAGGGTGGGTTACAGGGGCTCAGATTGCATCCAAGGAAGCACATAGGATGCTCCTCAAATGGTACCAGTGAGAAACTAAGATATAAGGTATTTTTCACTGATTCCTGACCCTCGTTGGTTAAGGGGTGCCCTTGGAGGCATTTAATTTTTGTTGCTTCTAGGCTGCCCTTCACTGGGACTGGGGAAAACTTCCAGGGCACTAGAGAAGTCCCTGAAAAAGGGAGTAGGGAAATGGACATATTTGAGAAGGAAAGCTGTCTGCATACAGGGGACTCTCCCCTGTGGCTGCAGGCAGACTTGGAGGGGTCGAGGGCTAACAGAACAGGCAGTATCAGCATCAGCTACAGCACAGTTTGATACACACATTTAATAAAAATGTAAAAATCTGGAGTGCCCCCCCTTTTACCAGTATCCACTTACTAGAAGATTAGAGTATCAGTGAATAATAAGACATATCTAAGACACCAGAATTGCCTGAAGATTAGAATCACAGGTAGGCGACCACAAAAGGGCCCTGAAGATTCAAACGTTTCAGAGTGGTCTGGAAAGCTAAGGAAAGATTATGAGCATCCACACTAGTTTACAAGTTGTCAACACAACAATTCAAGGATTATGACAAAGGTCCAGATCATGCTTCTGGCAAGCGAGTGATATTTCTTTAACTGTGTTCCAAGAAAGAGAAGAACTTCTATTAAATTACAGTGGGAGGAAAACACATGCTCCTACTCCATATACTTACTAAACCTTCTGTAAGTCTGATAAATTAATAAATATGCATTAGAAAATAAGTGATAGTTTTCCTCGAACAAAAATTATACATGCATTGCAAGAACCAGAAAATTTTGTCTCCTTTTTGAAAGTAATAAATGCTTATTTATTTATATATACATCATAAATAAAAATATTTTTATTTTTATAAAATATTGATCACACAGGAAGGAAATATTCTTGTATGTAAAACAATGCAATGTAAATGGAGATTTAAGACAGTTGTCTGTGGAAGACAAGCTTAAAAATACCAAGATACACAAAATGTGAGGTTTTAAGTACATATTTTCCTCTCCACTCCCTTCTGAAAGTTCACTAAAGTGATGACACAGTAATGATGATAAATGAAAACACACAGGAACAGAGAATGGAAAGTGAGGCTACAAAAGACAAGAAAGCCAATATTTTTCTTAAATGTATGGGATGAGAAGTATAAGAGTGAGAAATAGAAACTAAAATGTAAGAGCTTGCAAAGACGGTAACTACATAACAAGAAGCCAGTGACTGTTGTCAGAGAACACTAAAGAAGATGCAGATGTTCCCCTTGCACCAGTGCACAAAGGGACAAAGTTTGGGGCTAAAAAGAGAGGCTTGGTTAAAAGTTTATATATGGAGCAGCTGGACATCCTTAAGCCCTTGACTGCCCTGCATTTCCTGAGCTGCTCTCCTTCCTCAAACCTACCCTGGCAGGAGACAGGGAATATTCATCTCTGCTAGGATTAGAAGGTCACAAGTTTGTAATCATCAATATAATAATCAATTTGGTGAGACACATCAGGATATGCTGAAACTATAGGATAAAAATTTTCCAGAGGATGAAAAACCAGACTATTTACACTATCTGAAAGTGTCATTTCTTGGATTATTTAAAAATTATTAAAGAAAAATACACCTATAAAATAAAAAATATATAGAATGGATACCACCATCACAAAAAAAGTAGACTACTAGATGACATGAACCACCAGATGTAATGTACTGGGAAAAATAATATCAACTATAAATATTCTTATAAAAATTATAATCTGAATTTAATTTTGAAAAAATAAGAAAATTCAAAATGTGGAACTTTCCAAAAATAATGTGTTTTGATGCCTTAAACAATGTCAATTTCACTGAACACACAGGAAAAGATGGGGACCTTTTTCTAGGTTATAGGAGAATAAAGAGATCTGACACCTAAATGTGAGGCATTGGATACTATATTAACAAAAACAATAACAAAAACAGAACACACCTTTGGGACAACTAGAGAAATAGAAATATGAGCTATATGTTGGATCGTATTAGTGCCGAGTTTCTTGAGTATGATAATGCTCTTGTTGTTATATTTAAAAAATCATTTTTCTTAGAAGATATATTTTGCAGTATTTATGAATGATGTGTCAGTATCTCCTGCTTCATGTTTAATTTCAGAAAGTTCTGCAAATATATTTATACATAGATAGATATGCAGTACATACTCTTGATATGCTTGTACACAACAAGTTAACAGACGATACATGGTTTGAGTTAATATAGTCCCTGACTGTGAAAAGAACATCCCCGCATGTGCTAACCTGGTGATTTAGTAAGATTCAATGGGAAGCTGCTTGGATTATATGGGATGATCACTGGGACTGAGGCAGACACAAGAAAGATGAGCTCCTTCTAGGAGGATCTGGGGAATTGTGACAGCAATGCCAATGCTTCCCTTTACCTACTGGAGATGAGACTTTGGGAGCAAAATAAAATCTTAGTCTACGTTCAATTCCATTACCCAAACAATTAGAGAATACTTAGTGAGGTACCCAGTGTTTAAGAGATGATTGGTATGTGTGTGGAATGCAGCCTAATATGTAAATTAAAACCTAAGCTAGGAGTGAAAGATTGGAGTGGATTGGCTTCCAAATTCATGTAATTAAGACCTTCTCCCTATATTTGTGTAAATCACATGCTTTATTGAGGAAAAGATATTGTCAGCCAGCCAGATTTTCTAGTGCTATTTCTGTTTCAGTCTCCATCTAACAGCAAAACTTACAGAACAAATATAGTTTAAAACAGAAAGGTAAAAACTAAAAATTAGTTCATTTCTAAAAAATAAAATTGTTTTTTATTGATACCCTTTGATAGTCTCAGTTATTCACTAGTCAAATATTGGTTTATTTCAGTTCTCATTGTTGCAGAACAAATTAATCTAAAATTTAGCATTTTATATGCTCATAATTTCTAGGGTCATGGATTCAGGAAAGGCTTGGCTGAGAAGTTTTTGCCTGAGATTCTCAAGAGGGTAAAATTAAATATAGTTGGGGTTGAACTCATCTGAAGTCTTGACTAGTTTGTGATACCAAGAAGTATGAATCCCATCACTAACAGTTGATGCCAGCTGTTGGTTGGGAGCTGAACTGTACTGTTGGCCAAAGTATCTATATATGTCCTCTCTTGCAATGGTGGTCTCAGGGTAGTACTATTTTTTACATGGTGGCTTGCTCCCCCCCATATACAAAAACCCATGAGAACCAAGTAGAAGATACATAGCATTTACTGACCCTGATTTGGAAATTTTACATTATTTTTGCTAATTCTATTAGTAAAAATCACATCACTAAGGTTAACCCAGATTCAAGGGAAGGCAATGTAGACTCCCTTTCAAATGGTGGAGTGTTAAAGAGTTAATAATATGTTTTAAAACCACTATGTTTCAATTGTGGAGTTTTAAACATTTTTTATTAGAACTCTAATAATGTAAGCTTTTACTAGATGAATCAGAATAGATAAAATTTAAATTAAATTTACATAATTAGATAACAAGGTAAAGCTAAGTTCGAGACTATCTCCATATATTAAGTATTGAACAATCAGGTAAAAGGGCGGGTAGATGAATGGATGGTGAATGGATGTAGGGGTGGATGGATGTGTGGAGGCATGGACGGATGAACAAATGGGTGAATGGACAGATCAAAAAATCAGAGGATGGGTATACATAGGGAAGGAAAAAGAACTACTTGTATGAATAGTATGTGGCTACTTCCAACCCTGAGGCTTGATTGCAAACATCAATACTGGGGTTGCAAACATCTTTTAGAGGTGCTTATACAAAAAGCACCTAAAGATGTTCATTCAGAAGCAATTACTACATAGGGTGAAACCAGAGTAGAGAGAAGGTTCTGACATGAAAAATGTTTAATAGTCATAATAAGGAAGTGAAGATTTACACAGGAGAAACTTCACTGGATCAACACAGAAGTCCATCTGTCTTGGCCAGCTGCTCAATTCTGCTACAGCCTTGGTAGCACAATGTCAGCTCATGGCAGGAGACAGATTGTCCTCTGAAAATGAGAATCAAAAAATTTGGCATAGAACAATTAGATGATTTATTCCATTCTACAAATTTGCAATCACATTACATGTGTTCTTTAGTTTTCTCAGCCAGGGAAATTACTAGGTTACAGAACCAGACTGAGATAAGTACTAAGACAATGGGAGGTAATATGAGAGGTACTATTCCAGTTATTTAAAAATCTAAAGGCTACAACTGAGCTAGTCCTCCAGTTACAACATATGGCTTAGAGACATGATCCCTCATTACAAAAATGAAATAGAACTTGTCATCATGGACAGACTGTTAGGAGCAAAAAATGATGGCAATGGGCATATTATGAGATAAGAACAGCTAGTTCTGTTATGTTTGGAGTGCTCTAAAAGCTGCACTAGCATTTGTTTTGCTCCCTGGATTGGTTCCATCTGTCTAGTACTGCTGAGAATATTTTGACAGTGGAAATTCATGAGAAGAGGCAAGCTCCACCATGTAGTGACATTTATTAGAATATCCACGATGGAAGGAGGAAGGATCTGAGACATTGGTTTAAGAGAACTGAAACCAAACTATCACGGAGGTCACACTAATGGGATTTAAATAGACCTTTGAGAGTTGAGACCTTGATATCAGTTGCTGGGGTTTGAGATTGAGGAGAGATTCTTTCCTTGCTTTTGACTCAACAGAAAGCTGTCAAGATAGCTGACAGGTGAGATCATTGTTAGCTCTCTGGTTCACTAATTAAAGGAGACGGGGAGTAATAGGGACATTAATTTTGTTCACTCACCTGAATCTCCTTTGGAAAAGGGAATTCCTTTTGAATCTTAAAAGAGATCAATTCACTGCTTGGCATGCACCCAGGTAAGTATGAAAAATATGCCTTCAGGCTGAGTGATATATGAATCAGATGTCTAGCTTCATATGGTAAAATAGTGATGTTACTGTTTAATTGCTCTGGGAGATAGAAAAGTCATCTAAAGCTGAGGGAGGAACCAGTGAAGAAATGGCATCAAAAGAAATCATATTTTAAAATATGAGGAAGTAAAAGGGAAGACCAAAAGCTTCTGCACTTCACTCATCTTTGCATTGATGTGCTTTATGTGTCTATTTCAATATTTCTAACACTTTCTTTTAAGTGAAACTGAATTCTTTGTTCTTAGGAGGTTTCCTGCAGGATAAAACAAGCTCATTGTTAACCCATTCCCAATTTCAGCTTAAATGTAGAGATTCCTTAAAATCAAAACTGCCCAGGTTATCATTCAGGCTCTAAAAATTAATAGCTATGGAACTCTGTTTTCTCATGCAGACAATGCAAGTATTGTGAGAGAGTTCATGAGGTTGAGAGGATTAAAGGAGAAAGTCCACATATCCCACTTAACACACAGTGCCTGGCACATGGTTAAAGTTCAAGAAGTATTAGCTACCATTATGTTTTACCACAGTCAAATAGAGTCCCTCATTTCCATTATAAATACTGTTCAAATACAGGCAAAAGATGGGTTTGGTCAAAGACTGGATGGGAACAGGGTACATTTGAATATGTCATATTCTGCCCGCTCCTCATCATGGCATTCCCTCCTCTACACTCGGCACATGTCTATCACACAGACTTCAAGTGGAAGGGATTATTCTGATGTAGTTTCAATTTCTGGGATGTACTACCAGTTAGGTTTTTTTTTCTCTTGAAAACATAGTAAGTCCAGGGATTTATTAAATCGAAGGGTAAAAAATGGCAAAATGTATCTCCAAGCTGAGTTGTAAATTCTCTGTCCCTTGAGTACCAAACTCTGTCCTCTGGTCACAAGACTTTTAGGAAATACAATAAAACAAGAATCATTTCCAATACTATATATGGTTAAAATGGAAAAGAAAGAAAATTAGAAATTTTAAATGTGACCCCATAATTCCAAAGAGGCCCATTTCTCATTCTCACTGAGTTAACAGCCTCACTCCAATTACTGAGTGTGCAGTGTCTGTTTTCTGTGGGCCACTATCAACAAATGGCTTATTTTGAGCGGGAAAAAATATCATTAAGAAACAAAGAGAAATTAGGAATATGTAGGAAATTAAATATGTTCTTGGGATTACAACTGATGATCAAGGAGTTGCAAACCAGTGATCTGTAGCTTAATATTTTGCCTGCAGCCAATACCCACTGTTTTAAGGAAACCTTAATATTAAAAGAGCTGTTCTCACACCATGCAATTTATTTGTCTTTCTGTCTTGCCAGCACCTCTGCCAAACATCATAATTTGCCCAGAATCCTGAATGAACAAAAAATATTCATTTTCTCCACGGAGAAAACATCCTTTGATTGAATTGTCCCCTCGTATCCCAGTCACTGTAATATGTGCTACATTTCAGAGATGTGAAATGGAGTTGAGTCTACTTGAAAGCAGAATATAAATTAGCTTCTAAATGAAAACGGTTAGAAGAAAAGCATTTTCAAATGACAGCCAAACTCTATCAGCTCCTAATGTACTCGAGGCCTCTCTGAGGAATGCAGCATGAAAATGAAGGCATATACGCCCAGAATGTGACCCCAGCAATGCTCAGCAGGCTGAGGAATTTCCCTGGAGGACTGGGGGGTTGGGGTTAGGCTGAAAGTCAAAGGATAAAAGCTAGATATGCTTCCTGTATAAGCTATCTTTATGGTTGACTTTTTAAAGCTATATCTCTATCATTTTATCTAACAATAATTAAATAAACTTTTAAAAAAGAAAAAAACAATAAAAAAACAAGCAACCTAATGAAATATATCTGTGTGCTAAGTTTCATTAGAAATGCTCACATGCCCACAGAAGCTGGTTAAGTAGAAGAGGATTTTTGGACATCCAGAGGTTGTCAAGCTGTCCAAAATTGTATGAATGTAGTCATGACCAAATCACAGTAGGCTCTTGGACACAAGACTGACTCTATTCACATATAAGGACAATGCCAGGAAATCTAATCTTGGATGGCTCCTCTGCTGCTTAAAACAAATTAGTCTTGCACACATCTCCATGGCACAATTCAGAGAACACATTGAAGATTGTAATCAGCTCTCTTCAAACTAGCTATTAAATCAGTGAGAACCTATTCAAAACAGTTGGGGATACTTCTTGCTACTGGCAAGAGAGTCTATATTTTTGAGATAAGAGTTTAGGTTATTTCTTTTAGCTCAGTCTGTGGCTGAATAAGAATTACTAAACCTTTCTATTATGCTGCTACCGTCGATGGCTCAGGCAGTTACTATAGCAAACTATATGACTTCAGGGACAGAATCAATACTAAGGCAAAATGTCTACTCCCCAGAATGTAGATGATGGGAGGTGACTGGCCTATGGAGCAGTAGTAGGCACAATGGTATCCTCACCTCTTTGCCCTCTCTGTATCCACAACCTTTCTGACAGGCCTTGGCAGTACTCTCCCACTGTGGAGAGGGTGACCTCCCCTGCCCTTGAGATGGTGCTTAACCATGTGACTTGATTTGGCCAATAAGATGATAGCAGATGTGATGCAAACAGATTCTTTGAGTCATTGGACTTGCTCAGTCTTGTAACTTTGCCATAACCATGAGATGAATATGCCCGACAGGCTGCTTATCCCAGAAGGAGGATAAAAGACAGATGGATCAGATCTAGTTGACCTAGCCAAGTCTACCCTATATCGGCCAATAGCCATTTGACTCCCAGAGGCACAAGCAAGCATAGCTGAGACTAGCAGAGCCACTCAGCTAGAACTGCTATCCTATCAATTTCTATGCCAAGTAAGTGCTGAGTCTTCTTAGGGTCCTATCTTGGGCAGGGAGTGCTTATTATTTTAAGCCACTTCTTAAAATTGTGGCAGTAGAATACTAAGGTTTTTTGTTTTGTTTTGTTTTTTAAGTTTTAGTTAACTACCTGGAGGAAACCACTTTTAAGTTTCCATTTTCACCAGCAGGATGTCCCATCATTCCACTCACATGACTTGAAAGTCAAGGAAATGACATTCCTGGCAGCAGAGGCATAGGCCTTCAATGGCTGTGGCATTGAAAACTTGAATGCCTGCCTGAGATACCACTAAAAAAATAGTATCTAAACTTTATTGAGAGACTGCAATACTTTTTGCAGTAAATGTTATAATCCTTAGTATTAGCTACAACCTTATAAGTGGGGCATTATGATCAATTTTGTTTGAAGAGGTGAGAAAAATGATACTCAGAAAAACAAAGTGACTTGCTCAGGAACCTACCACTAATATATTTGAACCTGGGTTTAATTGAGTCAAACTAAAATTCAAAATCCTATGCCACACTTTCTCTAATCATATTAAAACCCAAAACAAAGGATTTTAGTATCAAGCAGTATTATATAAACAGTTGTAGAAATCTATAGAAAGGAATGAAAATTTCAGTCAGTTTTTAAGAGATCAAAATCATAAATCTAGTCTTAACTGGTGCATCTCAGTTTTGGACATTGTCCTGCAAAGCAAAAGTCCACCAGTTCAATTCCCAGTCATGGTACAGGCCTGGGTCGCGGGTTTGGTCTCCAGCTGGGGTGCATGCAAGTGGCAACCAATCCTCTCACATTGAAGCTACTCTCTCTCTCTCTTTCTCCCTCCCTTCCTTTGTCTCTAAAAAATAAATAAATAAAATCTTTAAAAATTCTCTAAATCTATGCATGTCCATATTTATCACATTTCAGGGCAAAACAGGAACATCAACTCAAAATCCAATCTGGAAGGAGGTGATCTTCAGCATTTCCCAGATCCTGCCCTTGAGTCAGCAGGCTGTACTTAGAAGAATCATTTTCTCTGATTTAAAGACTTAAATCACAAAGAAAATGGGCATGTCCCTCAAGTGAACTCCAGTCACAAGTCCTGAGCACACAAATGGAGCTGGTGTTATTCATGAAGCATGATTAAGATCCCAGCCAAGGGAAAGGCAAAGGTCAAGATCCCTATTTTTTAAGAAATCACTCGGCTGTTTGATGAAGCTTACAATAATAAATATTGTGAAACCAGTGCTTCTGTGGAAAGCATGTTGAAGAACAGATGTTAGAGTACTCAAAATCAGTCAAGTGCTTAAAATGGTAGAGTTCTAACAGGACATTTGTATTCTGTCCTTTCAATCCTTCTTTTATTTTTTATGTTTTAATTATATTTTATTGATTATGCTATTGCAGTTTTTCCAATTTTCCCCCTTTGCCCCCCTCCAACCAGCATATCCCACACCCTCAGGGAATCCCCCCACCCTTGTTCATATCCCTAGGTCATGTGTTTAAGTTCTTTGGCTACTCCCTTTTCTATACAGTACTTTGCATTCCCCTGGCTATTCTGTAACTACATACTTGTACTTATTAATCCCCTCACCTCTCACTCATTTTCCTACCCCTACACTCCCATCTCTTTATCTTAAACCCTTAGTATTTTAATTATGATGTGTCCTGGAGTGGGCCTTTTTGGGTCCATCTTGTTCGGGACTCTCTGTGTTCCCTGGACCTGCCTGTCTATTTCCTTAACCAAATTAGGGAAGTTTTCTTTCATTATATTTTCAAATAGATTTCCAATTTCTTGCTTTTTCTCTTCTCCTTCTGGCACCCCTATGAGGTGAATGTTGGATTTCTTGAAGTTAGCAATTCATATTTGAAGGACCATTGAAGTCTTACCTCCTTCTAGAGCACTTCCTCAATTATATGATCATCCCTATTAGCCCCTCTTCACTCTATATAGCCATGGCAAGTATGGCAACATCTCTCCATCATTTCTACTTTCTTAAAAGGTTTCTTAATGAGTCCATGTGAGTGCACAGGGCTCTCAGATCTCTAGTAAATTGGTGATGATGATTTTAACTGTATCTATGATTTAAGAAATTTTTCTATATGTCCACTCTCTTTACCATCATTAAGCTCACAATGACCTTACAAAGCAGCTTCTCTTGTCATTCCCAAGTTATAAAGAAGAAACAGAGGCTTACAAAGGTCACAAAACTTATGAAAGGTCACACAGCCAGAATAGCTGGGTGGGATTTGAAGATAGTCAATCAGACTCCAATAATCTTGACTTTTAACTCTCACAGAAGACACCCTCTGATATGCATTTTTTGGGCATAAAGCCAAGGTACCTGGCACATTGGAAGGCACAGAACAGGTCCTTATCTGCGTAAATTATACCGATCACAACCTCAAAGTTTTCTAACGATTACCCGATACACTTACCTAACTATAGTGCTCATACAACTGAAAGAAAAGACTAAACACCCAAGTTAGGTTCATTTACTAGCATCACTTGGTCTTCTTAACAAATACAACGTGACACAGAGGGGCAGGGAGACCATTATACATAAAGGTCCATATACTACATGCAAATATGGGTTATAGAGATTATTTCAAAGCCTATGCCCAGAATACTTAAACAACAGCCATTGAGCAACTGGATTTATTTAGCACCTACCATGTATGAGATATTATGTTGGGCAATAAAGAATTATATATATGAGAAAAATAAGTGTTTTCTCAGAATTGTTTTCCTTACATTCAGAAAACTTGTTAAACAGTAATGAAATCAGGAATTGGTTAAATGTTCTGAAGAAAGCTATTAGGTAAAACCTCAATATCACACAGATGCTGCTTTTGGACATGTGAAATCAAAATATTCTGAACAAAATCAAAGACTCAGTTCTTTTCACCACGTTTGGGCTGCTTGCCCATTAGTCAAAACTTATCATATGGATGCCAAGTTATTGAAATTTACCTGGAAAGCCTCTCCTATATTTGTCTACTTGGCTCTTTCCTTTTGATTTTTCAAATTTACACTTAATATCCAAGTTTTTCTTCTTATGCTAGTATAATTTAAATAAATTTATATTAAATAAAGAGAAATAAGAGATTATAATAGGCAGTACACCCAAACTTCTCTTTTTAAAAGGCACTAGTTTCTATGTTCCAAACTCATAAGTCTAGTTCTGTAAAAAAGAAATCATCACTTCACACCTGTCAGAATGATTATTATCAATAAATCAACAAACAAGTTTTGCTGAGGATGTGGAGAAAGGGGAACCCCAGTACACTTTTGGTGAAACTGTAAATTCATGCAGCCTGTGGAGAATAGTATGGAGGTGCTTTAAAAAGTTTTAAAACATAGCACTGGCTGGTGTAGCTCAGTGGATTGAGCATGGGCTGTGAACCAAAGGGTCACCGGTTCAATTACCAGTCAGGGCACACGCCTGGGTTGAGGGCCAGGTCTCCAATGAGGGCCATGTGAGAAGAAACCATACATTGATGTTCCTCGCCCTCTCTTTTTCCCTCCCTTCCCCTCTCTCTAAAAATAAATAAAATAAAAATAAAACATTAAAAATGTTTAAAAAAATAGAATTACGATATGACTGAGCAATTCCACTTCTGGGTATTTATCTGAAGAAATCCAAAATATTAATTTGAAAAAATATATGCACCTCTATGTCTACTGTAGCATTATTTTCAATAGCCAAGATATGAAAGCAACCTAAGTATCCATCAATAAATGAATTAATAAAGATATTATACATATATACAATGAAATATTGCTCAGCTAAAAAATAGAATGAAATTTTACCATCTATGACAACATGGATGGACAGAGAGAGTACTATATTAAGTGATATAAGTCAGAAAGAAAAACACAACTATCATATGGTTTCACTTATATGTGGAATCTAAAAAACAAAATAAACAAATAAACAAAACAGAAACTCATAGATACAGAGAAAAAATTAGGGTTGGGAGAATGGAAGAAAAAGGTAAAAGAGATTAAGAAGTACAGGCTTCCAGTTATTAAAATAGTCGTGAGGATGTCAAGTACAGCATAGAGAATATAGTCAATAACACTAATAACTGTGTATGATGTCAGGAGGGTAGTAGATTGATTAGTGCAATCATTTTAGGATATATAAATATCTTATCACTATGCTGTCCACCTGAAACTAATGTAATATTATATGTCAATTATAATTGAAAATAAATTTTAAAAAGAAGAAATATCCTAAAAGGTTTAAAAAATCATTACTCGAATATCCCCTTGATATGTCAAACTCAATGTTAACTAATGATAAATTAATCATTTCCATAAAATTTGAGCTATCTTCATGTGTTTCCTGTCTCCATGGTAGCATCCTGTTATGGATTGCATTGTATTCTCTAGAAACTTATATGTTAAAGTCCTAACTCTTAGTACCTCAGAAAGTGACCTTATTTAGAAAAAGGGTCATTGTAAATGTAGTCAGTTAAGATTGCCATACTAAAATGAGGTGGGCCCCTGATCCAATATTTCCATTGTCCTCATAAAAAAGGGGAAATTGGACACAAAAATACACACAAGGAGAATGCCATGTGAAGATGAAGATAGAGATTAGTGTGATGCTTTTGCAAATCAAGGAACACCAAAGATTGTCAGCAAACCACTAGAAGCTAGGAGAAAGAACTAAACCCTGCTGACACCTTTATTTTGGAAAGTTAGCCTGCAGAACTATGACACAATACATTTCTGGTTTAAGACACCTAGTTTGTGGTACTTTATTAGAGCAACCTTACCTGATATAGACCCACATCAAATCAGTTACCCCAGAATTCTTCCTTATCCTATTCAGAACCCAAGTTTTAGATTTGTCTTAATTGGTCCCCTCCTTTCCACATTGACTGCTTTGTCCTTGGTTCAAGTGCTCGTCATTCTTATCTGAATGAATCTCTTCTTTGGCAACCCAGCTTCTTTACTGATTCCTTGCCTCACCTCCTCACCCTCCTCACTGTGGCCAGGATCATCTTTCTAAACCATAAACCCGGTCATGTTACTCTTTTACTGAAAATCCTTGTACTCTACAGGATACAGATCCTTATGACCTTTGGAAATCTTGACTCTTCATTTTGGCATTCAAGGCTGATTATGATTTGGTTCTGACCAATTATTTAGCCCATTATACCACTCCCCCACATTCAGGTAATATTTCAGCTCATGCATCTGGCCTTACTGAGGTATTTACTGTAATCTGAGCATCCATGCTTCCTGTCATTCCAATATTTTACATATCCTCCCCTATGTACTCCATGTGGAATTTCCTTTCAGCTATCACTCTCTCTTGTTACCACTTTCTCTCTCCTATCTAAAATCTAGCAGAGTGCTCACCTTGGAGTAATTCCCAAATAGTTGTTTATTGAGTAAGTGTGCAAAATCGGAATTTTGTCTTGTTAAAACATGAGTTACCAAATATGCTGGGAAACCCTCGGTTAAACCGTCAGTCAAAGTATCTCCAGAAAATAAAATATTAGTTCATTCAATTTTACTCCAGTGTTTAAATAACGATGTACTGAATAAAAAACATATGCAATTAATTGTTAGAATAGACACTGGAAAAAGTAATACCAGTGTTGATATGTTTTAAAATTGCTGAACACTTGGCCCAAGTTTTATGTAATATTAAAGAATAATATATAATGCTATACGCATTTGTGATATTAACGCACACCTGTGTCTTCCTACAGTGAGCTTAAACCTCACATGCTCCTCCTTGTCACTGATTTGAATTTTCTGCATTTTAGAAAAAGCATTTGGTTCATGCAATATATAATGGGTTTATCTAGTTAAGAGTTTCATTCTTCTCCTAGATATCCTGAGGTTTTAAAGTTTGCCACAAAAGACATATTTATCACTGTATTTGTTGGTTATATATACATTCCTAAGCATTACCTTAAAGGGAAAAATGAAAGTTATATATTAAGAAAAAAAGAAGATAAAAAATGGAATAAGCTGTTCTAGTATGTATTTAAAATTCCAAGTGTACATAATATAAATTGTGTTTTTATAATTTACATTTTTATTATAGATGTGTAACATTTATATTATATAAGATATAGGTATTTTATATAGTATATATTCTAGGGCATACAATTAGCAATAAAATCAGTAGAAGAGAAAATAGCAACCTAGTCTATTGCCACTCAATAATGATACTCTATTATTCAAATTTCTATTGATGACTATTTTGTTTGCTTTATATTCAAATTACCTTGTCTATAGATATTTCTTCAGCATTTCTTTCTTCCAAAATTTATTTTTTTATTTACTCATTCAACACATGAATACTCTAAAGAAAGCAGAAGTTTTCAAAGAAACTATATTCATATTTTTAAGTGGGCCTTGTTATCTTCCCAATCTTCATAGGCCATTGTTCACAATCAAACAGAGCTCTGCACTGAATAGCAAAGTTTTATTACAAAAATTGTGACTGTGTCAGCTGATTCCCCTGAAAATCTAACAAGCATCTCAAACTCAACATGTACAAAATTGAGTTTTCTGTCTTTTATCACGACTTTCTATTTTTCCTGAAGTCCAAAATGTGGTTAATAGAAATGCCCTCTATATAGTTTCTGAGATAGAAACCCTATATTCCTTTCAAATTCCTTCTTCTCCTCCAAAAATTGCTCATGGGTCTTGTTGATTTTAGCATTAAAATGCCTTGGGAATCCATCCTTACCATTCCATTTTCCAAATAAAGTCTTTTCTTGCTTCAGCACCCAGCAGAGTGTCTGACATGTACATTGAGGCACACAAAAAAGTGAGTAAATGGACAATAAAGTCAATAGTTTACATATTACTTTCTTTCTCTTTTTCATATAACTACAGTAGTCTCCCATATCATGAAATCATGATTATTAATCATTCTGCTTTTCAATTTGACCTCCAAACTTACCACAAGTTGTTATTTTTCTAAAACAAAGCCAACCTGCCATTTCTTGCTTAAAAAATGTTATGGCTATTTTGTCCCTGATAAGCCAGGAAGGCAATCTGCTAAGTACTAGGTATAACTTGATGAACAAATAATGGTCTCTATGTTGGAAGACACTCATTAATCAAATAACCACTCTAAGACAAAACTGTAAGATGTTTTGAGAGCACATGATAGCGTCATAATTCATCTTGGGAGACTGGGGTAGATTTCTCAGCATAAGAGTTGTATGAGCTGCTATATAAAGGATGAGTGAAGTTTTCCAGGCAATGTAAAAGGACTGCTCCTGGCTAGTGAGGGACACATGCAAAAGCTATGTGTGTGACAGAGTTTGGGGCTTTTGAGAATCTCAGAGGAGGATAGTGGGTTCAGAAGTCAGAGAACAAGTGGTAAACAATGCATGTTGAACTCATAAGAACAAGTGGCAGTGAAACTGTATACTGTTTGTTGATCACTGTATAAACAAGGGGTTACAGGGTCACTTGCATTAGTTTCTTTTCATCAAATTGCATAAAAATATTAAAAGAAAGAGGTATATCTTAGGATGGGCAGGATTGCATTAAAGCTCTGAACCACTAGAAATGCACCCAAGAGCAGCATTAGAAAAAATTATTTAGGAGTTCTTGTAGTGTGAATAAAGGACAAGTTTTATACCAACAATAGATTTTTTGATTGGCATAACTCATTGCTTGGTGGTTTCACTTTTGTTTCTGAATCCATGTTAATAATGGGCTTTTTCAACATGCCCAAATGGTCATTGCATTCTTTATAATATTCTGTTCTGCAAACCATAGATAGCAGCACAATTAATACATGTGATGAATGCAAGAGCACCTTAGCTTTGTTTCTGATCTCCCTTTTTAATCAACACTGAGGCCTGTTAACATTTAGATTCTTTCTTTCTTGAATATATCTGAAGACATCCAATCCCCAGGGCTCTTAGAATAATGGAATCCACCTTCCTTTGTCTTAGCCATTGAAAAATGATTGCACCTCCCACCTGCAATCTCTTCATTTGTGCCAAGAAGACAACCCATGTGGAAGTGATAACATGAATTTCACCATTTCCGCTTTCAGGTCTTCCAGTAAAGAATAAAACCAGAGGTGACACATCTTTATCAACAATTACCAGCTCAAAAACTGCTCTGTCTTGGGCAAATATAGTATGAATCTGTGTGTTTGCTGAGGCTGCTCATTGGACTTGAACCTCTGGAAATCAGAAGTGCTCATGAGAGAAACAGTGTCACATGGGGAGGTACCAAAAGTTCCTGAACCCTGCTCCTGTTGCAGTTTTATTGTTCTTGTAATTGCAATAATAAATAAAACACCATGACTTCTAGTGTTTACTGTGATGTCTCAAATCACTGACTGAATTTGAGTCTAGGCATTCATACCCTTCTGGGGTGGTTTTTCATATCTTAATTTTTGAGATGGCATATGTGTGCCCCAAATTACCAGATATTTATAAATAGATTTTTAAAGGGATGCTTGTCTTATTTTCTGGTTGTCAATTTATTTCTCATTCATAACTACTCAATAAAAATTTATTTGAAATACATAGATGAACATTCACTCTGAAAATTATACGGGGATATTTAAACCCCAGATGTAGAAGATGTAAGATTTGAAAATGAAAGTATGGACTTCCTTGTTTGTTCACTTGCATAATTATTCATTAAGCCTCTCTCTCTTGTTTATGAGTTCTTCATACATGCAGTCTAGGCAGAGATTGAGTTGCAAGGGTCTCAGTCCAAAAATTTTCGAATAACCCTTTTCTTTGAAATAGATCTTCAATTTTATAATGTAGAGCAGTGGTTCTGATTTAGAACGGTTTTTTTTTTAAGTATATTGTATTGACTATGCTATTACAATTTCCTCAATTTTTTTCTCCCCTTGTCCCCCCTCTGCCCTGCAAACCCTACCCTCCAGCATTCCCTCACCCCTCAGTTCATTTCCATGTAAGTTCTTCAGCTTCTCCATTTCCTGTGCTATTCTTAACCTCCCCCTGTCTATTTTATGTCTACCAATTATGCTTCTTATTCCCTGTACCTCTCCCTTCCCGTTCATCCCCCTCCCCCTCCCCACTGATAACACTCCATATAATCTCCATTTCTTTGGTTCTGTTCCTGTTCTAGTTATTTGCTTAGTTTTTGTTTTTAAGTTCAGTTGTTGATAGTTGTGAGTTTGTTGTCATTTTACTGTTCATAGTTTTGATCTTCTTCTATTTCTTATATAAATCCCTTTAACATTTACTATAGTAAGGGTGTAGTAATGATGAACTCCTTTAACTTGACCTTATCTGGGAAGCACTTTATCTGCCCTTCCATTCTAAATGATTGCTTTGCTGGATAAAGTAATCTTGGATATAGGCACTTGACTTTCATGATTTTGAATAATTCTTTCCAGCGCCTTATTGCCTGTAAGGTTTCTTTTGGAAAGAAAAAAAAAACCCCAAAAAACAGCTGATAGCCTTGTGGGAACTCCTTTGTAGGTAACTGCCTCCTTAACTCTTGCTGCTTTTAAGATAGTCTCCTTTATAGTAGCTCCAGTATTTCACTTAGCATAATGCTCTCCAGTTCCATCCATGCTGTCACAAAGGGTATAAGCTCCTTCTTTCTCTCTGCTGCATAGAATTCCATGGTGTAAATGTACCATAGTTTTTTGATCCACTCATTTGCTGATGGGCACTTTGGCTGCTTCCAGTACTTGGCTATTGTAAATTGTGCTGCTATGAACATTGGGGTGCATAGGTTCTTTTGGATTGGTGTTTCAGGGTTCTTAGGGTATAATCCCAGAAGCGGAATTGCTGGGTCAAAGGGTAGTTCCATTTTTAGTTTTCTGAGGAAATTCCATACTATAAAGGACACATGGACGAAATCAAGGGGGAGGGTGGAGGTGGGGGAGGGAGGTGGGTTTGGCTGGGATGGGGTGGAGGGATGGGGAGAAAATGCAGACAACTGTAACTAAATAACAATAAAAATTTTTTAAAAAGATAGTCTCCTTATCTTTAATCTTGGGTAACTTAATTATGATGTGCCTTGGTGTGTTTCTCTTTGGGTCCAATTTCGTTGGACTCTGGACTTCCTGGACTTCCTGGAAGTCTATTTCCTTTGCCAGATTGGAGAAGTTTTTCTTCATTATTTGTTCAAGTAAGTTTTCAATTTCTTGCTCTTCCTTTACTCCTTCTGGTACCCCTATGATTTGGATGTTGGAGTGCTTAAAGTTGTCCCAGAGGTTCCTAAGCCTCTCCTCATGTTTTTTTTTTTTTTGAATTCTTATTTCTTCCTTCTGTTCTGGTTGGATGTTTATATCTTTCTGTTGATCCAAATTGATTTGAGTCCCGGTTTCCTTCTCTTCATTGTTGGTTCCCGGTATATTTTGCTTTATTTCATTTTGTGTAGCCTTCATTTCTCTCTTTATTTTGCAACCAAGCTCAATCAATTCTGTGAGCATCCTCATTACCAGTGTTTTGAACTCTGCATCAGATAGGCTTTCTATCTCCTCATCATTTAGCTCTTTTTCTGGAGTTTGGATCTGTTTTTCATTTGGGCCATATTTCTTTGTCTTGGTGCAGCTGTTAGATTGTAAGGGGTGAAGCCTTAGTTTTTGACAGATCAGGGACACCCACATTGCTGTGTTTTGGCGCTGTCTGTGGAAGAGGGGTCAGAGAGTGAACAATGCCACTTGCTCACCCCACTCTAGCCCCACTTCCCAATGATCTCTACTGTGAGACTGGGAGTTTCTCCCACTATCACAACCCCTGCAGTATTTTACAGCTAGAGGTTTTGAGTCTTTAGTTTCCCCTTCAGCCAGCCCCACCTAACCCACGTGGTCCACCACCCAGCAGCATGTCCTCTCTGATGGCTGCCTGTTTCCCATCTCTGCCCCTCCTACCAATCTGGATGAATGTTTATTTAACTCCTTAGTTGTCAGAGTTTCATGCAGTTTGATTTTCTGGCACTTCTGGTTGTTTATTTTTTTTAATTGGTTATTATCCTTCTTTTGGTTGCACGAGGAAGTGAAGTATTTCTACCTATACCTCATCTTGGCCAGGACTAACCTGGAAGGCTTCTTAAAACACAATTTTATGGCTCTGCCTCTAGAGTTTCTGATTTAGAAAGTCCAAGTTTGGGCCTGAAAGTTTATATTTCTAACAGCTTTCCAATACCACATTTTGAGAACTACTGGTATAAAAATAAATGGACTTTACATTGTTCTTAGAAGCTACCAGAAACATAAGTTATTCACAATATTGGCATGGAAATATCTGGTTTTATAAAAACAGTCAAAGAATGGTAGAATTTATAGTTGTCAAGATACTTAAATAACAGACATAATATACCCTAGGGAATTTTAATGATATTATCCAAGGTCATAAATCAGTTGGCTGTGGAACTGAGAATGTAACATTCTGAATTCCCACATCTTTACTACCACTATCTGGATAGCCGGTTCTGACATCACATCTATTTATTCATTATTTTTTTTTTCCTTTGGTTAAGTCATTTATATATTGGGAGTTGAATTGGTTATGTGGTTGAAACTGGCAAACTTATATATTAGCCTTCACACCTATCATTCTGTTATACCCATTTGAGATTACCCTTTATTTTAAAAAACTCTATGTTAAAAACAGTGGATGTATATTGCTTTTGTACAAGCAAGAAATAAGCTTGTAAGGGGGGACGAATAGGATATATCTATATAAAAGAGCTGTTTGTTAGAAGGAAAAGTGCAAATCCTATCAAACGTTGTGCTATTTTAGAACCAACCAATGGAATTGGGTCAATCTGGATATTTTTAAATGAATAACTCATGAGTTTATTTAATGTGTTTTATTTTCTCTTATTAATTAATTTGCACATAGAGACATAGTTTTGGCCCTATATTTTTCTGACTGATTAAAAAAATAATTTGAATTGCCATATTTTGAAGGATATGTGTGTACATGCTGCAAACACATGGTCTTGAAGCTCAGGGTCTCATCTCAGGGAGGCATTTTAAGGTCGATGAAGTCATGTTTATGCTTTCACCATGGTATCATGCAAAATCCATCTAGATTTCCTGTTTCTATACACCTGAGTTTGAATTCTGTGAGGCACTCTGTAACCTTTGGCAAATCAATGAAATGTTTCTCACCCTCAAGGTTATCCTTTGTGCAACTGGGAAAAATATATATAACCCCTACTTAGCAGGCAGTTCCAGAGACAAAATGTAGCTTGGGAAAGGTTTGTCCTCCACAGTTTGCATCAGACCCTGTCTCCCTACCATTGCCTCTCTCATCAAAGTATTACAATCAAACAATCTAAGTAGAAATAGTGAACTTGAAGTGTGAATGTAGCTTCCAGACAAGTCTTCTACTTAATTCCTCCCCCATGCAGCATTGCGGACAACTGTCCTCTCCACCCCACAATCACAATGTCACTTTCAATCCCTTTGTATAACAGTAATTCCAAGGTCTCCATAGCCCACAGTGTGACTGTGATGAAAACATGTTTAATATCTCCAAAGTATCTGTCACTTACTCCCTTTCCTTCCCTTACCAGTCACCCAGCTGTACTAGGACTGAATTTCTTCTCGACGGGAAAAAAAGAGTAGGATAAATTATATCTAAGGTTTCCTTTGTTTCTCTTTCTTTTTTATTAAAAAGTTTATACAATGGAATACTATGCAGCAAAAAGAAAGAAGGAGCTCCTACCCTTTGCGACAGTATGGATGGAACTGGAGAGCATTATA
This sequence comes from Desmodus rotundus, assembly GCF_022682495.2. Classification (NCBI taxonomy): domain Eukaryota; kingdom Metazoa; phylum Chordata; class Mammalia; order Chiroptera; family Phyllostomidae; genus Desmodus; species Desmodus rotundus. The sequence goes on along the minus strand of NC_071392.1, from coordinate 128,278,678 downwards.
CTGAATGAAATAAGCCAGGAGGTGAAAGAAAAATACCATATGATCTCACCTATAAGTGGAATCTAATCAACAAAACAAACAATCAAACAAAATATAACCAGAGACATTGAAATAAAGAACAAACTGACAGTGACCTGAAGGGCAGGGGGGTGGGGATAACTAGGGAAGGAAATGGAAGAGTCAAGTCAAGGAACATCTATAAAAGACCCATGGACAAAGACAATGGCTGGGGGGGAGGATTGAGGATGGGAGGTGGCGATGGGTGGGGCAGGGAAAAATGGTGATGGGAAAATGGAGACAACTGTACTTGAACAAAAATAAAAAAGATAATTCTAAAGCATCAAAACTTCACTTAGAGGATCCAAGTAATACAAGTGAGAAAAGAATTGCAGGTGCCTAAAATAAATTTATATCTTACAGTAGAAAGCATCTGTCTCATGTAGCATTCATTGTTTTAATGTCTAACATTATAATGATCTATGTACTACATTTCTTTTTACCTTATACAGTTCTCTTAAAAAGATGAATCTACAATTGAGCTACCAAAATTGTTCATCCCAAGGAAAATAATACTTTAGTCTACTATTAAACTTTTAGCATTAGCCTCAAAAACCCTTTGGGAAAAATGCAGACTTCATTTAAAGGGCATACCTAGCATCTTAATGTAAATATTGGTGACAGATTTCCTTTGTATTTAATTCTGAATTATTGCTTTGCATGAATGGTATCATTATACTCATTAAAGATGAAAACTTCCTTCATTTGAATAAAGAAGAAGGATGGCATATTTTAATAAAAGTGGCATAGTTTTAAAAAAATACAAGCAGGCAAAAATTTGTTAACCAAGAAGAAAATCCCTGATACATAATTATTGTTCAGAAACCTGAAGCTTGCTTTTTTCTTTTGTTGGTTAACCAGAGACATTGACATTAAGAACAATGTAACAATAGCCAGAGGGGAGTGGGGAGGGGATAGTGGGGAGAGGGGTTTATAGGAGCTACTATAAAGGACACAAGGACAAAATCAAGGGGGAGGGTAATGGTGGGGGAGGAAGGTGGGACTGGCTGGGGTGGGGTGGGGGGATGGGGAGAAAATGCAGACAATTGTAACTGAATAACAATAAATAAATAAATAAGAAACCTGAAGCTGATATCATGGGCAACTATAAATTCAAGTCTGGAAATGACCTTAAGTATCAATCTTTCAATCTCATTTCATTAACATATGAAGCCAGACAATCTTAGGTAGGGTTCAGATACTTGCCCAGATCATAGAGCTCATAACAACAAAGCCAGGAATAAAATTAATATTTACCAAGATCCAGGCCAATGATTTTCCCAAAAAGAGGCTGATTTTGGAAGGTAATAACTTTAATAGAAAGTAATGTGTTTGTGACTTTCTTTATTTTTAAGTGTGCTATTATTTTTCATTGATCATGTATTAATTTGCACATAGGAGAAAAATGCAATTAATGAGTTAAAATAAAATTAAAGTATTTTATGTGGTTGAGTAGTATTTTAAAATCTTACTTTGTTATTTTCTTCAGTGATGGTGGCAAGTTTGTTTTTTCAACATATCAAAGAGCTACAACTTGTAAAATATTTTGTCTTTAACTATAAGCCTGGAAAAAATTAAAAATTCAAAAAATAAAACCAACTACAAAACTAGGCAACTAAGCATTTTACATGTTATGTTCTATTAGGGCTGTCTAAGTTAGCAAAGAAAAATATAAGATGTCCCATTAAATTCAAATTTTAGTTTAACAGTGAATAATTATTTTGATATAAGTATGTCTCATGCAACATTTGGGGCACTGTTATACAAAAATACTTATTTTTTGTTTATCTGAAATTCAGATTTAACTGGAAATCCTATATTTTATATGATATATCTAGATCTGCTGATTTTAAAATGTTTAATTAAAATGACATTGGTGGTAAGTTAATACTAATTTAATACATATGCCAAGTTCTTACTATTCCAAACTAAACTCTCAAGTCTACTATGAGAACAACAACAAGACATTCAATATTTAATGAGTAGCTGTATGTCTGTTGTGGTGATTTATTTAAAAAAATACAATGAAATAGTGATTTGTAAAAGACATGTGGACTTTATTTATGTGTAATACAAGGCACACTAACCACAAAAACAATAAACTTCTCCCTATTATAGAATGCAATTTATTGATCTTTTGCATGTAACCAACATTTATTTAAATTGATAATTATTTGGTAAATAATTATTTTGCTATATGTTATGATTGTGGCACACAGAAATATAAAGAAGGAGGTTTAAAAAGAAATAATAAAAGGAAAAGAGAAAGGGTGTTAATAAGAAGTATGCTGGACACTCATTAGAGACTGATCTGTGGGTCAATATTTCTCCAGTCTAGATTTAGTTATGGTGGTTCTTCAAAGATATTACAATGAGTCAATTCAATATCAATAACATCAATAATAAGAACTAAAAGGATGCACAATATTGATTTTTAGGTTTTTATTTTCTATTTTAACCATTCATATGTTCATACAATAAAGAAGTTTTTATTCTCTTAGGATTCTAATATATAACAGCTGATGAATCTTAGAGGTTATACAATTGTTCATTGTTCTATTCTTTCCACTTTTCTCTATGGTTGAAAATTTTTATAACAAATTTGGGGAGAAGAAAAATGGAGAAAGAGAATTAACAGATATATCAACCACATGAAAATTAAAACTAAAATATAAACCATCACTCAGAACCATCAGAGATAGAGTGGAATGGGAGTCTAACAACTACAAAACCGAGTTGAATGGATGTCTGACAACTTTGGAGTTAAAGAAACCACATTCATCGAGACTGGTAGGAGGGGCCCGCATGTGGAATGGGCTGGTCCCACACTCACATGTGGCAGCTAAAAATTTGAGAAGGATAACTTGGGAATGAGGAGTCCCAGACCTACACAGGGATGCCCAGACCAGAGTTCCAGTGCCAGGAAGGTTGCCACAACTTCTGGCTGTAAAAACTACTGGGTTGAGTCAATGGAAGAAACTACTGGAGGCCCAAGCAGTTCCTCTTAAAGAACTCACACATAGACTCGCCTACTCTGATTCACTCACTTTGAGCTCCAGCAACCAGGTAGCAGATTGAAAAGAACCAGTGGTAAATAGGGAGATACTGAAGTATCTGGCATCAAGGCAAGCAGAGGCAATTGTCTCTTTTCTAAACCGTCCCTGCACAGAGCCAGAAAGCTGGTGTGATATCTGAGACTCTATCAACTTGGCTAACACTCTTTGACCTGCCTTGGAGATCCCCAGAGACTCCATCCCACCCAGCTTACCAGCCCACCACAGCTACTTTTCCATATGAATGGCTAGTTTTGGCTCAGGCTTCACAACTTCCTAAATCCTATCAAACAAGCCACAGCTGGCTCCAGTGAGCCTCAGGCCCAAAACTAGCAGCAGCCAGCTTAGATTCACAGCTTGGCTTTTCCTGGGAATCTCCAAGCCCAACACAAATAGCAGCCATCTCAGAATGCTTTATAGCTCAGGCAGGGTGCCCCATGCAAAACAAAGGTAGGGGCTGACCTTGGCCTCCACTGCCCAGGAAACCCCAGGGCCAGTGCATACAGTGGACAGCTACAAACCAAATCAGAGCACCACCACAATGCCCCTGAACAGCTTATCCTTCACAGAGGGCTGAGGTTGGTGGTCGGTGGTCACAGCCAGTCTTGAAGCTGAGTGGCCTGGATAAATACCTCCCATTAATCTGCCAAAAGCAACCAAGGCTCAACTATAAGAGGAGAGTATACTCTGCCCACAAGAAGGGTGCACCTCAAGTATCCAGCCTTGGTGATAGGGGAGGCTGTGCCACTGGACCCTACAGACACCTACTATATTAGGCCACACTAAGAAGACATGAACTCAAAACAGCTCTCCCTAATACATAGAAACAAACACAGAGAGGCTGTCAAAATGAGGAGACAAAGAAATGTGGCCCAAATGAAAGAATAGATCAGACGCCAGAAAAAAAGAGGCAAACAAAATGGAAATAAGCAATCTCTCAGATGCAGAGTTCAAAACACTGGTAATAAAGATGCTCAAGAAACTTAGTGAGGACCTCAACAGCATAAAAAAGATCCAGTCAGAAATGAAGGATACAATAATTGAAATAAAGAAAAATTAACAGGGAAACAACAGTAGATAGATGAAGCAGAGAATCAAGTTAATGATTTGGAAGATGAAGAACCAAAAAACAAAAAATCAGAACAACAAGAAGAAAAAAGAATCCAAAAAAAAATGAGGATAGTATAAGCAGCCTCTAGGATAACTTTGAGAAGTCCAAAATTCACATCATAGGGGTACCAGAAGGAGAAGAGAAAGAACAAGAAATTGGAAATCTACTTGAAAAAATAATGAAAGAAAAGTTCCTTAAATTGGTAAAGGAAATAGACATGCAAGTCTAGGAAGCACAGAGAGTCCCAGACAAGATGGATGCAAAGAGGCACTCTAAGACACATCATAATTAAAATGCCAAAGTTTACAGATAAATAGAGAATCTTAAAAGTAGCAAGAGAAAATAAGTTAGTTACCTACAAGGGAGTTCCCATAAGACTATCAGCTGATATCTCAAAAGAAATTTTGCAGACTCAAAGGGATTTGTAAGAAATAGTCAAAGTCATGAAAAGTAGGGACATACAGTCAAGTTGCTCCACTCAGCAAAGCTATCATTTAGAATCAAAGGGCAGGTAGAGAGTTTCTCAGACAAGAAAAAAACTAAAGGAGTTCATCATCACCCAACCATTAATATATGAAATGTTAAAGAGATTTATTTAAGAAAAAGAAGATCAAAATTATGAACAACCCACATCACTGTGTTGTGGCACTGTATGTGGGGTAGGGGTCTGAGAGGGAACAGTGCCCCTTGCTCTACTCTCCACTGGCTTTCAGTCACTTCCCCTGCTACCCATAAGCAAATCGGGCCCTTCTGGTGCTGATTTCCAGGTGGGTGGGTTTGTGTATGTTCTAGGACCCTGTGGGTCTCTCCAATGAATTCTCCTTTGAGGCTGGGAGTTTCTCCCCCTGCCACAAACCCCACAGCTTTTTACAGTCAGAGGTTTTGAGGCTTTATTTCCCCCACGCTGGGGCCCTGGGTTGCTCAGGCTATCTCGCTCCCCAGTTGTTCCTCCTGGTTTTCTGCATACAAATGTGAGACCAACTGGTCCACCAGCCTCCACCTTGCCTGCCTGGTCCTCCAGCTGCCACCTTGCTGTGCATCCTCTACAACCCAGCTGCCTGTCTCCACCCCTGCTACAGGTCTGAATGAATGTTCCTTCTTTAACTCCTTGGTCATTGGATTTCCATACAGTTTGATTTTCTGGCAGTTCTGGTTACTTTTTGTTTTTAAATTTGTTGTTGTCCTTCTTTTGGTTGTTCAAGGAGACAAAGTGTATCTATCTACATCTCCATCTTGCCTGGAAGTCCCCTGATAAATTTTCCATGCCTTCCCCAGAATTTTTTTCTACCTGCTGATCATTGTTACTGATCTTCATTCTTCTATGAATACACACTTTTGCCCTGTTTCTCTGCCATCTCTTCTATGCTGTTGTGTCCACTTTCCATTATACTTTCCCCTTTATTCTTTCAACTATTAAACTTAAATGTCATTTGTTAAATTTCAAAATAATCAGTCAAAATCATAGAAAATTAATCATAGTGGGAGCTTTTAACTCTACAATGTCAAACACCTGATTTGCTTGATTTATCTTTTGAAAGATAATAACAGCAACATAAGTATTAAAGTTTAAAGTTGTTATTTAAGACATAATTGGTTTTTTCCAATTAATTTAAAATCCAAAACATGTGCTTTGTTTTACTTTGCCTTTTTGCGGGGGGAGGGGGCTTGTATTTACAGTTGTCTTGTTTAAAAGATATACTGTCTAACATACATCTGTAGAAGAGTAAGATAATAAAAATTAAAAATCACTTGTAATCCTACCTACCAGAAATAAGTACTGTTAACACTTTACACACATACACTCACATGTGCACACATGCATACCATACATACATACATACATATCATACATCACAATTTAAAAGAAAATGCTACATAGAACTATCTGTCTCTTCCATTCTTTTAGGTTGGAAAACAAATATGTCAACTTCCAGATCTTCTTTCTTCCAGATCTTGGGTTGAGAACAATCCTCTGAGAATGGCAGAGTAACAAGATGGGGTGGTGGTGGAGCTTAAATCTCTAAATCATCAAACAGAGCAGAGCCATCCTACTGACTTTGACTTGGATGTTACCTTAGAGAAAAACAAACTTCCAGCTTCTTTAAACTACAGTTAAAGTGGCAACCTCATACATTACCTAAATGGCCAAAACTTTTGGTTGTGAAATATTCTAGGAATTCATGCCCTGGCTGGTGTGGCTCAGTGGATTGAATGCTTTCCTGTGAACCAAAGGGTCACTGAATCGATTCCCAATCAGGGTACACACCTGGGTTGTGGGTTGGGTCCCCAGTAGGGGACACTCAAGAGGCAACCACACATCAATGTTTCTCTCCCTCTCTTTCACCCTCCCTTCCCCCCTCTCTAAAAATAAATAAATAAAATCTTTAAAAAATAAAAATTAAAAAATATATATATATTCTAAGAATTCAGAGAAGAAAAAAATGACAAATTGGCTAGAGTCATACTGAAACCTTCAGAAAAAAAAAAAAGATGACATTTAAACAAGATAAGGACAATAGAGTTTCAAGTTCAAGATGGCAGTTGAGCACATGTATCTGCCACCCCTCCTTTGGGAAACCACAATATAATGACCACAAAGGAATACAAAAGGGAACAAATGAGAGAGTTCAATTACCAAATGACAAAAAGCAAAGAGAAAAGTGTGGCCAGGAGATGAGGCAGAAAAAATCATGGTCCAGAAGATGTTCCAAAGGAAGCCATAGGAGAGATGGTAGTCACCCTTCCTGGCAGAACTCTGTGGAGGATTCTGTGCATCAGGGTTTTCGCAGCCTCAACACTATTGACATTTGGAGCCAGATAGTTCTTTGTTGTGAGGGGCTGTCCTATACATTGTAATACAGTAGTAGCACTAGCCATGCCTCCGGACCACACAACCAAAAAATGTACCCAACTTTTACCTAATGCTCCCAGTGTGCAAAACTGCCCTGGCTGAGCATGGTTGCTATACAGTATTCATTCTAAAAATATTTATTGAACATTTCCTGTGTACCAGGCACTCTTCTAGGTACTAGAGATATAAAAGTGAAAAAAATAATAAAAAATCCTTGTCTTAATAACACTTTCTAGCAGGACTAGAAGGCAACAAACAAACTAAATGAGTAAAAAATATAATTAGTCAAGTGTTGACAGTACTTTGGAGGTAATAGAGGAAAAGAAAGAACATACTGAGGTGGGGATGGAAAACATAAGATATCCAGACACAGCTGTGCCAGTTGCCTTTCAAATCCTTTCCCTGGATTTATATGTGGGAAACATCAAAGGCCTGCTTTTCACCTCTGGGAATACCACTGGAGAAATATTTCCCATACGATTTGAATGGACTCCAGGAAAGAATTGTGCATGTTGGCAATAATGGATTCTAGGCCATTATAAAAGTTGTTATTTACTGAAACTCAGAGATTAGGGTGGGCAATGGGCAATGAATGAAGGTTAATAAGCAGGAGAGTGTGAGTGGTGCTGGAAGATGATATAGGAAGAAAAATGGCTGCAAAAACTCAGGAATCTGGGAAGGAGTCTGACTTCAGATGGTTGAATGGATTTACTGAATCCACTGGCTTAAACAGTAAATATAGTAAACCTTATCTTACTTTATTTTTAAATCATTTTCTCCATCAAACTTTCAACAATAATGCTTTTCAAAGCTCTGTAAATTGAGATATCCTTTGAGACAGTTTTTTATCTCATATAATTTCATAACAATGCTGAATAGAACAGATAGTTGAATACTATTAACTAAGCCTTACTATTATTATTGTAGAAAAATGAATGAGGAGACTTTTTCTTGAATAAAATCTTTAGTTAAAAATTCACACTTAATACTCATGAAACCAAAACACCTAGAAATATTTACTTATATCTAGTGAGCTCTTTTTATTTTCTCTGATGAACACATGTAGATGCTATTACAGTCCTAACAGCTTGAAGCTACAAGCTCAGAAAGGAGGTTTAGAAGGTAAGGTGAGTGGGAATCTGAGATAGTAGGTGTTTTTCTCCCTACTTAAATGTTTTACTTTACATAGAATTTTGTCATTCTCTGACCACAACCATTACCAAAATAACAGTGACATCTTTTTGATTTTCAATATGTGATAAGACATGTGTTAGCAAAATTATAAAACAGACAGAACGAATGGCTTGCCTATGCAATGTTGACTATCTGGGGGTCACCCATGTTTCCTCACTAAACAGCGACTCTCTTCCACTTGCTATCTAAAAGATCACTTTCTTTGATGGAGATTTAGGGGGATGTATGTACTCATAAGGAAGGAGGAGGACATTCTTTGAAAGCCAGATCAACAATGTACAAAAATCCACTGTCTTCCCATATACTAACAATAAAATTTCAGAAAAAGAAGTGAAAGAGAAAAAAACTGTTCCTTTTGCAATTGCAACAACAAAAAAATACCTAGGAATAAACCTAACAAAGGATGTAAAGGACCTATATATACTAAAAACTACAAAACATTATTAGAAGACTTTGAAGGAGACACAATGAAATGGAAACATATTCCCTGTTCACAGTTTAGAAAAATCAACATGGTTAAAATGGCCATATTACCCAAAGTAATATACAGATTTAATGCAGGGTATATGCCGGGTTGCCTGTGGGTCCCCAGTATGTGGAAAATAACACTCATATGTGGAATATAAAAATGAAACTCATAGACACAGACAATAATATGGTGTTTAACAGAGGGAAGGGGCTGAGGATAGTGAAAGGTAAAGGGGTCCAACTATATAGTGACAGAAGATAATTTGACTTTGGGTGGTGGGTACACAATGAATCATAGAAATCCCTATATTATAGAAATGTACACTTGAAACTTATGTGATCTTATTAACCAATGTCACTCTAATAAATTTAATTAAGATAAATAAAATAAAATATATTTTCCCTTTTTAAACATTAAAATCTTTTTTTTAATCAGTCCCTTGTTTCACTTCTTGTCATTACTCACTAACTAGACACTCATATTTTTCTCCTTAGGCTGAGTATGAAGTTTGCTCACGGCAACCAGACATTAAGTGGAGACTTCTGAGTGCTCCTGCCCATACTATCAGTGGTTTTCAGTTTATGTAAAGTAAATTTAAGTTTATGTAAAAGGAAACTAAATGGTCATGCTAGAAATAAGTACTATATGTGAATAATTAGCCTAGCCAAACTGCCTTTTAATATGAGCTGACTATCACTGACTCTTTACAAGAGTGCTTTCACATCAAGTTTCACTGGTTAGTTAGTGTTGATAGTAACAAGAACAGCCTTTAATCATCGTGCTTAGTTGGAATAAGAAAACATCATTTCATCCCAACTTGTACATTCTTCTGCCTTTAATGCTGGAGACAGAAGAATGTACAACAAGTTGGGTTGACCTCACTCATGCTGACAGTTCTCCATTCCATTGCTTTGGATGCACTACTGCAAAAGAAATGGGGGCCAGGTGGGTCCGAATCACACTACAATAGCTCATAAGCCTGTAGATGATGGAAATTACTTCTCTAAAATGTGTCATTTTTCTTAGTGGGAATGATGAAATGATGTTTGCCCATACCGTATACTGTTGTAAAGGGAAGTTAGGCTATGTAAGGCCTAAATTCATATTATAGTTGTTGGCTGCCCACTCTGTGCCAAGAACTCTGCTAGGTGTTGAAGATAAAATAGTAAGCACCAACATGATGTTGTAGGTCCTAGTGGGATTCTAGTGGAGACTAAGCATCCAATTCTCAAACAAATATACATTTGTAAATATGATGAATTAACTGAAGGAAAAGTGCAAGAGGTAACAGGAGTTCCCTTCTCCTTCAGGGACCAAATATTTTATCTTCATGAGCAGATGGTAAGGCACTAGAAAATGGCTTGACAATGAAATATTTTTGGACTAACAGAGAGACTGAAGCAACACAAATGAGTTCAAGCCACTGAGGCAATCATAGCAGCTACACGGCCATTATCACCAAGTGTCATGACAGACACGTAACAACAAGAGGGCAAATCCTAGTCCAGTGGTCTGGGGCCAGTACAGTTGACCAGAGTTACTTTACAGGGTCTGTTCCCAGGGGGGAAAACACATATATTTGAGACCAAACACATATCCTGGGGTTCTGAGCAAGTTATGCTCACAGTTGTAGGAAGTGCTGCAAAGTTGGGGCATAGTTCAAGGTACTTTGGTGAATACAGTCAAGGGGAAAAATAAAGGATGAGAAAATAAGCCAGAATGCAGGACATAAATCAAGAAATTATCAGGTCATGTGGCCATAATATAATTTGTACAGTCCTTTAGGGACAAGTCTCCTCCACTATTTGAAGTTCTCATGGGTATGACAATTTGTCAGCAAACTCAATGAATTGAACCTGTGAAATGCACAAGTTATCTGCTGAAGAAACAGCTCTGGATAAAAAAATCCATAGACATCTCAGAAGAGAGATCATTTTATTTATTCTCTATGTGACCAGACAACTCCATCTCAGAACACAATTAACGCATAGATGGAAAGGAAAATATGTTTACAGGAACTGAGGGGCAGAAAAGGGAATAACACATACTTCACTCTGAATGTTAAATGTACATTAGTTTGGTGATTCTCTGACTTTGAGCAGCATTGGAATCACTTGGGAGCATGTTAAACATACTGATTGAAGGTTCCACCCTTACCTACTGAATCAGGATAAGGTCTCTTCAAGATATTCTTATTTGTACATTATGTTTGGGAATAACTACATTATGTTCCCAAATCCTTATGACCAGTTATAGAAAAAGACACCCAGATGGGAGAAATTAAGCATCATTTTCACAGGGGATTCTGGATGCCCCATCCGCAAACTGGAGTTTCTCTGATTCAGGAACAGGAGTCACTCAAATAGATCTATTCTTCCCTTCCCACATCTATTGAACTATTATTTTCCTATGAAGTACAAAGGGAAGAAAAAACTTGGATTTTATGCAACATGCACAGGGAACCCACTAGGTGTCTATACAAGATAAAATAGTTAGAATTAAAGGGCATTAACCATGGCCAGCTCTCCAAGCCCTATGAGCAACAGTCCAAGACTGCAACAGTCATTTTCTAGTAAAATTTTTTTTTGTGTTAAATCAGTAGTTCCCAAGCTTTGATGAACATTAGGATCACTTAGGAGCTTTAAAAATACTGATGCCTATCATACACCCCTAAAAATTCTGATTTAGTTGGTATGTGACAATCTGAGAATCTGAAAGTTTTATTAGAGTTCCCTCAGGTTTTCCTAGTGTGCAACAAAGTTTGAAAGTTTGGGAGGCATGATGTTAAGTGAAAACTACTGATAGCACAGTGTTGTGGTACTGCTTTACGTAGCCTTTTCAGGAAATTGATGTGACTTTATAGGGGCTGTTGCACTTCATGTGGTCATGGATGAGGCCTGTACATGACCCTTTTCTTGTGCCACAGGCCAGGTCATTAAAAGTCAGAAGAATGCTCATAATACTAATAGGAGCACACACCAGCTTTTCTCCCTGAGTTTCTCCTGCCTACTGTTGCCCGGTTCTTCTAATTTCCTACAGCATACCACCTAATGTGTCCAGAGGAACAGTCTTTCTGTTCCAATGATGTCCCCTTCTCTCTCTGCAAGGACAGCAAGACCACCTGATACCCAACCCATGGTAATGTAGTCCAGCATTCCAGGACACTGGGAGATCAAACAGGTCTCCAAGGCCCCATTTTTAAAAGATATGTGTGTTCCCAGGAGGGATTGGAAAGTGCACAGTGAGGTTGAATATCAATTGTGCCCCACTAGTAGTCATTTCCAATCCAATACCTATGGTTTCAAGGTAGAGCACATCATAGAGGTATTACAAGTTCAAGGGGCAAAGTTAACTTTGGGGGATCTCCAAAAATGTGTGAAGTAGCTGAAGACCAGGCCACCTAAGTGTTCATGAAAGATCTGTCAGACTTGAAAAAAAAGTCTTCATGCTTTTGAGGTAGATCAATATTCTTACATTTCATTGATTTCCTGGAAATTGATCTACCAAGGCTACCAAGAAATTTAGTTGTGCAGAAATCCAAAGAAATATAGGTGGACTTTTGCTCAGATACCATTTGATTTTGACCCAGGCTTTGAGCATTCCAAGGTCCGAATGACCTGGAAAACTCAGTTGGTGCTAATGGAGTGATTGTTAAGCAGAGGTTTCCTATGAACCAGGATCACTGAGGGACATCCTGAGGACCAGACGTGCCTTGGCTGAACTCCCTAGAAGTGCTCATAGAGTAGACATGAAGTAGAGCCCAACTACTTGAATTTTAAAAATATTCTAACATTACTTTAATGTAACAATCACTGCAATGATTTGACAGTATTATCTAATACTCCTTCCCAGGAAAAATCATTGTATTACCTTTTAAGCCAGTATTCTTATGGTGGAAATTCCAATCGCATTGGCAATTAGATCATAAAAGAAATATCAGAAGAAGCAATCCACTCAGTTTTATTCAAGTATCATCATATGAGCATCCCCTCATATCAGTTAGTCACACAGCCTAGGCTGCTACAGTCTAAGAATCTTTAGCTATATTGTTTGATATAACTTTCTGCAGTGATGAAAATGTTATATTCTGTTCTGTCCAATGTGGTAGCCACTGGCTACATGTAGTTACTGAGTGCTTAAAATGTGGCTGGTTAAGTGAGTAATTGAAATTTTAACTTTATTTAATTAATTTTAGTAGTCATATGTAGCTAATGGCTATCATATTTTATAGTACAAAGAGATAACCTATCTTGCCATGGCTGGTGTGGCTCAGTGGATTGAGTGCCAGCCTGTGAACCAAGGGGTCACTGGTTCAATTCCCAGTGAGGGCACATTCCCGGTTGCGGGCCAGGTCCCCAGGGGGGGCAGGTGAGAGGCAACCACACATTGCTGTTTCTCTTCCTCTTCCTCCCTCCTTCCCCCACTCTCTAAAAATAAATAAATAAATAAAATCTTTTTTTAAAAAAAGAAAGATAACCCATCTTGAGTAGAAAACACTCAGAGTTATAACTGGGCACTAAACACTAAACATCTTTCTTTAAATAATACCCCTTCCTTGGGGTTTCACATAAGTGATAATTGCCTGCCTACCTACAAGGAAGAACAAGAAACAAAATTTCTTGTAACTGAGTCATCATTCCTCCAGAATAGAGATTATCATGAAATGACAGCCCACAAACCATATCTGGCCCATATATATGTTTTTGTTAGTTTGTACTATATTTTTAAAAGTTTTAAAATTAGTTTTAATATTTGTAAATTAATTTAAAAATCTTACTATTTCCCTGGCCTGGTAGCTCATTTGGTTGGAGCATCATCCCCAAAAGGCTGTGTGTTCAATCCCGAGTCAGGGCACATGGTTAGGCTGTGGGTTTGCTTCCCAGTTAGGGTGTGTATGGGAGGAAAATGACCAATATTTCTCTCTCATATCATTTTTTTCTCTCTCTCTCTTCTTTTCTCTCTCTCTAAAATCAATAAAAATTATCCTTAGGTGAGGATTTAAAATTTTAAAAATAATTTTTATGTCTATGTTTAGAAAAAAAATAGATAATGAGGCCAACTTGGCTAGTAGTACTTCATGGCAGTCAACATCTGGAGCTGCACCAAAGAGACACTTGAAGTTTAGTAAAAACATTGCCCAGTCTACTTCACTCACTCAAGTTGCCTTTCTTGGTCCCTGGAATGGCTAGAGTTTGAGAGACCTGGTCTACAAATCTTCCCCAGGCAGAAGATTCTCACCAAATATGAGAACCTGGTAAGCCTGGTGATTTTATCTCTGTGCTCTCACCTTTAATACTCAACAAAGAAAGGAAATAGTTCAATACAAACACCTTCTATTCAAGGTAGAATCTCTTTACTGTTCTTCAAATTTAAATATGTATGTGTACACATACAGAGGATTTCAAAGTTATTGTATCAGTTTGAGTGTGATCCAAAGCCAAGGCTGCTGGTTTCAGAGTACAGAGAAGTTACATTTACTAGATTGAACATGTTACTTAGCCATGCCTCAGTTTCTAGATCTGTAAAATGTTGGGACACAAGGAACCTGGAATGAGACCTGGCTCATCATAATGTCTCAGTACATATTAGCTACTATTATTCTACACTTAGATGGGCCATTAGTTATAGAAACCACCCCTGTGAAGAAAGAATGAAGATAAGCCTTCTGGATAGTATAACATAGAGACATGAACTGATTTTCACTCTCCAATGGATTCTGAACCACAACAGAGATATGAGTTGGCTGGTGTATGTTAAATGAATATTCCCAAGAGGCCAGTTACTAGTGATTCATCAAAAGCTTCTCAATTCTCCATTGTGCTGAAGACTGCAGCACCACCTGGGACAGGTTCTGAGTAGCACTGATACAAATGCCAGGCATGCACAGCTTCTTTCCTGCTGGTGCAGAGAAATGCAGTGAGAAGACAATTCTCCCTGAACACGAAAGACAACAGCCAAACGTACCACAAACTAGCCCTTTGTCTGACCCAGATATGTCTCTTCCAACAGCATTCATGAGTCATAGCAAGCATGCAAGTTCAGAAGGAAACAAAATGTCTAAAGCTAAGATGACTTTAAAAATTCAGCTGTTCTTTGGAAATTTACTTTTGAAAAGTACATTGTGTTTGAAAGTGACCCAAATTATCTGTCATCACTCATGTGATGAAACATATCTTTCCCACAGCAAAATCTTTCTTTGCTCTGAATACATTTAGCTTTAATTCATTTGAAGTTAGGCAGATCTTCAAGGATCCTTCAAAGGGTGCTTTGAAGAGATCACTGTAGACAGTCATTTTTTATTACAGCTCTCATACAAATGAATTGAGGTTTCAGGGCTAAGAATGTCAGTCCTGTCAATTGCTCGCTCACTCATTTATCCTGAGTTAAACTGCAACTGTCCAAGTTTCTCCCCTCCATCCAACAGGCAGTGAGTACCAGTTACCAGCAGGCAGACTATCCTCTCCAAGTCTAGAACAATGTTTAGTTCTGATTTTTTCCCCAACTCTGCCTATTGTCTGGTACAAAGCCATTGTATGCTCAGGGTGCTGGGCTGATAGTCAAATTAAACAGGCAAGAGGATACCCTCCTTACTGTTATAAGGTAAGAGAACACCATCCCTACTGAGTACATTTCTAATTTGTACTTAGAAATAATTTCAGTCTTACCTGAATGGATTATCCTCAGCATATTAATTAATATACATTAATCATTCCACCAACTATGTCTATTGTGTATATACATACATACATTCACATCTTTGTTAATCATAGTGTATATATAACTAATAACTAGTGAGTTAGTATAGCTAGCATTGGTATAGCACTTCACAAGCACATTCACATACTTTTTCTTATGTACTTTTAAAAACACATCTATGAGGCAGATGGGGTAAAAAGGGGTAAACATGTTTTGATCTTCAATGTGATGCTGGCATTGTAATAGGGCTTTGAGAGCGCCAGGACTAGAGTGTGGTGAGGGAAGCATGCGGGATGCAGAACTGAATGTGCTTCACCCTCAGAGTCCTACATATTACAGGCTTGGCACCTAACTAGTGTATCTTTCTCTCTTCAAAGAGAGAAAAACTAATATTCAGAAATCTTCAGAAGCTTTCCAAAGGCCTCCATTTAGTAAACCTCTGATCCCATTCTGGTGTTCTTTTTTACACTGAGGTGGCCTATGGCCTAAAGACATTGCCAAATAAAACCACACTAATGAATTGCATAGGAATTGATTTGGCCCCTTGAACTTGCACTTAAAATTCAATGTAGACAGCACTCCAAAGAAAATCTCCATTTAATCATTGTTATCACTGTTTATAAAATGAGAATGCTGTTTATTTTCAGCTTTGTTAGTTTCTTTAAAAGTCTGCATTTAGCATATCCTAATTATGTATACTGTTGGGCTTATTATCAATAATTTTGGTTTGATTGCACATGTAATGAGGTAGATGAACTACCCAGAGATGGTAGAAAATGAATTTGAGTCATACTGTCATTTTTATTTTTATATACTTTCAAAATATATTCTGTCCCCTAGTTCCAGTGGAAGTTTATGGAAATCCACCAGAAACTTTTACTGTGTTCATTACTTCAACATTCTACAAAATAAAACCCTCAAATTAATAATTATCTTGCTCCAAAGTCACTAAAACAAAAAGCTTCAAGCTTAAAACAACTTCATTGTAAAGGGCTGTATATTTTATTTCTTTTTTAGTAGCTTAAAATCTACTCATAGCAGTCCCAGACAGAATTTATGGGAATACAATAATATGCCAATTAACTACAGTCAACCAGTTCCTAATTCTACATTTACAGAATGCCTTTATTATTAATGAAAATCCCTGCCATGCTCACTGAGAAACAAGAAGGCAAGCTGAAAAAACCAACCCACTCTTAATTATAGTTATAATTGTTCTTGGAGATGCAGAATTCCTCACCTCAGACTTCAAGTTCATGGATCATATTTAGCCCAGTTCTCTTGTGGGAAGCTGCTGACACAATTAGGGCAAGTCATCCAAGAGAAAATCTATGGGCCTATCCACAAAGCACACAACCAGGAAACATCCCATTACATACTTGTTCTTGCTATCCCTTCCCTGTAGTTTAAATACCCACTTGCCATTAAATGTTTCTGATGAGGAACAGAATGAAATCTGTATAAAGCTGGGGACTGTGGCTCCAGAAAGACAATCTTAGATCTGTGTTTGGCTCATGACAGGTCTTCCAAATGCTCTTGTGGATGTTGTTAAGAACCAGAGCAGGGTGTTCTGTTTAAGGAACTATAGAGAAGAAAGACATCCAAATAGGAAAGGAAAGGAGGAAACAAAACTGTCATTGTTTGCAGATGACATGATAGTGTACATAGAAAATCTTATAGACTCCGCCAAAAAACTGCTCAACCTAATCAATGGCAAAACAGTGGGATATAAAGTCAATATACAGAAATCACACACATTCTTGTATACCAACAATGAAACATCAGAAACAGAAATCAGGAAAAAATCCCATTTGATATAGCAACAAGAAAAATAAAATGTCTAGGAATAAACCTAACCAAGGAGGTAAAAGACCTGTTCTCAGAAAACTACACAACACTGAAGAAAGAAATTAAGGAAGACACAAACAAATGGAAACATATGCCATGTTCATTGATTGGAAGAATCCACATCATCAAAATGTCCATACTACCCAAAGCAATTTATAGATTCAATGCAATCCCTATTAAAGTACCAATGACGTATTTCACAGATACAGAACAAATACTTCAAAAATTTATATGGAACCACAAATGACCCCAAATAGTTGCTGCAATTTTGAGAAAGAAGACCAAAGTAGGAGGGATCACAATACCTGATATCAAACTGTATTACAGGGCCACTATAATCAAAACAGCCTGGTACTGGCATAAAAACAGACACACAGACCAATGGAACAGAACAGACAACCCAGAAATGAACCCAAGTCTCTATGGTCAATTAATTTTTGACAAAGTGGGAAGCAGCATAAAATGGAGTAAAAATAGCCTCTTCAACAAATAGTGTTGGGAGAGCTGGACAGGTACATGCAAAAAAAAAAAAAAAGAAACTCAAGCACCAACTTACACCATACACAAAAATAAATTCAAGATGGATAAGATTTAAGTATAAGTTGTGACACCATTAAAGTCCTAGAGGAGAACATAGGCAGAAAAATATTTCACCCAGCAATATTTTCACTGATATGTCCCCTAGACCAAGGGACATAAAGGAAAGAATAAACACATGGGATCTCACCAAAATGAAAAGCTTCTGCACAGCTAAACAAAATAGTATTAAAATAAAAAGAGAACCAACTGTATGGGAAAACATATTTGCCAATGATACCTCAGGCAGAGGTTTAGCCTCCAAAATATATAAGGAACTCCACTCTAAGAAGACAAGCAACCCAATTAAAAAATGGGCAAAGGACTTGAACAGATACTTCTCCAAGGAGGACATACAGAGGGTCCAGAGACATATGAAAAGATGCTCAATATCAGTAGCTACCAGAGAGATGCAAATTAAAACCATAGGGAGGTACCACCTCACACCAGTCAGAATGACCATCATAAACAAAGCAAAAAACAAATGCTGCAGAGGATGCGGAGAAAAGGGAACCCTAGTGCACTGTTGGTGGGATTGCAGACTAATGCAAGCACTGTGGAAAACAGTATAGAATTTCCTCAAAAACTAAAAATGGAACTTCCTTTTGATCCAATAATTCCACTGCTAGGATTATATCCTAAGAAACCTGAAACACCAATCCAAAAGAACTTATGCACCCCAATGTTCATAGCAGCACAATTTACAATAGCCCAATGC
This sequence comes from Desmodus rotundus, assembly GCF_022682495.2. Lineage (NCBI taxonomy): Eukaryota > Metazoa > Chordata > Mammalia > Chiroptera > Phyllostomidae > Desmodus > Desmodus rotundus. Next base: position 128,260,105 of record NC_071392.1, on the reverse strand, counting down.
TGGAAGCAACCTAAATGCCCATCAGTAAGTGAATGGATCAAAAAACTATGGTATATTAATACAATGGAATTCTATGTAGCAGAAAGAAAGAAGAAGCTCCTACCCTTTGTGACAGCATGGATGGATCTGGAAAGCATTATGCTAAGTGAAATAAGCCAGGTGGTGAAAGACAAATACAATTTGATCTCACCTATAATTGAAACCTAATCAACAAAACAAACAAGCAAGCAAAATAGAACCAAAGACACTGAAATTGAGAAAAAGCTAACAGTGGCCAGAGGAGAGAGGGGAGGGGATTACAGGGGAAAGGGTGAAGGGTTTCCAGGAACAATTATAAAGGACACATGGACAATAACAAGTGGGGGTGGAAACAGGGGAGGGAGGTGGGGAGGGCTGAGGTGGTGTGGAAGGGTGGGGGGAAAAGGTAGAAAACTACTTGAACAATAATAAAAAAATGTTAAATAAATAAATAAATATGCTAGCTATAATAAAATTTTTTAAAAAAACTATAGAGAAGGGATTTATAAGACACTATCTAAGCCCTGACTTGCCTTTTCAAACACTTGTGTTTAGTTTTTTTAGGGTATACAGTGTAGAATGTGTCCACCTGATTTCCAAAAATGCCATAGAGAAACTCGGGATGCCCCAAGCCCATTGGGACCTATCTGCTCCTCTGTTCTCAATTTTTGCAGACTCAACTGTCATGGAAGCTGCAGGTCTTTGTTATTAGAAGGAAATCTTGAAGCTCTGGGGTCCCCTTAAACCTCAAGAGGGAAGACACCTGTGTAAATTTGCCTTGGCATGCAGTGTCACACTAGGCGTCATCACTGTTATCAGCATTGGGGTCAAATGAGACAGGAGAAGATGACTAGCCTGTTTGTGCAATTATTATTATATTAACACTGGCTCATCTTCATTTTGACACACTCCGGAGAATCTTATTGCACCTGTTGGAAAAGGTCTCCATGCCGTGTCTACTCCCTATATATTTCCCCCAATCTAAACATCACAAAATTATAAATTCTCCTGAGATTTATATGAAACTTTATTTACTCCCTACTTGATTTGGGTTTTACCCATAAAACTTCTTTATGTCACTAAATGTAATCTATGCAAACTGACAAATTTGATCATTCTTATCCAACCAGCTGTTTAAAGAAACAGTCACTTACTTACCTCACTAATCATTCTACTATTCTAAGATTTTTCCAGTCTTCATTGCATTGCTTGAAATGTTTCAACTCATCTCTTTCCCTAACTCCAATGGAATAGACTCCTTGGCATTGTGCACAGTTCCAGGCTTCTCCTCACCTTTGCCTCAAAGACCTGTGCAGGTTAGCCCTTGGCAATCAAATATAAGTGTTTCAGATAATGGAACTATTGTGCAGACTGACATCATTTATACTCTGCATACCCAGAGTCTTTAATCCCTGCCTCTGAGAATGCCCCTTTCCAACCTAGGACAGCCAAAGAGAAGACAGAAGGAGACCAAGCTTCTCTAGTACCAGATGCCTAGTTCTTCTGCCTCATTTTAGCTGCTTTCTAAACTGAGATCACTTGACACTTCACTCATTTTAGGAGTAAGACTCCACCTACTCCTCTTTCATAGCTGAAGAGTTAATTTGAAGCTAAGAGTTAATTTGAATACAATGCTACTTAATAGTTTTCCTTAAATTGTATTAATTATATTTCTTAGTAAACTATAACTCTTACAAACTCTTTTTACATAAAAGTCCTTTCAAAAAAATTGTTGTATGGATATCCTTACACTTATTTAAACAAGACAGTATATTTCAAGCAAGGCTTTAACTTTCTATCTGCCTCAGTTTCTTTATTTATATAAAAAATGTCCCCACAGCCTGATAGGGTGGTGGCAAAGATTTACACTTAGCAACATGTCTGGCCTCTAGTAAATAATGCATGCTATTATTCTATATAAAGCACTTAACAAAATAGAAGCCTGGATAGGTTCTTAATGAATGGTAGTTATTGTATTATCCTTATTAGCCACAGACTAGAAAGGAATAGAAGTATTTATCATATAACGTTATTAGAACACATAGGAGCTTCTTTCCTCCCTCCCCTTTCTTCCTGTCCACCACCCATCTTTCTCTTGTCTCCGATCTCTTCTTTACTTCTTTCCTCATCTTCTTTTTGGTTTCAAATCAAACATGTGAGATATTGAGGAAAGAGAGAAAAGAAATGGGAGCACATAAAAGTTAAGTCTGAAAGGAACAATTATTGGAAAATAATTTGGCCTCTGCTTAAAAGTACAATATTCCAAACACAGAGCCAAAAGATAATCGCTGTATTTTCCCAGTGGTTGGTATTTAATTAGCACTCTGCCATTGTCGATTGGCTTTGCCATCATGGGGATAAATCATTTACAAGCTATTTTAGAGACTTGAACTGTTGCCGCTATCCATTTCATCAATCATCTCATCAGCTTTGTCATTACAGATCTCAGCAATTTCTCACCTTTTCAGGAACTCTGTATGGATTTGACCTCAAGAAGTATTTGGCCACTATCATCTCAGCTCCTAAATGTCAGATTCAGACATCTCAAACTGTGTGTCAAGACACTGCATTCTGGCAGTAATCAACCCATTACCTCCCCACTCTTAAAGCATGCTCATCGAGTACCCAAAATTGTGTGCTACAAGTTCCCTCAGGGGCTTGTTTTATTGTGGGTACCATTGAAAAAAGTGTCTGTTGTCAGCTATATTAATTTCCAGACTTTTGATAGTTCGTGACTGCACATTATACAAATAATGACTTCTCATTTTTCCTGGGTGAATCAGACATCAGGGTTAGGCAATAAGAGATAGACCTAAGCAACCTGTTCCATTAATATTTTTCAGGTTTGCCTGTTAAGATAAATGACTTCTTCAAATCATATTTTCTACTCTTCAAAAAAGAGGTGCACTGAGCTTGTTTTATGCTTACTGATGAGTCACAGGAGGGCAGGAAGGCCTGTGGACCCAGGCTACATCACTGTCAGGGTATTTCCCAGAAGCACTTGTCCCTCCAGGCTGTTGTCATCTCTGCACCTATGTGGTGGTGGCCTGAGGCATGAGCATGCTGGGCAGAGTCAAAGAGGAAGTCAGTGAGACTGCAGGGTTTCCAGCCACGAGGAAACACTATGGGCGGGACCAGAGAGACTTCCTTTTGGTGTTATGGACAAATTTAGCAGTTGAGTGGAATTTGTTGGTTCTTCTCAGAATATATTTTAAATAAATAAAAATACAAAAGATTGCAAGCCTCCCCTCCCCCCTTTATTCTGATAACAATTACCTGGAATCAGTGTGTGCTATAGTAATATTGCATGCTTCTTTATTGATATATTTAAACAAGATCTAGTGGTGATTTGAAGTCACAATGAACAGAAGTAGTGTTTTGAGAGCTCTACAGCAAGTGTAATGTGATAAGAAATATCTGTGATTTCTACTAATGACAAAGTCACAAGGACTATTGATGCCACTGTGGTTTGCAAGTACACTCATGAAAGAAGGAAGTGCTAACCTGCATCTAGCAGTTAAAGGAACTAATTGTTTTTCTTTTCATGAACTCCCTGAAACCTCTTAAGATTTTATGGACCATGGGTCAAGGGTCCATGTTGTAGGTGATGCACTTGTATTTTACTCCCAGGAGAATTAATGCACTGGGGAAAGCATGCAAGCAAGCCCAGTGCTCTGTCCATTTAAGACAGAAAGCACCAAGAGCCTTCCTTGTCTCTCTCATTTACCCAGTCCCCCACAATAGTCTGGGTATCATTTTTCCTGGCATTTACCACAGTATCATGTGATAACTATCTTGTCTCCTTCAACAGACTGTAAGAACTATATATCAACCATCTTTATATGAATAGTGCACAAGCTCTGGGACATGCCAGCTATTGAGTAAGTGTTTACTAAATATATTAATGAAGACTGGAAGGCTTTTGAAAGAATATGTATGATCTACACTGCCAAGATTTTTCTGAAGAAGATATTTTTCTTTTTGAAAGAAGCTATATGTGAAAATAAACATTTAAAATATAGTATTATGAGACTTTAGAACTGAAAATAGAAATATTTACATCATCATCCATACTAAACACATAGAATTTAAAAGTAGATTTATTTAAATGGATAATATGGCTACCTGAAGACCTGGATTCCTTGATTTAAAATCACAGGGGTCTCTGCAGGGAAACAGAAGGTCAGATAGGCAAAGGGGTTAAGCATTGAACACACTAGTTGAAAATCAACAAGTCAAAGTCTCATACAAGGGAATAAGCTTCCAGGAATCTTCACTTTTTCCAGTTTATCCCTAGAATAACTTTCTAGTTTAGGCAATAGCTGGAAGCTGCCTAATCCCAACACACTACCATCTACCGATAGATGAAGGGAGAAGATTCCCCAGTCCTGGGCCACACTTGGGACCTGACTGGAACTCTGCACACTAAGGCTGGTTTCTAACCCCTGTGTTTACTGATATTCCCAGGTGGGGGCTGGAGATCAAGGCTTGAATCTTAATTTAGAATCCAATAAAATTCAGATAAAAACCCATTAACATGATCAAAATTTGATACCAAAAGGAAGATCTGTATGAGATGTGTTGGCTTCATGCATGCTCAGCTCCATCATTGTAAGAAACAATGTAAAACATTCATTCAATCAATACATTTTAATCAAGATTTTCCCCTTGGATTAAACACACACGCACAATAATCTCTGCTGTGCATATTAAAGATGTCTCATGTTTCACTTAGTTTAAGGCTCTACACTGCTGTGTAAATCAACTGCCCTAAAGAGTTTCACAGGTAAGGTAATGGTGGAGGGAGCAATTTAAATCCCATTCCTGCTGCAACCACCTCATGATTTTCCTTTAGTACATATTTAATAAACTTACTAATACATTCCAGGGAATACATGTATCCCCATCCTCTAAGGAAAATCATTTGTTGAATGTACTTAGAAATTGGGAAGTGAAATTTATTTTTCTTTTCTTCCTGAATAGAACGTGACTATTTTGGGAGGGTTCAATCCCTGCTGGCAAATAGCCATTTCCTGCCTCTAGACAGAAAGGCTTAAAAGAACTTTTTATAAAAAACAGTCAAAATCCTCTGTAGACATTCAATAACTTATAAAGAAAAAAAAGTTTTGATGAGTTGGTGCAAATGAATCAGAGACATATGGATCCTATTTCCCTTGACTTTAAATTTGTAAAAAGAAAAAAATTAGAAAAATGAACTTTGTAGATGTCACTGAACCCAGTAAAAAAACATATGAGATGATTGCTCAACTTAATACATTCCTAAGTTGCCCTGTGCTTCACTGAAGCACACCCAGGTCATTTTTAGCTCAATTTAGACTGCCAAAGACACAGCCCATCATACTCTAATTGTTTTCAGAGTAAAATTCCAACAGCAGAAGATATGAAGGTGGTTCGTATCCTCAGCAATTATGTTGGTATAGTGGTTCATTTTCTAATTCATCAAAAATTTAATTTTTCCCTGGCCAGTGTGGCTTAGTTGGTTGGAGTGCCTTCCTATCAACCAAAATGTTATGGGTTCAATTTCCAGTCAGGGCACATGCCTGAGTTGCAGATTCTGTCCCTGTTGAGGCACATGAAAGAGGCAACCAATCAATATTTCTCTCTCACATGGATGTTTCTCTCCCTCTCTTTCTTCCTCCCTTCCCCCCTCTCTAAAATCAATAAGCACGTCCTCAGGTAAGAATTTTAAGTAAGTAAGTAAGTAAATAAATAAGTGGCTGTGTTTATTTAAAAATTAATTTTCTTAATGGCAGAAGATTTGGAAAACGTTGTGGGTAACACTTATCTGTATATCCAGGGGCCAGTCCACAAGAGAGTGGTGGAAACTGGCTCCTCTGAAGGACAACAGGACACCAATCAGAAACTGTCTCCTGCGGTCATGCTAAATGGTGCCCTCATGCCCAGGGAGAACTAATTTGCTTCATATGACTGAGCACTTAATTTTCAAAAGGTTTTTCAGGAAGCAATATAATTACATAAGATCCAAGAGATAATCCTGTTGGCTTTCTTTTACAATCTCACTACAATACTTAGTCAAATCATAATTCAAATGCATATGTTGATAACTTTTACTAATTTATTAAATATATCTCATGTTTGGAGGTATCTGAGTATATATTCAGAGACAATAATTACTATAAAAAGGATATTGGAAATATATTAAAACGCTTTTTAAAGGAGAGCAAAAGGTCCCTACTATATGCAGGGTGCCACAAAAAGCTGACTAGTAATTCTCATGGATATGTCACATGAGTTGAAGTTACATGCTATATATATTTAGACATCGTCAAACTCATTTATCTCCCAGTCCATGTCAAAGGGGATTTTTGGACTGAAGAAATAAGCGCTCATCAGCAGGAAGGCTGCGGGGAATTCTCTGGTTCCTTCTAGACAACACATGCCACGCCACAGGAGGCTCCTAATCATTTGTTAGGAGGCCAGCTCTATATGGTTGAAAATGGCACTTACTCTCACAGTTCTCACTTAAGAGATCTCTTCTCACATTAAAAGGAATAAATATGAGCTTGTACCTTGGCATGTTCTAGCTGGAAAATATCCTTGAGAGTAAATGATCTAATCATTCTCAAAAATAAAAGCTGCTGTTCCTCCCAGATATTTCAATGTAGTAGATTTAGGGGATAGATAGTATTATCTGAGATATCACAATTTTCCAGGTGATTTTCACCATGGTTTACTGATAAGGAACAGTCCCAGAATGGTTGTAACATTTTTTGGAATCTCCTTATTCCCAGGCTAGTGTCCTTCTGACAAGTTTAGCAACACCTGGGCCATTAGGGCAACTCTGTGGTATATAATAGGGCATGAAGAATGGCTCAGACCAAGGGGAGATCTGCTGGTTAGACACAGCCAGTGTTTATGTTGCAAAATGAATGCAGCTGAGTTATTTTTAGGCCTCTAAGGTCAGCACAGAAAGTGAAAAGTTCATAGTGGCAAAATTATTCTTTAAAATTCTTTTAAAAGGCCTTATGTTAGAAACTGACATCTCTCAATAAATCCAACAAAGCCCACTTTTCCTCCTGCTTTAGAAGAGATTGCTGGAGTTTTTTTTAAAGTTTCAATTGAACAAGATGAAGTTTTGGCTAATATTTAGGAGCGCTGTCAGAGAAGCAGCAACAAAACCAAAAAGTCTATGTATTAGCATCACACCAATGCAGAAAGAAGCTAAGAAATACCTGAGAATTAGGACCAATTGGAAGAAAAATAAATTCATATGTCTTATCTCATACAAAGGTTTATTATAAACTAAAAACAAATTGCATCATTTCAAAATCTCTCTCTTTTTATCTCTGTCTTTTTGTAAAAGCTGCCCACAGCAGAAACTATCAATATATGTACAAGTAGCACCACCTGTCCACTGAACATCACTTCCCTGGTGCTCAGCAGGTCACCTGCAGGTGGTCACAATCCTTGCTGTAGAACCAAGTCTGAAATCGGTAGTTCAGATTATATCTGAAGCTCTCATTTCCTTGCTCCAGGCCTTCAAATTTGGGACTACACATGTGAACACTTCATTATGACCAGTTTTTAGAAATGTAAATTCAACAGGGGTTTAGGAAACTATATGTCTCCCAATATCCTTCTACTCATGCTTCATTCAAATGAATAGTCTCTTCACTAAATGTTGAGATTCCTTGGTGTGGGATGAAGATACTAAAGAATGAAGATACTTCTCTACCCTCAAGTTCCCATGTGATGAGACTTCTAAGGGGTCCATGAATAAAAATAAGGAGAACTCAGTCTGATTGAGAGAAGCATATTAGAAAGTCTTTTTGTCACTGAGTTCATAATCCAGCTCATCCAAACCAGATTTTACCTATAAATTCATCAGCCAAATCTGATGTTGTATGTCAATATGTCAACACTTGTGTGGGGTTTCTTTTACTATGCCTTTTATTGAAGAGCTAAGAGATTGGAGGAATGATGGTTTTGTCAGAACTACCCATGCCTCCTACCATAGTGAGTAGCAGTGTCATCATCAAAGGAGGTCTGCTTTTTACAGAGGCTACTTCTATGTCTAAATGTGTTAGAGAAACAGTGAGATGGTTACAGCTATGGCCACAGCTTCCATCTAAAACAGAGACCTAGCTGAGAACATGTCCTCTGATAAACACCTTATTTAATTCCACCTTTCTTGTTCTTCCCTGATTTGAGCTAAATGGCAGTGGCAGGACTGCTGATTTTCTATTCAATCATAGCAGCGCATGAGTCCTGGCCCATTTAAGTGGAGGGCAAATCAAAGGGTTGTTTTTCTTCCCCACCTAGGAAGGAGAAAAGCATATGTTTCTAGCTCGTGAAAATGGCTGTAGACTATCCTTCAGTAGGACCTCTCAGTGTAATTTTTATCCCTGTGTCAGAGTAGAGCCATTGTGTTTTCAGAGGTTTAGTTTCTATTTATAAAAATATAACGTCATTCAAATAATTACCCACTTTAATTACATCAGGACTTTCAAAGTTTGGCTATTTTGAAAGCACCATATGATTCAGATCATTTACAAAAAGCAGCATGGCTCCTTTCCTCCTACACTAAATGAGTTAAGGTTGTTAATATTGACTGTAAAGATTCATATAAAAATTGAGGACTTCTTAAAGGCATTCAGACAGCATACACAAATGCTGCTTTCTCTTTGGTATGTCACCTGAAGAGCCTGGACAATCAGAGAGAACAAAGATTTCTATTGGTTGGATGTTGCTATGATGACTGGGCAAAAACAAGACTTTGTCTGCATCAGTGGTATTGTTCCCGAAGACAGCACAGTGGCAATGAATTGTAGAGCTGGAAGAGAGATGGCCTACTCTTCCAATTTTACCGATGAGAAGCCCAAAGAGACAAAGTTAATTGTCTAAGGTTATATAAGAAAGTGGAAGAATCTGATTAGAGCCTAAGTTTTATGATTCTTGTTTCAATGTCCTACTCTTTATGCCAAACTTCCTCTTTGAGATAATTGCCAGTGTTAAAGGGCAATACGCCTCCTCCCACTAGCTTCCAGGAGCCATAATTCCCATTCTGGTTGTATGGAAGAGAATTCAAGCTACTGTTATAATGTCGCCCCATAGACACAATCCTGCAGGCTTGAACACTGTTCCATAGTCTGATGGACTTAAAGTCCATACTTTGCAAAGGGATCCAGCCTTTTTCAAACACTCCTGTCTTGTGCTACTTATTCTTGACTTCTATCCAGTACTGGCTTCTATTAAAATTTACATGTCTCTTATTCTCAGGTTATAGTGAAGAAGGAGGAAGATACAGCCATCAGTAAACAAACAAACAAATGAACAATCTTGATTTGCCTTTTCATGAAAGTAAATTTTGAAAGAACATTTTTTTTAAAAAGCTATCACTGGCTTTACTATTGGGAGCAATGACTGTAAATATCTTTTCCAACCCAACATATTTATTTGAAGGTCCTGGAATACTCCCATCAAACAGAACAGTTCAACATAGCAAGGGTTCTCTGAAAGGGGTAGAATGAGCTATTCAAAATATATGTTTTGTGAGGAGAGAAGCCCTCCAAATGATTCTCAACTCTCCCTTTTCTTTAGTTGAAAATTATTAGCTTGAGTTGTTAAAACTAAAAATGAGTGGTCATTATGTTTTGCTAAAATGCACCACATTTTGTCTCAAGCTTAATTCTTCACTCAAGTCAGCAGAATGGGCTTTATGACTGTTAACTACCGAACAATGAGTGAAATCTTTAGCAAAATATTCTCCTAAAGCAGAGCCCCTCTAAGATGGGCAGGGAACATGGCTGCTGGCTTCTTCTGACCCCCACATTTCTCAGCTTCACCACAAAATTGAACCCTAATTTTTTCCCAGGGTTCAAAAATGTCCCAGGGAAAGGCTCTAATCAGCTTCTTTTTGGATCCTATGCCTACAAATGTACTTTTTAAAAATTTATTTTCATTACCATTTTTCCACTACCATTTATCCACAAATGTACTTGGATTGGCTAAGTTTAGGTAAGATGTTCAATTTTGCACTAATTGCCACTGAGCACAGAAGCAGGGTTATAGTAGGACATGAAAGTGCTCAACTAGTTCACTTTAGAAATTTCCCTTTCCATGGACTTTAACTACCACATCTTCAAATTAAAGATAAAATATCTACCCTAAGGAAAGTTTCATGATGGTGTAATAAAAGCATGTGTCATAAAAGCATGTAATGCATGTGTCCTACACACACACTATGGGACACAATGGGTGCCAGAAAAATATTGGTTTCCCTTCCATCTTTAGCAATTTCACATATCTACTCTGCATCTCCTAGAACTCTTTCTAGACTCCCCAGACCTAGTGGCATATATATATGTGTATATATATGAAGTTCCCAAGTGTATTTATACATAATTTTGTCTATGACCAAGTCAGAGTACATTTTTATGTTCTCTCTCTATATCATTCTATTTATCTAAAAGCAATGGGGGCATAATTGGAACTCTGTCAGGTTAAGCACAGCTGGCAGAGGAGGTCATGTGTTGATTATAACTAGCACAAAAATCAACAAGCCACCCTGAACTCCATGGGACTGTAGATTGGTGTCACTAGAGCACTCTAGAATCTTTATTATCCAGACATCCCATGCTGGGAGAAAAAAAATATTAGACTTTATAAAGCTCTCCACACAGAGTAAGACTAGAGGAAAGGATGCTTGGGAAGCCTTACCTTAATGCCTGAAAGTGTATGATTAAAGCCCTCCCCACCATAGGCATACTGACTAACTGGCAAAATTTATGCTTTACATACATCATGCTTCCAATTGACAGGAACAGGGTTATGAAGCTTGAAGGATACAGCAAGAGGCTCTAATTTCCAGCTCTAAGAACCTGGGCATGAGTGTTGTGAATAGATGCTAAAGCACTGTGGTGATAGAAAGTTGAATGGATTTTCCCACTTGGCAGTCTAAGGTGACGTGAGCACTTGAATAACTCCCACCAGGTTAAGGAAGAGACTTCCTTGGAGTGTGGCTTTCACTCTAACAATGGAAATTTGGAATCATAAGATAAAGAGATAAAACTCTGGACACCAATGTTAGTCTGTCACAATCTCAACAAAGACAGCCTGAGAATGGGAAGGTACTGTGTATTTGAGTGCACGTGTGTGTGAAAGAGAGGGAGGGAAAAGGAGGAAGGGAGGAAAAGAAAAAGGAAGAGGGGAAGGGAGGAAGGAAAGAAGGAAGGAAAGAAAGGAGGAAAGAAGGGAGATAGAGGGAGAAAGAAAACATGAACTGTTTGCAAGCCATCAGGTTTTGGAAGAGCCAAAGAAGTATGGCATATGTGTAAAGTCTGGGAATAATTTTCTTCAATTATGTCACAGCTGATGGGCATCATGATTTCCACCTGAAGACCATGCTTGGGCTAGTCAAAGGATACATTTTTATAGCAGCATATTAGAATGATGAATATTATTCCCATAACCACAGTCCTGCACAGAATGTGAGTATTTTAAGATGGAACTTATTTTTCTAATCACACATATTTTAACCTTATATTGCACCAAAAACCAAGGCTGGCATGGATTCTCAAATGATATTTGAAGACATAAAAAGACATTCTCCAGAAAGAACAATAAGTATTTCATTTTCTCTCCCCAGGTCTCTGAATATTAACCACAACCCTGTGTTGTACAGTACTGAGGGATGAGGTATTATGTGTTTTGCATTTCTGTAAAAATTCATTCACAGGAATTAAAAGTTGTTGTGAAAGATATAATTTTTCCATCAGAAATGTATCATTTTATGTTTCATTTAAGCCCTACTTTTAAGAACCAAAAAGATCCTAAGGTGTTTCATGTCAGAGACATAAGGCAGGCCCCAAACTGTGGGGTTTGTGTGTGTGTGTGTGCATGTGACCCATATTGTGATTCTGAAAAAAAAAAACTGACAAACAATTTTTAACACTGCATATGTTCAAAGACCTCTGCCAAGAAGGGGAAAAATTACTCTTGGCACCAAAAGCTAAAGTGGGATGGTTCCTTTGTGATCCATAATGGAGAAACAAGTGACTCCCTCCCTGATCTTTTCAAATTAGCACAAGAACAGCATATAAACCTCTCAGAAAGCTGAACTTGCATTTCTTCAGTGGATTCCCAATTCTATTTTCTGGAGTAGAGGAATGGTTCACTTTTTTCAATACTTTGTGGATTGTGTATATGAAGGTTGGAAGGTAGGGAGAGTGACAGTGTTATTGCTTCTACATTGCACAAATTTTTATCTTTACTTCTAAAGGACACCAGTGATGAGTTCAAAATTAATTCTATTCTCTGGATACCATCAATTGACCTTGATGTTCAGACCATACTGGGTAAGATCACAGACCTTTGCTTGAGATAAGTTGCAGGGCTGGGTATCTGTCTCAATACAACGCAACATACACACATCTCATGGTGTCCTACCACATCTGTAGGCACAGTACTGAAAGTGACAAACCCTAATGCACAAGTGTCCTGTTTCCCCAGGAGGCATAGAGAAACAATTTCAATGATAGGGAGATGGCTGTTAACATTTTGAACAACAATTTGTGCTAAAAGCACAGTTAAAAATTATTATATCAGACAAAAGCTAAAATTCTGCAGGCAAAGAGAGAAAATCTCCATCTTTCTCATACATAGAAGAAAATGGATTTTGGTTTCAAAATTGCAGACCTGGTGTTCCTTCTAGCCAATGATATCCAAGTCAGACCAGATTCCCACTGAGGGACTTCAAAGATGAATGAAAGGTTCTTGCATTAAATTGTTCCCACCCCAGAACAAGGGGTCTGCTTGTGCCAGAGGAGGCTGTTGGCATGAGGGAGGAGATTAGGAAATTCCCAGGAAGTGACTGAATTGGAAAGATTTCTGGGAAGTGCCATCTTCTAAGGTCTGCAGACATGCAGCTGAGGCCTGGTCTCAGGTGTACCATCCCCTCTGGATGGCTACAGAAAGCCACAGCTTTACTTAGAGCCTCCCAGAATGCTATGCCTCTGCCCATCTATCTGCCACTTTATAATTGGAGCGGGGGGAGGAGTGTAGGTCAAGTTTTTGTCTCACTGCACCTGAGACCCAATTAGTACTTTAGGGATTTCACATTTAAAATTGTGAAACCAACAATCTTTGAGCTCAGAATTTTTATCTGAGACACCTTACACTAAGATGTGTTCCCAGAAGATCTAACACAAGTGCTATGTACTGCAGGAAGCTTGCTTCTTTATGGTATTTGAAATCACTGATTATGACCTTCATAGTGGGGAAATGCCTCACAATATCAAGCCGTTGCTTTTAGACGTGAAAGACATCCCTTTCTTCTTCCACTTCCTATGGAGAACATTACAAATACTATGTACGTTACCCCAGAGACCAATAGCTGGATGCCATATGAGTCTCTTGGTGTATAGAACAATAGAAAAGGCACTGCAAAAAACATTTCTCTGGCTAACTTCCAGATATGAAAGGGTGGCTCAGAGCTTTGGAGGGGGGAATCATTATTTCACAAGAAATGATATTTTTAGACTGCATGGAAAATGAGGAATGCACGAAACTGCAGATGATAATGCAGAGCAGCCACTCCTAGTTAGGAGTCTGGGCCACATTTCCATTGCTCATTTCCATGAAGGCCCCTTATTTTGTTCACTTGTCTCTGTAATAAAATTTCTACTTGAGAAAAATGGGCACTTATGGAAAGGTTATCATGCCACATGCTGTCAATTTTTTATAGCAAACTGATATTCTTTTCCTTTTGATTTTCTAAACTCAGAAGTTCTTAATTCTTAATTTGGTCAAAAATCCCAGTGGGTAACCTTCATACCTTGCCCACCTCATGTTTGATCCCTGGGTCTCTCTGCCACATATCTTATCTCTTCAGTCATAATTTCCATTTCTTTGTATTTCTAGTCTGTGTAGTAAGATAATTCATCTTTCTGGTCTTCTCAAAGCAGTAATTCAATTCTCAGTTATGAATATTCATTTTTGTATTTTTCAATCAGAAGTCGTCACAGCTTTTAGTTCTGGTAAGTCATTTTTTATGCCCCAGATATACCCTCTTGAGGCTTCTCCCTTCTCTTTTCATTAAAGGGCTGTCCCATCTCTTCTGTTACAGCTACTGCAGTCAGGGATAGTTGTACTATTTTCTCAGCAGGGCTCTCTCAAGTCCCTGTGTACCCTTAAACATGTTGTGACAACAGTCTCCTGACAGTTCACACAGTGGGCAAAGGGAACAAGTGGATGGTGGTTGACAGAAATATGAGTTTTCTGAGCCCAAGTGCTCCAGCAAGGCCTCTGGGTGTAACAATATCTAGCCATACAAATTGTGGGTGATTGGTATATTTAAAGAGTTAAATCAACTATTCTTTTAAAAAAGAAAACAAGTATCCTTTTCTGAGGGTTTAGAAATCAAATAGTAAGTAAATGGCAAAATATGCAAGCTCACTAATCACATGACATTATCAACTATTTATGGTAAGAAATCATAAAGATGTGCCCCTTTGAATCATTTACCTATCTGACTGAAGAAAATATGGTAAACGATGGGAGAGTCACATTACATGGATTCCCCATATTTTCAAAAGAAAATTTCAGACAACCCAACCAGTTGAAAATTCCAGAAGATGCAACTTTGCCCACCAAGCTCATGGGCTGATTGACTCATGAGTAGGTAGACACAGTCATGATGGGGTCATGTTAAACAGCTGAATAAGTAGGAAAGATAATGTGTAAAAAATAATAATAATCAAACAGAAATTTGAGAGAAGAATGAAAATGAACTACTGTACTTCTTGGATGTATCATTTGTAATTCCAGTCACTTATGAGATGCTGCTCTAGTTCCAGCTCTTGAACTTCAAGATTTTTTATATAGCTTATTTATGCATTATATCTTCCTTTATGAAAGTTATTTGGAGTGTATGTCTATTTCTTGCAACTAAGCTCAAATTAAGACCCAAACCCAATTAGTAATGAAAATCTGATCAATTTATCATGTCTTTGGTTCTGACATAATTCCTGACCTTCAGGCTCAAGTAGTCAATATTCTTTTTTTATTATTATTATTTTTTTTTTATTTTTTCCATAAATTACTTTATTGTTGTTCAATTAGAATTGTCTGCATTTTCTCCCCACCACTGCCCCCCACCCCAGCCAAACCCACCTCCCTCCCTTGCTTCCACCCTCCCCCTTGGTTTTAACTATGTGTCCTTTATAGTAGTTCCTGAAAACCCTTCTTCCCAGTGTCTCCTCCCCGCTCCCCTCTGGTTCAAATAGACAATATTCTATTTGAAATCTTCATCCTATATCTAAAATCATCTCAGACTTAACTGTCTGCAACATAATTCTTATTTCTTTATTTTCTTTAAACATATACATGTTCTTCTACCAAGTTTCTCAGTAAATTCACCAAAATTAACCCAGGTGCTCAGGCCAAAAACCTAGTGGTTATTTTTTACTCCTTTATTTTCCTTATATACCTCATCTGATTTACCACTATGATAGACACTACTACTGTGATTGATATCCAGTTGCCTCTTTATGAACATATGAGAGAATGGCATTTCCCTGTCCTCTTGGTGTCTTGCCCTGGACAATTAAATGTGAGGGAACATTATATGCACCATTCCTTTGTAGAAGCATTGAAGACCTGTTACTTGATTGCCTGTATTTTCCTGTCATGTGGTAGATGATGTTTCACATGGTAGAATATATATCAGCCTGGGTTCCTGACTAAACCAGAACCTTCTGCTGACTCAAAATATACAAGTAGTGTGACGAAACATTAAACCTTTGCTTCTTTATGGAACTGAGATTTGGAGGTTGTTTATAACCACACTATAAGCTAGCCTACCTTAAAACAACCCCCAAATTATGTTGGCTCTATTATAAAAATATATACCAAACCCCGGTGCTGTCACCTCCTATTCCAGCATCACTGTATTCCAAAGTACCCTCATTTCTTGCCTGTATTTACTGTAAGAGCCTCCTAATCAGGCTTCCTTTATCTACTCAGACATCTCCCAAACCCACTCATCCTCCAAGCAGCAGCACACTTTTTTTTTTTTTGTCATTTTAAAGGTAAATTCAATTATGCCATCCCTTGCCGACACCCTCAACAACATCCAATTAGACTTAGAATAAAACTCAAAATTTCTCAATGAACCCCAACACTCCATGATCTGGCCCCTACCTACTTGTCCAAATTTGTCTCCCACCATTCTTTTATCTCTCTGCTTTAACCACACTGTCTCTTATTACAATTGTTTGCAAACAGTAAACTCACTCTTCTCTCAGGATTTTTCTCTTGTTGTTCCCTCTTTGTGGAATGTTCTACCTCAAGATCTCTGTGTGGCTTGGCTTGCTCCTTCCCATCATACAAATCTTTGTTCCATGATTATGTCCTCAGAGTAGACTCTACATTATCTAAAACCACATCCCCAAATAACTAACTATGCAATTACCTGTTTTACTTTGTAAAGTAGTCTTTGAACTATCTTATTTCTTCATATGTTTAATTTATGTTTACTTTTCCCAAACTATGAATATCATAAGGAAAAAATGTGGGTTTTTTAGTGTTCTGTACTTGGTATCTAGGACAGTTTCTTGTGCTTAGTGGAATTTAACAAATATTAAATTAACAATCAGGATTTCAAAATAATACTGCAGTGAAGAGACAACTGAATAAGAATACTCTTGCATAAATCTTTAACCTAGTTTGTCTTACTACAGAATAAAAACAAATCAAAATATTTCTAATCAATTTGTATAGCTATTATCCGTGACTTACCACTTTTAAACCATTTATTAAGTAAAACTTGATTTGTTCAAGATATTGAAACAAAAAGCTTTTTAAAAAAGAATTAGCATGGGATATGTTGCAATAGCAATAACTGAGTGTTTCTTAACTCAAATTAGCTACATTTTTACAACACGGCCAAGAAATAAGCAAAAAAAAAAAGAAGAAGAAAAAGAAAGGAACGCAACAAAACAGACTCAAAGACAGTGTAGGCTAGTAAGGAAATTAGAGCAAAAGCCACTAAGTAGAAAGCACTAAGCTAACAAATTTCTATGGAAAATAACTATGAATAGTTAACTAACGGGAACCCTTCAGTAGACCCCATTAATGAGCTGTAAATGCAAACATGATGTTTGCTCTTCATTATCACCAACTTGATTTGTGCAGTTACGTGTACTTTTGTCACATGCCAACATGACAATGTGAACTTCCAGTGGTGGGGAACAGCCTATTATTTTAGTGGGAAAAAATAGATTTGCACCAATATACTAAATCAGTTATCAACTTTTATTCATGAAGCCCTCTACACTTTTGAAAAGCAGATGGTCTAGGTAAGGAGCCTGTACTATGACCAAGAGATATTTTGAAGATACCTGCTTTCAAAGGGATTAAAATTCTTTCCCTTGCCTATGGAGCATTCCAAGGAAGAATGGTTGAGGGAGCCAGGAGGGCTGACTCAGACTCTCGGCCCCTGACTCTGAAGGCTTTAGTATATCATTTAACTTCTTTCCTGTAGATGAGAATAAGAAAACAATACCTGCCCTATATGTTTCATAAGATTGTCATGAAAATAATACCTGTCAAAGATATGATTTACAAACTAGCTATATCAGATTTCTTTATTATATGTCTCTCAGGTAATTAAATTATCCTCTAAATTGAAGTTGTCATATGAGGTCTGCCCAGAAAGTATCCAGTCATATAATATGAAAAATATAGACATTTATTGAAGAAGATACAAGATACAAGAAATACTGAACTCAGAACAACGACACCGCAGTCACCTCACACAGTTCTCCCAATTGCCATCAGCTGCTCTGCCATATTTTCCTGAATCTCATCAACGGCCTGAAATTTCTTCCTTTTCAAAAGTGATTTTAGTTTTGGGAAAAGCCAGAAATCTCAGGGCTCCAAATCTGGGCTGTAGGGGACTGAATCACCTGAGTGATTTGATGTTTCACCAAAATCTCTGCACCAGATGTGATGCATGAGCTGGTGCATTGTGGTGATGAAGCTGCCAATCACCAGTTGCCCATAGCTGTGGCCTTCTGAATCATCTGAACAGTTTCTATGGAGGAATGAATGTTCAAGCTTAATGCAAAATTTGATGAATATTCATTGCTCTACTCACTCAGTCATTTTGAATGCGACGGCCACACAGTATACAACATGCTCATTCAACAGTGTCTACCACCCCCACTGACTAGTACAGTGAAGTCATCATTGTTCACACATGCGCATTTCAGTCCACTCTCCTTGGCTGCCAGGTTAAACTGATGTCACACAAACCATTCTCATTATATCAACAATGGTTGGACTTTTTTGGGACAGACCTCGTATGTACCCCTTTCAAAGTGGGAGGAAAATGAAGTGCAACTGGCAAAATGCACATGTTTTGCCATTTGGTCTTCACTTCTATTTCAGATTAACAATGTCTATATCTGTTTAAGAAATATTGAAATTACTGTAATTAGCAGAAAATTACACTGTTCTTTCTTTAAACACACAAGGCACTAAGAGCTATCTCTCATTAGGAAATTTCCATAGTCTAATTCCAGACACGAACATTTCCAAATAATCCATCTCCTACATAAGAAGAAGGCTAAACTCAAAGTCCATCATAAATGGAACAAAAATCTTTATAGCACTCATGTGAGTATCTGGGAAAATCAAAATCAGAATAAAATGTACAAGATTGTGCATTGTATGAAACCTATTTACTGTTATAATATGTTAATTGCCAAAAATCTGACATCTAAGTTTCCATAGTATCACTACTTATTGTGTTGCTTTGTTTGTGTAATTTTCCTGTTCATCACTAAACATATCCCAAAGATTTACTAAATAACCAAATTAGAATACATGATGAATATTCTGAATAAATGATGGGAGCATTTAGTTTTATAAAAACTCCTATGTGTCTATTTAGCTATCAATTAATGATCCAAGCCCACACTAATTTCAGTCAGAAGTCACTTTTTGGAAGTGATTAGTTATAAATAAAGAATACCAAAATCTTATTGTACACCAGGATACCAAAATCTTATTGTACACCAGGAATCTCCTGTCAACCAAGAGACTTTAGCTCTTTAAGGAAAATAGCACAGGACAATCCCTTATTCTTAATCTTAATGAAATCCATCATGTTCTCTCTCTTACATACAAGACCTATGCAACTTAAACATGTAAAAAATGAGATCATAGCTAAATGAATCCAGTCACTTTGCCCATCTTCACCACCAAAAGCAATTAATATAATCCCTTCAGTAAATTAATTATAAGAAAACAATCACCCAGTAACCTGCATGGAGCATGAATGGTCAGCTAGCTTTGGCCCAATAACCAGGTCTATTTGATATTTATAAAATAGATTTGTCTGCTTTTTTCAAATTAAGGCTGAAATTACACCATCTTCAATGTTTGGTGATTGGGTTGTTTTCCCTACCTCGTGGTGATTCTTGGCTAGCCATTCCTTAGTGGTGCTGAGGGCAATCACTGCAGCAGGCTCATTTGGGAAACCTAAGTGAAGAGCAGAATACAACGAATTTTTTTAAAAAAAGAAAACATGAAGTCAATACAGAAGTCAATCATCATATAATACTGGATTTTTCTCGTTTAAGAGTATTCACACCTCAGCTGGTACAGCTCAGTTAATTGAATGCCGGACTGCAAACCAAAGGGTTGCCAACTCCATTATCAGTCAGTGAACATGCCTGGGTTATGGGCCAGCTTCCCAGTAGGGGGCGCACAAGAGGCAACCACACATAGATGTTTCTCTCCCTCTCTTTCGCCTTCCCTTCCCCTCTCTCTAAAAATAAATTTAAAAATCTTTAAAAGAGTAAAACAGTATTCAATTCAACCAATTAGTACTGTGGAAGGCAGGCCTTAGTAAAGTACACACAGATGTAAAGCCTGTGATCCTACAAATAAGGCATTGAGGGGGCTAATCCTGCACCAATCTAAAGCTAAAAGCACTAAATAATTTAATTGTCTCTTCAATTCTACAACAATATCAATTGAACATATATTTGCGTTTGCTTCATTGTTTTCAAAATAATTTCACATAATTTTATTATAAAAGGTACTCAAAATAAGGTTTTTAAAAATATATTTCATTGATTATGCTGTAACAGATGTCCCACTTTTTTCTCCCCTTTATTCCCCTCCACACTGTACCCCTCCTTCCTCCAGCATTCCCCTACCCTAGTTCATGTCCATGGGTCATACATATAAGTTCTATGGCTTCTCCATTTCCCATACTATTCTTAACACCCCCCCCCAGTATGTTTTCTACCTACAATTTATACTTCTTATTCCCTGTACCTTTTCCCTGCCGTCTCCCTCCCCCCACACTGATAACCCTCCACGTGATCTCCATTTCTGTGATTCTGTTCCTGTTCTAGTTGTTTGCTTAGCTTGTTTTTGTTTTTGTTTCACATTCCGTTATTGATAGTTGTGAGTTTGTTGTCATTTTACTGTTCATATTTTTGATCATCTTCTTTTTCTTAGATAAGTCCCTTTAACACTTCATATAATAAGGTCTTGGTGATGATGAACTCTTTTAACTTGGCCTTATCTGGGAAGCACTTTATCTGCCCTTCCATTCTAAATGATAGCTTTGCTGGATAGAGTAATTTTGGATGTAGGTCCTTGCCTTTCATGACTCGGAATTCCTCTTTCCAGCCCCTTCTTCCTGTAAGGTTTCTTTTGAGAAATCAGCTGAGAGTATTACGGAACTCCTTTGTAACTGTCTCCTTTTCTCTTGCTGCCTTTAAGATTGTATCCTTATCTTTAATCTTGAGTAACTTAATTATGATGTGCCTTGGTGTGTGCTTCCTGTGGTTCAACTTCTTTGGGACCCTCTGAGCTTCCTGGACTTCCTGGAAGTCTATATCCTTTGCCAGATTAGGAAAGTTCTCTTTCATTATGTTTTCAAATAAGTTTTCAATTTCTTGCTCTTCCTTTTCTCCTTCTGGCACCCTTATGATTCGGATGTTGGAATATTTAACATTGTCCCGGAGGTTCCTAAGCCTCTGCTCATTTTTTTGATTTCTTGTTTCTTCATTCTGTTCCTGTTGAATGTTTATTTCTTCCTTCTGGTCCAAATTGTTGATTTGAGTCCTGGTTTCCTTCCCATCTCTGTTGTTCCCTGTATTTCACTTTTCATAGCCTTCACTTCTTCCTCTATTTTTGCAACCATACTCAACCATTTCTGTGAGTATCCTGATCACCAGTGTTTTGAACTGTGCATCTGATAAGTTGGCTGTCTCTTTATCACTTAGTTCTATTTTTGGAGCTTTGATCTGTTCTTTCATTTGGGCCATTTTGTTTGTTTGTTTGTTTATTTTTTGTTTCTGAGGACCTGTTATGTAGTTAGGGTGGAGCCCTAGATATTTGCCAGGGTAGAGCTACCCACATTGCTGCTTTGTGGTGCTGTATGTGGGGGAGTGGTCTGAGAGGGAACAATGTCATTTGCTTGGCTTTTGGGTGGCTTTTAGTCACTTCCCCCACTACCCACAAGCAAATCAGGCTCTTCTGGTGCTGATTCCCCGGTGGGTGGGTTTATGTATGTTCTAGGACCCTGTAGGTCTCTCCAATGAACTCTCCTATGAGGCTGACAATTTCTCCCACCACTACAATCCCCAAAGGTTTCTTCAATTAGAGGTTTGGAGGCTTTATTTCCCCATGCTGCGACCCTGGGTTGTGGAGTCTGTCTCGCTCCCCAGTTTTCCTCCTGGTTTATCCACTTGCAAATGAGGGACTGCCTGGTCTGCCACCTACCACTTCACCCTGTCTGCCAGCCACCACCTTAATGCGAGTCCTCTCCACCCTGGCTGCCCATCTTCGCCCTTCCTACCAGTCTAGATGAATGTTTCTTTTTTAACTCCTTGGTTGTTGGACTTTCATATGGTTTGATTTTCTGACAGTTCTGGTTATTTTTTGTTTTTAAATTTGTTGTTGTCCTTCTTTTGGTTATGTGAGGAGGCAAAGTGTATCTACCTGTGCCTCCGTTTTGGCCAGTAGTCCTCAAATTATGGTTTATTATTCTCAGTTTATAAACTGAATAAAGATGGCTCAGAAAATGTACTGGTTGACCCAAGGTCACAAGGTCAACAGTACTACATCAATGAACTGACACAAGACAGGACAACTTGCTAAATAGCAACGCTATTGTGAGCTATTATCAGAATTCAAAGGAGGTAATGCCTGCTTTATTTAGGGCCATTGGAAATGATGTTTGAGATTAAGATAAAATGAACTGGCCAGACTTTATAGTAGGGTTTGGTTTTAGAAGGGTAGGAAGACTGACACACTTATACTATGTCCCAGTGAGCATGAGAACATATCAGAATTTCAAAAACTCACCCACAATGTCCATTTAGCTTACATAAACCAAAC
Organism: Desmodus rotundus; assembly: GCF_022682495.2. Classification (NCBI taxonomy): domain Eukaryota; kingdom Metazoa; phylum Chordata; class Mammalia; order Chiroptera; family Phyllostomidae; genus Desmodus; species Desmodus rotundus. The sequence continues at coordinate 128,237,680 of NC_071392.1, read as the reverse complement.
ACATTCCTGAACTTGCAGAATCATCAGATATTCTGCCAACAGATATAAAAGTACATGAAGGAATAACCTCATAAGTTCTAGTTTATGAAGCAGAAAGAAGAAGAAATGGGATTGATTATTCTATTGAAACTACTCTCTTTAAGTTCCTCATTGGCTTCCTAATCAACAAATTCCATAAACTTTCTTTTTAATAAACTTCTTGTAATACTCTTTATTCATATGTTATAAATACATATATATTTATAAACATACAGTAAAGTGTACCAATCTTACATATACATTTTAATACATTATGTAAGTATTACTATATACTTATTTAACCAAAACATAGAAGAAAATGAAGAACACTCTAGCACTACAGAACGGTCTCACTTATCCCTTCCCAGTCAATATTGCTGTGGCCCAGATGTAAATTCTATTTTGACATTTATCACTTTTGATTAGTTGTATCTGTTTCTGAATTTCATGTAAATGGAATCATATGGTATATACTTTTTATGTCTTTCTTTTCTCACTCATTTTGATGTCTGTGAGATTCATCCATGTGTCCAAGCTTCCCTCAAGCACTGTTACATTACAGAGAGAACTTCTGTCATGTGAAAAATATATAAAAGTTCTTGAAACTTTGTAAATTCATCTATGACATTTGGGATTGTGGATTGGTTTTGAATTCTTTCATTCCATTTATTTTCTTTAAATGAAGGCTTCAAAATATAAAACCCTTCAAATTTGATAAACTTGTTAATTAATTAATCAATTAGCTAACTCATCAAATTATTGAATCAGAAGAGTGTAAATACATAGACACTTAAAGGGTACCTGTCCTCTAAAGCCCAAAGGCTGGAGTAGGAAGTTGACAAGAGGTAACAGCAATAAAGCATGCCAAGTGCATTAGTGATGTGGAGACACAGGTGAGAGATTCTGGAAATGAAGGGGAAGCTTTCTAGTAAACAATAAAACAGGGAAGGGAACTATAAAATGGGGAGCAAAGGAGACATAGTCCTCAGAAGTAAGCTTATGAGCAGCAAGGATTTTGTGGAAAAGATGAAGGAAAGTGAAGCAGGGAAGAAAACATCCAAAATACCTGTGGATAGCAAAGAAAAACTAGGGGAGGATGGGTATTTGTGGTTAGTGGTTAAGCACAGGAGGCTTGTTCAATTCACCTTCCCCCTGAGTTTAACACCTACATTTTTAATCACCTGAATACCTCCCCCAGGTGTGCTACAGAACCAGGAAAGTAACATGCATTCTTCTGCAAAACAAACCACTTCCTCACTTCCCAGTTTCTGCCTATGATTTTAGTTCTCTACTAGTCACTACAGTATTATGACTGTTTTCCCTGCTGGTGGCTAGTAACTCAGTCCCTCTGAATATTTTACAGCGCTCATTCCTTACCTTTTCTTCTGATTGATCTCATTCAAGATCTGATCTGCCTCACCCTGACAACTGTAGTCAACTCATAACTATGCTCCTTTGGTCATCTCCCCTTCTTCAGTCCATCTAATGCACCAACTGCAAGCAATTTTTCCTGAAGTATAGTTACTACAAGCTTACATCAAATAATGGCAACCTTTGCTGACTCTCCAGCTCATACAGAATAAACTTTCCTTTGGCTTGGCATTATATTCCCCGAGAGACCTTTCTAGATTTACTCCTTAGTTTTCCTTGTTTGTTCTCTCTTCCTCTGAAAATTCTTCTTCAACTTTTTGATATGTTTAAGAAGTACTTAAATCATAAAATTGTAGGGCTATATAAAGTTAATAAATTCTGTAATCACACTTGGTTGTAATGGCCATTAACATTAACCTTCAGAAGATGCAATTCCTCACAGGGAAATTATATAAATTCTTATAGAACTACGGCAACAATGGTCAGTTCTCAATTATTTGTGACCTCCTGGTCATTTCCCCACATTCATCAAAGCCTCTGGCACTTAGTTGTGGTTTTCTCCACCTCAAAGCTGCCCGAATCCCTGGATGACTTCAGTCGCCAAGAAATGACCCACCAAACACCTGGCCTGCCAGGTCCTTGACCTGGTTATTGTCAACAATAACCTCCACTCTACCTCCTCCCCAGATCACACCATGGACCTGCATGTAACATTTCCATTAAAAAATTACTAATCGAAGCACTACTCTCTCAAAACCTGTTCTCTCTTTCGTTTGTTTGTTCAGCTACTTTCCAAGAAATGCCTTTTACAAGCATCAGAAGCCTATTCTGTACTCAAAACACTCCCAAAGTTAATGCTAACATTTCTCCCCTGAATGGCCTCTTTCCTATCTCTCTAGGCTCACTCCATTCCATATTGCTCTTTGATTTTACAACTTCAGTTCCACTGCCTTTCTTTCTGTCCTTTAAAAACATTGTGTTTCCTTTTGCCTTCTTGCCAAAAGGCCTTGCTCACGTTATTTCTCTTTCCTGAAAGCCATTCCTGTCTTTTTTTCCTAGCTTATTGTAACTTTAACTCATCCCCTGCTCAGTCCTTCTCCAGAGAAGGCTTTTCTGACACTAATGACTCCCCATGTTGTGTTTTCTTTCACAGAAACTAATCACCGTTGTAAGTTTACACTTATGTATGTATATATTTTATTAATAATATTAATAGAAGTGAAAGCCCTAAAACAGATATCACACCTGTTTGGGCTTATCACTGTATCACTAAAACATTGCTGGCACTCAGAAGATGATAGATAAATATGTGTTGAGTGAGTTAATGGATTGTAGATTCATAAATCTTTGCACTGATAACAGGAAAAGCTAAGTACTGGGAGAATGTTTGTTTAGCCCCAGAGTATGGGGACAGTGAAGGGATTCTGAGAAAATGTCCAAAAAGAATGTTATACCCCCATTATCCTATTTCATCCCTAAGGAAAAACTGTTGAGAAGATGCATAAGATAAAACATAGCTCCTGATCAGAAGATATGCTGTAATTAATTAAAAGGGGATGGAAATATCAAGACAAATATTTCTGAAAATATGAGAGGGGACCCAAAAAACAAATTTGTTTATAAAAATGTGCATTTATTCTTACATGTTTAAACCTCAGTAACCTTCAAGGTACTCTTCATTTGATGCAATACATTTATTGAGACATTTTTTCCACTGCTCAGGACAGTTTTTGAACTCATCAATTTTGAAGTGTTTTAGTGCTTCTGCCATTTTTTCCACCTTTTCCACATTGGCAAAACATTTCCTTTGAGGAGTTTTTTCATCCAGGGAAACAAACAAAAACATCACTTGGGGTAAGATAGGGTGAATAGGGAGGGTGGGGTACAGGGGATCATACTGGTTTGGGTCCCAAACTGCCAAAGACTCAGCTGCTGTGTGGGCAGGTGTGCTCATAAACCACCCATCGTGAAATGGGCAAATGTGTTGAAAGAATCTTCAAAAAAAAAGCACTGAAGCTGAATGTAGCCTCTCACAACACCACCAGATGGTACACTGATACAGATGGGTTCCTGGAACACGCACCTAGTGAGGGAAGCCTGTATTACAAGGGGCCTGCTCTTCAGAAGATAATTTTGGTGTTTTGAGGCCCTCCTTGGGTATGTATATACTCACACAAGGAGGGTATGTACACATACACAAGATAAACTATAATATTCAGAGTAAAGAGCAACAGCACAATCCTTTGCTTAACTGGAAGACACCAAGGTTATAAGTAAAAACAATGAAAAGACAAAGACAGGTTTTTGTCTTTGGGCTCTTGATGACCATAAGGCCTGCCTCAGGTCACAGCTGTATTCTATTTACCAAGGGACTTTTGTTTGCAAAAGCCTAATGGCCACCCAGAAGGAAGGCAGCAGACACACTTCAGATGAAGTATTGAATTAGACAACATAGAAAATCTCTTCTGAGGATGAAGGTCATGAAGCTGAAGAAATCAGTAATAATTTAGGGTCAGGAGTGCAGAGTTTTGTGTGTGTGCACACACACCCAGATATTCGCAGGATCTGTGCTTCTGCTGGCATTCCAAGCTCAGTTTCATATTGATTAGGGTGGATTATTAAAATTAACTTTTGTTGTAAGTATCAAAGTCAACCTATACAATGTATACATGATTTTTTCTTATTTACTTGTGTATTATAATTGTTTGGTAAATTTTTATACACACATATACACATATACATATATATGCATGCATGCATATAACCATTACCAAAATCAATATAAAAACATTTTCAAGGTCCCAGAAAACCTCCTTGTCCCAAGTCAATATCTACCTCCTGAAGGAAATGTTATTCTCTCCTTTATTATCACAGGTTTAGTTTTGTCAGTTTTTGTGCTTCTTATTCATGGAGATACAATGTGCACATTTTTGCCTATATTTTGTACGACATTATGCCTGCCTGATTTATCCGTGTTGTTACATAGAGCAAAAGTTCATTCATTTTCATTGCAGTGTTGCATTCCATCATTTGAATATTCCAGTTTATTTACCCATTCTGGTGTTATGGACAATTGGGTCAATTCCAGTTTGAAGCTATTACGAATAAAGCTGCCATGAACATTCTCACACATGCCATTTAAGAGACATAAGCACTTACTTGTTTCTATTGAGATTGTAACCAGGAGCTGGAGCCACTGGTCCATAGGTTATGCATGGCTTTCCAAAGTAGCCACACAATTTAAACTCCCACCAGAAGTACATGAAAGTTTAATATAATGCATTTATCTATTAAGTTTAGTTACATATCAAGATGTACCTAATAATCTATTTCCTTGATGATATTTAAAGCCATTACAGATAGGTTTAGGCTAATCAATACTTTTTACAGCTAGAAGCTCAGATGCATTTTATAACTTTCCTGTTTTCTACCTACACATCAGTGAGAAAACACCCAGAGAAAACAAATTTTGTCAACAGAACATAAAGAAAATTTAAACAAAAGAGGAAACACTGAAACAGCAAGTTGAATTTGCAATAGTTTTCACCCATGGTACATCACATAACTCATTGGACATTTTCCTTGAGCTCAATTATTGAGCAGATATGTCCTTCATTCAAATTGCAGAAAGAGCAATTGAGACTCACTGAAGATTCTACCCAGCCACTGAACTATTTGTCTATTGGAATTGTTGAAAATATTTTCAACACAATTAAGAGTGAATCTCTTTTTGACCTTGCCACAAACAATTTTCCTCTCTAGCTTTCTTTTTTTTTTTCTTTTGCTGTTGTTGATAATTCCCTACTATCTTTAACCTAGTTCATGGGCTCCCATGTATTTTTTCTCTTGATATACAATTCCAACATGCTTTACTAAAAATCTAGCCTCGTCTACTAAAATAAAGATAGATACAAGTAACTGACAGTAAAACTGCCCTTTGTGGAGGCAGAAGCAATGGGTAAGCTTTTGTTTTAAACTTAAAATGAGGGTCTGCTTGTAGCTATAGATTACCGTATCATAAAGAGACACATGGCAATAACTTAAATCAATTATTTCAAAGAAAGTCATATCATAAAAATGTCATATTGAACATAATGCCAGGTATAATTAAGACATGGTTTTAAATGTTAACTCCACCTATTTGTTACAGTCCACCCAGGGCCCCCCTCTCTTGCTTTTTCCCACAACATCTCCTTCCCGCCCAGTTACCATGAGTCATCTCTGCTTTAACTATGGATGCCTTTCTAACAGTTGTAAGGAAAAAAAGCAAGATTGCAATGTAAGAAAAAAAGCAAGAGTGCAATGTCCACACAAAGCTCACAAATGTAGAAACTATTATTTATGCACTTAATCATTTTATTTTTCAGCTTCACAATTTCTTCTGTAGTAGTTTTTACCTCAAAGCTTGTGTAACCCATCCTCTCACCCCACCCCTCAGAGAGCTTGGCCCAAAGCTGTGATAAAACACCAGCCATTTTATGGAACCCCTAACCCTATGCACACTGCAAGTTGTTGCCATGCTAATCAGCCTTCACTTGACTATAAGTACTGGACTGATACTTAATTGCTATACATAGCCAGGAGTTAGAAGCAAAAATAAAAAAAAAATCAAACTCCCTTGAACTCTGCACATTAAGTTCAGTTCCACTTTGGAGCCCTCCCTCCCCATTAAGTCTTTAATGTGGAAACATACTATGGCTCTTATTTTCTATTTACACCCAGAATCAAGTAAAATAAAAATGTTATGCTGTTATGAAATTTGAGGTTTTCAGCATTAGTGAAAAGCTCTGGCTGTTCTAAAAGGTTGTATTACTGGTTGATGAAAATTAACATCAGCTGAACTGCGATTATCAACATTGACTATCATGCAAAAGTGTTCTTTGCTTAACTTTTTTAGACTATAATTATGGTACAATATTTTTCTATTTTACCACAAAAGTTCTGGTGTTAGGACCAAAGGGACATGAAACAGTGCACTTTACAAGCTATGGTGAAAGAGAACATAGTGTAAGATGAGTTGTGTTTTCCTGAGACCATTCCTCACCAATCTGCCCTGAACACACACACAGGCACACACACACATCCCTGTCCTTATTGGGGAGCATGGGGAAGGGATAAAGTTTGAGGCTCTGGTGGGCATGAGGAAGTATAGGGCATGAATTTATTTATTTTTAAATTTCAAAACAGCTTTGCCAACCTTCTCCCTTGACAACTTCCAACCCCAAAAGCAATTCTGATAGCACAATTAAATAAAATTACTTGAGAGAAATGATCTGAAGGAACGTCACCATTAAGCAATTACTAGAGCAGCCACTCAGACAACCCTGTCTAAAGGCTGAGTTTCACAGAAGATAAAACAGGTGAAGTAATAAGAGTGACACTGGTCCATTACCACAGTGAGCATGGATGCAGGATGCTAAGAAGGGCATTGCTGGCTTCCCCTCAGAGAGCAAAAGGTGCCACAGTCAGATAAGAGAGAGGCATCTACAGCCTGTCATTAAGATGGTGGAGTTTAAAAGGAAAAGGCATGTTTTGTTATAGGTATATACATACACAATATAGCATATTAATAAGTGAATAATCATAGCATATGATGGTCATGCCCTACATATACACCCTTGGCATGTGCCATCCTTGTTTACTGGCTTGACTTACAACCTCTAACACCTGAGGCCTTTTTAAACGAGGGCTCACTCTGGCATCCAGAGTTCCCTCAGCCTACCTGCGGGGAATGTCTAAGGTGTCATGGAATCAACGCTGCGATTCCCATTCTTCAACCTTCAACCAAGAATTAATGAGAAATGGTGGATAAATATCCCAGCTCACTTACCCCTTGATTGGAATAGTGCTGAGGTTAATGCTTCACTAAGTTGCCCAGAGTTAACCAATGGGATTACTGTCCAGGTATCCACAGTAGCAAATTGCTCAATAATGGACTCTTTCACCCTGGCTGGTGTGGATCAGAGGATTGAGTGCTGGCCTATGAACCAAAGGGTCACATGTTCAATTCCCAGTCAGGGCACATGCCTGTGTTGTGGGCCAGGCCCCGAGTAGGGGGAGCATGAGAGGCAACAACACATTGATTTTTCTCTCCCTCTTTTTCTCCTTCCCTTCCCCTCTCCCTAAAAATAAATAAAAATATCTTTTTTTATTTATATATTTTTAAAATTTTTATTGTTATTCAATTACAGTTGTCTGCATTTTCTCCCCATCCCTCCACCTCACCCCAGCCAAACCTACCTCCCTCTCTCACCTCCACCCTCCCCCTTGATTTTGTCAATGTGTTCTTTATAGTAGTTCCTGTAAACCCTTCTCCCCATTGTCCCCTCCCCACTCCCCTCTGGCTATTGTTAGATTGTTCTTAATTTCAATGTCTCTGGTTATATTTTGTTTGCTTTTTTTCTCTTGTTGATTATGTTCCAGTTAAAGGTGAGACCATATGGTATTTGTCCCTCACCACCTGGCTTATATTTCGCTTAGCATACTGCTCTCCAGTTCCATCCATGCTGTTGCAAAGGGTATAAGCTCCTTCTTTCTCTCTGCTGCGTAGAATTCCATTGTGTAAATGTACCACTGTTTTTTGATCCACTCATTTGCTGATTGGCACTTAGGTTGCTTCCAGTATTTGGCTATTGTAAATTGTGCTACTATGAACATTGGGGTGCATAGGTTCTTTTGGATTGGTGTTTCAGGGTTCTTAGGGTACAATCCCAGCAGCAGAATAGCTAGGTCAAAGGGCAGTTCCATTTTTAGTTTTCTGAGGAAATTCCATACTGTTTTCCACAGTGGCCACACCAGTGTGCATTCCCACCAACAATGTACTAGGGTTCCCTTTTCTCCCCATCCTCTCCAACATTTGTTTGTGGATTTGTTTATGTTGGCCACTCTGACTGGTGTGAGATGGTACCTCATTGTGGTTTTAATTTGCATCTCTCTGATGGCTAGTGATGCTGAGCATCTTTTCATGTGTCTCTGGGCCCTCTGTATGTCTTCTTTGGAGAAGTGTCTGTTCAAGTCCTTTGCCCATTTTTTAATCGGGTTATTTGTCTTCCTGGAGTGGAGTCATGTGAGTTCTTTATGTATTTTGGAGATGAGGCCCTTGTCTGAAGTATCATTGGCAAATATGTTTTCCCATACTATTGGTTCTCTTTGTATTTTAATGCTGTTTTCTTTAGCCATGCAGAAGCTTTTTATTTTGATGAGGTCCCATTTGTTTATTCTTTCCTTACTTTAGGAGATATGTCTGTGAAGATGTTGCTGCATGGAATGTCTGAGATTTTCCTGACAATGTTTTCCTCTAGGACTTTTATGGTGTTATGACTTATATTTAAGTCTTTTACCCACCTGGAATTTATTTTTATATATGGTGTAAGTTGGTGGTTGAGTTTCAATTTTTTGCACATAGCTGTCCAGATCTCCCAACACCATTTGTTGAAGAGGCTATTTTTGCTCCATTTTATGCTCCTGTCTCCTTTGTCAAATACTAATTGACTGTAAAGACTTGGGTTTGTTTCTGGGCTCTCTGTTCTGTTCCATTGGTCTATGTGCCTGTTTTTATGCCAGTACCAGCTGTTTTGATGATAGTGGCCTTGTAATACAGTTTGATATCAGGTATTGTGATCCCTCCTGCTTTGTTCTTCTTTCTCAAAATTGCTGCAGCTATTCGGGGTCATTTATGGTTCCATATGAATTTCTGAAATGTTTGTTCTCTATCTGTGAAATATGTCATGGGTACTTTAATAGGGATTGCATTGAATCTATAAATCGCTTTGGGTAGTATGGCCATTTTGATGATGTGAATTCTTCCAATCCATGAACATGGTACATGCTTCCATTTGTTTGTGTCATCCTTGATTTCTTTCTTCAATGTTGTGTAGTTTTCAGAGTACAGGTCTTTTACCTCCTTGGTTAGGTTTATTCCTAGGTACTTTATTTTTCTTGTTGCTATATCAAATGGGATTTTTTCCCCTGATTTCTGTTTCTGCAGTTTTGTTGTTGGTATACAGGAATGCCTTTGATTTCTGAGTATTGACTTTGTATCCAGCTGTTTTGCCAAATTCATTTATTAGGTCGAGTAGTTTTTTGGTGGAGTCTATAGGGTTTTCCATGTACACTATCATGTCATCTGCAAACAGTGACAGTTTCATTTCCTCCTTTCCAATTTGGATGCCTTTTATTGCTTTTTCTTGTCTGATTGCTGTGGCTAGGACTTCCAATACTATGTTGAATAGGAATGGTGAGAGAGGGCATCCTTGTCTTGCTCCTGATCTTAGTGGGAAAGCTCTAAGTTTTTGTCCATTGAGTATGATGTTGGCTGTAGGTATCTCATGTATGGCCTTTATTATGTTCAGGAATGCTCCCTCTTTTCCCACTTTGCTGAGTGTTTTTATCAGAAATCAGTGCTGTATCTTATCAAATGCTTTTTATGCATCTATTGATATGATCATGTGATTTTTGTCTTTGCTGTTATTTATGTGATATATTATTATGTTTATTGATTTGCGAATATTGTACCATCCTTGCATCCCTGGGATGAATCCCACTTGGTCATGGTGTATGATCTTTTTAATGTATTGCTGGATATGGTTTCACACCCATTCTTTTATTTTACTTGACATTATGTGTGCCATAGCAAGTGATATACTGTAAATTGTACTGTATTCAATTACTTTCTCTTCCACTAACAAGGGGGGACCCAAAAACCCTAGAATTATCTTCTGGGAGGGTGGGCCCTTGTAGTACAGGCTTCCTCTGCTGAGGGAGTGTTCTAGGACCCATATGCATCAGTGTACTAGGTGGCGGTTTTGTGAGAGGTTTCATTCAGCATCAGTAAATTTTTTTTGAAGACTCTTTTAACTCATTTGCCCATTTCATTATAGGTGATTTTCAAGCACACCTGTCCACACCGTGCTGAGTGTTCAGCAGTTTTTGATTAAAAATGGCATGACCCCAGTGTCCCACCCTCCCTATTCACCCCATCTCAGCTCTAGCGACTTTTTTTGTTTGTTTGTTTGTTTTGCTGGATGAAAAAAAAAATCCTCAAATGGAAATGTTTTGCCAATGTGGAAGAGATGAAACAAAAAATGGTAGAAGCACTAAAAGGCATCAAAACTTAGTTCAGGAACTGTTCTGAACAGTGGAAAAAGTGTCTCTATCAGTGTATTTCATCAAGTGGAGAGTACAATAGTCTGAAGGTGACTGAAGTCTAAACATGTAAGAATAAACACACTATTTTTTTATAAATAAATGCCATTTTTGTCAAAAATTGTGAAACATGAAGTTTTCAAGTTGTCTTTCCTCTGCTCTGCACAGAAGGTATGCATAAGCAGCAGTTTTATAGGACACAAGGCTACAATATATGCAAGCTTCATCAGCTTCTCAAACTATAAGCTCCAGTGCCTATTTCTGAGGGCATTTTTAAAATCGTCTTTTGCTTAAGGAATCATAATAATGACCTGAGAAATGGCTCATGACACAAATTCTGCCTTATGCAAGCTGTTCTTACTACCCATGAATAATTCTCATGAGAGAAGATGAAAAGAACTCATATAATCACTTAAAATAGTATTTTTCTTTTTCTTTTTTTTAACTTTTTAAAATTGTTGTTCAAGTACAGTTGTCTCCATTTTATCCCCATCACTTCCCCCAACCACAGCCATCCCCACTTCTCACACTGATCCTACCCCCTTTGGTTTTGTCCATGTGTCCTTCATAGATGTTCCTGAAATCCCTTCCCTTTCTACTGACCCCCCCTGCATTATTCCCTCCCCTCTCCCCTCTGATCACTGTCAGCCTGTTGTCAATTTCAGTGTCTTTGGTTATATTTTGTTTTCTTGTTCATTTTGTTGATTAGGTTCCTGCTAATGGTGAGATCATACAGTATTTGTCTTTCACCGCCTGGCTTATTTCACTTAGCATAATGCTCTCCAGTTCCATCTATGCTGTCGCAGAGGGTAGGAGCTCCTTCTTTCTTTCTACTGCATGATATAGAGTAATCTTTTTCTGAGATTCTTTTTTTTTTTTAATTTCCCCACAGGGATAATCAAGGGAGTTCATTTAGGACATTACATTTGAGTAGAAAAGATGTATATTGGGATATACCTAGAGATGAAAATTCAGTTTCTATTTTGTGAACTGGTGGCATTCTATGGTACATGGACCTGGTAGCCAGAGATCTTTCTAAACATCAGCACATCATGTCACGTCCATTCTAGGAGATGCCAGGGGCTTCTTCCACACTTTGACTTTTGAACAAAGTCCAAGCTCCTCACTTTGTCTTGCAGAACACGTTTGCTGTTCTTCTCACAATCTGAAATAATATCAGTTCCACCTGCTTGGTTACCCTAAATCTACCCCACTGGAATATAAGCTATATAAGGCAGAGCTCTTGTCTGTCTTATTGTCCTTTCTACCTTCAGTGCTCAAAGAAAAATGGTATTCAGTAAAGTGTCATGTCATACTTGGGAACATGGGAACATATCACATTTGGGAACACTGGAGAGCTGGAAAGGAACCTTATTCTTTGCTGCTCTCTGGTGCCTGTCAGCCAAGACCCCTCGTGCATGTGACTAACCTTGGCGGCACCTAAAGGCATGGCCTAGAAGAATAAGAGCTAGGTTCCCTTGGGTTAAGTCTGACAAATACCTTTTTGGTTTCTATTGCCCTCAAGCTGAGAGAGAGCACAATATCTCTTTTAGGGACACATTAGCATAGAGGGTGGGTCTCTCAGCTTCAACTGCCACTGACTTACAAGAATGGAATCATTTATTTCTATGCTTCTATGCTCCCACCTGCACAACAGTTGCAAAATTCTCCTAAAGGAGCCACACTGAACTTTGCCTTCACAGCTCCCAGCAGGATTTACCTTGACCAGCAGGATATGGAAGAAGATGAGTTACTGGCTTTTAGTCTTCAATGATTTGTCAAATTCTTCAAAGGACTGAGTTTGAGAACTGCCCTCATAATTCCAGGAATTGTTCTGAAAAGCTTCTCAGTGGCCAACTCCTTTGATGAACCTCAGTGTGGATAACCTCTCCTTTTTATGTTTGAAATGTTAAGACAGATCTCAGCTGCAATACTCTGAGGTCTGTCTGAACTAGGCTCTCAATTTTAGCATGTGTAGTTATACTAAATAGGGCTGGCTCAGTTGTGAGAACTCTGTTTTGTGGTTTGACAGAGTTTATTTACAACGGTGCCACAATTTTGCTGATTGAGAAAAGGATTAATGCATTCTTAGGGACTAAGACTATGATTAAAAATGATGCATTATTTGATATAATTTTTGTGATAAAATACATTATCGATATAATTTAAGCCCACTGGAGGACATCATCCTGAAAATCATTTTCAAAGACGTTTCAAAAGATAAGTAGAAAGTTCTGAAAATTTCTGTGTTAAGACACAAGTCATAGTTTCAAATTTACCAACACCATTTATTGAATAAACTATCTTTAGTCGCATTATATGGGCTTGCTTCCTTTGTTGAATACTAATTGACTATAATGGTGTAGGTTTATTTCTGGGCTCTCTATTCTATTCCATTGACCTATATATGTGTCTGTTTTTATGCCATTACCATGCTGTTTTGATTACTATGGCCTTAAAATATAGTTTGATATTAGGTAGTGTGATTCATCCAATTTTGTTCTTCTTTCTCAGGATCACTGTCACTATGCAGGGCCTTCTGTGGTTCCATATAAATTCTTGAAATATTTCTCCTAGTTCTGTGAAATATGTCATTGGAATCTTGATAGGAATTGAATTGAATCTATAGATTGCTTTGGGCAATATTGGCATTTTAATAATGTTAATTCTTCCAATCCATGAACATGGTATGTGCTTCCACTTATTTGTATCTTCTTCAATTTATTTTTTTAGTGTCTTATAATTTTCTGAATAGACGTCTTAAACATCCTCAAAAAATTAAAAATATATCTACCTTTTGACCTAGGAATCCCACTTTCCCACTGAGAAATTCCCACTGAGAATTTATCCAAAGGAACCCAAAACACTAATTCAAAAGAACATAAGCACCCCTATGTTCATTGCAGCATTATTTAAAATCTCCAATATATGGAAGCAGCCCAAGTGTCCATCAGTGGATGAGCGGATAGAACAACTATAGGACATCTACATGATGGAATACTACTTGGCCATACAAAGGAAAAAAGTATTTTGTTACAGCATGGATAGATGTGGAGAACATTATGCCAAGTGAAACAAGCCAGGCAGAGAAAGACAAATACCACAGGATTTCACTCATATGTGGAATCAAATGAACAAACTGAACCAACAAGCAAAATAGAGACAGACTCATAGATAGAGACCAGGGTAACACCTTTGGTGGGGTGGGGGGGGGGTTTAGGGGATAGAGGTATCAAGGAAAAAGGTAAAAGGACTCATGTACATGGACAACAGTACAGTGATTATGGCAGGGAGGGGGCAGAGAGGAGTGTAAGCAGTCTAAGTGGTAATGGAAAAATGCAATTAAAAAATATTGGGAATAAAAAGTTATACATGGATTTTTGACTGCATGGGGGTTGGTGCCCTGAGTCCCCACCTTATTCAAGGGTCACAGGTATTTACCTTATTTACTTAAAGATGTGGGAAAGGGGAAAGATGGAAGGAAAGCCTAAAGGTATGAGAATGGTATTCAGCATATGAGGCCTGGAAACCCAGATGGGAGCTCCAGACTCTTGGAAATGCCCAGAGTAGCAACTTCAAGTGAGGTGGCTACAGTTATCTAGAGCAAATATGGTCTCACTGTTTACCCCGAGAACCTGAAGATTGATTTACATTACCTATTTTTTTCTCACAGAATCCCTTTCTGATACTAGAAAATAAAATAGATGAGTAGGTTTTTACAAAGCAATCTCATTTATGCCTAAACATCTAAATGACCAGTCCCCTATTTGCTATAGTCTAAACCATCAACCTCCAAAATAGGCTTTCTGGTTAGAACCCTCCAAATTGCTAGTCTGGATTTCACAACATCCTAATAATATAAATATATTTCTGTTTTTTATTGTATTTTATCATTTATGCAATTACGTTGCTTATTTCTTTAAAGAATCTAAAATTAAAATTGAGTGGCCTGAAAAATTGCCTCTGTTTCATTGTATATATGATCTTTTACTATTCTATGTAGAACATCCTTTTCACTTCAGTTTTTGGATTTCTAAGTTTCACCTACACATAAGATATTGCTTCTGAAAATGCCTGGAGAGGTGTAATTGGAAATGATGCATGTACCAAGCCAGAACCTGACTTGTTCCTGTTAACCACAGTGAGACACTTGGGGGATAGTCAGTGTTTGAAAAATGATAGAAGAAAGAAGAGACCAAATAAGTCACAGAATTGTAAAGCAGGAAAACTGCATTTTAAATTACACATTTCCCACAATGCTCATCATTGTTAGTCTTAATAATGAATGACAGTATTTCACAAACCATGAGCTCTTGACTAACTGTGTGGTAGAATAATGAAACCCTAGAAGAGCATATTTCTCATAAAAAATCAATTTGTTCTACTGCTTAAGCTGCAGTAAGTGGACACAAGATAGCATGAAGTTGTCGTGGGTCACAAGAACCTGCTGGGACCAGAAAAGTTAGGATGCACTTTTTGTGGGAATAAATATCCATTTAAACAAACAAGTGTTAAAGATCTATTTTGATGAATCTCTTTAGGAAGTTGGAGCTTTTGTGTGCACTCAAAAGTATTCCTGAGAGAAAAATAAAGTAGATATTTATACAATATCTCACTTATATAACACCTGACATTTTTCTTCTTAGAAAGTAGAATGACCTTCTGGCATGTAAGGAGTTCAGAAGTCATCACTTCCTCCTAAAACTAAAAGACTGACCAAACTGAAAAAAAAATTAGCAACTCTTCTTAGATCCCTCAGAGAAGTGAGATCACAAAGCACACCCACTGTCCTTCCAAACTGGAGAGACAGACAGGTAAATACAGAGAATCACAACTTGTTAGAGAAAACTCCCTGAGAAGCAACCTCCACAGGAACAAGTACCAGGGTAGAAAAACCTAAACTGTAATTGAGGAGCTGTTGGAGCTTGGAGTACACAAGTTTGAGTTAAAAATTCTAGAGTGTCTTAGTCTTAGAGTGGCCCCCTGACACTTTCACATATTTTATCTCCAAGAACTCAACCAGGTTCTCACAGTGAATACAGAGAAAAGTCCGTTGTGGGCCCACCCAAGCCATCTCCAGTGACCTTTCCATGCAAATGGCCTCTCTTGGCTCATACTTTGGACATTCCTAAAATCTCTCAAACAAGCAACATCTGAATACCTATTACCTCTCTCTTAGCAGTCCTAGGCCTGGCACTAGTGGCAGTCAGGCTCAGTTCACAGCTTGGCCTCTCCTGGGCAACTACAAACCCAACACAAATAGTAGCCATCTGCACACAACTCTGTAACTCATGCAGGGTAGTCCTGGGCAAGGCACAGGCAGTGGCTGACCTTGCACCTCCCCATAGGACCCAGAGCCAACACACCTAGACCACATCATATTACAACCCAACCACCTCCATGAGGGACACACTCATGGAACAGATGCATTAGGCACCAAAGCCCCACTGAAGGTCCATGGGGTCAACTCCTGTACAGCAGTTCCTCCACTGTAGTCATAGCTATTCCTTGCAGCTGATCAGCCTGGAGGTCAATCCCTCCCAGTTACATGCTAATAGCAATTAAGACTCAACTACAACAGGAAAGGGCACACAGCCCACACAGAATGTGTACCTGGATGATGGGGAGGCTACACCACTGGTAACTATAGGGCATTTACTACGTAAGGCCACTCTACAAAGTCCAAGAGACATGGAAGCTATACCTAATACATAGTAGCAAATATAGGGAAGCAGTCAAAGTGAGGAGACAAAGAAACAGGTCACAAATGAAAGAACAAGAGAAATCTTCAGAAAAAAGAACTAAATGAAGTGGAGGCAAACAAAATATACAGAGTTCAAAATATAGTTATTAGGATGCTCAAGGAACTTAGTAAAAACTTCAACAGCATAAAAGGGACATAGAAATTGTAAAAAAAAAAACAGTTAGAAATGGAGGATACACTAACTGAAATGAAGAATACGTTTCAGGGAATGAGCTGTAAAGTAGATGAAGCAGAGAATCAAGTTAGCAATTTGGAATATAAGGAAGCAGGAAACAATCAGAACAGCAAAAAGAAAAAAAATAATAAAAAATAAAGATAGTATAAGGAGCCTCTGAGACATTTCAAGCATACTTATATTTGTGTCATGGAGGTGTTGGAAGGGAAGAGAGAAAGCAAAAAATTGAAAACCTATTTTAAAAAGTGATGACAGAAAACTTCTCTAACTTGGTGAAAGATATAGACATACAATTCAGTGAAGCTCAGAGAGTCCCAAACAAAATGTACCCTAAAAAACCCACATCAAGAGACACCATAATTAAAATGCCAAAAGTTAATGACAAACAGAGAATCTTAAAAGTAGGACAAGAAAAGCAGTTATTTACCTATATGGGGACTCCCATAAGACTGTTAGCTGATTTTTCAACAGAAACTTTGTAGGCCAGAATGGATTGGCATGAAATATTCAAAGTGATAAAAGCGAGGACCCACAAATAAGATTACTCTACCCAATTAAACCATCATTTAGAAGGGCAGATAAAGAGCTTCCCAGGACAGGAAACCTAAAGGAGTTCATCACCACCCAAGCAGTATTACAAGAAATGTTAAAGAGTCTTCTTTAAGAAGAAAAAGAAGAGAAAAAAGATTAAAAATATAAATAATAAAATGGCCGTAAGTACATATCTGTCAAAAATTACTTTAAATGCAAATGTATTACATGCTTCAATAAGAAGACATATAATGACTGAAGGGATAGCAAAATAAGAACCTTACATATTTGTCTATAAGAGACTCACTTCAGATCAAAAGACACACACAGACTGAAACTAAAGGGATGGAAAAATGTATCATGAAAATGGAAACAAAGCAAAACAAAAAAAAAGCTGGGGTTGCAGTACTTATACCAAACAAAATAGACTTTAAAACAGACAAAGAAGGACCCAGTAACTGTACTTCTCACTATTTGTCTGTAGAAACACAAAACACTATATTGAAAAGACGTAAGTTTGACTCCATATGCTCATTGCAGCATTATTTACAATAGCCAATATATCAGAGCAACACAAGTGTCCAGCAATGGATGAATGGATAATGAAGAAGTGACTCATATGTACAATAGAATATGATCAGCCATAAAAAAGAATGAAATCTTGCTATATGCAATAACATGGATGGTCCTAGAGAGTATTATGATAAGTGAAATAAGTCAGACAAAGGAAAGCAAATGTAGATGATTACACTTATATGTGGAATCTAAAAAACAAAATAAACAAACAAGCAGAACAGCAGAACAGAAACAAACCGACAGTTGCAAGGTAAGAGAGGAGTTGGGGGGATGGGTGAAAAAGGAGACAGGATTTAAAAGTTCAAATTGGTAGTTACAGACTAGTCATAGAGATGTAAAGTACAGCATAGGGAATAGAGTCAATAACATTCTAATTATACGGTAACAAATGGATACTAGATTTTTTGAAATGATCACTTTGTAAATTATATAAATGCCTAATCATGGAGGTGTACACCTGAGACTAATATAATATTGTATGTCAACTGTAATTTAAAAATAAAAAATAAAAATTTAAAAAACCTGAAAAAGTAAATCTATTGTAATAATCATTTAAAAATAGTCCTTAAAATTAAAAATTGTTTTGCCTGAATGTTATAAATAAATTAATTTAATTAAATAAAAAACCTTTGCTCTATGAAAGACATTGTCAAGAGAATGAGAGATAAGCCAGAATGGCAGAAAAGGAAAGAAAATATATTCAAAGACATATGGGATAAAAGATTATTACTGAAAATGTGCAAAGAACTCTTAAAATTAGAAATAAGAAAATGAACACTTTCAAAATGAATGTATGTGCTACATACAGACAGTGGAATATTATTCAGCACTAAAAATAAATGAGCTATCAAACCATGAAAAGATATGGAAGAACCTTAAATGCATATTCTTAAGAGAAAGAAGCCAATCTGAAAAGGCTACATACTGTATGATCTCAACAATATTACAAAGACAAGTAACAGACAAAATTATGGATACAGTAAAAGATTCAGAGGTTGCCAAGGATTAGTGGAGGAAGAGATGAATAGGTGTAGCACACAACTTTTTAGGGCAGTGAAACTATTCTTTATGATAGTATAATGATGGAAACATGTTATACTTTTGTCCAAACCTACAGAATATACAACACCAAAGTGAACTCTAATATAACCTAATATAAGCTATGGATTTTGGTTGATAATTGTGTGTCAGTAAAAGTCCATTGATTATAAATAATATACCACTTTAGTGAAAGATTTTGATAGTGGGGGAGGCTGTTTGTTTGTGAGGTTAGGTAGTACGTGGGAAATCTGTACCTTCTGCTCAATTTTGTTGTGAATCTAAAATTGTCCTAAAATAGTGTATTAATAAATAAAATAAGTTCCTGACTGGTAACTCAGTTGGTTAGATATGCCAAGATTGCAGGCTTAATCCCTAGTCAGGACACATACAAGAATCAACCAATGAATACATAAAGAAGTAGAACAACAAATTATCTCTCTCTCTCAAATTAATAAGTAAAAATTAAAATAAATAAATAAAACAAAACAGCTCTCAGCTTTGACAGAAGAGCATTTCAAACTACTGTTTCTGCATATTTTCTAAACAAGAATTTACCCACCAGTGGTTTTGGTGTTCTTTTGGAATACTCAATTCAAGAGCTCATTTTGGAAATTGATATTGAGGCAGTTCTTGTGTGACAGCAAACACGTAAAACTCCATCTCTCTCACAGAGGCACAGTAATTGCTAAGGAATGTTTTATCAGAGGTAGAGCTCTTCTTTGTATAATATCAATCGTGGCTTTAATAACACATTGAAATTACAAAGCACTTTTCATGACATTAGAAATTCCCTATAGTAATGCCCATTGCATTTCATGTTATAATTATACTCAGGAACATTTCTGACATATAAGTATTATATTTTTGTTAAAAAATGAAAAATAAATGACTGATGTACACAACATGGATGAATCTCTAAAAACAATACTTTAAATGAAAGAAGCCAAACACAAAAGTGTATGGACTACAAGATTGCATTTATATAAAGTTCAAGAACTAATAAAAATAAACTGTTGAAATCAGAACAATAGTTGTTTAATGGGGTCTGGGATTGACTGAAAGGGGTCAGAGTGGAACTTTCTAGGGTGACAGAAGTGTTCTACATCTTGATTGGGGAGTTGGTTACACAGGAATGGACATTTATTCAAATCTCTCCTGACTTAGGAGAAGCTGTGAAAAAAAAATTCCTTACTAATGATCTGAGTGATCAGGCTGATTGCCCTTATTGATGCCTGGTGTTCACCTAAGGCACAGAGACAACGAAAGTTTGATAGGGAGACTCCTACTTTTCTGATCTTTCTTTAGTAGAAATGAGAGTGATAATCACTTAAAAAATATGTATTATTGCCCTGGCTGGGGTGGCTAATTGGATTGAGCACTGGCCTGTGAATCAGAGGGTTGCTAGTTCAATTCCCAGTCAGGGCACATGCCTGGGTTGCAAGCCAGGTCCCCAGTAGGGGGCACATGAGAAGCAACCACTCATTGATGTTTCTCTCCCTCTCTTTCTCCCTCCTTTCCCCTCTATCTAAAAATAAATAAATAAATAAATATGTAAAATATGTATTATGTATGTAATATAGAAACAAAAAAGAGAGAACAAAATAAAGATTAAGCCAGTAAAAAACTCCCTTTGAAGACAGGGCTATGAGGAACACTGAAGTGAGAAAAACCAGCAGAAGAGCCATGGTTGTGATGGAGGGAGTGTTGCTCCTCAGTATTGCAGAATCTGCCCGAGAGGTTAGGAAGGAAGAGCAGAAGGCAAGTGACCTCACCCTGGGGGAGCAGAGTGAAGCAGCCCAGCGTGTTTGTGTTCATAATTTGCCCCTTTGAGCATGAAACAACAGATCAAGAACCAGGACAATTGCAACCCTGACATATTTTAAGCTTCACAATGCTCTTCCATTCAGAATTTTAATTATACCACAATGACTAGTAGAAAACCATGAAAACTGGACGGATCTGTGGGCTTCTCTTCAGGGGTAGGAAGGAATAAGGAACTGTGAAGAACATGGCCCTCTCCTCAGCCGGGCTTAGCAACAGAGAAAGCTGGGGTTGGAATGGGTGGTGGCAATTTTGAGAGAAAAGGGAGGCAGATGGTGGAGCAATCCACCTGGCTTGAAACCAGAGAATGAGATCATAGGTGGTCACATGTGGGCACGATAATTCACCCTTTGCACATCTGTCCAACCTCCCTGCCACCAAAAACAATAATAATGATTCATAATTCTCCTTAAGTCCCCTCTATTGCTCTTGGGATGCCTTACCATTGTATAGAAAAAAACATTTAAGCATTTTTTCAGTCATAAAAGAAGACATTCCATCAGAAGACTTCTAGACAAAAAAAAAGAAAGAGAAAGAAAGAAAGACAGAAAGAAAGAAAGAAAGAAAGAAAGAAAGAAAGAAAGAAAGAAAGAAAGAAAGAAAGAAAGAAAGAAAATCAAGAAACCACAATGGTTTGGTGACCACTATTATGATAGTGATATAATTCAGTTCTCCTCAAGGTGAGAAGTTAGCCCTATCTCAGAATTCATTTCTGCCTGGTCACCTTCTCCCTTAATCCCAGTCAATTCTTTCAGCACCCATGTAACTTGTTTATACCCAAATTAAAGTGCATTCATATGTATGCTGCCTAGTAAACATTAGGCTTTTGAATGGTATTTATTCTCTATAAACAGGCCATCCAACAAGAACCCGAGAGTAGGCTATATCTGTCTTCATTTCTAGAATCATAGTATTTATTCAGTGTGTTGCTTTTAGTTAACACAGAACTTAAGCAGCACCATTCGGAGCTCACATTCTCTCTCTAGTATGAATGTGTGTATCTATAAATATGTAGTAATATAAGATGCAATATTTATTATTATTAAAATAATAGACATATATGCATACTATATTATATGCATATTATATATATGAAAGCATGCCATATATACTAGAATATAAATACAATGTGACATTTACTTCGTTTAAGCTTTTATATCCAGACTGAATGAATCTCGGTGAGCCTCTCCCTCATATTTAAGAAACACGTGAGTGCTTCAGCCACTTGCAGAGTGGTAGATAGTTCAGCAAGGCATTCAGACACCAATCTGGTCAGCTACTATAGAAACAGATACAAGCTCTGCAGATACAGAATGACATGCACCCTTCAGCCCAAGCCATGATATTATATAAGATGCCACCTTCTATTTTTGTTTCTCTCACAAATGAAATTGAGTAGCATGACAGCCAAATGAGAACTATAACATTTCAATGTGTCAACTTAAGCATTTTATAATTAAATATTAAACACATATCTTCCTTACTTTTGAAAAATGCTGTGATTAGGGAAAGCAAACTGTCTCTGTCCTGGCAGGAAACGCAATTTCCTTGGTTTAAATACAGAGATTTGATGAAGGGACTACTTATAGAATCATGGCAGGGTTAAGAGCCAAGCAAGATACATTGGGGTGCTCAGTGACTAAGAGTGGAGGAAAGCAGTTAACACCCTAGGGGCAGGGGTTGAAACAGTATTACACAGCCTGGCGACAGAGAGCTGGAGCCATGAAGCTGAGGCTGCTCAGTGGCCCAGGTTTGTGGAGGGGCCAAGCCAGTGCCAGATATGTGGTGCCAAAATGGGAGATGGGAGGATAGAAGGCAATGGGTTAGAGGAGTGAGAGGTGGAGAGGGAGGGGCAGGTAAGAAATAGATAAGAAATATCCCAATCACTTCCTCCCACCTTTCCATCTTGCAGGAAATCAAACCCCCCTTCCCCTATCAGTCAAGTCCAGAGGCAGGGCAGCCAGAAGCTCAGATAGGCTTGCAAACAGCAGGGCAGAGAAGAGTGGGCAAAGGGAGAAGGGGGCAACCAGAACAACCCACAAAGGGAACTGTGCTTTTATAACCCTTATAAAAGTTAACTCTCTAGGTTTTCACTTCTAAAGTGTTAATAACTTTAGACCATGGCTTCACAGTCAGGGGAACACATAGAAATGGCACAGGATCTCAAGTTTCATCAAGCAGGCAGCCAGAATTGGTTAAATGTTACTATCTTTAGAGCCACAGGTGCAGGAACTGAAGTTAACAGGTGGGAATTTGTGTATCGCATCTCAAGCCAACATCTATCCAACTTTAGGAGAGGGATTGTCTATTAATTAGGAAGCAAGATGGTTTCTAATAGAACTGGTCCAAAGTTTCTGTACAACATCACTTGTTTCATAAGCTTATCATTCACTAGCCATGAATATGCACTAGACAGAGATTTCCTTGAGGCCTGTGACAACCAGGCCTTTACATAATCAGCACATGTCTGGATTCAACAGGCTTAATTGAATTCTATTCTACACTAAAATCTCCTCTGACTCTGAAGATTCTTCTATAAAAATTAATTTTAATAACATACTTTATGTTTACTATTTATTATTTTCAAATATGTCAGCCACAAAAAGGGTGTTTTTTCATAAAAAGACATATCTCTACGTGTTTATGTGTTTATATACAAAGAACTTTTTCAATACTGTAGGTCCATTTTGAGAGTCAGTGGGTGTCTTGAATTTAGTCAAACACCATTGAAGGGCATAGAACATTTGTCTGGCATGTTCAAAATAGGAGCAGCAGCTGGTGTGGAAAATAAAGACCATTTTCCAGGTTTTTCTTTAAAAAAAAAGTCACTCAGCCTCATCTTAAATATGTTCGAAAGGCTAATGTAACTGGCAGAGCTGGAAATATAGTCAGAATACACCACGCATCTGCAAACAGCAGCACAACACTTGCTAAAGTTTATTGCTGAAGAATAATAATAGTAATCAATAACATGCTGGGGTAAAAAGAGAATCTGGTACCCATCTAGTTATGTTGAGTTCTTTGCCTAATGAAGTGAAGGGCATGTCTGTGGCCATCATATTGTCCTCTCTAAGCCCTTGTCAAGAGAAAACTGTCTCAGGTGTCAAGAAGGATTTATGGGAAGAATAATCTGATTATTCTTTCTGGACCAAAGATCCCAGCACTTTCATGAAGGCAGTCTTTAGTACTTTACCAATGTGCTCAATTCTCTGCCAGACATATGAATTGGTTGTTTGACATCAGCACCACCTGCGATGCTCGTCTCTTTTTGTATTGATTTCTCTGCTAAACTTGAATAGGGAGGCTTAGATTGCAGATCAGTCTTGCGACAGGAGAAGACCATCTTGCATAGTGACAACTTACATTTGTGATTGACAGCCACAACACATCCATACTGTCTGGGGTCTCCAAAATCTCTTGAATCTGTTTCTAAGAAATAGCAAGTTTTCTTTCTCCACAGTCTTCATTTAAACATTATAGAAAACATTACTGTAAAATAGCCAACTTTATATTTACTGTGACATTCACAAGCTGTCATACCCAATCCATCAGGAAATGTTTTTCCTAGATGCCAGGCATGGTGCTGAGGCCTCTGGTGAATGTGAGAGAAATTCTATCCTCAAAGAACTTGATAAATGGGGAACAAGACATAGACTCCACACATACGTGCGCACCACAGCAAGTAATACCTATGCTCCACCCACATTCACTTGGTCCACTTGACATGACACTCGCATCTTCAGTGGACAGTCATGGACAAGCCTATTACTTCCTATATCACACACTATGTCTCTCTTTTACTGAAACCTTGCTCTGGCCCCTGGGCAGAGCAGAGGGTTCTCAGCCTGAGTAAATCAGTGGAAAGCTAGTAGTTCTAGGAAGAATCCTTACCAAATGGGTTATGGAAGTCAGTGAACAAATACCTTTGTTTTCTTGACTCTTAGGGGTACAGTTATGAAAAATGATCCAGATTGTGTTTTAAAAGGTTCCTGTATTTTCTACTGCTATAACAAGTTATTAATACTTAGTGAATTAAAACAATAGCAATTTTTTTTTTATCTTACAGTTCTGGAGGTAAAAAATCCAAAATGAATTTCCCTGAGCTACAATCAGGGGCTGGCAGGGTTGTGTTGCTTCTGAGGCTCTAGGATGACTCCATTTCCTTGCTTTCTCCAGCTTCCATAGGCTGCTCACATTCCTTGGCTCCTGGTCCTTTCCTCATGTCACCGTAACATCTGATGCCATTGTCACAGCCCTTTCCCTCCCTCTGCTTCTATTATCACATTCCCTCTTCTAACTCTGGCCCTTCTGCCTTCTTTTTATAAGGATTTTTTTGATTATATTGGCTCCACCTGGATAACCCAGACTATCTTTTCATCTCAATACTGTGAACACAGTGACTTCAACCTTTTGTGTCTCATGGCACAAATAAACAAATTATTAAAATTCTGCAGCACACCAAAATTATATTTTTTACCAACTTGACAAAAATAGAAATAATTTTTATTGACTTAAAAAATAATAGTAATTACCTACACTTTTTGCTGCAAAGTAACTTTAAAAAAATCAGGTTCCTATACTTGTTTATAAAAATCTCTGCTACTAAGAATTAACCAGTCAGATGCAAACTTATGAGATGTGACCAATAAGATGCTGCTCTCTTATATGACCTATATATTTATGGTTCAAGACAGGGCATTCACACTGGATGGCTACTGTTGTGTTGACTGTTGTCATTTTTTTATTTAACAAACTGAGGGAAAAGAGGTCAGTGTCCCTGACTAAACAGTCAGGTATTGCAGGTTTAAAAAATTCTGTGGCACACCTGTTGAAAATTGCTGCCTTAACATAACGAACAAAGTTCTTTTGCTATCATATTCAAAATTTCTGAGGATTAGACGAGGACCTCTTTGTGAGGCCATGATTTAGATTAACAAAGTCTCCAATAAAAGTGGGCCGCTTGTCCACAGCAATATGCCATTCATTCATCTACCCTTTATTGGCTTCCTTTTATGCTTATCTCACTTTCCTGTTACCCAACCAGTGTTTGTTGGATTACTTCTTAATTTTTTTTTTAAATTTAAATCCTTACCAAGCCCTGCTCGGTAACAGCTGGTTAAGGTGTTGTGCTGATACACCAAGGCTGTGGGCGCATTCAAGATCAATGCATAAATAAGTGGAACAATGGATCAATGTCTCTCTCCCTCATCAATAAACAAAAATTAAAACAAATCCTTACCATAAATTAAAGACTCATTCATACCTACCAAGTTATTTTATAGTATGAGGTATCCAAAGGCAGAATCTAATAAATAAACAAAAGAAACTAAAATGCCACAGACATTTGAACAGGCCATAATCAGTCCAAACAGAATTTCAAAAAGTGCCATAGAAAAGTAATGATTTAAGTTAGACTTCAAAGTACAGGCATATTAGTCATAGTCTAATGAGTAATTAGGGATGTCCCTTCCTTTCTTCTTAAAATATATGTATCAGAGCCAGCTTCTGACCTACCAAAAGAAGTACTGCCATCTTGAAATCAAGCACTTATCAAAATGCTTTCAAGTTCCCAAAATCTATGGCCCAGATTTTTTTAACACCTGAGGATATAAAATTTTATCTGCAGTAATCCAAAACTGAGGAAATACTTTGCAGGGAGATCTTGCTAATTGTCCTTCTCTGCTACTGAAGTGGTATGCAGCAGTCCAATTGAATGAATACATAGGGGGAATCAAGCACAGCCAAACCCAACTCTAATAGCTTAGGGAGATACCAAAATGAGGAGGGGACAACTATACTATGCTCAAGGAACTTATAGATTTACTGGGGAAGCAAAACAACACAGTTTTCAAAATGGAAAAAAATACATTGTTTTGTTTTGTTTTTTTAAGAAAAAAGGCCAATCACCAACACTGCTTCATCACAGAGGATGATGCTATGTGGAAAAAAAACATGACCGTCAGGGACTCTGGAAAGCACAGTGATTTGGAGGATTCAGACTTTATGGGAAAGGTTGAGGAGAACCTTAATCTATTTACTTCATTTTCATTTTTTTGTGTGTGTATAAAAATGATATATCATAAAAGTCTGTGCTAAAATAAATCCAAAATTGCAAATTGTAAGGGATAAAAAGACATAAAATAGTTGAATGTTTCTAAAATTACAAGGGTGTTTTATAATTGATAGAATATTTTGATTCAGAAAAATATAGCATTGTGAAGTGCAAAATCATTCTAAAATCTAGATATATTGTCCCTTAATTGCAATTCTATAATAGATGTACTTGGCCACAAGCATTTTGCTTGACTCTCAATACAGTTACACAAATTTAACAGGGATTAAAGCAGCCCACTCTCCTCCTTTCCCCACTGGTTTTTTTTGTTGTTGTTGTTCTTCTATGGCTCCTCTTTTGCAATGTATTTCCCTTACGGAAGTCAGAAAAGAGCATTTTATTCTCTCGTATATGATTATAGAGGGTTGCAGAGCCTGAAAATCTAGACATAGAAAGACACTATTTCTGCCATAGAGTCCTGGGCAGGTTCATTGGCAGCTCTCCAGTGACAATCCCGACCCTTTAAGCTCTGAGGGCTTCATGGCTGTCTGAATAAGTCCTCCTCTCTGACTTATTAAAAGTCACTGCACATGCTGGTACAAACAGGACAGGGGCTTCCCCTTGGCATTCAGGTGGCAGGTGGCCAAGGCTTCTTCTACCAGCATGATGTATGACTTCTGGGTGCAGCTAAGCAGAGTGGAGAGGCTTGCTGAGGGATCATATTTATGGCAGAAAATGCTGATAAATGCAGGGCTCCCCCCCACACCTTATAGATTGTATTAAATTTTTGCCATCAGAATTCAGATTTCCTGGGTACTGTCATGCAATTCTATTGGAAAAGAACTTGTCCCACACTTTGTTCCTGCCCCAGAAAGTTTCCCCTACATGGCTTTCAAAAGTCTTTGGAGGTTCGTCTACCAATAAAGTGAGAGAGAGACGACTGTGTACCTGAGAATGAGGGGCACATGTTACTGTGGTAATAAGGGAAAAGATAAGCTGCCTGCTGGTACAACAGTGATTGCCATGGGGTATGGGATGGATGTATGTCTAGCACTGGCAAGACCTCCATACAAGGTTGTATTGAGCCAAGATGTGATTAGATCTGAAATCCAGTCTGGGTCAACCGTCAACACCTTTGGTTAGGTTCAGGGGTAACATTTCCACACTCCTCTGCAGGGACTACTTTTTCTTTTTCTTTAAGGTTTTTTTTTTTTAACTTTTAAAAATTTTTAAAGATTTTATTTATTTATTTTTAGAGAAAGGGGAAAGAAGAGAGAGATGTCCATGTGCCCTTTCTACATGTTCCTTGAAAGGACTACTTTTTCTTATTAAAAAAAAAATTGTGAAGCCCTATACCAAAAGGCTGTCTCTTTTCAGAATGGGTCACCTTTTCTCACTTATGCCAGGTCACAGTGTCGAAGAGCAGTTGTCCTAGAACTAGGGAAGGTTGTTTGTTTTTAACATGTACCACCATGATGAAGCAACCCGTTACTGTTGCTGGGAAGGTATTAGGCAAAGTAAAGTAGGAAAAAGAAAAAAGCTGAAAACCAGTGAATTAGTTGTTAGGGGAATACCTCCTTGTAGAGTGAGGGATGTTTTCCATTCAAGTCCCTCTGGCTCACAATACCCCAACGTGAGCATCTGGGGTGTGCCAGGAAGGTAGCTGTGTCAACATCAAGCCTAACTCATTAAGTAAAATTTTTATGCTAAGCAATAATAAAAACAAACCAACACAAAATAAATAAACAACAATAATAAACCTAGAATGGATAAATAGAAATACAACCAGGAAAGCTAAAGCATAAAATAACCCATGAAGTTACTAGTTACAAGAGATTTATGATACAATGTTATTAATAGCTAATACATATTGAGCTCTTACTATGTGCTATTCACTGTGTTAAGAGCTTTTAATTGTTTTATTTAAGTCCACCCAATGGCAGTATTTCATATTAAATAGGTTTATTTTTTGTACCCATTTTATAGAGAAGCAAAACTGAAATTCACCATGGCTTAAATTTTTCTGAACTCGCAAAGGTAATAAGGGCTTGAGCTAGGATTCATATCTACGGAGTTTGAACTCCCAAGTTACACTCCATAACATGCAGACACATATCCATTGTAGGAAACAAAAGATCACAAGATAATTTTGTTTCTTTAAGTGGTAGAAAGGAAAACTGACTATTATTCTTTGGGGAGCATGCTACTCAAAAAAAATGAAAATATAATCAATAAACTCAAATGGGTATTACTTGTTCTTATTGTTGTTGCTTATAAGAGTTAAGTTTTATTTGACACTGGAAATAAGAGTTTCTTTGGCATAGATAGCCTTCAATTCTGGACCCAGCCCAGAGAAGCAGGTATTGTTTGTGAAGAGAAAGCACACTGTAAGTAGAGAGAGGAAGTTAGGGAACTTTTAAAAGCTGAGTGCATTCATATCAGCAGAGTTTGAAAGCTGAGGGAATTGACAAAGTCACTGTAGCACAACCAACAGCCATTATTTAAAAAAATGCATGCAAGAGCAGAATTCACTCAAGCTTGGGAAACAGTATATGCAACACTCAACTCAGAAAATCAGACTAAGAATGACTGTGGTCACTACAAACTGAAATGCAGTTTGCAGTTGAAAAAACTGTTGAAATGCAGTTTTAGAATGCAGGGGTGGGGTAGAGGGGTGGGGAGAAAGTGCAAACAACTGTAATTGAACAACAATATAATAAAAATTGAAAAAAAAAAGAATGCAGGTTTCTGTTGTCTTGAGGGGGTGACTTCAGGCAAAAGTCACTCCCTGAGAGATAACAGATGAGTCAGACTTTCACCCCATCTAATTTTAGTCTACCTTGGCTCCTAGGAACAGATTATAAAACCCATGGAGGAAATTGATGGTAGGCGTGTGCCTCCTATAATTCCAGCCCTTTCACAGCCCTGTGCAAACATTTCTTGAATGCCTACTCTATGCCCTAGTTTGGATTCTCCAGCATCTCAGACTCTACCTAGAGAGACTTTTCCATGCAACACTTATCTACTTAATAGCAACTCTGGACCAAGCACAGTTTCAGAGGTTGTGTCATATATTGTTCCTCATCCTCCCAATACACTTTAAAGCTGGGCCTTATTATTTTAATTATTTAGCTGAATAAGATGAAGTCAGAGATGATAAACAACTAGAGTGAGCCCACACAGCTGGTAAGTGATTGAGCTGCGTCCATCTAAGCAGATCGGACTCAAAAGTCCACATTTTTGCTATTATTTTCTTTTATAACCAAGGCAAAAAATCTAGACATAGCTGTTTTAGAAGTTTAGGAGCAAGTAAAATCCTTATTAGATTGGGGATGAAAGGCAGATAATATAGGACTGAGAAAATTTCCTGGAAGAAATGTATTAATAATAAACATCAGGGAATAATAGAATTTAAATAAGAAATAGGGAGCATGGTCTTGAAGAGGTGATGTGAGCAAAAACACAGAGGACTCAAAAGTCTAAGGCATAAATCTCATATAAAATATCTAGGAGTTATGGGAAAGAGGATTGAAACATAAGCAGAGTGTTTAAAAACCAGGTATTGAAATAAAATAAATTTCGATGATATCAGGTGGAGTAAATGTAAATGTTCTATGAAAATGGAGAAAAAAGACTTTAAAATAGTTGGCAATTGATTACATGTGGAAATAAAAAGAAAATGGTTATAAGTAACTGGAGATTTACCTTTGATAATGGTATTGCCATTAATGAAAGAAAGAAAAGGAAGATAAAAAGAAACAAGATGATATATTTAATCTTAGACAAATAAATCTGAGGCCAGTGGAACAACCAGAAAGAGATGTTCAAAGGGAACTCTTTTGAAAAGTAAAAGTTAGAGCAATGTATAGTCAGCCCACTAGGCTTTTAATTAAGTAAGACTCTAGAGAAAGAGTGAAGAGAAATGATGATAGAAATGGAGGTAGAAGAGGAGCTGGTAAAAAAGTAGGCAGAGAGGTGAAACAAGAACCAAGAATACATAATATAAGAAAAGCCAAGTAAAAACCTGTGTGAAGAAAGAAGGGATGGTCAAAACACAAAGATGCAGAAAAATCAAGAAAAATAAGGATCGAGAATTTATGATGTGGCTAAAAACTTGGAGGTTACTGATATATATTTCAAGAGAATAGTTTCAGTAATAGGCTGATGAGAAGAAAGAAGGATGAAAGTGGTTTTTGTGTCACTGATGGGGAAATGGCTAACAACAGTAAATACGATCTCTTCTTTCAAAGACTTTGGTAGAAAAGGCCAAAAAAAAAAAAGAAAAGAAAAAGCTTATTTCAGATAAAAAGTCAAGTAAAGATTTTTTTCTTGTTTTTTTAATGAGAAGACATATTTGTCTGATATAAAGAAAAAAGATTTGGTTTGAAAGGGAAGACTATGAATGATCTGAAGGAGAAGATAACTGATGGATCAACAATCTGGAAAAAGAGGTAGACTATTGGCATTGATGATGAAGGCAGAGGAGTTAACTATAAGAAGGCATTGCTGATAATTCTTTTGTTTAGAAAAGAAAGAAGGAGAAAGGAATGGATAAAGAAATGGAAGAAAATTAGGTAAAGGAGGGCACGATGTCATAATATGACCTCATTTATCTCATTTCAGAAAGAAACAAAGTAGTAGAGAGACCTGGCAGGAGGTAAGGTCTGGAAGGGAGGTGAAGAGAGGAGGCAGTGAAAATCCACAGGTATAGGATTCAAACTTTTATGAAATATTTTTCAAGTTCTATGTCAACAAACCACCTTAGTCTAGAGTTATCATATGAAAATATAAAAATACTAGTATTACCAGGTTAAGGACTAATAGATGCAATAATATAAAATACTTAGCACAATGGTTGCCCTCAAAAGTACTCTTCCCCACCTACCACTTCCTCAAGTGGAACAGGGAATCTTGAGACTGGGTGAAGTGAAGGACACATTATGTAACTGATTATCTTACATCATGGTATGACATCCTCAGAAATGATGACAGATATGCCAGTAGAGAAGATGGCCAGAACTCTGATTCTGAATGACACATTAAGGACACTGGGAGAGAGCCCTGGACTATCATAGATGGAAGCAGAAAGGGGAGGATGGGAGAGAGCCATGAGTGGAGTGGACATGGGCAGAGGTGAGGTTAGTGGTGTCACTAGCAGACAAGGAAGTGGCCCTGGGAAGTGAGGGATGCCCAACTCCTTCTCCAAACATAGCAGTTGCAGAGAGATGAGGCATAAAGGAATAGCCCCTCAGGTCCCAGTGAGAGTTAGGAGGAAATGGTATCTTCAGAGGAAAGGTAGACTTCTTTTTTACATTCATTTTTACAGTATGTGAAAGGAACATCAAGAAGAAGAGGCATTTATTCACAAAGGCACAGAAAGACACACTTAGAAATGTGGAAGAATTAGAGAGTTTTCAAGCTGACACATAAATTGTTTGTGACTAATTTCTCCATGAGGCACAGAGCAAGTTGCTATACTTATCTGAGCCTCTGGAAAGTGAAGATAACAAATTGACCTAATATATTTGTTTTGAGGACTTAAGAAGTTGAAAAATAAAGCCTTGAGAATAGGACCTGGCACAGAGTCAATCCTTGCTGCATTGTTAGGAGTAATATTGTGATGAGGTATCCAGGGCCATTTGTATAAATCATTTTTTTCTCTTCTCTGCACTGCATTCTCCATCTCAAATGTGTCCCTTTGTCCTTTGAAAGTACTCTTTGGACTGCTTTTTACATCCCCATTGACAT
Source organism: Desmodus rotundus (assembly GCF_022682495.2). Lineage (NCBI taxonomy): Eukaryota > Metazoa > Chordata > Mammalia > Chiroptera > Phyllostomidae > Desmodus > Desmodus rotundus. The sequence goes on along the minus strand of NC_071392.1, from coordinate 128,205,439 downwards.
CACCCAAGCCTAAGACCCCACCTTTCTGTGCAGTGAATTCCTGCAGCAGTTGCCCAGTTGTTCTCCCTCTCTTCAGGCCTCTCCCCTTCCCTGGACCCAGCCACCCTGTACCCACTCTGTACCCAGCTGCCAGGCACAACCGCACCCCTGCCTAAGGACTCATGATGGGGTCTTGCTTCTCACCCACAACCTCAACTTCATCTTCTCCAGCCCTCCATAGCCTGGCCTCTCTCTCACTTTCCACTTGTATTTCACAACTTTGTAGCATGTTCTTTCCCAGTAGCCATTTCCCAGGCCTCCACTTGTGCCCTCTCTGTTCCAACTTACATGCCTTTCCCCACGCTGTTCCACCACTTTCCTTCCTCTCCATGAATTGATTATACCTCTTATTTTAGATCACCGCAGTTCCCACCTCCTGCTCCACTCAGCCCATCCCTGACTATGCCAACTAACATATTGTAACATCCATTCTTTTCTCACACATATCACAAGTCTTCCAGCCAGCGGTAATCTCAGAGAATGTATGCCCACATTGTCTATCAATAGTTGTAAGCAGCTGGCCTTAGCATTCTTTTCTTTAATTCCAGAATATTCCTCTATATTTTAAAGATCTCTGTAAAAAATGAAAGGTACTAGCTGGGTATGACGTTCAAAAACAACTACCCTATCTTAGGAGGCCTTTCAGAGTACCTGAAAGTCCACTATTACGGATTCATTCTCTGGAGCTTACATATTCTTATATGTTTCAGTATTTCTAAGGAAGTGAAAATGTTCCCAGAGGGACAATGTCTTATCCCTTTACCAGGTGCTGATTGGCATGGTAGTCGAGAACACAGACATGAAGAAAGTCTAAGGCACATAGCTGAGCATAGCATCATGGCCTTTTTCTAGATATGCCCTGAGAAGAAAGATACATCTGACAATAAAGGACAGAATACAAGAAAAGCAGAAGACAACTAAAGGAGAAAAAAATAAGAAAGCACAAAAATCTTTATGCCAATCTTTATGGGCTTCACCATTTTGAACAAATCTGGCACCTCCATTACAAGGCAACCTTTTGAGATCTCCCTGCTTCGTGACTGCACAGCCACTGAGCTTCTTTCTTCATGTCTATAGGCTGTCTTTTTTAGTGCCAAACTGTTTCTCATAGATAATGCCATAACATCTCCTAAGTAATCTGAAGCAGGGTTCAAGTCACTAGTCAACTGTGACATTCTCAGAGCACTCAGAATGGAAGAACACCAGAATAGTGGTTTCATTTGTAGTTAAGATGCCAACAAGGCTAAACACCAATTTTTCACTGATTTAAACTAATGGCTTCTCTAACTATCTCTCTTTTTAATTGAATGAAGGTATAGAGAAAATATCCTACTAACATGTTCATTACTTCATCAGCACAGGTGCTTTCTAAGGGGGGTCTGTATCCAACTTTATAAGTCCATGTGGATCTTGCACTTATATTCAGATCTTCATCATTACTCCTTAGTCAAATCAATGCAGGGGCAGAAATATTCATTAGCTACAAAAGGCATTTAGTCTCTAGGGGAAGGAAAACATAAAATAAAAAGTCTATACAAACAGTTAAAAAAGAAAGAAACTGGTTTTTGCTTTCTGACATACAGCTACCTAATGGCATGTGAATGGACACTTATAAATCAGTTTCCAAGTTCTGAATATTTCTTGAATAGTAGCCTAAGATCTCAATATCAAGGAAACCACTAATACCATAGTAAGAACTTTTCACAGGTTAGTATACACAGAGCTACTCTCAGAGGATACTTCCCATTTCCCACTATATATTCAGGAAGGAGCAGGATGCCTAGAATTTGGTAGGAAAGATATTTGTAGAATAAGTGGACAAAGTTCCACCCCCTGAAATTTTGACCATGGTTATATCAATTAAAATAAATAAATATTTGACTTACTATGTAGCACAAAATTTATTAATTACATGCACATGCATTCTTAAAAGACCATACCTTGGCCAGTCCCTTCTAAATAAAATAGAAAGAAAAGGGGATTTGGAATAAGAGAGCAAGCTAATTAACCTCTCAGAATCCCCAGTTTATTCATCTATTAATGGGGATAATGACATTTCCCTTGGAGAGGTGTAAAGAGGAAATGAGATAATATATGTGATGTGCCTGTCTCAGTTTCGATCCCCCAGAAGCAGATCTAGAGACAGGGAATTGAATGCAAGAAATTTATTTGGAGAAATATTTCAGAAATACTGTTAGGAACATGGGAACCGAGAGACAGAAGAGAAGGAAACTAATGAAGGGTGATTATCAAGCCAATTATCACTGTGGGAATTTGGGAAACTTTGAGAAATGTTGTAGAACGTATACTTCAGAGTTATCTTGTCTGAGGAGCAAAGGAAACAGGGTATGTGTCCACCAAGTTCCATCACTAATGAATTGCAGATGGCTGGTATGTATGTAGAGGAATTGATTCCTTGGCATTCTGGCCTGCGCTTGTCTTCAGCAGTGCAGGTTCCAAAACTCAGAGGATGCCTGCAGAGAGAGATGCAGTTTCTGGTGTGTCAAAGTCAGGCTGACTGTGTGGACACAGGGAATGTGGAGAGAAGGGGAATGGACAGGGAGACATCAACACCTCCTGTAGTGCCTAACTTTGTACTTGGTATCCAGTACATGCTCTCTAAAAAGCTGCAAATTATTATCTGGCTGGGCCTTTAAGAAATGTTCTTCAGAAGTAAAAAAAAAAATAACTTTAATTTTTATAGGTTACACAGAAACCTTATAGCCTTCGAGAGTTTGTCTAATTTAGTCATGAAAGAGGCTCATTATGAGGACCAAAACAACTTGTCAGGTCTGCTTATAGATGATCAAATGCCAGATAATGAGCATAAATAGAAGAAAACACTCATAGTGAATGAATGAATAATTGAATGAGAGAAAATCACATAAAGGCAAAGACCTGTGAGCAAAGTGCTCAGACCTTTACTCTCTGACCTATCCAGTTCTTTATCAAGTTTAAAGTAGCACATCTCCACCATGCCTACCTTTTAATAATCACTCTATACAAAACTCAGTAAAGAAGTAGTTTGGATAGTGCATATCATAGGTGACTTAAGTACCTATCACATAATTGTGTTTTATTTCCTTTGTAGTACATGGAACTTAACGAAATTATATCACTAGTTGTTTGCTTGTGTCTGTCCTCACTAGACTGAAAACTCTGTGAGAGCAGGAGCCATGTGTTTCTTCTTCATCACTGTGCCCACGGTGCCTAGGACAACCTCTGACATACAGTACAGTCTCCGTGAATATTTCTGGGTGGAATGAACAAAAGGGTGACCATCACAGGCAACTTCACAGGGTACAAAAGAAGAGAAAACAAAAGGTAAGGTGGATGCATGGAAGTATGTGTGGGTGCAGTTGAATGTGCAGTAAGATCTTGCGAGGTCTTTAGATGTTGATGGAATGACCATCAACACTTGTTCAGAACCAGCACAGTGTCCACCCCTTGTTCCCAACTTGCAGGTGTGTCCTGCTTTTTCATGCCTCTCCAGCTTGGAGAAGAATCTGAGAATCATCATCCTGCATGTTGGTGTATCATGAACAGCTCCAAGCTGGACCCTCCCTCAAGGAGCCCAGAGAAATGTGCATTCATCTGTTCTTAACATTATCAGAGAAAATTCTGCTTCTTTTGGGAAATTAATCTCAAGGTTGCCAAGCAGTTGTCTGAGAGCTGGCCAGAACTGCAGTCAGTCAGGGCACCTAAAAGCTCTTCAGGCAGACAGAAATGTGCTAAAATACCACCTCTACTGCCTCTGCTCCACTTCAGAGGTATGTTTAATATGTTCCATTTCATGTTAAGAAGTCAAAGATATGATCTATTCTGATAGAATGAAATAATTTTTAAAAACACATAATAGTACTTACACTCTAAATACCTAATAAAACAAGGTTCCATTTTTATAAGGTGATTTTATCCTAAGGTCTTTTAAAAACACAGATATAAAAAATATGGCAAATCTCATTCACCTCAGTTATCTTTATTTATGATTCTAGGTACATAAAGTACAAAAGAAGTGATGTACCTCCAGAAAAATGGAGAGACAAAGGCAGTATGAAGAAAAGAAAAAGTAAAAACTAGCTTTCAGGGAGGAATATGCTAAGGGTAGAAAGGGAGTCAATGGATCAAATCTGGTCTCTGTCAATGAGGAGACGAGTGGCTTATAGGAACGCCAGTCCTGGCCAGTGTTTATGGAGCATTTACCACGAGCCTTTCAGGGTACAATAATTATTAAGACCTGTGCATTGCCCTCAGGCAGCCCAAGTTAAAATAATACACTTTTCAGCAACAATAATAATAAAGATAGAAACAAAGCTGGCCTGGAGGCAGAGCAAATTTCAGGATTGGAAAAGGTGGTGATATAAGATTGATTTTTGCAAGATAATTAGTGGCTGAAAAGTTACATAAGGAACAGAGTGAGAAAGAGAGATCATTTTTTCCAAAAAGCAAGGAAATTATGATGAATTTGGGTTTGGAAGAAAATCATTCTTAAACAATTAAAAACACCTATATGGGTATTTTAATGTTTTCTGACATGCTCAGAGTGGAATAAAGCTAAGGCAAAAGAGTTTTAGAAGGAAATGGGGGGTTCCAACAATGATTAACTGATAAACATATCATTGGGGTTTCTTTTTTCTCTAAAGATATTTGCAAAATTAGTAACTCATATAGTAAGTGACTTAAATAATTAGGAAAATTTATTTCTTTAGATAGGTATATTGGGCCAATGGAGCAAAGTCATATACCACATACTTTTCAGCATATAGTCATGTGCTCACATTTCTAAGCAAGTGGCCTCAGTGAATGTTGTCTTTCAAGAGAATAGCCAGTCAGAACATACCAAGTACAAGCAAGGTATGTAGGATGGCAGTACCACCAATGAGTATCAGTTGGTGGGCAGCAAAGGTTCTTCATCGAATAACTAAAATAATAGAAGGGACTAGGTATTTCAATATTCAATTTGCTTGAGAGAAAAATGGGAGATATCCTCAAGTGGAGGGTGCAAAAGCAAAGTGCTTAATAACAGGGTAAATTTGAAATGAAATATCCAGTAAACTTAACTTATTAAGAGTATTCTTTATTTTTATTTTGTTAATTCTTTTTTTCTTTTTTTATTGTTGTTTAATTATGGTTGACCACATTCCCTCCCATTACTCTCCCCCACCCTACCCACTCCCATTTTTCACATTCATGCTCCCCTCCCCTGTTGTCTTTGTCCATGGGTCCTTTATAGATGTTCCTTGACGACCCTTCCCCTTCTTTCCCCCATTATCCCCCTCCCCTCCTCCCCTCTAAAACAGACTTAATTTTGAGACTGTTTTAAATGACTTTTTACATTAAATTTTTACCTTAAGTGTCTGTTATATTTATAAATTAATAACAATCTCCACTATCCCTTCCTGGAGGAAGCTGAATCAAACGGTCCACCATGTTCAAGTCAGGTATGGAAAATATTTGGCTTTTTCACATCTAGTCTCCCCCTCTTCTCTGGCAGAGATCGTAATTAATAATAGGCTCAAAAACTATCTTCAGACACAGCTGTTCAGGCAGCCATTCCTCTCTACTGGCATTGGTGCACCAGATGTAACATATTGTCCAACCCTGGCTGTGCCAGTCTCCTGAACCATTAGCTATGAATTTCCAGAGGAATTGCAAGTTATTTCAAGAGTTTCACAAATCTATATGTTTATTACAACTTTAGCATAAATAGCATGCTTCATACATGGGTACTCTACAAATGGGTAATCTTCAATTAATGGGTACTATACAAATAGTTGAGGTTAACAAAATTGAGTTTGATTGAGTACCCATTAATTGAGGTTAACAAAATATTATGTAAAACAGAGATTGCATAGTTGCCTTTTTACCACCATAGAATAATGACCAATGAACTTTATTTTGACATTGCAAAAAGTGTTTTTATTGGATAAGTTTGGGAACAACTGGTTCTTGGTTGTACTCAATATGAACCATCAATATTTATCATGTGTAAGCTGCCTAACGTGGCAACCACAGCACCCTTAAGGCAGACATCAGTCTCTTCTGTACAAACACAAAATTGTGACACAAACATACTACAGAAGACTACTCCATGTAGTCAGCAAATATCATTCTCCCTTTTACCAAACTTGAGGTTGAACAAAAGTCAAGTGACTTTAAAATCAACAAATAAACTAAGACATCAATGAAACCAAAATACCTTGTGTATTGAAAATGGCCCAGCTTTGCTTCTTTACCCAAATTTCATAATAATAGCACTTTCCTGATCTATCTTACAAGGATTTTTTTAGAATTGTAGAAGCAAGAAGTCATGACATCCCTTGAAAAGCAAATATGTTATATAAATGTAAGGGGTCCTTATCACCTCTGATTATAGATTATTTATAATTGCCATACAGTAAAAACTACATTTTGAAATACATTCCTTAGGTGCAATTAGTTTTTGGTGGTCCCTATTTTTCAAAAAGCACAAACACAATGAGAAGTCTCATTATTATTAGATATCCCAAAGGCATTCATAAAACATCTGCGAACATGCACACAGGTCACATAAAAGTCATAACTTCACATTTCACAAGCATTCTCTCCAATAATTTTCCTAGAGTAAATTTTCACTTCACCTAGATGGTTTCTAAAGGAAACTCTTTGGAATATTTCCAAAATTGGCAAGAAAGGAACTCTATCTGGAAACTAGATTTCATGTAGCTCTTACAGACATATCATTTCACCTAGTAGGATTGCAATTTAGGTGGTGTCTGTGATTTTGATTTGTTCCCAGAGTGTGTTCAAAAAAAGAAGTAAGTGAGATTAATTTAGTTTTATTACTTAAAAAAACTTATTATTTTAATTTTACACAGTTTACCCAAAGAGGTCTATAGATTGATTTTTGTTGTTTAGTTTTTTTAAATATTTTGTCTATATATTTTTATTTTATTTTTTCTTTATTGTTTTTCAAGTACAGTTGTCTCTATTTTCCCCCATCCCCTCACCCCCAACTCTCACCCTCAATCCTACCCACCTTCATATTTATCCATGGGTCCTTTATACATGTTCCTTGGTGACCCTTCCCCTTCTTTCCCTTGTTATACCCCTAGCCCCTCCCCTCTGTTTACCATCAGTCTGTACTTTATTTCAATGTCTCTGTTTATATTTTGCTTCCTTGTTTGTTTTGTTGATCAGGATTTACTTATAGGTGAGATGATATGGTGTTTGTCTTTTACTGCCAGGCTTATTTCACTTAACATAATGCTCTCCAGATCCATCCATCCTGTCATGAAGGGTAGGAGCTCCTTCTTTCTTTCTGCTGTGTATTATTCCATTGTATAAATGTGCCATAGCTTTCTGATCCACTCATTTACAGATGGGCATTTAGGTTGCTTCCAACACTTGGCTATTGTAAGTTGTACTGCTATGAACATTGGGGTATATAGACAGATAACCCAATTAAGAAATGGGCAAAGGACCTGAAACAGATACTTCTCCAAGGAGGACATACAGAGGGCCCATAGACATCTGAAAGGATGCTCAGCATCACTAGCCATCAGAGAGATGCAAATTAAAACCACAATGAGGTACCGCTTCACAGCAATCAGAATGGCTATCATAACCAAATCAACAAACAACAAGCGCTGGTGAGGTTGTGGAGAAAGGGAACCCTAGTACACTGTTGGTGTGAATGCAGACTAGTGCAGCCACTGTGGAAAACAGTATAGAATTTCCTCAGAAAACTAAAAATGGAACTGCCTTTTCACCTGGCAATTCCACTGTTTGGATTATACCCTAAGAACCCTGAAACATATTGGCTGTTCTTCATACAAAATCTTTCATTTTTACCTTTAATGCATAATAAAATATGTAGTAATTCAGGAAAAATTCTAAGGCTGCTGTTTTAAGCCATAAAGTTTCAGGATGATTTTCTGCTATGCAGCAATAGTAACTAGAACAACTTATTTTGTGCACTAGCCATTTACTAAGAGCCAACTTGGTAGAAGCACTGGGCTGTATGCAGTGGGGGAGGTTTGTAAAACCATAAGAAAAATAAGCAGTATTTCCATTACATTTCAAATGATCATACAATATATGTAAGGTACACATTGTTATCCTTATATTTTAAAAAGCAACAGACTAAAGCAGGGTTAAATAACTTGCCAACAATAATCCACGAATATGTAAAGTATTGTAAGAACAACTATGTCTTAGTTGAATGCTTGCTAATGATACAGAGCTTTTTCTTGCCTTTCTGGAGAGAACCATCTAGTAGAGAAGAAAAATGTAATATATAGTTATATTATTAAGTAGAAGATAATGCATGTGTTAAGAAAAATAAGAACAAAATACAAAAAGAGCAGGGAAATTTATTTCTGGCAGGGATAGAAGGAGACAACTTCAATGAAATAGCTAGACAGTGATCTTTATTGCATTCATTATTATATTACATAAATCAACAGAGTAGGGAGAACATCCTTGGAATCCTTTTATTATGAGTCATACAAAAATACAATATGGAAAAAAATAAAGATAGTTATTTGTGGCGAAGAAGAGTAAGGGTTCCTTGTTCATCTCTGCACCTATCCTCAAATACAGAGCTCGCTTTGAAAATCATTGATTTCAGTAGAAAAGATCACCAATCACGCACAAATTTCAGGCAGGCTATCGCCGTTTGACAGAAATGAGAATTTCCTCTTTTGAGGGCTGTGTCACTCAGGGTCAAAAAAGGCAAACAGAAACCTTTAGTTATTTTAACAGAGAATGTAATCAAAGGGATTGGTTAAACAGTTTTTGGAAGACTGAATGGTAACACATGGAATCAAAGCAGGAAGCAACTGCTGCTCAAAGGCCTAGTGGACAAAAAAAAAAGTTTTCATCACTAGAACTTATATAGAAGGGTGAAGGAGCAGAAAGGAGCATACAGAGCAGAAACCCAGACCTTGAGGAGCAGGCACCTCTCAGTTCCTATTGGAGGCCCAAGAGCTTGGAGGAGACTCCCAACTTGCCTGGACACAGACGGACTTCTGAGGAAGGCACTGAAGGTCAGCAGAATGTGCCACCCCAAAACATGCCACTTTGCCATTAGGATTATTTTTTAGCTAGAAGCACTTAAGAAAAAGGCATTCTAATCTCCCCTTTTCTTCCTTAAAACAGGAAGTAAAAACTCCCTTGTAAAAGATGCCCTCCCTGTACAAGGAGAAAAATAATATTCTTTGACAGGGTGTCAAAGCTGAGAGAATTCTGTAGAAACAGACCTCGTTAAAATTATTCTTATCTCCCTTTTAGCCTCCTCATATTTTGTAGTTACTTTTCCACTATTCCCTCCTTTGGTCAAGCTAGTATAAAAGTATGTAGCTTTTGCTACTTCTCTGGGTCTTCATTTCCTTATGAGGGCTCCTCGGTCACATGAAACTGAAATAAATTCACATGTGTTTCTCTTCTTGATTTGTCTTATGTCCATTTAACCCTCAAGCCCAGCAAAAGGTTCTAAGGGTAGAGGTAAATTGTGCCTTCCCTACAATGAGTTGCCTGCTGGTGCTGCTATTTCTCAGGAGAAGCCAGGAGCCTGCTATTAGGGTTCCAGCAGTGTGGGAGAGTAGAGTGGAAGCTGGAAACAACTGCCCCTGGCAGGGTGACAGGCATTGTGGGTTGTGTCAACAGAAACAGGAAGGAAGACACACACTGGAAGGAGATGTGCCACCCTGCACTGCCTCCCCTGCCTTTTTGCCCTCCTTGCACGTGCCTACTCAAATGATAGGCCCTCCAAACTGAGGCCACAGAAGCACCCACCTAAAACACCCATCCACTGGAGAAGCAAAAATGAAAAAAGCCCATCTAGCCAGATGTGATTCTATATTCTCCAATACCAACCCAGTTGGGCAATTTTGCAAACTGTACTTTTCATTTGGGATAAGAGACTATTTTCTATAGGCATTTTTTATAGCATAGCACTCTTATAGCATAGAATTATGAATTCCATTTCCATAATTGCCCACTTCCTATGATCAAGTCTGTGCGTGCATATGACAACTATGCCACACTGCCCCCTGCCTGAGAGTGAATATTATTATCATAAGACACCATCTTTTGTAAGACATAGTAATGTCAGAGTGTGGAAAGGTGAAACAATGTGCACCTTATATTCAATGAAGTGAAGAATGTCTGTATAAAAATATAACTCCTTAGTGGCAGGGTGCATGACTTCTTCTTTCTCAGTGGCATGATATGTAGACTCACAACCAGTTTGTTGAATTACATTAAATTGAGTATGGCATTTCTGAATAAAGGAGAATAAAATACAAACTGAGTTATCCAGGAAGAGGTAATGCAAGCTACTCTCTAATATTTACATGTTTTTTTTTTTTTTATCAGAAGTGTCTCCTGATTTTGAGGTAAAGGCAGTAGACATTGTCAACAGCATTTTAAAAGTGAGAAAACTGAGGCTCGAGTATCAGTTCCTAAGAACTCATGACCAGTAAATTGCAGTCAGTCCTGAAAAGCGGTGAGTGCATGCTGTGGCCACAGTTGTGGTGGAACCAGACACTCCAGTGCAGACAAACCAGGAGCTAGAGAATGATTTTAAGTCAAGAAGCAACACATACTCCCTGTTCCTCTCCCCTCATCTCTTGCATGCACGTGCAGGCCTGATACATAAAGGGCTTAAAATTGGTAACAGTTGCGTTGTTTTGTTTTACTCCTTTGACTTACAGAAATAAAAATCAAGCAAAATTCTCAGAAAGGGAAGTGTATGCTTTCTGTCTATGGGCTTGAATTAGACCTCTGTGCTCAATTTACACAATAACTTTGAGAAAGAGAGAATGTATGCATAAGAAGGAAACTATCTTAAAATTCTTCTTCACAGAATGTGGTGTCTCTTTGTTTTCAATCAAGGTTGTAAGTAAAATAATTCTCAGTCATTACAGGAAGAAAATGATTACCAAACTTCAATTTTACTCCCTTATATAATCAATGAGTGTAGTTTTGCACATAGTTTTCACAACCTTCACTATGATTTTGTTTCTGTTTTTTAAAGATTTTATTTATTTATTTTTTAGAGAGAGGGGAAGGGAAAGAGAAAGAGAGGGAGAAAAACATTAATGTGTGTTTGCCCCCCACTGGGGACTTAACTTGTAACCCAGGCATGTGCCCTGACTGGGAATCAAAACGGCAACCCTTTGGTTCACAGGTCAGCACTCAGTCCACTGACCCACATCAGCCAGGGTGTGTTTCTGTGTTTTCTGTGTTAAAAGTATGTACTGGACATTTTTCCATATCAATATGTATAGATATGAGTCATCCCTTTATCTCTTTCATAAAACCCATATTATGTATGCTGTATAATTTACACAATGATTTTGATACCCACAGAAATGCAGATTGCTTCTAGATTTTTACCACTATTAACTAAGTTGCAATAGAAATACTTACTTACATATTCTTAAATAGTTCTATTTACATAAGAAATATTCCCCAAAGTGAAGCTACTGATTCACGGGAATATATGCACATTGTAAAACTTAGAAGCTATTGTTAGATTATTTTCAAGAAACGGTATCAAAATTCACATTCCCATCTATATGATATGAAGTGCTAGTTTCTCCATACCTTTGCCAGCACTGGTTGTTATCAATCTTTTTTTCTTCCTAGCCAAATACATGGATAACTGAATTAATTTTAATTTTTATTTTTGTTTTCCTGACAAGTGAATATCCTTTTATATGTTTATGGATCATTTGCATTTTCTCTTTTATGCCTTAAATATTTATGTCCTTCGTCCATTTTTCTGCAGAGTTGTTTACATTTTTTCTGAGAGTTCTTTACGTGTTAGGATTTTAACTCTCTGATTACCACGAATTCTTTCTTTTTCCATTTGCCCTATTTTAGTTAAATCTAATATATATCCAATATCTTCCCATGATTTTTAAATTCACATAAATATAATTCATTAAATAAATAAATGTTGACACATTTGAACTCATATTAAGTTCCCAAGTGTATATAGGTGAACTTTTTGATGCATTGAGACCATTTGATAACATTCATCGAGAGACACTTTAGAATGAGAAAGGCTGTTGTTTCTGGTGAACTGCTCTCAGAAATTGTGGGCTTGTTTTAGAAGGTACATAAAAGCCCTAGTAGTTGGAGCCTTTAATTTTGGAATTATCAAACATAGAGCAGTTTTTAATACGGAAGCAAATAAAACTAGCCAATAGTGACAGCAAACACTTCCCTAATAGATATAAATGTCTCTTCATAATGGAAATGGAATTATTAAATTGAACATCAGACATTAGCCCAAAGTTTTTGGTTTTGTTTTTACTTTAGCAGTGTGGGAAACGATCCTCGCAAGAGGAAAAATAATGTGATATACCCATAAAGATTCTTTGAATGATGATTTTATGTTACTGAGACAATGTAGGTTGCAAGTTATAAATAAACCAACTGAAATTTGCTTGAACAAACAAGGATATATATTGGCTTACATAACTAAACAGTTCAAGAGTTGTCTCACTTCAGAATGGTTTGATGCAGAGACCCATATGATATTATCTGGACCTAGGCTCTCCCTGTCTCTGAGATCTTCTTTCTCCCAATTTGGGACCACTCTTGGGTTCAAATGGTAATAGAATGCCTGTAAACAACTACGCTCACACAGGTTCAATTTTAGCAGAAATGATAGTGGCATCTCTCTCTAGTAACTTCCTCAAATTTAGTACTCTAATGGAATCCATGATCATGTCTTTGTAGCCAGAAAAGAAAAATCAATATATTTACCACACCATAATATGCTTATTGCTAGTTCAGTCAGTATGGCAGTCCTAGGTTACAGACTGTATCTTTGTGTCTAGAGATGGAAACCCAAGAGAACGATTTAGAGTGAAGGTGGGGGTGTGGCCTTAGAAAGAAAAATATGTAAACTGTTACATCTTATTCTTTTTCTTTTTTAAAGTTATATTTTATTCTTATTCCAGAAAAAAGTGAAAGTGAGAGACACACACACACAGCGATGTGAGAGAGAAACATGGATCCGTTGCCCCCTACATGCACCCAGACTGAGGACTGAAGCTGCAACCTAGCATGTGCTTCAACCAGGAATTGAACCTGGTGACCTTTTGGTGTAGGGGATGATGCTCCAACCAGCTAAGCCACACTAGCCAGGGCTGAACTGCTATGTCTTATTTGAAGAAATAAGAGGGAGGAATGCTGAGAAACTGAAACACAAATATCTACAATGTCTCCCATTAGGATCATCTTTATATCTTAATAATAACCCAACTGTCTAGAAAAAGAACATGAAGTGACTAGGTCACCTGAGCTCTGAAGACTCTAACTTACTTCATTTTCTACTTCTTGTTCCTCGGGCCAACTTCTTATAGTTTTCAGAAACTTGGCACGCAACTGTAATACTTCAGTCAGTTTAAAGAATTAAGACTGATTATTAGAGAACAATCAAGATGGAGAGTATTTAGCTTCATTGAAAAAATCAAGAAAACTATAAAAAGATAGTACGGGGTGGGAAAGGCTGCCATTAATAAGAGAGGTGTTACAAAGCTGCTTCAGATGTTGACTATGCAGCATACAGCCTCTAGCTCCCTTCTTCTGCTCTTTCTTCACCTTGGATAATTACATTCTTTCTCCAAATGAGCATCCATAATACCTCAACACTCTAATGGAGTGAGTAAGGCAGTACACAGTAGATATGAGAGACTTGGGCAGATAGCAGAGAAAAAATAGAGATAAGAAGCTTTATTTTCTTTCTACAAACTTCTATTACTGAAAAACATAAATAAATAAAGTCAAGTTTCTCAGCTTGAAATATTAGCAATGTTTTTATTGTATTATATTATTTTTTTTCATTACCATCTATCCCCCTTACACCCATCCCCTCTGCAATCACCATACTGTTGTCCATATTCATGAGCTCTTTTTCCTTTTTGCTCGATCTTTCCACCCCCTAATTTCCCCACCCCAAGACCTGTCAGCCTGCTCTCTATCTATGAGTATATCTCTATATTGCTTGTTAGTTCAGTTTGTTCTTTAGATTACACACACGAGTGAAATCATATGGTACTTGTCTTTCTCTGACTGGCTTATTTCACTTAGCATAATGTTCTCCAGGTCCATCCATGCCTCTGAAATATTGTACCCTCAAGAAATGTTTCTCTCTTGATTTTATCAGATGTACAAATTGCTTTCTGATGTTATTTCATCCTCCATTCTTGCAATCAGGGAGGCCTTGGCAGCTCCAGAAGCCTGCTGAAATGTCTACATTTAGCTCTCAACTGGAACTTCTGCTTACCCTCAAGATGATGGCAAACTGACTGGGATCTCTGCCAAAGCACTTAGAACTCTCTGATGCTCACGCTGTATAAACCACTGAGGGGCAGGAAGTGAAGTCCCAGTTCAGGTGAAGGGGTGCTTTTTTGCATTGGCCAAAGATAACCTCCTTCACCCTGGCCCAGATATGCCAAGCCCAGTAGAATCTCTTATACACAGGGAGGTGGGGACTCATAAAATACCTGTGGGACTCTGAAAAGACTAAATAAATATTATCAATGTGAATCTTTTGTGGTGTTTAGTTGATACTGATTGAATAAATGTCATCGTCTTTTTTTAACAGCTTATCACCTTATCTCACCAAAATAATCTTAAAATGTTTATAAGCTTAGTGCTTTTCTCTGATTCAATGCTAAGTATGTCAGAATATTGGTGTTTTAACCTGTATACTCACTCAGGAGACATATCAATTCAAAATCCACATTTTTATCACTTATGATGATTTGTGGTTTATATTCAGCAGCTTCATGAAAGTGCAGTTATCTTCCCTGGAGAATGCAAACATCTTCCTGAGTTTGACCATACAAATGAGACTATGGTTTAATTATTACTAGAAACTTTCTAAGAAAAACAAGGCAGAGTATGCTTTCATTTTGTAAGTTAATTCTTATATGATTTGTCTGAATGACGTTGTCATCCTTGACCTGCAAGAAAATGATTTCCGAAAACATGTAGCTTCTTTATTATCCAAAATGTCTTTAGAAATTCTCAAAACAGTTTGGAACCAAGCCTTATGTGTCAGAACTTAGCATTTATAGTGCAGATTTCCTTTTACTGGTGAAAATAATTGGAAACATGTAACTTGAGATTGAGGGTTTAGAAAATTACCATACAGACTACTAAAACTATTAGACATTTTTTTCGCATTTAATGTGCAGAGCAGCTCTGTTAGATTACACTCTACTATCTCCATTTTACAGAGGAGAGGTAACTACAGATCAGAGAAATGAAATAATTAGAGCAAGAGATAGGATATGAATGCTGGTCCAAGCAACTTCAAAGGTCTGAATTGTCACAGGTCACCTAGGGACCTGAAACTCATTGAAGCTGCAACTACAGCATTTCAAATGGCCAAATAACTCAGAGCCTCAGCTGTAAGACAAAGGACCAAAGGACAGAATTCTTGCATTAAGGCAGTGAAGTCATATCCTGTCTTGCAGTTGTCATGGTTATTACTGGAGTAATGCTCAGATAAAACTGCATTTCAGACAAGTGACTGGGATTGCTTATTCTCCAAACAGGCAAATCTGCTTGCTTTATTTTTCCACCTGAAGTATTTCAGTTATTCTGTATCCATGGGACCCAACTACATAAAACACATTTGTGACATTTCAAGATTCTCCCTGTTTGTACTTACTCTTTGTATCAGAAAGAGTAAGAGATGAAGTCTCACTTGATATGGTCAAATTGGACAAGACGTTTTATGGACTTGCCATACCTGTCCTGACAGTTTAGTTTCTCAAGATATAAACATCTTAGGTGAAGAATAGTAAAAGCCAGAAATCATTGTCAAATCCTAAATTCTCCAACAACATAAAAAGTAATAGAAAAATTAATTTGAGCACTAGAATTTGAGAGTATATGCAGTAAGTATAACTATAATAATTTTAATTAATCCTTAGAACCAGCCCCAAATCATTTTTTTAAATGAGAAATTAATTCCATTGCCTTTCCACAGCTTCAGTCTTTGCAGGTGCTAGCCTATCTGCCCACAATCAGACGGAGTGAAGTGATGCCAGGTCAGTTCCCACTGTAAAAGCAAAGAGCTGAAAATAAAACTATAGAACCCATGAGGGGCAAGCAAATTCACTTCCACCAACTCAGCGGCTCTCAGTCCTGGCTGCACATATGAGTCCCTCAGGAGACAGAACAAATCTTGATGCCCAGGTTATACCTAAGACCAATTACATCAGAATTTCCAGGAGTAGGACACAGGCATTTTTAAGCTTCCAAGGTGATTCCAAAAAAATGACCAAGTTGAAAACCACTGCTACAGAGTAAATGGATGAAGGAGAAACCAATATCAGGCCTTTGCCTGGGGCTGCTTCTAGATTTCATGAAAATTAGCCAACCTTGGCGTAAAAATCAATCATCCTTGCCTAAAGACTCATTCTAGGTCACCCTGAGTTTACCCACCACATACGAAGACTATATACCTGCCCTCAAAACGTTTATTCTCAGGTTCTGGATGTGATTTGTAACCATAAATAATTGATTGTGGCCGAATGTGATGAGGGCAGTCCCATTTGTGTTTCCAAACAGCAAACCACAGGGGGAATAAAAAGGAAAGACTTGTTTCCAGCTGATGGTCAGCAGAAGAGAGATCCAAATCACTTTCATGGCAGAAGAGACAGCAACTAAAGAAAGGTGCTCCCAGGGAAGGAAGTGTGTAAGCAAAGGCTGAGAAGTACAGAAGCAGGGAACAAGTCTTAGAAAAAGCTGGAGCATGGATGATATCAGGAAAGTTGGGTCAGATAGTTCAAGAGGATTCTTTTCTGTTTCAGGTGTCCAAACAGTCCTGCAATATCTGGTATTTGCCCCTAGGATTCCAGTTGTTCTAGCAGTTACTGTCAGACACCGCTTTATCAAGACAAACATAGTTCTCCAAAAGGGAATGGTTAAAAGCATACTTTCTGGAGTGACATCCTACTGCAAGAAACCTGATGAGGTCAACAGAAGTACCCCTTAGGCTTGTCTAAGTCTCTATTAAGTTTATAAAGGAGAGGTTTCACAAAGCAGAAAGCTCATTTTTACTTTACAGATTTATGAAGGGAGCCAGTCTGCTTGGTGCAAATGTCAATCAATCGTCATCTTAAAAAATGAGCTGAAATGAGAGGGCAGGCAGCATCTAGAAAGTTGTAACCCACCTAGGAAAACTGAGCACAGAGGTTACAAGTGAGTGAAAAAGTGATAATGAATCTGTGGTAAACACTTAAGTAATTAATTTTTATGCATCAAATTTCACAACTGTAATTTCACAGCCTGCCCTTTTGAAAAGATTTAGACAGGCATGACAATTATTTGCTCAAAATCTTATGATATTTCACAAGAAGAATTCTTAAATATAAAACCATAAGGAATTTGGGCAAAGATGGCTTGGTATGTTTTATAGTAAGTGCAGTCACCCAAGGGTATGTACATAAATCACACATCTGAAGGGTCCTCATTTATTCATTTATCACAGTTCCATCTATTACTTGTTGAATGTTCTGGGTTGTTCGGATGCTAGAGATACTTTTATTCCTAACCCTAATGACCTATATTGAATATAACAGTGACAACTCATTAATCAGTCTCCAAAATCACTGGACAAAATGCCACCAACTGGAATCTCCATTAAAGCAGATGTTAGAGAAGAGGGGCCAGTATGTATGCTCATTATCTATGTCATGCTGACATTGTTGGTTAGCAAACAACACTGAGTATTCTGTTTTCCTATTATACAGGCCCATTGATGACTCATGAAATATTTCTCCACAGCTGGGAAGCCCACAGCCTCAGAAAACACACAAGAAGAAGACCCCTAAACATCATAAGAAAATAATTCTTGCTGTTGGCTAAGCAAGTGCAATCTGAAGTCATGATACATGGGTCCAGGGTCCAGTCACCATTCAGACACTGGTGGTCTCTGTCTGACCTTGAGCCAGTTGTTTAGCTTTTATGAATTTCTTCATCAATGAGAGTGACAGCACTTACCCCACAGATCATTTTGTACATTAAATGGATCACTATATATAACGTAACTGACCTGGCACAGCAAAAGGTAACTGCCCAATATTAATAATCAATTATTCTCTATGATTAGGTCACCTCCTTATTTGACCTGTACTGTTGGGCTGCTTCTCATGAAACTGGAAAGGAAATCTTAAGAATAATATGATAAACATAATATACATATGCATATATAACTATATATTCATATATATTTGCATTTATGTGTAAATATACTAATATACCTAGTATGTATGTAAACACATGCACTACAATTATATATGATGCATAAATAAGACTTAGAAAGAGGAGAAGACCTTCCTATCAACATAGCAATTTTCCTGAAAAATATCTAGAAAAATGTTGTAGCCCTGCAAGTAACAGCAGCATAAGAGAGTGTGTGTGTGCGTGTGTGTGTTGAAGGAGGAGGATACAGTATTTGTTAGGGAGAAAGAGCAGGGAGAGGGAAGCATTAGGATATAAGGAGGAAAGAGAGAGTGAGTCAGATCAACTCAAAAAGAAAACTGCTACCAAAGGTGCTTGCAATTGCAGTTACCATTGCTTTAAAAATCACTGACCTAATAATGTTCTGTTCTTATTAAAGATAGCTGAACAAAAATATGATAATTTAAGCACATAAAAGCAATTAAAAGGCTTTGGTCATAAGTATATCAATTGAAAAACCTCACCCAAAGCTCACAGCTTCTATTGCCAATTGGCTAGGGACATACCTTCCCAACTGTTCAGCTCTCTTCAGAAACCCAATATTCATTTTAATTAATTAATTAATAATTTATTAAAACAGAGTAATGATCTGGTGCATAAAAATGGGATTGTGCAGGAGACACAGGTCAATGGTAGAATAGTTAAGGGTTTCAAGTCTGATACCCAGGTTCCAGCACAACTCTCCCACAGCTGCATATGCATTTCCCACTCTTGAGTCTTCAAGCCCCTCAGCCAATGAGATAGAGAGGTTGTAATAGAACCAGGAAAGAAGGATTTGGATTCTTCAGACCAAATGCTTGCTGAACAGACTTGAGGACTTTGATGAATATGTATTAGGATCAGAACTGTGGATATTGTATCCTAAACCACAGCCCTTTTTAGAACAGAAGAATGTTTCTCTGAGTGCTGCTCTGTGACACAGGGAAGTACGGACTGCTTTCAGGTGCACCTCTAAAGAATCAAACTGAGTTTCTTTCCTAAGTTAACTACCTAACCTCTCAGAATCTCAGACCCCTTGTCTGTCCAGTGGGGATAATTGCACTTCTATCAAGACTGTTGTAAGGGTTAGAAATAGCACCTAATATGTCAGGCACAGTATGGGTACACGAGAGATAGACACCAATATTACTAACTTAAAGATACACTTCGGTTCAGTCAGTGAAAAACCATTTTAATTTAAATTGTAATATCCAACATGATATAAGTATATTTTTAGAAACAAGTCAGAAAAATTGAATGTTAGGAATGGCTAAGTTAATTGCACCTACTAGTAAAATTTTATTTGAACACAGGTGAGAGTTGAATAGGGGAAGAGGAAGAGTTGAGAATAATGTTCGACAATTCAACGAGAACTACAATCTTCAGGTTGCTAGAATAGCTTCATGAAATGACTATATATCTTTCTTAGTAAGTGGAAACTAGATATTCACATACATTTTTTTACATGTAGTTCTTTTCCTGAAGAAAGAAACTAATCATCAGAAGAATTTCAAATTATGTACCTATGAGGAAAGAGCATGCACAGCAGGTCCTGAATTGTCTGTGTTCATGGTTTGGGTTCTGTATGACTTTGGATAAGTCAGTGAAACCTGGGTTTAGTGCTGGGAAATTCTTTGGTATAATTTGGACCTCATTTGTTTTCTATTATCTCTGGTTAATAAATAAAATCTCTACTCCTAAATATATAGGGAGAAAGGTGGCTTTCTGAGTTAGTACTGACATGAGGAAAGTTTTAAACGTGGCTTTAAAAGGTAAGAAAAGCCCACATTTTAATTATATTTTATTTATACTCAGTTGTCTGAGAGAGGTGAAATAGAAAGTTTAGAGAAAATAATGCTATGCAGTTCTGTAGTCTGAATACTGATTGTTTTTCTTAGGAATTAAAACACTCCATTACTTACCCATAAGAATGTAGACCCCGTTTTTCTGAAAGTCATATGGCATAACCATGAATGCCACTGCTCACAGTTGTAAGAAGCAAGGGTAAACTTAATTGGAAAAGAGTCCACATTATTATTCTTGCTTGATTTGATTCAGCTAAATACCATATCTTGAACACTACAGAGGAGGCATGAGAGAATAAAGACTCTTCTACTTATGATGGATATCTAACATCAAAGGCATTCAATCACATAGCTTGGTTGTCTTTTACAAAGAACAACTATTTCAAACAGGAAAGGAAAAAAGTTGTTCTCCTTTCCTGTCCTGGCAGAACAGGGGAATAAACTTTGTTTTGGTCATCTTTCCCTATTATGTAACTTCCTACTGTCAGGAACTACCTTTGAGATCTTCCTGCCATCTTTTAATTTGTTATAGGCTCAGAAACGTTTGTTAGAATTATGTCTACAATAAGAGAAATTAGGCCCTGAGTGAGAGCCTGAGAAAATTTCTTATCTGAAAAACTTAGGAACTTTATTATGGGGACTGGGCATGTATGTAAATAACATTTTTAAAGGTACTTTCAGTTTCTTGATTATATGTTAAGTAGAAGTAGTCCCATAAGCAAATTCCAGTAAGTGAGTGGAAAAACGTACCTCACTCCCTACCTGACGAATGACAGACAACAGGTAGCCGAAAGCACAGGCACTGTCCTTTGCAGCCTACAAAAGGTCTCCACCACTTTCCAAATAGATACAGCATCATCCTTCTCCGTTCTCTTGGACCAAGTTGTCCTCACCAACCTTATGTGCCACAGGGCAGTCTCTTCCCCAACAGGAGGAAGGCCTTTGCCTTTCCCTTCAGCACTGACTGATCAGGTACCTGGGGGGCCCCTGAGGAAGCTCTGATCCCTGATCAGATCGGCCCAATTCTGAGATGTGGAGCGAACAATTTGTTTATTGTTGGTGGTAGTGACAGGCAAACCGCAGTGTCCCCTTGTTCAATCTAATGGGGTGAGTTGAATGATTCAGCTGTCAGAGCAGCGTGAGGCCTCATTTTTCTTCCCCGCAGCGGAGGGTGCCCCTTGCTTCAGCCAACATTTGATTGTGATTAATTTGTCAGGGATGGCTGTACAATGGAAATGGAGAAATGGATTGCCAATTACAGCTAGCCCTCTCCTTGCACTCCTTGGCAAACGACGGCCTTTCTGCAGGGCTGACAGCCCAGAGCACACTGGATTCAGCCTGGGAACCCATCTCAAGTGTATTTTAAAGATGAGGAAGGGGTCAAAGGGGACTCATTTTTTTATTTACCACCTTTCCAGAGACTTGCTTACTGTGTCCTGGCCTTCTTGGCAAGCACCATAGGAGGGTAAGCCACTCTGAGGTTTGCTTTTTATTCTGTGGATTTAACACACTTTGTACTTCTGACTGAAGTCTTAACAGCACAAATGAAAGGTGTGAAAGAGTTTATTTCATACTTCACGCTGGAAAAGCCCAAAGGGAAGCATATCTCTGACTCCCTCTGAGATGTTCAAGACATGCTAATGGTAGACAAATGCAGGCATGCCGTGGTTTTTCTTTTATTTCCAAAAGACAATACTCAATTTCACATTGATAGCTTTCACAAAATAAATTGTGTTGCTTGTCCCTTCATAGGAGATTACTTTCTGCAATTTTAACAATGTCCCAAAGGAATAGATTAATAAATGTAGAAATGTCTTTAGCTATCAAGACTATATATGTCTCATAATCAGATTTGCATTCAGATAGTGAATAAGATGGACGAAATAGCATTTTGAACATATAGAAAATCTTTGATAAACTGACATCAAGGTTTATAATTCTAAAAAATTTCATTGCACTTCATAAATATCTGAGCTACAACTGTTGAAGGCCTGCACTACTAATTCATTCTCATACACATGACTTTCCCACTTGTGGGAGCAGGAGTAGGTGAATTAGGTGATGTTTCAGTGGGACAAAAACTAATTGGCATTATCATGTAAAGTATAGATGAAAAAGTGAACACTATTATTCAATAGCAATAAGATTAAGAAAGAAAATATTAACATCCTAAAATTTTCCTAGATGCTGCATTAAAATTTTCCTAAATGCTCAAACATTAAAACTGTTTGAGACATAGAAACACACACATACCACATTCTCTCACATTCATACCTGTGAACACACACATAGTAGGTAATCCATTTTTTATTATATATCGTATATATGCCCATACATACAAGGATGGGCATAAGTGGGTTTGCAGTTGTTTATATGGGAAATAATATAATAATTAATAATATAAAAATAAACTGTTTCACATACTTACACCTGTAAACCTACTTTTGCCAACCCTTGTATATACCTAGAATATATAATGCCCATTATATATACCTATAAATAATAAGTAATCATAAAAAAGTGATACCTTACAATTAGCTGATATAAAGAAAGTTTTTTAAAAAACTAGAGATTATTTTTGAAAGCAATAGACAATAATTAAGTATATACTTGTTTAAAGTTATTTATGAGTTTATACATATATAATAAAACCTTTATAGGTCAAAACTGAATGAGGTATAGTATACATTGTACTATAAAAAGTATAAATACAGGCTTGAATCTATGTATACATCCTTGGAGAAAAGCTGGAATTGCTTTGAAAAGATTTTAGGGTATAAAAGGTCTGTCTGGAAAAGTCCAACCATTGTTAATATAATGAGAATGGTTTGCACAACATCATTGTAACATGGCAGCCAGAGAGAATAGATTGGAATGCACATGTGTGAACAATGATGATTTCACTGTACTAGTCAGTGGGGGCGAAAGATGCCATTGAATGAGCATGTGTACTGTGTGGCTGTCATGTTCCAAATGAGTGAGTAGAACAACAAATCTTCATTGAATTTTATGTTAAGCTTGAATATGCTTCTGCAGAAACTATTAGAATGATTCAGAAGGCTGTAGCTATGGGCAACTGGTGGTTGGCAGCTTCATCATGATAATGCCTCTGCTCATGCATCGTGTCTTATGCAGAAATTTTTGGTGAAACATCAAATCACCCAGGTGACTCACCCCCAGATTTGGCACTCTGTGGCTTCTGGCTTTTCCTAACACTAAAATCACCTTTGAAAGAGAAGAGATTTCAGACTGTCAATGAGATTCGGGAAAATATGACGGGGCAGCGGATGGCAATTGGGAGAACTGTGTGAGGTCCCAAGGTGCCTACTTTGAAGGGGACTGAGGCATCATTGTCCTGAGTACAATGTTTCTTGTATCTTGTGTTTTCTTTAATAAGTGTCTCTATTTTCCATATTAAATGGCTGGATACCTTCTGGACAGACCTTGTATATGGCTTGCAAATATTCCTCCACCATCCATAGGTCTTCTTTGCATTTTGTTGATTGTTCCTTTTTCTGTGAAGAAGATTTTTAGTTTGAGGTAGTCCCACTTATATTTTTGCTTTTTTGCTTGTGCTTTGGGTGTATATTCATAAGTCATTGCCAAGCTAAATGTCAAGGAGCTTTTTTCCCTATGTTTTCATCTATAAGTGTTAAGGTTTTAGGACATACATTTACATTTTTAATCCATTTAGAGTTCATTTTTGTTTCTGGTACAAGACAGGGGTCTAGTTTCAATCTTTTGCATATGAATAACCAGTTTTTCTCTACCATTTGTTGAAAACATTGTCTACTCTCTATTGAGCCTTCTTGGTTCCACCGTCAAATATAAGTTGACTGTATATGTGTGGGTTTATTTCTGGGCTCTCAATTCTGTTCTGTTGGTCTATGTGTATGATATATATAGTATCCTCACCTGAGGATATGTGTATTGATACTTTTAGAGAGAGCAAAGGGTGAGGGAAAGGGGGAGAGTGAGGGAGGGAAGGGAAGGGAAGGGAGAGAGAAACTCTGATGTGAGAAACTTTTATTGGTTGCCTCCTGTACTTGTCCTGACCAGGATCAAACCCTCAACCTAGCTATGTGCTCTGACTAGGAATCAAACCTGTAGGCTTTTGGTGTACGAGACAATGTTCCAAGTAACTGAGCCATGTAGCCAGGTCTATGTGTCTCACAGTACCATATTACTTTGATTACTGTAGCTTTGTAATATAGTTTGAAATCAGAAAATGTGACACATCCAACTTTCCTTTCTTTGTTAAGATTTCAAAAAGGTTAAAGGACTTATGGACCTGTGCTTTGTGGTTATTGCTGAGGGGAGGAGGATATGAGGGGATAAATGGTAATGGAAAAAATACAATAAAGATTAAATTAAAAAATAAGTTAGAAAAACAAAGATTGCTGTGGCTATCCAGGGTTGTATATGGTTTCACACAAATTTTGTTTCTTTTTCTATTTCTGTAAAAAGTGCCACTGGCATCTTGATAAGGATTGCTTTAAATCTGTAGATTACTTTGGGTATTATGGACATTTTAACACTAACAGTTCTTCCAATCCATAAATATCTTTACATTTATTTGTGTTCTCTTCTATTTCTTTGAAGAATGTTTTACAGTTTTTAGTGTTCATATCTTTCACCTCCTCAGTTAACTTTATTCCTAAGTATTTTATTGTTCTTAATGCTATTGTAAATGGGATTGTTTTCTTTATTTCTTTCCAGATAGTTTGTTGTGATTTTATAGAAACAACTAATTTTTATAGTAATATTTTATCATGCTACTTTACTGAATTAATTTATTCTAATAGTTTTTTCAGTGTTGCCTTTAAAATTTTCCCCATATTAGATTATGTCACCTGCAAAAAGACAATTTTACTTCTTTTTCAACTTGGATGCCTTTTTTCCCCTTGCCTGATTGCTCTGGCTAGGGTTTTCAGCACTCTTGAATAAGAGTGGTGAGGATGAGCAGTACTCTTACCCTGTTCCTGATCTTAGAAAAAAACCTTTTAACTTTTCACCATGAAATAAGATGTTATCTGTGAGCTTGTCATATGGCCTTTATTTCTTTGGGGTATTTTTGTTCTATGCCTACTTGTGCATTTTTTACCATCAATGGATATTTAGTTTTGTCAAATTTTTTTTCAGCCTCAGTTGAGATGATCATATGATTTTATTCTTTATTCTATTAATATTATGTTTGACCTTATTATGCCATATACACCTTTTAACTTGTTTTTAAATTCATTTTGCTAATGGGATTTTTTTTTTGAGAATTTTTACACCTATATTATCAGGCATATTGGGCTATAGTTTTCTTTTCTTATAGTGTCCTTGTTTGGCTTTGTTAGTAGTATAATGCCAGCCTCATAAAATGATTTTGAAAGTGTTCCTTCCTCTTCAGTTTTTTGGAAGAGTTTGAGAAGAATTAGTTATTTCTTTAAATGTTTTGTGGGATTCACCAGTAAAACCATCTTGTCCTGGAATTTTCTGTGTTTGGAGGTTTTCAAATACTAATTCAACCTCCTTACTCACAATTGATATGTTCAGATTTTTTATTTCTTTGTGATCCTGTCTTTGTAGATTGTGTGTTTCTAGGAAATTTATCCATTTTACTCATACTTTAATTGTTGGTGTATGATTTTTCATAGTAGTCTCTTTTGATTCTTTGTATTTCTGAAGTAGCAGATATAATGTCTCCTCTTTCACTTATAATTTATATTTATATCAGATCCTTTTTTCTCATGATTACTCCAGCTAAATGTTTGTCAATTTGTTTCAAAAACTAAATCTTGATATGATCTCACCTTTGACTGGAACCTAATCAACAAAACAAACAAGCAAGCAAAATATAACCAAAGACATTGAAATTGGGAACAAGCTGACAGTAACCAGAAGTGAGAGGGGAGGGGTTAATGGGGGAAAAAGGGTGAAAGGTTTAGAGGAACAACTATAAAGGTCACATGGACAATAACAAGGGGTGGGAAGGAAACATGGGAGGGAAGTGGGGTTGGCTGGGTTTGTGAGGCGGAGTCAGGGGAAAAGGCAGAAAATTGTACTTGAACAACAATAAAAATCAAAAGTAATTAAAAAAAAACTAATTCTTGGTTTTGTTAATTTTTTCTATTGTTTTCCTATTCTCTACTTAATTTATTTCTGCTTTACCCTTTTTATTCCTTTTTTCTGCTAACTTTGGGCTTAGTTTATTCTTTGTAGCTACTAGAGGTACAAGACTAGGTTGTTTATTAAAGACCTTCGTTATCATTGATGTATGCATTTATTACTAAAATCTTCTTTCTTCAATCTGCTTTTGCAGTATCCTTTAAGTTTGGTATGCTGTTTTTATTTTAAGATATTTCAAGAAATTCTCTTTGTTTCTTTTTTGCATTCCTTCTTTCTTCATCCAGCGGTTGCTCATGAATGTGCTTTTTTAATTTTCATGTTTGTGTAAAATGTCCAGTTTTCCTCCTGTTATCTAGTTCTCGTTTCATTCCACTGTGATCAGAGAAGAGACTTGATATAGTTTCTATCTTCTTGAAATTTTTGACAATTTTTTTGTGGCTTAATATATGATCTATCCTAGAAAATGTTCCATGTGTCCTTGGGAAGAATGTGTATTCTGCCGCTATAGGATAAAACACTGTATATCTTTTTAAGTTTATTTAGGCTATAGTGTTGTTCAAGTAACATTGGGCTTCAGTCCTGGACCAATTCCTATTCACCTCCTTTGTCTGCTTTGAATGTAATGAGAACAAGAACCACCACATCTTACTATGGGTCACTTCCCCACAAGGTTCTTTCTTATCTCAACCTAATGCAGAATGAAATACAAGTTCATTATTTTACCCCTTTTTCTACTTTTCCAAGTAAACACATAGTTTCTTGGGTATCCTGAGAAAGGCTTCTACTGAATACAAGACAATACACAGAGTATAACAGGTCAAGATCAGTTTATTCACCATCAAAGCTCCCCTGAGCACTGGACTTGTCTCTTGAAAAGAAAGCTGTATGAAGATTATGAAGGGCCTGTGGTAGGAAGAGTGATGGGAGCTGAGGAAGTGACCAAAGTAGCTCTGGATCTGGAGAAGGGGCTGGTAGAAAAATAATTAGAGGATCCCCATCTTCCCACTAACTCAGTGACTATAGCAGCTCTGACACAGTAGCCTCATCTAAGATGGGTATTGCCTCAAGTGAAAATAAGGGTGATAAGTGGAAGGAGTTAGTAGTGGAAGGGATGGGAACAAATAACACTGAATGGATAGAACAGGAAAGCAAAGGATGTTCCTAGGCAGAGGACTGAGTGTCCTGGTCCTCTCTACCTGAGGGTGGCTGTCCTGCTATGAGATTGCCAGCTCACTTGCTACAGCTTCTTGGCATTTCCATCTCTCTTTGTCACTCTTCTTCTCCACTGACTCCTCATGCTCACCATGTTTCCTACTTCTTACCTTACTCCATGGCAGAACAAGTGGTTTTTAGTGAGGTCTATTTGGGAGAAAAGCTAGACTAGGGTGCATTCTATACAGACACATCTGCAGGTGCACACACTGCACTTAGGTCCCAGTAACCCTTCAACATGTGCAAAGATCTAAAAAAAAAAGACTATTGAATCAGGTATTTTTACATTTCCCAGATTCCCTCATTCATATCCCTGTTTTATTGTAGCAATGAGGCATATTTTCATTGTTTATGAAGGATGAAAAAGGATGATGAGTCTTCATTTCCTTCTATATACAACATGGGAAAACAGCAACTCTGTGCACTTTCCTTTCTCTTTTTTTCATTATGGATGAAAGAATAAAATATTTGCAAATTTAAAAAAAATTAAGAGGCAATAATTTAGGATCCTAACCTTTCCTACGGCAGTGCCAGCAGATCCTTCCAGCTTGCTAAGGGATTCAGAATTTGCAGAAGCTGAGAGTCCCTGAGCTGCCGGTGATCACTTTCCCAGGTTCCTGTAATTATATTCAAGGGCTGACATTTGTAAGTTTGGTTGAGTGCTTGGCTATTAAAGTGGAGCATTGGCAGTGTGTTGGAGGCACTATAAACCACAGGAGGAGCACCTTCCTGAGGGTTAATTTTACACAATTTATTGGAAGAGGAATATAAAATTCCCTAACAGGTAAGTAGTGTAAATCTTTTGTTTAAAGAAATGGATTACAATATATTTATACTTCAGAACATAAGGTAATATTTCAACTAAAAATAATTTCTCATTTGTATAGGCTATGCCCAAGGACCCCAAGGATGTCACAGATATATCAAATTTATGTGTAAAGAGGCTTTGATAATAAAGTAAGAGCAGTACTGATATGGTGCAAAGAGAGATGAATATATGGGTAAGTTCTAAGTTAACTCAGCCTTCATAACTTACTGATGGTGAACCCAATTGCCTGACATGGGATGACTTCTACAAAAAGGATGTGACAAGAAAAAGAAAAAGTGTAGAAAAAGAGGTGGGAGTGGAAGTTGGGGCCTAAAGGAAAATCATGGTCCTTATTGCAGTAATCCCTTGGGACTCGGTTCTGGAAAAGCCTCAGTTCAAATATTTTTTTCTTCTAATGGCAGAAAAGATATATTAATATTATTCCCGATTACATATGAGGAAGCTTGGAACAAAGGTTCAAAGAATAGTTTAGTGAGTGAACCATCCTAGACAGTAATCTCATATCCTTGTGATTCCCAAGCCCTTACCAGGGCATCTGATCTCAGATCTCACCAGAACTAGCTGGGTGTGGCTAGGCAAAAACTGTGGGTGTCTTTTTTCCAGCCAGAAGAATAAGAAGTTATGACAGGTATGATATCCAAAATGACTTTCCATGTAAATAGCCTATGATCATAGAAATAATAAATAAATAAACAAATAAATAAATAACAGTTCAAACTTTCTCAGTATTTTTAACAACAAAAAGCAAGCTTCAGACTTTTTCCCTCTCCAAGCCATGTGACAGTGTAACTGTTATCCATTCCCCAAGATTTCCTAGAAATGATCTATTAGAAAGCTATCTTACAGAACCACAGCTTGGTTTTATCCATAAGAATATGCTGTCTTAGGACATGGGATTTTATTTTTGAGACCACAAGTAACTACAGTTACTTTGTCTCTCTTATCCCTGAAAGATTTTGTTTACATACAGACACAATAAAATGTTGTGTTTTTTTTTTCTTAGAGCTTAGGAACTTGGAATTGCAGAAGCTAGGTGACTTTACTTTTTAAGCAATCAGCTACAGTGGTTATGGCTAATGTAATATGGAAAGCATGGTGTAATGTGACAAATAGACTTTATTTTCAGACAGCTGAATTCACAGAGTTTAATCACAGGACCCACTGGTGGCTAAGAGGTGACAACTGGCTTCCAGAGAAGCAGCAGAAGCAATCCAACAGAAAGCAAGGTGGTTCTCATGATAAAGGACGTCTGACTGGTGTCACTCAGAGTCCAAGTAAAGCTTCCATCAGATAGCAAATGCCTTGTTCAAGAGTATAGAAATCCTTCTAGAATCTAGTGATATGAGTAGATAAAACACTCAAAGCCCCTACTCTCACGGAACTCAGATCCCAGAGGAAGAGTAATAATAATAATAATAGCAGTGAAAATAAAATTACTATTAATAATAATGGTAACAATAATTGTTAAATATAGGTTCTGGCACAAATAATGCCCCCTTTTTATATCAAACTCTTTTATTACAAAATCATAGGCATATAATTCTGTAACATAACAATATCATATTCAGGCGCACCACATGACATTTTAAATGAAATGTTCAAATTGCTGTCCATCCTGTGGGAGACATTCACGTACCCTCCCAACCACTCTCAAGCAAGCCTTACTTCCACTGGACCCTGTATTTTTCTCTATGTATCTGATACCATGACAATTACTCTAATGTATTACCTAATTTAATTTAATCTTACAAAACCCCATGTTATGGTCATTGCTATCCCCATTTGACAGTTGAGATTACTGAGGTCTAAAGAGAGTAACTTGCCTGAGGACACACAGCTAACAAGAGACAGATTCAGAATTTGAACCTAGGAAAACTACAATGCCACCCAGGTGAACAGGACACCAGAATCATGAAGCAAAGGTAGGCTTCAGAGAGGCTTGAGAGAAATGGGGCAGCCAAAGAATGAAAATAACAATTATTTAGGGATGATTAAAAACTAACAACAGAACACCACTGAATCACAGTTATAATTTACATATTTAGACACAGAAGTATACCTAAATTAACTGCATATGAGCATTATTTATAATAGCCAAAAATAGGAACAATTCAAATATGCATTAACTGATGAATGGATAAATAAAATATTAATGCTGATAATAAGAATAAATCACTGATATATGCTATTGCATGAATGACACTTGAAAATATTATGCTAAGTAAAAGAGGCTAGTCACAAAAGAGCACATAGTTTATGATTCTGTTTACATAAATTATCCAGAACAGAAAATATATAGAGATCAAGAATAAATTATTATTTATCTAAAGATGGGGGAGAGGGGCTAAGGAGTGGCAGCTGTTTGGGGAAGTCTAAGGATTGACTACAATTTTGGTTTGATCAGTGAATTAATTTGCATGTACTTTCTCATTTTTCTTATCCAGTCTTGAATGACCTTCCTTTCTCTTGCTCCTTATACATGAATCTAAAGGATGAAGTTAAACAAATATAGGTCAGCTCTCTTTAGAAAGGACTTCAAAAATAATTTTGGTAGTTCTCAGGGAAGTCGAGTATGTTTAGCTTTTTTGGACAATGATTTTCACCTCAATCCCTTCTTAGTTAATGACTCTATTTTTAAAATGCATCTTGAAATGCATTTGCAAAAGACTGTATTAGTTAAGGTAAAACTAAGTTGCCGTGACAAAGAGACTCCAAAATAGAGTGGCTTAGTGAATATAGATGCTTATTTCTATGATAACAGTTTCAAAGTGAGCATTTTGCTTATGGAAGAACTTATTCCACTCTGTCCATTAAGGAGCCAGGAGTCTAACATGATGTTAAGTAGTTGCTCTGCCTTCCCTAAGGCATTGTTCTTATATCTTTACCTTTTCTGGTTCCAGCAAAAGAAATACAAAGGATGGACAAACACCTTTATTTTATGGTACCTGGACTTAAAATAGCACTCATTATTTCAACCTACCTTCCTTGGAAAGGAATTGGTCTTGTGAGCAGCCTAATTGCACAGAAGATTGGAAATTTGGTCTAGCTAGTTTATATGTATGACTGTCATTCTGTTATGTGGGAAGAATTATGATAAACTTCTAGATAACAGCACTATTAGGATGGCCTAATTCCAGAACACTAATAATACCAAATGCTGGTGAGTGTGTAGAAGAACAGGAACTCACATCCTTTGCTGAGAGAATGTAAAATAGTACAGAACTTTGGAACACAGTTTGGCCATTCCTTACAGAAATAAATATATTCTTACCATACGATTCAGCAATTCCACTCCTTGGTATTTACTGAAAGGATTTGAAATTTTATTTCCACACAAAACCTGCACATGGCTATTTATAACAGCTTTGTCCATAATTGCCCAAATGTGGAAGCAACCAAGACATTCATCAGTAGGTGAACGGATAAACTGCAGAACATCTAGACAATGGCATATTATTCAGTGCTAAAAAGAAATGAGTTATCAACCCATAAAAAGACATGGAAGAACCTGAACTTCATATCCCTATGTGAAAGAAGCCAGCCTGAAAAGGCTATGATTCCAACTACAGGACATTCTAAGAAAATCAAAGCTGTAGAGACATAAATAAAAAGATCAGTGTTAGCAGGGATTGGGGTGGGGAGAGATGAATCAGCAGAGAACAGAGGATTTTTAGGGTGATAAAAAATACTGTGTATGATACTATAATGATGGATACATGTCATCATACTTTTGTCCAAACCCATACAATGCTCCTAAGAGCAAATCCTAAGGTAAACTATAGACTGTGATTATGATGCATTAATGTAAGTTCATCTTTTGTAACAAACATACCACTTTGGGGCCTGATATTGATAATGGGGGAGGCAATGCATGTGTGCTTCAGAAGGATCAGCTCATAAAATGATATTCAAATGTGATATAATTGAGATGGCTTTGGCCCTAGCACTGTATTTTCCCAAAGAGATATACGTTACTTTGCTTTCAGGGCCAGTAATTAACTCAGGGATTGTCAAGAACAATAATGCTTTGTATAGTGGGAATAACATGACCAAGACAAAAAACATAAAATGTCAAAAAAGAGAATTTATGAGAAAAAAAGAAGAGTCATCATTAGACCACCTGAAAGGAAGTTTTCAAAGCAAATGGAAATATCAAAGGGAAGAGAAGAAAGCGAGAAGGAGGGGGGAGCTGTCAGCGGGATGAAAGAGAGAGGCACACATTTTTGTCAATTTTACTCTGGTTTCCAAATGTATTATACAAGGTAACTCTTCCAGCAAGCCCAGAATTGCATGGCAATAGTTGTCACACCCTCTGAAATCTGTCAGCATTTAAAGCTGACAGAGGCCATGCCCTTAGCTTTGCCGCTGGAGAATGCCTTGGTTTCTTTCCAAGTCATGTCTGTGAATTTAGACAGATGTAGTGATAAAAATATTTGTCGAGTGGATATAAGGTTAACAAAACATTGCTTTGTACTCCTTTTTACCAGTTAGAAGCAGAAGAGCAAACCTGAATGCAAATGAGGGTTCCAATTAGAAAATTGTGTCCTGGCAGCACTTGATGGAGAGCAGAGGGAGAGCAGGTGATTTGATAGAAACAGGCCTTCCATGTTGATAACAGAAATAATGAATAAATATGGAAGCTCCTTTAGCTGAGTTACACACTCAGCTTAAGTTCTTTCCTCAAATTTCCAGCCAATAACTCAATGTCTGAAATTCTTCTCTAAAATCACTGCCTTGTACCTGGAAAGCAAGATTCAAGGTTTTTCTTTTTCTCCAGAGAGAATATTTCCCCAATTACTCAAGGGATATACTTTTCCACCTGGACTTCATTTCTGTTAACTATATTGACTCTCATAAAAGGGACTATAAATTATTTTTGCTGTTCACTTCTCTGTAAAAATTCCTTTGCTATGTATCATGTCTAGCCTCTTTTGTTAAACTTATTAGCACCACAGTGTCCAAGTCCAGCTCCAAGGGCAGAGGCACACACAAGATCTGAAATGTCCATCAGGGAAGTTCAAATCTGACCCTCTGAGACTGGCTTAGTGGCCAATTCAAGTCTTTAACAGGCATTTGGGAGTTTTGAGACCCTTTAAGCCTCATCTGGATCTATTTTTCACAAAGTAATAGAGGCCTTTTTTTGGTGTCTTACCAAATGTGGCTTTTCATCCTGAGTGTAAGCAGGCAGTCTGATGCCCTGTGGAACCATCATGGAAACATTACGTTGTAATAGCAACAGTGGTTGCTGAACATCGGAGTGGAAAGGTCTGGTTCCTCTTCTAGGGGAACTTCAATTCGTATTTGTATTTCTCTCTTAAATCTGGTGGAGTCACATGGCAGATATTCCTCAGTCCGTGTCTTGCAGAAAACTGCACCTGGTTTTGTTGCCATCAGGTCTTGTCTTCAAAAAGCTGGGTCAGGGGAAAAGGTGAGGAGAGAAACTGGCTTCCACTGTGTTCCTGGGAACCCCTGAAATACGGGGGTGCACCAGATCCTCCAGACATGCTTTGAATGTGGTGATGATGTCTGAGTTTCCATAAAATGGGAATGCTTACTGTTGAAATTACCCTGACATGAGATTATCTTGGCAATTAAACGAACAGACCTTTTCAAAAGATGACTCCACCACAGTCAAAACTTTGTTATAGTAGAATTAACGTTACATTGGGTTCGTGGGCCATAAATCTAAAAGTGAAGGTAAATCCAAAGCAAATAGCATCTGAGAAATTACATCAGGTGAGGAGGTGGGTTAACACGAGGGCGTGTCAGAAGGGAGGGTCCTGAGGACAACCTGTACCTCCCTGACTGCCCATCACCCTGTAGGCCATACATAACAAACACCATTTTCTGAAGTGACTGAATGCTGTATTCACCTTGGCTCTCTAACTGAACAAGTCCTTGTGTTTTCATCTTACCATATCAAGGTGAACACTGCCATGCCTACAAACACCATTTCCAGTTTGAGAATGTTTTTAAGAAGCACATTTGTTTTTTCTAAAATAGAGATGTTAGCCCATTAAGGAAATACTAACATGGTAGCTTTCTGTACATGTTATTTTTCCAATTAATAATTCCTTTTTTGTATCTTAGTTTGGCAACAAATTTGGTTATAATCATTATCATTGTCCTAAAACAGCAAATATTATGTGAGCTCCTGCTAGAGATGCAATGCTAGGCACTGAGTGCACACAGGATATGCACAAGTGAATCCCTGCTCATTAAAGAATTCCAAAGTGGCTACAAACACAGGCTATACGACCAAAATTCTATGGAACAATATGAGGAAGCAGTTGTTACTTCTCTGGATTAAAAATGCTGAAAGATTTCAAAAGATATGATGGCCACCAAAAGTGGAAGACTTCTCAGAGATCAAGCTTCAACCTGTGTAAGTATGGATGATGTGTTTTTGTTTGCAGATCAGGGTACAGATCGGGGTAAAGCAGGGGTGGTGATGGTGTATGTGAATTTGGTGCATGTGTGTGTGTAAGATAAGGAAGGGACACAGGGTTGGATCTGGGAAGGTACATGCCATGTTCTGTGATCCATCAGCTTATTTGTGGGTAACAGAAGGTGTGTCCATAATGGGTGGATGCCAAGATACACCTCAAACTATATTCTGGAAGATACAGTAGTCTTGATAAAGGTTAAAGGAGCAATAATTTCTGTGGTAAAATAACCATAGGAAGTGCTAAAACTAAATGCCCCCTTTGAAAATGCAAATGCAAAGGTACATGTAAAATTTTGGACACACCAATCCTCATCCTCAAGAAAAGAACTTTTTTCACCTGTTCATAAATTTTGAAAAGACTGGTTTAGAGAGATGCCTATTGCTCAGTCTAGAAAGAGTGGACATTAACCTGAAAATAATTTAATATGATCAAATTCTTCTGAGCAGATGGGAAACATGCTCCAAATGGTATTTTAGAAAAATTAATCTAGTAAGGTTTAGAGTGTGGAGTAAGAAGGACTAGAACCAGGAGACTGTTCTGAATATTTGCTCTAAATCCATTCTAGCCTGGCTTATAAAGTGTTGGGAATTTTGTTTACTTGCTTTAAAAAATTTTTTAATCTGCAGATTACTTTCTTTTAGTTTTTTAATTAAATATATTGGGATGACAATTGTTAATAAGATCATATAGATATCAAGTATACAATTCTATGAAGATTGGATAAAGAAGATGTGGTACATAGTAGGTTTACAGTTCTGAGGATGTAAAATGCAGAGTTTATTCTTGCATCATTATTTATTATTATATTTTCCATACAAAGAACCGTAAATCTAATTTTGCCCCACCCTGTTTATACAATGGACTACTTTCTTTAAATAAACTATTATTTAAAATCCCAATAAATAAAAATAAAAGTAATACTGATATGAATAATAGAGGAGATAAAGCAGGACTTCTGAATAAGAGCAAGAAAACAACTAATCTACAACCTGTGGGTACTGGGAGAAAATCAGGATGGATCTGAAAACTATAACTTCACAAGGAACACAGGAAATAACTCTCAAGCTGCAAAATGCTAAATTGTCCATAAACTAAAAAGAACTGAAGTAATCTAAAAGTTACTAAAACAGGATGTCATGGAGCTAAAAATAAATTGAGGCCTCAAGCTCCATTGAGGGCAACCAATGAAGAAATCCCCATCTTTTAGGGATTAAAATTAAACAAGAGCCACTTTAGGTTTATTTATTTCTCATTATCCTCTCTTAAGCCTCTAATTTTATTGTCCCTCTTCATTTTTCTTTACCCTTCTATTTTCTTTTTCTGCTGTTTCTCTCTTTTTAAAGTATATCATATTCAATTCACCTTTTGAAATTTCTGGCACATTACCATAAGAATCTCAGTGATGAAACAGACATAAACAGTATGACAAGGTATTAAACATAGAAAATGATGTGCATAATATTATTTTGGCAGTTGGATTTTTGCTTGTTTTTGTCAATGAATATCCAGATTGACATGAGAGAACATTCTCAAAATGAGAACCATTTCTGAAATGGAGTCTGATCTGACACAGGACAACGTGAAATGAAGATTTTGGCTCTTGATCTGGTAGGACTTTGAACATAATGCTTCCTGTAAGCAAATATTTAAGAGGTATAACTGTGAGGCAGACAGAATGGCCATAACAGGGATAATGGTGCAGAAGCTTCCACACTGTGCTTCCACAAACACAGTCTGTAGTGATATCCAAAGAGAAAAAAGGCATGCCTTAATTTACTAAATAGTGTGACCCAAGAAGAAATGTATCCCTTCTTCCCCATTTAATTTGATTCAGGCCTACATTTCTCACTTTATTCTCAACAAAACCTTCCAAAGAAATACCACATTAAAAAGAATTAAGCTTCCTACCTTAATTCTAGATTGATGTGTTTGAGGCATACATCAATCTAGGTATCCCTCCCTAATAGTAATGACCTGAAACTATTTCTTTACATGTGTTCATATTTGATTTTCCAGATGAGACTCTCAATGTGAGAATTTGGGCTCAGAAAGATTGCAATTTATTTTTGCTTGATCAGAAAACTCTACAATGACAAGTAAACTCCATTTTACCTTAATATTCTAAAACAGATTTACTAACAGCCTGAGAAAAATTATTAGGGAAATGTCACTGAAGTGGAAGTATATTTAAGAGCTTTAGGCTAGTGATAACAAATAATATAAAAACACTTGCTTCCATCTGTGAAGGAAGGAGTCTCTACTTAAAACAATCCATCAATATAAAAGAAAACTCTCTGCAGTTTATTAAAGTTATTTGTTTTCATTAACAGTCATTTCTTTGGATTTTTTAAATGTAAATATAGAGATATATACATGTGTTTGCATTTTAATGTATATTAGTTTATAATTCACAACAGAATAATTATACTATGTTTTATATGCAGTATGAATCATCTATGAGAAAAATCTGACTTTATTTTTTAAAAAAGCTGTCAGAAGTCAAATCATTCTAGAGCAAAATTTTCAGTTTAATAAAAGACGTTAAACCACAAGTGTATCTAACCATTAAACATGCTATCTAATATAACAACATTTAAGAACACAAAAGAGTATCTAAATAGCATCTTGAGATTCCTCAATGGCCTTTGACCTGTGTTTTGAGTCTCTTTAAATTGCAGCAAGCTATATCCATCAGAAAATTCTCTTATTTTTTCTGTTAATCTTGCCTTTAACAACAAAATAAAGAACAATAAGATCAAAAGCTAGATCACTTACCATAAATGCCTGTTGAAATGCAGGGAAATGCCTGTGAATAAACCACAAAAATAACAATAAATTGTAAAGAAACAACTCTGCTTGACTCAAATACTATTTATTTGAACATCTATTTTGCCTGATAATGGGATGCCCTCACATATACTCAGAGCTCTGAAATCCAGCTTTTCCATACCAATACTCACACCAGCTCACAAGAGCCAACTGCCACACTTTCAGGAATCTTGTTAAACATAGTTATTAATAAGAAATTAAATTACATAAACCAGTAATAAAATGTTATTATGTAAAACAAATACTCAGAAATAATCTCATCACTTCCTAATTATTTTGCCACATCTATTATTACCTCTGTTCTTGAGATTACTTGTGTCTATCCTATGTGTATGGTAGAAATACTATGTAATGGTGTGCTACTAATGAGCATCTTGCTCCAGCTCCATATTAAGTGAGGTCATCTTGATGGCTTAAAATCTGGAAATATCAATCAACATTTGTGTTAGACTATACTTGTGGGTTGATTGAAACCATAGGTTGGCTATGGATATAAAATTTTGATAAAATTTTATAAAAGTGTTCTGTAAGAATTGACTATATAAAATTTATAATAAATGGTATCTATTTCATTTATTCTTATATTTGTGTTATACACTTTCTTTTTATCAGTAAAATTTAAAAAATAAAATTGTATACATGCATACTAATTTTTTAAGTCAGTTTTTAAACATTTACTGGCACACCACTGCTATACCATATAATATGGATCAAATGTTCTCCTGGATTAGGTCAGGTATAAGAATGGAACCTCATGATAAGATTAATGTTCTTATGGGAGAAAGCTTTCCACCACATGAGGGTACAAAGAAGGCTGTCTACAAACCAGGAAGTAGGCCCTCACCAAACACCAGATCTGTTGGCGTCTTGATCTTGGACTACACAACTTCCAGAACTATGAGAAATAAATGTGTCTTATTTAAGCCACCCTGTCTATGGCAAATTGTTATAGCAGCCCAAACTGACTAACACACCATATCTTACTTAGCAATGTTTAAAGAATTAGATTGAAAGAGTAAATGAACAAGTGTAAATATATAGGCAATTCTTAATTACACTTTCTAACGTAGAAAGTGATCTGTGCATGGCAGTGTCCTCTTTCAACGTGCCTTTGTGTAAAGTTAATCAAGTTCTTTTCATCCTTTTGGTCTTTGTAGTTTTCAA
The DNA here is from genome assembly GCF_022682495.2 of Desmodus rotundus. NCBI lineage: Eukaryota > Metazoa > Chordata > Mammalia > Chiroptera > Phyllostomidae > Desmodus > Desmodus rotundus. Next base: position 128,166,755 of record NC_071392.1, on the reverse strand, counting down.
CTGAAATTAAAGATGATAACATCCACCATATAAAAATGTGCCATGGGAATTAATAACAGAATTTTTAAAAAAGTGACTGATACTACCCTAGAGAATCTAAAAACTGTACTTGCCATTGACTGTAATAATTACCATTGGTATTGAGCTCAATAATAATAATAATAAAACAACTGCTTTTTAAGTATTTTTTTGGTTGAATGTGTACTACATTTTATTTTCCTTAATGTTTTTTTAATTACTTTATATTGTTGTTCAATTACAGTTGTCCGTATTTCCCCCCACCATTCCCTCCCACCCCATCCAATAAGTTTGTCCTCCTTCCTATGCTTCCACTCTCCCCCTTGGTTTTGTCCATGTGTCCTTTATAGTAGTTCCTGTAAACCCTTCTCCCCATTATCCCTTCTCCCCTCCCCTTTGGCTATTGTTAGATTGTTCTTAATTTCAATGTCTCTGGTTTTATTTTGTTTGCTTTTTCTCTTTTGTTGATTATGTTCCAGTTAAAGATGAGATCATATGGTATTTGTCCCTCACCACCTGGCTTATATTTCACGTAGCATACTGCTCTCCAGTTCCATCCATGCCGTTGCAAAGGGCATAAGCTCCTTCTTTCTGTCTGCTGTGTAGAATTCCATTGTGTAAATGTACCATCGTTTTTTGATCCACTCATTTGCTGATGGGCACTTAGGTTGCTTCCAGCACTTGGCTACTATAAAGTGTGCTGCTATGAACATTGGAGTGCATAGGATCTTTTGGGTTGGTGTTTCAGGGCTCTTAGGGTATAATCCCAGCAGCGGAATTGCTGGGTCAAAGGGCATTCAATTTTTAGTTTTCTGAGGAAATTCCATACTGTTTTCCACAGTGGCCTCACCAGTCTGCATTCCCACCAAAAGTGCACCAGGCTTTCCTTTTCTCCACATCCTCTCCAACACTTGTTTGTTGATTTGTTTATGATGGCCATTCTCACCAGTTTGAAGTGGTATCTCATTGTGGTTTTAATTTGCATCTCTCTGATGGCTAGTGATGCTGAGCATCTTTTCATATGTCTCTGGGCCCTCTGTATGTCCTCCTTGGAGAAGTGTCTGTTCAAGTCTTTTGCCCATTTTTTGATTGTTTTTTTTTTGTATTCTTAGAGTGGAGTGGTGTGAGTTCTTTATATATTTTGGAGATCAAACCCTTGTCCGAGGTATCACTGGCAAATATGTTTTCCCAAATAGTTGGCTCTCTTTTCATTTTAATGCTGTTTTCTTTAGCCATGCAGAGGCATTTTAATTTGATGAGGTTTCCTTAATGTTTTTATAGACCTTATGCTTATTCCTTTTATGTGAATATTTCATTTAAAAAGTGACAGTGTATGTGATCTTATTTTAGAGAGAATAATAATCAACTCTCTTAAGTTCACCTATACATCTGCAACATGATAGACTTTTTTCTCTTCCTTTACTAGTACATGTTCATGTTTCTATCAAGAGTATGAGTTCCTGAAATAAAGTAGAGCTATTTTATAATAAATTAATGAGTTAAGTCTTTGATTCCTTGAGTACTTGGGGTTCCAATAAGATGTGAAATGTGTTCTTGAATGACTCAATCCATCCAATAATACAAAACCATGAAGTGAAAGTATGAAGTGAATTCTCCTGAAAATGGTGGAGTCTCTGTACAGGCATTCACCAGGATTATCACCAGGTCTTGTTCTAGTATGAAATCAACTGCAAGCTACTACAAGTAAATTGTTACTAACCATCAGGGCTCAGAGTATGGGAATGGCCTACTTAAAAATACACTAAAATGTCCAGGTCCCAGGTTGGGGGCACACGAGAAGCAACCACACATTGATGTTTCTCTCTCTTTCTCTCTCTCTCTCTCTCTCTTTCTCCCTCCCTTCCCCTCTCTCTAAAACTAAATAAATACATGATATTAAAAAATACATTAAAATATAATATATACTATGCTCACTCATGTTCTACTGCATCCTTTAAATGAGTCAAGGAGAGATGAATTTTGGAGCTCATGTCCTAGGTATTTCATGAGAGCAAAGTGAACACACAAAACATCATACATTTAGTGATTGCAGTAGAAAAATAAAAAGGTTTGAAAACAGCTGCACGAAGCCATCAATCAAATGTTAGAAGATACCACAATGTTCTAAATATGCAAGTCTACTTTAACTCCCACCTGGACATCTTTCCAGTCCATGTTTATGAGACTGGACTCAAGGGGTCTATGGGAAGACTCAGAGGAGTAAGCAACACAGAGTATTCTGTCTGACAAGTAGAAAAATCTCAGTGAATGCTGATTCCTATCGTGGGTACTATAAAGCCCATAAGGCTCCACTTCAAGGGGAAACTTGTTGCCTAGAGCAAGGTTTCCCATCCTTGGACTATTGACAATTTGGATCAGATCATTCTTTTTTGTTGGGGGCTGTCTTGTGCATTTTGAGATGTTTAGCACCACCCCCTGACTCTATCTACTCTATGCCAGTAGCATGAGCCCTTCGTGACAATCAAAATATATATTCAGACATTGTTAAATATCCTCTAAGGAGCAAAGTCACTTCTTACTGAGGACCACTACCCTCTAATCTAGGACCTAGACCCCAGCAGTGCTATCAGAGATTGTCAATCATTGTCTAAGATGCAAAGAGCCACCTCACTCAAAGTCATGCTCCTTCCCAGGGCAGTCTGCATCCAATAATTGATCAATGCAGAGTATAAAGGCCTTGGCTCATCTTGGCTCAATTCAGTGCAACACTGATGGTCCCTACCACCTTTCCCCTACCCACTTTTGCTTCCTTGCCCTCTCCCCATCTCTTTTCCAGGTATTGATCCCAAGGGCACATCTTGATAAACATCCTGCATCCTGAACTCTGTCTCACAGTCTGCTTCATGGGGAACTAACTTGAGTTAATTCCCTTCTGCTTCCCTGTCAGTCTCAGTCACATGAATCGTTCTTTCATCAGATCTAGCAGAAGAGAGGACATACTGAATAGTTAATGGCAAATTTCATTTGTGTCAGCTCCCAGCTCTATCTTGGAATCAATCATGCAACTTAATAATTGAGTCTGAATGTACCAACTGCCTTGTCTGTTTTAAAGGACAAATAGCTTCATCTACAAATGACATTGTTGCCTTGAATGTGAAGGCAAACAGACATGTAACGGAGAATGACTATGGTGATATTATTGCATCAATTCAAACAAAAAGGCAATGACAAAGCAGAGATGGAAATACAATATCATAGGAAATTATTTTATGTAAAACAATTTTGCATATAATTTATCCAAACTACATCTCCTCCATTAATCATTTGTTATAACTTAAGAGAGAAAGATTGGGGGGGGAAGAAAGTCAGCAAGTGAGCTCAGCTAAGGGATTTTATGGCATATAGTCTGTGCTCTTTGCCATAATGAATTTCTGATGGAGCCACCAGAAGTGAGTAGCATAGGTTTTCTTTATTTCAAAGATATGTTTAACATAGACACCTCCCCAGAAAAACTCCTCTCCTATGGAAAAAATGGTAGCTTTTACCAAAACTCAGACCAATTAGCCTGGTTTGTTTTAAGTGCACATAACTCAGGAGTCACCTATAGAACTTGAGGAATGACATCACCAGCCCAATTTATAAGGCTCCAGATTCTCCTTCCAGCAAAACTCAGGAGCAAGAAGTCTCTGTGCTATTCAGGGATGATCATACATAGCCATCAGAAACTTGCTTCATGGCACTTGACTTTTAGCCAATTTACTTTTTTTTTTTTCCTGAATCATCATGCACTTGCTCACTTGGGGGAAAAATAATCATTTGATTTGGAGAGTGAGAGATGATTTTCCTTTTGTGAAATTATGGATTGGGAAAATACTTCCTTATTCCAGAATGTGCATTCCAAGTAGATTTGTAAAAACACAAATCCTTAAGGCTTTAAACTATGTCTCTCATCTTCTTTAATGTCTGCCTTCACTTACCCCATTTCAGTAATTTGAGAGAAAGGAAGGAAAACATCTTTTCACCTTCTTTGTCTTGACACTAACAGGACCTCAAAACCAAGACTATAAAACATCATAACGTTCACTTGCTTTTGCTTGACCCTTGTTTCATACATTCCTGCAAGTGGGAATTTATTCCTCTCTGTTGGGAACTGCCCTGCCTGGTTTCAGAGGCTGTAACCCCCCATGGTTAAGGCTGAGTCAGAGTTGGGACCATAAGCCACTAAGGAGACAAAGCCTATCTCCCTGGCAGAAGTGCCACCTCTGCCCACTTCACCCTGCTTGGCCCTGAGCTTGGCCAGTTAGCCAATGACAGGTAAGAATCCTCAAGGGAGGATCAACCTAAGACAGGCTCTGGTCACCAGGGATAAGCTCGCAGGGAAGGACTCGGGGGGCTGTGGCAAAAGGGGGTGATGAACCCTCGCCCCTTGGCTTTGAAATAACCTGAGTCCTCATTCTGTCTGCAAGAAGTCTCCTAATCTCTTGGCTGCTTTACTTCCTTGTCTGACTTGAGCCTGAAGAGATAACAGAGGGCGGGTGCAGTCCTGTGATGGGAGGGGCAGATTCCCTGGGGAATCAGGCCTAAGGAAAATACTTACATTCCTGTGAAACCTACTTAATCTGTACCCTCAGCTTAAAAGATAAGGATCCAGACTTGAGATGAGTCTGGGCTTAAAGTTTTATGGCCCTCTAGCTGATTGGCTGTAGCTCAGACTAAGCCCTGGAAGTTCTCTGTAAATCCTGTATTGTTTAATTCTTACTGGCTGACAATGATTGATGAGCTTTATCTGCATTCCTATGTCAATGAACCTAATAAAAGCCCATGGGGAAAAAGGATCAAGGCCCTTCTCCCTTGAGAGATTGGCCACCTTTCCTCCCCAAGCAGATCATGTCTTGGTAGTCTTTTTCTTCATCCGTGGCGGAACCGTGGGGCTGCGTTAAAGACCCCCGGCATCTGGCGCCCAATGTGGGGCCTGAGGACTTCGCATTAAAGACCCCCCCCCCCCCCGACACCTCTCCATTGATTGATTGCTTATACAGAAGACCTGTAATCTGAGTAGGTCTGACTCCACCATCAACTTCATAGGAAGGTGTTGATTGACCTAAATAAACAGTGCACATTCCCCATACAAGAATAGAGGGATGGAGGATTCTGAATCACTGAGCTGCTATTTTAAACTAACTGTAAAGTGCTCCCAACTTCTAGAATCTTCCAATGGCTGACCCAACACTTTTCTTATTGTTTAGTAAGTTTTACTTAGATTTTCTATTATTTGCAAGCTAAAGCATGCTATCTACCTTCCATTTAAGTGCTTTAAATTATATATCATGTTTCAATGGGTTGAAGAAGCTGATTGCAAAAGAAAAACCCAACACATTATTTTGTTGAATTTTGTGTACCACTGAGAAAGAGGAAACTCTGAGTTAAATATAACAAGTGTTTTCTTATGCTTTAAGATTTATAGTGTATACTTATTGAAAATGCTATTTTGGATTTATTTAGATAATTTCTTAAGTCACATCTTGTTCTAGAGTATAAATAAAAAGGAGATAAATTGATTAAGTTTTTCTAAAAGTTCTTCACATTCTAAACCCAGGGCTTCTGAATCACTTTTCAAAACAGAATCATTGATGAGTTTTCAGAGTTTTATGCTTGTGCTCTCAGGAGCGGTGTTGTTGATGAGTCTTTCATGAGTGCTTCACTGTGGGCTCTGAACTTCTCTTCCAAGCCCCTAACACAACACTCTCACCAAGGTTGTGAAGCTGACTCCTTCATTGCTGATGAAGTTTTTTCAGACAGCACCCACACACACCTCCTTCTCAAGTGGCCCCTAATAAGTTCTTTGGTTGGTTGAAAGTCAAAGGGTTGCAGCTCTCCAATATACCAGGAATGACAACCAGTGAAACCTCATTACCGCTATATTTTAATGTAAATCATCACAGTTTATAAGAGGCACCGTGCTTTCAAAGAAGTTAGAATATGAGAAAAGATGCATAAATAAGATTTAGGGTACCATTCTTTGTCTTTAGATGTTTGGTTATCAGCTTAGTGGGCTGTTCCATAGTCCCCTTATCCAGAATGCAAAATAAGTATTTCTCAAACTGTGATATACGACTAACTCTAAGAGTATGCAAGATACTTTGAGGTGGTAAACAGATGGGCACTGCCCATTTCAATGTAATACATCCATATTATTTTGATATACTCCATTATTTTCCTCAAGTCTTCATCTTTCCTTCTACTACACCCTTTGCTATGTGATATTGAAGTTCCTCCACTAGGAAAGGATGCATTTTCCTTGTTCTGCTGATGATGAATATGACTTGGTTTGGCCAATGGGATAATAGCAGTCATGACATTTAGGCTTATATTTTGTACTCTTGCCTGTGGAGAGAAACCAGGAGAAGAATAGACTTCATGTAGCAGCTGGTCCAGAAAGGCTGAGACAAGTGGGACAGATCAACTGAACACAGCCTAGGTCAGCTGTGCGCCAACCAACCCACTGGCAAGTGGGCAAGGAAGACATACTTGTTATTTTATGTCACTAAGTTTTGAAGTTGTTTGTTGCACAGAATTACTATAGGTGATAATATAAATTTGCTAAAACCATTAGTTATTATAATATATTATAACAAGGGATAATAGTTTTCCACATAGGGTGACAATACAAAGTTTCTTTTGAAAATAAAAATACTTAGAGTCTATTAAAATATCAGGTAGTCATCACATTATAAGGTGGAATGTGAATGCTTAAAGTTAAAGAAATATTGATGCAGCAAATAATATCAAATTTTTAAAACTATTAAATTAAAAATAGCATTGAATTTTAAAATGCTATTGAATTAGAAGGCAAGAGACCAGGGTCACTCACTAGATATAAATCTGACAGCCAACAGCATATTCCCTTCAGCACTTCAGTTTCCCCACCTATAAAGGAACAGAGTTGGACCAGATGGCTTATTCAGCTATTAGATTCTGTGATGTTAGAAAACAGCCTGTTATCCTTGACTACAGTGCAGGATAACAGGGACACAGAGACAGGCAATTTTACAGCATCCTGAATTCCTCCTAGTGTTTGGACGTGGGAGGCGGCAGTGTGGCAGCAATAATGTCACCCTTGAATTACCACACTATGCTGAGCACTGGGCCTAGAGCTCTGTGTATATCCTTAGGTTCATTTTCATGGACAGTGCTGTGATAAAGAACATTTTACCCCCTTTTTATAAACATGAATAAAAATAAAGCTAAGAAAGCTAACTTGTTCAAAGTCACAGAAAGAAATGCTAGCTAAAGGATTTGTTATTTTTAATAAGAAATGATTGATTCCATTTTTACCTTTAACATTTCTTAATTATACATACAAGATATGCATACATTCCCAAAAGGCTCAAAAAGGCAGGTGAAGGCAGACAGCAGTGACAACCTTCTCCTACTGCCATGATGTAACTGGAACACCCTCCTCCCAGGCCGTCATGGTCAACAGCATGGTGAGCATCATACCACTCCATGCATTCACATCTCAAAGGCTGAGAAACATTGTGCCTTTTTATTGATCTCAATCACCTAATCACTTCTCATCACACTTTAATAAAATGCAAGTCAGAAGCATGGCCTCCAAAATCCCAGTAATCTGGCTTCTTTTCTGCCCTCCTTTCCCTCCCTTTCTCCTTTCACTCACAGAGTTCCTATCATACTGACCTCCTTTTGTTCTTCAAACACAGAAACTCAATCCTGCTCCAAATCCCTGCCTGGACTTGCTGTCCCCTCTGCCTGGCACACTTCCTTTTAGATCTCTGATCAAGTGTCACCTCCTCAAAGAGGCTCTCTCTGGCCTCCAGCTAAATTACTCTCTATTCCCTTAGGCTGTGCAGCATCCATTGAGGACTCCTCTCACTACCGACACAATTGTTTGCTTGTGAATTGTCTCCTCAGCTTCAGTTCCCCTCACCGGCATGCAAACTCTCAGGGAGACCTTTGTCTTAATGTTGTATCATGTGCACCTGGAATAGGGCCTGAATCTCAATCAATATCTGATAAATTAATTGATTAACAACTAAATTATATGGTATATGCAAACATAGTCAAATACAGCTTTCCCTATACAAATTAGACTGTACATTGTGTTTTATGTTCTGAGACTAGCTTTTTTCATGTACTAGATCTTGAAGCTTTTCTATGTCAGTGTATATTGAACTATTTCATGTTCCTAATGTCTATACACTATTCTATGGAATGGTTACGCTATGTTTATTTAACCATTGCCACATTGATGAACATGTAGGCTGTTTGTAAATTTTTCTATATCAAATAACCCTGCAACAAGCATTCTTGACTATGCCCTTATATACTTATCATATTCTGTTAGGATCAATTCCTAGAAATAAAATTGACTTGTTTAATCATTGGATTAAAAAAAGTACATTTAAAAGTTTGAAAATACTGACAAAATGCTTACCATTTCTCTAATTTTTTCAATGTAAAAATATCTTCAATGGTAGAGAAAAACTAATAATTCCACTACCTCTCATGTTACATGGGCGAACAAATCAAAAGAATACTCTCTCCTTAACAAATTACACCAGAAAATGCAAATACTATCAGTGCACCTCTCATTTCCAAAGCTATATAACCTGAAGGTCAAGGTCATTTAAAGCAGACTGTGAATGAGATCACACGGAAGTGGCCAGTGAAGTGTTTGGAATGTACTGTGCAAGCTCACCCAGGTACCATAATTATAAGCAATAACTTTGTTTTTGTTTTCTTCATTATACCTTGGAAATAGCTGTCATAAAGTCATTTATTGCCAGCTGCTTTCATGATTATAACTACAACTCCATGCAGCTTTAAAAAAATTTTAAAAACTATTATATAGCCATGAATAGTAGCAGTCCTCTTCCAAACTTTATATTTTCCAAGAAGACAGCTGGATTAGTTCCAAGGTGAATTTATTAGATGTGAAATGCAAAACCAGCAAAGGGAGAAACTTGCCTTTTACTGAATCTTGCTTGTGTGACTAGTAGGAATGTTTTACTATAAACTATACATATGTGAAAATGAGAACAGGTCACCATAAACCTACTGAACCCAAACGAATGTGTATTCTGTTCCAAAATGTCTACGTCTGTAAACTCTCTTTACAGAGAAGCAAAGGGAAGAAGCAAAAATTAAAGAAACAAACAAAAAACCTTTCTCATATCACAGCAAACTAGTTGTGCAATGCAAAACCTCATACTGGAACAAAATGTCCCTAAAATTATGTCTTTTCAATAACCTTAATCACATCCCATTTTGTAAGTATCCCTTCCCCATATTCCCCTGACTTACATACGTGTATTATGCATACTTTGCATCCCTGGCACTGAGGGCCAGGGAGCATGAGGGGATGCCCTTAGGTAAGCGTTTCCTCTGCAGAGCCTTGGGAATATGAAGACAGCAGTCAATCATTACAGATCCCCTGCAAAGTAAATTCCCTACTTAAGACTAAAAGCTTCACAGCTCATAGCTAATGCCAAGGCCTAACTATGATTGCAGGGAGGGGCATTCCTGGCTGAAGGAGGGGCTGAAATGACAAGGAGGAGCCCTATACACAGAGGACTGAGGGAACAGAGAACTGCCTGAAAGAGCACAGGGTGGGGATGGAGCTCTTGAGGACTTACAGACCCTGGAGTTTTCCTCAGCATGGCCATAAGGGACATTGTCCTTTATCATTCCCATGTGCCCCTGTCCATGGTGTGCCTCCCACACAACTACTGTAGCAGGGCTGCCCTTAGGTTGCTGGAACCTGCTTTGCAGGTGCACTCAGAGAGCAAGGAGTCTGGGAATTAAATCCTCCCAGGGTGCTCTTAACCAGTGAGGACAGGCGGAATGTGGGAAGGTGTCAACACCCAGGAATCTTTGTGCTGGTGGGGACTATACTGAGGGGTGATCTTCACCCTCTGGTGATCAATCACCACTGGATTTTTCAGTCCCCCGGGATCTGGCCTGATATCCACTCTTCCCTTCCAGTCTCATTTCCTCACATTTCACCCACTTTTTTCCTGGAATTTTACTATTAAATTCTGTTCCACCAAATCCTCACTTCAAAGTCAGTGTGGGGGGAATTAATCCAGATATTTGTTATTGTTATTAACCTGATGTGGCTGGCAGTTGAACTTTTAAAGTAAAATAAACCTATGGTGAACCTCAGAGAAAATAGACCACATGATCATTTCCAGTCAATATTGATAAAAGGGAGGAGAAGCAGCTGTATCCTTATAAAGCCACAAAATGGAAGAAAGAGCATGCTCAAGACCATGGGAAATTTGAGCAACCACGATCTGACTGGAAACCAATGCAGGACTGTTAAGGAAGTAGAACTGGGGAGAAACTCAGAGAGATACCATGTGGGGAGGAGGCGGCGGCCCTGGGACTGTATGTAAGCCCTCTATGCTGAGTGCAAGGCCACACAAGGAATGTGTGCCATGTAAACATTTGCTAAACAAATCTGAAGGGGGTTATTATGTACTCCTGGTTTTGAGTCATTCCTTAGCTTCCTTAATAATAAGTTGTATCTTCATAGTTCTCTTAATTAGAAAGTTGAAGGTCTGACTTCCAGAGAAAACATTTATGAGAAACCATTAACGACAAATAACTATAACCACAAAACAAGAAACAGATGGTCTCCTAGGGGAGCGCCCCAAAAGCCTTAACACTCTTGGGGGGTTAGGTGATATTTTCTCAGTCTATGAGTTGGGCATTACAGTACAGTAACTCAACCATTTCTTAGCCAACCTGTATCTGAAATGTTCCTCCAAGCTTCACTAATAATCTGCTGGCAAACTGAACAGCTTTAGAAAGGAGAGAGAAAATATGCATTCCATAGTATCTACTGAAAGACCTTGGAAACTCACAGAACACCAGGGTATCCAGAAGCTTCAGTTATCAGGTTCTTCTGCTCTTGTGTCTTATAAAAACACCAGGAATAAAGATACCACCTAATAAATTCTAAAGCTTCCAGGCCATTTTTCACATGGGCTTTGCTGTCTCTCATAAAAACACACAAGACTGAGAGGAGGCATTATTATTACTGTCCCCAGATGGAGTGAGTGATCTCCCCAGAGTCACACAGTGGTTAGGAGGAAAAACTCAGACAGAAACCCTGATCTTCTGACTCAAAATTCTAAGCCCTCTCACTGCAGAAGGGAGTGAGGTCAAGGGAGAAGGATAGTTGAAGAAAGGACAGTTCATCCTGAGCATCCTCAGTCCTTGAGAAAGGACTGGTTAGAAGTGAGGATTCTTTTTCAGCATAACACAGCATGAAACCTTTCTGACACTAGGCACCAGATCATAACAGTATAAACTTTGCCATTAAATGAAAGATTGGCGTAATAGTATAACTGAAGATTAACACTTTGGAGCCACTTCTCTATTCAGCTCAGGGGAACTGATGATGACTAGGACACTTTGAGAACCATTGTGTATTCTATTCTAACCAATGCTGTTTTGTTTCCACTGCTGCACCAGACAATTGTAGCCCAGGCTGCATTCTCCTCATATTCAGCACTGACTCCTTTCTCTGGGATGAGCTGAGGTTTTTTCATTCTGTGCTTACTAATCTGTCACAGACCATGTAATTGCAGAGGGAGCAGATTGCTAGATTACCAACACATGTGGGTTTTATGCCTGTGGGTATTTTGACATGTCTGTTTCATCTCTTAAAATGTCAGGATCTTCTTTCCACAAATTGGGCAATTCCATTCCAACTTCTCTATAATTTAATGGTGTGAACTTGAAAATATTATCTAGAAAAAGAGATGAGTTTCCACACGAATGCAGCCACTTCTATGGCAATTACATGTGCAAACACCTGACTCCATTTCATATTTATGGGAGTCAGGTGAGACTCTCTTGACAGTTGCTTGGGGCCTAAACTATCGCATGGTCTGTAAAGAATAAGGCCTTTAAATAAAATGAATTGTGATTATGTGGCTTGAGTCAATATGTAAAGGTAATAAATAATTCTTTCCTTAGTCACAAAGGAAGACATTAGTCAAGCCTAATGTACACTTTATATTTAACAAGGGAATTAATTAGGGAATAATGACTAAGAAAGAGATGTCTGAAGGACGTACCCTGTAGGAATGACTAAATAAAGAAAAGCAAGGAAGGAAAACAAAAAGGAAATTGACCATAGTCATATTTCCTATGTTTAAGAATTGCTACTCATGACCTCAAAATGATTGTTCTTTGTGGACAATCCATCACTGTGGAGGGTTTTATCCACTAGCGTCTGCAGTGGAAATGAGCAAAAAGGACAAGATGCGAGCAACCAGTCTGCAAAGAGGTGTCTGACAGCTCAGGCCCCAGGAGGTGAGTTATTCGTACACAGTTCCCAGTGATCGCAGCATTAATCCAACCAGAATTATCCCAGAAGGAGGAGAGCAGGCAGCTCGTCTTTCACTGCACACACCGTAAGTCCTCACTTAGTGTCATAGATAGGTTTTTTTACTTTAAGCAAAATGACTTATAAGGAAATCATATGTTTCTATTGTATAAAAAATCATGGGCTATGTGATAGTAAACAATCTGTTTGTAAACAAACTATAGTAAACAAACTATTACTATGTGATAGTAAACATTCCTACAGCATCTCATCAACATTATGACAAAACTATGTTGAACAGAATAACATTATTTGAGGACCTGCTGGATACACCAGGGGTCAGTGTTGGCTGCTGCACTGGGAGATGACCAAATCAAGTTTTGCAGAATGTTACACACCTGTTATCCACTAAAAAGTAGTAAAAACTAAATTGTCTTTCCTACTATTAGGGACTTAGTATATGCAGTAAGTTGTCACTATTGTTAGAGAGGCAATGAGGACGTCACACACGCAAGGACTGATGGGTGGATGCATGGGTGGATAGATAGATAGATAAAGGACAGTAAGAGGGAAGGACAGATGAGTGGATCAACAGGAGAATGGAACAATTCTTCATTTAAAAATGAATACTTTCAGCTACCACTAGCTCTGGTATGTTTTTTCTTTATTGAAAGTTTAATTTCACAAAATAAAGAATTTAATTTTTAACAACAATATCACAGTTGCATTTTGATGTGATTAAGGAAGGTTTCTAAGGTCACAGTATGAAGCCAATGATTATTTATGTTTCCCTAAGTTCAAAGAGCTATTCAAGGTTTCTGGATCCCACGAAATGCATTTCTTTCTCAACCAACATTTCATCTTGGGATCTCTCAGTCATATGTAACTGCAGAAACTATAAATGATTCCTTTTGACCAAACTTCACACCACTTTATTGTTTCTTAGTGTTCTGCTAGAAAAACAGATATTTCAGAGGTCCTTGTCCCTGGTACTTATCTGTTCCAACTATGCCATGCACAGCTCGTCTCTCCACCACCTCTGGTAGGGCTCACCCAGACTCCACCTAAACTTCTCCCAGGAGTTCACTGGCTCAGAAATTGCATGGATCAGTGCTTTTCAAACTTTGATATGCATCCACTCACCTGGCCTCTGATTCAATAGATTGGAAGCAAGCTGATATTATGTATTTCTAATAGTCTCCCAGATGATGCTAATGTTGCTTATCTGTGTATATTTATAATTGAAAGTTACCAGACAACAATGTCACTGCCAGTTCTAGTTCTACTTTTTAAGATAACATTTCATGAATTGAAACCTGGGGAAGGCAGGGAAGAAATTAATGTTTCCAGTTAATGTGTAGATACTGAAGTGGCAGATCTTCCAAAGCTACAAAATAGTTAATAGTAAACCAGAAAGATGACAGATGATGAAGCATTTGCTCTTTTCCCTCCCTTGTATTTTCCCACAAAACTGCACTGTTTAAACGCCCAATTCATCTCATTCTGATAAGTACACTTGTCATTCTGCTCATGTGAACAGAATGTCAACATTGGAGTTTCGCTTGTTTCCCAGTGGGTGTATTTTGTCTGTTCCTATCTGTCCATATTGCTTTTATATTTTAGATACAGTCAATGTATTCCAGAAATCTGGACTAGAATTAGTTCTCACACATAAATGTGTAGATGTGTAGACAAGTCACTGGGGGGGCCTTGTTAAAATGCATATTGTGGGTTGAGGTCTTAGCTACTACATTTTTAACAAGTTCCCAGATAAAATGAATGCTGCTTATCTTGAGACGACCTTCTGAGTGGCAAGAGTTTAGAACATTACCACTGAACTTCCACACTCTGATCCCTCTGCTCATGTTGACCCTAATATCAGCAAAGCTCTTTATGGTGCAAACAATAGGCACCTTGACTCCAAGCAGCTCTTAACATAAAATAAATTTGTACTTTTTCATAATTTAAAAGAATCCAATGACATGTAAAGCTTCAGTTAAGGCTTAATCCAGCCTGTCAGTGACTTGTCTAATTGTGATGCCAAGTTAGTGCTGGACTTAGGGTCCTTGGCTGGTACGAACCACACGTGTGTGCATGTGTAGCAGTTGTGAACAAGTGGTCTGAAGAGGAGGCTGCCAAGTAGTGTCTAGTATGTCAAGTGCTTTTTTTTTCCTAATACAAAACATGAGGTGGCCCCTCCAGTCAAGATTGCAAATGGATTTTTTCTTAGACTGAGAGGAAGGCCCTATGTGATGATTTCTGAGAACTAATTATCTGAAAACCTTCCAAGAACTTGGTCACAAAATTCAGAGGCAGAAATTGTTAAGGACTATGAAAAACCCCACGAATATATGAATTCTTATGTCTTGCCTTTAGATTGAAACATAAATGACCAATTAATTTATTTTTGTTTATTTATTTATCTATATTTCCCCATTATCATTTAGCCCCCTTATATCCCTTCCCCCCAGCAATGCCCACACTTGTCCAGGTCCATAAGTCCTTTTCCCTTTTTGCTCAATTCTTTCCTCTCTAACTTTCCCCCCAGTTGTCATCTGCTCTCCATCTATGAGTCTGTCTCTGTTTTCAGTGTTAGTTCAGTTTGTTCATTAGATTCCACATATGAGTGAAATCATGGTATTTATCTTTCTCTGACTGGTTTATTTCACTTAATATAATGTTCTCCAGGTCCATCCATACTGTTGCAAAGGGCATTTTTTCTTTTTTATGGCTGAGTAGTATTCCATTTTGTAAATATCCCATAGTTGTTTTATCCACTCATCTATGGATAGATACTTGGGTGGCTTCCATATCTTGGCAATTATAAATAACACTTCGATGAACATGGGGGTGCTTTTGTTCTTTAGAATTAATGTTTTGTGTTCCTTTGGATATCTTCCTAGAAGTGGGATAGCTGGGTCAAAAGTCAGAGCCATTTTCAATCTTGGGGGGTATCTCCACACTGCTTTCCACAGTGGCTGCACCATTCTGCATTCCCACCAACAATGCAAAAGGGTTCCTGTTTCTCTACATCCTCGCCAGCCCTTGTTGTTTGAAGGCTCATGTCAAGGAACATGTATAAAGGACCAATGGACAAAGACAATGGGGTAGAGGACTGAATGTGGGAGGTGGGGGGTGGGTATGGCAGGGGAGAATGATGGGGGAAATGGGGACAACTGTAAATGAACAATAAAAAATAAATAAATAAAATTAAAATATCCATTAAATATTCTCTGAACTCTCAACCCAATATTTAATAACCCTCCCTAATCATATATTAGTTTTCTCAAACATGCATTTTCTTCCTCTTGGACTATCTTTACTCTTTCCTTGTTGTGATTTACTAATAACAAAGTTATCTTTAATGTGGCACAATGGACAATGCTCATAGGACTGGGGCTCCTAATCAACAAATTCAGAAAAGTTAATAAGGGAAAGGAGGAACAAGAATTTGTGTTTCCTTTAGGTATGAGGTATTTAATTTCCTCTAGTCAGGTCATGCCAGTTCTCCCATTCAGAATCTGAAGTGCCTGAAATTTCAACACTCATTTTCATTCACCTTTGATGTGAAACAAAACTTGGAAAAAACAGAAAAGCTTCATATTTCTATAAGAAATGGAACCTAATCAACAAAACAAGCAAGCAAAATATAACCAGTAACACTGCAATAAAGAACTAACTGATAGTAACCAGAGGAAGTGGGGAAGGGATAATGGGGAGAGGTGAAGGGCTTTCAAGGAACATGTATAAAGAACACATGGACAAAGCAAAAGAGGGTTAGGACCAAGGGTGGAAGGTGGGGATGGTTGGGAAAACAAACAAACAAACAAAAAGCAGACCCTCGACATGGACCAAACTGAGCCTGTTCTGCAATTAATCTATACGGTGTTAATCTGAAAAAAGAAAATAGATGTCATGACATTTTGCATCCTGCAGTGAGTGCACAAGCTTACAAGACTATGGTGATGTGATGGTGACTCTACGATTACAACCGGGAATTATAATTATAGAAGAAAAGTGCAAGTATGTTCAAGTGAAGTCAGGAATTATGGATCTTCATTCTATCTTGAAAGCTAATATACAGTATTTTCTAGTTACTTATGATAAGGAATGTTTTCTAGTTTCTTATAGTAAGGAACATTATTAGCAATGAAGATATGAATATCTTTGGGTACATTTTATTAGGGAGATTTTTAAGTATGTAATGACTCACCTATGGTATTTTATGAGCTTTTATAAATGGATCATTTGTCCAGATAAGAAATTTAGTTGTAGAAAATGAAGGGAGAGTTATATTTGGATCTTAATTACACAGGCCAGAACCACTGGCAAAGTCATTAGACATAATAATTCCTAAGCTTCCCAGAAGAATGGACTGATCAGGTGGGGTCTCACTGGGACATTTTCTGGCTTTAGAGGACTGAAATTTTACCCTGAGGTTTCTCAATAATTTAAATGGTGCAATGCCTGTGCTAAGATCTCAGAGAGCTGTCAATTTCCAGGTGGAAAACAGAGCCTGGGTCTATGGAGGCCCCACAACTTTAGAAAATCTATGTGAGAATCTGTGTGAATCAATCAAAATGGAAACCATTTTAGAAAAGGTTTTTCTTTAACCTACACTGTGCTGGTGCTTTGTTCATTTAGCCCATATGTGTTCATGTTTAAGTTACTGCATTATGACTGATTGATGAGATACAGCATGGTCAAAAGACAACACTAAAGTGTATTTAAAAACTCAATTAAATGGACAGGATTTTCTTCCCTTCTTGATCTTCTCTACTCTTATTTCAACTTTTTGCATATGTAAAATTAAATCTCCTTGAACTTGCTTAACCTCTGCTCTGCAGGTCATCATTTGTCTCATTAACACAAAATTATAGGGTGTTTTGATGCTTCATCTTGTAGCAATAACTAATATTATTTAAAGCTCTCTTCCCACAGCACTAGCATCTTTGGGGAAAAAATGAGAAACTAATTACCATTGACTTAGCATCTGAACTTTTCAAGTGTTCTTTGTCCCTCCCTAAGCAGTGAGCATTAGGAACAAAGGAGGACGTAGAGAGAAGAGTGTTTTCAGGTGATGAGAACCTAAGCAGTCACAGGTACATCAAGAGGAAAAGGAATATTCATGGCAACAGCAGGCTCAGAATAATTTCCAACCACACATTCCCATGATGCCTTGTGGTATCCAGAGTTAACCCCTCTGTATGCATTTGCTTCAGGTTGTAAGAGAGAAGCTTCATTGGCTGGGAAATAAAGGACAAGCTTGTAAGAAAAGATGGAGTTTCCTTCCATTCTAAATGATAGCTTTGCTGGATAGAATAATCTAGGATGTAGGTCTTTGCCTTTCATGACTTTGAGTACTTCTTTCCAGCCCCTTGCCTGCAAGGTTTCTTTTGAGAAATCAGCACATAGTCTTATGGGAACTCCTTTGTAGGTAACTGTCTCCTTTTCTCTTGTTGCTTTTATGATTACCTCCTTATCTTTAATCTTGGGTAATGTAATTATGATGTGCCTTGGTGTGTGCTTCCTTGGGTCCAACTTCTTTGGGACTCTCTGAGCTTCCTGGACTTCCTGGAAGTCTATTTCCTTTGCCAGATCAGGGAAGTTCTCCTTCATTATTTTTTCAAATAAGTTTTCAATTTCTTGCTCCTCCTCTTCTCCTTCTGGCACCCCTGTGATTTGGATTTGGAATGTTTAAAGTTGTCCTGGAGGTTCCTAAGCCTCTCCTCATTTTTCTGAATTCTTGTTTCTTCATTCTGTTCCAGATAGATGTTTATTTCTTCCTTTTGTTTCAAACCATTGATTTGAGTCCTGGTTTCCTTCCCATCACAGTTGGTTCCCTGTACATTTTCCTTTATTTCACTTTGTATAGAAGGGTAGATAAAATGCATCCCAGATAAGGTCAAGTTAAAGCAGTTCATTATCCTTTATTATCACCAATCCCTTATTATGTAAAATGTTAAAGGGACTTATCTAAAAAAAGATAAAAAATATGAACAGTAAAATGACAACAAACTCACCACTATCAACAATTGAACCTAAAAAAACAAAAACAAGACAAACTAAGCAAACAACTAGAACAGGAACAGAATCACAGAAATGGAAATCACATGGAGGGTTAGCAGCAGGGTGGTGGGGGGGAAGGTAGAGGGAATAATAAATGTAAGGTACAAAGTAGATGGGGAGGTTAAAAATAGTATAGGAAATGGAGAAGCCAAAGAACTTATATGTATGACCCATGTATGACACAACTTAGTATGAACTAAGGTGGGAGAATGATGGTGGCAGAGAGATACAGGGCAGAGGGTAATAAAGAGGGGAAATGAGACAACTGTAATAGCATAGTCAATAAAATATATTTTTTAAAAAAGAAAACATTGGAGTTTCCATTAGGTCATCTTTTTCTCGCAGCTCCATACAGGGTCTAAAAACTCACATGTAGTCAAAGTATAAAATCACAATATTTAGATATAATGTGAAGGGATAACTAAGTGATTTGAAGACAGTTCTAATACTGTCCTATTAGGCTAAATGTCATTATGAGGTTGAAGGAAATCATGTTTTTCTATAAGATTTATTCAGACTTATACAACCACAGTTTTAGCTTATACTTTCAAGGACCTATGAGAAACTTTAATAAAACATCCACCCATGAAAGAATGCAGCCTTTTAAAGTTTACCTGAGAAGGGAATGTGATGAGGAGACATGTAACAAGATTCAAAATCTGAAATTTTTTTATCTTTAGAGAAAATCAGTTCTGACATAAAGTAAACCATTTAACAAAGTAAAAGAAGCAACAGTATATGTGAATAATATTAAGGTTCTCTTTACCATAAATCCAGACTAACAACCACATAAAATTTCAGACTATTAAAATATTTTGCCAAGAAAGAAAAATCATTATTTCTGAAAGATTTCTGTTGTGATTCATCTCTCTAGCTCTTTCTCTCTCTCTCTCTCCCCCTCCCTCCCTCTCTTTCTTTCTCTCTTTCTGTATAAGTATACACCCTGGAGAAAATTAGTTAATATATTAACTAAAATTAGTTAAAATTAAAATTAGTTAAAATTAGTTAATTAAAATTAGTTAATATGTTAATATGAAGTATGCTAACCTGTCATTAACTCTCCAGAGACAGCTTCATCAAAATATCAATTATCATTATCAAATAACAGAGGGTTAGTTAATAAGCAAATGAGATACTAGAAATAAATCTTTACTGGTGAAATAAGAGGTGTTCAAGACATATAGCTGCCTGAAGAAATTGTATGGGCATCATCACCTCTGCAGGAAAGATTGTATAAGAATTTAAAGATTCTTGCAAGCTTATCCACCTAAGATCTTTGGAACCAAGCCAAGTTGATAAGTCTGTCAAAAGCTACAATCACACGTTGATTGGATGACTCCATGAGCTGATCTACCTAGACAATTGGTTACTCAACATGAACTTTTTATGAAAACTGTTGGCATGCCTACAGGTGGAGAAAAACCACTAAGTTTACAGGATAAGACTGGATAACTATTTTTGTGATTGCTTGCTAATGGATATTTGTATGGGAGAAGAGCTTATATTGCAACATAGAGTTGATGTGGCTGTGAGATATCAGTAGAAAATGTTCACCTCTTTCTGGTTTTCATGTCTACCGGAGGCTAATAATATTTTGCAAATGATCACGATGATTGTGGAAAGTTGTGGGCAGAAATATAGTAGTGAAAGCAGAGTAGAGTGCTGGGGAGACTGACTTGGGAGGCTTGAGAGAGCCAGTATTCTCCAGATACACCCAAGTAAGGTAACTTAACACAAAGGAGACATGATTGTTTTGTAAATCTCACTTCAAAATACACTGCCAGCTCAAAAATTAATGCCATTGTATAGTATATTTCTCCTTGTCAAAATCCATTTGATTGTAGATGATACCAGAAAGCTAGAGATACTCAACATTTCTATTTAGGGGAGTGGGCGGAGGAAGGTTCTGGTTTGGCTGAAACATTTTCTTCTATTACATTCACATCAGTTGGCCAAGATTTTTTCTTGCTAGCAAGTTTCTTTATTATTTCCCAATTATGTTTACTTCCTTACTTTAAATTTTTCAGAGAAATTAAAAGGAAATAATAAATTTAAAAATAATAATAAAAGATGAGAGGAAAAGACAGGAACAGACCCAGACCAAGACAAAAAAAAAAAAAAAAGAGGGCCAGATGTCAACAGCCAATTTACTACCCCAGGTTGTGAGGTTGCATCCAGGTTTGTTTCCTTACCTTAATCAGTCTTGGTTTCACTATAATTTGGTGTGTAGCACATGCTGTTGATGTTTCATTCATGGCCTCTTGGTGGTCACTGTTCCTGTTCACACCAGTACCTTCTCATCCCAAGCCCCTGTGACTCTCTGGCTATGGATGGAAGACTTAAGTGATGGATATAAGGTAGGGCAATTCTGAGACATGCTCCATGCAATCTATCAGAGGCTCTCATGGGACTGAGCCCTCACTGTCCAAGGCAGTAACATGTTCAATACCGCACCTGTGTTGATTTTCTGCCATTCCCATTGTTAACTTCCACACTCCGCTATCAGTGTGTCCTAATATCAACTTTAAATTCAACCACACCTGATCACCAGCAACAGTCTGCTTTGGGGGAAATTCAGCCTCAAACATATGCTCATGTTAGGTACATGCTCTCACATTAGAGTCCAGATTAAGCACATAGTCTAAACTACCTTTATTCTTCCATAGACATGAAGAAATAGCCTCTTCTCTTCATTGCTATTTCTGCATTGTATTGCCATGTTCTGGTTCTCCCACTTAGAAGAATTATAAACTGCAGCATTGTGACTTCTGGATCTGCATATAATCACTATTCAAGAAGAAAAATGAATTGCAAAATAAAAACTTCCTGTAACTTGATATACAGAAAAAAAACAGAAGAAAGTAGAGAAATAAAATTTTAAGCAAGCTTGATGTTCAATCATGATAATTTAACCATAAAAATGACAACTGAGAGTTTTAGAATGTGTATCATGAGTCATTGCGTCCCAAATAGAGGTTGTTTTATTGTACAAAGTCTCAAAGGTTATCCTCTTGTACACAGTGGATCTTTATCCAACCAAAATGGGCTTCCAAGGAAGCTTTAAAATAATAATAATAAATACTCTGGTTTCTCTTCAGATCGTATAAATCTTTCGCCTTTTTTAAAATAATAATAATAATAACAACAATAACTTGTTTTTGTCATAGTTTTGATTGTCAGTTGTGGCTAAGGAAAGATAGAGAAAAAAAGAGGCTAAGTATATTAATATTGGGTTAATTAACAAGCAAATGAGATATTCGAAATCTTTATTGGTAAAATGAATGGCGTTCAATACATGCATTTGGGATATAAGCTAAGGAATAAAAATCTGACCTGATGATCTGGTGGCAACTATTTACCGTGAGACCAAAGAGATTAAGTAGTATCAATGAAATGACACCATTTTTACAAGCCAACTTGCTTTACCTTTTAAGAGATTCCCTCCAGATTTCCTTTGCCAGACATACTCAAAGATAAATAGAAACATGACTCTCAGGCAAATATTTACAAGTCTCAACACCACAGAGCTCTGTCCGTAATGTTTTGTGAATTTATACAGAGGCATACTTGCTGCCACTGAAAGATGTCATCTCTGGAGGGTAAGGGCCAGAGGTCATCTTTAATGTGGTTTTATTCTACTGATCTCAGTGGCTGAATAGAAGGGAGAGCTTTCATTTAGTGAGGTCTTTTATCTGATTCACTTCTTCTGGTTTCTTCACATGCTTTGCCCCTTCATAGTTTAAGGTCAAAAGTAAGACGAGAAGATGTGGCTTGCTTGGAACAGTGGATAAAAAAGGGGGACTTTAAAAAGCAAAAGTCTGTTACAGAAACATGTATTTTTATTCCATTTGGTCTAGTATTGTACAAACCTCTGTCAGCTAATGAATACTACCAAAGCTGTGAGCTATAATCAGATAAATGCTGTCAAATACTCGAAGGACTTCCACTCTATACAACCAGAACCTGCCATCCACACAGGCCAGGGGGTTATGCTGAGGTCTACAAAGAACTCTGCAGAGGAGGGCATTTATGTCTAAGTCATACATTCTCTGAGAACATTCTGCCTATGGCATTGCAGAGTTGATTTTGTTTTTATTTCATCAAAATAAGTTTCTGGTTTCAAATTCATGAGATCCTTGACATCTTATATAATTCCCGCATATTTCCTGATTTCCACTGCCTATGAATTTAAAATAAAAATCAGCAAATTAAAATAACGCAGTGGGTCTCTTTTCTTGATAGAATATTTGGAAAAACTGTGTTGAAGCTAAATTTGGGGGATAGCTGGCACTGGACTATAAGATCTTCAGGTCTTGCTGTCACTAATTAGCTCTGTGACCCTAAGGAAATCACTTCATGCCTCTCTGGTTCTCATTTTCCTCATGTGAAAAATAAAGAGGTCACACTAGCTGATCTGTAAACTTCTTCCCCAGTCTGATGTTGATTCTAATAACCATAGCTAACCTTCACTGAAAACCTACCATGTGCTATGCAGTATTCTAAAAGTGGTATATGGATTACTCAATTCTTACCACAAGCCCATAAGGTAGGTACTATATTTATCATTGACCCTATTTATGGATGAGAAAACTGAGGCACAGAGAGGTTCAGTGTCCTATGTAAGATTTCATACCAACTGAGTGGCAAAGCCAAGGCTTGATGAGATACTCTGCCTCTAGAAAATGTTCTCAAAACCATCCAGCTACCCTGCCTCTGACCTCTGATTTCCTTAGTGCTGTCCTAGAAGCAAATGATATACAGTTACAGCATATGTAAGGTCAGGTTCTCCCAAAACTGACATTGAACATACGGTTTGGGATACAAGTATTTTATTTGGAAGATGATTTCAGGAAGTGCTGTGAGAAAAAAGGTAGTGAAACAGGAAAAGAGGAAAACCAGTATAGTGTATATTAACAAATCCATAATTGTGGACAATTGGTGCTCAATCCTTCTGGGAGCACCCTGAGGAACTCTGTAGAACAAAACTTGGAGTTTCCCACTGAGGTATGATTTAGAGAGGCTGTTTGCCCACAACTCCCATCCTAACTGGCTTCCTTGAGCCAAGCACACCCTCTCAGCGAGAGAATGCCTCTAGACCTGAGCTTCAAGAAGTCTTCAGCAAGTACAGAAACTGGTTAGAAACATCCTCTGTAGGCTTAGTAGCAAGGGTAGGGTACTGACAGCATCTGCTTCACATGGCTAGAAGTGTAGGAACCAGGACTCACACATAGGCATTTGGCTATAGTCCTTGGCCTCTGAACAAGCTAATCACCTAAGCTGACAACTACATAGGCTCAGAAGTTACTAAGAGAAAAAAACAGCCTTGCTCAGTCTTCTGCTATATCTCCAACAACTAGTCTTATGATTAGTGCAGGGGAAGAAACCTGAACCATTTCCTCATTTGGTTTAATTCCAGATTGACACATCCCATGATTTATAAGAGGCCTGGGCTACTTAATGAGTTTGATCTGTGCCCTAAGCTAACTGTGTTTTCCTCTGCTTAGCTGCTATTGATTAAAAATAAATGCTGGCATTGTTTATTCTGGGCAATTTGTTTGCCTTTCCCACAAATGTCCCATTAACTATCAGACTCATTTTTTAGTTCATTTACCAGGACTAGCAAAGTTTGTATAAGTGCAAAATGATACATAGCTGCCATTTATGCTCAAGTTGAAGGAGCTTAAAAAATATTTTAAGCAAAACTTTTCTTCTTTTAATTAAAGAATAAGACCCAGTTTGATCTTATTACTATGACAGATAACATTTCAACAGTAAAGAACATTCCTTAAGGACTCTGATAAAAAGAACAAATATATTATTCTAATATGATTAATCCATATTAAAATCATCTCATTAAGGAAGGTCAGCAAGGCACATTTGATGGCAAGCTTAGCTTTGAAACAGGAGGTCAAGGGTTTGACAGTTATAGACCTGGCAGCAGAATATGATGAAGTATCTCAGTGAGCAAACAGGATGTGACCCAACAACCCAATAAAATAATGTTGGGCTCTTGCACTGAGCATGGCAATCATTTAGTCATCGTATCCTCACATTACATTGCAGGTGATTCAAAAACGTAAATGACAACTGCAACATCAAACTACCTCGCTGGGTTCCTGTGAGGATAATATGACAAAAAGGTTGCAACTTAAGGTATGAAGGATTTAGCAGTGAATAGACTCCTCAAAGCCAGGGGAACAGCTCTCTTTGCTCAGAAACCCTAATCCATATTTTCTTATGTAGTCAGATAGACAGTAGACTGCTACTTCTATTCATTAATTCAGCTGGCCATCACGTACTCACTGAGAACTTACCATGTGCCAGTCACTGAGACTGCTAAAACTATTTTGGTGACCAAAAGCAGACCTGTCCCTACCCTCAATAACTTCAAAATCTGGCAGGAAAAGACAATTAAGCGAAAGAAGCACAACAGGGTAAAAGTGCACCTGTAAGAGTTGTGAGGATGGAAAAACTGCAAGATGACCTGTTGGCATTTGACCTGATTATAAAGGTCAGGGTTGGAAAATTTCCCTGAGGCAATGACACATGAGCTACATAAGGTCTGTAAGATGGGGAGGAATCAACAAGAATTTTATGGGAACACTTTGTGGGGGTTTTTTTTTGGGGGGGGGTTAATTTAATTTAATTTAATTTTATTTTATATTTATATATTTTTATTTATTTATTTTTATTCAGTTACAATTGTCTGCATTTTCTCCCCTTCCCTCCACCCCACCCCAGCCAGTCCCACCTCCCTCCCCCACCTCTACTCCCCCCCTTGATTTTGTCCTTGTGTCCTTTATAGTAGCTTCTATAGACCCCTCTCCCCACTATCCCCTCCCCACTCCCCTGTGGCTATTGTTACAATGTTCTTAATTTCAATGTCTCTGGTTATATTTTGTTTGCTTTTTTTCTTTTGTTGATTATGTTCCAGTTAAAGGTGAGATCATATGGTATTTGTCCCTCACCGCCTGGCTTATTTCACTTAGCATAATACTCTCTAGTTCCATCCATGCTGTTGCAAAGGGTATAAGCTCCTTCTTTCTCTCTGCTGCATAGAATTCCATTGTGTAAATGTACCCTAAACAAATCAACAAACAAATGTTGGAGAGGATGCGGAGAAAAGGGAGCCCTAGTGCACTGTTGGTGGGAATGCAGACTGGTGCGGCCACTGTGGACAACAATATGGAATTTCCTCAGAAAACTAAAATGGAACTGCCCTTTGGCCCAGCAATTCTGCTGCTGGGATTATACCCTAAGAACCCTGAAACACCAATCCAAAAGAATCTCTGCACCCCAATGTTCATAGCAGCACAATTTACAATAGCCATGTACTGGAAGCAACCCTAAGTGCCCATCAGCAAATGAGTGGATCAAAAAGTCTGGGAACACTTTGAACAAAGGAATTACAGGGAAGAGAATGCATGTGCAAAGTCCCTGCTTTGGAAGAGCAGGGCAAGAGTTAGGACAGAGCTGGAGCTCATACTCGGTAAGAAGTTAGCAGAAGATCAGAGCAGAAGGACTAAATTAGGGATTTTTGCTTTTATCTCAAGCAGCATCTCATTTGGGAATGTATTCCTATTGCTCCTGGAGGCTGCAGACACAGAGGTGCTGATTTGATTGCACTTTCCCTTTGTGCAGTTTGAGGCAGTTGAGGGCTGAGACAGCACCTTATTTGTTCTGCCTCCTCCGAACTTAGTATGATAACTGGCACAGTCAGTCTGTTTGATTTTAGTGACATAAAATTAACATGCCAACAAAATTCACCATTTTAAAGTATACAATTCAGTGGTTATTAGTATATTCACAAACTAGTACAATCATTACCACTATCTAATTCCAAAACACTTTCACCACTCAAGAAAAACAACAGAAAACACATCACCTCATATTCATTAGCACTCATTTCCCACTCTCCTCTCTCCTAAGTATCTGAAAACCAACTAATCTACATCATGCCTTTGGGTGTAACTATTCTAGACATTGCATATAAGTGCTATCATACAATATGTGACTATTTGTGTCTAGCTTCTTTAAATTAACATAATATTTTCAAGGCTCAACCATATTATACATGAATCAGTACTTCATTATTTTTTATGGCCGAATAATATGTCATTGTATAAATATACTAATGACATTTTGCTTATCTGTTCAGCAGCTGATAAGCGTTTGGTTTGTTTCCACTTTTTGGCTATTATGAATAGTGCTGCTGTGAACATTCATGTACAAGTTTTTGTGTGAATAGCTATTTTAATTCTCTAGGTTATATGTCAGATTAGAATTGCTGGGTCATGGCAACTGTCTTTTTAGCTTTTTTAGGAACTTGTACACTGTTTTCCATAGCAGCCTTTACCATTTTACATTCCCATCAGCAATATACAAGAGTTCCAATTTTTTCACACCCTTGCCAACACTAGTTATTATCTGTCTTTTTGATTATAGACATCCTAGTAGATGTAAAGTGGTATCTCATTGTGATTTTGGTTCGAATTTTCCTAATGGTGATGAGCATTTTCATGTGCTTATTGGCCATTTGCGTATCTTTGAATAAATGTGTGTTCAAGTCCTTTGCCCAATTTTTAAATTGGGTGATTAATCTTTTTGTTGTTGAATTGTAGGAATGGATACTAGAATACATCAGATATTTGAATTGCAAATATTTTCACCCATTCTATGAGTTGTGTTTTCAATTTTTTGACAGTGTCCTTTGATGCATAAATGTTTCTAATTTTGATGAAACTTAATTTATCTGTTTTTCCTTTTGTTGCTAGTATATTTGATGCATATTTAAGAAACTGTTTTCTAACCAACATCACAAAGTTTCACATCTATGTTTCCTTCTAATAGTTTTATAGTTTCAGCTCTTACATTTAGGTGTTAAGTCTATGTTCATTTCCTCTTTTTTTTTTTAAATAATGTGTGAGACAGGGTTCCCAATTCATTCTTTTGCATGTGGCTATCCAGTTCCCCCACCATTGATCTATATGTTTTATCCTTATGCTGATACTACATTGATTTGATTAGTATAAATTCCTAGTAAATATTAAAATTGGGAAGTGTGAATCCTCTAACTTTATTTTTCTTTTTGAAAAGATTATTTTGGCTATTCAGGTTCCCTTGTTATTCCACCTAACTTTTAAGATCAGCTTCTCCATTTCTTTTTTTAAATTTTTATTGTATTTTCTCCATTACTATTTAGTCCCCTTATACTCCCCTACCCCCAGCAATCACCACACTGTTTGTCCATTTCTATAAAAAAAAAGGCACTTGGAATTTTGATAGGATTACATCAAATCTATAGATTGCTTTGTGAATGCTGCCATCTTAATGACATCAAGTTTTCCAATTAATGAACATAAAATGCCATTTCATTTATTAAGTCTTTCATTTATCTTAACAATATTTTGTAGTTTTAGTGCAAAACTCTTACATTTCCTTGATTAAATGTATTCATATGTATCTATTCATTTTAATGTTCTTATAATTAGCATAGTTTTCTTGGTCTGCTTTTCAAATTATTATTGCTAATGTGTAGACATACAACTGATATTTGTATATTGATCTTATATCCTGAAACTTTGCTGAATTCATTTATTAACTCCTAATAGTTTTTTTGTTTTGTTTATTTTTAGAGGTTTTTTTTCTTTTGTATATTTCTTTGGGTTACCTATGTGTAAAACACGACATCTGTAAATGGAACCAATTTTTTTGTTGTTTGTTTTGCTTAATTGCCCTGGCCAGAAACTCCTGTGCCATGTTGAATGGAAGTGGTGAGTATGGTGGTCTTTGTCTTATTACTGATCCATTTTCCATTAAATATAGGAGGAAATTTTCCATTTTTCACCATTAAATATAATATTAGCTGTGGGTGTTTCATAGATGGCCTTTCAATCAGTCTCTAAAAATTAACATATTTTTTAAACTCCAAGAAGGAATACCTAGCACCTGTGACTCCTTTTTGCCTCTCTCATCTTCTCACTAAAGGGTGCTTTGTCTGGTTAGTGTTTTCAAAGATGGTTCACAGAACTCTCTATCAGAATCAACTTGAGGAATGATTTAAAAAGCAGATTCCTGTGTCTCTCCCTAGATTACTCTATTAAAACTTCTAGTGTGGAGCCCAGGGGTCTGCAATTTAAGAAGCCCACACGTGATTTCTTATGGAAAGAAAAGAAAAAAGAAAAGGAAAGATAAAATGTGTATAGTTTTCAAATAAACTTGGGAAATGGTGCCAAAATGCATATTAAAAACTCTGAGTGTACTGAATAAAATAAAACCATTTAAGCTAGTAAATTCCAACTTTATTTCACTAAGAAACTCCTTTTTGAGCAAACACCAATTAATTGACTAAAGTACACAAAGATCTGTCCAGAAAAGTACAGTCATTATTAATATAACAAAAATGGTTTGCCAACATCAATATAACCTGGCGGCCAAGGAGAGTGGACTGGAACACACATGTGTGAACAATGATGACTTCACTGTACTAATCAGTAGGGGCAGTATATGTCATTGAGTGAGCATGTGTACTGTGTGGCCATTGCATTCAAAATGACTGAGTAAGTAGAGCAATGATTCATTAAGCGTGAGTCTTCCTCCATGGAAAGTATTTAGATGATGCAGAAGGTTGCCTCTATGAACAACTGGTGATTGGCAGCTTCATCGTTACAATGCATCTGCTCATACATCACGTCTCATGTAGAGTTTTTTGGTGAAACATCAAATCATCCAGGTGACTCAACCCCCTACAGCCCAGATTTCATGCCCTGCCATTTCTGGCTTTTCCCAAAACTAAAATCACCTTTGAAAGGGAAGAGATTTCAGACTGTCAATGAAATTCTGGAAAATACAGCAGGGCAGTTGATGGTAACTGAGAGAACTGTGTGAGGTCCCAAGGTGTCTACTATGTAGGGGACTGAGGTATCATTGTCCTATGTACAGTGTTTCTTGTATCTTTTATCTTCTTCAATAAATGTCCCCATTTTTCATAGCACGTGGCTGGATACTTTCTGGACAAACCTCGTGAAAAATCACTTTAAAGGATCACTTTTCATAAATCAAGTGGTGAAAAAGATAATTAACTCTAAGCCATCCAAACATCTGCAAATCCAGCCATCAAAGATGCTCAATGGTAGAAAAGAAGCACAAATAATGGTTGCACCATGTTGTTGTTTTTTTTGACAAGGCTACAGCCACCCAGATGCCTTATTATGAAAGGTCCTTATAAATGTTGTGTCTGCTCGCTGTTCTATGGAATTGGAAAAGTAATAGAAGAATTTCTGTGGAATAATAACAATGAGATAGATATAATGACAATAATAACAATAATAACATTACTAATATTTTATTATTATGTAAATGGCCTTCCATGGAATAATAGTGGAAGGACCCATCCTAAGCCCCTTGCACCCCTCTTGATAACATTACCAAGAGTAAGAAATCTTATCATCTGTCCTAGACAGCTGCAGCAAACACTGTCAGATTAGATTCCATTCCTCCAGGACATTCACAACTGTCCCTTACCCCTTTTTCACATCTGCACAGATGCCAAACAAGATATTCCTAGTGTTCTAGTTTTCAATGTCATGTTAACCACCTTTCAAATATCTTTGAATCAGTCAGGTGGCACCTATGCTTCCTTAGTTAGAAGAGCACTATCCCCAAGCATATGAAGCTGTGGGGGGCAGGAAAAGCATAGGCAGAAGGAATTCAAAGTAAACATTGTCCTCTCCCCTTGCCTCTTAGGTTCACTGACAAGATGTGTATTTGTTTAATGTATAATTATTTAAAGTGCACTGTTTTCTCAGGTAAGATTTTCTGTAAAAAAGTTCAGGTTGCTTCCAGAGGATCTGTTACCTAAAGAACCTGGGTGGGATGTCAGCCAATGTTCCACACTCAGGTATAGAGCCAGGTGTGTCCCCGAGCCTGCACTGAGCCTGTTCTGGGTTTCCATGTGGGGTTCTAGCTCACCTTTGGATCCCACTCCATGGCCTCTTCAAAATTCTCCTTTCAAGTCAATAGATTCTTCAGATAACTCCCGGCACCAGCCTTGGGAACAAAGTTCTCCCTGGGAAGCCTGTGGCAACCTCTTAGCTAATGGAAACCAGCTATTGCTAAACCAGTGACTCACATTGCACAAGTGTATACCATGGGCTCAAACTTTGGGCAGAGTCAAATGATCTATCCCTTTCTATTGAGCAGGTTGCAGAGTTGAAAATTGGGTAGGGGGACAGACTTAATGAGTTAAGAGGCTTTCAATTACAAAATAAAAAATGGACACTGCTAAGTTCCCAGAATCCATTTTAGGGAAGAGAAAAAAAAAAGCAAGATGGAATTACCTTCTGAAAAAACATATGTAAAATCATTCTCTGATTTTTATTGACTTTGAAGAAGGAAGCGCCTGATAATTGTGGGCAAACAGCAGCACAACTGATGTCACACATGATACCCAAATCCCACCTGCCGGCTTAACTCCCCTGCACGTGCTCTCATTGTGCTGAGTAAGGAGTAAATGGAGCAATTTGGTTCTAAACATTGTTACCCCTTTTTGAGCAGAGGTGTTTTTAAGCACTTAGAGGCTTAGAGGGCTTCCCTGCCATCCTTTCCAGCCAAGTGTCCCACTTTACCCTTACTTAAGACCCCTTAAGGAGCCAGACTAGCCCAATCCTTTTTCCTGGGGTCCATCTTATGCTCCACTATCTCCAGGCCTTTGCCCTTCTGCCAATTTCCTTTCCACCTTACCAGTAAAAGTAAAGATAATAGTACTTTTGTGAGTACTGCCTGTGTGACCAGCATTTTGCTATGATCTCTACATTATCTCATTTAATCCTCACTCATGAGTTGGTGCTTGAGCAAGTCATTTCAAATTTCTGAGCTTCCGGACACATGGACAAAATCAAGGGGGAGGGTGGAGGTGGGGGAGGGAGGGGGCTTCAGCTGGGGTGGGGTGGAGGGATGGGGTGAAAAGGCCCACAACTGTAATTGAATAAAAATAAAAAATTAAAATTTAAAAACTTTCTAAGCTTCTATTTCATATTGGAAAAACAGAAATAAGAAGAGCACCCAGACCATGGGTTCAGATTTCATTGGATAATCCATCCACCACTCTGAGCGTACTCTCTCATTCATAACAAGTGCTCACTTAATATGAGCTAGCATTAATATTATTCCTAATTTTTACAAATAAAGGAACAAGAGTTTTGAAACAATGAATCACTGTTCCAAGGTTATATAGACAATAAGATGCCCAGCTGGGATTCAGATGTCAAACTTAGCATTTTTGACATTAATCACCACCGGGTGCCGCCTTTGAGCACCATGCATCCTGCAAGATGCCTCTTAGGTCCTTCCCCTGCCAGATTTCAATAGCTCACATAAACTTTCTGGCTTCTGAACTCAAATATTTACTATCTGTGTCATTTATCTACTTTAGTATGTTGTAACATACATTTCATATTTTAACCTAAGTAGTAATCCTGAATTTCATGACTTTGAACTTGATCAATTAACAAACTTTGAGCACCTCCTGTGTGTCAGGTGCTGCAGTGAGGTCTGGGTTTCTGCAGTCCTTGACCACATGCAACTTATAGTCTGCTTCTGTGTGAAACAGATGGACATGAATGGCAATGTCACATAACTGGGTGTACGATTTCAATTGTAGTGAGTGCCTTGAAGAAGAGATGTTGGATGCTTAACAAGTGTGATGGGGGCAGACTGGGTATAGTGAGAGATGCAGTGAGTAGACAGGTTAGTAGACAGGTTACAAACAAAGAGGAAGAGTTGCCAAGGTAGAGAGGGGAAGAGAGAACATCCCTGACACAGGAAACAGAATATGCAAAGGTGTAGAGGTCTCATGATAGGAGGCAGGATGGAGCATTGAAGAATAAAAGCTGGTGAGGATCTCTGGTAGGAGTGGACTGATGAAACTGCTGAGGTCAGCAGGGACCAGGCATTGATGTGTCTTAAAGACCATGTTGAGAAATCTAAGTTTATCTAAATACAATAGAAAAACATTAAAGTTTTGAGCAGGATATAATGTAAGTATTTGTGTGTGTGTGTGTGTGTGTGTGTATTTTATGGGGGCAGTTACATGAAAGGGGACCATTAGGACCTGTATTGCATTCCAGGTGAGAGATAGTGATACTTTGGATGAGGATGGTAGAGATACAAATATGATGGCCAGGGATATAGTCAGAGAGGACAGAGGAACATTCTCTGAGGTGACAGTTGAACAGAGCCATGAAAAAACTTATAGCCTCCCTGTCATGCCTGTCAACCTACCAGGACCTGCACTTCCACTCTTTAAGATGGTTAATTTTAAGAGTTAAATTTACCAGGCTGTCATACACGTATATGTGAGATTGGGCCTAAAGAAAGAAGAAGAATGTGCATCTTAGATGCCAGTCCCCAGTCAGTGAAAGTGTGTGTACAGAAGGTGGCAGATAACAGGGCAGGTAGCTCAATGGCATAAATTTCAAATGAAGAGAATTTTCATAAACAGATGAAGTAATAGTTTTCTGACACATCCAAGAAAGATCAACCTCCCCTCTTGGCCCACAGGTTGGAGTAGGTTAGTAAATAAATAGCACCTGCATTCCTGATCCTGCTTTTTAGTACAGTTTCTTAAACACTTAACATCTGTTGGTTTATTAACTACAGTTTGCTTTAAAATATGAACTCATCTACACAGTAGCTTTAAAAGCAATATTGCCAAATAGACTCCCTTTAGCTATGACACAGAATAGTGAATAAATAAAATATTCTGGAAGACAAACTCAAATAAATAAGTTAAGTACATTTTGTATCAAATCAAAATCTTGTCAATAAATTTCTGTCAAGATGTTTCCACCCAGAAAACAAACAAGCCTAGAATCATTCTAAAAATGAATACTCCGGGATTATCTACAGTGTATCTCCTATAGTTTCAAACACAATAAAAATGTAGACACTGTATTGTAATGAGGGTTGGATCTCCTTGTAAATTTACAAATAGCTATGTTTACCCAATAGGCATCAAATCTAAGATATATCTATGTAAGTCCTGGCAGTAGATACAGAATGAGTGAGAATTGCTCTTGTTCTGTTGCTCCATATAGTCCATTACACATGTAATATAGTTAATATGAGTGACCTAAACTAATATGAGTTTATTTTTCTTTCATAACAGGTGAAGACATCATTTTACAAATTCATCAGTGCTCTAGGATTTTTCTTGTCTGTCATCCTTAGTGTGGGCCTTCCTAATGGTCTCCACTTCTACTCCCATGGGCTGAGTTCCAAAGAAGGAGAAGAAGAAACAAGAAAGCAGAGCATTGTACATATTAAGAAAAAAATTTGCTAGAAATCCCCAGCAAACATCCACTTAGAATGCATTGGCCCCAACAATGATACACAACCGCAGCTAGCTGCACAGGAGTCTGGGTAACATGTTTTGTTTTATACATATCTGGGTACATTTATATCCTTAATAAAATTGGGTTTATTATTAATAAATAAGTAAAAGTGGATAACACATAGAAAACTAATAGTCTGCCATAGTTATATAACACAGACATCCACACAAATATGCAAAAATATTAATGACTGAATTATACAAAATACTAGAACAAATACTATATCTTATTTTGCCTCTATTATGTGCAAGCGTTATAAATCTATTAAGAAGATCTGCCTTGGGATATTAGTTTACATTACTCTTGTATTTCTCTCATATTTAAATATCACATGACTCTCCTACATATTAGAAATTAGTATCAAATTTCAAGGACTAAGATCCCTAATTAAAGCAGAAGGCCTTAATCACATCAAATTATACTCTTTGTGGGGGAAAAGGATTTACAGCAATGGAGAAGGACATATATAGTGTCAAATTTGTTTTACTCTGACATTTCTTTTTTCTTTGCTCTTTCATTTTCTAAATACATCTTCCCAGAAGGACTACATGTGTTCACTCTCCTGGGCTTTCCTCCTGATGACTGCTCACATATTCACTCTTCAATTTTGAAGCCTTTTGAAACATCCAGGAAAAATGTTTGATCTCAAAGATATGAAAGCAAAAATGTTATATTCTTCCATCCCTATGAATCCTCCAGTCTCTACAGATTCAAGACATTCTCAGACCATTAATAAAGAAATTTTTCACAGTTTTATTGTTTAAAATATTTATACTTCTCATTTATGCAAGTAACAGGCAATTTTATTGCATTTATTGTAGGTCTATTTCTTGCCAGACAGTGTGCTTACTATTTAGGCACTTTATAAAATAGAAAGGATATATGCAGTCAAGTTGATTGTTCATCTTCCTCTTATTTCTACTGAACCTTCAACCAGCCAGGTTCCAAGGACGCCTGTCTACAGTGCCATCCATACAACTCCACTGCCCAATGAAAAGAACCTCAGGAGATGTAATTGATCTTCCTTGACCTATAATATCTGTGTGGCTTGGACAACTGCTGAGAGTCTGAGCTACATTTCTCTTTCCTATGGAGGTTACCAAGACCCGGACAATGTCTTGAAGGAGCACAGGTGGTGAGAGGTACAGAAAGAAAGCATAGCTTGGAAACTGTCATAGCAGAACACATGCAAATGTTACCATCTCAAAAATAACAAATTGCATTTAGAAAATGTGAAGGGCTTGGCAACCAGAGACTTCACAAAGCCCTTGATATTTCTGGGCTTGCAGGATGTCCTGCCTTTGTTGTTGATTGCATCACAACCAGCCATCATTGAGATCATACTCTCAAGTTTGCATTCTGTCTGCTGGGTCACATTTAAATATCTGACTCTATCTGGTGAATCCTAAGACTACAGTTTCTCCATTGTTACGCTTCATCAGTCCCACAGCTCTTGGTTATTCTTGCTGATAATTTAGTAAGAACATATATACTATTTTCTAGTAGTATGCTAAGATCTTTACAAACATTAACAAATTTAATCCTAACAATCCCATGAAGTGGGTGCCATTATTATCCCTATTTATCATATGAGGAAAAAGAGAGGTCAAGTAGCTTGCCCAACATCATCTATCTAGTAAGTGATGGGTCTGGGATTGCACCCAGGCTTTCTCCTTCCCAGCTTTAACCACTAAGCAATCACACTGCATCTCATTGGAATAGGGGCCTTAACCTCAGAGGTCCCGTAGCTGTTTTTACTGATAAAAAATAAAAATCCTATGAGAGTCCCTGTGAAAGATGGATTTTCAGCATTGAATTGAATTCTTTATTCCCTTAGGTTAAGATGCCCATCAAAATCTGTTATCCAAGTCACCAGTGGAGAATCTAATCTCAAGAGACTGGTTTCATGTCAAACCCACAGAACAAGTAGATGCTGAGATCTCTAGTTATGAGAATGCTGCTGTTTCTTTCCTTTCACATGAGGCATAGATAAGAAGCCTGCAATTATTCCTCTCTATTCTGTTAACCAGTGCTACCTGGTAAAATGTGGAGGCAGAGTAGTAGAGTTTTAATGTCTCACTCAAAGCAAGTCACTATTGTGGTTTGGCAGAGCATGCTTAAGTATTTTAAATGCAAATATTATATTTTACTTGGAATGAGATAAAATAACTAACCAAAGCCAATGTGTATGATGCATCTCAAAATAACAGAAAACCCAGAAACTAAGAATTTGAATCCTTTTTCCTACTTGGCCACTAATTGCCCTCAAAGGCTTCCTTAGTCCTTATTTTGTCCTGAAGCTAATCATGCATACGAGGCTTTCCTCACAAGATCAATTTTAATCCAGAAATAGGTACCAACTTCTCATTGGATAGAAGGCACACAACTAGGCCCTGAGGATGTAATGGTGAGCTAGACACGGCCTTACAATAAATAGCTCAACCACAAAATAGTGACATAGATGTAGTTCTAAGAAAAATTAAAGTATGTGATGGGACTTCCAAAAGAATCAAACAACTAAAACATGGGGTCAGTGAATCCTCCAGAAAGCAAGAGGTATCTACGCAGAGGCCAAACAAATGAGGACAGTGTCCTGAGGCCTAGTGTTTCCAGAGGTGCCCAGTTACCTAAGCGGGAGGTAAACTAGCACAGCCTGAGAAAGCACACAGGCTGAGCTAAAGAAAATAGGTTCACGTTTTAGAGGATGTTTTTGTAATTTTGTTTAAATTTAAGGGGAAAACACACCTCTATTATAAACCTTTTACAGAAAAACTGAGGGAAGGAAAACACTTTGTTTTCAACTTTTCAACTTTCTTGCATAGTGAGTTTTCTTAGAGGGCATTGAGGATAAGCCTTCCAGAGCTGTTTCTGGTCATTCCTGCTGGTCACTCAGCAGGAGGGGCTTCTACAACTGCTGGTTCACCATAGCAAATGACCCCTCGACCCCTCTCAGCAGGGCTTCCTGTTGGAACAGAGCAGGGGTGCTGTTAAAACCTCAACTCAGATTTTCTTTCTCTCCTGGGCAGAGGCCCCTGATTCCTCTTCACTGCAAACAGTGTATCTGTGCTATCATAGGATGCCCAATGAATTACACTCCTCAGTGCAAGGAAAGACAGTTATGAAAGGGCCTAGATCTGAAATGGTTTCGTGCAGTCAACCTTAATTTTAGGAACAACTTAAATTACTAATACTTTTTCTAAAAAATTCAAAAAACAACTTATCCTGCCCAGAAAGAAAAGAATTTTATCACCTTGATGGCTTACATCTAGCTATTCTAAAGACCATGTAACACATATGAATAAGATAAAATGACTTCTAAAATTATATAAGTTCTGGATATATAATAAAATAATTAAAGAAGAATTTTCAAGAAATGTTAAAGAAAACAGAATGGATAGACTAGAATAGTGTTTCACACTAGACATATTTTCCACAAGGTGAAGCTTCCAAGGCCAGGTCTATTTTCCTTTTTGGGAAACCACCACAGGAGTGCTAGGAATGTATCATTCAGTAAGTCAGGGTCTGCCACCTTCTTTTGAAGAGCAGTTACTTTTCATTTTCCTGAAGCTTAACAAAATCACAAGGGTGAGACCAGAATGAGTATTGACAACGAAACCTCTAGATTGTGGGATAGCAGGAGGCTGACAGTACCCTGTTAGTAACTGTTGCAGACAATGTGTATTGCCTATCTAATATTTACTGCCCCTTTTCCTGCCTAGCAGAATCTTTTTTTTTTTTTTTTTTGAGAGGGGGCGGATGGCAATGTGCCCAGCCCCAGGTCACTAATGCTGGGGTGACCATATGACACAATTATAACCAATGAGGTAGAAGCAGAAGACTTCTAGGAGCTCTGAGTAAACATCTACTTTTCCTATTAGAAGTAAAGATATGGGTGTGTGAATACAGTTGTGATAACTGGAGCCACAGCAGCCATCCTACCCTCATGAAACTACAACCAACACACTAAAGATGTCAGGACAGAAAGAGAAAACATGTTTAGATGAATTTTAACACAGTTGAGCAAGTTACCTGCTCTGGCCAACCTAACTCTGGAATCATGAGAAAAATTGATATTTATAGGGGAGCCTCTTCCTGACACTGTGATCCCATTAGTCATGTCCTTAAAAGCATGTGTGAGGAAAAGTAAGCATCATCCTCTTTCTCCTCTTATCTAACCATAACGACCGCCACCCTCTCACCCCTCCCTACTTGTGCCCCACTCACTCCCAGCCCCTACCATGGAGAGCAGTCTGATACAGTAAAGAGAGTATCTAGGTTGGAATGAGAAGACCTGGGTTCACATCCTAGCTACACCACTTTAACAATGTAAAATCGAACGCTTAACTTTTCTCAATCTTGACTTCTTCTTCTATAAAAGTCAAGAAAACTATACGAGCTGACAGTACATTTCATGAACTACAAAAAAGTAAATAGTTTTTTAGAGTTTCAATGAATCAGAAGTGGATAGGATGCAAAATCTCAATAAATCAAAATGAAGATGAGAGTAGAGGATAAGTTTTGTTTATTGTTCTTCCTGGACCAGCTTCAGCATCACCCAGCTTCCACCACCACATTATGCATTTTCAGAATATTCAGTC
Organism: Desmodus rotundus; assembly: GCF_022682495.2. NCBI lineage: Eukaryota > Metazoa > Chordata > Mammalia > Chiroptera > Phyllostomidae > Desmodus > Desmodus rotundus. Next base: position 128,128,356 of record NC_071392.1, on the reverse strand, counting down.
TCTTTGTTGCTTTGTCAATTTAGTACTGCTCAGAGTTACCTGATTCTCTGTATGAAGAGCTAACCAGAGCTATCTATGCTCTTTATACTTCTTATAGCAAGAATTAATAGTTTTTCTCTGCTCAGAATTTAGTATTGAATAAATCGACATATAGAAGGGATTTGACATATAATTTACATATAGGAGTAACAAATAATTTCTCTCTGCCCAAGATTTCTTTTTGTTTTTAGCAGATGAAATAATAAAGCCAGAAGTGAAGTTGGTAAAGATATCCCTGCTATTTAATCCTTTAATATGTGAAGCAATTCTCATAAGAAGACACTGGGAGGATAATTTCTAAACATGATGTGCAGACTGGGGCTGTGAGTCTGCAATAGCTTTATGACAATTGACACAATCAGATTCCCATATCTCAGGGATATGTGAATTATTTAGATCTCATTACTTCTACCACCCACTTTAATTTTAAAAAGCTATTGTGAAAATACACCCATAGAAAACACATGAGGTTAAAATTGTACCTACAATAAAGATAATGTTCAAGAATATACCCTATGATCTTAGGTTTTTAAAGTCATAATTGTTTTTCATTGAACAGTTTTTGCTCTAATGCACTAGAATTTACTGTAGAAAGTAGACTTCTCAGGCCAAGCCTTTCCTTGAGGCATCTAACTGGGAAATATTTTACATTCTTTCTGAAACAGACATATCTTTTTCCTTAACTATAGTCTGCCAGGGCTTTCAGCTACCTTCTGGGAAATTCAGAGGAGGCATAGTCAGTCTCACTGCATAGATGTGGGCTTTTAATAAAGGAATGCATTGTTCTGCTCTCTGACTCACTGGAACACCGTGGGTGGGTTTGCTTCCCGAAGACTCACTCACCCAGTACATGAGGGACAACGAGCTGTCCCCAGGAGGCCCATGATTAATAATAAGTGGAAACTTAAAAGAGCAAAGCTGCCCGGGTAATAGTCTTACACAGACCAATGTCTGCAGCAGGAAGAAAGCACCCTCTAATAAATTCATGTTTTCTACAGTGTTATTTTGTCAATAAGCCATGTAGTACTAAAACACAAAACAAAAATAAATATTTTTAGAATATGTATTTTTAAAAATAAAGTCTTAATTTATTATTGATTTTAGAGAGGGGGGAAAGGAGAAAGAGGGAGAGAGAGACATCGATTTGTTGTTCCACTTATTTATGCATTCATCTGTTGGTTCTTTTATGTTTCCTGACAGGAGATGGAACCTTTGACCTTAGCGTATCGGGATGACATTCTAACCAAATGAGCTACCAGTCCAGGGCTAGAATATCATTTTACCACTGGCAGTCTGAAACTACTTTGTCAAATCCCTAACTCTATCTGAGTCTCAGTTTCTTTGTTCTTAAAATAAGTTTACATTGAACAATCTCTAATATCCACCTTGTATAAGATTCTGTTATGGACCTCAACTATCTTCAATTTACAGAAGACTTGTTTCTTTACAGTTAAATATTAAAGCTATTCTTTCTTGTGTCCAAGTACAATATATAGGAATTATGTGACTTTTTACTAAGCTATCTAGCCACTCTTGGCTCCAACTTCCTCACCTATAAAATGGGCACCACAATAACTGCACTTGATTCATATGGTTATTAGGAAGCTCAAAGTACCTAAAAAGCCCTCAGGATAATGACTGCTGAGAGACTGACTCAGTAAGGGTTGGCTATCTTCATTATCACAGAAAGAAATTTGTCATCACTAATGCTACGAGGTTTCAATGGACTTTCTGACCATGGAAATTCTTCCCTAGTTCTCTGCCAGGAATTTTACAATTTAAAGTAGACGCCTATGAATTTAAAATATCCTCTTTCAAAATATAAGTACTCCTGAAAGATGAACAAATTAAGTTACTATCTGTGACCTGCTCTTTGATGTACATTACTTTACTCTGTCTTCTGGCTCCTTGAAGACAATGCACTGACAGCCAGTAAGTTGTAAAGGAAGAGAACGTATGTAATGCCAAGACATTATGGATAGCATACGAGAGAGGGCAGCACAAGGCCTGAGACACTGACAGGAAAAAGAGTGACGAGGAGAAGCGTGGATATCAAGATTGACTTGGTCAAAAGCTGGCGTTGTTTCTAGAAATATTAACCTATTAGTACTTTGAGGCAGGAACAAAGTCCTATTCGTTTGTATGCTCTAGAACCTAGCATAGTAATGAGAACACAAGAGATAATCATTGTGTTAAGTTGGGGTCAGCAAGTAACACCCCACTTCCTATGTTTTTAAATAAAGTTTTATTGGATTACAGCCAGGCCTATTCATTTATGTACTAACTATGGCTGCTTTCATGCTTAACAGCAGATGTGAGTAGTTGTGACAAAGACGATACAGTCAGGGAAACCTGAAGTATTTATTACTGTTTGCTATCCAACCCTTTACGGATGAAGTCTGAGAACCCTTAAATAAATGATCAATACATAAATTAATAAATAAATGTAATTATAGGTTAAAAAATTTGCAAAGAAAAGACAAGTAGAATGACTAATTTTTTCTTTAGGACCCCAAAAACAGATAATAGAAAGATAAATAGAGTTGGAAGCTCATTATTGCTAAATAACAGACCATATTCAAATGCACTCTCTTTAGCATATGCTTGCAAGTGTTCTGTTTATGTTTGAAATGTTTGTTGAAAGTAACTGTATGGTGGGTGTGGTACAGAGTAATAGTCAAGGACAAATAAAATAAGGTGTTCTCCAGTATTGTATTGTGAAATCGATCACACAGAGCCTTTTATGTACCTTGTCTCATTTCTGCATTGCCCTCCAAAGTCCAGTGGGGAAGTTAAGAGGGTAATTATTACCCTTGACGCACTAGGAGGACATGCAACATTTTCTAGAGTAGGTGCTCCTTTATTGGGCATTAAACATATTCTGCTTGACTCCTATGCCCTTGAAGAGATTTGGCGCTGGCATCTTTGATTTAAAACACTCACTGAGTTTAACCAACAGCGGACTATCAGGTTGCTCTAACAAAAACAAGTAAGGGATAAAATAATTCTTGCTGCCAGGGGGGCACTGCCATCTCTAACTGGGATGACTTTAAGGAATGTTTTGGAATTTTATAGAAACCCTAACAATGTATCAGAGTAGAACACACATGTGAGGTGCTTTGTAAATGAGAGTTTGGACTGACTTTTAAAACCTGAGCTATTGTTTTCTGAAAGCAATCCCAAAATGGGTAAGTGTAGTCCTTCAAAATAACAGACAGAAAAAGGTGGGTGACTTCAAGTGATGGCTTGTTTATTTGGTTCCTTCATCTGCTTTTAATATTATTAACTTTTAATCAGACTATGTTATGAAGAAGAATATAAGATGTAAAACAAAACAGGATCAGTTATACATGTCTGTTGACTTACACTCTAAATATAACAACTCCTGGGAGAGAGATGGAAGCTGACAGGCCACAGAAAGCTGGGAAGTCTATGAGACTCTTGGAAATGAGTGATGGAAGTAAGATGCTATCATATCCAAGGACTAAGCCCCTGTCCTTGCCTCCTGGTTGGTGTGAAAAGAGACCCAAATTGTAGCCATTGGCTTCTTTTCCTGTTCCAATATGTGCTCCTAGCTCCAAGGGAGAAACTGTTTGCTTCATAAACAGTTCCATAACTTTTTAATACCAATTATACATCACAGTTGCTTTTATTCCACTGGTAGAAATTCTTTCCTCATGGCTTCACTTAAAGAATGTTCTGTGAATGGCAATAAGGCAAGTATATCATTGACAACCATGAGACTTCTAGCCAGACTCTCACCAACAAGTTTGCCTTTGCATTTGTTCTATTCTTTCTCTTTATCTTTGTCACTATCAAAACATTTATCAGGGACTTATAATGCAGAGGGCTATATTATATGAAGGGAGGGTTATAGGCAGATGTGTGTGCACAAGTGCTTATGAGCAGGCACATGTATGCACAAGAGGAGGGAAGACGTGAAACATTATTTCCATAGGGAATCCTGTTACAAATGCTCAGGAAGGGTGAAGCTAAGACATGAGATAATGGCATTCTTGCTTTAATAGAACAAGGGTGATGTTAAAGGACGTGTGAATAAAGAGTGATTACATAAGACCTCACATTCTGGGCTAAGGAGTTTCTACTTTATTCTACATAATAGAAAAACACTGAATATTAGGGGCAAAGGCTGATTTAGCCAAAGTAGTTGATTAAACTAATAGTGGACTTGGAATAGAGTTGAAAAGAAAACTCTAGAGATAGGGCAATAGGAAGAAGAAAGTCTCAAAAAAAGAGTTTGGGTGGGGTTAGGGGAGAGAGATAAAGAGCCAGAATTGAGTGGAAAGATACAGTTTTCAAACATATTATAGGGAAAAACTTATAGTACTGAAAGACAGAGGAGCCAACATATCAGGTAACTGATATTTTGAGCCCAGGTGACAGGAATTAAGAATGATTAACTCCGAACAGAAACCCAAGAATCTGAATAGAGAGTTCGAACAAAAACAAAAATGTCAGTTAGACTTTAGATAGGTAGACTAACCCCTTGCCACCATCTGTTCTCTTCTAATCAAACACTTATTCCAATCAGTGTCATGGAATAATCAAGGATGATTTGGCTAATCATAGGACCACAGCATCCAAATTGTCCATGTCATTAATCTACTGGCAAGAGACCATTCCGTCCTTTAACTTTGTGTCAACCTCAGAGATCACAGGATTCATCCTTTGCCACAGAATCAAAGGAGAAAGTTATAAGAAACTCTTAGACTGCAGACTTGCTTCCAAAGGAAGAAAGAGACTGGCAGCAAGAGGGACTGGATTGCTTATCCAGTGCTTTCCAAGGTGCTTTGCCAAGGCCTCTATCATGCCCCCTGACTCCCCCTTACCAGCACTGTGAACTGAGTGGAGTGAGACGTGGCGTACAAAGTATTTTTCCTTGAATACAAATTATAATTTCTTGAAGGAAATGAGGGAAAAGGGAAAGAGAGAGAAAAAAAGAAGGAAGAAAAGGAGTGAAGGAGGGAAGAAAGCATATATTCTCAAAACAGAGGTTAAGAAATTTTGAAAAATGAGGTAAATTACTTCAATATCTTTGGATTTTCAGCTTTCCTGTTGGAAGAGAGCTATAATGAAGCATTATTATTCACCTAAAAGAGAAGATATGAGGTAAAATGATGCAATGATACCAATTATGCAAAAACAGAAGTAATTGAAAAAAGTCTAACAACCTTAAAAATGTGAATATTAAAGATGGAATGATCAAGAATCATATTAAAAATTAAAATAATATATCACATTAAAGACGATATTAGTGTTGCATTATTGGCTTTCTCTCATACTAACAGGTAACATATTCAAACACTGAATATTAATATCACCATTTAGAAAGCCAATCACAATAAAAGTCAATGATGGTATATAATTAGGTATTAGTGAACTAAAGCCATACTAGCAAGAATAGGGAATTTTTTTAGAATGTAAAAAGATATTTTTCTATAGATCCTCTATTAAAATCTCCTTTGAATTATAAGTAGATCTTATCCCAGCTTTTAAGTTTTTAATAACTAATCCCTTGTGTATTATCTGCATTTATCAAATGGTAAAATTGATGCAATAATCTATGAGGAGTTCCTGTCTCTCCTCATTTCCATATTTTTTCACTTAAAATAAACAACAACAATGAAACTAACTAAAAAAAATACTGACCCCAAATACTGAGATAATGATGTACAATAAAAGCAAAGTTTGGGGATTGACATTAGGTAATAGCTTGATAACCTCTAGACTTTGCTTTCTCTTGTTTATCATCAGAGTTTAATGTGGAACCTTATTCTTTCTTACTTATAGGTGAGTTTTACAAGTAAAAGTGGAGCCCTTCAATGGCAGCCTATATTGAAATCTCTGGGATGGGTAAAAGGCCCTTCCACTTTTAGTGGACAGATACCCAGACAATTCTATATAATTTCCAAGAAGAACCTACAGAGATAAAGAAGAAAAGGCAAAGAAATTCAATACAATAAAAAAAAGAAATGAGAATTTGACAGTTAATGGAAGGCCTTGGTGACTCCCCAGAAACCTCCATGAAAACCCTTCTTATAGCCACCATCCAACCACATGGCTGACAGAAATGAGTTCCTCAAGGTATAAACCCCTTTTGACTTCTGGCTATAGCTGGGAGCCTTGCTATCCTTTGGCAATGATAGACCAATCACTGCAGACCTTGTCCATAACATCAAGCACCTGTGCAGAGGCTTACAAATGATTACTAAAAATGCTAATCCAGCTTTGACATAATGAAGTCATCAATTCCTACCATACAACTTTATGTCTCCAAGATTAATCCTCTACCATTTTTTACTACCATTAAGCATTTTTCTTTTTAAAAAGCAAAACATAAAAACAGTCACTTACTGAGAAGATGCTTCTGCTAGATTGTCTAGGAGGGTTCCTAGATTCTACTGTGAGAAGGTTAGAATGGTGATTCAACCCTGTAAACAGGTAGGAGGTTTTCAGCAGGCCCAACCTAGGATTATTTTGGATCACTTTTGTTTACCAGCAGTAGAGTTCATATGCCATGAACTTGTCCAGTTAACTTTAGCTATTTTCCCAGGTGCTGCAGCCAGTTCTTGCATTGTTTCCCTATTTTGATGATGTAAAGTAGTATTGGACACCCTTCTGGGCCGCAGGCTATTTAGACCCACAGACATCAGTATCCTCTCCATCTACCCAGTGAATGACACATCAATGAAACAGGATGGATTAGAAAGTGTGGTAATAAAGAGCTCTGGCTATTAAGCTATTTTTTCAGCTCCCTGGTTTAAATAAATCTGTTTTGCAAATGGTTGAATTTATGTGACGGATCAACCAATTGGAGTAGTTACATTTCAAAATGCTGGCTTATACAAATGGTTCATTTATGATTGTTTAAGAATGTGGAAGTGTTGAAATGTAAAAATGGGTTGTCATCTAATATATTTTAAAAATAGTTATTTTGTGAGACTTAGAACATATTTACAAAATAGACTTGTAAATTATGGATAGGAATAGGGCAGGCAACAGATATACATTTAATTCACAAAATTTGGTATTGTCTACTCCCATTAATGCATTTATTCATTAAACAAATAGTTATTGAGTACCTGCTTTGTGCCAAGCTCTATTCTAGATGTTGATGAATAACTAATAGGGCCTCTAAGACCAAGACCTGTTTCGACACTTCATTCTTTTCATCCTATAAACATTTTGATTTATGGCTCAGAACATGAACCATACCTGTTATTAAATATTTTCAATATCAAATATTTTGAATATAGGGAGACTCATGGGCTTAACCAAGAAAAAGCCACTATATTTACAGATCCCTGGAATAGAGTTCATTTACCACCATACTCTTGGCCATGAAACAGTCAGTCTCTCTGGGGTTTTCTTCATCACCATAATCATTATCATGTCTTTTTGGTTCCTCTTTCCTCCTGTTTTGGTGTCTCTCTCTCATTCTCTCCTCCAGTCTCCTCCCAACCTCAACCCCACACTTGCAAACTTTCCCTAGGCAGGAACATGCACTCTCCCTCTTCAGCCTCTCTTTTCTTCCCCTTCTCAAAGAAGCCTTTTCAGATCATCCCAGGTTGGGTTCCTTTAGAGAAAACCCTTCTCCAATAATTGCTTAAAAGATCCCCAGGTTTTTGGACTTAAAGCAATACTTTAGTATTGATAACTTATCTCTTCTGTTTGCCTGTAAGGTCTGAAGTGTGAGGAGTCCATATGCTGTCCCAAGACCAGGTACAGAGGGTAAAATACTAAAAGAGTTTGGAACAATGTTTGTGGAAGGAAGCAGGGAAAAGAAGAGGAACAGAGAGGAAAGATGGAGTTGAGAGAGAAAAAGGAGAGTTCAGTGGAGTAAGGATGAGCAGGAAAAGCAGAATGGAGAAGGGGAGAGAGGGCAAGAGAAATGAAGGAATCACAAACAGAAGGAAAACAAAATGGAATGCAGGTAGAAAGAATGAAGGGAAGGAGGAAGAAAGAGGAAGATATGGAGAAGGTGGGGGCTACAAGAGGGAAAAAAAGCAATGAAAATTCAGAGAAGTTGCGGAAAGAATACAGAGAGGAAAGGAGAAAGGAGGAATGGAGGGAGAGGAGAAGGAGGTGAAATACATGATTGACTCCAGGTGATCTTTCCAGAAACAGCAGAGCACCACGTGACTTAAGGTTCTACCGCATGCATGCTAGCATTAACTTCTCACAACACAGCCATCAGATTTCTTTCTGAATTACCTTTTATGAGCTATGACTGTATTCTAAGTCTTTCCTAAGTCTAACTGTATTATTTCTGCCAGTTTGGCTTTGTTTTCCTCACACTTTCTGTGAATTTTGATTAGTTATAAAAACAGGCTTTATTAATAGTTGGGTTGAATTGTTCCTATCTCACTGAGCTGAATGCTTTTTATCTTTTTTTTAATGATATTTTTTATTTGGAAGGATAGCAAGGTGAAAGAAAGAGTAAAAAGGTCTGAGAATGTCAGGAATCATAGACAAGTCAGCTAGGGATCACAGATTACAAGACCTTTAAAATACCATATTTTTCAGACTATAAGATGCATTCCCCCTAAATTTGGGAGGAAATGGGAGTGCGTTTTATAGTCTGAATGTAGCTTACCTGGCTCACTGCGGAGGTGGGCAGTGGTGGAGGCAGCGGTGGGGGGGGGGGGTAACAGGAGGCAGGAGCAGGACCACAATTTTTACTTCAAATTTTTTTTTCCTATTTTCCTCCTCTAAAACCTAGGTGCATCTTATGGTCCAGTGTGTCATATAGTCCAAAAAATACAGTAATAGATGTTACGGGAAATAAGCACTTTTCAAAATTTTTTGTTCAATTCTAACTCAATAATAATTGATTTTCCAATGATTTGGTCAATATGACCTGAAGCACCACTTTTATTGTCCAAGCTGGAGGGGGATGGGGATGAATAGGGTATTAGGTCCACCTCTGGAAGGAAGGTATTCTGTTATTAACCCTCTCACAACTTCAACCAATGCATTTCAGGGGTCTGAAATTATAATATAATTATTGGCTAAATTATCACAGCTTCAGTGGAATTTTCATCAGGCCCAGGCCTAGCTGTTCAGGATCACCCTGTGACACTAGGGTTTTGAATATCTCAGCAGTACTTTCAAGGACTTCCATGGAAATCAGAGCAAAATTGCCAAAATGTTCTCTTAAACGTTTTGCTGCTATCAGTGGTTTGACTTTGGCAGGTCACTTCTTCTCTCTGGGTCTTTCTTCATCTTTAAAGGGAGGGTTTCATACAGAATTAGTATTAAGGCCCCTCTTAACTTTAAAATTCTGAAAACCACGTGGAACCAAACAGAAGAATACAGAAGAAAACGAGTTAATACAATACTGGTGTATATTAAATTGTTCTTTAAGATCTCACAAATACAACATGGCTCAGGGCAAAGGTGATAACATCTACTGCCTTTCCCAACAATTATGGCATGCATCTATTTTGATTAAGAACACCTCTACTGGGACAACACAAAAAAATACAGATTATTTATAACTTGATGGCACCTTTTGATAATATCCTGATAGCTGTCACCTCCCTGCATGAAGTGCTTGCTTTTGAATTTTCAACATCCTAATTTGTCAGTGTGGGACTAAAAGAGAGGAGTTCTTCAGACCCTCAAGTATCAATTTGTAAAAACCACCAAACATTCCTTGACCTGACTACTTTGACCTAGGAATGTTATAGAACATACAGTCATTTACAGAACAATTCAAGTCTAAGAACTTTTATTTTATGCCCAATTAAGGGAAGTGTCTCTTTGGCACTTTTAACAAAAGAGGCTCTTGAGGATACATTAAAGTTTGTCTAAAGAAATAATTTTAGGATTAAATAGATTCAAACAGCAGTTGGCTAAATTCACCTTCACTGTAAGATATAAATTTAAATAAGAGTGGATTTCTCTTTAATGGAAAAAGACCAAGAATAACTGGTGAGAAACAAATAAAGTCATAGTAATTCACAGAATACTAATGGACCTGTCCAGGGAGAGGCTAATAATTTATGTCAGTCCATGTATCCATTCTCTAGAGGATGTTAAAGACAGGTCTCAAGGTAGTCCTTCAACACTAATGTCAAGAATATGAAGGAAAATAAACAGACGAGTAGGTCCCCATGGTTTGCTCAAATAATCCAGGCTACATTCAATTATGCAATCATGTCACTCAGTATTTATACACTTAAAATATGACTGCCTCAGGCCTTCTCTGGGACACCATTTTAAAATAATTTCATTTATTTCCTGCTAAAGACAAATGGATACATTATATTTTGCAGGAAAATGCTTTCCATAGTTTGAGTCCAGAGTAGTCATCTTATTCCAAAACTCAATGATCTCCACACTTTAGGAGGTCAAAGTTCTGTCTTGTTAAATTAAAAATTATTCAAGGCAGATTCTATGTCTCTCTTCAAGGTGTTTGCATGAACTTGAATCCGTCATGCATAGATACCATCTGCCCTCTCCTTCCTCTCAACTCCAAATCTCCCCCTCTCCCCCTATCCTCTCTGTGCATTTGGAAATGATCTGCCTTGGACATGGCTCACAAGGCCCAAATGATTACAGAATGTTCAGATGGTCTCTGTAGTTGTTGTGCCATTTTCTTTGTCCCTCTTGTACTATGACTTCGCAGTTTGATTATTTCCTGTAAAATATTATCCTGGATTCACAGGGATGTCAAGTCAGAGGGCCAAATTAATGGGGGAGGTCTTATGTTTCATAATTAAAATCAAAGTGCACACTAGCCCATTTTTGGAAGCATCCTTTGCCTATTTGCCAAGATGCAAGTGAGAGTGAATGCTAGGAGGATGGATTTCTTGTTTATTTTACTTCTGGCATAACCTCTTCAAAGAAACATATGCGTGTGGGCCCAAATAACTTTATTTCATATTTTAATCGTGACAAGTACTGATTAGTAGTAATTTAAAAGATATTATATAACTATGTAATTTTTCACAAGTATGGTCCCTACCTCAGCAGTTGGCACAGTCCCTGGCACATAGCAGAAGCTCAATAAATGTACATTGGATAAGTGAATGGGTGCCTTAGTATACGTAAAGGCTTGTAAGATGAATCCTTTGCTCTCAAGAGACCTTCAATCTTAAGGGGTTTCATGTAGTTGATTGAAAATATTTTTAACCCAAAACCATAGTTAATTTCCTCAGAATGAAGGGAGATAATCTTAGATCTGTTTTGGTTCTCTCCAGAAAAAAGATACAAGTAACCAGTTGTAGTGCCTGAAGGTTATACATCATGAGTGTCCATTAAGAACTGAGTTGAAGCCACAGTGCTGAGGCAAAGCCAACATGTCATTAAGCAGAGCATGTAGTCCCTAAAGCCTCTATTCCAATGTGATTGAATTGTATGAAATTTATGGAGTGCCATTACATTTTCCCATGCAGTTTTTAAGTATAAATATTTTTGACAAAGCAGAAGTACAAAGCATTTACCAGATTTTACATTTCCCAGAAAAAAAAATGGCTGAATTGCTCCCAGACCTAATTAATGGACACTTTTTGAGATCAGAATTTAAATAGAAAAATATTAATAAAAGAAAACCCACTAAAGGAAATGGACTTGGACTACCAAAACTAACATAGTTTAAAATTCCTTTTATGATGAGTAGATAAATGGCTTGGGAAATGAAATGTTTCTGCTCAATGTGAAACTTATCAATTGTTTTCAAAAGAGAACACATTATATTGTGTTTCTGGGAAGTGCACCATGACAACAGAAAACACAAGCTTTCCTGTAGATCGATATTGTGAGTCTACATACAGAGAACTAAATAATAGGAATGAGGAAATGCAATTGTTTGATCCTTATGAAAGCCAGAAAAATATGCTCAGCCTCATCCATTTTGCCCCTTAATAACATTAAATCCAAAAGGAACATCATGTTAAAATAAAGTTGAAACCCTTACTGGGAAGCACATGCTGTTGTAAAAAGAACCTGGGCTCTAGGTTAGTTCAAATTATGTTTGAAATTCCACTTACTACATGAGGGAACTTGGGAAAGCTTTAACCACTCTGACTTCTTTAACGGGGAAAACACTATCTTCTTAGGTCTACGAAAGGATTAAAAATGCAGCACCTGGTAAACTGTAGGTTTAATACATGTTAGACAACACTGGCCACTCTGGAAGAAACTACAAACTTATTACCAATTATATCCTTAATCACATTTGTGAATTTGTTAGAAAATATTTGGGAGTATTTCTAAATATAGTTAAATACTAGTTATTTTCATACAACTTGTGTTCAACTTTCAATTTATTAAAATTTATTTTTCTTTCTCTTTTACTTCCTAGGTTTGTCTAATTCTTTATTTTAGACTAAAGATATCATATAGCTTTGGCTTTGGCTTTTTTGGGGGGTGGACAGGAGAAGGAATACACAAAGATAAAAATGTGGAGAATATTTGTAAAGTTTGACCTCATTCAAGGGTTTCTCTGCCCCTCTATATCTCTAAATTTATGTTCCTCCTTTCTTCTTCTCCCTCAGATTCAGAAAACTTCCCTGATCACTTAACAATATCACCACTCTTGGCCGATTTTATTTCTCCCTCTTCTAAAATCCTGGACCCAATTTTAATTACTGACTACACGTGTGTGTGTATATATGTGTGGATAGAACCACTACTCCTCCATTTCACTGATCAAAAACAGTGCGAATTGATTTCCCACATGAAAGGAACTCTTTTTATAGATCCACCCATTTCCATCCTTCTAATAATTCAGAATTGAATTTTCTCATACTTTCTGTTCTTTCAGCAAAGAGAACATTTATACTGAAATCAATACATATACAGCTTCTCTGATCCTGCTTTATCAGGTGCCAAGAGAAGGGCGAATGAGCTATCATCTATCATTCATTCATTTGCACATTCTTTCAGGTAACAAAGATTTACAGAGTGTCCCCTATATATGCTAGGTCACTGCTCTCTCAAAGCTTTCAGTTTAGAGGGGAGACAATATTCTAATGAACTATAACTGGCTTATTCAACAATAATGCATAACTAGTTTATTCAACAACAATGTCTTACATACATCTGGCCAAGATAGAGACATAGATCGATACACTTTTGCCTCCTTGCACAAACAAAAGAAGGACAACAACAAATTTAAAAACAAAAAATAACCAGAACTGTCAGAAAACTGAACTGTGTGGAAGTCCAACAACCAAGGAATTAAAGAAGAACCATTCATTCAGACTTGTAGGAAGGGCGGAGATGGGCAGCCAGATGGGGTGGAGAGGACCCATGATAAAGCAGTGGCTGGATGACCGGGGCAGGCAAGATGGCAGCTGGTGGACTGGGTGGTCCCACATTTGCGTGCAGATAAACCAAGAGGAACTACTGGGGAGTAAGAAAGACCATGCAAGACCAGGGTTCCAACATGGGCAAATAAAGCCTCAAAACCTTTGACTAAAAAAATCTGTGGGGGTTGAAGTGGCAGGAGAAACTCCCAGCCTCATAGGAGAGTTCACTGGAGAGACCCACAGGGTCCTAGAATGTACATAAAACCACTGACTGGGAAGCAGCACCAGAAGGATCCAATTTGTTCGTGGGTAGTGGAGGAAGTGACTGAAAGCCGGCTGAAAGCTAAGCAAATGGCATTGTTCCCTCTTGGACCCCTCCTCCACATACAGCACCAGAAAGCAGTGATGTTGGTTGCCCTGCCCTGGCAAATACCTAAGGCTCCATCCTTTACCACATAACAGGTGCTACAAGACAAAAACATATGGCCCAAATGAAAGGACAGATCAAAGCTCCAGGAAAAATACAACTAAGTGATGAAAAGATACCAACCTATTCAATGCACACTTCAAAACTCTGGTAATCAGGATGCCCACAGAAATGGTTGAGTATGATTGCAAAATAGAGGAAAAAGTGAAGCTATAAAAATGAAATAAAGGAGAATGTACAGGGGACCAACAGTGACAGGAAGAAAACTGGGACTCAAATCACTGGTTTGGATGAGAAAGAAGAAATAAACATTCAACCAGAACAGAATGAAGAAACGAGAATTCAGAAAAATGAGAAGGGGCTTAGGAACCTCTGGGACAACTTTAAATGCACCAACATCTGAATCATAGGGGTGTCAGAAGGAGAAAAGAAAGAGCAAGAAATCGAAAACTTATTTGAAACATAATGAAGGAGAACTCTCCCAGTCTGTCAAAGGATATAGACTTCCAGGAAGTCCAGAAAGCTCAGAAAGTCCCAAAGAAGTTAGATCCAAAGAAGCACACACTAAGACATATCATAATTAAGTTACCCAAGATTAAAGATAAGGAGACAATCTTAAAAGCACCAAGAGAAAAGGAGTCAGTTACCTACAAAGGAGTTCCTATAAGACTGTTAGCTGATTTCTCAAAAGAAACTTTGCAAGTTAGAAGGGGCTGGAAAGAAGTATTCCAAGTCATACAAGGCAAGGATCTACATCCAAATTATTCTATCCGGCAAAGCTATCATTTAGAATGAAAGGACAGATAAAATGCTTCCCAGATAATGTAAAGTTAAAGAAGTTCATCATCACCAAGCTCTTGTTCTATGAAATGTTAAAAAGACTTATCTAAGAAAAAGAAGATGATCAAAAATACAAACAGTAAAATGACAACAAATTTGCAACTATCAACAACTGAACCTAAAAAACAAACAAAAACAAACTAAGCAAACAACCAAAACAGGAACGAATTCACAGAAATGGAGAACACATGGAAAGATTATCTGTCAGTGGGGGGAGAGGGGGGAGAAGGGGGGAAAAGGTACAGGGAATAAGAAGTATAAATTGTAGGTAGAAAACAGATGGGCGGGTATTAAGAACAGTATGGAAAATGGAGAAGCCATAGAACTTATATGTATGACCCATGGACATGAACTAGGGTAGGGGAATGATAGTGGGAGGAGGGTACAGGGTGGAGGGGAATAACAGGGAGAAAAAAAATAGGACAACTGTAATAGCATAATCAATTAAATATATTTTAAAAAGAGTGTCTTATGGATTTTACCATAAGGCAATCATATTTGTGTCTTCTTCAATTGATCTGATGGGAGTTGGGTCTTCTTTTGCTGTTCAGACATGGAGTCTTGGTGTAATGGTCAAAATGTAAACCTGATTAAAACCTGGTAAGTTCTTCTTACCATGGCCAGGCCTGTTGCAGGTGAAAATCTAGCTTTTGTAGAGGCAGGGATTGGAGAAATACATTTTGTTTCTTTTCCCCCAGTTCATTAATCTCATCCTCCTCCCTCAATTTGCTAACCTTGTAATAGACATGAGGAAATGGAGCAACGAAGTCCTATTGTGACTGATATGGTCACAATCTGGTAATGTACTCTTCTATTCTAGGGGTTCAAAGCTGCCTCCTTCTTTTTTAGGCATATTGAAGGGTTATTCAGAGATCCCCCATTCCCAGTTTGAGAGCTTACTTGAAATTCTCCTGATGTAAGACATGTATCTCCTTCTTTGGTTTTAGAAATCCAAAGATTATTTCTAGCTTCTTTTTAGCAGTTCATTTTAGTCATCTGGGAAGCCTCCCTAAAGATCTAGGTTGACCCTGTGCCTAATTTGTCTCATATGAGGCCCATTTCTGGTCCATAGTTAACACTCCAACTTTGCCCCAACGTGACTAGATAAGCTGGTGAGTTTCTGTGGCAGCAAACTTTACTCCTCATCTTACAGCAGCCAGCTAAGTGTCTTTCTCATCTTTTAGATTTTCCAAAAAGAGTAAGATACCAGTTCACAATGCCCCTCCTCCAAATCTGGGGAGCATAGTCTATTCTTTCTCAGTGCTCTCAGGAAAGTGCCCCTCTCTTAACTTGAGAAGAAAAGAGAAATAATCTGCCTTTCCCTGGGTGAAATGGTGGGTGTAATACAGTGTTGTGCTGGTACATGTTTAACAAAGAGCTCTCTGGGGACAAAAAAAAAGTATGCAGCCCTGGCCAGTGTGGCTCAGCTGGTTGGAGCAGTTGGAGCAGAGCATTATTCATAAACCAAAAGGTCATGTGTTCAATTCCTGGTCAGGGCACCTACCTAGGTGTTGGGTTCAGTCCCCAGTTGGGGAGCATACGAGAGGCAACAGATTGATGTTTCTCTTCCCCACTCTCTCTTTCTCTTCCCCTCTCTCTAAAATCAATAAGCATGTCCTCAGGTAAGGATAAAAAAAGCATGCATATATACATGTACATAGTTCATTATAAATTTTACTGATATAAAGAAGGTATAGCTCACAAGTTTTTGGACTAATAATAATATAATATGATTTATTGTAAACTCAACATGGCCAATTGATTATTTTAGAATAATTTAATTGAAACTTTTTTATCTGTAGCCAATCTATACTAGTCACAACCAATAAATGAATATAATTCTAACATGAATATAGGTTGGAATATTCATTCACATTAATGAACAATATGAAAGTGAATAATGAAGAAGTATATCATATGCTTCTATAAAGCTGGATCTTAAAAAAACTGTAGCAGAACTTTATTTGTTGTCAATAATGTGATATTTTATGAAATTGGATAATAGTTTTGGAATACTAGAAAAATATTTGTTCAATTTTTGTTCTATTTATAATTTAACAGTGCTGCAGTCTGAATGTTCATGTTCTCCCAGATTTATATGTTGAAATTGTAATCCCTAAAAGTGATGGTATTATGTAATTGACCTTTAGAAAATGATTAGGTCATGACAGATGAGTCCTCCTAACTGGGATTAGTGATTGTCTAAAACAGACCCCACAGAGATCTCTAGCCCCCTTGCCATTTGAGGATAGGAGGAGAAGTCTGAAACCTGGAAGAGGGCCCTCACCTGACCATGCTGGCACCCTGGGCTCAAACTCACAGCCTCCAGAAATATGAGCAATATTTTTCAGTTGTTCATAGTCTACCTAGTCTGTGGTGTTTTGTCATAGCAGCCCAAACAGACTAAGACAAGCAGACTTGGCATACTTTTAAATTTAGTATGCATTACTAACATTTATTCAATTATTTTTTAAAATTGAAATTACCAGCAAACAATAAATTATGTCCTTATTTATAGTGTTTGCCAATTTTTTTATATAAACACTCTCACCATAGCTAATTTCAACCACCAATGTAATGTCACCAAAAACAGAATTGAGAAGATATATGCAATAATATACATATATATACATTTATAAATATACATATTTATTCACACATATATAAATAGTATTTCCATGATGCAGATACAATAGACATAACTAACCTTAAAAGAAAAGATAATAACAAAACATAATATCATAACTAGGAAGTAATTATACTTGCATATTTATTATTTTTATTTGTGATATACATTACATTATTAATTGTAAGTTTATATCATTTAATTTTTAACAATAGCACTCCAATAGCTACATTAACAAAAAAATGTTTCCCCAAATAATCTCTTAATCTCTACTTTTTGATTCTTTAATTTTTAATTTGTGGATAAGAAATTTTTAGTTATGCACCTGATTCCCAAGTTCTACTTTGAAACTTTATTGTATCTGCTCACTTTGTAAAGAAATGTTCCCCAATTAAAACTCATTCTAACATCCTGCTACAAAAGGAAATAAATAAGACAAACTGGGACAGTGATAAGTGCTCTACAGAGTGTATTAAAGAATGCCATGAGGAGGAATCACAGATGGGGGGATTATTTAGAATATGTTGTCAGAGAAGAACTCACTAAGGACTTGCCATTCAAGCTAACACCTAATTGACAAGAAAGAGCCAATTAACATGAAGATATAGTGGACATTTTTCAGGAAAGAGGGAACAACAGAATCCCCAAGAGAGAATGTTGAATGTATTTTCAATGTACCTAGAAAATGACAAGTATACTAGGGTGGGAAGAGTAAATCATGAAGATAAGTTAGGCCAGAGTAAGCAGAGCCTGGTGGCCATTGAAAGTAGTTTGGATATTATCCCATGTGTCATGGGAAGGCCTGGGAGAGTTTTAAGGGAGTGACATAATCTGATTTACATTTTTAAATGTTTTTCATGTTGTTTAAAGAATGGACTGGAAGTAGGCAAGAGTGAAAAGCTAACTGACCAGCTACCATTCTCTTTCATGAATTCAATCAAAAGTTTGTCAATTGACAAACTCAGGGGTTGACAGGTAAACAAAGAAGAATAAATAAATTAGACATATATCTTCCAGGCAAAGCCAAAAGAAATTTCAGATTAATTAAATGTGAAGTGTGAGGGAAAGGGAAGAAATGGGAATTATGCCTATGTTTGAAGCTTGAGCAGTTGAGTGAACCATTTTCTAAAATGTGGACACCTGGGGTCAGAAGAGGTTTCAGTGGACAAAACAAGACTCTCTGTTGATATGCCTGGATAATGCCAAGACAATGCCAAGAGGAAATTTCAAGCTGAGAATGGCATATATTCGATCAAACCATGTGAAATTGTCATTTCTGAAGACCAAAGATGACCGAATACTGGAAATTTTATATGGTTTAATTTAACATGCATTTGAAGCCCAGTGGGGAAAAAAATCAAATGTATGAGAAGATGCTATTCACATAATAAAGTCTAAGCAACTGTTAGGGTTTATGTAATTTATAAGCATAAAACACCATGTGAGCATAGTTTATCAAGGTATTACTTGTAACCCATTAACATAAAGTCATACCCATTAATATAACCAATCAGGTTATAAGAATTCAACATCTACCAGGGTTTCCTTTAATACTCTCCTTTGTCTTAAATTAATTTTTCCACATTTTTGAGGACCAATTTAGAATCCCCATGCCTCAGTGGCAGCTGAGCTCCATGAAATGAGAGTCAACGTGCAGTCATCTTTGCAGCTTCAGAGCTGGCAGGATGTGCTTGCTGCATTCTGTGCTCAGGGTCCTGGCGGTTTGCCAGTTTATTATAGATAATCTTACGCATCATTTGCAGTTGTTTCATTTTTCTTATGTTTTCACTCTTCTGTTTTAGTTTTATTTGCATAAAAGTTTCAAATATATAAAAATCAATTATTACATATACTCTGTTAAGGTGACCATGTGTCATTAATTTTGATAGCAAATAAACTTCAGACTACAAAGGACTTGCCCTGCGATAGTTTATTTCATCTTTTAAAAAAATAAGTAATCTTCTCAAAGCAAAGGATGACTATGTATCATAATTTACTAAATGGCATAATAACATCCTATCTTAGAACCCAAATATGTACATAATGTAACCAATAAATGCAAGGTACATGATTATAATTATCAGTATGATTGCTCCAATACATTAAATCAGTCATAAATCTTCTCAACTTTTTCTTTAAAACATCTCTAGTATGTTTTCCCACTTAAAACATCTCTAGCATATTTTCCCACCTTTTTCTTCCCTCACCATTAGTTTAGCATGACATAATTTCCTCTTGCCTGAATCACCAAAGCTGCCCTCTAATGGTTCTCCTCACCACCTATCTCTCCCCGCCCCCATCATCCTGCCACTCCAATCCTCCTGTTGTCATTGGCATCATCAGTGACTAATGACCCTACATGTATAGCTCACCACAGACCTCTCTGAAGGAGGCTAGGTGTGGAATTATCACAACTCTGCAAAGATATTTACCCCAATGTATGTGAAGCATTTAAAGGAAGACCACTGTTTTCATCTCTAAGTTTTAGACCCATAAGGAAAGGGTCTGAAGAAAATAAGAAGCCCTGATTTACTTATAATGAAAGTAAGTCATGAGTTTGAGTTTTCAGATTTCATTTTTCCATTTTATCTGGAGGTAAGCATCCAATAGTGAAGTAAAAGGCTTTTTGTTGGGTTTGGTTTGATTTTTTAACGTTTTGTTTTGTTTTGGCTGCAGGCTTTCATTATCTCTGTGGAAACTAAACAGTAATAGGAGACTCTAGAGTTATAACTGTTTTCTAATAAAGGTGATTTTTATAATGTTCAAACACAAGGCACTTAAGTAAACAAACATTAGAAATAAGAATTACAAAACTATAGAAAACCAGGAGTTGACATCATTGAGCTAGAAGGGAGTTTGAGTTTCAGTATTAGTCTTATTAGGAAATAATTGTCTGGCCAATTGATTTTTCTACTTCACGGTTTCCTCATCTGTAAAATAGAAGTGATCTTATCTTACATTCAAATTTCATAGCTCTCTAACCTCTCATTTCCTGTCATTCTAATAATAGTAATTTAGGCAACACTAGTAGTTTAACAGGTGTTTTCTCACATTCCTCTGTGTAGAGTACTCTGATATGGGAAGAAGTGTCTTTGCTGAAATTGGAAGGGAGCCTCTATAATTCTCATCATTAAGCATCAGAGGATAGAAAATCTGTTTAGATTAATATTACTTTACTTTTATCTTCCAGTAGTAAATACAAGGACAGTGATAGGCCACACAGGTTCTGCATTTTCTTATCTATTAAAGAGAGTGATAACATCCAGTCCCATTTGTTCTAAAATCTGTCTCAACTTTCTCCTTGGTGGTCTGTGGGTTTAGTGGACTTTCACTGCCTATGCTATCTGGAGGTGATGCCCATAGGTGTTTTGGCTACTGTGCTGAGCCACACAGATTTCCTCATTTCAAGTGGGCTGAACAGACTTTTAGCTGGACCCTATGATTCCCCAGCCCCTGATGTCCATGCCTTTGTGTGATACAATGTCCTTGAGTGTAGGCAGGACATGCCACTTGCTTGTAACCAATAGAGTATGACAGTGAAAATGAGATGTCTCTCCATGATTGTTATGTTATGTGGCAAAGGTGACAGGACACATCTTGCTAGCAGACTTGTTCTACAGTTTTGTTCTCCTTGATGGCTTTGAAAATGAAAGCTGTTCTAAGTTCTGCAGTTGCAAAGATGTAAATTCTTCCCACAAACTGATTGAGCAGACCCTTGCCCTGTTCAGCCTACAGATGAGAACCCAACCCTAGTCAACATCTTGATTTTAGCCTTAAAGAAGACTCAGTTAGGCTGAGTGTGCCCCCTCGGCCCATAGAAACTGTGAAATAACCAGTACATCTTATTTTAGCTGCAAAGTTCCAGTCAGATGGTGACATAGGTAAACACGGCTCACCTCCTCATACAACCACATCAAAATTACAACTAAATTATAGAACAACCATCACTCAGAACTATCAGAAATCAAGTTGAATCTGACAACTACAGAATTAAAGAAACCACATCCATCCAGACAGGCAGAAGGGGCAGAAGTGCGGAATGGATTGGTCCCACATCCATATGAGGTGGGTAGAAATTCAGGAGGGATATCTTGGGGGTGAGGAGTCCCAGAACAACACCAAGCTCCCCAGCCCAGGGTTCCAGTGCCAGGAAGATAAATCCCCACAATTTCTGGATGCAAAAACCAGAGAGGATTGAGTCAGTGTAAGAAACTTCAGAAATGCCAACTATTTCCTCTTAAAAAACCCATACACAGACTTACTCAGATTCATTCCCTTTGAGCTTCAGCACTGGGGTAGCAGCTTGAAAGGCACCATACAGGGAGAAACTGAAGTGTCTGGCATCAAGGCGAGAGATGGGGAATAGCTTTCTTTCAGACAGAAAGGCGGGCAGAGTACATTGTCCCTTTCTGAACCCTCCTTCCAACAGAGCAACAGAGCCACAGGTGGGTGCCATATCTGAGACTCCATCAACCTGACAAACACTGCTTGTCCCATCCTGGATATCCCTGAGACTCTGTCCCACCAAACTTACAGCTATTAAGAGTGATTTTTCCATATGAATGGCTTGTCTTGGCTCATGCTTCACAACTTCCTAAATCCTATTAAACTAGCAACAGCCAGCTTCAGTGAGCCCCTATACCTCTTGCTAGGCTCCAAGCAAGGCACTAGCAGTAGTCAGCATAGGTTCACAGTTTGGCTTAGCCTGGGGATCTCCAAGCCCAGCACAAGTAGCAGCCATCTCAGATTGCTTTATACCTCTGGTAGGGTGGCCCTGTGAAAAACATAGGTAGGGGCTAACCTTGGCCTGCACCACCCAGTGCACTGAGTGGACAGCTACAAATTATGTTGGAACACTACCACCCCACCCCTGCACTGCTGATATTCCATAGAGGGCAGAGGTTGGTGGTCAGTGGTCAAAGCCAGTGCTTATAGCTGACTGCCATAGGTAAATCCCTCCCATTGACTTGCCAACAGTAACCAAGGCTCAACTACAAGAGGAGGGTATACTCAGAAAACATGAAGGGCACACCTCTAGTACCCAGCTTGGGTGATAGAGGAGGCTATGCCACTGATCCCTATAAAACACCTACTACATTAGGCCAAGCTACCAAGACAGGGAGTCATAGTAGCTCTACCTAATGCATAGAAACAAACACAGAGAGACTGACAAAATGGGGGAGACAAAGAAATATGGCCCAAGTGAAAGAACAGATCAAAACTCAAGAAAAAGAAATAAACAAAGTGGAGATAAGCAATCTATCAGATGCAGAGTTCAAAACACTGGTTATTAGGATGCTCAAGGAACTTAGTGAGGACCTCAACAGCCAAAAATTTATCCAGTCAGAAATGAAGGATACACTAGTTGAAATAAAGTACAATTTAGAAGGAAAAAACAGTAGAGTGGATGAAGCTGAGGATCAAATCAATGATTTGGAACATAAGGAACCAAAAAACAACCAATCAGAACAACAAGAAGAAAAAAAATCAAAAAAAGTAAGGATAGTATAAACAGCCTCTTGGGACAATTTTAAGCATCCCAACACCATAGGGGTGCCAGAAGGAGAAGAGAAAGAACAAGAAATTGGAAATATATTTGAAAAAATAGTGAAAGGAAGCTTCCCTATTTCCTTGGTGAAGGAAATAGACATGCAAGTCCAGGAAACAGAGTTCCAAACAAGACAGATGCAAAGAGGCCCGCTCCAAGATACATAATTAAACTGCCAAATGTTTAAGATAAAATGAGAATCTTAAAAGCAGCAAAAGAAAAATCAGTTAGTTACCTCCAGGAGAGTTGCCATAAGACTGTCAGTTGATTTCTCAAAAGAAACTTTATAGGCTAAAAGGGATTGGCAAGACATATTCAAAGTCATGAAAAGCGGGGACCTACAGTCAAGTTGCTCTACCCAGCAAAGCTATCGTTTAGAATCAAATGGTAGATAAAGAGTTTCCTAGACAATAAAAAAACTACAGGAGTTCATCATCATCAAACCATTATTATATGAAATGTTAAAGGGCCTTATTTTAGAAAAAGAAGATCAAAACTATAAACAATAAAATGTCAATAAATACATATATATCAACAATTGAATCTAAAAAATAAACTAAGCAAAACAAGAAGAACAGAAACAGAAGTATGGATATGGAGAGCATTTTGGTAACCACAAAAATGTCTCCCCATTTTGGCAGTCGCAACCACCAGATGGGAGGGAGGTGTAGGGAAATGGATGAAGAGCTAAGGGGATTAAGAATTACAAATAGGTAGTTACAGAATGGCCACGGGGTTATAAAGTACAGTATAGGAAATGGAGTAGCCAAAGAACTTATACGCATGACCCATGGACATGAACAATGGTGTGGGGATTGCCTAAGGGAATGGGGAGATGCTGGGTGAAGGGGGCAAAGGGGGAAAAATTGGGACAACTGTAATAGCATAATCAATAAAATATAATTAAAAATTTTTTAAAAAGAAAACTAATGGAGGAATTTATTCCCTTAACTGCTGGAAAGGCTGTTGGCTGAAGATTTTCAGTTATCAGCAACCCTGCCCCAGGAATTCTCTCAGGTAAAGAGAGCCACCTCACTCAAAATCACACACCTTTCTAGAAGAAGCCCACATTCAGTGACCAGTCACTGTGGAGATATAAACGTTGACCCCTTTGCCCTATTATGAGACATCAAACCCAGCTCCAGACCAACTGAAGAGCCCAACATATCCCTCTGTCCAGTCCTGGTTCATTCTCCTTGTGCCACAGATATCTCTATCTATCTCTATCTATCTATATCTATACCTTTATCTATATCTAATCTATATTTATACTATGTCTATATTTAATCTATATCTATGTCTATTATCTATACCTATATTTATCTATACTTGTACCTATATTATATCTATACCTATATGTATCTGCAACATTGTTGGGCTTACATATCATATGAGACACAAAATTATCTAACATTCTGTAAAGCTATCTTCTATTCATTTCCACCCAATCCAAAAGATCAATGGAATATAGAGAGGGAGAATCCTGAAATAAGTATCAATAACAATTACTTACAATATTTCCCATCTCTCACACCCACCCACAAGTTCTGAAGGACAGATATGCGAGAATCAGCTGGTAAACATGAAACACATGATATCAAAAATGTTCTCAGCTAAACTAGATAATATTTAAAAGTCAAGGAGCTTCTAAATAGAGTCAAGATGAACATATGTTGATACATATATTCATTTTCAATGTTGGTATAGAAAAAAGTAGCAGACTTTGGAAAAAGCAGACTATATTTGAATGGTTACTAACTGTGACTTTGAGAAGTTTGTTTACCCCTTTGAAACACAATTTTATTATCTATAAACTGGGAAAACACTTGTCTCAAAGGGTTGTGAGAATTAAATTAAATTAAATATAAACATGTTAACATACTATTTAATACGCAATAGGTGCACAATAGGTGCTAGCCCCATTTCTTCCCTGTTTTGTCAGCTTCTTTATAAATGTTGATTTTTAAAAATATTTTATGTATTTATTTTTAGAGAGAGGTAAAGGAAGGGAGAAAGAGAGCAAAAGAAACATCAATGCATTCTTGCCTCTCACACACCTCCTATTGGGGACATGGCCTGCAACCCAGGAACATGCCCTGACTGGGAATCAAACCAGTGTCCCTTTGGTTCATAGGCCAGTGCTCAATCCACTGAGCCACACTAGCCAGGGAAAATGTTGCTTGTTTTTCAAAGGTATATGGGAATAAATGGAAAATCTCCCAACAGTTAATTATAAACAATTTCTGGTTAATTCAAAATTCAGAAGGAGCTGAGAGTCATCCCTCCAGGCCACTTCTACTATAGTTGTCTTAATAGCCTTCCAAGTTACTGTTTGTCTGAAATGCTAGTTACACATTGGGCAATATTTGGCACGCTCAAATTTTCCAAAGATTTTTTTCATTCCTGATTCATAACTAGCAGCTGCCTTACCAAATTACAGCACAATTATAGCACCTGAGTTATTCTTGGAGCTCTTTTCTAGGAGACCTTTTAAAAAACTAGCTGGGACTGTCAAGCCTCCATTTTCTCCATCTTGTTAGTCCAAATCAACAGTGTATTATTTGGCATCATATGAGAGTTGAACCCGAGAAAACTGGAATTATTTTCTGGAGGGCAGGCTTCTAGTAGGGAAAACTTTCCCAGGTTTCCTTCACTAGGTGAGTATTCTAGAAACCCATCTGTATCAATGTACCAACAGGTGTTGTTGTGAGAGGCTGCATTCAGCTACTGAGTCTTTTTGAAGACTCTTTCAATGCGTTTGCCCACTTCACAATGGATGATTTATGAGCACACTTGCCCACACCGTGCTAAATGTTCAGCAGTTTTTGACCAAAAACAGCATGGCCCCCACGCCCCACCATGCCTATTCACCCAAGAGACTTTTGCTTTGTTTGTTTCTCTGCATGGAAGAAGTCTTCAAAGGGAAGCATTTAGCTGATGTGGAAGAGTTGAAACAAAAAATGACAGAAGCACTAAAAGGCATCAAAATTGATGAGTTCAAAAACTGTTTTGAAGAGTGAAAAAATATTTTGATAGGTATATTGCATCAAATGGAGAATATTTTGAAGGTGACAGAAGTTTAAACATATATGAATAAAAACAATTTCTTTTATAAATAATTCCATTTGGGGGGTCCCCCCTCATATAAGAATGATAGCTCTAAGTCCAAAGTATCCCATGAGTTTATTTATAATCCATATGATGCTATTATGACAATAAATGTAGACCAATAGATTTTAAATGACAATACATTGAGAAGCCTAAGATGGATGAAGCTTCTGAGTTAGACAATTTAGTGATAGCAAGATGAATGATTTATATGGACAGTGGAGACATTTACTTGAATAAGCCAGACATATTTTGAAAAATGTAAGAGTATACAAGTAGAGGCAGGAACTAATGAAAGTTGATCTAATATCAGTCCATTTCTTAAACAAAGTCCTTTGTTTAAGCTGTGAGGAACTGTAGCCAGACCAATCCATCCTCATCCCTGCACAATTGGGTGGTCTCTGTTGTGCACTGCTCTGAAGCATGCCATGCATTTTGCGTGATAACTAATCCCCTCAAGGCAAACAGTATGCCTTTTACAAAAATTATGTCCTGTACCATTAGCAGCAAGACTGATTAATGAACATTATTGCCAATTCTCTGATGTGAATCTGATGGTTATAAATGCAATACAATATGTACATGTATTTATGTATATGTACAGTAGGAGAGTGAGTAGGTTCAGGATATAAAACTGAAAGAATACCTCTCTCTCTTGCTTGGAAATAATGTCACTTTATTCTTTTCGGAGTACAGTTTCCAAAAACAAATTGTATCAAAAGTCTCTATAATCGTAAAATGTAACTGTCTAGAGAAAAGCTGCATAGGTTTAGGGAAAGCTGGGCCCAGGGAAAGCTGTAACCCTTTCTTCAAGAGAATGTGAAGTGGAGGGTAAATATAGAACAATACAAATAGCATTCTGGGCGAAAATGGGTTCAGTGTAAATGGAAGATATAAAAGAATTTTAAAGAAAGACTCTAACTCTCTCTCTCCTTCTCTCTATATATTCTTTCTGGAACTCTTGTAAGATTTTAAGCACAGGGGTTGGCAAAAGTTGGTTTACAGTCGTGAATATGTAAAACAGAGTTTATTCTTTTATTATTTATTAATTATTATTTTATATATTTGTATTACAACTATAAACATACTTTTGCCCTCCCCTGTATATTTAACTATATTGTCAAATATATACCTATACTCAAAGTCTAATATATAGATAGGTAGATACATATATACATATAATATATATATATATATATATATATATATATATGTATTTATTTATCTTATGGGAGGGGGAGCTACTAAAATCAAAAACAAAAACTTGAAACCAGAATGGAATAACATGTCAAAATGAAGTTTCATATTGCATATTGCACATATATATATGTGTGTGTATGTATATATAAATAATGAAGATATTAAAATAATCAGAAATAACAATGCAGATATTTACAAAGAGAAAATATTAAATATGCATAAATACATGATGTTCATGGATTGGAGGACTGCAGTTCATTAAGTTATCAATTTGTACCAAAGTAATTAAAAATTCAATAGTACTTCAATATAAGTCCCGAAAGAAACTTCTTGAAAGATGGGACAAGAATATTTAAATTAGTTTGATTTCAGATGATATTTATGACATACAAAGTTTTTGCCTTTCAGATAGCAAGATTATAAAGTGAGAGTCATTGAAACAGTTTAAATTTGGAGCAAACATCACGGTATCAAAAACAGATCATACAAATAAATTCGTAGATGTATGGTAATATGGCCTGTTGAAGAAGACCAGATGGATTAGTGGATTAGTGGCTTAATTATGATTATCAAAATTTTAAGCTTCTTACAAAATGTACACAACTGATATGATAGTTTTATGAAACTGATAGGGAACAATTTTTAAAGTACGACATGAGCCTTGGCCAGGTGGCTCAGTTAGTTGAAGCATTATCCCGTAAACCAAGAGGCAGTGGGTTCAATGCCCCGTCAGGGTGTGGACAGGAGGCAACCAGTGAATGTTTCTCTCTCTATCTCTTTCTCATTCTCTCTTTCTAAAAAATAAAAAAAAAAATCAATAAACATATCATCCTGGGTGGGGATTAAAAAAAAGTGTTCTCATCTTCTGTTTAAAATAATAATAAGCTATAAATGACAAAAGCCATAAATAAAAAAATCAGTACACTTTTGACAATAAAATTTAAAACATGATCAAAGACTCCATGGAAAAAGTTAAAAAAAAAACCCAAACAGACAAAAAATAAGAACAGCTCCAGTCTGGGGAAAAATAGTAATACACATACTTCGCAAAAAAAAAAAAAAATGTAACAACAAATATTGGGTTGGCCAAATAGTTCATTTAGTATTTTTCATAAAACAGACACATTTTTCATTTTCATGAATAACTTTATTGATTTGTATGTTTTGAGTATGTTGGCTATCTTCCTTTAGTATAACATTGATTGTTCTCAATCAATGTTTCGATTTCATCACTATCAACTTCAACTAGTCTAACTAACCATGGAGCATTGTCCAGTGAAAAATTTTCAGCACAGCACGAAAATTGCAAAACACTTTTGATACATTTGATCATTCATAGCACCTTCTCCGTACACTGTACAATTTTTTTTCTGTTTTAGTTACATTTTTACTTTTCTTAAGATAATAAAACATAATATTCCAAAAATGTTGCTGATTTTTTTCCACTTTCAATGCTAAAATGGCTACACAAAAATTCACCAATTTTGATGGGTTTTTTTAATGCATGCTAATATGACAGCTTTCACAATACAACAATCTTTTTGGATGAGGTTAAAAACAACTAAGCGATGCTAGAACCATCCTGTGGAAAAAGAAAAAAAAAAAAAAACTTTTTGGCCAACCCCATATAAAAAGAACTCACATGACAACAATAAAAATACATTAACCTATTAAGGAAAAAATATCAATACATATTATGGGTAATTCACACAAAAGAAAGACAGTGGACTTGAGAAGGTACTCCATCTTACCTAGGAATCATCAAGCTGCATATTAAAGCAGCAATGAGATGCTATTTTGTAATCATTTTATTTCAGAAAATAAAGTCTGAAAATATCACTGTGGAATGCAAGAAAACATGGGTCCTCATCCAATGCTGTGGAGAATGTTAAACGTACAGCCACTTTGGATAATAATTAGAAGTTTACGAATACAGTTTAAGATCTGTATATTCTGTCAGTCTTGAATGCACCTCTAGTTATATGCACAGCCTAGTGCAACCCTTGAACGTGTGTGTAAGGATGTGAAATGCCAATCAAATTGTCAGAGGGAGGGAGTAGAAGGCCCTTTAATACTATTCCATACAGAGAAAATTAACTGATTATATGTGACATTCACAATATGGAATTTCAGCAGGCAAGTAACATGAAGGCACAAGAATCTATATGTACCAAGATGGAAAAACTATGATGTCAGGTGAGAAAACAAGATGACATGGTCAATGACATTTATAGTATGATGTTTATAAAATTTTTCAAAATATATAATTTATAAAATATATGTTTTAATGAATATCTTTAGATATATAGTAAAAGCATGAAAACATAGACAGAAATCGTACATGCCAAATTAAAGAGAGTAGTTGTATTTGGAGAGAAAACAAGGGGAACATGTTTGGAAAGATTTTTTAAAAGGGATTGTATTTTTTTCTATTTTTTTGTTAACAAATTAACTAATATTAATTCTAAGTGTTTGCTTTTATTTTTTTGTACATTTCTATAGTGTAATGATAATACAAAAATAACCAAAGAAAACTATTGGCCACACCTACAGGCAGATTACATGTAAAGCATACAGAATTTTCTACAATTTTAGATAGTTGCCTACCATTCTGAAAACCATTATCTATATTGCAAGCATGCTGAAAAACATCCATCTCAGTTACAGTCCCCTGGTTAGAGGTTCCACAATCCTCATTCCCAGGCTCAGCTATGAATTCCTTCTACTATAGCACAGTTGGTTTTCTTTACCAGTGGTTAGCAAATGTTTTTCATCAGAGCTTTTATTTCGAAGCAATTCTTAGTATAATCCAACATAGTATAGCACAGAAAAACTTATCTGTTCTGAGTAAAGCAATGTTGGGTAAATTGTTTTCCCTCTTACATAGGAAGTGGCTTCTGAACCTTCTAAGAGAGCTCTGAGCTAAAGGATTTGAAAATCACTATTCTAATATCTTATATTGAAAATCAACCAAGGGTAAGGAGGATAGTCAAACGTCAAGTCATCCTACTGCCCAGGTTTCTAACATTAACAAATCTTAGCAGTAAAATAAAATAAAGAACAAAGTACAGTTGTTTTTGATTGGTTGGTTCCTTTTGAGTAATATATGAATAAGATGAAAACTCAAAGATTATCAATATGACTTGGACATTGATAATTGAACCAGTGGACCTATGGATGAAAATCACCAGAAAACATTTATTGGGTATACCAATACTATGAGGCTTAACAAAACTTTTACTATATGTACAGTTAAAACTTAAGACAACAAGAACATACAGGTTTTATTTGCTTTTGCTGAGAAGGAGCTCAGAAACTAACTTCATGTAAATTAAAATAATAATAATTAAAGTATCACATCTTTGATTACCACCAGGCCTTATGCATTTTTTTCATATTTTCTGATTTTCCATCTCTATTCAAGGTTAAAAAAAATAAACTCAATATATTCTTATTACAAACAGTTTCAAATATTTATTTTCTTTATTTTTTAAATTGATTTGAGAGAGAGACAGAGAGAAACATTGATTTCTTATTCCACTTACTTACACATTCATTGGTTGCTTCTTGTATGTGCCCTGACAAGAGATTGAACCTGCAACCTTGACATATCAAGATGACTCTCTACTAACTGAACTACCCAGCCAAGGCCTTCAAATATTTTTTTCAAAAGAGATGTTGGAATAAATAAACAAGACTTGTTTTCATTAGGTCCAGAATTTGTATTCTAGTCTCTCAATCTTATACAGTAACTGTTTTATGAATACCTGTGATATACAATTTATTTTTTATGTATTGGTAATAATTTGTCAGTGGTGCATATTTTTAATGACATTCCAGTTTTTATTTTCCTGCTAGATAAAATGATGACAGCAACAGTCACCAAATTATGAAGAAACTAAGATGTAATTGGGGAGTAAACTAGGAAATTTAAAAGTCTTTCACTTCTCTATCAATTCACATATATTCTGCCATCATAGAGATGTAAGTTTTTACCTAAACATCTATGTGAGACTATCAGAGTCTGTCTTCTTTTTCATAGATGTTGCTTAATGAAAAATATAAGACTTATATTTTTCAGAGCTGAAAAAGAAATTCCAGTTTTACTTCTTTTGGAAACTTAGAAATAAAGAGTAAATAATAAGTAACCATCTCATAACCACTCACTGGTGAAAAATAAATAAAATGATAAGCCAATGAATGATTTGAAATAATCATAATGGATTCCCTCACAATTTATATCAACTATTCCATCATTAGTCTTTGAACTTTCTGCATAATAGAAATGTGAAGTCATTCAGCATAGAGTAAGTAATATAACTTTAATATAAAATTAAAGGTAGAACAACTCCACTTCAGGAAGACAAACAACCCAATTATAAAAATGGGCAAAGAACCTGAACAGACACTTCTCCAAGGAGGACATACAGAGGGCCCAGAGACATATGAAAGGATGCTCAGAAGCACTAGCCATCAGAAAGATGCAAATTAAAACCACAATGAGATACCACTTCACACTGGTTACAATAGCCATCACAACCAAATCAACAAACAACACATGCTGGCTAGGTTGTGGAGAAAAGGGAACCCTAGTGCACTGTTGGTGGGAATGCAGACTGATGCAGCCACTCTGGAAAACAGTGTGGAATTTCCTCAGAAAACTAAAAATGGAACTACCTTTTAACCCAGCAAGTCCACTGCTGGGATTAAACCCTAAGAATCCTGAAACACTAATTCAAAAGACCCTATGCACCCCAATGTTCAGAGCAGCATAATTTATAATAGCCAAGTGCTGAAGCAACTAAGTGCCCATCAGCAAATGAGTGGATCAAAAAATTATGGTACATTTACACAATGGAATTCTATGCAGCAGAAAGGAGTTTCTACTATTCAGTACAGCATGGATGGAACTGGAGAGCATTATGCTAAGTGAAATAAGCCAGGCAGTGAAAGACAAATACCACATCATCTCACCTATAAGTGGAACCTAGTCAACAAAACAAACAAGCAAGCAAAATATAACCAGAGACACTGAAATAAGGAACAAACTGATGTTAACCAGAGGGGACTGGGGAGAGGGATAACGGGAGAAAAGAGGGGAAGAGTCATTAAGGAACATGTATAAAGGACACATGGACTTTGAAAGTCAAAGAGGGTAGGTTTAAGGGTGGGAGGCATGGATGGGTGGGGCAGTGGGGCATGGTAGGGGGAAAATGGAGACAACTGTACTTGAACAACAATAAAAAATTATAAAAATAAAAATAAATAAAATTAAAGGTAGATATACCAATTAATTTCATTTTGATAAGTGTTTTCTCTTTTTCTAAAAATTAAATGAATGATTTTAGGCTGTAATCAGCAAAACGGAGGTCAGAGATTTTTAGAATTAATTTACATTTCATTATGAAATGATTCCAGGTGCAAGAATTAAAATGCTACATTTTGCTTCACAATCTTTATATATAAAATTCCATTTCTATTTTCATTCCTGCAGAAATGACATCCTACACTCATTTATGTTTTGTTTGTTAAGATGAAAAAGAAAGTCTGAATTCAGTCTACTGGGATCTAATTATCAGAACCTAATTCTAATTACAGTCTTTTAAATTAATGCTGTAGGCTTTTCTCCTCTCCCCTTCTTTTTGAAAAAAAAGGGGCCATTTATATTTTTCAGAAGGCTTTCCATGTTAGATACCTCTATTTATAGAAACCATCTACCAAGGGTTTTATAGCTATATAACCTCATTTTGCTGAACAACTTCATGCTCATTTGAACTATGAAATTTCTTTGTAATTTAAATGCACAGAAAAAGAGACATGCAAAGATAAAACATATACAAATCAAGACTTTCTTGTTAAGATAAAACATAACATTTCCCTTAAAATCTTTTTTTTTTTGCAAAAGGCATAGAGTTACTAAGAAGATGTTGCCTGTAGATATTTAAATAAAATGCATAAATCTTGATCCCTATTATTAAACTTTTGGAAGTCTGCTATCAAAATGGTGTTTTCTTACTAACCCTGAACTGGCAGCAAATAATATGCAAGCAATTAAACTTTCAACTTCACAGTACATATAAAGATAATTACTCCCAACTTTCTATTTTATTATTTTATATTTATTTTTGTATCATGATTTTTTCCTCTTATAAGATAACAAATGTTTAGCCAAAGGCTCTAAATTTATTTCATTTAGGACCTGTTTGCTTATTGGATATTGACACAATTTTCACTCAGATATATTATCATCTCTACTAGTAAGCAAATGCAAACAGAATCTCTTCTAATATTCTTGGTTTTGCAGGAACCATTAAAATGACACATTTCAACACCTTACTCACCTACTCACATACGTTAAGATATACACCACAGGCAAGTACTGGAGATAACAAAGGTGAATCAGCTAAGCAGGCAACGGAGTATCCTGCTACTGACTAATAAAGGGCTGTGGTTTTCCTCCTGGTCTAGCCACAAGAAATACATCAAACACTAATGAACACATATAAATATATTGACAATGTGGGCTCAAACTAGCAACTGCAGTCTGAGCCTAGACTCAAGCACCATGTACCTATAGGAGTGTGGTGTTTGATAGAATATCACAGAGACCCCATGGTCAACATTTCAGGCAAACAATGTTGAGATTTTCATTGTGTTGTCGTAGGTATGTGCTTTGTCTTTCCTCTGAAGAACTTAGAAGCTTCAACGGGGTAATGACACTTTAACTTACCAAAGAGAAACTAAAACAGTGGTTCTCATATGACAGTGAGCAGCATAATCAGCTGCAGCACTTGTTCAAACATGGATTGTGGTTCTGCCTCCAGAGCTTTCTGATTCAGCAGGTCTGCAGTGGTCCTCAGATCTTTCCCACAAGCTTCCAAATGACATGAATGCTGACTGTCCAGTGACCACATTTTGAGAAGTTTTGAGCTTAAAAATACATTTCACAGTTTCATTGAATTTTTTAATGAAAGTTTCATCTTAAAGTACTAGTATTCCCTGTGATATGTGTTAAGAAATATGTTTTAGGTTGGAAAAGAATTTTGTCAACAAGCAAGGCCAAAGTAATTTCTTCACCTCTAGCATGACATCTGAGAAACAACTGATAAACCTCTGAAAATTAAAATATATGGGATATAGTTATGAAGATATTTATCTTCTCATTGCATTTTATGGTGTGATAATACTGAAGTTACTTCTGATACACAGGGTCTGGCAGAAGTTAAACCTGCTTAAGTGTGGGTGGTAGGGTAATATCATGGGTAAAATAATTTATAGTTTTAATTTGAACATTTCACCTAAAATGTCATATGGTGTGCTTGAATGTGACATTTTTATGTTACAGAATCACATGCTTATGATTTTGTAATAAAAGATTTTGTAATAAAAATGAGGCATCATTTGTGCCAGACCCTGTATACAGTTTAGTATGTAAATGCATAGGAATTAAGTGAAGCAAGAAATAAATAATATCAGGAATGTCAAAATCCTTAGGTTCCAAATATATGTTTTTAAATAATCTTTCCATTTACACAATTTTATAATCAGGACCTTCCTTAATAGAAAGTGAAATAAGGAATTTAAGAAGTCTTGCTGACCTAAAAAGGGCTTGATTTCTTTCCTTTGTAGTGGACTTTAACTTGTCATTAGTTTCTTGGGCTCTGTGTGAAAGTGTTTGAAAATGTGTTTTCAAAAAAACAAAAACCTCTTATGTTAATAAATACCGAGTAGTACTACAGAAAATAGTGCTGTAAAAATTTTTTTTTAATGTCTTAGGTTTTACTCTTCCAAGGAAGTTTATCCCAAGAAAATAATTCAAAAGAAGAAAAAAAATATGCTCAGAAAAAAATGTTTCCAATGTTAGCTGCCATATTGTCAAAGTTAAAGAAGTTACATGTATCTAAATAGGGAAATAGTGTTTCAAGATTACACTGAAATTATGAAGGATGTGACAACATAAGGATGCTATGTGCAGAAATAGATCTCAAACTACTTCTTTACTCAGCACTGTACCAGCAGGGTCAGGAAGAAAAGAAAATAGTTGAATTAGAATACTAAGAATATAGATGATTTTGAGTTTTCTTCTTTAAAACGTGTCAGTGTTATTTTAACAATATATAAACATTTTTAAATACTCCCATCAATATGTTCATTCTCAAAAAGTACAACTCTAATTTTCTGGCAGTTGGTATTAACAGTACTGAGCTGAGAATACAATAAACGATTCTGGATAGTTAGGTACGAAGCTAGTGAGGGGGAATAATGAATGACGGGAGAGTGGAGACTTCCCTAACTTAATTTTCTTCATATCTTGAATGAGGGTTTGCTGGACACAAAGAGTTGGCCCAAGCCTTGTATCTATATTTACCTGAGTAGTTTCCTCTTGAGTTAAAGCAAGGAAACAATTTTGTCCATCTGAAATTAACAATCACTTTTGGGCCTTGACACTTCAATTAGTTTACTTTCTACATTTTAAAATAAGCTGAGGGTAAGAGAAGTATGTATTCTAGGGTTTGTCTTAGTGGCCATCACTTTAGACCACTTTGTTTTGTTTTGTTTTGTTTTGTTTTTAGCTGAAACTAGGTTAAAATTTCACATGACAAATTTGTTCTTTTTAAATAAATGTATTTTTGATAAAATTAAAAAAAAAACTCCCTTCACTGTAATTAAAAGTTAACATAAAATCAGAGATCTTGCTGATTACAAACAACATTTTTCTCCTCATATTTTTGCTAAAAATGCTGAGGATTTTGAAGTTTGAATAGAAGTGCTCTGAGTTGGTTATTCACTAAACAAGGCACAAGATGCTTTTCTTTTCCTATTATAACATCTTTACACAGATTTTTTAATATTCAAAAATATAAGTATATTCTATACAAAACATTGCTTTTGATTTAAAACATCTGCCTTAAATTTCTGACCCTCAAAGAATAATTTAGAAGTACAGAACATTTTTTCCAGTTATTTAAAAACTGATGTGTGGTACAATTATAAAGTTGCCCTAAAAAGAAAGTCTCAGCATATTCTTAATCAGAGTAAAATGTGATTCTCTCCAACAAATGCACTGTTGAATTTCTTTCTGCCTTTGTCAGTAAAACAGCTGTGAAGAGATTAAATTTTCTGATTTTTTAACTTTCCCTCATGACTCACTTGAGACTTTCTTCCCCCTGTTCTACAGCTACTAGAATGTTAGAGGAAATACATTGGATCAAACACATATACCATTTCATACACTTTATGTCACATTGGATACACTAAGTTTAAAACTTAAGGCTAACCGTTTTACAACCTCCAGTTCAGGCAAGCATCCCTGTGGGGCTCAGCTCATTGGTGAGTGTTCACACATTAAGGGCCTACTATGTGCTGAGTGCTGCCCTTGATTGCTGTCCTAAACTACCTCTAATCTCACTGTGAGATGGTGAGAAGACAGGCAGTCATGCAGCTTGTAATACTGGATGGAAAGCAGATCTGGGGAACCACTGACATGACTCATAATACAGTCACTCATTTTTATTGCATAAATCTCCAGAAGTTCTCAAACTTCTATGAGAATTAAGATTTTGATCCAGGCTGATGGAGCAATAATCAAAAAGAAAAAGAGTAATGGAACCATCAGAACCATTCCCCCAACACTGGATGCAGAATAAACAGTCTTTACTCAGGGAAAGACTGGAGTGAACACGGGTTCAGTGAGAGTTCTTTCCATATGAAAAACCAACGTGCTTGTGCTGACATGTACAGGTGAGTACATGGGAGCAACAGGGCAGGAACTTCAAAATGGGCCTACCTTGCAGTAAACTGGACAGATGGCCAACACACATAAGCCTCTAAAATGCACCAGGCACTAGCATCCATGCTTAAAGTAGGAAGGAGGGTTGGAGGAGAGAGAGAAAGTGAAAACCTGGAGACCTTTAATGAAGACTATGAAGTACAATCATAAAGGCCATGTTAGTCATTGCTTTCTTCTAAACAAAAATGTCTTAGTTTAACCAGTGCTCATGCTTATATTCTATGCAATAATATATTCATATGAAGTCAGGCTTGTACCAGAAAATTTAAAACCAAAGAAATTTAAACATATCCATTAAAATTATATTAGTAATTACCAAAACTTACCCAAAACCATTGTAAAGAAAATAAGAAAGGTGATTCCATATGAATAATTTAAACACTAAAAATGTAAGTGGAGCACAATTAATGGGTGTGCTAACTGCTACTCCTTGTAGCCTGCACTATTTCCATCCACTAATCCCCCAAGCCAGATATATTATACCAGATTGTGAAGCCATTTGCAAACTATAAAGTGCTATAAAAATACTGTATAATAATGATAACTTATCTTACCTTCCATCTCTATAGCATGTATTTATATTACACTAAATTTGAGCTTTTGTTGTTCCCAAATGAAACTGCACATCCATACTTCTTTTTCTTTCTCTTGTAGTAATACAATCTAAGAGGCCAGACAGGTCAGAGCTAGGTGGGAGGAGGTAGTGTTTGTCTGCAGTGGTTTATATAGTGTGGGTCAAATGACCCACAACACAGTCTGCCTTCCTGATCAATCACAGTGGGTAACATCATATTTCCTCTAGTTGGTAAAAGCTGGTGGAGTGAGAAAGCCCTCTCAGTTGGTCATTTCTGACACCAATTAATGGCATTGTTCTATAAAAGTAACATGTTACCATTGTATCTTTTGACATCTTAAGTAAGCTTTTAATATTCTTATTCCACCATGCATAGATTTGCAGAGTGGTATTTTTTCACTCTGATTGTTCATCTTGCCCTTGGTTTACCCTGTCTCTCCTTCAGAGACAGATTGCCAAAACTGGAGACGCTAAGATCTTCTAATAACAGAATGGTTCTACTTGAATATCACACCACTTAATTTGTCTCCACTAAATAAGCAGATGGTACTTCTCTCCTGCATCCTCTCCTCCATTGGAGTTCTCAAGTCAGGAACCACCCAGCTTTACAAAGAAAAGGAGGGATAACAAAAAATAAACAAAGGAAGAAAAGCTGAGGAAATGGTAACGTAGTTAAATAATGTAGTTAAATAGAAATTAAGTTAACCTGGGTAGTATCATGAATTTGTATGTGTCTGTTCTTT
Organism: Desmodus rotundus; assembly: GCF_022682495.2. Lineage (NCBI taxonomy): Eukaryota > Metazoa > Chordata > Mammalia > Chiroptera > Phyllostomidae > Desmodus > Desmodus rotundus. Next base: position 128,090,181 of record NC_071392.1, on the reverse strand, counting down.
CTTTATTTCTAATATCAATACTATCAGATTTCATAGATTTTATCTTTTCAAAATTTCCTTTCAGATGTGTTCAACAATTTAATTGGTCACAGATGAAATATTTGTATATAGTACTAGAATGACTAACTCTAATCATGAATGGAATAACTACTAAAAATGTTCTTTTAAAACAAATCAATGCAATCACTATAACAGGCTAAAACCAACCACAATTTCTGAATAAAAAACTGGACAGAATTTAACATAAGTTCATAATAAAAAAATCAGAAAACTAAATATAGAGGGGAACTTCAACTTCACAAAATATATCTATGAGAAAAACCCTTCAGTTAAACATCATACTTAATGATGAAAGACTGAATGTTTTTGCCCCAAGACTGACAATAAGACAAAGATGTCACTCTTACCACCTGTGCAATAAGGCAAGAAAGTAAAATAAATGCGTATAGATCAGAAAGGAAGAAAATAAACTGTCCTTATTTGCAGATGACATGATGGTCTGTAATAGAATATGCCCAAAGAATTTCAAAACAATGCCCAGGATAGGTGAGTTGTCCAGGTCACAAATTACAAGATCAATATAAAAAAAAAGTCAGCTGCTTTTATATGCTAACAATAAGCATGTGTACCTTAAAATTAAAACAAAATCTCATCTAAAATCATTCAAAAATGGCATAATTAGGTAATAGTCTAAGAAAACATGTACAGAACTTTCATGCTGAAAACTATAAAGTATTGATGACCGAAATCACCAGAGACCTAAACAAATGGAAAAGCATACTGGATTAGAGGTGTCGACAGTATATATGGGGTCAGGTGGGTACTTGAAAAATCGGGGAGGACACATTGTAAAGTATATAACTGTCTGACCACTATGCGGTGAGCCTGAAACTAATACAAAAAAATGCTGAATGCACACTCTAATTGCAAAATTAAAAAAGAGACAACACAATAAGGATGTCAATTTTCCCCCAAAATTATATATAAATTTAAAACAATACCAATCAAAATCTCAGCAAGATTCTTTTTGGATTTACACAAGTTTATTCTAAAATTCATATGACAATGGATCTAGAATAGCTGACACAATAATGAAAGAGAAAAATAAAATGATAAGACTCACTGTACCTGACTTTAAATCTTATTATCCAGCTATACTAATCAATACTGTATGGTATTGTCATGGAAACTGACACAAATCAATGAAACAGAATAATTGACCCCAAGATAAACCAACACAAGTATGGCTAACAGATTTTTGACAAAGGTATAAAAGAAGCTCAATGGAGAAAACTTTTCATCAATTGTTGCTGCATCAATTATATATCAATGGACAAAAGAAATAAATAACCTTCATCTGAATTTCACATCTTATATAAAAGTCAAAGTCAAATGGGTTATATATTTAAATGTTAAACATACAACAATAAAACTTTTAGTAGAAAACATAAGAAGAAATTATCAGGACCTGGAGCTTAATGAAAAGTTCTCAAACCTGGCAGTAAAAGTATAATCCATAAGAGAAAAAAAATGATAATTAGACTTTGCCAAAATTTTAAAAGTTTGCAATGTGAAAAACCCTGTTAAAAGATAAAGAAACAAGATATAGACTGGGAAGAAATATTTGCAAACCACATAGTCTACCAAAAGACTCATATTTATAATACACAAATAATTCTCAAAACTCAACAGTAAAAATACAAACACCCAATTATAAAATGGACAAAAGACATAGACATATTTCATCGAAGGGAATATTTGGATGGGTAAATCAACACAAAAAGATGCTCACCATCACTAGCCATTAGTGAAACACAAGTTAAGATTCCGATGAGGTATCACTACAAACCTGTGAGAACCACTAGAGGGAAACATAGTGACAATGCCAAATGATAGCAAGAATGTAGAGACACAAGATCTCTCTCGCATAGCTGGCAGGAATGTAAAATTATACATGCACTCCAGAAAATTGTTTGGTAGTTCCTTTAAAACCTTAACATGCACTTACCATATGAACCAGCAATCACACTCCTAGACACTTATCCCTGAAAATTAAAATTTTACACCCTCACAAAAAACCTATACATAGATATTCACAGCAACTTTATTTGTAATAGCCAAAAAGCTGAAACAAACAAACTGTCTCTCAGTAGGTGAATGGTTAAGCAAACTGTGGTTTACCCATACTATAAACTACTATAGGCATACCTCAGAGATATTGTAGGTTCAGTTCCACACCACCACAACAAAGAGAATATTGCAATAAAATGAGTCACACAAATTATTTAGTTTCCCAGTGCATGTAAAACTGCTATTTACACTATACTCTATTCTATTGGGTGTGTGATACCATTATGTCTACAAAATGTACCTACTTTAACTTAAAAATTATTGGAGGGATCGAGCAAAAAGAAAAAAAGACTCATGGACATCTACAACAGTGTGGTGATTGCAGGAGGGAAGGAGGTATAAGAAGGATAAACATAATGGAAAAAATACAATAAAAATAAAGTGAAATAAAAGAAAAAAATTTAAATATTTTATTGCTAAAAATGCTAACCATCATCTATGCCTTCATGAGTCATTGCCTTTTGTCTGTCTTGATGCTGATGTCTACTGACTGATCAGGGTGGTGGTTGTTTCAATTTCTTAAAATAAGAGTAATAAAGTTTGCCTCATTGATTGAGTCTTCCTTTCACAAATGCTTTCTCTGTAACACATGATGATGCTTGATAGCATTTTATGCACAGTAAAACTTGTTTCAAAACTGGAGTCAGTTCAATCAAACCCTGCCACTGGTTTATCAAATCAGTTTATGTAATACTTTAAATCCTTTGTTGTCCCTTCAACTATCTTCACAGTACGTTTAACAGGGGTAGAGTCTGTTTAACAGGGGTAGAGTCCGTCTCAACAAACTATTTGCTTTGCTCATCCATAATAAGCAACTCTTCATTTGTTAAGTTTTATCATGAGATTCCAGCAATACAGTCCCATCTTCAGGATCCACTTTCATTCTAGTTCTCTTGCCATTTCTACCACATAGGCAGTTAACTTCCTCTGCTGAAGTCCTGAACACTCAAAGTCATCCAGATTCCTGTTATGTCACTATTTTGACTTCTTCCTGTGAAATCACAAATGTTTTTTTTTTTAAAAATATTTATTGATTTTAGAGAGAGAGGGAGAGAGGAAAGAAGAAAAAGAGAGAGAGAGAATTTGTTGTTCCATTTATTTATGCATTCATTGATTGATTCTTATACATGTCCCGGTCTGGGGTGGAACCAGCAACCTTGGTATATCAAGGATGATGTTCTAACCAACTGAAAACTTTTACAGATGTTTTTAATGGCATCTGGGCTGGGGAATTCTTTCCAGAAGGTTCTCAATTTACTTTATCCAGATCGATCTATGGCAACTATGGCCTTTTGATATACAAGTAAATTTCTTAAACTAGAAAGACTTAAAGTTCAAATTAGTCCTAACCCCATTAGCTGCAAAGTGGATGGTGTGTTAGCAGGCATAAAAACAACATTAATCGTGCCCTGACTCGGTGGTTCAGTTGGTTGGAGCATCGTCTCATACACCAAAAATTTGTGGGTTTGTGGGGAGAAAATGCAGACAACTGTAACTGAACAACAATAAAGTGATTTAAAAAAAAATTGCGGGTTCTAGTCCTGGTCAGGGCACATACATAGGTTGTAGGTTCAGTCCCCCATTGGGGTGCATATGGGAGGCAATGGATCAATGTTTCTCTCTCACATTGACTTTTCTCTCTCTCTCTCACTTCCTCTCTCTCTCTAAAAACAATTAAAAAACAAAACTAAAACTCCTTGGGTGAGAATTTTAAAAAAAACCATAATCTCATTTTACATTACCATCAGTCTTTCAGTGACTAGGTGCTTTGACAACAGGCAGTAATATTTTGAAAGGAATCTGTTTTTCTGAACAGTAGATTTCAGAACAGTGGGCTTAAAATATTCAGGAAACCATGTTGTAAACAGATGTGCTATCTTCCGGGCTTTTGTGTTCCATTTATAGAGAATAGCTTGAGTAGATTTAACATAATTCTTAAAACCCTAGGATTTTAGGAGTGGTAAATGGGCATTAGCTTCAACTTAAAGGCACCAGCTGCATTAGTTCCTAACTCAAAAATTAGCCTTTTTTTTTTTTTTTTGAAGCTTTGAAGGCAGGCATTGCCTTCTCTTCTCTAGCTGTGAAAGTCCTAGATGGTGTTTTCTTCTATCTTAAGTCTGATTTGTCCATGTTGAAACCTGTTGTTTAGTATAGACACCTTAGTTAGATCTTTGGTGAACTCACTACAGTTTCTATGTAAGCACTTGCTGCTTCACCTTGGGACCTCTGCCAGCTTGAAACTTTTCTTCTGCAGCTTCCTTACCTCTTTTAGCCTTCATAGAATTGAAGAGAGTTAGGGCCTTGCTCTGGATTAGGCTTTGGTTTAAGGGAATGCTGTGGCTGGTTTGATCTCTCCAGACCACTAAAACTTTCTCCATATCAGCAATAAGACTCTTCTTATTGCAACTTCTTATTGAAGTGCAACTCTTCCTTTCACTTGACCTCTTAGAAGCCATCGTAGGGTTACTATTTGGACTAATTTCAACATCATCGTGTCACAGTAAATAGGGAGGCCTGATGACAGGGAGAGAGATGGGGGAAGAGGCGGCCTGTAGAGCAGTCAGAACACGTGCATTTATCAATTAAGTTTTCCGTCTTATGTGGGTATGGTTTGTGATGGCACAAAACAATTACAATGGTAACATCAAAGATCATGGATCACAAGTCACCATAACAAATATAATACTAATGAAAAAGTTTGAAGTATTGTGAGAATTATCATAATGTGACACAGAAACATGAAGTGAGCAAATGCTGTTGAAAAATGGTATTGATAGATGGGTTGTTCACAAACCTTCAATTTGTAAAAAAAAAAAGAAAAAGAAAAAAAAGGCAACAGTGTCTCCCAAGTGTAATAAAATAAAGCTAAATATGCCTTTACTTCGCAAAAAAAAAAAAAGGAACAAACTATTAAAACGTGCAACAAGCTGCATAGATCTCGAGGAAATTATCCTGAGTGAAAAAAACCCTAGTGTCAAAAAGTCACCTACTGTATGATTCCACTTATGCACAGGCATACCTTGCTTTATCACAGATACCACATTTTCATCAACATCGAGACAGGATCATTCACAAGCAAAAAGATTATGACTCACTGAAAGCTAGGATGATAATTAACATTTTTTAGCAATACATTATTTTTAAATTAAAGTATGTGCATTTTTAGACACAATTCTTTTGCACACTTAGTAGAGTACAGTATAGTGCAAATGTAATTTTTATATGCATTGGGAAGCCAAAAAACATGCGTGACTCACTCCATAGAAATATTTGCTTTATTACAGTCAGGAACTGAACCTGAAATACCTCTGAGGTATACCTGTAATATTCTCAAAATGGCAAATCATAGAGGTGGGGAATAGATTTGTGGTTTCTAAGTCTTAGGGGTGGTGCAGGTAGGGGTGAGTGTGACTGCAAAATGGGTAGCATGAGACGAATCTTCGTGGTGAGGTAATATTTCTGTGTATGTGTAGTAGTAGTGATAGGAGACTACACACAGAATTAGACAGAATGGAACCTGCACACACATTGACCAGTGTCAATTTCCTGGCTTGGGTATTATAACATAGTTACGTAAAATGTAGTTTTCCCCACTTGGGGAAACTTGATAAAGAGTAAAAAAATTCTCTTTGTATTATTTTTACAAGTTCCTATTAACCTATAATTATTTCAAAATAAAAATTTTAAGTAAATAAAATGATCTCTTCTAATTATGTATAAAGAACATGTTTTTTATATACATATATGGAGGTATTATAGATAAATAGATGCATGCCTATAAGCATGAATGATATTTAATATTCTTTGAATAGCTTTATAACTGGGTGTAAACTCATCAAAATCTAGAAAGTATGAAACAAATAATAAAGGCATCTATATATGACTAAGAAATATTTAGATTATATTTCTTTTGGAGGTTCCTTAAGCTGACCACTTTGAATGGCACAAGTAGTTTTGTGCCTGGCAGAATATTACATATTATAATTGGTTCTCCTAGAGGGCCAAGAAAAGGAAAAATATCTCCCCGAATATTTTCCATTCTGAGTGAAGAGTTCCCTAATTGAAGGTTCCCATACAAAAGATGAAGTCACACACACATACAGACAGACACATAAATACTGTGGAATGAATGAATGGGGATGTAAATCATAAAGCAACTAATATAAGAGGTGTGTACATTTTATTCTCTGAGATTAAAGACATTAAACTCCAAAAGAAACTGTAGCCCTTCTAAGTGAAAAATCAGGTCACTGCTCTCCTTGAGGAACTGCTAATAAAACATTCACCTCAACAGACCACTAATATGAGGTTATTTCGTATCTACAGAAAGGGACTGATGCTTAGAAGAAGAATAAATGATCACTGACCTCTAAGTAATTGACAACTCCTGCAGAAGAGTCTCTCTCTCTCTACATATATATATACACACATATATTTTATATATATGATAATATAATATATATACACTATATACATATATATACAATATAAATACTTAAATGAATAAAATAATTATATATTGTTAAGCAATTTCTTCTTTGGCCATTAAATTTGGAAATGCTTACAATATATTCATTTGTTAAAACTTTAAAAGTGTTGATCAAACAGTTGTCTGGAAGCAGCAGGAATTCTTCTAGAAGAGTGCCACTGGAAAACTCATTTACTTAATCAGTCATTCAATAAACTAAATGTCTTTTCTTATCACGTAAGCCTCCCAAAATCTCTTTCTTATACTTCATACTTTCTCAGGACTTTTCATTGCCTGATGTCTTTGACTGGCCATGTGGATACATTACCCATTTCTTGTGCCCAATGCTCTGTATTTGTCAAGTTCTCACAGAGCTAATAACACTGTGCTTTGCCTTCCACCAGCACTTCATGCTTATATTAGCTGAATGAAACATAAAAGAAAAATTAACTGTAAGAATGTGGGCACCATTTTTAACTTGGTAGATTAACTTATCTCAACATCAGAAAAATATTGTTTACTTAAAAATAATCTAAATGTTTGTCCAAGAGTTGCATGAATTGTTAATAAAAAATGTAGGTGAGACAAAATAAAAATAGAGAAAACAAACCTTATGAATGTATGTACAAGATAAATATGCATTGAATGTAAGAATTATTAATTATATACATTATGGTAATATTAATATTTTTGATTATTTCTGTATTATAAGTGTGGTTGGTGTCTCACAGTACCTTATGAACAAGTGAAAAATATTAAAATTAGTGTGTATACCATAATGGCAACATTGATTATTTTAGTACAAAGTTTCAAAAGGAAAAAATTCTGAAAGTGAATTTCCTATTAAGCCTGACATATTCTTGTCTTCTTGGCTTATTAAAAAATAAATTAAACTTGAAGGTAAACTTTTCATTCTCTTTATAAAATATAGGCCAGAAAAAAATAGAAATAATTAACATTTTAAGAAAGACATCATATAATTTAATCCTTCTCATTTAATCAATTATTTCATTTTAGCTGTTTTTATACCCTGTTTGTTACGTAAGTCGAAGCCCCAGGGCTGGAATATAGTAACAACAGAATTTTTCAAAGCAAATCTGCTTTCTGTCTCTTTAATGAGATGGTCCCATTGAGTCGGTCTACTAGTTCATCTTGTATTAATCATTAATTGCATAACTGTTACCTCAGCTCTTGCATTCATGTTAAGGATGTTCCAAGACTTCTACTGCCTTTTCCTGGCCTACATACAATAAGTTTGCTGTATCCTAAACTCAGTTTTTCAATTCTTCCATGGCAGTGAAAATGCCTGCAACACATTCTCCTTCACAGTAATTTAGGTAACGTACTTAGTTACAGGGCAAGTGATAATATTCTTTTCCTCCCCCAAATTTTGGATATATGTATTTCTTTGTAATTATAAGTGACAGGTAATATGCCTCATATTTTTTATAAGAAGCAACTAAAGCTCTATATGTCCTTGATATATTCAATTTTTATTCTAGGGAAGATATGATTTAAAATCTTATAAAAATTAATATATTATAAATTACTTACAAAAACACATATTTGATATTTCTGCCCAAATCAGTGCTAAAGCCTTCACCTGCACTGTCACATCTTATTCTTTTAACAATATGATGCAGTAGACAGGGCTATTCTCATCAACATACAAATGAGAAAATTGAGGCACAGGGAGGTTATGTGCACAACCCAAGCTCATACACCTAGGAAGTGGTAAAGATGGGGTTTGGACCCAGAATGTATGACTCCTGAGCTCCTGGTTAAATCACAAATAGCCTCCAATTATGATATAAGCTGTGCTCTAGAAACCAGAGTGATGGAAACTTAAAAGTAGACGAAACCCGTAATATCATTTCAGGAGGCATTACAGAAAATGACACTGAGGCCAGGAAGGTGAGGTGACATGGGGAGAATTTCAGTGCTTGCAAGTTACTGAAAGCAGAGGTTGTAAGGGGTTGGAACAAAGTTAGAACCCAATGTTCTTTCCATTGGGTCATCATTTTATAGAGAATCTAATAATTTCTCAAGAACAAAAGATAAAATTTCCTAAAGTCTGAAAGATACTTGACATATAATAAAAAGTATATCTGGTCTTTGTCCCCAGTTCTTGGTATGGAGCTTTTAAAACCCTGGGAATTTCCTAAAAGACAAGTTTGTCTTTGTTATGTTAATGAAGTAACTACTGAGCCTCTAGATAGCTTCAGAATGGACACTGCTCACCAGAGAGACCAAACACATGGTTAAAGGGTAAAACTATGGGGTACTCTGACATTTGTGGAGAAAAGATGGGCTGGGGATTGAATTCAATCATGTGGCCAATGACTTCAGCAAGCATACCTACATAATTAAACCGCGATGAAAATTCTGGCACCGAGGCTCAGTGGAGCTTCCTTGTTGATGTACATGTTCATATGTTCGGACCCACAAGCCCACATTCCATGAGAGGGCACACAAGCTCTGTTTTCTGTCCACCTGCATACCTCACCCTGTGTGTCTCTTCACTTGGCTATTCCTGATCTGTATCCTTTATAATACAACTAGGGTTCTGTAACTTATTCTATCAAATTATCAAACAGAGGGCATCACCGGAACCTCAGAGCTTATAGGCAATAGGTCACAAGAGAGGGGGACCTGGGGACTCCCAAAGCGTGAATGACATCTCAAGTAAGGGACATCTTGTGGAGGCCTGAGCCTTGAATGGGCAAAAACTGACACCAACTCCATGTAGTTTAAGAACCATGTTTCAGTATCCCAGTTGGTATGAGGCCAGTTGAACTGAAATGGAACAACACTTCAAGTAAATTGTTTAAAATATCTGTATGTAGAGACTTCTTTTGAAAAATGACAATAAGAATAATGCCACCTGTTATGGCAGAATTAAAGCATATACATAAAGTCTAAAAAAGTACCTAATCTGTAGGTAACTGATAAATTATCACTATTATTATTATTCCTAGACAATTTTATTGTGGTATAGATATAATTTTATATGCTCTATTATTTTTCACCTTGCAAAGTACAAGCAGTTTTCCCTGTTGCTACATAATCTTCATAATTTTCATTAATATCTGCGTAATAATCTATCAAGTTGAGACAGAATGGTTTACTTCACCACTGCTTACTGAAAATAAAATATTTTTTTGCTTTTAAAATAAACAACTTTATGCATAAGATTTTTCCTTATTTCTGAAAATGTACATATGATATATTGCTAAGATATGATTACTTGGCCAAAGAATATGATTATGTTTACAGCTTAAAAATATATTGTCATGTTGCTTTGCAAAAGAATAGTATTTACAATGACCAGAAATGTATACAAGTGCAAATTTTCACCACAATCTCTCTAATAATGAGTTTTACCAATATTTTAATATGTTAATTTTATATATGTAAAATGGTATATTTTTGCTATATTATGCATGTTTCTTACATTTTTTGAACACTAGTAAAGTTAAATATTTTCTACCGAAGAAAAATAAGGACTCCCCTTTTCTGAATTAGTTCCTTCAAATACTTTTTGAGTATCTATTGCTATTTTTGATATATTTTAGTAATTTGGTGAATTTTTCACTGAATGCAGATATTAACTCACCCTCTTCTTTTGGCAATTTTTAAATCACCTAAACATCACAGGAATATCTTCACCAGTACTCTTTTGGTTGTAAGGAAAGGAAATCCTCACACATGGAGGCTTCAGGAGAGGGTACTTGAAAGGACATAGAGAAAAATCATGAAAAGGAAGCACAAGGAAAAACACTAAGTCTTACAAAGCTTAAGAAGTGATCTGCCCTGTTCTCACCTTGCTAAGCTTCAGCTGCTGGCTTTGCTTCTCTCTTCAAGTCACTTCACTCTTCATGCTCTCTACAAACTGACTTGGCCCACTCTGCTGAACATGGACAATTCTGGCTGCCTCACAGTTTTGGCCACAGCCATCAAGTCTAGGTGATCTGACAGACTGAGGACCAATATCAACTAACTGAGTCTCTGCCTCTGTATTTCAAATCAGATCATACCATTTTCACTAAAATACTCATCCTGGTGTCCCTGTGTCCAGGGTTCTGAAGTCATGCATTATATGGGATTGGTCTTTCTTAAGCCTTTGGCAGATAAGTTTTCTAAGAAAAAGGTGTGGAATTGGCTAAGAAAATGACTGGCATGCCTAGTAGTGGGTAAAATGGAGAACTTTGCTTTTCATATGTGCCTGGAGTTAGCCAAATGGCAAAGTTCTAGGGCATAATCCCCAAAAGTACCTTCACTTCTGATAAAAATTGCAAGTTTGGGCTGCCCCTAAACCCAACTTCAGGTTTGATAATTTGCTAGAAGTTCTCATAGAATTCACTGAAACTATTCACTCGCAATTATTATTAATTAGAAGGAGAGAAAGGATATAGATAAAAATGAGCTTATTGAAGAGATGTGTAAGGGAGAGTGTGGAAGGGCTCCAAAGTGAAACCTTCCATTGTCCTCTCCTGTTGAGTCAGGAAGTACTACTCTCCTAGCATTGATATATAAAACTACAGAGTAGTTTTTGAAATAGTAGTTTCTGTAGTTTCTGATTTCCAATCATAATTTCATCTGAGCTTCAGTGTCCCGAGTTTTTACTGGGGCTTCATTACATAGGCACAACTGATTTGTTGATTGAATTCCCATGTGGTTGGACTCAATCTCCAAGATGACTAAGTAGTCCCATATTAAAACTGTGATGTCTGGTCAGTTCCACCACAAGACTATGTGGGTGTGGTGGCCACTCTATACCCTACATCACATTGCTACTATCTAGGTAGCCCAAAGCTTACAAACAAGAATTACCTCCCAGGAGCCAAAGGCAAAGGTCAGATCTTCTCTTTGGTCAAGGTTCTTTATGATGAGTATGAAATACTATATTTAAAATGGAAACTAATGATAAAATTAAGCCAACTTTTATATAAATATATTATTCGTATTATTTTGTTTAATCTTCATATTAATCAGTAAAATAAATATTTTTCTATAACACAAATACATAAAATAAAGATCATGGAGGTTAAATAATTTGCCCACAGTTATATAACTAGCAAATGCCAAAATGGGATTCAAACTCCAGTCTATCTGTCTCCAAAACTACTTCTCTCCTATCCCTACTGTCCAAGCTTTGGCAACAACCAGCCTGAGGGAGTCACAGATATTGATGCATCCTCCTATGTCACAGTCTAGCTGTGAAAGAGTCACTTAATCCCAATTGAATGCCACTGCTCCCAGTACCTCCCATCTCATATTTATTTGGAAGGAAATAGCCTGAGAACTTAGTAAATGCTTAGAGTTAATCAGGGGCAAAATAAAAAAATGATCCTTACTCAGAACAGCAAAAATCACTCCTGTTGACACTTTCCAGAGAAATACTTACAAAAAGGCAAATACCTAAAACTTACAGATAAAATTCTTTTTATTATTTTAGATGTTACATTCATCTTTGTTGCTGTTATACATCCATAGGATTTAATGCATGGAATGGGTGGGGATAGAAATACTAACTTACTAGTTAAGTTGTTCAAAGGGGAAATGTAAAACAAACACACAAACAAAACACAATTTCAACTCTTGTACACATTGATTTCTCCACAATATCAAGAACCTGTAACAACTTTATTGGTTTGAATTAGTAATACTTAGGAATTCCTGGAATACCAGGTTTTAACTCACAGTGTTAAGAATATGCTAACAAGCTGTCTATATGGTCATATAGATTTAAAATGAGGTTTCTAGATAATATATAATTAAATAAATTTAGTTCTCAGTATTTTGATGAACATATATTAAAATTAACCTGTGCAGCACTCAAATCCTAATACGTGATCCTAAGTAAAATGAAAAAATGTCAGTTCCCATCTGAGTAAACACAATTTGCATTTGTGATTAAAGGTCATGGGGATATTTAATATCAAGCTGGCTTTTTCCTTCCACTCATCACTTCCTCCCATTTACCTATATCCAGGTAGGAACTAAAAGTTAACTCTATTTAGGGAAGTACATCAGCAATTTAAAAATTATAATTGAGTCACATATAAACACATTTAATCATTATTATTTTTATCTGAGCCTCTCCAGCCCTACTAGCCTGTAAATGAGGTCTCACAGGGTGTTGGTGAACAACCTCAGCGTTATGATCATTTCAATCTTATTAAAAACCAAGAGCCAAGACTATAATGATGCAGAAACAGGAGCCAAAAGCAAGGAGCACCTAGCTTCTGTCATTCAAATGGTATCTTCTCTCCACTCTGTCAGCCAATTAAACCTCCAAGTTAACCAAAGGCAGTTCCATTACACTTTTCTTTGCATGTACCTTTAAAACCTAGGTGGGAAATCTTATATATAATGCATGGTATAAACCCACTTCAGGTTATGGAAGAGGAGGCTCCACTTTACTGTCTGTCAGCTGTCAGTCAATGGAATTGTGCCTTAAGAAGGTGGAGGATGGTAGAGGGGCTATAAAGGAAATGGACATAGACATTGAAATTGAGAACAGGCTGACAGTGATCAGAAGGGAGAGGGGAGGGGATAATGGAGGAAAAGGGTTAAGGGTTTACAGGAACAATTATAAAGGACATATGGACAACAAAAAGGGGGGTGGTGGAAATGGGGGAGGGAGATGGGGCGGGCTGGGGTAGTGGGGAGGGTTGGGGGAAAAAGGCAGAAAACTGTACTTGAACAATAATATATGTATATATATATAAAGGATGTGTAAAGTTTTACCTATTAAATTAAAGAATTTCAAAGTAAAAAAATAAATATGAATATATAAATAAAGGAAATGGACAAAGCCAAAAACATCTCTCTCCAGCCAAGATGAGGCTGCTCAAAGAAACCTTCAGCAAAAGAAAATAAATGCCTAGAAAGCTTTTCCCCTTTGACTATTTCATCCATTATAATTAAGACTTGTTATTTAGCTATGTTTTTTTTTCTTAATGCTTGTTCCAAGAAAGAAATTGCTTGAATTACAAATTCTAAAATTAATGGGAGAAGAAAAGCTGGAGAAGGTTAGAGTCTCCACAAAAACATGATGTATGCCAGCTTAGTTAGGTAATAACATATGCCCCACAAGTTACGCTCCAACATGAAAAAGAAACGTGAAAAACTTCAGGCAGTAAATAAAAAAGGAAAAGTTTACAGTAAATAAACTGAAAAAACAAGATTGTTTCTTGGTTCTTTTGCAGGGGTAACTATTGAACTGAACAATTTGACACAAACATTTAATTAATTAAAAATGTTTCTAAAACACAACACTCCTTGTAGTTCCTGGTAAAAAAGGAAAGGCCAACTAAAAAAATAATATTATCTGGATATATGTTAAAATTCTCCAGATCCTAATGCTTCTCTTCCATGAAAGAAACTAAACCTTTTTTTGTTTGTTTTGTTTTGATTTAAATATTTTATTTATTTGTAGAGAGAGGGGAAGGGAGGGAAAAAGAGAGGGAGAGAAACATCAATGTGAGAGAGAAACATCAATCAGTTGCCTCTTGACTGTGCCCCAACCAGGACCAAACCTATAACCCAGGCATGTGCCCTGACCAGGAATTGAGCTAGTGAACTTCCCCAGCAAACTTTCTGTCCATGGGGCAACACCCAACCCACTGAACCACCCAGTTAGAGCAATTCATGTTTTAAAAAATTACAGAAATAAAAAGGAAAGGATGTCAATTAACTGATTAGAAAAGAAGAAGAATGATTTATTTTCCTCTCTGTATTTTAAAGTTGATTTTTTTTCTGAACACGTTGGACTATAATAAGGGACACTGAGATTATTTCAGTAACACAGTCACACTCTATAGCAATGTTTCTTGTTTTAAAATTTGAATCCTTCTGTTAATAAATACAAAAATCTCATGCTCCTGGTTAAGAAAACACTAACTGCCTTTGCAACCGATCAAAACAGATCTCAGTGGTTTAACACAGACAAGTTTACTTCCTGTGTTGCTACACCAATGCTGCTGTTAAAATCCAATTGTGTGTGTACAGGGGTGGGTGGGTTCCCAAGTTGGGTGGCTCTTCTGAAGGACTCAGAATCTTTCCTCTTGTGCACTTGGCCACCATCAACAAAGAGGTCTAAGGATGCCCTGGGCGTAAGCTTCATTCAAGCCAGCTGGAAGGGGAAAGCACACGGAAGACTGAGAAGGCAGGTGATCTCAGACAGAGCTGTAAGTAACACACATCATTTTCACCTACAGTTCATTGGTCAGAACACAGTCACAGAGTGTCAGCTAATGAAAGGGTAGATGGGAAATGCAGCCTAGTTGGATGCCAAGGAAATGAGTTGGGTGAGCACGAACTGGTCTTTGTCCATTTCCAAGAAAATCTTGATAAATCCACATAAAAGATGTCATTTATAAGGGTTATGTCTTAGAGTCATACTATGTATCCCTATCAGCCAAGAAGATTCATGCGTTCATTTAACATATGTTTACTCAGTGCCTGTTTTGTACCAGAACAATTTAAAGAAGATGTATTAGTGAAAAAACAAAAATCCCTTCTCATGTGGAGATTAATGGAGAGTGATAAGACAATAAACAAAAAATAGGTAAATTTTATAGTATATTAGAAGTGATTAGGACTAAGGATAAAAAAAATAAGGAAAGAGGAGAGGCAAAGAATGCTAATACATGGCGGAAGGAGTTACAATTGGAAGTGTGGCAGTCAGGACTGACAAGGAAGTGAGGGTGTGTACCATGGGAAAGTACAGTCAGGCACTCAGTACATGGTCTGTATTTAAATATTTCCCAATATAGTTTTATACAATCCTGAATTTGGTTTATCAAAATATGTCCTCTTTCCTGAGATTCTGTTACTCACTCATCTTTTCTCCTGCACCAACCCAAGTGATGGTCCACTGTCCTATAAAATAAGTATGAAGTGCTTATCTTCCCACCTCTAACAAGTACAAACCAAGATAGATACTTTTTTTAATTCAGAAAAAAAACCCTTAGATTTAATGTACTCCAACTGAATCCTATGATATCTGAAGGTACTCAAGGGGAGTTAGTGTCTTGACCAATAAGTCTACCTAAATGACAAGGTGAGAACAAAAAAATCATTTAAGGCAAATGATTCTGAGAAATAATTTCATGCTTATAGGGGCCTACAAGTCTAAATAACCAATGAACTTTAAAGACTTTTAAAATGACCCAGGGCACTCACCTTGTGTAGAACTGGTGCAATAAAGAGTTGTCAAGGCAGCAAGGAAAAAGCTAAAATGAACTTACGAGTTCCCCTGACCTGAATCCTTGCTTTTTCTCTAGTACCTGGACATTTACTCAGCTGCCTAAGTCAGCTTTCCCCCACTTTTTTATTTTTTTATGTATTAATTTGAGAGAAAGAAAAAGAGACAGAGAAAGAGAAAGAGAGAGAGAGGAGGAGAGAGGGAGAGAGAGAGAGAGAGAGGAAGAGGGAGAGAGAAAAAAAACATCAATTTGTTTTCCACTTATTTATATCTTAATCGGGTGTTTCTTAGATGTCTTATACCCCTGACCAGGGACTGAACTTGAAGCCTTGGTGTATTGGGATGATGCTCTAACTAACTAAGCTATCCCACAAGGGCCACTTTGCCCCTTTTTGAATACTCAGTTCTCAGTTCCAGAGACTGGATACTAAATTTATGCCCAGTGGATTCTCCTGACTCAGCATACCACATTATTTCATCATCGTGGTTCTTGTCATGAAACTAAAGCTTAATGATCATAAATGGAGAGAATTAGCCACTGGTGGTATAAACTGCCTTGACAGGATTAGAGTGTGTTTATATTGAAGTGTTTTCTAAGAGATGCTTTTTTTCTTCCAAAAACCCTCAAGGAGACTCACCAAATCTCTAAAAAGGCAAAGACTTCCATTTCTCAACCCAGCCAGTTCCATGAAAGAAGAATGGAAGGGGCTGCGTTAGCTCACTGGTCTCAACAGCATGTAGACTTTACTGCTATTCACTGCATGAATTTGAGAATAAACTCTTTCATCTGAAAATCTGTTTCTTTCCTGGTACTCCAATTCTATTTACGAGCTATCTACATTGGTTTCCTGGGCTCAAAATCCATCCCAGGGGCATAGTTTCTCATAAACTAAAGTCTTGCTTCCCTCTTAAATAGCCCTCCTAGGAAAAAGATTTCTGTTCCTGAAAAATAACTTAGCATTTAAGGTCTCTCTTTAGCCCAGGCCTCATAGGCTCAGGTCACATATGAAATTTTTGCAGACTATTTTACCAGCTGAAAACTCCCATTAGGAGCTCTTGAAGTCCTCCTGAGGAACAACATCTGCATGGGTGGCTACCAGTTGACATCATCTCCAGGAATCAAACTCTCCCTGCCTGGGTATGCACTTTCTTATAACTTGACACTTGACACTTGAGAGTCAGATTGCCAGATAGATCCCTGGACACCCTGAATGGCCAACTGCAGTTTCCTGAGCAGCCTCTAATCTTACAGGGAGCTGTGGGTCGTCTGGAGCTGCATTGCCCAATATAGCTGCATTGCACACCATCTATGTGCACTGACTAAAATATAATTTTAAATTAGATGAAGCTAAATACAATTAAAAATTCAATTCCTTGGTTGCACTAACCACACATTTTTAGTTCTCAACAATACATTGTCTAGTGGCTACCATAGAGGATAGCACAGAGAATATTTCCATTGTCACTGAAAGTTATTGGACAACACTGATCAAAAAACCTGGAAAAGAAATGTGAAAAGACAAAGATTTGGTCAAGAGCAACCAGTCCTGATTCATTTGAGCAACTAAAAATGTGTACTGAACTATTCTGGTCTTATTCCTAATGGAAATAATACTCTAGTAGGCTTAAACTGTGGTTGAAAGATATAGATAATTATAGGCAGGAATAGTCTATTTTAGTCACTGATAAATACAAAAATCTGGGACAGTGACAGACACATTGTAGAAGCACAGTAAATACATCTTAAATGAATGAACAGATACACATTGTCTATTAATTATAAGGAGATCATCACAGAGAATTAGGAACAATTTTCTAGGCTCCATTACAGATCAGATTAAATAACTCACTAGATATTTCAATCCTTTTTCTATGGCCACCAATCTTCTAGTCACTAATTCCATATCTTGGGACCATTAGTACCAAGAGAAAGTAAGTAGACAGGGCCATTGTGGCTGCAAAACTAGATTGGTCACATTGTAGCTGAGACTAGCACACATAATCAGAAATCAGTCCTCTGTGAGTCTGGTGTATGAACAGGTCTTAAGGCTGATGTTCTCTGAAAAAACATACAACAAAGTTTGTATGTAACACAAACTGAGACTCAGCACTTAGACCAAATTGGTCCCTATTGTCCACATCTGAGCAGTCAAACCTTTGATTACTTTATTTAACATTATTTAAGAATAATAGTGTTTGTTTGCCCCCACGCTTGTGGCATAGGAGAGCTTTTTTCTGGCCCTCCCAATCACGCAGAATTGTACCTACAAAATTGAGTCATGCTTCTTCCCATCTCTGTCCTGTCCATGCTTTCTCAGTTAGACTTGTATAACCTGGCAGAGGGCATAGATCTGGAAGTATCAAGGAGAAAAGGGCAAAAACTAGTCAAAATATTAGAGATAGGACTGTCCAAAGTTAGAGGAAAAGACTAATGTTTGGGGAGAAGAGAAAGCAAAGAATTGGGAATTGTATTTAGGTATCCATTATTGAGGCTGGATCTGTATTTGGACTATAAAATAATTTCTGCTATCATCTGAATAACTCTGTCTGGAAGAAGCTTGTTTTCACTTTGCATACCTAGACAACCAAAACTTCGGAAGCTCATTTGGTTTACTGCTCTTGTGCCCTTTTCCATATGTCTGTATACATAGATTTTTTAAAAGTGGATGTGAGGGAAGTATATTTATGCATGTACCCACTTAGGTCTGTCTATCTGTTAAAGTCATATGCAAAAAGGATATGTAGACTGGCAGGGAAGAGGTGATATTTCATAAAACCAAGTAGACCACAGACATCTGTCTTGGGGTGACATGAAAGATGTTACAGCTGATCTCCTTCACACCCTAAATACATGGCCAGTCAGCTTTATGAATAACCATTATCCTAAGATCTTTGAGTGAAAAGCTCAAGTCCTTTTAGGAAGAATGAATGGTTGATAAAGCTACTTGACCTTCTCCTTAGAAATGATCAAATATTCACATATATATATTGACATATATATATTGGCATATATATATATATATATAAACAATATAAGGGACCTGGTTTCTAGTCTTAATCCTATCACTAGCTACTGTAGATGGATTATTTACCTCCACTGGTCTATCATCTGTGGTCTCTTATATTGTTTTCTTTTCTTTTTTTCAAGATTTTATTTATTTATTTTTAGAGAGAGGAGAAGGGAGGGAGAAAGAGAGGGAGAGAAACATCAATGTGTGGTTGCCTCTCACGCACCCCCAACTGGGGATCTGGCCCCACAACCGAGGCATGTGCCCTGACTAGGAATCAAACTGACAACCTTTTGGTTCTCAGGCGGGAGCTCAATCCACTGAGCCACACCAGCCAGGACCTTATATTGTTTTCTTAAAAGTGATATCACAGTTTGGAAGTGGGTTAGTGTTAGATTTGATAAAGAGAAGGAGCAAGAAAGAGAAACAAAGAGGGAGAGAGAAGGTATCACTGAATGTCAAAATATTAGATAAGTAATGTTCTAATGACTTCTCCTGAATCATTGTCCTCTTTACGTCTGGCAAAACAAGTAAAATAAACATGACATTCCAACATTTTTATTCAGTAAATCATTTTTTTCATCCTCAATCAGTTTGACACCATCTTTGGGAAATGCTTGTAGTAGGCACTTTAGTTTCCTTCGGTTACAAAAGTTTAAGTTCGTCCAACAAATGAACACACAAAATGTCAAAATAATGTTGTAACAGAAGCACACACAAGCCAAGTAGCATCAGATGTGCTTTCAAATTTGTGGCCTTAATTCAACCTGATGTGAATGTGAGGCCTAACTGATCAACGGCCCTGTAAGGGATTCTGACAACATGCCTTTGCTTTGTATTGTGCATGCTGCAGTTCCTTGGTGCATCTGAGTTATCACTGAAGGAATGCTTTCTATTTCCAAAGCACTTCATAATCATTAATAATTTAAGCCTTACAACATCCCTCCAAGGGAGGCCAATAGCAAAACACCAGGAGCACAGATAAAGAAACAACAAGAGGAAGATGTTAAATGGCATGGTAGAAACTGAAAAGAAAAAAAGACAATATTAAAGCAAGAGCCCTCCACTCATACAGATATATCAAGGTGAGCAGGTGATGCAGAGCATTTCCAATGAGGTCACATCTATTTCCTCACCACCAATAAAGTTAACCTTTCCCAAACTCCCCTCCCTGTCTCTACTCTTGCTGTCTCCTTAATCCCTATAATGTCTGAAGTCACATTTTCACTAGGTTAAAGTTTTGTTCTTTGCTACTTGCAACTAACTCAGGTATCATTGACTGTAGCCTAATAGAAGTTAAAAAAAAAGTTCAGTTTGGGGGGAGGGAGGTGGGTCTGTCTGTGGTGGGTTGGGGGGTAGGGGAGAAAATGCAGACAACTGTAATTGAACAGCAATAAAAAAATGTAAAAAAAAAAAAGAAGTTAAAAAAAAAGACCATACTTAACCAAGGTGAAAAGACTAAAACTATGTAAACTACACCATTGGCTTGTCCACATCACATACAATTTTGTCCCAGACGTTAAGGTTTTCTTCACAGATCCAGTGATGTTCATCCACAAAGTCCCTGGCACTGAAGTTCCTACTATAAAAATGCTCACTGTTCCTTAGGGCTTCCATTCCCACTGCCATACTCTCAACCCATATTCCAGGATCTGATGGACTTGGTCACAGATCCTTAAGGAACCCTAAGCTAAGAAACCCTGCTCTGATTTCTGGAGGTCATTTGCCTAGAGAAATGTGCTTAGGTCTGTAAAAAGAATCTATTTCTAAAAGGGTATATATTTACCACCATTGTATAAACTATATAACATGTTTCTATTGATTTACATTATAATGCAATAGATTTTTTTATCTTTAGGTTAGAGGTGTATCCAACTGTCAATTGCTCTTAATGCTTTAATTTTAAATATATTTACCCCCCCCCCCCAGGAAGTATCTACCAGTCAATACTAGAAAAGCCTGAAATATGGAGTTTTAGAAGTGTATGCTTCTTTCTGTATATTTAAGAAATGTTTTTGTAAAGTGAGTAAGTCCTTAATTCACCATATAGATTTGTTGCCAACATTTTTCTTAATGGCTGGCAAAGCTGTTATTAAACAGAAAGGTTCTTCAAAGGTGGCTACAGGGCGATGCTTTGCTGAGGGTAAACCACAGGTGTATAAAACTCTCTGAGAATGTCTTACACTTTTTCTTTGATTGCACCTGAGTTCCTCATGGTATAGTCTTGGACTCATCAGAATCATATCATATTAAGGTAATTTACTAGGTATTATAATATTACCTTGGTATAATTGAATGGATTTTTGTTATTTAATATAACAAATTGATGATGGCATCTAAATGAATAGGACTTTGCTTAAATGTTTACTGAGTCATATTAACAACTTAAAAGTTACCAAAGTGCAAATTGAATAATCAAAATATGCAAACTACTTGTCAATACTTTCCTAATCATTTATGTCCTCCAGAAAATCCAAATGATCTCAATGTAGATACAGGAATGGTTTGGATATTTTTACGGGAAGTGCTTTGTACAATGAGTGGAATGCTGTAACCTTTCATGTCACGTAGAAGGAAACAGGTACCTTCCACACCCCCAAAATCAGTAAGAGATTAAGTATCTCAGCTCTACTCAAAATAATTTTGGTGTGGTTTATGCAAAATAGGAATACAACATGATTCTATTTTCATGGAAAGAAAATCTAAAAAACCTGTATTTCAAAGGAGGAGCATGTGAAGAGAAAGAGAATAGTAAGCATGGAGAGAAAAAAAAGGTATGTGTGTGAGGCTGTGTAGTCAGAAAGCTAGGATTTGTAACTTTTATTTAGTACTGATCAGGGGAGAATGACACTGGATGGAAGGAAGTAGAAAGTCAAGTCTAGAAAGGTATATTCTATTGTATGACAAGGTTGGGTTAGTCTGGAGGAAAGAGCTCCAGGACGTTTGACTCTTGCACTATCTCCTGTTACCAAGTAACCTTCAGTTGCTAATGCATCTCTCCCTGGGCTCTTAATCCAGGCAACACAAGCAGGGTACTGTTTTAGACTCATCAAAGTTCAATATAGCAACATGAGGTGAATTTATGGAAAGGAGAGATAAAAAGAAAAGCTTACATAGAGGAAAATGAAATGTGGGGGCCTGAAGGAAAAAGAAAAACCTAATCCCATATCCTGGTTATTTTATCAAGAAAATGGGAGCAGGTGAGACCATGCTAGCTTTTCTATGACTTATTTTTCCCTGTAGCTCTTATAAGACTAGGAAATGCTGATCAATAATCCACTCACCTTATTTTTTTGTGGGGGAGAAGGGGGCAAGCATTATCATAACATTAGGACAAATAATAGCATGACATGTAGCTGTACATTCTTCAGATTGATGCAAAACTATAATGAATAAGCTTTAGATCAGGAAGTAAATATTTCCATTTTATTTTTCTAAGTGTTTCATATAATACCCAATAATAATCATAGTACTAGAAATTGTCCTGGAAATCTGAGTTCTACTTGCTTAGAAGTCATCACAACAAAACACCTACCTCTCTTGGAATATGCAAATTCACTGATAAGTACAAGACAAGTTACTACAGAAATAGTTTTTTCATCTGTGCTCATGATCCCCAGTCATGCTGGGCTTCAATGCTAGGAACAGTTTTGCAGCCAGTACTTCCATCTGCTCTGCAGCTGGCAACCAGCCAGCATCCAGGATGATCAACAGCATCTGGGTCTTAGGATTTGCCAGCCAATGAGTAATTTATTTTGCTCTTTGGTGTTTTGTCGATTGATTTCTTAGAGTGAAAATTGCCAATGCTGGAACCCACCTGCCCAAACCTTAATCTCTGCCAAATTATTTTGAAAACATAACATGAACATCAGGATACACACAATCCAATACCTTACTTGTAATACATGAAACTCTATTACTACTATATACTAAGGAACTTAGTAGATGAAAAAGGTTTCCAAATGTTATCTATCTATCATCTATTCATATATATGTATACATATACATATATACACACTTAAAATACTTCCTTTGAGTTTCTAAACACAGTGAATATTTCTTACTGCAATCTTTCCTACTAATGACATATTTGCTAGAGGCCAACTATAATAGAATAAACGAGCTTTATTGATGGAGCCAGTAAAGTCTTTTGTTGATATTAATGAGCTCTGGAGACTTCAGGGTAATATGTTCCAAATATACGGAGTATACAATTCTAAAGGATATCATCTAAACTGTGAATACTATGCTTGTAAACTAAAAAATTACAATCATACTTTAAAATGAACCATAATGCTGAATTTACAGAGTTTTTTTTAATGCTTATATAATGCATGATTTGGCAGAGTGATTAAGGATTGAAATTTTGTTAGCTGACCCTTTGTATTCATAATCCAGGCTCCACTGCCTACTAAAAGATTTCAGGCAAGTAACCTTTCCATGCCTCCATTGCCTCCCCTGCAAAATGGGAATAATAATATATCATGGGGTTATTCTACAATTAAATGAAATATCACAAGAAAGGCCCTTTTAAAAATGACTGGCACACATTCAATCTTTGATAAATGTCAGTTATTCTTATTACCATCTTGAATTTATAAGCTCCTCTGAGTTTGATGGATAACCAGACCTAAGAGAGAGAGAAAAAAAAATAGGCCTTTTATAAATGACTGTTGGTGAATCAGCAATGGCAGCAGGGCACTTTGAAGGAAGGCTTCAGGGAGGAAGCTAGCAGCAAACCTCAGAAGACTCAGTAGACCCTCCAGGGAAGAATCTCATTGGCATGCAAAGGTAAAACATGCTTGAAAAGCTGTATAAAAACTCTTGAATGAATAAGTACAACTTGGAGTATTTTAAAGCAATGCCTTATAAGTCAAAATGGGTAGAATTAAAATTATAATGTTTATATTGGCTATAAACCAATATTATGGCTTAATTGGGTTGTATGTATATGTGTAGAGAGGAGATGGAGGAAAGAGAGGCAGATTAGGGAGAAAGAAGTGCTCCTAGTATAAATATCTGGGCTAATCTGAGAGAGAGGGTTCCATGTCTATTTTGGAAAGTATTTCAAAGCCACTGAAAAGTGAAGAGTCTTCACTATTACTTAGTGGATTTTTGACCTCCTAAATTCAAAACTTAACAGTACTGATAGGGATGATTGAGGAAATAATGTTTTGGGGCAAAAATCTTACAGATGTTTTAGAAAGAAGATGCAGGTGATAAAACTAAATTAAAGACAAGAGTGGAGAAAAACAGGACTATATTCCATCACAATTCTCTTACTCAAGGAAATAGCTTTCTTAGTTCCTTAAACTGTCTCAAGGTAGTTACTGACTTGGGAAAGGACAAATACACACCACATACCACAACAAAACATGTTTGGAAGTTATTAAAGCCAAAAGAACTGTTGAAAATCAACTTTTAAGATCAGCAGAGCTAAGGTTAAAAGGAGAAATTGAAGGTACGAGACCTACAAAGTGTCCAGCTGAAAGTGAGTTGCCACTGTGAGGGCGGACACCTCAGTGTCAGGCAGGAGCCAGGGCAGAACAGGCCAGAATGCATAGAGAAGAAAGTTTAGTTTTGAAGAATAAGAGTCCTAAAGTGTCTGAATGCTTTCCAGAGGTTCTAAAAAGTAACATACATAAACACATTGAAGAGGGAGAGGGAAGCCTAGAGAAAACTCCGTTTTAAAACACTCTCCTGCCCCACGTGAGAGTGAGGCAAAAAGAGGTGAGAGGTGACTATAGGTCAAATAAATAAGACAACTACCAAATCTCTGTGAAAGGTTTTAAAAAGGAAATGAATTTACAACAAACAAAAGATAAATTCCACATCATTTTTTTGTTGTTGTTGAAAATTCATAGTTAGTTCCTAGTTTGTAATTTCCTCTTAGGGTAAACCAAAATTGTCTTCTTACTCTAAAATGTTTTCACTATCAGATTCTAATAATGCAATCAATCAAAAAAGGTTATTAAGCGTCCACCAACCTGTGCTTCACTCAGAGGCATAGAGCTAGGCGTGGGGGATATTACAATGACTAGAAAGACAAGGCCTTGCTCTCAATTCCTTGTAATTCGGGTGTGGAGATAAGATTCGAACATCCTAAGTTCTCATTTAATTTTATAAAAACAGATGTTCCACTAGTGTCCAAGAAGTACAAAAAGGAAATTGCACTTTGGTTTTTGGCTAGCCTAGGTTTTACTGAAGAGATTTTAAGAAAAGAAAATATTTCAACTGGGTTGGTGAAAGGCAGGGTTAACAGAAGTAAAGTTACTAAAAGAGGGCAGCCCAAATGAGGGGAACACAGTGAGCAAAGGTATGGAGGTGAAGGTACACAGCAAATGTTCTACAAAAAGAAGTTCTAGGGAATGCAAATAGATCAGATTGGCTGGAAGAACGATGAACAGAGAAAAACGGCATCTAGATCTGGCCTGCTAACTCACAATTGCCCTGGTTGTTTAGGGTTAACATTAACAAACAGTTGTGCTACTGACTGACTGCAGAGCCTCTCTTCAGCCTCTTAAATGTTGTTTTTGTGTCCTTATGCTATATATGGAAAGTTTGAGGAAAGGGAGCACATTTACATTCTTTGAGATAATTATCAAAAAGACAATAAATAACAAGCGTTGGCAAGAACATCAAGAAAAGAAAAGAAAAGAAAAGAAAAGGAAACCCTCATGCACTGCTGGTGGGATGGTAACCTGGTGCAGACACTGTGGAAAGTAGTATGGAGGTTGTTCAAAAGATTAAAAATAAAACTACCATATGACCCAGCAATTCCACTTCAGGATATTTATGCAAATTTAATTAAAACACTAATTCAAAAAGCATATATGGACACCTGTGTTTACTGCAGCATTGTTTACAATTGCCAAGCTATTGTAAATAATAGGTGTCCATCAATAGATAAATGGATAAAAAAGTGTGGTACATATATACAATGGAATATTATTACTAAGCCACCATAAAATGAAACACTGCCATTTGTGACAACATGAATAGGCCTAGAGGGTATTATGATAAGCGAAATAAGTCAGACAGAGGAAGACAAATACCATATGATTTCACTTATACATGAAATCGAAAAAACAAAATAAAAAACAGAATACAGACTCATAGATACAGAGAACAAATTGATGTTGACAGGTGGGAGGGGTTGTTTTTCAGCAATCAAAAAGTTGAAAGGGATTAAAAAGTACAAATTGCTAGTTATAAAAATATACTTACATTATGTAAAGCACAGCATAAGGAATATAGTCAATGATATTGTAATAACTCATACGGTGCAGATGCCTACTAGACTTATCAAAGGGGTCACTTCATGAGGTATATAAATGTATACTCACTATGTTGTACATCTGAAACTAATAAAATATTATACGTCAACAGTAACTGGAAAATATGTTAATTTTTTTAAAAAAGAAAAAATAATATGGCCAAAGAGACATTGAAATCCACTGTTACTCTGGACCTCATGTTATGAGAGAAAGTACTTAAAAAAAATTTTTAATTCAGTTTGTCAGAGTTATTCTCTTATTTTTAGTCAAAAGTTACAATGTTTCTAATTAGGGATTATACATTAGTTAAGAAAACTGTATCTTGTAAATTCTACATATATATTATATACAATTAATAATTAATTAATAAACATTGCAATAATGTTTTATTTTTGATCTTATTAACAATGTCACCCCAATAAATTTAGTAATAAATTAAGAAAAAAATTAATATATAATCTCATTTCAACATTGACAATTGTTATATTGAAAATATATAATTTTGCAATATAGTAGATATATAATGCTTCTTTAAACATGCTTTTACTTGCATTTGTTTGCATACACCAAGAATAAACAATTTTTTTCCATGTGTTTATTTATTAGCCATATTTCCTCTTAGGTACAAAAGATATTTTTCTCTTTTTTGTCCAGTTTTATTGAGACAAATTGACATGTAACATTGTATAATTAAATGTTTTAAATTACATGTATTCAAGAATATAATATATCTTTTCTTTATTTTAATGTTCTGGTTTTATTTCTTTTAGAAATGCCTTAATGATAGCATTACATACTTTGCTTTTAAAAATTTATTTATTTTTTTACTTTTTTATTGTTGTTCAAGTACAGTTGTCCCCATTTTCCCCCAGCCACTCTCCCGCACCCCACCCACCCCCACCTCCCATCCTCAATCCTAACCCCCTTTGGCTTTGTCCATGGGTCCTTTATACATGTCCCTTGACTACCGTTCCCTTTCTTTCCCCCATTACTCCCCTCCCTTTTCCCCTCAGGTTACTGTTAGTTTGTTCTTTATTTCCATATCTCTGACTCTATTTTGCTCATTGGTTTGTTATGTTGATTAAATTCCACTTATAGTTGAGATTATATAGTATTTGTCTTTCACTGCCTGGCTTATTTCACTTAGCATAATGCTCTCCAATTCCATCCATGCTATCACAAAGGGTAGGAGCTCCTTCTTTCTTTCTGTTTTGTAGTATTCCATTGTGTAAACGTACCACAGGTTTTTGATCCACTCATTTACTGATGGGCACTTAGGTTGCTTCCAGCACTTGGCTATTATAAATCATGCTGCTATGAACATTGGGGTGCATAGGTTCTTTTGAATGGATGTTTCAGGATTCTGAGAGTATAATCCCAGCAGTGGAATCACTGGGTCAAAAGGCAGTTCCATTTTTAGTTTTCTAAGGAAATTCCATACTGTTTTCCTTAGTGGCTGCACCAGTCTGCATTTATGGGGAACCATTCTGAACGTAGGAAATGTGGCCCAGCCCCCACTTAGAAAAGCCAGTGGGGAGCGAGGTTCAGCAGGCAGGACCCATGCCCACAAATAGTTTCTCCTGTGGGGAATCAGGCCTGCATTGTACCTAGGCCCCTATGAGGCTTGCTCTTGTTCCTTAGAGAGCCTATTCCCCGTGGTTGAGGATTCGCAGAAACCTTTAAAGAAATTTTTTAACAAATAAAAACCTTTTTTTCTGAAATTCCTCCTGCCACAAGCATGGCGATTACAAAACCAGTCTCAATTTTGCTTTTTGTCCACCTGCACCTTTAAATCCTTCTGCAGGCAGATGGAGGAAAAAGGCAAAATCGAAGGGACTGCAAGAGGTGACATGAAAGAAAGAATTTACTGAGATGCTTTTAAAATATCCCTGTAACTAGTTGCTGTTTTTAAAGCTGATTAAAGGGAAAGTCTTTGCTCTTTCTCCCAAGCGTAGACCTAGTTAGGGGTTGTGCCACGGGGATGGGCTTGTGAGTGTTTTTACAGTGTGCCTCTCGTTGCGTGGACTTTTGCTTGTGGCTGGCGGGTCACCTAGTGTTCTGTCCCAGTCCACGTCCAGCTAATCCTCTCACGGGTGACTTCTAACGCTGAGCACCCTTGTGACTTTTAACTGCTTGACCCATGCCCGCAAGATTGTGGCAGATGCTTGGGAGAGAGAGCAAGGCTCCTACTTACTAAAGAAATTACAGTTGCAAAGCAGTCACAAGAGAGGGTGAGCTAGGAAGAAAACCCTCTTCCTCTGAAACCCAACACACCCTACGACCTTCCTGAAAAGCACTCGGTGTCGTCTACCCTTACCTGGGCTGATGCGTGCACTCCAACCAAGTTGGTGTGTTGACCACAACTGCAGCTTGTAGTCCTGGGTCCCTGTTCAGGCACCAGATGATGCAGATCCTGGCCAGCAGGATCCTGTGTTGTAGCTGCAATGGACAAATACACATGGACTACCAAGTCCTGTGGAGGCAAAGGGATGGTGTGGCCACTCTCTCAAGAGGAGAGCACCCCAACCCTTGCCTTGACAGGCTTTTAGTGCTTTTCTGGGCCCATTACATTGAGGATGATCCTCATTTACTATGCACAGGTTTGCTTTAGGCAGTTACAGAAAACAAAGGAGAGGGTGTTGCTAATTAAAAGAGGAAGGATATTTGCAAATGTAAAGGGAAAAGTGGTTAAGCTGGTTACACTCTTCCTTGGAAGGTTTAGCATAGATTTTAGGAAGTTACTTTAAAGATATGCAGTAAAGGTTTGCTGCCTCAATTCAGGGTGAGGGAATTTTAGCAAGAGCAAGTCTCATAGCGGCCTAGGTACAATGCAGGCCTGAGTCCCCACAGGAGAACCTATCTGTGGGCATGGGTCCTGCCTGCTGAACCTCGCTCCCCACTGGCTTTTCCAAGTGGGGGCTGGGCCACATTTCCCAGGCTTGGAACAGTTCCCCATATGCATTCCCACCAATAGTGCACTAGGGATCCCTTTTCTCCTCAACCCCACCAGCACTTGTTTGTTGATTTGTTTATGATAGCCATTCTCACCAGTGTGAAGTGGTATCTCATTGTTGTTTTAATTTGCATCTCTCTGATGGCTAGTGAAGCAGAGTGTCTCTTCATATGTCTCTTCATACGGGCCCTCTGTATGTCCTTCTTGGAGAAGTGTCTGTTCAAGTCCTTTGCACACTTTTTAATTGAATTGCTTGTCTTCCTGGAGTGGAATCATGTGAGTTCTTTATAAATTTGGAGATCAAACCAAATCACTGGCAAGTATGTTTTCCCCTGTAGTTGGTTCCTTTTTTATTTTGCTGATGTTTTCTTTAGTCATGCAGAAGCTTTTTAATTTGATGAGATCCCATTTGTTAATTCTTTCTTTTATATCCCTTGGTCTAGGGGACATACTGGTGAAAATGTTGCTGCATGGAATATCTGAGATTTTCCTGTCTATGTTCTCCTCAAGTATTTTTATGGTGTAACAACTTATATTTAAGTATTTTATCCATCTTAAGTTTGTTTTCGTGTATGGTGTAAGTTGGTGGTCAGCCCCCCTCTGCCTATAGGATCTGGGAAGACCTGAAAAACTGGCTTGACAGGTTTAAAATCAGCAGGAGGCTTTACTCTCCCCACCCCACACCCCGCCCAAGAGTATGACAATAAGACCTGGAGATGGGAGAAAACCAAAGACAGATCCAGAAAGAAGTCAGAAGGTGAACACCAACAGCTGAGATAAATTTCACTTTGCTCTCCTTCAGAGCAAAGTTTTTTTCATTTCCCTTCTTTCCATTTATTTAGTTCTTTTTGTTTCATTTGTTTCTATTGTTTGATTTGCTATTTATTCTCCCTTTCATAATGCATTTTAATTTTTCTTCTATCACTTCACTCATATTCCAAATAACACACTATTTTTTATCTTTTTATTCTTTTTATTCATATTATATATTTCTAACACACTATTGTTATTCCAAATCCCACACAGCACCCTTCCTTGGTCTTAATCCATTTGGCCACCTTCCTGAGCTTTATTACTGTTTTGGTTAACTTTATTTTCTCTCACAATAATGTTTTATATCTGTATGTAAATATAGACATGCAAATATAAAGCTTTTTGTGCTGCCCAGTACTACATAAGCAATCAGTGAATATAAAACATCATTAGCTTTTAATAACTAACATCTGAATGGCAATGTGCAGTTTAAAAAAAGCATTCACTTTTCCCCATTTGATTTCCTCATTGTCACTGTGAGGGAGCACTGTTTTCTCAGTTGAAAAACTGATTAAAGTGAGAAATTGATCCAAGAGAATAGATGACTTTACTAAGTCAAAAGCTAATTGGAGGTAGAATAGAAACATGTTTCTGGCTACAGGTATCTTGCTGTTTCCAATACCCCAGATAACCTTTTGCTACTATTTTGCTATAATACATAGAAGAAATCAGAAACAAAGGTCTATATTGGTGAGTCAAAATGGTCTCCTTATTGGTCAAAAAAACCTTTACAAAATAACAGAATAAAAATAACATGGAGAGTTATATATAAATCTCCCCTGGATATTCGATCAAAGATTGAATCAACCATGTTTCCAAAACCTATACACAAGAAAAACTAGTTGCCATCTTTCAAAGTCAGCTTTGAAATAAAAGACTCGAATGCTAGAAAGCAAGATGTTCAGAGTTAGTAAATGAGGGAATTGGGGACAAAATACTTGTGTGCAGTTTTTGAGAAGTACTTCAAAATTTGCACCACAGAGAATGATAACCTAACTGGGAACCCACCACAGCTTTGTAGCAGTAGGACATTTCATTTGTCTTGGATTATTAATGCCTTTTAACACAGCTCTAATTGGAAAATATATTCTTATATTTTATTTTATAATATCTTTTTACAAAACCCTCTTAAAGCTGTGACCTAAGTGGTCCAGTCTCAAAAAGCATTTTTTAAGCAAAGCAATGAATCCATTAATTAGAAAGTAATTTCTAAATCACTGAGATTGCTTGCTTTATTTATTTATTTTTTTAAGATTTTATTCATTTATTTTCAGAAAGAGAGGAAAGGAGGGAGAGAGAGAGGGAAATATCAATGTGTGGTTGCCTCTCATGCACCCACTACTGGGGACCTGGCCTGCAACCCAGGCATGTGCCCTGACTGGGGATTGAACCAGCAACCCTTTGGTTCACAGGTTAGCGTTCAATCCACTGAGCAACACCAGCAAGGGCAGGTTGCTTTTTTTTTTTTAATTCCATAAAGAGAATATACTGCATATAGCAATGCTAGATAATGAATATTGAATACAGGTCCATGTACTTTATATAAATTAAATAACTGAATCCTAATAATATCCCTTTTAGTTATTACTGTTGTTTTATCTACATTTTGCAGATGAGAAAACTGAGTCTAGAGGAGCCAAATAAGTGGACCAAAGTCATGCAGCTTGCAAGTAGTACATCTGGGCTTCAGCCTCAAACTCTATAGCTACAAGTCCATTTCCTCCACAGATGCAACTCCTCATCCAGCAATGGCCTCTAAATTCCTGAGAAAATTCCTCTCTTAGTTCTGATCTAAGCAATCCTTTCCTCTCAATTCTGCATCACAAAATTCTAAACTGGCTAAAAGTCTAACTTGACAAGAAAACAATCCCGTTTGGAAGAGAAGGGAGGGGAGGAAAATGAGTGATGAAGCCTGAATGTTCTTCAGCTAGAAGAGATAACAGAAAAGGATGAGGGATTTAAGTTTGCATTAGAATTGCCTGGAGGGTTTATTAAAACTTAAATTCCTAAGCCCCACCCCTACAGTTTGCATTTCAGTGTGTCTGTGGTGGGGCCTCTAAATTTGCATTTCTAAGAAGTTCCAGATTGATGTTGATCTGAGGACCACACTCTGACAACTATTGCTCTAGGTCAATAGCTCTTTGCTCCCATTTGAAAGAATACTACTTTAAGACTTCATCCAATTATCCAAAAGTTCTTCCATATCATCCAAGTGTAAATAGCATCTACTCATTGGGTTTAATTTCCTCTAATGAGGCATTGCTGGTCCCAGGCTAAAAGACCTAGGATCCAGAGGAAGAAGCCAAGCTTATTCTCCCTCAACTAATGTAATAAAATCAAATAATCAGTCTTTCAGTCTCCATTTTATTTAAGCTGGCTCAGTTCCCATAGCATGTCAGTTAGCAACTTCTGCGTAACTCTGTATATAAACATGATTACATTAAGGGAATCTATTCTGTGGTCTAAGTATTACTGAAAAATCTCCCTGCTTGAAACTAGCTTCCCAAGGAGATTGGAAAAGCATGTACAAAACTAATGATTGTGACTACAGTGTGTTGAACAAAAGCAAAGAAGTTTCACCATTCCCCTTGGACCTCTGCGGACTTCAGATGTCTGCAGTCATCAATCATCTCTTAACCTCAAACTCCTTCCACAGACATTAAAGAAGCCTGAATTCTGTACTTTCTCAATGTGGTTCTTTAAGACAATAGTCTACCATTTTCTTGGCTTTTTGGCTTTCCAAATGAAGTCTCTTTTCTTGCCTCAAGTCCTTGTTATTCAACTTACTGCAAGTCATGCAGGAAGCAGTACAAACTTTCACTTGGTTATACCAAATCCGGCCTTTTCAGTTTCCCTAGCCTTTTTGGAAGCCTGCCTCTTCCTGGTGTAACCTTCTCTCCCTTCTAACTTCATAAAATTCCTATGCAAAAACGGCTAAGGTCTCAGTTTATATCCCCAACAGAAAATGACACTCACTATCAAACACAGATCACAGAGGGAAGGCTTCTTCAAACAAACTGACAGAAGAAAGATACACCAAAGCAACTATAAGGCATAGCTGACAAACTGATAGCAGGAGATCATACTAAATCATTATCATCATCATCCTCAAGTCAGATATCTTCTCTTAAAGGGTGTTAATATAGGAACATACTCCTTCCTCATAAAACATGTAGACTATAATTGTATTCAAAGTTCTACATTTTATCTCATTTTCACCTAAATAATTTATAAATTAATTGCACAAATTCGGTGCATGTATCTTACTTTTAATGTTGGCTTGTTAGGTCCAAATTTAA
Organism: Desmodus rotundus; assembly: GCF_022682495.2. Lineage (NCBI taxonomy): Eukaryota > Metazoa > Chordata > Mammalia > Chiroptera > Phyllostomidae > Desmodus > Desmodus rotundus. The sequence goes on along the minus strand of NC_071392.1, from coordinate 128,057,019 downwards.
ATATCTGTGTTATACTTATCATGAATTTTACTGGCACCAAACTTTTAGAGAATTAAATTTTCCTTTCCCCAAGCACATAGAATTATAGATCTAGAGTAAATAGAAGTCTTAGATTAATTTAAACTGAAGGAACACAAGCATTATTTTACGTGCATTTCTCAGATGATTTAAATTGATTTATTTAGCTATGTTAAATAATGCATTTAGCATTATTTGCAGCAAATGCAATTTTTCCTATTTTGTGTAAAAAATTGAAATATTGTCCTAACTCAGACAAAAATGGGACTCCCATGTCAACAACACTGAAGAGAGCCCACTCAATCAGTTCAATCTTTTCCAATTTCTTATATAATCATAATCCATTTTGTCAGTATTTTGAACTTATCTTTATTGAGATCTTTGTTTATACCTATTAAATATGGATGCAAACATTTTTCTAGAGAAAAAAGAAACCAGATTATTTGGAGAACTGAGGATATGTCCATTCAGGCCCAGAGATACCATTTGCTTTTTGATTATTATTGCTGGAATAACACACTTTTAAAAGTCATGTAGCAAGTTAGGTGCATAGGAAAATTTTCTTCATTTTGCTGTCTTAAAAAGACCCTAGATAAGTTATGTGTATATGTGGGTGAGTATATGTGTATATATGCACACATGTATGCATGCATATATGTATTTGCAAATTGATACTCTCAGAAAGGTTGGAAAAGAATAGTAAAAAAACCAAATTCCTAAAAATGACATGAGAAGAGAAATTTTGAAAGAAAGACTATTATTAGGAATGGTACCATCTAATAAAATTTTGAGTAATGAGTCAAATGAGGTTTTACATGGCTTGGATCTTATATTTTAAAAACAGTATAAATTCTCTTAGGCTAAGTTATTTTCTTTTACTTTTCTAACTTTCTAAGACAAAGTATCAAGACATCTCTTTGAAATTATTTTCTTTAAAATCATAAATTTTCACATAGTATTTTCTAGGGAAAAAACCTGCTGTAGATTATAAATGCATGAGTACCATACTCCGATACATGAAAGAATCACATCTAGTTGAGTCAGCATGTAGTTCATTAACAATTCACCAAGTAGACTTCAACACAATCAAGATAACAGACATTTAAAAGTTAAAGGCAAAATCTATAATAAACAAATAGTATTTTGTGTAAAAAGAATTCTTTTTTTCACTTAATTTTTAACAAGTAGATTTCATCAGTTATTCCTATGTGCATCTGTAAAATAATTAAAATACATCTGAAAAGTTGTGGAATCCCTTTCCAAACTTATAAGCACATTCCCATGTGTTATTGCATCAGGTGGAGATCATTAAATATTAAAAACTTTGCCTTGTTTTTTATATTAAGGAGACATCACAATTCTGTTTCTATAAAGCATCAAAGCTAACATGTCTCCATTTTCAAAGAAAAGAAAAATGACAGTAGTGCTTTATAGAGGCTCTCATGTAAGTCACAGGTGGTATATAACCACGCGTAGAGGTTATATGCCTGGTTACATTTTCACAAGCCAAGCTGTGAAATTATTTCAGAGCTGGGGGAAGCTTGCTGAGAAGAGTGACATCATTTGGGGGCTCTAAAGTTGGGGTGACTTCTGAGCTTATAAAACCTGATGGTTCAACAATACCACTGCAATTTAACAGCTCCCTTTGAATTCTATCACTTTAAGCCATTAGTCAAAAGTGGCAAGAAAATCTTTCATTCCACCTGTTAGTATTGACTTCCATCTCTCATCAGAATGGCAGGTTCCTGAATTAGCTTACTTCCTTGGCATTTTTTCCCTTGTTGAGATCATGGAACCTCATTTTGGGCTCATTGGAGATATAACTTCAATTATATAATAGTCCTAATTTTTTAATTTTCATAAAAATTGGCTGCTTACCTTCCTATTTTAGCCCTCCTCAACATCGATAGTTCCTAATTTATACTTTGGCTAGGGTGTATTTCTCTCTATGAGGGTGAATCCATTCTGTATCAGCTCCCATGGAAAAGTTCTCTGCAGCCAGGGCTGCATGAGCCTAGAGTATTACAGTTAGCTTCTTCTGAATACGTGGCATAAACAATGTTTATCAAACTTACTAAAAAAAACAACAACTTAAATATGCCTAAGAATCATTAGGAAATCTTGTTAAAAATACAGATTTCTGTAAGTGGAGTCTGGAAGTTTGAATCTCTGATAATCTTTTAGGCCCATTTTGAGAACCATTGACATAGGGATAGATTCTACAAAAAAACATTAAAATATTTTACATAATATTCACATTTGCTGCACTTTCTTCCAGGTTGCATCTTTCATGAGATTTTGCTCATAATTAAAATTGTTTTCAATGGTGTATAATACTTTACTTTATAAATACCCAATAATATTTCTTTGTTGTTGTATATGTGTATTTAGATCATTTTTGATTTATCACTATTATGTAATTTACACATACTATTACACTTTGCTAAATAATTTTTGGGCACATTTTTTCTGACATTTTGGATAATTTCCTTTAAAGAAATTTCTAGAAATATAATTGTTATATGAAAAAATAAGAACATCTTTAGGTATTTTGATACATATAGTAAAACTGTATCATCATATGATAAGTGGCATCCAAAGAATTTAATTGCTTATAATGTAGGTGTTAATGTCAGGTGAAAGCAATAATCAGGGCCAGGCAGCCCGGACAGTCAGCAGGGAATCCCAGGTCCAGCCATGTGATGATGCAATCCATCCATGTCCATCCCAGCTGTGGTCTGACACCACCACATCATGCTTGTTTGCTCCGATTTAATTATCTGTGGGGTGAGTTTCTGTCCTGAGCCTGAAGGAGAATTACAGAGTAATAACAATGATGTGAGAAATCACCTGCTTCTTCAACTTAATTTAGGATAATAGTACAGATTATAGCTGCTGTTTCACCAATTGTTCTGACCAAGTTGGTCCGAAGGTTATGGGTTATTGTTAAGCTGATTAACAATTGTTCTGACCATCTCCTCTACTTCCCCTCAGTTCCTTTCTGGAAGATAAGTGTATCCCACTCTCTGCCACCTGAAGCACTGGAATTAAGCCCAAACCAGCCCCTCTGCCTTTTACTGTGTGTTCTCATTCAACTGCTAGAAGGACCCTTTCAGAAACATAAATCAGAGTATTGAATCTACCCTGCTCAAAACCCTGAATGTGCTTACTTTCACTCAGAATAAGTCAAGGTCAGCGCATGCTCCTACATGATGGGATGTGTGCTAGCCCTGTGACCTCACCCCTTATTCTCTTTCCCTGGCTCATTGTGTCCAGGCACAAAGGCCTCCTTCTGCATCTCACACACGTGTTTGCAGCAACAGTTCCTATTTCCTGGAGTGCTCTTCCCCAAGGTATGTACTTGGCAAATTTCCTTACTATTTTTAAAGAGTTCATCTAAATACTACCTTCTTTAAAAAACCTATTCTAATCACCCCATGAAATGCTGTAAAATGACTCCCTACCCAAGATGCTGGTCCCAATCACTTGGCCCTTGTTAACTTTCTTATCTTTGTTTTTTAAATATCCTTTGTACTTATCACCTTTTAATGTACTATACAGGTTATTTATTGTTTACTATTTATTTTCTATAAATTCCACAGGAGCAGTGATAACTTTTTTTTGTTAACTGGCATTTCCCAAGCACTTAGAACAGCCCCTGACACATAGTAGAAACACAAATATATTTTAATGGACTTTAATCTGTCCCAAGTTGAGAGAAGTGGGTAGGTGGAAAACAAAACATAATCATCCACCACATTATTGTCAAACTCATGTTATTGATGTCACATTATTTTGGGGATTCACCATATTTTTAACTTTTCCAGAAAGTTGAGAGTGTTTACCTAACTCAGCAGTGTTTAATAGTTCTCAACTCTCCATGTACCCCTGGGTGCCACCTGGTCTTCATTTTTTGTCCACCTATGGCTATTTGTGTACATGTTTGGTCTTGGTGATAGGGGCAGAGGTGAAGAAAGTTCTCCCTCACCCTTGTGATGCATAGCCTTCTCTTGCTTGTCATGTTAGAGCCCTACCCCTTCCTACCCCCAATGTGCATGGAAGTTTACTTGCTGAAACCGACAACTTTCTTCCAAGAAAGATAGGTGGAAGATCACAGAATTGCATATTACTTTTAAAAATGAGTACAGGAAAGTAAATTTAAGAATCTATAAGGGAGGAGAAAAAGAGAAAGTAAAATAAGCTGATAAGAAATTTAAAAGAATATGAAGTTTTTATAAGTCAAAATTATTTAAAACACAGAACATGTACTTTATATCAGCTTACCTAATAAGGTCAAAAATTAATGCTAAAATTATGTCTGAATGTTGGGGCTATGTAGAGAGCTGGGTTATTTGGTGTTAAAAGTTCCAGTTTTAAAGACAACATTGTTTCCTGAGACTAACAAAGATAAATGCTGTTAACAAGATAGGGATTTATGCAGAAATTTCCAAAGTGACCAAACTTATATTTTTCAAAGTAACTTTCTCATTTTGTTTTGAAAACAAATCTCAATATAGTTTTAACATCTCTAGAAAATATGGAAAGTGGTTCTAATGGCCTACCTCTTCCATATTTGTTCTCTAGGGGTAGATGTAGGAATGCCAAGAAGCAGCAGCAAATCAAATAGTTTGGACCTGAATATGTGTGGATATAAAAATATCACAGGGTGTCTCAAGAACCTAAATACAATTACTAAAAAGGAAAAGGGGAAGGTATTAACTCTCTGGGAAGAAGTGTACCTAAAATTTAAGTCATTAAGCAGCTCTTGTATGATTGGAATAAACCCTGAAACCCTCTTCCAAAACATCCAAAACTTGGGAAGGCCACCATATGTCATGCTAATGGAACCCTGTTCCCTTGTTGCCTACATGAGCTCTGATTAATGAAGGACATGTTATGAATGATACAAGTGATTACACTACATAAGTTAGGATGCAGACAGGCCATGGCTTGATTAGATTCTGGAACAAACACCTCCTCTCTCCTGGGACATAGTTGTCCACAGCACAGCAGTCATCTGTTAAACAGTGGCATATTTCAGAATGGAGGTCACCAAGCACCAGTTTAGAATTTAACACCTGCCTTTCCCAAGCTACCTTAAAACCTACCCTACCACCACCTCAAATAAAAAATGAGGTTGAGTCCCTGGCCAGTATAGCTCAGATGGTTGGAGCACCATTCCTTAGACCAAAAGGCCATGTGTTTGATTCCCATTCAGGGCACATACCCAAGTTGCAGGTTCAATCCCTGGTTGGGGTGTGTGCACAAAGATAACCAATCAATGTTTCTCTCTTACATCGATATTTCTATCTCTCTCTCCCCCTTCATCTCCCTCTCTCTCTGAAAAGCAATGAAAAAATGTCCATGGGTAAGGATAAATTTTTTTTTAATGAGATTGAAGGCATAAATGGGAAGAAAATCTTTTAAAAATTATTTAATATGGTGGAGAGGCCCAATTGTGACAATTCATGGATAAACACAGATGTGTTCCTAGCCTTATCTGTGATGAGCATTTGGAATTTCCACTTTGTAAAAATCTTCTTTGGTGAGAATCTATCATACCTCAAAAAACCATTGAATTTGGTCAAATGTTCAGATTCTCAAGGTACAAACATGGAACCCTGGTAAAATAAATAATGAGTTATTTGTCAAAAATCCCAAGGACAAAAAAGACCTCTTCAGAAGGCACTGATCTCTCTTCTGGTGTTTTCAATATCCTGATTAATATCAGCTAATGTGAAGGCCCAAGAGAGCAGGGGGCTGATGCAAATTATATTTCAATTTTAAGCATTTGATATCTGGATCACCAATTAAACAAGGAAATATGAGAGCTTAGAAAGTGAATACAGGATCTGTGTGATCAAAATATTTATAGTGTTTGGGGTAAATAAAGACATACACACAGTAAGCTCATACTAAATAATGATTAGCTGCCCAATATATGTAGCAATAAGAACATTAGGAATTCACAGCAAGATCATTGAGTTATGCTGCCATAGACAGTTCTCAGAGAGGAGATGAAAACTAAATCTTATTTTTGAGTATGGGAAAATTTTACATAAAATCAAAGACTAATCATGAAAGGAAGAATTAGGTTATATCTAAATCTTTGGTTATAGGTTTCAAAACTCTCAGTATATTTGAAAATTGTACTTTCCTAGAGGAGTAAATGTTTGAAGCCTTTATAAGCAAGTCAAACACAAAATAAAAAAATAAACTATGTCTAAAGAAATATTGCAGTGCTATATTACATGGATTGGTATTATGTTAGAGCAACTAAATCAAACCAATATAGATAGCTGATGTTACCAAGTTGGCAATACAGGAAGCCCCTGATTTTCCCTCCTGCCAAGTATGCACCAAATATACAGCTACACGAAGATCAGTTCCCTGTAAGAGAAATCCAGAAACTAGCTGTGATTATTACACATTAGGTTACTTAGAAAATACCCAAATTGAAACAGGTATGGAAGATTAATATATACTCTTATTAGAAACCTCATCCCAACACAGCACCTTAAAATCAGGAGCAAAACCCCAACTCCATCTTCTCTCTAAAGAGTAGTATTTGAGAACTTTTGGCCAACATGGAGGTGTAGGTAGATACAGTATGCCTCCTCGCACAACCAAAAGAAGGACAACAACAAATTTAAAAAAAAAAATAACCAGAACTGCCAGAAAATGGAACTGTATGGAAGTCTGACAACCAAGGAGTTAAAGAAGAAACATTCATCCAGACAAAAAGGAGGGGTAGAGATGGGAAGCCGGGGCCCAGAGGACTCACAGCAGAGTGGCAGCTGGAAGACCAGGGTGGGTGGGGTGGTGGCTGGCATAGTGGGTGGTCCCACATTTGCATACAGATAAACCAGGAGGAACAACTGGGGAGTGAGACAAACCACACAACAAAGGGTTCCAGCACAGGGAAATAAAGCCTCAAAACCTCTGCCCCAATAAAACCTGTGGGGGTTGAGGTAGCAGGTGAAACTCCCAGCCTCACAGGAGAGTTTGTTGGAAAGACTCACAGGGTTCTAGAAAGTACACAAAATCACTCACTCAGGAATCAGCAGCAGTAGGGCCCAACATGCTTGTGGGTAGTGTGGAAAGTGACTGAAAGCTGGATGAGAGCTGAGCAAGCAGCATTGTTCCCTCACGGACCCCTCTCCCACATACAGCGCCACAATGCATGGAAGAGGGTTGCCCCGCCCTGGTGAATACCTAAGGCTCCGCACCTTACTACATAACAGGAAAAAAAAAAAAAAAGGCCCAAATGAAAGAACAGATCAAAGTTCCAGAAAACATACAACTAAGTGATGAAGAGATAGCCAACCTATCAGATGCACAGTTCAAAACACTGATAATCAGGATGCTCACAGAAATGGTTCAGTATGGTTGCAAAATAGAGGAAAAAGTGAAGTAAAGGAAATAAATATTTTTATTTCACTGTGAAAAGTGAAATAAAGGAAAATGCACAGGAAACCAACAGTGAAGGGAAGGAAACTGGGACTCAAATCAATGATTTAGAGCAGTAGAAAGAAATAAGCATCCAACCAGAACAGAATGAAGAAACAAGAATTCAAAAAATATGAGTAGAGGCTTAGAAGTTCCAGAACAACTTTAAATATTCCAATATCTGAATCATAGGGATGCCAGGAGGAGAAGAGGGAAAGCAAGAAATTGAGAACCTATTTGAACAAATAATGAAGGAGAACTTCCCCGATCTGGCAAAGGAAATAGACTTCCAGGGAGTCCAGGAAGCTCAGAGAGTCCCAAAGAAGTTGGACCCAAGGAAGCACACACCAAGGTACATCATAATTACATTACCCAAGATAAAGATAAGGACAAAATCATAAAAGCAGCAAGAAGAAAGGAGACAGTTACCTCCAAAGGAGGTAAGGAGTTCTCATAAGACTAGCAGCTGATTTCTCAAAAGAAAACTTGCAGGCAAGAAGAAGCTGGAAAGAAGTATTCAAAGTCATGAAAGGCAAGGACCTACATCCTAGATTACTCTATCCAGCAAAGGTATCATTTAGAATGAAAGGGCAGATAACGTGCTTCCCAGATTAGGTCAAGTTAAAGGAGTTCATCATTACCAAGCCCTTATTATACGAAATGTCAAAGGGGCTTATCTAAGAAAAAGAAGACCAAAATACAAACAGTAAAATGACAACAAACTCACAACTATCAACAACTGAACCTAAAAAAACAAAAATAAAAATAAAACAAACTAAGCAAAAAACTAGAACAGGAACAGATTCACAGAAACAGAGATCACATGGAGGGTTATCAGTGGGGAGAAGGAGGATGGAGAATGGGGGAAGAGGTACACGGAAGAAGAAGCACAAATGGTAGGTATGAAATACACATGGGGAGGTTAAGACTAGTATGGGAACCAGAGAAGCCAAAGAACTTATATGTATGACCCATGGATATGAACTAGGGTGGGAGAATGATGGTGGGGGGGTGCAGGGTGGAGGGGAATAATGGGGAGAAAAAAATGGGACAATTATAATAGCATAATCAATAAAATATATATTTTTTAAAAAGAGTAGTGTGGGCACCACACACCTTATGTCACAAATTTAAGGTTGCCAACTGAGGGATGATCCCAAATCACCTAGTTCTGAATGAAAGTCAACAGGACTTCCATTTAGGAGTCCCTCAGGACTATAGCAAATAAAGAAGCAATTTTTAAACAGGCACGTGAGTATTCCTATTGTATGTATATGCTTCTCACATATATACAATATAAGAAAAGAAAATTACAAACCTATATTTCTTTTTTGTTGTTTTTAAATTCTTTTTTAATATTTTATTGTATTTTTTCCATTATCATTTAGTCCTCTTATACTTTCCTCCCTGCCCCAATCATGACACTGTTGTCCATGTCCTTGAGATCTGAGGAACATAGATGCCTAAATTTTCAACAAAATACTAGCAAATGGAGTTCAATATATTAAAAGGATAATACATCAAGATCAAGTATAATTTATTCCTGGGATACAAAAGTGGTTCAACATACACAAATCAATTAATGTTTGATAAACCATATTAACAAAACAAGGATAAAATTATATGGTTATCTCAATAGATTCAAAAAATTCATTTGACAAAATTCAACATCCTTTCATGAATAAAAAATCTCTCATCAAATTACTTGAAAATGAATTGTACCTGTATATAATAAAGGTCACAGGTGGTAAGCCTACAACTTATATCATCCTCAGTGGTATAAAGGTGAAAGCTTTTCTTCCAAGGTCAAGTACAAGATAAAGATACCCAAACTTGCCCCTTTCATTTGACATCATACTGGATTCCTATACATAGCAATCAGGCAAGAAAAATAAATATAAAAGACATCCAAATTGGAAAAGAGGAACTAAAAGTGTCTGCAGATGAAATGATATTACATATAAAAAATTTTAAAGACCAGAAAAAACTGTTATAAATAATAATTAAATTAATTAAAGCTTCAGGATACACAATCAATGTATTAAAATCAGTTGCTTTTCTATACACTAACAATAAACCATCAGAAAGTAAATTAAGAAAACAATTCCACTTAAAAAAGCATCAAAAAGAATAAATACTTAGGAATAAATTTAACCCAGAAGATGAAAGATCTGTACAACAAATACTATAAGACATTCTCCACAGAAATCCTAGAAGACAAAAAGAAATAAAAAGATATTCTGTAGTCATGGATTAAAAGAACTAATATTGTTAAAATGTCCATACTACCAAAATGATCTAAAGATTCAATGTAATCTCTATCAAAATTGCAATAACATTTGTGAAAGGGTACTAACTTTCAGTTATAAGGTAAGTTCTTAGGATCTAATTTATAACATGGAGACTATAACTGATCGTACTGTATTATATAACTGAAATTTGCAAACAGAGTAAATCTTAAGTGTTCTCATAAAAAAGAATGTGAATATGTTAGATGATAGATGTGTTAATTAACTCAATGGTAGAATACTTTCACAATGTATATGTAGAGCAAATCATCAAGTTGTACACTTTAAATACACTATAAGATCATTTGTCAATTACTCCTTAATAAAGCTGAAAAAAAATAAATACAAACTAAGGGGATAGTTATTTCCTGGAGCATTGGTGCAATTTCTTGTACATATCTTGTTTTAGATCACATTGAACAAAAGAAGCACAAGCATGCGCAGAAAGAAGAAATTCTAAAATTAATTTAGGTAGCTTTTAAAATAAAAGCAAAGGGATGAACTGGAAATAACATAGAACTTGGACACATGAGACCCTCATTACAGTCTTGGTGCTATCTGTTCTAGTGGAGCCTGGAGTTGAGGTTAAAGAAAAAAGCTTGATGTGATTAGAAATTAGGAACAATCTGGGGACTTCTTCAATGGTCCAGCTGAGAATATAAATTAACATCACAAAAGCATCCATTGAAAAGGAAGGAACAGATGATAAAAATGCATAGAAAGTGGGATCAACAAGATTTAGAGAATTAAAGTAGAATGCCGTTGATGGAGGGAAGTGGGAAAAGTAAGGCTAAGAGTGATGACTCTGAGATTTATGGCTTGGGCCAGAGCCTGAATGGTGGCATCAGTTACTAAGATACAAAATATTTGCAAATGAACAGCAATTGGTGGAGACAATATCAGTTCAGTTTTTTACTCTTTGGATTGAAAATTCTTATGAGTTTTTCCATATATTTTTTTAAATCCTTACAAAAATAAATACATTGTTCAGGACAAATAAAATCAAATAATTCTAAAACTTTTCAACCATTTCAACAATGATAGATATTATATATATATGTATATATATATATGTATGTATATGTATATGTATGTATAAATATGTATGTATTTATATGTATGTATTATATATATGTATTTATTATAAAAACATAATACTGTCAGTTTGTTCCTGTAAGTATTATGGACTTTTTCTTTTTTTTAATCCTAACCCATGGGTATGTTTATTGATTTTAGAGAGAAAGGGGAATGGAAAGAGAGAAGAGAAGGGAGAAAGAGAGAGAGAGAGAGAGACATCAATGTGAGAGAAACACTGATTAATTGGTTGCCTATCGTATGTGCCCTGACCAGTGATGAAACCCACAACTCTTTGGCATAGATACTCCAACCAACAGAGCCACCTGGACAGTGCTGGACTTTACATTAAGAGTGGAATGTTTTTTCAAGCCAATAGTCCTGTCAAATCCATCTGTCTGTAATGAAAATAAAGACAAGAATAAATGTCACAAACTGCCAAAGATTTTGACTGTGAAGTAGAAATAGAGCAGTCTGCCAATTACTGCCCCCTTATGTTCAGTGGGCAGCAAAGGCATATCATGCAATTCATTAATGTACAATGGCAAAATATAAATGTCAGTATATAGCATTATTCTAACTAACTGGCAAGTCCCAAACTTATATTTTATAGTTGAGATCATTGCAGACCAGTAAATGATAATCATAGAGTTCAGTGACAGAAAAGCCAGACTAGAATTCAGATCTGACTCCTCATACAAAACTCCTTTTCCCTTGACACCAAATTCCATTTTCTTTAAATATGTTTCATGAGTTTACAGTCATAGTTCTCATATACATACCTTATTCATGCTTTAGTTACAAAAGAGGAATACATAACAAAAAAGGATGACCCCTAAGGTTTTATACCATCCTAAACAATCTACCACTAAGCTAAAGACAAATTTAGGGAAAAGAGGACACAACTGCTTTCAGAAAGGCCATCCATACTGTGTAAATATGTAACCAAAAACCCCAGGAAGAAATAATTCAAAAACCTAAATTACTTTGACCAAAATGTTCACTCATTTCCATAAGTTAATAATTAACTCAACCTGAATGGGGAAGGCTTGTGTTTTGGTGGGGTGGAGAGTGGGATGTGCAGATTTGGGCTTTCAACCATATTTCCACCTAATTACTCTGAGACAAAGAGATTTCAGTATGTAATTGGGTTTTACCCTAAAGTTTTCCTGATTCTGATGAATTTTATCCTATTTGGAGATTATTATTGTGAAGCCAAAATGGTTTTTATTTTTGTGACTTCACTTCTATGAATCATTATTCAGTCTACTAAAAAGGAAGGCATAGAATGTCCATGGTAGATATTCCCCTCCTATTCTAGCCTCCAAATCTTCTCTACAATATACTCAAGGCAATTACTGTCAATCAATTGGCATAGGAAATTAAGACCATCTGCCATCCTGGACTGAGTTAAAACTTTTGGCAGGAGAATGGCACCAGGTGTTAGACCTGTGGAGTCAGATCTTGGTACTTGAGTCCTGGCCAAGAAAGAACTTAGAGTCAAGATTCAAACTATAAGAGAAAGTTTATTTAGGATGTCACTGAGGTAGAAACAAGCAGTAGAAGAAACAGGCTCAGGAAACAAGTTACAGAGGCAAAAGAAGAAGCACTTGGACCTTAGGAAAGAGAGAGGTAAAAAGGTAAAGCACCTGTGGCGAGAGGCGGACAGGGAAAGGAAAGGTGCTGGGAGAGGGACAGCACCCTGGTTCTTCCATCCTAGGGGCTTTTAAGGGTGGAAATTTAGAGGAGGTCCCAGAGAAAGATCTGAATACCATATTCATCAGCTTTCCAGGTGTCTTTTCAGGGTCATCGTCTCTACTGACTGGTCAGCACAAGACAGGGAGTCATTAGTCAATGCAGCTGGTCCTGATGTCAGCCATAGCATCCCTTGTCTTGTTTTGCTGCTTTTCTGGGCCTGGAGCTAAAACACAACTGAGGCCTTGATTTTTTTTCTAGGGATTAATGCTTAAGAAAGTGGTCGTGCAACAGCCTGTATGAGGAGGAGAAACATGAGGCCACTCTTTGGCCCCTTGTTCCTCCTCCAAAGGAGTATATCACATGACTAGCAATCTGACAGGGGAGGAAAGGTGAGGGGGTCTACACAGCAAGACCAGTGCTATGCTAGAGAACAAAAGGTTACCCTGGGGGCAAGGTTCTTGTTTTCACAGTTCTGCCCTAGTGACCTTTTATACCTGGCCCATTGTCCTTGCTCTGCTCATGTCTCTCTTTAATTGCCTACCACAAACCCACTGGCCATTGTTTTGTATATTAAAAAACATATTTCTCATAACTCCATAAACCGAAAACTACTAAAAGATCCATGAATGAGACATTAACACAGGATTAAAATAAATTTCAGCTTTTAAAGTTCTAAGATCATGTGACCTGATCTAAAAACAACTGATCCGTTTGAAAAATGGAAAAGCATATCTCTTTTTTTAAAATTTATTTATTTATTTTTATTCAGTTACAATTGTTTGCATTTTCTCCCCTTCCCTCCACCCCAGCCCAGGAAAAGCACATCTCTTAATAGCACTACACACATGCAGCATAGATGCAAATCGATTCACTTATTCCCTTGAAGGGAAGAAACAAAGACTGTTTCACTGTGTCTTTTTAAAAAATTAATGTACATAACACTTTCCAATCTATAACTAATACAATCAAGGAGGACATTTAATTAGCAATTAGTCTGATTCTCATTTCTTAGAGCATAATTTGTTTTACCAGATGGATTTCATAATACTAATTCCTACAGGATTTCTTTAAAAATCAGCTAAGTTTATTATAAGATGTAGGAAGACATAGACATTTTAACAATCATACCAAGAATAAATTAATGTATTCAAGTTGTAAGTCACCCAGATATGACTGGGAAGTAGAGAGTGCCAAAGGGGAGTTTCTGGGCCTGCCTCAGCAGATACTGAGCCAGGAGGAGGAACATTTACTGAAGAAGCTGAGGAGCCAAGTTACACAGAAGCTGGAGGTGAGCTAGCTGTGTAAGAAAGGCAAATCCCAAATCAGACACTGGAAACTAACTGGTCCGAAACCTAGGGAAGTTCCAAAGCACAAAAGAAGAAAAGAACAAGTCAGCGTAGAGCCCAGAAAGAATTCTGCTGAATGTCTGCCTGGCAGCCACTTCAACTGACTCTGCCACAGGCCCCAGCTAATGTTTGTCCTCACACCTGCATCGTGAGACATAATTTCAGAGTTGTAATGGATTCTCACTTACCCACAAAGAAGGAAGGTCCTATTGACTAAGTGCCTACTTTTATCAAACATTGAACTAGAAGATTCATATACATTAATGCAAGTGTCTTTGTCCCCATCAAAATCTTTTTTCCCCCTCCTGACACACAACTGGTCTGCATTTCTCAGCCTCTTTGTAGGTAGGCATGCCAATGATATTGAGTTATGGCCACTGGCATTTGGTGAAAAGTGATGCATCCACTATCTACTACCATTTCATAAAAAATTTCCATAAGTAATCTACTGCACAGTACATTTATCCATTTACTGGTTGACTGAAGAAGAAACTACATGGATCTATAGAGTGAGCCTCAGATAACCATGGATAATGTTCCCCTACTCATGAACACCCACAACGGCCCATCACATTAATGAGAAATGAATGTTTATTGTGTTAAACCACATGTATTTGGATATTTGTTACCTATTAAAACTAGCCTCACCATACATCTGTTTATTTAATTCAATAACTACAACAATTTGTTGTAGTGGTATTTTTATCCAAAATTACCAGATGCATAAATTATATGAATGAGGATTTGAACCCAAGTCTGTCAGATTCTAAAATCTAGTTCCTCTTACTAAGTGCTGTAGTAATCAGTATACTAATCAAGAGATATATGGTTTTTTGTATTTTAATTGAAATTAAATTCATATAACATAATTTAACCAACTTAAAGTAAACAATCCAGTGGCATTTAGTACATTCAAAGTGTTGGACAATCACATCTATGTAAGTCCAAAACATTTTTTTTCAGTCTTTCACTATTTAGTATGGCATTTACAGTGTTTTTTTTTTTATAGACGTAATTTACCATGTTGAGTAAGTTCCCTTCTTCCTAGTTTTCTGTGTTTTAACCTTGAAAAGTATTGATTTTGTCAAATGTTTTTTTGCATCAACTGAAATGATCACGTGTTTTTTTTCCTTTGTTCTATTAAAGATGTGTATTATATTGATCAATTGTTTAATGTTGAATGATTTTTGCATTCTTCGGAAAAAATTCCACTTTGTCAGAGTGTATAATCCTTTCTAATATGCTGTTGAATTTGGGTTGCTTGTGTGTTATTGAGGACTTCTGCAACTACATTCATAATGGATATTTCTCTGTAATTTTCTCTTCTTGTGGTGTCTTTAGATTTGGTGTCAGGGTAAGGTAGCCTCATACAATGATTTAGGAAATGTTTCCTCTTCTATTTTTTGGAAGAGTTTGAAAAGGTTTGATGCTAATTTTTCTTTAAATGTGTGATAGATTCACCATTGAAACTACCTGGTCCTGTTGGGAGGTATTGAATTACTGATACAAGCTATTTATTTGTTATACATCAATTTCAATTATCCTTTTTTTTTTAGTCTGTTTTGTTGATTTGTGTGTTTCTGGGAATTTGTCCATTTCATTCAGTTATCTAATTTGTTGGTATAGAATGGTTCAATGTTCTCTTATAATACTTTTTATTTCCATAAGGTTGGATAATTTCAATAGACCTATCTTCAAGTTTGCTAATTCTTTCTTCTGTTTACTTAAATTAATATTGAAGCCCCCTAATGATATTGGCTCTGTGTTAAGGCACTCCATCATACTTAGCCATGCCATTTAGAATGCTGCCTTACCTTTGACTTCCTGCTTGCACTAAGCCTATAGATCAGCCAGAGTGAAAGCTTATGGTTTTCTCAGTCTGTCTGAGCATGTGTCTTGCATTGGACATGCCTGTGCCTTTCTAATTTCTCCAGTACACAAACACTTTTGAATGTCTTAATACCCAAAGAAACTTCCTTCCCATTTTTTTCTCCCAGTGCTGTATTGTTCACCTCAACTATAATCTTTCCCCCAGGAGGCTATAGGTTATTTGTCCTACAAGTTTTCAAGAAATGCCCCTGCTGTTCCATCCTGAGTTCTAAGTTATGCAAAACAAAGACAAGCACCTTATACCAGACCTTCAGTTAGCCCTCAGACAGGTTAGAATAGACAAGCACAAACCTTTAAAAACAAGGTCCTACTTAAACAGTGTCCCTCAATGGAAACATGGACTTTAGGAATTCCACCAACTAGAGGAGACACATGTGGCAAGAGCAAATAAAAATGCCATAAAGCTGTTCTTTCATTTTTGAGTTGTCTTTTTCTTTTTACAATATATTTTTTTAAATTTTCAATTACAGTTGACATACAATATTATATTAGCTTCAGATATACAACATAGACATTTGTATAATGTAAAAAGTGATTACCCGATAGTCTAGTACCCATCTGACACCAAACACAGTTATTATAATATGTATCACTTCTTCTTTATCCTTTAATCTATCAATGGACATTTAGATTACTTCCATAAACCTGGCTGCAGTGAACAGAGGGATGCATACAAGAGGGAACCAGAAAATGGAATTATCTTCTGGAGGGCAGGCCCCTTGTGGTACAGGCTTCCCCTGCTAGGTGAGTATTCTAAGAACCAGTCTGTCAGAAGAAATAGCTTGAGCACAAAGTGACTGGTAGGGAGTGCAGTGGACACTCGAGAGGGCTGTCTGAGCACCCCTGGGCAGGAGCTGAAATGCTGGAGGTATATTTAAACAGCCAGTTGGATCCCCCTGAGAAGTTTGGCGATCCCCAGCCTAGAGCACCAGAGCTCGAAAACTAAAAGATAACATCCAGTTACGAAAAGCAGCAGGGTTTCTCTCTGCCAGAGACAGACAGCTGGAGATAGAGACGTTTAAAGAGCCAAAGCATAAAGTTTCATTTGCAGGCACTTACCATGGGCTCCAGCAAAGGGGGATGGACAGAGTAGACTAGAGATGTTTGAGGAGAGACTGGGGATGGAGGCTTTGGGGAGAGAACTGAGAGAGTAGTCACTGGGATCCTGGCACTGAGTCACCCTCCATACTGCACCAGCCATCTTGCTCAGGAAGACCACTCCCCTGAGGAATAGCAGCCTGAGGGGAAGGAATAGCCCTGCCCTGAGAAAGGACTCTACTCCACCCTGTGGTGTTTAAGCCTGACTGCAGAGTACACAGTGATTAGGTTAACAACTGAAGTAGTCAGCCACAGAGAGTATATCCCTGGTAGTCTGGAACAGCCTACCTAAGGCCAGATAGGGTCACCATCTAACATCACCAAAGGCGGATCCAGAAAGAAAAAAAACATTGGTAAATACTAGATGCTACTGAGATGAAATCCACCATGGTTTTCTCCATGATTTTTGATATTTTCTTTCGTACATAGCTTTTTAACATCCATTTCTTGTCCTTCAAGTTTGTGCATATTAAGTCATTAGATTTTATATTATAGTTATTTCAATACACATTTTGATCCTCCTTTCTCTTATCTCATTTTACCTTCTTTCCTCTTCTTATTTTCATTTTCAATTTTGATTTCTCTCTTGCTACAACTTGTTTCCATTCCACACTCTTACTACTTCTCACCCATCCATCCTCTCAAAACCAATTTCATTGTCAACAGTCATCTCACATGTTTTTCCCCACTCTTAAAATACCTGTGTTCTCTCTCCACCTTTAGCAATCTTCGCTTGTTGGTTTTGGATAGGATGGTTGTTTCACTTTTTCAATTTTATCTCTATATCTTCACTATTTTTGTATTTCAAATCTCACATTTGTCTTCTCCCCCTCCTACTCTTTTCATCTCAAATTTTAATTTTTCCTTATCTTAGCCTGGTTTTCATTCCTCACTCTTAATATTCCCTCTCCCTCTATCATCTCAA
Organism: Desmodus rotundus; assembly: GCF_022682495.2. Lineage (NCBI taxonomy): Eukaryota > Metazoa > Chordata > Mammalia > Chiroptera > Phyllostomidae > Desmodus > Desmodus rotundus. The sequence continues at coordinate 128,039,233 of NC_071392.1, read as the reverse complement.
AATCACTTCCCTTTCCTCTAGACATCTCTTAAGTTTTACTTTCTTCCTTTTCCCCCTCTTATTCCCATACCACCTATACTAATTTTAGCTCATTTGTTGTAAACAGTGCTATGGTGGATCTACATATCCAATTTGGTTCCTATTTTTTAACTATTCATTTACTTTTTTTCCTTTTTCTTTCACTTTACTTTATTTTTTTTAATTTCTGTTAAACCTAATAGTACATGTTTCCCTTTTCTTACTCCATTCCTTCTTCATTCCCTGTTGGGAACCACCCTGCCTGGTTTCAGAGGCTGTAACCCCTCATGGTTAAGGCTGAGTCAGAGTTGGGACCATAAGCCACTAAGGAGACAAAGCTTGTCTCCCTGGCAGGTGTGCCACCTCTGCCCACTTCACCCTGCTTGGCCCTGAGCTTGGCCAGTTAGCCAATGATGGGTAAGAATCCTCAAGGGAGGATCAACCTAAGACAGGTTCTGGTCACCAGGAATAAACTCACAGGGAAGGACTCGGGGGGCTGTGGGAAAAGGGGGTGATGGACCCTCACCCCTCGGCTTTGAAATAGCCTGAGTCCTCATTCTGTCTGCAAGAAGTCTCCTAATCTCTTGGCTGTCTTACTTCCCTTGCCTGACTTAAGCCTGAAACAATGACAGAGGGCAGTGCAGTCCTGTGCTGGGAGAAGTGGATTCCCTGGGGAATCAGGCCTAACAAAAATACATACATTCCTGTGAAACCTACTTAATTTGTACCCTCAGTTTAAGAGATAAGGGTCCAGACCTGAGATGAGTCTGGCACCTAAAGTTTTATGGCCCTCAAACTAATTGGCTGTAACTCAGAATAAGCCCTCAGAGTTCTCTGTACATCTTGTATTGTTTAACCCTTACTGACTGACAATGATTGATGAGCTTTATCTGTATTCCTATGGGAATGAACCTAATAAAAGCCCCTGGAGAGAGAGGCTCGGGGCCCTTCTCCCCTTGAGAGAAATGGCCACCTTTCCTCCCCAAGCAGATCATGTCTTGGTAGTCTTTTTCTTCATCCGTGGCAGAACCAGGGGGCTGCGTTAAAGCCCCCCGAAAATTCCCTTTTTTTAATTTTTATGTAAATTTTACTTTCTCACTTCACATTACTCTGATTCTCTACTCTTATTAGTGCTCCTCTCTCTACCCTAATAAAATAGTTTTTCTTTCAGTAGGTCATCTCGTATTCACTCTCCTTTCCAATAATACTCTTAATCTCTTTACACCTGTATTAATACTGGTTCATTTTCTGTTGATAGTGGGATTGCATGTGGGAGTTATTTTTGTGGGTTCCTATTTTTGTGTTTCCTGGGCTTTGTGCTATTGTTCTGGCAGCATCTACCAAACAGCATACAAGACATGGCGGTGGGTGGAGTGACTATCACTCAACCAGCTAGAGGAAAGGGCCCACCAAAGAACAACCCAACAACAATCAAAAACCAATTAGATCTAGAAAGCCAACATAAACAGCAAAAAGGGCATCCCAGGAGTATCAACTTCAGGAAATTGATGAGACTGCACCACTGGATCATGCAGGTCTCCTACCATAGAAAGTCACACCATAAAGACAGGCAGTCAAAGCAGATCAATTTAAGAAGCACAAGCAAATCAGAAGAGTCTCCCCAAAAATGGAAAGACAAGAAAGAACTCTCAAACAAAAGGAAAGGAGGAATCCCCAGAAAGAGTGCTAAATGAAATAGAGGCAAGTACACTATCAGATACTTAGATCAAAACAATGGTTATAATGAAGCACAATGAGATCTGTGAGAATTACAAAAAAACACAGGGAAGCTACAAGGAACTTACTGAGAACTACATCAGCATGAAAAAGGACATAGAAACTGTTGATACGAGCCAGGAGGAAATGAAGAATACAATTTCTGAATTGAAGAACAGAGTAGAAGAAATGGAAATAAGGCTAGATAAAGCAGAGGATCAAATCAGTGAAATGGAGGACAAGGTAGAAAAAAAATTCCCTGATATAGCAAGAAAAGGAAAAAAGACTCAAAAAAAAAATGAAGAGGTATTAAGGGGATTGTAGGAAAACATGAAACAATAATATCCATATAACACAGGATACCAGAAAGAGAAGAAAAGGAACAAGGGATAGAAAACCTGTTTGAAAACATAATGATGGAAGGCTTCCCTAATATGATGAGGGAAAAAAGTCACACAAGTCCAAGAAGCAGAGGGTCCCAATCAAGAGGAACCTAAAGAGGCCCACTGCAAGACACATCATAATTAAAATGGCAAAATTCATAGACAAAGAGAGAATCTTAAAGGCAGCAAGGGAGAAACAGGAAGTAACATACAAGGAATTTTGATAAGGCTAGCAGCTGACTTCTCAACAGAAACACTAGAAGCCAGAAGGGGATGGCAAGAAGTATTCCCAGTAATGAAAAGCAAAGGACTACAACCAAGACTACTCTACCCAGCAAGGCTCTCAATAAAATGGAAAGCCAAATAAGGAGTTTCCCAGACAAAAGAAGGCTAAAAGAATATACATCCACCACACCACCATTGCAAGATATGTTAAAGGGACTGCTTTAAGAAGATGAAGAAAAAGAATGAGAGAGAGAGGAACATAGGTACAAAAGGGAAAAATGAAAAAGTACTACCAATAATAACCTTAAATGTAAATAGATTAAATGCTCCAGTCAAAAGACATAGGGTAGCTGAATGGATAAGAAAATATGGCCCACACATATGCTGTCTATAAGAGACCCACCTCAGAGCAAAAGACATACACACACTGAAAGTGAACAATTGGGGAAAAAATATTCCAAGCAAATGGAAAGGGGGAAAAAAAAAACAGGGTGGCAATACTTATATCAGACAAAATAGACTTCAAAACAAATGCCATAAAAAGAGATACAGAAGGACACTTCAGAATACTCAAGGGAAGAATCCATCAAGAAGACCTAAACATTGTAAACTTAAATGCTCCCAACATAGGAGCACCAAAATATATAAGGAAAATCTTGGAGGACTTCAAGAAAGATATAGACAACAACACATTCATAGTAGGGGATTTTGACACCTGACTGTCAACAATGGATGGATCTTCTAAACAGAATATCAACAAGGATATTGTGGCATTAAACAACACACCAGAACAAATGTACTTAACTGATATATACAGAACCTTTATCCCAAAGCAGCAAAATATTACATTTTTTTTCAAATGCACATGGAACATTTACAAGGATAGACCACATGATGGGACACAAGCTTCAACACATTCAAGAAAATTGAAATCATATAAAGCATTTTCTCAGATCACAAGGGCTAGAAACTAGAAACTAGAAATGTATCTCAAGGGGAAAAATTCAAAAACATTCAAATTCATGGAGACTGAATAGCATGCTATTAAATAATGAATGGGCTAAGAATGAGATCAAGAAAGACATTAAAACGTTCCTGGAAACAAATGAAAATGAACACACAGCAGTCCAAAACTATGGGACACAGAAAAGGCAATCCTGAGATGGAAGTTATAGTAATAGCGGCCTACCTAAAAAGATAGAAACATTTCAAATTAACAACCTAACCTTAAGAGAATTGGAGCAACAACTATAAATGAAGCCTAGACTGAGTAGAAGGAAGGAAATAATCAAGATCAGAGCAGAATTAAATGGCATGGAGATTAAAAGAACAATTCAAAGGATCGATAAATCTGGAGCTGATTCTTTGAAAACATAAACAAAATTGACAAGCCTTTAAGCAGACTCATCAAGAAAAAAAGAGAGAGGACCCAAATAAATAAAATCAGAAGTGAAAGAGAAGAAATTATAACTGATACCACAGAAATACAAAAGATTGTAAGAAATTACTACAAAGAACTATATACCAAGAAACTTGAAAACCTGAGTGAAAGGGACAAATTTCTAGAAAAATATAATCTTCCAAATGTGAATGAAGAAGCAGCAGAAAGCCTGAACATACTGATAACAGATAGTGAAATTGAAGTAGTAATCAAAAAACTCCTGGCACACAGAAGGCCTGGACCAGTCAGTTTCACAGGAGAATTTTATGAAACATTTAAGGACAAGCTAACCCCTGTCCTTCTCAAACTATTCCAGAAAATCCATAAAGAGAAAATATTCCCAAACTCTTTTTATCAGGCCAGAATCATCCTAATCCCAAAAACAGAAATAAGAATGAGCCCTGGTTGGTGTACCTCAGTGGATTGAGCATGGGCCTCAGAACCAAAGGGTCACCAGTTCAATTCTCATTCAGGGCACATGCCTGGGTTGTGGGCCATGTCCCCAGTGGGGAGTGCATGAGAGGCAACCACACACTAATGTTTCTCTCCCTCTCTTTCTCCTTCACTTCCCCTCTCTCTAAAAATAAATAAATAAATAAAATCTTTTATTTATTTATTTATTTTACTTTGATTTTTCTATTTTTTAAATTTTTTTATTGTTATTCAGTTACAATTGTCTGTATTTTCTCCCCATCCCTCTACCCCACCTCAGCCAATCCCACCTCCCTCCCCCACCTCTACCCTCCCCCTTGATTTTGTCCTCGTGTCCTTTATAGTAGCTCCTGTAGACCCCTCTCCCCACTATCCCCTTCCCACTCCCCCCAAAAAAAGACACAGTGAAGAAAGAATACTACAGGGCAATATCACTGATGAACATAGACGCTAAAATCCTCATCTAAATATTGGCAAACTGTATCCAGCAATGTATTAAAAAGATCAAACACCATGATCAAGTGGAATTCAATCCAGGGATGTAAGGATGGTACAATATTCGCAAATCAATAAACATAATGCATTACATAAATGAAAGACAAAAATAACATGATCATATCAGTAGATGTGGGAAAAGCATTTGACAATATACAGCACCCATTTATGAAAAAAAAACATTCATCAATGTGGGAGTAGAGGGAGCATTTCTCAACATAATATAGGACATTTATGAGAAAACTACAGCCAACATCATACTCAATGGGCAAAAACTAAAAGCTTTCCCTCTGAGATCAGAAACAAGACAAGGATGTCCACTTTCAGCACTTCTATTCAACATAGTATTGGAAGTCCTAGCCACAGCGATCAGACAAGAAGAAGAAATACAAGGCATCCAAATAGAAAAGTGGAAGTAAAACGGTCATTCTTTGTAGATGACATAGTAGTGTACATAGAAAATCCTATAGATGCCACCAAAAATCTACATGACCTAATAAGTGAATTTGGAAAAACAGCCAGACACAATGTCAACATTCAGATATCAGAGGCATTTTTGTACACCAAAAAAGAAATATCAGAAACAGAAATTAGGGAAAAAAATCCCATTTGCTATAGCAAAAAGAAAAGCAAAGTACCTACTAATAAACCTAACCAAGTAGATAAAAGACCTATACTCAGAAAACTACAGAACACTGAAAGAAATTAAGGAAGATACAAATATATGGAAACATATACCATGTTTATGGATTGGGGAATTACCATCATCAAAATGTCCATACTACCCAAAGCAATGTATAGATTCAGTGCAATCCCTATTAAAATACCAATGACATATTTCACAGATACAGAACAAATATTTCAAAAATTTATATGGAACCATAAATGACCCCCAATAGTCTCAGCAAATTTTGAGAAAGAAGAACAAAGTAGGAAGGATCACCATACCTGATATCAAACCATATTACAAGGCTATTGTAATCAGAAGAGTCTGTATAGGCATAAGAACAGACATATAGATCAATGGAACAGAATAGAGAGCCCAGAAATCAATGCATGTAACTATGGCCAATTAATATTCTACAAAGGGGGCAGAAGCATAAAAGGGAGTAAAAATAACCTCTTCAACAAATGGTTTTTGGAGATCTGGACAGCTACATGCAAAAAAATGAAACTTGACCACCAACTTATACCACACATACAGATAAACTCAAGATTGATAAAAGACTTAAATATAAATTGTGGCACCATAAAAGTCCTAGAGGAGAACATAGGAAGGAAAATTTCAGATATTCTATGCAGCAGTATTTTCACCAATATGTCTACTAGAGCAATGGGCATAAAAGAAAGAATAAACAAATGGGACTACATCAAATTAAATACTTATGCATGGCTAAAGAAAACATCAGGAAAAGGAAAAGGGAACCAACCTTATGGGAAAACATATTTGCCAATGATACCTCAGACAAGGGTTTGATCTCCAAAATATATGAAGAACTCACACAACTCTACACCAGAAAGACAAACAATTTAATTAAAAAATGGGCAAAGGACCTGAACAGACACTTCTCCAAGGAGGACATACAGAGAGCCCAGAGACATATGAAAGGATGCTCAGCAGCACTAGCCATCAGTGAGATACAAATTAAAATCACAACTTGATACTTCAAACCAGTCAGAATGGCTATTCATAAACAAATCAACAAACAAGTGCTGGTGATTTTATGCGTAAAGGAACCCTGGTACATTTTGGTAGGAGTGCAGACTGGTGCAGCCACTGTGGAAAACAGCACGGGAATTTCTTCAGTAAACTATAAATGGAACTGCTTTTTGACTCAGCAATTCTACTGCTGGGGTAATATCCTAAGAACCCTGAAACACCAATCCAAAAGAACCTACGCACCCCAATGTTCATAGCAGCATTATTTACAATAGCCAAGTTCTAGAAATAGCCCATCAGTAAATGAGTGGATCAAAAGGCATACATTTACACAATGTAATACTATGCAGCAGAAAGGAAAAAGGAACTCTGACACTTTGCAACAGCATGGATGCAACTGGAGAGCATTATAGTAGGTGAAATAAGTCAAGCAATGAAAGATAAATACCAAATGATCTCACCTGTAAGTGGAGCCTAATCACAAAACAAACAAGTGAGCAAATAGAACCAGAGACATGGAAATAAAGAACAATCTGACAGTGACCAGAGGGGAGGGGGGTAATGGGTTACAGAAGAGGAAGGGTCAAATCAAGGAACATGTATAAAGGATTCATGGAAAAAGACAGCAGGGATGGTGGAGGATTGAATGTGAGAGGTTGGGGTGAGTAGGGCAAGGGAGAGTAATGAGGGAAAAATAGGACAAGCATAATCAAATAACAACAATAAAAAAAAGAAAATGAGAAAAAAAAAAAAGAAGAACTTAGAACTCATCTGTATCAGTGTACGGGCAGAAATTGTGAGAGGCTACATTAGGCTTTAGTGAATTTTTTTTGAAGACTCTTTCAATGTGTGTGCCCGTTTCACACTGGGTGATTACGAGAGTATCTGCCCACCCTGAGCAGAACATTCAGCAGTTTTTAACCGAAAATAGCATGACCCCCATGCCCCACCCTGCCTATTCACTTGATATTACCCCGAGTGATTTTGTTGTTGTTGTTGTTTCCTGGGATAAAAAAGTCCTCAAAGGGAAATGTTTTGCCAGTGAGGAAGAGGTGAAACAAAAACAGCAGAAGTGTTAAAAGGCATCAAAATTGGTAAGTTCAAAAACTGTTTTGAGCAGGGGAAAAAACATCTCAATAGTTGTATTGCATCAAATGGAGAGTACTTTGAAGGTGACTGAAGTTTAAATGTGTAATAATAAATAACACAATATTTTATAAATACATTTAGTTTTGGAGGTCCCCCCTCATTTGTCTTTTCAAATGAGTGTTTTGGATTTCTTTAGATAAATACTCAGAAGTGGAATTGCTGTGTCCTTTGTTTCTTGTCATAGTCTTCATTTAAAAGTCTATTGTGTCTGATGTAAGTGTTGCTGCACCAGCTTTTTGTTTGTTTCTATTTGAATGAAATATCCTTTTCATCACTTTAGTTTTGGTCTGAGTGTGTCTTTTCATCTCAAGGGGCCTCTCGTAGACAGCATATGTATAGGTCTTTTTTTCTTATGCATTCACCTACTCTATTTCTTTTGGTTGGAGCATTAATCCATTTGCATTTAAAAGTAATTATAAGTAGGTATGTAGTTATTGTCATATTATTATTCACATTCTTAACTTTTTTCCCTTCTTAAAGAAGTCCCTTTAAGATATCTTACAATAATGGTTTAGTGGTGTCAAAGAACTCTTTTAGCTTCCCCCCAGCCCACCCTGGGAAGCTCCTTGTGTGTACTCAGATTCTAAATGATAGCCTACAGGATAAGTGGGTAAAGTGATCCAGGTGGCAGGTCCTTGCTTTTCATTGCTTTAACTATTTCATGCCAATCCCTTCTGGCCTGTAAAGTTTCTCTTGAGAAATCAGCTGACAGCTTATAGGGGCTTCCTTGTAGGCAACTATCTCTTGCTACTTTTAAGATTCTCTCTTTATCTTTTTATCTTTTGGCATTTTTATTATGATGTGTCTTGGTGTGGGTCTTTTTGGGTTTATCTTGTTTAGGACTCTGCACTTCCTGGACTTCTATGTCTGTTTCCTTTGCCAGATTATTTCTTCAGATAGGTTCAATCCTTCTCTTCCTCCTGGAACCCATATGTTGTAAATATTGTTATTTTTGATGTTGTCTCCAAGGATGCTTAAACTAACTATCCTAATTTTTTAAAACTGTTTTTCCTTTTTATGTTCTGATTGATGGTTTTTGCTACTTTATCTTTCATATCACTGATGTGACCCTCTGCTTCATCTAATCTACTGTTGATTATTCTTCATTTCAGTTATTGTATTCTTCATTTATGACTTGTTCTATTTTACGTTTTATATTTCCTTTTTATTTTTCCTATCTCTTTGTTAAAGTTGTTACTGAGTTTATCTACTCTTCCCCTAAGCTAATTGAACATCCTTATAACTAGTGCTTTGATCTGTGCATCTGGTAGATTGCTTGTCTCCATTTTACTTAGTTTCTTTTTGGGAGTTCTGTTCTGTACATTAATTTGGAAGCTATTTCCTCAGCTCATTTTTGCTGCCTCCCTGTTATTTGTTTCTACGTATTAGGTAGATCTGCTATGCCTTGTGGTATTCTGAGGGTAGCCTTATGAAATAGATGTCCTGTGGGGCTCAGTGGTGCAGCCTCCCTGGTCACTTGAGCCAGGTGGTCCACTTGTGTCCCTTGTTTGGGTCATATGTGCTCTCTTGTTGTAGCTGAGCGTTGATTGCTGTTTGTACATCAGTGGGAGAGACTGACCTTCAGGCTGATTGGTTGTGAAGCCTGGTTATGACTATAGTGTAGAAGTTACTGTGCAGAGCTTGACTCCATTGAGTGGGATTTGCATTATAGGGGCTCTGGTGCCTGCCAAGCCTGTCCTTCGTGGAGGTTGTTGGGTGGTGCTCTGATGTGGTCTGTAGCTGGTCAGTGAGTACGATGTTAGTTCTGAGTTCTTTTGGGAGGGGCTCTGGTGTAGGCCAAGGTACAAACTGCCTATGCCTGGCCCTGGGCCACCTGGTATGAATCACTGAGTGATCTGCATATGTTTTCTGTTTGTGCTGATCTTAGAGGTACCTGGAAGAGGCTGAGCATCCAACTGAGACTGGCCGCCACTAGTGCCAGGCTTGGGGCTGCTTAGCAAGAGGTATGGGGTCACACCAAGGCCAGATGCTATTTGTTGTGGTTTATAATCCTTTGAGAGATTTAGGTACATCTATAGCACAAGACAGATTGTATGGAAAAGCCTTTGGAAATAGCTTGGGTGAGCCCTTAAGTTGGGTGGGGTGGGATCTCAGGGAGTCACAAGTATAGGGAAAACAATATTAGCCAGACTCATGAAGACTCAAACTTGGTGCCTGCCTGTGCCTGGAGGCTGTGGGGTATGGGAGGGCTCAACAAACGAGCAAAATGGCCAAGGGACCTGCCCCTCCAGCCCTCAGCCTGAAGCCAGACAATTCAGTTACTCATTTGTTCCTGGCACTTTTTAAGCTGCTACCCTAATGCCGGAGCTCTAAGTGAGCTTGTCCATCAATAAGTAGATCTGTGCATGAGCCCTTTAAGAGGATGCTTGTAACTCCTTAAGTCCTCCATCTAGCTCAGCTATAATCTCCAGTGTTTTTTCACACCTAGAAGTTATAAGAACTTATTTTCCCAGCACTGGAACCCTGGGCTGGGGAGCTTGGTGTGGGGCTGGGATCCCCTCTCTCTTCAAGGAGTCATCTGTAGCTGAGATCCCCTCCCCAATTCTTAACTGTCACATGTGGGCATGGGACCTGCCCAATCTGAGTCTCCTAGGTACTAGTCTCTGCCTCCCTTACTAGTTGAAGTTAGAGGACTTCTGTTCAGCTAGTCTTCAGGTGGTTCTCAAGTGTGATTGTTCTGTAGTTTTGTCATACTTTTAATGTGGTTGTGGAAGCAGTCAAGAACAGCATTTACTGACTCCACCAACTGGATCGGAAGTTGAAGTTGCAGTTTATTGATTTAGCATTCACTTGATGCTGTAATCATTTGACTGTTTTCCAGAGTTCTGACACAGTTGCCTCTGACAGTTTTTGATTTTAAATGTTTCTGTGATGGACAGGCTCCTGAAACAATCTACTTCTCCATTTTTGTAAATCTTCACCCGCAGACACTTTTTCATTGCTTTTGTTTTTTAGAGAGAGAGGAAGGAGGGAGGGGGAGGGAGAGAGAGGGGGGAAGGAGAGAGAGGGAGAGAGAGGCATTTATCAGTCACTTCCCATACATGCCTGGACTGAAAATTGAACCTGCAACCTGGGTATATACACAAACTGGGAATCAAACCTGCAACCTTTCAGTTTATGGTTTATAGTCTATGGTTTACAGGATGGTGTTCCAACCAACTGAGCCACAGTGGCCAGGGCCATTCTCCTCCATTTTGTTGACATCACTCATCATGTGGTTTTTGACATGGCACTTAGTAAAAACTTATTGGTCCTAAATGAGACCAGGATATAGTGAGTAGCTGGACACATATTGTTCCTTGACATTTTCATTTAAAGAAGTAAGAAGAAAACCTCTAAAGAAGATGAGAGTAGCAGAAGTGATGCCATAAAAGAGGAGGGAAACATTCACACTCAAATGAGCAATCCACTTGAGTTACCACATTTCAATTTTTTAAAGGAAAAGATTCCCCATTCTTTAACCAAAGGAAAAAAAACTTATTTTAAAATGTATTAATTTCCTTTCAGAAGATTAAGTTCTGACCAGTATAAAGAAAATTGTAAAAGCATAGTATAATTTTTTTCTGGTCTCATCTGAGAACAATGTTTATTATATGTAAAGCATATAATCAATATGCTTAACTCATCTTACCTATGACCCTTTCAGACTCTCCTCTAGCTCTTAAAACACTGAATTCTTTTGAAGCAAATCCCAGGCATTACATTGTTTTAATCTATAAATATTTTTTTAAATAACTCCAAAAGAAGATTTTAAAAAATCAAAGCCAAGTAACACAATCACACCTAAACAAATTAACAATAATTCCTAAGTATCATCAAATATTCAGTGTTCAAATTTCCAATTGTCTCATAGGTGTATGTGTAAATGTGTTGTTATAAACATGTAAGAATATATCTATAGGATAAATTCCTATAGATCTTTCTCATAACTGTTTCAAAGATATTCCCCCAAGTTCATCTTTTTCTTTCAACTTTGTTACACTTTTCTATAATGATTTTTTTCATTCATGTGTAGTTACCTTGTCTATATTTCTTTCATTATGTTTTGGTTTACTTAGATTATTTGATATTTTCCTTGCTCACTAAAATATATTTTCTAAAACATAGCAGCATGCAATTCCACCAAATGAAGACCACTGATTTGTTAGCTATTCCCTGTTATTGTTTGCTTTTTCTTTTTTTGCTATTAAACATCACTACCCTTATACATCCTTGAAATTATGTCATTATTACAACATTAATACTTTTGGTTAACCATTATGGCATAGTTTATAGAATGTATCCTAAACCATATATAAGGAAATCATTTAGAATACAGATTTCCTTTTTGAATTTTTCAGAAGTTTCTTCCAAATCATTGGTTCACAATTTTATTATTATCCCTTCTGCACTTTAGAAACACATTTTTCTCTTTAGTTTACTGGACAGTAAAACACATGGAAAGTGAAACCATGTTGGCTACCATTTATTGGCCCCTATCTATTGAAATATCCACATAGTTCCTATGAATGCCTTTGATTACACAAACTCTGTAAGTCCTCTTGGGGTATACTGAAAAATGGGCTGGTGACAGTTGGTCTTCCTGTTTGGATTGAGAATTCCTTTGTGTTGTCAGAGTGGTGATGAGGGAGGAGAGCCATTCACTAAGATTTTTTTGCTTGACTAAATTTCACTTTTGCCTTGTCCGAGAAAAATGTTTTTCTGCAAGATGCTGTAATCACTGAGGATCTAACTCAATATTTTAAGCATAGTTTTGTACCCCAAATTAATGTGTGTGTGTGTGGTGGTATGCACTTTCTTACCCCTTAGTTCCTGAATGCTGATTAACACTTCTTGAATTTGTTGCTGAAGCTTATTATTTTTTCTGATTTGCATCATGCTCTTTCTTACTATCGTAATCCCTTCAGGCAAACTATTTTATTCAGATATCAAATATACAGTTAGATGTGATTGACATACCTCAAGGAAATAGGATTTATTTTTATTGGAGTGAGACCAAATGAGTTCAATTTTAAAGCCTAAGGTGAGCCTGGCTGGTTTAAAGAAAGCTGATCACACAGCATGAAATCCAAACTTCAGAGCTAAGTATTTAAGACCTTCAGTATTGAGCCTAAGCCCTACTTCCAGCTTTGCCAACTCCATTTGCACCTCTTCACCTAGTAGAGAAAGTAGAAAAATACCTGATGAATAATTGCTCTTTTCTGGGCTCTGTTCCAAGCATCTTGTGTACATTCCCATTGAATCTTCACAACCACCCTGAGGGTTGCATACTATCATCCCCATTTTACAAATGAGATAAAGAAGTCTTAGAAAGATTAAACAATTTAACCACGTCATACCATCCTAGTAACGCATATAAATAAAATTAAAACCTAGGTTAACCTGGCATCTGAACCTGTGCTATCCCTATTCATGCTGTTTAGAGGAGTCTCCAAATAGCACACACTTGAGTCACATTAGAGTCCAAACATTTGCCCAAATATTGTACAATTTTATATACCTTTAAGATGCTCCTCTATTTTCCATCCCCTTCTCTTTCTGATGAACTCCTCCTTTTTTTCAATACCCAGCACAACTGTCACTTCCTCTTTGAAGACTTCCTATTCTGTAAGTATAATGAATTGTTCTCTTTTGTGATCCTACAATAGTCAATATACATGAAAATATAATGTTCTACTTGTCTCATGTCTGTTTCCTCCCAAAGCAGGTCTTCTTTTTCATTTGTTGGTGCCTTTGCAGTTCACAACATAGTTCTTGATATAAAATAAACACAGAATACGCATTTATTTCTTTAATTAAATCATCAATCTATTATGAAGTCAATAAAATGATAAATTAGTGCTGCGGGTACTAGACAAAGATAGGACATACAGTGGTAACTTGCCATATCTATAGATGTGTTAGAAAACCACACAGGAACAGAAATTCCTCCTAGTCAGTGACCCAAGAGGGAGGGTATTACTCAGAGTGACGTCAGTATTAGCTTGGGACTCAGAAGTATATCTCCATCTTTCTCTATTAGTCCTTCCTTCACCTTCTAGAGGGAAAGGAGAATAACAAGAAGAATTGGAAAAAACAGATGTCTGCAGCCTTTCCCTGGAAGATGTGTTGCCTGAGTAAGGGGATCAGTAAAACAGAGTCCATTGGGTTGGCCAAAAAGTGTGTTTGTTTTTCTCTGTAAGATGGCTTTATTAGTACTTTGTTGTCTTTAACTTCATTCAAAACAATTTTGTTTGGTTGTATTGCAACAGCTGTCATATCAGCGTGCATTAAAAAAACATTAAAATTGGTGACATTTTGTGTAGCCATTTTAACATTGAAGATGGAAGAAATATACAACATTTTTGGCATATTATGCTTTATTATTTCAAGAAAGATAAAAACGTAACTAAAACACAAAAAAATATATTTGTGCAGTGTATGGAGAAGGTGCTGTGACTGATCAAATGTGTCAAAAGTGTTTTGCAAATTTCATGCTGGAGATTTCTTGCTGGCTGATGCTCCACTGTCATAGGGTAGACGAGTTGAAGTTGATACAGATCAAATCAAGACAGGAATTGAGAACAAGAAGATTATGCCATGCAGGAGATAGCTGATATACTCAACATATCCAAATCAATAAAGTCATTGGTGAAAATGAAAACTGTGTCTTTTATATTATGGAAAAAACTGTACGGACTTCTTGGACAAGCCAGTATCTTCCTCACTAATCTCTGTGTTCTTTTAGGTCCCATATTTCATGTTTAAGACTTTCTCCAGCTTGTTATTGAACATAGGTGTTTATATGAAAAATAACTCCATACTCTCAACAAGAAAAATTTCCCATTTACACGAGTATTTCTTGCATTTTTCCATCTGGGTATAAGGGTACAATGATAAGGAATAATTAGATGTGTAGGGAAATGGATCGACTTTAGTGAGCATGTCTGTTACCACATGAGTTTTTAGGGAAGAGAAATGGCAGATCCAAAACCCCAGAGGGGAGTGAAGCTGCTCTTGAGTTGAAGAATGAATGTTTAGATTGTACCTTTACAAACTTTGGGGAAAAGAAAAAAGTACAAGGAGATGCAACCAAGTCAGTTGGACCCAAATGACTCAGTGCTTTCCTGAAGACCATGCTGTAGTTGTCAAGCCCTCTGGATGGGGACCATAAAGCCAGGGCTGAAAGGAGCTCAGGTAATGTATAAATGTAAAGTTAATTCTTAGTGTTGATTTTCCAGGTAGTACGTAATGAATGTCTATATTTCTTTTATTTGTCCCCTTACAAATAATCATGAAATGAACTAAAATGTTTGGTATTTGGCAAGTAAGTGAACCTCAGCTATATGTGAACCATTAAAGAGCGTAAATTCCAATGTGAATGACCTTCATCCTTCATATTTGGATGTTTGAGCAGTTCTTTTTATCCACAAAGCAAAATTTCACTTGGATATATTTAAAGAAATACTTCATAGTATGTTAAGATCTATCTTTTTTCTTATATATTTGTCCTTAATCTCAGTAGCCCAGAGATTAATAATTAACAATTACATATGAATGACCATATTTGAATGGTGAACTCACCCACATGATACTAAGTGACTTAGTATTGATTTTTTTATTTTAAAATATATTTACTGATTATGCTATTACAGTTGGCCATTTCTCCCCCTTCACTCCACTCCATCCTGCCCACCACCTCCCTCCCACATCCACCCCCTATAGTTCATGTCTATGGGTCATACTTATAAGTTCTTTGGCTTCTACATTTCCTATACTATTCTTACCCTCCCCCTGTCTATTTTCTACCTACCATTTATGCTACTTATTCTCTGTACCTTTCCCCCCTCTCTCCCCCAACCATTCCCCTGTTGATAACCCTCCATGTGATCTCCATTTCTGTGGTTCTGTTCCTGTTCTAGTTGTTTGCCTAGTTTGCTCTTGTTTTTGTTTTAGGTGTGGTTGTTAATAACTGTGAGTTTGCTGTCATTTTTATTGTTCATATTTTTGATCTTCTTTTTGTTAGATAAGTCCCTTTAACATTTCCTATAATAAGGGCTTGGTGATGATGAACTCCTTTAGCTTTACCTTTTCTGAGAAGCACTTTATCTGCCCTTCCATTCTAAATGATAGCTTTGCTGGATACAGTAATCTTGGATGTAGGTCCTTGACTTTCATGACTTGGAATACTTCTCTCCAGCCCCTTCTTGCCTGTAAGGTTTCTTTTGAGAAATCAGCTGCGAGTCTTATGGGAACTCCTTTATAAGTAACTGTCTCCTTTTCTCTTGCTGCTTCTAAGATTCTCTCCTTCCGTCTAATCTTGGGTAATTAATTATGATGTGCCTTGGTGTGTTCCTCCTTGGGTCCAGCTTCTTTGGGACTCTCTGAGCTTCCTGGACTTCCTAGAAGTCTATTTCCTTTGCCAGATTAGAGAAGTTCTCCTTCATTATTTGTTCAAATAAGTTTTCAATTTTTGTTCTTCCTCTTATTCTTCTGGCATCCCTATAATTTGCATGTTGGAATGTTTCAAGATGTCCTGGAGGTTCCTAAGCCTCTCCTCATTTTTTTGAATTCTTGTTTCTTCATTCTTTTCTGGTTGGATGTTTCTTTCTTCCTTCTGGTCCACACTGTTGATTTGAGTTCCAGTTTCCTTCCCATCACTATTGGTTCCCTGTACATTTTCCTTTGTTTCTCTTAGCATAGCCTTCATTTTTTCGCCTAGTTTGTGACCAAATTCAACCAATTCTGTGAGCTTCCTGATTACTAGTGTTTTGAACTGTGCATCTGATAGGTTGGCTATCTCTTCGTTGTTTAGTTGTATTTTTTCTGGAGCTTTGATCTGTTCTTTCATTTGGGCCATTTTTTTTTTTTTTTTGTCTTGGTGCACCTGTTATGTAAAGGGACAGAGCCTTAGGTGTTCACCGGGGCAGGGTAATGCTGGTCGCTGCTGTGATGCTGTACGTGGGGGAGGGGCCGAGAGGGAGCAATGGCATTTGCTCCACTCTCTGACAGATTTCAGTCACTCCCTCTGCTACCCACAATCAAACTGGGCCCCTCTGGTGCTGATTCCCAAGTGGGTGGGCTTGTGCATGCTCTAGGCCCCTATGGATCTCTCCAACGAACTCTCCTGTGAGACTGGGAGTTTCTCCTGTTTCTGCCTCAACTCCCACATGTGTTTTCAATCAGAGGTTTGAGGTTTATGTCCCCGCACTGGAACCCTGGGTTGCGTGGTCTGTTTTGCTACCCTACTGTTCCTCCTGGTTTACCTATGTGCAAATGTGGGGCCACAGGGCCTGCCAACCACCACCTTGTGGGGTCTGCTAGCTGCAGCCTGGCCTGCCCCATTCCACATTCCACCACCTCACTGAGTCTGCCAGCCTCTGCCTTGCCCAGAGTCCTCTCTGCCCCAGCTGCCCTGCCCATCTCTGCCCCTCCTACCAGTTGGGATGAATGTTTCTTCTCTATCTCCTTGGTTGTTGGACTTCCATACAGTTTGATTTTCTGTCAGTTCTTGTTGGTTTTTGTTTTTAAATTGTTGTTGTCCTTCTTTTGGTTGTGCCAGGAGGCACAGTGTGTCTACCTATACCTCCATCTTGGCCGGAACTCGGTATTGAATTTTTGTTATTGATCAATAAGCCCTGTGCAAGTATAAGTTACAAAACAAGAGTCTCAGTACCCATTTGGCACTTAGAAATAACGTTTCATGCAACACTATAGGATGGAAATTTTGGTAGGCTATGTACATTATGTCAAAATATTTCTCCATAAGACTGCATTAATTATGAAGGGAAAATAGTAACTTCACAAAGAAGAAATATGGCAGATATTACCTTGTCCAGGTCTTAAAACTTACCAAGAGACAAATAAACATGGTGTGCCTCCCAATATGATGCACCAAGAAGGACACAACATCATTTCTCTGATATTCCTGGCAAAAATGCATAACTTCAATCTAACCATGAGGAAATCTCACACAAGTGATAATTAGGGGGATATTCTATAACTTGTATTCTTCAAAATTGTCACAGTCACATATAGACTGAGAAACTTTTACAGATTTTAGGAGGTCAAAATAAAATGACAATTAAATGTAATATATGATCCTGAATTGAACACTAAACCAGAAAAATAAAATTATTTTATTATAAAGAACACTGGTAAGACTGGTGTTAAGATTCAAATAAGGTATGCTGATTGGATAATAGAATCCTATTATCAATATTAATGTCTAGATTTTAATAATTGCATTATGATTATATATGAATATCATTGTTTTTAGGAAATACACAATGAAATATGTTGGAGTAAAGGGGCATTATGTTAACATCAAAAGAGCTCAGAAATGAAAAAAATAATGATATGTATTAAAAACAAATCTATACACATATGTATGGGGGTGAAGAATGAGAAAGCAAATATGTTAAAATATTAATACAAGGGATTCTGTGTGAAAGGTAAATGGGACTGGGACTTCTCTGTGCTACTTTTGAAATTTTCTGTTTCTGAAATTATTTCAAAATGAAAATATCTTTCAGAAACCAAATGATCCTAGCTTCATTCTCTTAAGGAGGAAAACATGATCACATAACTGGTTCATAGAAAATCTAAATACTACTCAGAAGAAAGAAAGAAGGAGCTCCTACCCTTTGCAACAGCATGGATGGAACTGCAGGGCATTATGCTAAGTGAAATATGCCAGGCAGCGTTGGGGGGCTTTAACGCAGCCCCCCGGTCCGCCATGGATGAAGAATAAGACTGCCAAGACATGATCTGCTTGGGGAGGAAAGGTGGCTGCTTCTCTCAAAGGAGAAGGGCCCAGAGCCTTTCTCTCCAGGGGCTTTTATTAGGTTCATTCGCATAGGAAAACAGATAAAGTTCATCAATCATTGTTAGCCAGTAAGGGTTAAACAATACAGGATTTACAGAAAACTTTGAGGGCTTATTCTGAGTTATAGCCAATTAGTTAGAGGGCCATAAAACTTTAGGCGCCAGACTCATCTCAGGTCTGGACCCTTATCTTTTAAACTGAGGGTACAAATTAAGTAGGTTTCACAGGAATGTATGTATTTTTGTTAGGCCTGATTCCCCAGGGAATCCACTTCTCCCAGCACAGGACTGCACTGCCCTCTGTTATTGCTTCAGGCTTAAGTCAGGCAAGGCAAGTAAGGCAGCCAAGAGATTAGGAGACTTCTTGCAGACAGAATGAGGACTCAGGCTATTTCAAAGCCGAGGGGCGAGGGTCCATTACCCCCTTTTCCCACAGCCCCCCGAGTCCTTCCCTGCGAGTTTATTCCTGGTGACCAGAGCCTGTCTTAGGTTGATCCTCCCTTGAGGATTCTTACCCATCATTGGCTAACTGGCCAAGCTCAGGGCCAAGCAGGGTGAAGTGGGCAGGGGTGGCACACCTGCCAGGGAGATAAGTTTTGTCTCCTTAGTGGCTTATGGTCCCAACTCTGACTCAGCCTTAACCATGAGGGGTTACAGCCTCTGAAACCAGGCAGGGCAGTTCCCAACAAGGCAGTGAGGGACAAATACCATATGATCACACCTTTAACTGGAACCCAATCAACAAAACAAACAAGCAAGCAAGATATAACCAGAGACATTGAAATTAAGAATAATCTGACAGTAACCAGAGGGGAGGTGAGAGGGGATAATAGGTGGAAGGGGGGAAGGGTTTTCAGGAACAACTATAAAGGACACAAGGATAAAACCAACTGGGGGTGGAAGCAGGGGAGGGAGGTGGGGATGGCTGGGGTGGGGGTGGGGGAGTGGTAGGAGGTAAATACACACAACTGTAATTGAACAACAATAAAATAATTTTTTAAAAAATCTAAATCTTAAGAATGAAACTTTTCCTACTGCAGTCTTGTTTCTGTAGAAACATAAACTTGATCTCAAGAGATCTGCATAGAACTACCAATTTGAAGGCATTACAGGGCTACAAAGTTGTAACAAAAATTGGCTTTTTTCACTTTGCTGCTCCTACAAGTCTCTACCTAGAAATAGCCTAATTCTGATTACCCTCTTGACCTAGGACACAGGAGAGCCCCTTCTTCCCTCCTTCACTTCTCTGCTACAGTTTCACATACAGGGGGGGAGTTGGGGAGGAATCTAGAACTCCAGGGAGGCCTTTTGTCCCCTCAGCATTCAAAATTAGGGCATAGCTTGGATTTTTGTGTTGAAATCACAGTACTGTACCTTAATACCTACATGACTTTAAGCAAATGACTTGGCTATAAAATTGATAAGATAACAGTGTCTTCCTTTAGAATTATTGCGAGAATTAAATGAGACAACTTTTGTGAAGTACTTAGCATGGAACCTAACACGTATTAAGTTTTCAGAACATGTGAACTGTTATTTTTATGACTAAAATGGGTAGCTGGTATTAAGTCCATGTTGTCATTTCTGAAATAGTGAACTAGAGAATAACTCAGTTGCTAGATGATTATGCTCTTAAGTACCTGTAAATATTAACATTTTGACCAGAAATATTTTACCTCCTTTTCCATCAAGGAAACTGATCATTAAACTGGAAAGAGAATTGGAAACAACCTACATGTCCATCAGCAGGAAATTACTCCAATACTTTATGACACTTACTTTCACTGGAATGATGATAAACAATCAAGAAAAATGAGGTAGATGAAAGTGTAGTAGAGTGGAAGAATATCTAATTCATACTAGGAATAGTAAAAGAAGCAAATGGAACAATAGAAACTATAGTATATTTGCAATTTTAAAAATGTGCACAAGGAGCCCTGGCTGGTGTAGCTCAGGGGACTGAGCACCAACCTGTGAACCAAAGGGTCACAAGTTCGATTCCCAGTCAGGGCACATGCCTGGGTTGTAGGCCAGGTCCCCAGTAGAGGGCACATGAGAGGCAACCACATGTTGATGTTTCTCTTCCTCTCTTTCTCTATCCCTTTCTCTCTCTAAAAATAAATAAATAAAATCTTTTTAAAAATGTGCACAAGGAAAAAAGAAATTATATTAAAAATAATTGACATAATTGGGAATGAAATTGGGAAAACAGTAGAAAATTTCTGAATTCTATCTATAGTTTATTTGGTCATTTCAATAATAAGCATTACTATGTAGTCATGATAAGGCTAGCAAGCATGCTGCTGAAAATTTAGATATAGATAAATTATAGATAGATAAGTAGATAGGTAGATAGCGGAGTTCTATTAATTCAACATTATAATATCTATGAATGGTTCCTGATGGTATCATAGAAATTGCCAGAGCTACTCCTATGCTAGGTCGTCACAGTAATGGTCTAGTATAGAAGAGAACCAAACAAGCCTTGGCAAACAATACCAACAGAGAGTACTTAAGCATTCATGTTTTCTTAACTTTATTGCTTAGTTAGCAAAACAATCATGATAGAAAATTATGGTATTTCATACTATGATTACACGTCAGATAATTATGAACTATTTGTTAAAATCTGAATCAGTTTTGAAAAAGAGGATAGCATAAGTGAAATAAAGTAATGTTAAAGAAGTGCACTGTTTCATGGAAAAAAATGTTAAATTTTCAAGTTAAAATTTCTTAACATGAAGAAGAAATGAATAAAAGAAACCCTTTGTAAATGGAAGATATGGAATTAAATGGTTTACCCCCCATTGTACAAATGAGAACATGAAGTCCAAGCAAGGGTCAATTAACTAGAACAGAGTCACACACTGAGTTAATGCTGTGATCATGAACTTGGAAGGCTGTAGTGCTCATGGGTGTGCAGGCCCAGGTGGGGGCTGTAGCAAAGATGAGAGCCTGTGCTAGCCCACAGGTGGCCACAATGTTCATCATCATTGATTGTGGTATCCCAAAATGCAGACCTACTTTTGGCAACATTCCTTCTTATAAGAAACTTTTCAATTGTAAAGTTTGGCCAATCGATACAACATGTGTTCATATACTATTGTGTATGAGAAAACAGCAGACATCTATGGCAAAAACCAGTCCCGTTTCTACCATCTGTCGCTTCTGAGAAGTTAAGACAGCTGTCCCTTGGCAAAGCTTTCTGTCTCCAGTCATATTCCATTTGTTCCCACCATTAAACCCAGTCATGCATTTATTCTAAAATTTATGTTTTTTAAAGAAAGGAACACTTACAAGGTACCAGATAAAAAATGAAGACTACAAAACCCAGCAAAGAATGAAAATATATTTGGGAAGAAAGAAGCAGATTCTGGCCTTCAAGAAGCTTAGAATTTCATGGAGCAAAAAGAATTATGTAAATAACCTACTATAATAATAATTATTACAGCATAATTAAAATGAGAGATGCTATCGGAAGCTGCTAAGGTAGTTAATTCATTCTAGTTTGATGATGAGGAGGATCTCAACAGAGGAAAAATCCTTGAAAATGAATACAATTTCAACAGGTAAAGAAGGGAGAGAGGGAGAGGTATCATAATTATACAGGCCAGAACAGCTAAAACACTTGAGTGTGCCCAACTCTGGTGTATTGGTGGAGCAGAATAAAATTGGTATGATGGAAAAATAGGGTTCATGAAGAAGTTGGGGCAGTGTCTGCCAAGGCTAATGTGAACCTTATTCTGTAAAAGAAGGAGCTATGGTTTATTATAGACAATGCCTTTGAGGGTGTGACATGGTTAGGCCATTGTTTTAGGTTTCCTCTGGCATGCGCATAAGAGGTGAACTGGAAAAGTGAGAAACTGGCAGAGAAAAGACTGGTTAGTTAGCTATTTTAATTTTTGTTGAGGTAGTGAACTAGGGTAGAAAGAGTGAGAGTAGAACAGAGGTGATATGTGTCATTGTACAGGTGAGATTTATGGAGCTTTGCCGTTGAAGTGAATGTGTAGCACAAGGCAGCATGATGACCTTGAGATTTCAAATCTAAAAGTCTTAGAGGCAAGAATGCCCTTAGGAATACAGGAAGCACAGGTAGGAAGATAATGGATCTCATACTAGGAGGCTGAGTTTGTCTGCTTGGGGTTGGGGGTGCATGGAGCATGGGGTTCAGTAGGATATTGAAATTGCTGTTTATAAACTTGGAAGACAACTCAGAATTAGAGATTCAGATCTCTCAGCAGAATACAGATTATAAAATTGAAATTGTGAAAGTGATTGAGATTGTTCAGAGAAAGAATGTGGAGTGTCAAGAGGAAAGGGATTTGACAGTGGAATTTTGAAAACTGTTCACATTTACACGGTTAAGGGTAAAGATCAAAAAGGAATTCAAAACAATCAACACCAGCTACCATTTATCAACATGTCGTTTGTGCCTAACTTTGGGCAAAGTCTTCAAATATTTTATTTCATCCTCATAATAACTGTGAAGCAGCTGAAGCTCAGAGGGGTTAAATGACTTAATAAAGATACAAATTACCAGGTTCACAGAAGAGCATATCCAAATGGCCAATAAAAATTTGAAAAGATTCTCTCAACTTCTGTAGTGTTGAGGAAATGCAACAGATTTGTAAAAATTGAAAAGAACTATGATGCTTTGGGGAAAGGCTACTTATAACTCATGGTAGGAATGTAAAATTGTATAGCTTTTTTAGAAGGCTATCTGGCAACATCTATCCAAATTAAATGTACATATTAAATTAAAAAAAAAAACAATACATGCATCCTTTGATCCAGCCGTTCACCAACTGGGAATTTATCCTGTAGTATAAAATCACCACTCCAAACTGGAAAATGTCTAGAAATAAATGGAATATCCATCACAGGGGAATGCTTAAATGTTTTGTGAAATTTTCATAATATTTAAAAGAATAAGTTAGTTTTATACTACATCATTTGAAGGTAATTCCACAATGAAGTGCTGAGTAAGGCAAGATGCAGAGAAGATTACAAAATATAATCCCATTTCTATAAAGCAAAAAAATATATATATATATATTCATTTGTGCAAATGTGGTGTGTGTGTGTAGTGTAGTATATTTTCCCAGGGTCATTTTGACCACTTGAAGGAAATATACTTGGCATCAAATAAATGCCCTCTCCACCCCCAACCAGAAAGAGATTAAATGAGCTGAAGCTAACAAAAGGCTTTGGATTTGGCAGTGAGGAGGCCATGTGTACCCTTTAGAAGACAGGTTTCAGTTGAGCACTTGGGGAGGAGCCAGGTGCCAGGGAATCTAACAGCACAGGTGTGGTGAGGAACTGGCGCCAGGGATTACTGACCATCCTTCAGAGGAAACTTGGCAATGAGCAGGTTGTGGCTTTGACAGGAGAAAGGAGAGCTAAGATCGAATTTTCTTGTGTTTGGTATGTTTGTGTTTTATGTTGATGGCTTTTGGGGGTTTTGCGTTGTTCTGTCTTGTTGAGTCTAAGAAAGCCTTGCCATATATTTAAGGTAAGATGAAAGGGATGCAAGAGAATGGCCAGATCCCAGGACAGTTAGCAGGGGAAAGCTGAAGAGCTTCTAATTGCCTTCTCTCTCCAGGACTCTCTTTTGGTAATGTCCCTGAAAAACAAATAACTCCTTTTAGAGATATAATTTCCAGATTCCTGATGAAAAACAAAAAAAAAATAGCCGCTGATCTGAGGGTTCCAACTACTTTCCCCACTAACTGTCAGCCAGTGATAAGTAAGATACTTAAATACCTGTGCTGACTTTCCAGAAAGTTGGGGCACGAAAGCAAGACCCAAGTCCCTGAGTAAAGACATTGGGGAACAAACATTATTTGTGGATAATACAAGTTGGTGACCATTCCCCCTGGCTGTTTTTCCAAATACCACCTCTTAACATCCAGACCTGTCAACCAGGCCTCAGTGCTGTCTTTCTCTTCTGTCCCATGGATCCTTTTCACCAGTCTGGTTCCTTTTCTGAGGCATTCTTGCCCACACTTGCCCCGGTTCTAATCAACCTGAACAGATTGGGGGAAATGACTCATATCCTCTCCCTGCCTTTTCACCTTAGCCTCTAAAATAGAAACAGTTGCCAGAAAGCTGCTCTGGGGAAACTATATGCCCCTTGCTCTCAGTGGAAGGAGGGACTTAGCAGGCCAGGGAGATGTAAATGGTCACTGCTCCTGCCTGGCCGGCCACCATCTTGCTAAGTCTCCTGCCTCTGAAATTGTACTTAAGTACAACATGTTGTTCTCTCTCCTAGTACTTCCAGGAGCAGGGCAGGCTCACCAGAACACAAGTCCCTGACCCTCCCTCCACACACACACACCACACACAGAGGAGAGTTCTAGGTTCTCTGGTCTCTCAGAGATTAGTTGGCTGAGAGGAAAGAGTCATTCAATTCAAATAACAGACAGTTTCACTTTGGTCTCCAGTCCCAACCCTTTGCCAGCAAAGAGCTAAAACTATATTTTAATCTGCATCTGATTCTCCTGTCCCCACTGAGAAGGTTGTGGCTCCTTCTAGATCTCAAAAAAGTAAGTGCAGTTTAACAATAATTACAACTGAAATATTTTAATCAGGAGTAGTTCAGCACTTCTCAAACTTTAATGAACATACGAATCACCTGGTTCTCTTGTTAAAATGTAGAGCCTAGTCTAGGTGGGCCCAAGTGTCTGCATTTCTAACCAACACTCAAATGATGCCCTTGGCATTGCCCAAACTTTGATTAGAAGGGATTGAACAGTGATTGCCAAAATTGGCTGCACTTTAGAACCACCTAGGACTCTTTGAAAAATCCCTAACCCCAGGCCATACCCTGGATCAATTAAAACAAGATCTCTGGAAGTAGGACACAATAAACACTTTTTCTGAAACTTCTAGAGATTCTGATGAGCAGCCACATTAGGGAACCACTTCTTTGAAATGATGAACATATCTGCAAGTGCTAAATATGAGTAAGAAATATCTGCAGGCTTTAGATAATGCCAAGCCAAAGTCCTAGGCTAAATTAGTAAAAGTAAATTATGTAAGTAAGTAAATAAATAAATGTCAATATAAAAACTATCACCATACTTTGGCTGGGCCATATATCAAGTTCAGTTTGAGGAGCTATATTTTAAGAAAGATATTAATATCATAGACTATCCAAATACAAGAATGGGTCATGTTATAATGAGAAAAAGAGCCATAATAGCTGTCTTCAAATAATTCAAGGCCTGTTGGACACACACACTCATATACCCACAAATAAATAAAACATAACAACAAAAATGACAATGAAAGCTAGACTGCACTACTCCTTCCTCTCTTCTCAATTGAATGAGGAATTGACACACCAATCTAGATTCTCTTTGGATAAGTTTCCTCTCTCATTCAAGCTGATTCCAGGTGGGTTCCAATACCCATTTATGTCCAAACCCAGTAACGAAAGGCTTGGATCTCAAACTGAATCCTAATACATGTGCTTTACCCTATCTTTGTAACCACTTCCATTTATTGTACAGGTAGGTGGGTGATATATTATATAAAGCACCAGGAGGGATGTGACTGAGTTAAGACAGTATTGATTGCCTTGCATGAGTGATAATGAGGATGGTCACTGAAACATAAATCCTTATTCACACATCTTAAAACAAAAATGCATACTTTTTTTTTTTTTTGGCAATGTCAATTCCTCTAAGAAAATCTGCTTTAGAAAGGCCAAAATACATGAAAATACTATCAGCCTTAAAATTACTTCCTCAGGGTCTGCTCCAACATTTAACAGTATCTGCAAAGCCTTTATGTCTCTTTGTTGAATTAGCAAGCATTCGCAATCTGTCCATGTTTTGTTTATGCTGTGTTTAAGATTTAATGAAGATTTGTACCAGTAGCCAAAGACAAGAAAACTTAAATGCTCTCTGCCTAAGAGATTTTAAATGTCCCTGGACTATTTAGCTGTGTTGCTAGATAATGACTCTTGAGATAGTTTCAAAAGTGGGAATTAGAAACAGCAGAAAGAATGATGTAAATAAGTTAGAATGGAATTTGCTAGTCTACATACATATACACACACACAAATTATACATAACTTTTCTACCTCAGAGGCAACAGTGTTAGGAAAATAATCAAACAGCAAAATCTGGTTAAATCATACTAGTTTCTTAATTTATCACTTCCAGTTAATAGATATCACAATGGTAAACTCACTCATTAATTCAGTAGGTGCTATGTGATGGTTTTACAGGTCATACATCTACAGGTTCAAGGGTCAACATATTGAATTCAAACTCTCATCCCTGCCATTTAATACCTGAGTGAACTGGGGAAAATTGTGTAAGCTCTCTGGGCTTCAGCTTTTTATCAGTAAAACAAAAATAATAATAATACACTACAGGATTGTGGAAAAGTTAAATTAGGTCATATATGCAAGGTTTAAAATTACTGTATTTTTTCCGACTATAAGACACACCTTTCCCTGCCAAATTTGGGAGGAAAATGGGGCTACGTCTTAGTCTGAATTTAGCTTACCTGGCTCACTAAGGGGTTGGGGGGAGCATGTTTTTTTTTTTTTCTATTTTCCTCCTCTAAAACCTATGTATGTCTTGTGGTCCGGTGTGTCTTATAGTCTGAAAAATACAGTAATGTTTGGCTTATAGGAGGTGATCAGTAATTGGTAGCCAGTTACATAATCATTTTAGTTTCATAAATATTCTTTTTATATATAAAATAAAGCCTTAAAGTAAATGTAAAATCTCTCTAATAACCCCATAGCAAGATGCCACCAAACTCAATTTTTTCAAGAATAATTTATTAAACACTAGTCAGAGAAAAATCACTCTTCACAGTCTTTATCACTCCCACATAACTACATGAACTTGACCTGTGCCTGAAATTCTTGGACTCCTTCTTTTACCATTGGATGCTTCTTGGTGGCTATATCTCAAAGGTAGTCATGCTGAACATAAGCCTTACTCTTCTTATGCTGGCCAGTCTCTTTCTCTTCTTTTTTTCTTTCTGCTCATCCCTACTCCACTTCCACTTACCCCCTCTCCCTTCCAACCTCTTTGTCAGGTATTCATAGTTTTGTTCATAAACAGATGAGTACCGAAGGGGCTAAGATGATTTTCTGGCAGAACTAGAGTCTGGTTCCAGTCTAAGCAGGAGCTCCTCTGGATGGCTTCATCACTTTAGTGTCACTGACTAATCAAAGGTCCTGACTGGGAAGCCCAGAACTGCTCCTCCCTAGACATGCAAATTTGACCCATCCTTAAGTGTTTGAGGTTCAATGTCCTCATCTGTACCATGGGGATTATGTCTGTCTTGACTGCCTCATCTCAGAGCGTGCATCAGGATGGACTGGCATAACACATGATGAAAGCACTGAAATCCGGTATCAAAACTAGACATGTGCCACTGTATTTCTTAGGCCTATGTATTTATTATCTGGAATGATAGTGAAATTTGTAGTGTACTACACCTCTGGTCAAATTATTTGGAATTCCATCCTAAGGACTGTCCATGAAGATGCTCAGGGCTAGCCTTAAGTTCCAGACTGTAATGGAGGAAGAAGAGATAGAGGGAATTGAGATTTGGTAATAGACTTTAGAGATCAGAGTCCAGGTACCAACATGCCATAATATTTTATTTTTGTTTTTAATAACAGACGTGTGACTTATGTCAGGCAAGAGAAATGGTGATAGGAATGCAAACAGGGTTGGAGAACATCACTTTTGCCTAGCTTAGGATTCGGACACCTGTGCTCTTAAGCTTCCATATGAAGATTTAAACCCAGATTCCAGTGCTTATCATCTATGTCACACTGAGCAAATTGTTTAATGCTTTGTGCCTCAGTTTTCTCATCAGCAAAATGGAGATAATAACAGTACTTAATTTTATTAAGTGGTGTGAAGCTTAAAGGAGAGAATTGCATGTATTAGTAAGCACATCCTAACATTTAATGTGTTTAATACATATTATCATTATAATTATTATTATTATGGTATGGCCATCCAATATTTTTTCCACTGTCCTTTATACAGTCCTCCTTTAACCAGGGGTGACAATGTCCCAAAATGGAAAATTATATTTTCCAGGTGCCTGTGCAGGTAGGGTTTACAATGTAACTATCTTCTGCCCAATGGCATGTAGATAAAATTTTTTGCATTGCTTCCAAGAAAATTCTTTAAAAACGGGTCTGATTCAGCTTGAAAATTAATTTCCTCTTCCCTCTTTTCCCTGCTTTGAATTTGTACATATGACTGGAGCATAGCATCTACCTTAAGACCACGAAGCAAACTAGAGGGTGGAAGCCACGTGCAGAGAATAATCAACTAGAAAAAGGAAGTCTGAAATACTGATAGCATCTTGCAGCTCCCATGCCAGTTCTGAATTGTCTCTTTGTAGACTTGTTTTGACTGAAAGGAAAATGACCCCTATCTTCTTTAAGCTACTGTGCTTGATATAATCATTATGTCAGTAATGGATCTAGCTCTATACCACATACAGAAGAAATCAAAAGCTCTGTGAATATAAGGTCCTTTTCTGGAATAAAGAATTTCTTCTTTAACAAGACTCTAAACTAAGGATAGGATCAGGACTATTTCTGGGGCCAAATTTTGAACTAATCCTTTAAAAGAACTTGATTTCTTTAAGATAAGAATGTTGTAAAAGACAGAAGGATGCAATCTAAAAAGAAAGAAAAAAAGAAAAGGAATTAATGAAAAGCCAGTAATATTGGATAAAACAAAAACGTGATTTACTATGGTATGACATAGGTTAAAGCAGCAACTTTCAACCTTTATCACCCATGGCACACATAAACTAACTACTGAAATTCTGCAGCACACCTAAAATATGTTATATTTTTTCTAATCTGATAAAAATCGGTATAATTTTGATTCATTCACACTGACAACCATTGTTCTGTCATTTTTTATTTGACACTCTTAGGGGAAAGAAGTCAGTGGCCCTGACTAAATAGTCAGATATTGCATGGTTTAAAATTTCTTGCGGCCTACCAGTGGGCCTTTTGCAGCACAACAATTGAAAATCTCTGGGTTGGAGGAAAGTCAATGGAGGGAAATAAGAATAGGACAAAGGAATAACTAGAAAAGGAGGGAATGGATACAAAGAAAGAAGAGAAGGAAGAGCTGAACACCGTGTGTAGTCAAGTATGAATCATTCACAAACATATGGTTGTAAACAAAATGGTAATGTCTTCCATCAACATGTTAGTGCACAAACCCATATTAAAATTTAAGCTGGTTGTCTGCTCTGTTGACCAATCAACAAACACATATTGAGTAAAGACTTGAAATAGTATGGGTCCTGAGTAGGTCAGGCTGGTTAGAGGACAAAGCTGGTAGTTGTGCAGATGGTGACAAGTGGTTGGATTTAACATATATTTTGAAAGTAGAGATAAAAGGACTTATTAGTGTTTTCAACGGAAAGGATGAGTGAAAGAGAGAAATTGAAGCTTTTGGATTAAGCAACTAAGTAGGGAGTGGAATAATTTACTGAAATAGAGGAGGAATGGTGGAAGGACTTTGAGGAGTATCTCTCTCATTTGCATTTTAGATTTGAGATAGCAATATTAAAGAGTCAAGTGGAGATGCTGAGCAGGCAGTTTGATATACGTCCTAGAGCTCAGGGGAGAAGTCTAGACAAGATGTGCATATCAGAGATGGAATTTAAGGCTATGCAATTGCATAGGTGCCCAAGGAAATGGGTGTTGATGGAAAGAAAGGTGTTCCAACATTCAGAGGACTGGAAGAAGAGGAGTCCAGGAAAAGGACTAGAAGGAGCAGTTGATGAGATAGAGGAGAATCTAAGCAGGTGTGAAGTGCTGAGTGAGAAAGTGATCAACTATGGTAAATGCTGCTGGGAGACCAAGTAGAATGAGAAGGGAGACTTGACCTCGTGTCTCTGTAAGATGTAGATCACTGGCTATTTAATAAGGATGGTTACAATGGGGTAATGAGAGCAAAATCTTACCTGGAACAGGCAGACAAAGAGAGACCAGGAGGTAAAGCAGTGGAGAGAGCAGTAAAGGGAAGGATTTCAGTTTTGTGGTGAAAAATGACAAGTGGCAGAGAATGAGGAAGAAGTTTTTGTGGGGTCAGTGAGGAATTTTAAAGCTTTCTTTTTGTTTCACTTGCTTTTACTTATATCCCCAAAATAATTGCCTTGTAAATGGAAAATAATTGATGTTTTCATAAAGGAAAATAGATAATTCTAGGATTAAAGTCCCTAAACAGGTAAAAGATACTACAATCCAAAGTCCAAGAGGAGATTCAACAGTTTAGTAGAAAAGGAATGTTATCAGTCACTTAGAGATAGGAAAAACAATTTTATTAGGAAAATTCAGTAAGCTTCTCTGCCAGAGTTGATTGCCCATTTGAGGTGTGTACTCATAAACATTAAATATAGTACAAGTGCATTATATTTTTTAAAAGTTCTTGAAAGCTTAGTGCCAATTCTTTCAGGTTAAAGTCAATCTTACTTAATGAACTGTCTTAGTTTGCATTCCTCTGTAGCTGATATTGAGATAAAGATCCCAAGAGACAAACAGTTTATTTTCAAGGTTATCCCAAAAGCTAATGGTAGGGAGATAGGTACGTGAGACAGAGAAGGGAAAACTGCTGAGGCTGTGTTATCAAGCAGGTTATCACAATGGGCAACTGAGGTTTAATCTTAATGGAAAACTGGAAGATAGTGTAGAACAGCCTCAGAGTTATCCCATCTGCAGCATGCAGGACTTGGGCTATTTATGGATGGACAGATGCTAAGACTGTTCTCCCTGCCTTTGTTTTCCTCCTAAGTGCTTAGAACCAGAATAAGAAGTCACAGACGCACTTTGCATGCATTATCTCATTTAATCCTCACATCATGCCTGTGTCAAGGGCATTATTAGCTTTGTTTCACAGAAGGGGAAACCAAGACTTCGAACTATTTCAAGATCACATCTTAGTACATAAGAAACCAGAGTACCAGGGCTCTCAGACTCAAAACCCCAGCTCTCAATCTGTGTTCCCAGATAACCAGACCCAAGTATATCATTTACCTGGTCCCTACCTGTCAGGAAAAAGCAATCAGAGCTTACTCTGGCAATCTCTTGGAAGGACAATTTGTTTGGTAAACATCCAGCACAATAGGTCTGGTTTTATTCAGCTATTTTATTTCCTTAAATTGTGGGTTGACTTTTCCAAATGGAAAAATTACATAAAACAAAATGTTTGAAAATCATTTCACACTGTGACTGAGTTATTAAAAAGAGGAGTCATTAATAATGCATTGACTTTGATTATACTTTCAATCACTGGAAGCTGTCAATGGAGAATTACTATTCTCACCAAGTCAAAGTCATATAGGGGTCTCTAACAATGACATGATTGTTCTAGCAATGTATAAATGGGAAATTGTTCTCTCATGGAAAATACATTCTAAGGCCATGTGGCATCATTAACATTCTGAAAGGGTTGTGTTCCAACGTTGGGATGGGGTGGGGAATAGAAAGATTGGAATCTAAAATAAATGAGAAACATCCAGTCTGTTAAAGCTTGTGTGGTAAACACCTCCCCTGCCCTTCCTTTGTCAACGTAGCATTTTTTTTTTCTATGAAATCATTCCAGCATGCCCTTCTATGATAGTAAATTCCCTATTGATTTTTGTGGTCTGCTTAATTAAAAAGAAAGTTGGAATGTAAATGTGGACAGCTTTTAGATCTTAGATCCACATCTTTTTCTTCTCTAAAAATACAAACACACTGCAACAATTGAATTCTGAAATTGACTCAGGTATTCTGGGCTTGGAGCCAAAGTCCATATGTGTGTAGTGAAGAAATCAGCACTTATTTTGGTGAGCGTATCAACAGGCAATAACTCTCCTAGTCCCTCTCTGGGATAAAGTTTACAGACTACTTAAAAGGGCAAAAAGAAACAATCTGCAATAAACATTTAAAGTTATGCAGGAGCCCTCAATATCCAGAGGCAGCCAAGGAAGTGAGCAGAAATCACAGATCCCTGCCCCTGCCCTGCTCCTACATGAGGCCTCCAGCTTGAAACCACAGGATATTTGACCATGGGACTCATGTGGCCTCCAGAAGACCAGGAAAAGTAAAGGCCGAAAAGTTTACTAGGCTGAAATTGTGGGTTCAATCTCCAGTCAGAGCATGTATGGGAGGCAATAAATCGATGTTCCTGTCTTACATCTCTCTCTCCCCTCCCCTCCTCTGTCCATTCCTCTCTTCATAAAATCGAGGAACATATCCTGTGGTGAAGATAAAAAAAAATGTACTAGGCTTGTTACCATCAGTATTTAGCGAGAAAAGGGGTACAGAAGGGAATTAGACATTGAGCTTAGTAAACTGAGAAGCAGGAGTGTGTTTGCTTCACCAGAAAGCCTTTCACACTTCATTTCTCTGCCGAATGTATTAACACACCTCCCTTCCCCCCTCTGGTACCAAATTGCTAGATGGAAGCAGGGGAAGGCAGGACATGCACAGTAGAAGTCAAAATGGTGCAGTGGAGGTGCTTGACTGCAGAGGCCTGTCAGTCCAGCCTGGGGAAAGAAGGGATTGGTTGGGAGGTAAACCCATCCAAAGTCACATAAATTTGGGAAGTTGATCAGTTCTTTTGAAAAGGCTCCTGGTCTGTTCCAAGCCCAAGCTAGTATAATCCGGGGGGCGGGGGGGGGGGAGAAGCTCTCCTGCCCACCCAGTGATGCACTCATCTCATTCAGGTGCTGTCTATTTTGAGAGCACATGACCATGTGGGTCTAGCAGCTTCCAGGGCCACAGCAGATGGCATGGGCTCCAAAAGGACTAAGCTCTCTTTCTCTCTCTTGGTCATTACCTACACTTGCCCCATGCACTTGCACATTCTCTCTCCACAGCCATGTCACTTTAGCAGCCATGTGGCCCAGGACCATGCAGAATCAACATGCAGGCTCCAGGAGGGAGCCTGAAAAGGACTCTAGCTTGAAACACATACTAAGCTAGCTGGATGCTGGACTTCAGTGTAGTTTACTATGGACCAGAAACTCTGGATGCTGGCTTTAGTCTTGGCCTTGCTGCAGACAACATCAGACCTTTTCCAGGATGGGATGGACAGAGATAGGACACTGGGAAGTCAGTAGGGGGACTCCCTTAAATTCGCATCATCAATAAACCATGCCACTGAGCCCCATCCTCCCATATGGGTCTCAGGAAACTTTTTTCCTCTAGATACTGCAATCTCATTTTCCACCAATAACAAGCTGAAAAAGATCTTCACCCCACTGAGGCTACTTTCATTCTGACCTTAATGCTGCTTTGTCATCTGAAAGCTTTCAGCATTCAAGAAGCACTGTTTTTTCAACTGAGCTCTGCAGGGATATACTGTGCCAGCACCTCAAAATCATTAAAATTTCATTAACATCCACTTATGGAGTTGCCATTTATTTGCTGCATAACATTCTCTGGTAACACTGCAGAAAGAGATAAATGAGATTTTCTTCTGTGGTATTAGAAAAAAAACAGGTTTCTTCCCAGGCTGGGTATAATCTTGTTAGGCCACAATATTACCTCCTTGATACCATGTTGATGAGGGTCCATCAGGGCCCAGCTCAGTGCTGATGAGTCTGATGAATATTTACAGACTGCTACTACTTTGATTATATAAGGGAGCATGGTGGTCCAGCATCTGCTCTTCTGTTTGCTTATTTTTAAACTTTTACTGTGGAATATTTCTAACATATTCAAAATTAGAGAGGATTTCGTTTATGCTCTACTGCTTCCCTCTTGCCTGTTTTTTCTGAACCAAATGTCAGACATATTATGTCGCTTATATATTTATGAATGAGGAAGACTCTCTTTCTTCAGGGTGGGGAACGGGCACAGGTACAGTACCATTACAATATTTTTATATAATTAACAATAATTTAGGTCATTAAGTGCTTCATTAGGATTCAAATTTCAAATTGTTTCATATATTTTTAAACATTTTTTTGTGTGTGAAACTATCCGTATTTGAATTGTGATTGTAAATGATTGGTAGATCTTTTACATTCATTTTTGACTATAAGAAATGTAATAAAATTATGATTATAAAAGAATGGTGGGGACTAATTCTTTGTAATATCTTTGTAGCCATCAAGCAGAACGAACAAATGATATTTTGTTATTTGCTTCAGATTGGAAGTCTTTCCAAAGACTTATTTTGTATATAGTCTCTTCCCCACCCCCCAACTTATATGTTGAAAATGCAGGCCATTTGTTTTGTAGACTTTTCCAGCAAGGATTTTTTTCTTTTGGCTCCATGGTGTAGTTTAACATGTTCCTCTCTACTCTTTCTTTTCTATAAATTGATAGTTATATCCAGAGGATTGATCCAATTCAAATGTAATTTTGGGGGGGAATGAGGGTTGCTAAACTACTTTATAGTAGTGACATATCAGAGATGCAGGTCTGGTGTGTGTGTGTGTGTGTGTGTGTGTGTGTGTGAGTGATTTTGGAAACTGTTGATCATTGCTTAGATTCTTTAATTCATTAGGTTTGCAAAATGGTGACCGCCTCTTTCTATCATTGCTCTTTCACTTGTTAAAGAAATGCTTCTTTCTACAGAAAAGCGTCCTTCTATCTAATCCTTGGTTCCCAGCTCTAGCATGTGTTTTTCAAAGCCATAGCAACACATTTCCATTTTCATATCCATCTGAACAGATTGTGCATGAAGAAGAAAGGAAAAGGAGAATTTCTTCTTTTTTCAATTTTTGTTATTATCAAACAATATTAGACATGCAAAAGTTATAGAATAATATCATAAGCAATCTGATGGCTAAGAAACTTCTCACTGTCCTTTTAAATTGAATTTCCCTGATTACTAATGAGGATAAGTGGGGTTTTTCTTTCTTTTTATTGTTTACTGGCCAGTAGACACTGTAACTGGCTTCTGGTTTTCTGTTATTAATGACCAAAAGTATCAGCTTCCACAGGCAGGGGAAGGAGGGGGCAAAGGTTGCAGCTTGCACACTGCTGCAGGTCATCTTATCCTCCCTGCAGGCCAGTGTGAGCATGGTAGGAATGGGTGTTTCCCATATGAGAACACTGTTGGTCAGATGATTTGACAGGAAAATGCTGGAAAGCCACTAAACTGGAGGTGAGAAGCTGATGGTGGGAAGTTTCAACATCTGTCAGAAGAGGAAATCTGAGCATCAAAGCAGCCTTGTGTCACCTGAAAACTTAAACCTGAGAAAAGTTTGCACATGTGTGTGCTTTGTTGGGTTGAGTGAAACATTAAAGAGAACAGTTGGTTTAGAAGAAGGAAGGACGTGGCAAGAATAAAAAGGCAAGCACATCCTAGAGATAGCTAATAACTGGGATCTCAAATGCCCCTGAGAATCAAGCAGACAATAACAATGGAACAGTGGACCTAATACACTGAAGATAGGAAGAGGTGGGAACTGCAGGTACCTGGAGATGTTCCATCCCATCAGCTTTGTCAACCCATTCTTGACTCGTTGGAATGTAGGTCCACTGTGGCCTGGATTTTTGAGAAGTTGGAAATACAGATTTTATATAGAATCTCCTGATTTTTAAAACAGCAGTTCATTTTGTTTTAAGATTGTGCCAACCAAACAAAATATCTATAGTCAAATGCAGCCCCCTTGGTTCTCTAGGTTGCTATCTTTGCGTCAGAGATTTGGACTCTCCCTGGGGCCAACAAAGTGTTCCTTAGTCACAGGCCCAGGCCTGCTCTCAATCCCCCTGGCCCATTCTAGGCACAGCCACATTCGTTGACTGGGAAGAAGTTATTTCCATTTCATTTTCCTTCAAACACAAGATTTTTTCTACCTTGGGATGGCCAGGCAAGCTTCAACCTATTTGTGTTTTTTGTTTAAGTTGTCTTTGGATTAGGATTTCTCTAGCATTCAGCAGAGGTGGCCACAGGGCTAATGTATATATGGGATGGAACATAAAGTCCCTGTAGCTTTAGAAAAAATAGAAATATGTACTTTGTCTTCAAAAACTACATATGGTATATGAAAGACAATAATCATAAGTTTTTTGGATAAAAAGAGACCTTCTAAAACACTTAAAACATTGTATATAATGAATGAATAAAGACCTGGGATATGCATGTCACGTGTTTTCAAATTTCTGAATGGCTACCACGTGGCAGAAGGTATCAACTCACTCTATATAACCCTTAGGAGAATAGAATTTGGGGAAATTCTTGTATAGCTAAGAGATGAGAGCTTGGTTTAATACAGAGAAGAATCTCATAGCAATACCTCTTTGAATACAGGAACACACTGCTTCAGCAATCAGTGAGTTCCCCATCATTGAAGGCATTCAAGTGATGCCTACCACAATATGGGAGCAGAAAGTGGTGGCATTTGGGCTGTCATCCCATTAGATAATGTTTACTTTTAACCTTCATATTACAGATTCTATGAAATTTAAATCCATAAGCAAAGTGAAAATATCCCACTAAAATTAAGAATTAGGCTTTGACTGGGCAGCTCAGTCGGCTACAGTGCTGTCTTGACACACCAAGGTTTCGGGTCCAATCCCCGGGCAAGGCACATATAAAAAATTACCAATGAATGCATAAATAAGTGGGATGACAAATCACTGTTTTTTTTCTCTTTATTTCTCCCCCTTCCTTGCTCTAAAATCAATAAAAAGAAGTAGAAATTTTAAAAAATACATTTGGATCAAAACACTAAATCAAGAGAAAAAATAGTAAAACAACATAAATTGATATGAGGTATGCTTAAAATTTTCAGTAATAGTCATTATTTCAGTTATTCTACTAAATATGCTGCTTAATAATGATATAGTGTTTTATGACTAGAACCAATTATATAGCTAAGGGCTCTAGGGTTAAGTGACTTGCCTAAGGTCATAAAGCAGTATTTTCAATGAGACTTAGAAGCCAAAGTTTTAACTCTCAGCCACATTCCTTTTATTTTGCATATGAATTACTACATAATCCAAATCATGAGTATAAAAGGTTAACTTTGTTTGTTAGTCAAAACACATTCAAAAGCTAATATTGGGTGAATAATAAAGCAAAGGAGAGGATAAGTAGAACAAATATTTATTAAATACCTTTTCCACTCTGGGTCATATGCTGGACCTTTTATATACTTTCTAGTTTTATTCTTATAGCTATAGGAGGTGAGTGTTAATATCATCCCAATTTGACAGATTAGAGTAGTTAATTAGCTTGTTTATGGCTATATAATTTGAGAGG
This sequence comes from Desmodus rotundus, assembly GCF_022682495.2. Taxonomy (NCBI): domain Eukaryota; kingdom Metazoa; phylum Chordata; class Mammalia; order Chiroptera; family Phyllostomidae; genus Desmodus; species Desmodus rotundus. The sequence goes on along the minus strand of NC_071392.1, from coordinate 128,001,661 downwards.
TTCAAAGTTAGCGGTTTTTCACCTAGATTGTAAAACTAGCCCAGATTATTTCAATTAACACATGCAGGAAAATCAAGAGAAAAGCTGTTTAGATTCAGGAGACCCAGTATTACTTTATCCACTGATCACAGGTATTTTTTTTAACTTTCTGTGATTTCCTTTGCCTATTCATTACACACATACTTTTATTTAAATTATAACGTATTAGTTATTATTAGAAGTACTAAAACTGATACTATTTAATTCATAGATGCTCTACTCTGCTATTATTTTTAGAAATAAAGGTGATGTATATGTTATAAACACATGAGATTAGAAATTATTTTTGATCTATACCAGGTGTACTGTGTCTGCCACAAAAATCATGACTAAAAGTCTTTTAGTCACAAAACTGTCATGATTTTCTTTAAACTAATAATAATATTTCATTTCCTGTGCATCTGCAAAAGAGAGTCTGACACATTTTTAAAAGTAAATTTGAATTTCTTTTTGATTTCTTTAAATGAATCTATATTGTTAATGTCTTGTAATAACAGGACAAAATTGGGTTAGGAGATGGAAGAGGATCCATTTTTTTTTAAATTGGGGAGTACAATTAATATTTCTTCCTTGCCAATTTCAAATATTATGGTAAGCCAGCATTCCATCCCTAGATAATACCATCTGTTTATAGGGGGCTGTCTGCCAGGTATTGTGCTAGGTGATCTAGATATATGAGAAATAATATTTTTATACCTCATGGGAAACAGCAAAGGTCAACCAGCTGATATTCCATTATGCCATCACTAGGAACTTGTTATTTTTCGTCTCTCTATTTTCTTTGGTTTAAATGAAGCTTTCACATTGGAGACTTCATGGAGCGACATTTAGCTTAATTTGCCTCTAAATCAGAAATCCTGGAGATGAAAATGAAAAAGACTAGTTGATAGAATTTGCCAGCATTAGTGACTCCCAGAAAGCTGACTTCACAAATTAATTTGCAATGCAATGCTCACTTTAATTTGGCTGCCCAAATGGCCTTTCTCTTTTCTTTTCTTCTTAGTAATTGCTTCTTTATCCTACTGCCCTGTGTTCCCAGCACATCTAAAGCACTATACACTTAGTTTATCATTTCAAGTTTTCATTTTATTGTTGATATATTTTATATATCTGTCTTTCCAAATACACTCTGTAGAGATAGCATGTTATTTTCTTTAGCAACTGCCCCAGTACCTAGGAATTGAAATTGAGTGTATGAATAGATGGATGACTGGATGGGTATATTGCTTTATGATTTTAGAATCTTCAACTTAGTCAAATCACAGCCCCGCCCTTTGCACAGTGAGCCTGGAAAAAGTTAAGTGTGATAACCAAGTGGATGAGACCTGTATTTGTAATGCTGGCTTATATCTTGCACATATTTTCTACAATAAATGAACCTGTTGTGATTTCACTGTTTTTTGGTGTCTTTAATAGCCTTTCAATACCTTCATTTTAATGGCTCAAAGGAAGTTGTTACAGTGTTTGCAATGAATGCAAATTATGGCTCCATAACCCTGAATGTCTCATAAAGAACCTCACTAAACAGTTATTGTACCCATACAATAGCATCTCTTATGAAAACCCAATGAATCAGTTTTAAACAAAACCATTCTCATCCAAGTCTGCAGTGTGTAATTTTACGAGAAATTCAACTGACTTTTACTCACATCTCTCCCACCAACACCTGGCATAATGGAAAAAACACCAGAATACACAAAATTAGGCTTGTAAATATCAATACCAAGCCAAATAATGCTTATTTCAACTAGATAGTAAAGACTCCTGGTTTAATTTCTTCTATCCAACAAGGACTTCTTGTGGGGAGAAAATTACAGCCTCATGGAATGAAAATCAAGCAAAGGGATTATTTTAAAATATACCTTGCCCTCATTTTATATTTCAAAATTTACAAAACCCTTTCATATCTGTATTATTTCACCTCATCCTGAAAAAAGAGTCCCATGAAGCTGAGTTCTTATTATTGTTGTCATATTACATATAAGCGAGCAGATTCAAATAACACCAGGCTCAGGGAATGTTATCACCCCCGTCACAAGAGCTCAGGCTGAAAATCTACAAGTCTCGTCTGCTTTTATATATGTTTTCTCTCTTCTATTTCATTGCCATTGCTTTAGGCTTTGTCTCACCCAATACCCAGCACATAGCAGGCATTCAATAATTATCTAGGGAGGGAATAAGCAAGTAAGTGAGTGACTGAATCCTTTGAAACTGGGGAGGTTGCCTCCAGTTTCAGAATCATTCAAACGAGTCTCCATGTGACCACAAGAGTAATTTTTTTTTTGGTGTACACACTTGCTATATTTTATTCTTTTGATCAATACCCCTAATATGACAGAAAAAAAATAATAAAACCCCATTTGATCGACATAAAGGGCTTTTCGAGATCAGCCTCTGATTACCTGTTCAGCCCCATCTCCTGCCACTTCCCCAATGTTCTTTGTGAATGTTCTGCACTGAAGAGGTAACTTTACATGCACCTTGTTCTCATGCCTCCCCCCATGTTGTTTTCATTGAGTGGAAGTCAAGCACCACTCCAAGTCACTTCTTACAAGGTTTCCCATTCTAACAAGCAAACCTAGAGAATTTACCCATGGCAGATCATTGGCTTTGAATACATTATCTTTTTTTATTATATGTATTTTTTACATGAGTATTTCCCTCTACAATTAAAATTCCTGGAGGCTAGACTATCTGGTAAAATCCTTCTGTCACTATCAGCGTAGTGCCTGATATAGCTTAAAGGTAGGACTAACCTTTAAGATAGGTGGAAAAATAAATGAATAAGGTCTAGCCAATCAAAGCACAATGTTCTCTCTTTCTGGGTTCATGGATTAGTTCTAAAATGGAGAGTGGGCCTGAGCAGGACCAATGAGTGTCTCTACTTCGACTTTAGTCAAGAGTATTTAAAACAGTCTATCTTCTCCCAGGATCACCAGCTATCAAGATCAAGGAGTTGGAGCTGCCATTCTGCCCACCATGTGGAGAGAGCTTGACTGGAAATTAAGCCAGCACTGGGAAAAGCAAAACTGGGACACAGAGAGGGTGATCACAGACAGTCTTGTAAAGGCAATTTGTGTCTGCCAACCTTGCCAGAAGTTCTTAAAATTTCAATTTCGTGAGCCAGTACAGTCTCCTTTTCTTATCTCAAGCTACTTTGAGTTAGATTTTAGTCACTTGCAACTGAAAATCTTTGTTTAATACAGGATTCAACATAAAAATTAATAAGCAAAAGAGAAAATCAAACCAGGTCACCCAACTCCATAGAAAGTGTCATTTCTATCCCAAACCACTGTCTTTCTATTTTAACAGTAACTTGGGACGAAAATATTTACAACACAGAATAATCCTGTTCTTTCATTTCCTAAAATAAAATCTTGAATTAGCTTGCTGAACACTTCAAATAGCTCAAAGAAATACAGACAGAAGAACTTTATTTAAAAATGGCAAATGCTAAATAGCTCCTTAACTGTAAAAGCATCATTGCATATTTTATAATAAAGCATATTTAATAAAGCAGAATTAATGAGTGCATTCTTGAATTGTTCAAAACTTAGGCAAGAACAAGGAACTATTCAGAAAGAGAAAGCAAGAGAAACAAAGAAAACCATGAGCCCCTTCTGTTCTCTAGAGTGACTTCCCAGCTCAGCTTTTTGCTTCTACTGAAGACCACACTGTCTATCACTAGTAAAGAGTGAGTGAAATTTATGTCCATCATAAAATGCTGCCCAATAGGTACTTTTATAAGATTTATATACATACATTAAGTCACTCCATCCTTTGCCATATACCTCCAATAAACCTTATGGCTCTCCCTCATCATTTCATGCCAAATGAAAAGTGGTAATATTACCAGATTTGTAGTTAATTATCATGAAATATGACTCCTAATGATTTAACATCTTTGTTAAGAAGCCATGGTAACATGGAGCACAATGTTGAAAAACATCATTAAAGCTATCATTTATCCATGGCATTTACATTTTGTTCACAGTCAAGAAAAAAGCTAATTGACAAAGCACATCCATACAATATTTATTGAGAAAATAGTGCTTGCTCTCTCTTTCATTCTTTCTCTCTCTTGCTGCCAGTTAGTTTAGCATATGAAAGTTTTATTTATAGGATATAACTTTTTAATCCTTTTTAATGACCTTGAAAGCGACTCACATTTCCTTTCTCTTAAAATGAATTTATGGGAATATAATCCTCCCTTGATAAAGGAGCTCAAACTTTTTAAAGGGAGGTGCTTTACTTTCAATTTTCCTGATGATCTAATATGTTCTATGAGAATTCCATGGAACTGGTACAAATCATGATGAGGGAAATGTCAAATAACTTCTCTTTTTCTAAATAGAAAATGCTTTTAGGGAGGGCTAACTAAAATTCTCCCTATTGTATATCTCCAATCCTCCCTCAAATATATTTCTGCATTCTACAAATCTACTTTTTTAACTTGAATATTAGCATTAGCTTCTGAAGGGGACAAACCACTGAAGAGTCAATGTGCCATCAGGGTCCAAATCTAAAAGCTTTTAGTCAATTTTATATCCACTAGAATGGTCTACTGAATCTGATGAATTTTCTCTACTTGTCCAGAACGGAATGCATTATTTCCTCAATGGCAACCGACTTAACCCCACCTGTGTGAAGATAGTACCTCTTTCCATCTCCTCCAGTATATGTCACCTGTTTTAAAATGTCACAACCCTCATCTCCATTTGATGTATAAAGTGTATCTAATCTTTAGTTCTTTGTAAACAAAGAACTGCTCTACTCCAGTCCACCCTCAATGAGAATATAAATTTCCTGAAGATAGGGGTCTTTGTCTTGGAGTATATTTTCACCTCTGGAACACAGCCTAGTACATGATCAACACTCAATAAATATTTGCAGAGTAAAAATATCATCTAATAAACTTAGAGAATCATGTTGTTAGCTTCCAAGTACTTCTTAATTCAAAAGCATGGTTTAGGGGTCAAACCATACTTATCAAGTAATTTCATGGAAATTCTATTCTATACCCAAGTATCTTAGAGTACATTAAGAGGCCCAACACATTGCTCACTGAATTTTTAGTTAAATGTTCTTTTCCTTTTCAATCTAAAACCCTCACTTTTCAAACACTTTTGGAAAACATGCTCTCTTTTCAAACACTTTTGGAAAAACTTTCCCCATCCTCAACTCTCATGAATTCTTTGCAACTATCTATTCCCTCCCACCTCAGCATTTAAAAATGTAGTTGAATTTAACTTTTTTTTAAAGCAAGAAAGACTCCTTCCCCTTTATGCAAGTGAAAAGCGTGAAGATGGGGGTGGAAATCGTGCTGGATATAGACTTAGGGGGTCTATTACCAATACTTTCTTATTAAACATTTAGAAATATCACATATATATATAAGTAAATGTTATCTCAAATAGAAACATACACCTAAAGCTCTTTAAAAATAAAGAGTCAAAGAGAGCTAAATTTCATGAAAGAAATCTTTGCCTTTCTAAACAGAATATACTTATCAGAATAAAAAGCTTCCACATGGCTAAAGAAAACAGCATTAAAATGAAAAGAGAATCAACCATATGGGAAAGCATGTTTGCCAGTGATTCCTAGGACAAGGGTTTGATCTCCAAAATATATTAAAAACTCACATGACTCCAATCCAGGAAGACAAACAACCCCATTAAAAAATGGGCAAAGGACTTGAACAGACACTTCTCCAGGGAGGACATACAGAGGGTCCAGAAACATATGAAAAGGTGCTCAGAATCAGAGAGATGCAAATTAAAACCACAATGAGATACCACTTCACACCAGTTAGAATGGCCATCATAAACAAATCAACAAACAACAAGTGTTGGAGAGGTTGTAAAGAAAGGGGAACCCTAGTGCAGGAATGCAGACTGGTGCAACCCCTGTGGAAAACAGTATGGAATTTCCTCAGAAAACTAAAAATGGAACTGCCTTTTGATCCAGCAATACCACTGTAGGGATTATACCCTAAGGATCCTGGAACATCAATTCAAAAGAACCTATGCACCCCAATGTTCATTGCAGCACAATTTACAATAGCCAAGTGCTGGAAGCAACCTAACTGCCCATCAGTAAATAAGTGGATCAAAAATCTGTGGTACATCACATAATGGAATACTATGCAGCAAAAAGAAAGAAGGAGCTCCCACCCTTTGTGACAGCAAGGGTGGAACTGGAAAGCCTTATGCTAAGTGAAATAAGCCAGGCAATGAAAGACAAATACCATATGATCTCACCTATAAGTGGAACCTAATCAACAAAACAAACAAACAAGCAAAATGCAACCACAGACATTGAAATAAAGAATAAACTGACGGTAACCAGAGAGGAGGGGGAGAAGAATAATGGGGAATAATCAGGGAAGGGCCATCAATAAACATGTATAAGGGACACATGGACAAAACTAAAGGGGGTGGGTTTGAGGGTGGGAGGTGGGGATGGGTGGGGCAGCAGGCATAGTCAGGTGAAAATGGAGACAACTGTACTTGAACAACAATAAAAAAAATATACTGACCGATTCAAAACATCATAATGTATGAACTATGTTGAAATCCAGTAATGCAGTGATACTCATCACCCATAAAGTCACTTGATATGAATAAGGATGTTTAGTTCCTTGGCCAAATAATTAAAACCAACACAGGTTCCAGCCAGTGATGTGTTAACAAGGTGAGCTATATGCACTTCAATGAGTTTTAGAGAAACATCATCAGTATACAGTACAGTATTTAGAATCCATAATTAACAACAACCTGTCCAGCAAAGTTCACCACTGAGGCTGGAAACATGGTATTGAGACTTAGTTTTTAAACAGTTGAATTCATATAAAGTGAGCACATGCCAAAGACTTAATTCATTAATGAGAGAAATAACATGATAGTAGGCTGGTTAAAAGAGAATTTGAGAGACTGAGTATGTATTGGTACAAAGATTTATGATATTAGACTGCTAGAATAGATACAAAACAGAGAGTTGCTCCAACAGACAATTAAACATTAATCTTTGAGATGATTTTTTTCCAAATAAACTTTACTTTTCTTCCAGATTGATTTTCACTTTTGATTTCTATTGCATAAGAATCACTTGTATTGTCCAGCTAGATGGCTCAGTTGGTTGGAGCATCATACTATACAAAAGATTGCAAGTTTGATTTCCAGTCAAGGCACATACCTAGGTTGTGGGTTTGACCCCCAGCTGGGGTGCATTTGGGAGGAAAACAATCCATGTATGTTTCTCTCTCGCATCTCTCTCTCTCTCCCTCCTTTAAAATCAATAGGCTTATTTTCAGGTGAAGATGAAACATAAAAAAGAAATATATCAATCTCAGTTTTCTACAAGCTAATATTTCCCTTTAGAAATATGTAAAATATCTACACAAAAGAAAAACTGAACAGTACATACTGAATTGTTTTTGGGTGGGCTTTTTAGATAATACCCCAGTATGATATTGAAAGAACATGTCATCGTTCTTTTAACTATTTACAGATTTTGAATATTATTTTCTTAACATTAGTCATAAAAATAAAGAAATGGAAAAAAAACCTCCTAATTAAATGTTCTACTAGGTACACGTAAACAGGAATTCTCTATACCATCAACTATCAGCCAACCAATCTTAAAATATAACAGACCACACTATCATTCTTTAATCAGTATCAAAATTAATCACAATTTTAAATAGGGACATAGCAGCTTTCATTTACTGAGCAATGGCTTTGTGTATGTATATATAAAGGTTTGTCTGGAAAAAGTCCAGCCACTGTTAATATAACGAGAACAGTCTGCATGACATTGACATAAACTGGCAGCCAAGGAGAGTGGACTGGAATGCACATGCCTAAAAAATGATGTCTTCACTGTACTAGTCAGTAGGTGTGGTAGATCCCATCAAGTGAGCATGTGTACTGTGTGGTTGTTACATTCAAAATGACTGAGCGAGTAGAGCAACAAATTTGTGTCAAATTTTGCAGTAAGTTTGAACATTCCTCTGCAGAAACTATTCAGATGTTTCAGAAGGCCACAGCTATGGGCAACTGGTGATTGGCAGCTTCATCACAACAATGCACCCACTCATGCATCATGTCTGGTGCAGAGTTTCTTGGCAAAAAGTCAGATCACCCAGGTGACTCAGCCCCCCTGCAGCCCAGATTTGGTGCCCTGTGACTTCTGGCTTTTCACAAAACTAAAGTCACCTTTGAAAAGGAAGAGATTTCAGACTGTCAGTGAGATTCAGGAAAACATGACAGGGCAGCTGACAGCAACTGGGAGAACTGTGTGAGGTCCTGAATTGCTTACTTTGAAGTGGTCTGAGGTGTTCATTGTCTTATGTACAATGTTTCTTGTATCTTCTTCCATAAATGTCTCTTTTTTCAAATTACATGACTGGATACCTTCTGGACAGACCACACACACACACACACACACACACACACACACACGCACGATAGAAATGGCAGTTATGGGCCTAATGTGCCCAAGGTCCTAGAGCCAGTGTAAGAGTTATTAAGCCACTACTTAAAAATTGATACTTACAGCTCTATATTTCAACACATACTCCAAAAAGCAAATGCAAGTCATCCCTTGCTTCATTCAGTTAGAAAAAATACTAGGCTAACTACAGCTAAACTTCATAGGCCAGCAATATTATCTCAGCAAAATGAAATTAAAGAGCCAAAACACTGATTATTCCTAAGCAGGTGATGTAGCCAGAGACAAAATTTACCCCAGATCTCAAAAGACAGAGGAGAAAAGATATCATTAAAGACTGAAAATATCTTAAAGAAAGAAAAATAAATTATTTTTTTTCTTGACTTCATATATTCTCCTTAAAGAAGAATATACCTTCACCTATGAGGTTTTTGCCAATTTTTTAAAATGTCACCTGGATCTGACCAATCAATCCTCTAGCTGTAAAACTACTTACTTAAGAAAAATATAATAAACAGGGAAAATTAAATAACACTGTTGAAATGTTGGCAGCTAAATCTAGATGGAGGGACTAGTAATATGTAATGCCAAGGTCCAGACAGAGGGAGTTCTGCAGAACGAACAACCCAGTTCCTTCAATAAATGAATGGCAATGGTGGGTGTGGTGGAGGGGGCCTAATTCAATCAAACAATGTGAAAATTTTTCAAAATATTTACAAAAATGCATAATATTTATTTTCTATGAGAGAAAATTAAGCAATATTAATTTCCACAGTATAAAAAGTATTACGGTTATGTTTTAATAGTATCCTACCTGTTAAAATGACATATGGAGACATTTAAAGATCATAAGAATTTCTTCAAAATAATCCAGGAGTTGGAAAAACATGGGAAAGGATACAGATAAAAATCATCAAGGTCATGAGATAGTAACTGATGCTATGCAATGCGTACATGGGAGTTTTCATTTCTGCTTTTATATACACTTAAAATTTTCTATAATAAACTGTTAGGAAAGAATCACTAGGTTTTATACAGATAAATTAAACAAATGTGATAAAATCATCCCTTTTCCAGCTCTATTGAGATATAATTGATATATAATATTATGTAAGTTTAAGGTATACAGCTGTGACTTGATACCTGTATATATTGTGAAATGATTATCACAATAATTTAGTTCATCATTTCACACAGTTACATAGTGTGTGTGTGTGTGTGTGTGCAGTGAGGAATTCTAAAGTGTATGATCTAAACAACTTTCAGATGTAACACAATATTGTAATCACCACGCCGTACACTACATCCACAGAATTTATTTATTTTATAACTGGAAGTTTGCACCCATTAACCACCTACAACCACCTCCCCCGACCCCACTCCTAGCAACCACCAATCTGTTCCCTGTTTCTATGAGTTAATGATGTCCCATAAGCCCCATAGGCTTTCTTCACATGCTTTCATTCTGTTTTCTTTTTCACTTCTATGACTGAAGGATCTCAAATGACCTATCTTTTTATACACTGATTCTTTCTTCTCTTGGTCAAGTCTGCTGGTGATGTTCTCCATCAAATTCTTCAGTCCAGTCATTGTGTTTTTCAGATCTAGACTTTTTTTTTTATTGTTTCTATTTCTGTGTTAACCTTTTCATTTAGTTCCTGAAGACTTTTCCTAATTTAATTTAGTTGTTTGTTCTTGCAGTTTACTGAACTTTGTCAAAGAATTATTTTGAATTCTTTGTCAGGTGATTCATGGAGCTCCATTTCTGTAGGACCAGTTATTGGGGCTTTATTAGTTTCCTCTGGTCATGTCATGTTTACCTGGCTCTCTGGGATCCTTGATTCCTTGATTGGTATCTGTACATTTGAATAAGTGGTCTCCTTCAGACTCTTGAGGTTTGCTTTGGCATGAAAAGACTGTCACCATGGAATGAAAAGACTGTCATGTGTAGCTTGGAACACTGAGCCTATCATCCAGTAGCATCTACAGGCAGTTGAGGCTTGCTTCTGGGGACTCTAATTTGGCAAGGCCACTGCCTGTACTCTGAGGTCTGAGGGTGCGCTGCCGGCTGTTGTCTGAGGTACAATGGAGCTATTGAGTGAGCAGGGCTATTGGCCATGCTCTGCAGTCATTTGGTGCCATCAGCTGGCCTCTGCAATCACTGCTGGTTCAGTGAAGTCTCAGACTGTACTCCCTGAGTGAATGGTGTCACTGGCTGAACTCCACTTTAAGTGGGTCTGCAACTGTGCCCTAGTGTAGGGTGGGGTACAGGCTGGGCCTGGTGATCAAGGAGACCACTGGCTGTGCTCCACTTTTGGGCAAGGACATTGGCTGGGTTCTCCAGTTGGGAGGGGCCTCCAGCTGTATCCCACAGTTGGGTGGACATGAGACTGTGCTCTGTGTTTAGGCAGGGCTGCTGTCCAGACTCCTTTGATAGATGAATCCACAGCAATGATCCATTACTGGGCGGGGTCACTGGCTGAGCTTCCTGTTTATGCAAGCCTTGCAGGTTGTGCTTTGCAATTAGGCAGGACCATGGGATGGACTCTGCTGGGAGGCAGGGCTGTAGTCTGAACTCCACAGCTGGGCGATACTGTAGGCTGGGCTCCAAGGTTGCCCAGGGTCACTGTTCTACATCCCTGGTTATGTCAGGCCAGAGGCTATATACAGCAGTTGGCAGGACTGCTGGTTTAACTCCCTGCCCAAGCAAGGCTGTAAGATGAGTTCCACAGCTGCCTTGGTTTTCTGCCCAGGCTTTCTGGCTGGTGGGACTGGAGTCTACACTCAGCAGCTAAGTAGGGCTATAAATTTGCTTCTCAGACCAGGGAGGGCCATAGAACAGGCTCTAGTATTAGTAACGCTTATTATCTGGGGACCCAAATGAGGCAGAACTGCTAACTGAGCTCCCTGGCCAGATTGGACCACTAGATTTGTTGTGAACATAGTCAGAGCCACTGGCTGGGATCTCAACTTGGACATGTCTGGAAGCAGGAATGTAGTCCACCAAGATTTGAGCACTGGTTGCTGTAAGCCCCTTCTCCCTTCTCCATCCATATCTGATCCCTAGTAGTCAATCCCTCAGGTTCCCCTGTTGATTCCTGTAAGGTGAGACCTGAATGAGCATCTCAGGAAGCATTCTGAAAATTTGGGGAAGTAGGGTGTCCACCTGGGGCTCTCCTTTCCCAGGAACCATAGTCACAGGGTGCACTCTCCATGCATCACTGTGCTGGCCTGGAGGATGGGCAATGCAGTCAGAGGGTAGCCAACTCCTCTTACCCTTCTAATGCAACTCTTTGCAGTCCTTGTGGTCCAGGGGTCACAGCCTCAACCTTGAGTTCTGGGGCTTTCTCAGTGGTGTCTTGTCTATGGAAAGCAGCTAGCTGGTCTTCTTGTGAGTGGGACTGAACTATATTGGGAACAAACTATATTACCATATTGATTACATAATTATTCTAAAATAATCCTTATGATTCTTTTTCGTGTGTATTTCTCTAAGAGGGGCACCTAGTAGGCACTACTGATCTATAAAGAGAATCTCTTAATTTAATGAACTCTTTCATTGTTTTTCCCAGGAAACTGAAAAGATTGCACCCTTGCCAATTCCCATTATTACCAGAGAAGCAACTTTAAAATTATTCCAAATCCAATATTAGGCCATTAATCAATACAGGATCAGAAACTGGGGGAAAGAAGTTCAAAATTTTGCCCCAAATCATGCATCAGCTTTTGTTAATAGCTGATGCATGATTTAAGTAATATAAAAAATCAATTAAAGTATTCATTGATCACTTTTTCTTTGCAAGAAATAATTTACTAGTTCTTTGAAAACTTCTACTGAATGTTAATTATATCTTCAAATGACCAAGATTGAAAGACAAGAAAGATGAGTAAAAACCAATAAGTAATTGCACTACAAAATACTGAGTCCTTTCTGCTCTCACCTGCTGAATTACCTTCTAAATTTTACTTGCCCTGTTCTCTTATCTACTTTCTATTGTGGACTTTCAGTAAAAAACAAAGGTAATTCTCTAAAAAAATAAAACATGTACATAATTCAAGATATTGTGTAGAAAAAAAGATAGCAGATGGAAATAGGGAGAGGAAGGTATGCAAAAGAACAGGTTATAGAAGAAAGAAATTTGCCTTAAGAGACAAGTCATCTGTGCCTGTTATAGCTGTGTGCACTAAATTCACTCACTTGACTGGTTGGTATAATTCATCTTGCCTTTAGCAAACATGCAAACATGCTGATGCTGTTTCTTATAATATATTTAAAATCAAAAGGAGAACATAATTGGAATCAGCAGGAGTGTTTTTCACTGCAAGTAACATCCCAAGTCAACTAACTTAAATATTAAGCAAAATTTGTTTTCTTAAAAAGCAAAGAATCCTTATATGAGGTAGTTTTGACATTTTCCATATTTCCTCTCTGCCGTCCTTAGCTAGTTAGGTTTGTCCTTGGCACCTATCCCATTATGGTTACAACATGGCTGCCGTCATTTCTGGCATCTTGAGAACACAACATAATATCTAGTGGTAAAAGAGAAACTTCCTTTCTTCCTATGTGATTAAATACAGAAAGTAAGAAATCCTTTCACTAAGGATCAAAAAGTCCACCTCTGTACATTTACCAGCGAAATTAATGAGATTTCCTTGATTGGAGGTTGCCTAATGAAAATTTAACTTTCATTAATGTGAGATCTGGGTGAACAGTTTTTCAGGGTGGGAAGAATGGTTGAACATCCCATCATCTGGACCAGTGTTCCTCTAAGTTTGGTTTTAGAACTACCTGTGGTCTTGTTAAATGCAGGTTTTGACTCAGAAGTCTAAGTCGGGGCCTGAGATTCTGCATTACTAACAAGCTCTCTGGTGACTCTGATGCTGCTGCTCCACAGACAGCACCCTGCACAAAGGATCCAGACTCCAGAAAGCCTGATGAAGGACAGACAACGGAATCCAAGTGGACAATAGTTTATGGCTCTGCGGTCTTGGGCTTGTTACTTGAAGTCTCTAAATCTCAAAAGAAGGAAGGAAGGAAGGAAGGGAGGGAGGGAGGGAGGGAGGGAGGGAGGAAGGAAGGAAGGAGGGAAGGAAAGAAAAGGGAGGGAGGGAAGTAGACCAGATAATGGATATCTTTGAAGCGGTGAGATTTCTGCTCACTTTCTAATTTGTCAAGGTCGCTCTTTAGTGACAAATGAGATAACTGGGAAGAAATAAACAGGATGGTGTTTAATAAGTACACTTGGGAAGAAAAATAAATAAACTGTACCCATAAAAGCTGGGGAATGATGACAAATATATATATATGACAGAATAAAAGACCCCAGGGTCCAAGTGATAGCAAGCTCTACTGAAATATTGTAGGGATGCCTAACACTATATTATATTCCAGGCTACAGTACTCTGAAGAATAGAGATTTTAACCACTACATCTTACCCAGAAAAGACTGTGGCAGATTTTGAGACAGGTCATGAGGAGGAAAGGGAGGAAGAGAAGTTTCATTTTGAGAAGACTAAAAGGTCACCTAACACTTCATGGTAGAATATGTCTTTACTTGAGGAGAGGACAATTGGCCGTTTCCTATCTTTACAAGTCAGACAGAAAAAGTGAACAGGAGCATGGACATATAACAAAACCTTGGCAGGAACCCTGAGTCTAAATTTTCCCAAACCTGCCTTTGAGTTGCCCCCTGTCTCTGGGTCCTTTGCTCAACTTCTCCAAGTCTTAAGTTCCTCATCTGTAAAATAAAAATAAAAAATTAAAAAAAAACCCTTTCTTTCACAGCTTAGTAATGTTAGGAACAAATAGAAAATGTGTCTGTCCAGAGTACATGCTTAAGAAATGGGAAGACATATTGTTATATTAATTCATGATAAAAGGTTTAAACTAGAAGGTGGGTCCAGTGCTGCATAAAACAGTGTTCTTCACAAGATACTGAAATAATAGCTCCGTGGTCAGTGTGGAGATGATGAACGGGCACGACATACAGGTTCGTTACCTCACCTACCCTTCCACCCTCATAATGTGGGTGATATGACAATGTGTTATTAACTCTTGGGAAGGGGTGGTATTCTATAAACACTGATCATTTCCCTTATCCTGCCCTCTCCAAACCAATCAACTCTTCCTTCTCTACCTGCCCTCTAAAGAAATGAGGGTGGCTGGGCCTCTTTCACAATGCAGTTATAATATTTATAATATTTCCCACAAGTTATTTCCCTGGTCTTCATCAGGCATAAAATTCAGCCAAGTTAAACAGTGTTAGTTTTTCCAAAAACAGTTTTACTCTGAGTCCTCATTGGACATTTCTTTGCATGTGTCCCAGTGTTTTGCAAATTTTTCAGAAATGTAACATATTGGCCCAGTATGGCCTGCATTCTCCTTAAATTCTGGCTACATTATTTTCTGTGCACTTGAAGTGCATTCAAAACAACGCGATATCTGTGCCTAGCTTGGATTTTCGTTCCTTCAATGATAATGAAGGGAGTTCAAGTTTATTCCCTAAAACTTGCAATAGGTAGTTAGTGGAAACTTCCTTCTTTAAAGGCAAGAGCTGTGAGAGACATTTAACATGTATTTCTTTCTGTGTCAGTAATGGCTTGCATTTGGGCCTTCCTGCAGAGTGTAGAAAACCTCTAAATAATCCTTGGAGACGCATGAACAGAAAGGTCATGGCATTTTGAATGCCCATTGCTGCCTTTTTTTACAATTACCCAAATGACCTTTGAAGAGGCATCTCAGAGCACACCTGGGAGTCCCAGGATACTCTCCACAGACACCGTGACTACCAAAATGGACTTGCAGCCATGCCCAGGCTGGGAAGTGAGGGCTTTAGCCTGATCACAAAGATCCCAGATTTCATGGCCAAAGTGCAATTCATTGTCTAATTATTACACATCAATTCATAATGCAAACCAGTTTCTAAGAGGACCACACTGAAGCATTCTTCACATTTAGTAACTTAAGTGATCAGAAAAAGTAAAATATAGCTTTATATAGTGTAATAACACTCCTACTGAGAATTATTCATCTGAAATTCCCAGGAACGTTCTTATATTGAGGTGGCCTAGAAATACGTCTATCTATAAGCAATATTAATAGTAATGATGGTATTAATAAAAATGATAATGATAAGCAGAATAACATCTATTGAGCATTGACTATGTGCGAACCTCTGTGCTAAGAACTTATAGGTATTATCTCATTTAAACTTTTTAATACAGTGCAAATATTCTGACAAATTCTAGGCTAAGAGTCAACATTAGGATAACAAAATTTTCTTCATAGTTAAATCTAGGACACAAGTACCACTCACCAGACTTAAGGGCAAGGACTTTGCATTTCCTTTTTATGGTACCACATAATACCTGGCATAGAAGAGAGGGAACAAATAGTGAAAGGAAAAGGTAAGGTTGGTCAAGATTTTAAAGTCTAGGAGTCTGAATTTTGTGAAACTAATGCAGCTGATAAAACATTTCAATGTTATGACATCATTCAAAATGATTACTACTTTATTTTTAAATGGTTTGTAATGAAGATTTTACTTTTACAATCATAGGGTGATAAAAGTTTATCTCCCCAAACAATGCTTTCTTACAGAACTAACAGCACAAATGCATGAAGATGGTTGGGTAAGAATATTCATTGCAGCATTGCTTGGTAAAGCAAACATAAAGCAGGGCCATTTAAATGTGCATATGGAGAAGAGACAAGGAAACAGAGGGAGGGACTTTTATCTCCACTTATAAAATTAAAAAATTAAGTGTTGGGGTAATGGATAATCACTTAATAATCATACATTCTTTCTGTGGACACTTACATTAAGTGTTGAGGTTAAGCATAATTTTTACTTTTTCCCTTCTTTCTGTATTTTTCAAATCACAAATCTTTTTACAAAAGTAATAATCCATGTTTTGTTTTGTTTTGTTTTCACAGAAGCCAGGAAGTCAGAAAGTCCTGAGTGGAATTCGCGGTGGTGTGTCTGCCTAAGGAGGGACCTGAGATTGCTGTACTGGCCAGCTGGGCTACTTTACAGGAGGAGAGTTTTAACAGTAGAACACTTAGCAGAAGTTATTTGTTTGGTTTTTATTAGGCATAAAATGTAGCCAGGTTAAATACTAATGCAATTCCAAACACTTTTATTATAACAGCCCTTACACTGGACTTTTTTTTTTAACATATGTCTCAGTGTTTTGTGAATATGTTCTAAATGTGAAATGATTACCCAAGATGCCCTGCTTTCTTCTTGCATTCTGGCTAAAATAAGTGTCTGTGTACTTAAAGTGCATTTAGAAAAGACAGTAGCTGCACTGACAATGGGCTCTGTTTCCTTCAGTGATAATGAAGGGAGTTTAAGATGTTTGATACTTTCCACTGGAGACTCGGGAGCCCCTCATAAACTGCTGGAAATTCAGGGACCCTCATTGTTCAGACAGGCCTGACCCTATAGGTCAAATAAAAGTCACCTGTACCTGGTATATCTTTGTGTCCCAAATTCACATCTTCCCTTTGGGACCCTATCCTTATGGGCCCAAACCAGATTAGGGACTTCTCCAAACTACCCTGGATATTTGTGTTTGCATTCCACCTCAAATTTACTCTTCTGTATGGAAAGATCAGCTTATTCATTTGTTTCCCTCAACATAAGAGCATCTACCACCACCCAGCTGGTTGCATTTTCACCTAGAGACTTTATATTCAGTAAATTTGATACCCACTTTAGCCTGACTTTACTACTATATGTTATGGGGTGCATAGCAAGATTTGCTAGATACCATGGATATCCATCATCATTTTTCAATCAGAGGGATCCTCTCAAATGCAAACTTGATAGTTTTAACACCAATTGATCCCCTCCATAAGCAAGGCACTATATGTTGTAACTTAGAATTTCTCAACTCTGCCTCTATATTACAATCACCTGGGGAGTTGTTTCTGTATTTGTTTGCTTTTTCTATAAAAATAATGTCATAGACCCATCCCACACCAATTAAATCAGAATTTAGAGGGCAAATCTAAGCATCCTTGTCTTCTACAAGCTCCCATGGATCCTAGTGTACAGCCTATTGCACTCTAGCTTAACTCTCAGTACTTCTGCCTTCATGGTCTTTCAATTCTTGGACTCTCCCATACTTCTCAACTAAATATCTTGTCCCAAACTATGAATATGCCTCATTCCTCCCCAAACCAACCCCGTAAGCCTACCACACCTCCGTATCTCAGCTCCAATGTTGCTTTCTCCAGGATGCCTTGAACTTTTCCCAACCTTCCAGACTAGGTCAGAATCCCTGATCTAAAAAACTCAGAATATCCTGGACTTTCTCTTGGTTTCAATTATCACAATTTGTAATGACACATTCTGGGAATACTTGATTAGTGCTCACCTTTTCAGGAGAAAATGAGATGAGAGAAGGCAGGAACTATGTCTGCTTCACTCATTTTATTTCAGCACATAGGAGAGCACCTAATACATAGTGGGTATTCAATAATGAATGAATGGATACATGAATGAGTGAAGGAAACCTGCTCCTCCCTACCCACATCAAAACTTCAGAGAAGCATGAGGAATGATTAGTCTATTCAGGACCTTCATATTAAAGACATGAGTTTACTGCCCTATTGCTGACACATCACCTACATTAGTTGAACATGAGTGGGGTAGAGAAATAGAACTGAAGTGAAACATAGAGAGCACCCAACAACATTAGTGTATTTAGAGTAGAGACGAGAGAAAGCTCAAAATCATTTTAGTAGTAGAACAGTGTCTGAAATTCCCAAGATGGTTCTATTTATCCTTAAATGTGAAGGACAACACAGCCCCAGAGCAGTTGGACATTGATCTGCTGAGTCTAATTGTAATGAGTTTAAAACACAACCTTTTCTAAATATATAGAAAAAAAGAAAAGGAAAAGAAAAGAAACAAACTTTGATTTGCAACTGGGCTCTCAGCCTACTACAAATAGTCCTGATGGCTGTGTTTCAGTTTTACCCGTTTCCAAACAAACATACAAGAGCAACTTTCTTGTTTCCCCTGTCCCCCTCAGTTCCTCGAGTAATAAACAGCTTTCCTTATGTCTCCCATTCTTATTAGTTGTGAGGGAAAGCTGCTTTAAGCCCTTAGAACTGTCTTAGCTCACTTCACCCATAATAGAAGGGTAAAGACCATGCAGTCATCATTACAAGAAGAGCTACTGTTTATTTAGTGCTTATGTGCTAACCAACCACTGTGATAAGTGCTTGGCATATGTTATTTTCAATCCTTACAACTTGGCCAGGTAGATTTTAGTATTCCCACTTCAAAGATAAAGAAACCAAAGCTCAGAGTAATTACATAAATTGTCCATTGTTATAGCTATTACAACAGTAGGAAAGGCAGAATTATAACATACTTTTTGTCATATGACTCTAAGATCTGGATTCTCCCACCTTCCACTTTACACTCTGTGCCTGCAGACAGAGCACCCAACTGTATCCAGATACTGTAACTGGCAGAGGAGAAATCAATCACTTAGGTACACTTATTGTTCCTTCCGTCTCTAGGCCTTCAGGAGAAATTGCCTTTTCCTTACCCTGAGATCTTTTATGCCTATTTAGCAGTTCTCTTAAAAAGCCAAAATCTCACCCTCTTTCCTGGCTTTGATTTTCTTTGCAATTCATTGTAGAGAAAGTATTAGCTTGGGTAAGGAGGTTTAATTTTTAGAATCTCAGACAATGATGAGTTTCCTTTAATAGATTTCAAGGGTCAAGGAAACAGCATGAACAAAGGTAAAAATGTTCCAACATAAGTACCATGACAAATCCAGGCTTTCGTGGAGTAGAGACAGTGGAAGTCAAAGGAAAGGGACATTGGATGGGAAAACTGATTGGCAACTTCAAATACCATTCCATATAAAACGCATTTTATTTGGAAGTATATTATACACATTATATTACTCCCCAAACTGAAAAAAATATTTGACCTCATTATGACCCAGAAATTATCAGTTTCTACTTTCCAGCTTGCAGTCTATGTTCAGAAATTATTAGTTCATTCTGTGCCTTCAAGTCCTTGAGTTCCCACCATTCACATCACAAATGTAAACAATATGCATGTACAGTGATGAAGAGAAACATAAGAACATCTTCTTAACAGTGATGTTGTTTTCAGACATGTTTTTGTCTATGCTAAATGCCTCACAACTTGTTAATTGTAAGTAGCAAAAGAGAGAGTCCTGAAAACAGTTCACTTATCGTTGACTGATGACAAAGAAACAATGACCCTATAAATTACTTTTCCCTATCTGTACCTTTTGAATGAGTTCCAAGAAAACAGCTTCTTAAAAAATGCAATTTCGGAAATGTATTTACGGGGGGAAGATGGCGGCAACATAGGTGGGAGCGGAGTCCACTTCCCCTCAACGCCAGGGAAATACCTAGCTGATCTGAGGAGCAGAGCGAACAGCCAACAGTATTCCAGCATATACGAAGATCAGAGACCAAAGATAGAGGACACTGAAAGATCTGACGGTGAGACAACAAAACCTGGAGTGCTGAAAAGACTAGAGTTAGACCGTGTTAAACACATAAACGTCAGCTCAAGACCAGTGAGCACAGGAGAGTAAGGAGACAGCACCACCGAATCCCATTGGCATTCTACCATAGAAGTTCATATCATAAATCCAGGGAGTCAGAACAAAGCAATTTAAGACGCAGAGGCCAACAAGAAGAACCTCACAAACAATGGGAAGACAAAGAAACAATTCCCAAATGAAAGGAAAGGAGGAAGTCTCAGAAAGAATACTAACCGAAAAAGAGGCAAGTCAACTATCAGATACTGAGTTCAAAGCAATGGTCATCAGGAAACTCACTGAGCTCTCTGAGCTCAAAGAGAACTACCAGAAACTACAAGGAAACTACAATGAACTCACTGCAAACTATATCAACATGAAAAAGGAAATAGAAAATATCAACAAGAGCCAAGCGGAAATGAAGAATACAATTTCTGAATTGAAGAACACAGTAGAAGGAATTAAAAGCAGACTTGATGAAGCAGAGGATCGGATCATCGAGCTGGAGGATAAAGTAGAAAAAAACACCCAGAAGGAGCAAGAAAAGGAAAAGAGGCTCAGAAAGAATGAAGAGGCAATAAGGGAAATGCAGGACAACATGAAACGTAACAATATCCGTATAATAGGAATACCAGAAGGAGAAGAAGAAGAGCAAGGGATAGAAAACCTGTTTGAAAAAGTAATGATGGAAAATTTCCCTAATCTGAGGAGAGAAAAAGTCACCCAAATCCAGGAAACACAGAGAATCCCAAGCAAGAGGAACCCAAAGAGACCCACTGCAAGACACATCATAATTAAAATGGCAAATTTCCAAGACAAAGAGAGGATCTTAAAGGCAGCAAGGGAGAAAAAGGAAGTAACATACAAGGGAGCCCCGATAAGGTTAGCAACTGACTTCTCAATGGAAACGCTCCAAGCCAGAAGAGAATGGCAAAAAATATTCCAAGTAATGAGAACCAGAGGCCTCCAACCAAGACTACTTTACCCAGCAAGGCTCTCAATCAAGATAGAAGGCCAAATAAAGAGCTTCCCAGACAAAAGAAGTCTAAAAGAATACAGCTCCACCAAACCAGCTCTGCAAGAGATGCTAAAGGGACTGCTTTAAGGAAAGGAAGGAAAAGAGAAAGACAGAGGAACACAGGTAGGAAATAATGGCAATGAATAACTACCTATCGATAATAACCTTAAATGTAAATGGATTAAATGCTCCAATCAAAAGACATAGAACAGCTGAATGGATAAGAAAACATGACCCACACATATGCTGCCTACAAGAAACCCATCTCAGGACAAAAGACTTACACAGACTGAAAGTGAAGGGCTGGAAACAAATTTTCCAAGCAAACGGACAGGAAAAAAAAGCAGGGGTAGCAATACTCATATCAGACAAAATAGACTTCCAAAGAAGGGCCATAAAGAGAGACCCAGAAGGTCACTTCATAATACTCAAAGGAAGAATCCACCAAGAAGACATAAACATTGTAAATATATATGCACCCAACATAGGAGCACCCAAATACATAAAGAAAATCTTGGAGGATTTCAAGAAAGATATTGACAGCAACACAATTATAGTAGGGGATTTTAACACCCCACTATCAAAAATGGACAGGTCTTCCAAACAAAAGATCAACAAAGATATTGTGTCACTTAACAATACCTTAGAGGAAATGGACTTAACTGATATATACAGAGCTTTTCATCCCAAAGAAGCAAAATACACGTTCTTTTCAAGTGTCCATGGAACTTTTTCAAAGATAGACCACATGATAGGACACAAAGCAAGCCTCAACAAATTCAAGAAAATTGAAATCATATCAAGCATCTTCTCTGACCACAAGGGTCTGAAACTAGAAACCAACGCCAAGGGTAAAAACCCAAAACACTCAAAAGCATGGAGACTGAATAGCATGCTATTAAACAATGAATGGGTCAAGAACGAGATTAGGGAAGAAATCAAAAACTTCCTGGAAACAAATGAAAACGAACTCACAACAACCCAAAACCTATGGGACACAGCAAAGGCAGTCCTGAGAGGGAAGTTCATAGCAATACAGGCCTACCTTAAGAAGTTAGAAACAGTTCAAACAAACAACCTAACCCTACGCCTACAAGAACTGGAGGAACAACAACAAAGACAGCCCAGAGCAAGCAGAAGGAAGGAAATAACCAAGATCAGAGCAGAACTAAATGACATAGAGACTAAAAGCACAATTGTAAGGATCAATGAATCCAGGAGCTGGTTCTTTGAAAAGATAAACAAAATTGACAAGCCTTTAAGTAGGCTCATCAAAAAGAAAAGAGAGAGGATCCAAATAAACAGAATTAGAAATGAAAGTGGAGAGATTACAACTGATACCACAGAAATACAAAGGATCGTAAGAAATTACTATGAAGACCTGTATGCTAAGAAATTTGAAAACCTAGATGAAATGGACACATTTCTAGAAAAATATAATCTTCCAAAACTGAATGAAGAAGAAGCAGAAAACCTGAACAGACCAATATCAGCAAAGGAAATTGAAGCAGTCATCAAGAAACTCCCATCACACAAAAGCCCTGGACCAGATGGTTTCACAGGAGATTTCTACAAAGCATTTAAGGAAGAACTAACCCCTATCCTTCACAGACTATTCGAAAAAATCCAAACTGATGGAAGACTCCCAAACTCTTTTTATGAAGCCAACATCATCCTAATCCCAAAACCAGATAAAGACACAACGAAGAAAGAAAACTTCAGGCCAATATCGCTGATGAACATAGACGCTAAAATTCTCAACAAAATATTAGCAAACCGCATCCAGCAATATATTAAAAAGATCATCCACCATGACCAAGTGGGATTCATCCCAGGGATGCAAGGATGGTACAATATTCGCAAATCAATAAACATAATACATCACATCAACAACAGCAAAGACAAAAATCACATGATCATATCAATAGATGCGGAAAAAGCATTTGATAAGATACAGCACCCATTTCTGATAAAAACACTCAGCAAAGTGGGAATAAAGGGAGCAGTCCTCAACATAATTAAGGCCATATATGAGAGACCTACAGCCAACATCACACTCAATGGACAAAAACTTAGAGCTTTCCCACTAAGATCAGGAACTAGACAAGGATGCCCTCTCTCACCACTCCTATTCAACATAGTATTGGAAGTCCTAGCCACAGCAATCAGACAAGAAAAAGCAATAAAAGGCATCCAAATTGGAAAGGAGGAAATGAAACTGTCACTGTTTGCAGATGACATGATAGTGTACATGGAAAACCCTATAGACTCCACTCAAAAACTACTCGACCTAATAAATGAATTTGGCAAAACAGCTGGATACAGAGTCAATACCCAGAAATCAAAGGCATTCCTGTACACCAGCAACGAAACTGCAGAAACAGAAATCAGGAAAAAAATCCCATTCGATATAGCAACAAGAAAAATAAAGTACCTAGGAATAAACCTAACCAAGGAGGTAAAAGACCTGTACTCAGAAAACTACACAACACTGAAGAAAGAAATTAAGGAAGATACAAACAAATGGAAGCATGTACCATGTTCATGGATTGGAAGAATCAACATTATCAAAATGGCCATACTACCCAAAGCAATTTATAGATTCAATGCAATCCCTATTAGAGTACCCATGGCATAATTCACAGATATAGAACAAACATTGCAGAAATTCATATGGAACCATAAACGACCTCGAATAGCTGCAGCAATTTTGAGAAAGAAAAACAAAGCAGGAGGGATCACAATACCTGATATCAAACTGTATTACAAGGCCACTGTAATCAAAACAGCCTGGTACTGGCATAAAAACAGGCACATAGACCAATGGAACAGAATAGAGAGCCCAGAAATAAACTCAAGTCTATACGATCAATTAATATTTGACAAAGGAGGCAGGAGCATAAAATGGAGCAAAAACAGCCTCTTCAACAGATGGTGTTGGGAGATCTGGACAGCTACGTGCAAAAAAATGAAACTCGATCACCAACTTACGCCATACACGAAAATAAACTCAAGATGGATAAAAGACTTAAATATAAGCCGTAACACCATAAAAGTCCTTGAGGAAAACATTGGCAGGAAAATCTCAGACATTCCACGCAGCAACATCCTCACAGACACATCCCCTAAAGCAAGGGACATAAAGGAAAGAATAAACAAATGGGACCTCATCAAAATAAAAAGCTTCTGCATGGCTAAAGAAAACAGCACCAAATTACAAAGAGTACCAACAGTATGGGAAAACATATTTGCCAACGATACCTCAGACAAGGGCCTGATCTCCAAAATATATAAAGAACTCACTCGACTCCACTCCAGGAAGACAAACAACCCAATTAAAAAATGGGCAAAGGACTTGAACAGACACTTCTCCAAGGAAGACATACAGAGGGCCCAGAGACATATGAAAAGATGCTCAGCATCACTAGCCATCAGAGAGATGCAAATTAAAACCACAATGAGGTATCATCTCACACCAGTCAGAATGGCCAACATAAACAAATCCACAAACAAATGTTGGAGAGGATGTGGAGAAAAGGGAACCCTTGTGCACTGTTGGTGGGAATGCAGACTGGTGAGGCCACTGTGGAAAACAATATGGAATTTCCTCAGAAAACTAAAAATGGAACTGCCCTTTGACCCAGTAATTCCGCTGCTGGGATTATACCCTAAGAACACTGAAACACCAATCCAAAAGAATCTGTGCACCCCAATGTTCATAGCAGCACAATTTACAATAGCCAAGTACTGGAAGCAACCGAAGTGCCCATCAGCAAACGAGTGGATCCAAAAACTATGGTATATTTACACAATGGAATTCTACGCAGCAGAGAGAAAGAAGGAGCTTATACCCTTTGCAACAGCATGGATGAAACTGGAGAGCATTATGCTAAGTGAAATAAGCCAGGAAGTGAGGGACAAGTACCATATGATCTCACCTTTAACTGGAACATAAGCAATAGAAGAAAAAAGCAAACAAAATATAACCAGAGACATTGAAGTTAAGAACAATCTAACAATAGCCAGGGCGGGGGTGGGGGGTGGGGGCGGGGATAGTGGGAAGAGGGTATTACAGGAACTACTATAAAGGACACATGGACAAAACCAAGGGGGAGGGTGGAGAGGGGGGAGGGAGGTGGGTTCACCTGGGGTGGGGTAGAGGGATGGGGAGAAAAGGCATACAACTGTAATTGCATAACAATAAAAAAAATTAAAAAAAAAAAAAAGAAAACAAAAAAAAAAATGCAATTTCAACTAAGACTTGACTAGATAGGTCCAATATTCCGTTCAATATACACCAGGAGGTGGGAAAGAAGAACATTGGGAAATTTTCTAATATTTTTATGTGAAATTTTTTAGTGAATACAAAGTATTGTAAAAATACTAATACATTGGGACAGCACTAATACCTCAAAATAGAAGTTTATTTGAACACACGCAATTTGATATATCCATAGACAATTTTCAAATTTCCTTTTTTAAGCCCATAATTATTTTCCTAATTAACTAATTAGACATTTTAGCAGGTTTAAAGACTACAAAGGTTAAATACATAACTGTTTAATGGTTACTGGTACTGAAAAGATGGTGTTAATAGGGTTGAGTTCTGCAAACATGTTTTTCATTTTTCCCTAAGAATATAATTCTATGCTAGGCAGTGCCTTATTATAAACATTAAGTGTGTAGGAACAGATCTCTACTTTGTCTCTACACAAAATCTCTACTTTGAAACCTAGAATTTCATAGATGGAAGTGTAGTATCTCCATATGACTATATTTCCATTAACAGGAACCTGTTTTTAAAGCACAATAGACCACAGGGTGTCTCAAGGGGAATGCAGTTGTGTCCTGGAACTGTTCTGGATGGGTTTACTCATGTGGGCTAGCATTGGTGTCAGGGTAGGGGAGGCCAGCTTGGCTGCACCACGGGTGAATGGGGGAGGTGAGGGCAAAGAGAGCCTATCTTCATCTGCAGATATTTAGGGTTCACCTACCATTCACATTCATTCACTCACTCATTCATTCACCAAAGTAATTATTCTTCCAACAATTATTTACTGAAACTGTCCTATCTTCCAGAAAAAGAACTAGGAACATGATATGTATTACTCATTTATTCAACATTTGGTAAGTCTTTTTTGAGGTCCTACAATGTGTAAGTCATGTGTTAGAAACTAGTAAATAGGGTAGACATGGTTTTGCCCTCATAAAACTTCTCTGGGTGTATTTTTGTTTTGTTTTGTTTTGTTTTATTTTGGTGGGTGGCAGGGAGTCATTTGGAGTTCAGGTTTTGTGAGGCCTGAAGTTTATGCAGTTTTAGAGGCCCTATTTATCAAAAAGAAGACACATTTATAAAAACTGGCCTGTGCAAGTGTGGGCCCCTGAAGCTGAAGATTTATTAACTTATGGGAAGTAGTCTGCCTCTGGGCTCTACAGGCTAATTATCTCCTGTTCATTGTCTTCACAGGTGTCTCTCAACCAGTAGGTCACCAACCATTGGAAATTTACTTCTTTTGGGATTTAACAGCATTTACATTTTGTAGAGTTTTTTTAATAAATGCAAATTCTCCTAAATGAGATCACAGCTTAAGGTGCTATTATCCCACAGGTGCCAAATAAATATTGAATTAATTAATT
Source organism: Desmodus rotundus (assembly GCF_022682495.2). Classification (NCBI taxonomy): domain Eukaryota; kingdom Metazoa; phylum Chordata; class Mammalia; order Chiroptera; family Phyllostomidae; genus Desmodus; species Desmodus rotundus. The sequence goes on along the minus strand of NC_071392.1, from coordinate 127,974,969 downwards.
AAAGTGGTAAATAGAAGCCTTGTTAGCCAGTCTGGGAGGGGACATGTGAAGAGTGAGGAGTTTCAGGAGCAACTGAAAACAATAGGTATTGAGAAGGCAGGTACATACAAAGTATGAATTGTCTTCCTTACAAATCTCTCTAGAGTCTGCCTGCCCAAGATTGACAAGTCATATCAAGACCCTCAGCAGTTATAGTGACAGTTGTTGCAGCAAATCCTAAATGACAGGCAAGTGGCTCCAGAGCAAACAAACAAACCTCTTCTGGGGACAATTTTCAGAACAGATAATAATCTATTAATTATTTACTCTTAACTATAATCTATTCCAAAGAACTCTTTATAGCCAAACAATATTTATCTGTATTCAGCCATTTTATATTAAAATATGTTTATATTTCTAGTTTTCTGTTGGAAGCAATACACAAATCCTAGCCAGCCACAGGCAGCCATAGGGAGGTAGGACAGAGGGCAATGGGGAATTAGGGGGAGTTGGCAGCTAAAAATGAGTGGACAGAAGGGTGGGAGAGGATGAGACAGGGTCAAATCCCAAAGGAAAACCTTGCTCGAGTACAGGAGCAGGAAGCTCGTCCGAGTCATGCTGGTCTGGCCTTCTTTGTGAGGAGGAGTCACGGACAGACTCTTCAGGAGGGCTGCAATACTGAACACCTTTGACCTAACCAGGCCTCTGTGTGTGTCCTATGGAAAACTGAAAGTAGTGATTTATAATCCAGCAAAATGAATTTAAAGATCTATAACAAGCTCTCATATGAACCACATAAATGTTGCAATCCATTCAGAATATGATAATGAAAATCTTATGGTTAGAGAGGGCTTTTTTTAAAGCATATCTTATTGATTATGCTATTACAGTTGTCCCAATTTTCCCCTTTTTGCCTCCTGCTGCCCTGCATCCCCCCTCCCTCCAACATTGCTCTTCCTTAGTTCATGTCTATGGATTGTGCGTATAAGCTCTTTAACTTCTCTATTTCCTACACTGTTTTTAACATTTCCCTGTCTATTTTGTACCTACCAATTATGCTTCTTAATCCCTGCACCTTTTCCCCCTTTTTTCCCCTCTTCCTCCTCCCAGATGATAACCCTCTAAATGATCTCCATATCTATGATTTTGTTCATGTTTTGGTTCTTTGCTTTGTTTGGTTTTGGTTTTGGATTTTAGATTCAGTTGTTGATAGTTGTGTTTGTTGTCATTTTGATGTTTATAGTTTTGCTCTTCTTCTTTTTCTTAAATAAGCCCCTTTAACATTTCGTGTAATAATGGCTTAGTGATGATGAATTCCTCTAGCTTTACCTTGCCTGGGAAGCACTTTATCTGCCCTTCCATTCTAAATGATAGCTTTGCTGGATTTTTAAAGAAGCTAATTCAGAAGGCATTCTTCTTCTGAGGAGACAATGAACAGAAAGAAAGAAATTGATTCTATTATGGTCTGCTGCTTCCTGTTTCCCAAGGCCCGAAGGGAACGCTTTTTTTATTTTTATTTTTTTCTGGGGTGTTCATGGGTGGAGATTCCAGCTGCTGTCTTGGCCTTGACTCTGAGGGAAACATGGTCATTCATTTATTTGTTCAATAGTTAACCATTCATTTATTCACAACCTTTAAGAATCCTAGATTCTCATGTCTGATCCCTAAACTCATGCAAAGAACATAGTTCAAACAGAAAGGAAGAGGAGGAGGGTGAGGAAGAAAGGAGGAGAAGGAAAGAGAAAAAGAAATTCTATTTTTAAATAAAACTTTAATTTGTAAAAATTCCAATTTTTAAAAAGGTGCTTCTTAAAATATCACCAAGATTATGTTCCAACAATCATCTTGTAGTTCATTTTCTCTTTTTTATGGTGCAATTTTTCAAATTCTTGTATTGCACCTGAATACCTCCTTTGACAAATCAAATTAAATAAAAAACAAATTTTAAAATCTCCCTTCTTTCTCTCTCCTCATATCTTAACTTAGCTCCTTCCTTTCTCTTTCTCTCTCTTCTTTCACTAACTCCCCAAACTCACCTCTCACCTCCTGGAATTTGGTTTTTGTTTGTTTGTTTGTTTGTTTTTTCTGCTCAGTCTCCAATTCCAAGAATAAAAGCCTAGAAATCTTTTGATGGGAAGGGGAAAAAGGGGGAGAATGAGAAGATAGTGTGGCCTTTGTAGGGGCTTAGGTCAAAGACTGGGAGCTCATAAGTCATAACTGATTGCCTGACACTGTCTCACATTCACTACATATAGCTTTTGAACTCCTATTTTGTGCCAGGCATCATGCCAGGCTTCTAGGAACAAAGGTAGGTGGCCAATGCACTGTCCCTGCCCTCCAGAAATTGAGTAATCTAGTGCAGAAGGCAGGAAAAGCAAATAGTAAATTATAATTACTTATGATAAGCACCCTTCCAGATTTGAGCAAGAACTCTGGAGGCCCCTGGCTGGAGGTGGGGAAGCAAGTGCCCATGAGTCATGAGGAGGGCTTCTGAGGAGTGGTTACCTCTGTACCATGCTTATTACGAGTTGGCCAGGCAAGGGTAAGGATGAAGAGAAGAGAGGGATGGGAGGACAGTTCTGCAGATGATATGTGAGAGATATTTGCACTGAGACTCTTGTCTGGCCTTTTCCCTGTTACAGGAAGATCTAGTAAGACTGGAAGGTAGGGTGGGAGAGCCTACATTGCCTGGAAAGGGCAGGGGTAGGGAAGTGCTGAAGGCAGTGGGTTTGAAGCCCTAGCCATCATGTGATAGATTTCTATGCCCTTCCTACCCACTGTAAAGAGTAAACAAACTGGTGTGTGACACAGCAGGAGGAAACTTCCCTGAAATTTGCACCAGGCTAGTGAAATGTTTGTACCAAGGGAAAAAGCCTTCCTACTTGCTTCCAGAGTGCATAGGATTTGGGGCGAGAAGATTTAAACAGAGGTCAGGCAGAATCTCATCCCTTTTACTGTTTTCCCCTCACTCTCATGTTTGGGGGTGGCTCATGCCAAGGCTGGGTCCCACACGCAGGGCCATGCCCCGCTGGTGGTGGTCAGAGACACTGCAGCTCACTGCTGCACAGGTCTCAGAGTGCAGCCCTTCTTTAATTCTGGATCGGCACATAGATGCATGGGTTGGAATGTTCACTGTCCCTGGGGGCCGGAGTAGCCTCAGTGGGCCAGGGCCCTAAAGTGGGAAGAAGTTCTGGTGAGGCAATGACAGCCCCACAAGCACACCCCAGGGAAAGAGCCTGAAGCTCAAGAGCAGTTTGCACAGCAGACTTTGGCTCCAGAAGGACGGGTAAGGACGGAACAGAGTCTCTGGACACTGGCTCTGGTTCTGGGGTCAGCTAGAGTCTTTCTATGTTTTGTGGAAGAGATTGGCCTGGCATCAGAGAGTCCCCTGCTTCTCAAAATTGGGAAACCTTTTCATAAAGACCTTTTTCCTTCCCCAATTATCTCTGTTTTATGTTTGTGTTCAGTGGCAGGAGGCCAAATCCCACTCTGTTCAGTAACATCGCTACAGCTTGTTCTTCCTAACCATTGCCTCTTACATATCAATTTAGCCCACAGCGGTTTCTATCCACCTCTCCTGATAAAAACCAAATTGTTCAAAATGGCTGCTAATCCCTAAGAACAATTCTTTCCTTTTTTGCTAAAGTCTAAAAATACTAAACTCTACTTCCCCAGTTAGAATCTCTGCCCAGGCTTATCATGTCCTTGCATTTTAGAATAAAATAGAGGCTTGTGGTAAGGATGCTCTGGTTGATTTCCTTCCACATGTAATAGCGCAGAGACAGAAACAGGCATCTCTCTCATTTGGGTAACTGCAAGTAGTTCTGTGTGACTGCACCTAAAAGTTAGAGTAGGAAGAAGAGAAAAGTTGGGACAAGAGCCATGGGAGACAAGAGTCTTTGATGGTCAGCCTTGAAAGTCACCTTCTGAATTTGGGACATAGTACTGAGGACCATGGATCCATTGAAAGGATCCACTGGGGATCCACTAAAACAAGAGAAAAGCAACATGGAACTGGGACAGAAAAAATATGTGGTTCTGAGAATGGATTAGATAGCAAGAAAAATGGAAGCAGAGAGAACTGTTAAGAAGAAACTGTAGTGAGAGAAGGTGTATTGCCTTTTGCCATCTAGTTGGCGAGGATTTCACTGGAGATTCTGGCAAGGCCTGATTACAGCTACTTAGCAGGAATCTCCTCCATCCTTCTTTAACTGTATGATCTTTACCTGCCCGACTACACAGTCATGCCTTAGAATCATCAGTACAATGTATGGCACACAGTTTATATTCAATAAAAGTTCATTGTCTTGAATTAAGCTACCAAGGCCTCAGGCTTATCTAGGTGAAAGGCTGTATAAGAATATATTGTATTATTGTCAAAACCTAAGGAAAACTTCTATCTTGTCACTTGTGGGTGTGATAAAAAATCATTACAGCAGCAACCATACATTAAATATGTTTGTTATCATTCACCATCTCAGCTTATAGATTTATTTTACATTTATTAAAGAGATGTTTTTAAAAATTACCCACATTTTCCAATTTTGCCACCATCTGGGCAAACAATGTGGATACTTACAAGCAAAGTCTTAAGGTAAAGACTGAGGTTCAGCAGTACTTTGGAACCAGATAGTGTTACCTTTCAAAATTGCCTGTGGTTTCCCTGCATTGTGCTCCTTTACTAAGCCTTTCAACAAGCATGTGACACACTCAAGTGACATTAGCAGATGCTAAAACATTTTATTAGCTGATTTATTAAGCAATTGAGGGTCATTCTTTGCAAAATATAGAGAAAAATCCAAACACAACAGAAGTTAGAGAAGTTAGAAATCAATATTTGGAAAAATGGCAGCTAGTAAACTTTTTTCTCTTTGTTAACATACCAGCCTAATTCAAAACAGACCAATATCTATGCAAACACTTAGGTTTTATTTTTTTCAGTGAGAGAAGATTCAGGAAAAGTGTAGAAGTAAAATAAAAAGTGAAAGAAAATGATTGCAAGTGCTGCTGGTGTTTTTACAGGAAATACCAAATTGAACTGAAACATTCTTGTCATTTATCCCTTTTCAGTTCTGCTATTGAGAAGCAATTTTATTTCTGCATGCAGTTAGAGTTATTAGAAAAAACTGAGTCACATGGTAAGATCCAGATCTAAATATCTTGATAGAAGAAGGTTACTAAGAAAGGACAGCTATTGTTTAGCTATTGTTTAGCGTGGGATAGGTAAACAGGTGGCTGGATTTGAGAGGCACAAGGAAGACCTTCCCAAATTTTCTCATTAGATGGCTGGAAATTGGCATACAACCCTTCAGGTAAATGCATTTTCCTTCACTGAGTCTCATTTTGAGACAACACATAGTTCTGGAAAAGTGAGAGGAAGTAAGTCCCTCCCAACTTAGTGTGCATGTACCTTTAAGAGGTCTTCCTTAGGACAGGTAGACTAGAGGAAAATAAGAAACTGGGGCCAGGGAAATGGAGAGCAGAGCTTGCAGGGTAATCAGATAGCCACTACTTAGAACCTCATCCGTAATCCTGCAGCCTCAGAAGACCAAATCAACTACATATACTTTACAGTTTTCCCCAGGTTTTTCCATGGTGCTGAAAGACCATCACAGTTTGTTAATTCATATAATGATTTTCATTTGCATTACAGAGTAAAACATTCATCAATAACAAGGAGGTGCCCAACCTACTGATCTTTTAGAATCCCACCAGATAGTGAATCATTAAATAGCTGATTAGAAATTGTCCTTATAATGGCTCTTCTTAAAATAATGTTGTATTCTGAACTTCCTTGTACTCAGAGAGACACCTTCTACTAATATTCACAGAGCAAAAAGGTACAGTAAGAAGAAATAGCAAGTCAGAAATTATGTTAGCCAGATGGACCCAAACTTTGTTGTGCTAAGTATGGGCTGGAAGGCCTGTTAATTATGTGGAAACCAAATCAATTGCCTATTAAGTCTCTGTCATTTAAAAAGTCATGATAGGTAGTTCATACTGCTCGTTAATAGTAAAACAATTGATAATTGTTCTGGATTTCAATGTCTAATTAATGCTAAGTGGCTAGATTTGCATACAATAAACAATAGAAATGCCTTGCATCCCCAGTGTCACAGACCCATCAGATTCACAAACTTTCATGCTAATTATTGCTAACTGTTCCATGCAAATAGAAGCCATTTCATTCATAAGACTGACTTTCTTCCAAAAGTTTAAATCCTACTGTTCATCTAAAAAAGACCTACAGTGTACCGGTCACCTTAAAAAAATTGTTCAGGAAAGGTTTTATGTTTTTCTCCAAGATATAAAGAAACCTAGGTTTCTTTATTAACAGGATTCAGATCCTCTGTCAAACCTGCTTATTAATTGTACTTGTTGCCACAATGTGAAATTGCCCAATTATAAATGAATAAAATAAGTGTTCGTCATTTGTTTGGTTAAACAAATATTATTAATAGCATTAAACCCTAGAGTAGCCCTTTTGAAATTGTTCCCTAATTAATCCTAGAAGGCCCCATGAACAGTGAAATATTGGACATATTTGATGTGAACACCAAACTGGCCTTCTCCAAAAATCAATGCTAAATACTATAAATCCAATGATTGACTGTCAACAGTCAAGTAGGAAAAATTGGCTGAAATAAATGCTGTGTATAAATGGATTACTGGAGTGACACCTCATTTATTTTGTATTTAAAGCTGCACAATTTTGATGCTGCCTTAAACTGGGCCTGGAAATTTCCAATTATGGCATCATATGCAGTAAGAACAAGGATTTGTGTCATAGTCATAGTTTACTGTCTCCTTGGAAATAATACTAAAAAGGGTGAATAACTCCATGGCCCAGAATGTATTACCTCCTGGGGAGGCTCAGCTAGTATAAGAGATTTTAAATTAATGAATATTTCTGGATGTGACTTATTTTATAAAAAGAAAATTAATATCAGAGAGAAAAATGAAGCTAAGTAAATAATTTTTCTACAGTAGAAATAATCTCCTCCCCTCCCTTCTCCTCTCCCTCCTTCTCCATTCCATGTTGCCACATTCTGTTCCCTGCCTAGAGCTGAGAAAGGGAACTAGATGCTGCTTCTGTCAGAGGCACCTGCCCAGTCAGTGAGACATGAATTGTGATCACTCCCAGATTTGATTACATGTTAGTGGAGAAAGAGGGGAAAATGGAAGAGAAAAAAGAAGAAAAAAGAGAGATAAAAAGCTCAGGGGCAGAAGACAGGGAATTTCGGATGTATGGCTAATAATTAGAACCTCTCCGCAGTCTTAGTTTCTGGGTGAACCCAGTCTTCTCTATCTTCACTGTCTCCTGCTTTTATTGCCTTTGGTATTTCCTTCCAAAAGAGTTTCAACTCTCTGACATATGAATGGATGGCTTTAAAAATATAGCAACCAATTTGTAAGTTCTTACCAGCACACAGATTTGATTTTCTAACTTTTTAAAAACCACCACAATAAATACAATAAAGTACCAAGTAAATTCTCTTTAAAAATTGGTACCAGGTCATAGTGATTCATCTGTCACAAAAGTAAATATAAAACTGTTCATGAAATGGCGCTTGATATTTACCCATTTCTCCCTTCCTTATCCAAAATGACTTTGTCTTACTCAAACTTTCTCCTGATTTACATTAGGCTTACTTCAGATATCTGCTCTCCTTAACTTAATATCCTACTAACTATCCTCTTTCCTACATTCTATTATTTTGATTTTTTAATAATAAAAAATAATCCAAGACTTGAAAATGCAGCAAAAATATGGGTAGCACAATGTCATATTGGGGCAAAGGCCCCCAAGAATTACATAGGGGAATGCACTTTGTTCAACTCACTGATTACTGTTTTTAAAATATTCCCCAAAAGCAAAGTTCATGATAATTTGTAGATTTTTATTTATACTAGGGAGGAATTTTATTTTCAAAAGTTATGCTTCATTGCCTTATAAAAAATTAAAGAAATTAACAAGTTTTATATCTAACCTAGCAATCTTACCTTAATATTATTTTATTAAGTTGCCTATAAATATCTAGCTCCTCAAATGCTCTGTGAATTGGTTCTATAATCTTGCTGGTTCTCTTATTAATTAATGAGTTGAACAAAGTCTTTGATACTTTTCTATTTATGTGAGGATCACATTTTTAATGTTTTAAAAATTATACCTTTGCAGAAATCATTTTTACATATTTGTATTATTTATATTGTTTAATTTTCTGGTTTTAATTTTTAATTATACTGTGAAAATTTCAAAACCAGAGCCTTTTATTTCTGTATCTGTGTCACCCATCATGGGCTCCTGGAACTTAATAGGTGCTCAATAAATGCTGGTCATATGTTGCTGAATTCAATTTCATGACTATACTCATAACCAATGGAACACCATCACCTACATTTGGCCCCAGATGCTTATATTTATGTCTCCCTAATTTGGCATTTCTGTTACTAATTAGGCTTTATTTTTAATTATGCTATATAACATAAATTGAATCTATCTCATCTGATATTTCACATACATGTACATCCTAAGAGATTCAGATGTGCAGGCAGGTTTGTTTTGCCTTCTGTACTTAATAAAAAGGTGTGTGTGTATATGTGTGTGTGTATTTACCTTTATATATTTAATATATATAATATATATTACATATTATGTTATATATTAGAATATTTACATTCTAGTTAAGAGTAGGAAAATTAACTGAAAGAAAAGAGGCCATATTGTCATCTGCAGTGTGATTCCCCCAGATTCTCCCTGCATAAAAGCTGCTAATTTAACAACAAATTTGAACTTGCTCTTTAGTGTATAAAGGTGCTGAATATTTTTTTTCCTGAAAATAAGCTTCTTCTCTGGACCAGATGACAACAAATTATAGTACTTGAATATGTGACTGGGGGGGGAGAGAGAAAGGGGAAAAAAGGAATGATGGAAGGAAGGAAGGAAGGAAGAAAGGAAGGAAGAAAGAAAGAGAAAGGGAGAAAGAGAGAAAGAGAAAGAGAGAAGAAGAACGAAAGAAAGAAAGAAAGAAAGAAGAAAGAAAGAAAGAAAGAAAGAAAGAAAGAAAGAAAGAAAGAAAGAGAAAGAAAGAAAGAAAGAGAAGAAAGAAAGAAAGAAAGAGAAAGAAAGAAAGAAAGAAAGAAAGAAAGAAAGAAAGAAAGAAAGAAAGAAAGAAAGAAAGAAAGAAAGAAAGAAAGAAAGAAAGAGAAAGAAAAAGGAAAGAAAAGAAAGGGAGAAAGAAAGAAAGAAAGAAAGAAAGAAAGAAAGAAAGAAAGAAAGAAAGAAGAAAGAAAGAAAGAAAGAAAGAAAGAAAGAAAGAAAGAAAGAAAGAAAGAAAGAAAGAAAGAAAGAAAGAAAGAAAAGAGAGAGAGAGAGGGAGGGAGCAAGGGAGGGAGGGAGGGAGGGAGGGAGGGAGGAAGGAAGGAAGGAAGGAAGGAAGGAAGGAAGGAAGGAAGGAAGAGAAAGAAAGAAAGAAAGAAAGAAAGAAAGAAAGAAAGAAAGAAAGAAAGAAAAGAGAGAGAGAGAGGGAGGGAGCAAGGGAGGGAGGGAGGGAGGGAGGGAGGGAGGAAGGAAGGAAGGAAGGAAGGAAGGAAGGAAGGAAGGAAGGAAGGAAGGGGGAAGGAAGGAAGGAAGGAAGGGGGAAGGAAGGAAGGGGGGAAAGAAAGAGAGAGGCAGGGAGGGAAGGGAGGAAGGAAGTAATGAAGGGAAGGAGGGAGGGGGAAAGGCAGGAAAGAAAGCAAGCAGGCATTGACAGCTGTAAGTAAAACAGGCTTCATATAATGTTAGGAAATTTCTTGATATTTCAAAATAAATCCAAGTCCACATTATACATGTTGTCTCACTGAAAGTTCCATGGTTAATGAGACTTCAAAACCTTGTTTGATCAGTTTCTCATATTCTCTACCCTGCCTAATTCTTAGAGAGGATTTTGCTGGCCAAAACATGTATTTTAGTTTTTAATTGGTTTAAGTTACTACAAATAGCTAAAAGTTTTAAGTAATGAATGAAATTTAATTTTCCCATGTTGCTATTACACAATTAAGATCTTTAATTTTTTTATTATTCTCCAGTTACTAGACTGCAGCTGTAAAACCATATACATTTTTATTTCAGATATTAACTGTGTACTTTATTTTATTTATTAATTTTTTTTATTGTTGTTCAGGTACAGTTGTTTCTATTTTCCCCAGTGTGTACTTTAGACTTGCTCAATAACTTTATCTTCCATGCATTCCACACCAAATCCAAATGTCTCTGAATATTTACTTCAAAAATATAACTAAAGGACTCTAGAAAAACTTTTCCAAAAGTATAGACTAAATCCCTACATGTTCTAAATTTCATGGTGAAAAAAAATCATATATCCAAACAGTACCTCTTTACACATATTCAAACAAAAAAGGAAAGGATACTAAGAGCTGTGAAAACTCAATAGAAACTTGAAAATCAAATATTAACAAAGGGGAAAAACAGCAAGTGCAACTTTGTGGAATTAAGAAGCTTTTTAATTAACTTTCTGCTAGAATTTACAGATCCATCATTCATACTATATCATAGTAATAGATACCTAGTGAATGCTCAGCTAGTCAACAATGCTGGTTACGTAACATTTGAAAGTCATCCAGGAGTTAAATCAAGAGAAAAAGAGGTCTCTAACTAAGCACAAAATGCATGTGTTCAAGTCAGTTTCTTAGGCTCCTACTTAGCTTTTATGACTCTGTTGACTCCCAATTCCAGTTAAGGAGTTTGCCAACCTACAACATAGAAGCACCAAGTCATAGAAGCAAGAGAGAAACCAAACCAACATATCTTCTTATCCTTGTAGTATACAATTCTTGGGTCAGACATACTTGCATATTTTAATATTGGAACCAGGCAAAGATAACTTAGTTTCTTATTCCAGGAAATGCTGATTCTTCTAGAAGATATCTGTGAACCAACTAAAAGAGCTTGCTCATTAATACAAAGAGCTTGCTCATTAATACCAATAGCTTGCTTTACATCTGTCACCTCACTGCGCCCGCCAGTCTGGAGCTATTATGGCGTTGTACTCTGCCAAATCCCACCTACTTAACTGTAAGACCCACGTTAAAATCACCCGGTGTATATGGTCTACTATAAATATTCTATCCTAATTTCCTCATTTGTAAACACTACCAAGACAATCAAAATGATGATCTCATTCTACAATAGACTTAATAAACCCAGCTTTGCTTGACCAACAGATTTTCCTGGTGGACTTTTGAGACATTGACAGTCCAAAAGGCACACTGATGAGAAGTACAACTACTGGGACAGGCAACGTCTAAAACTTTACACATCAAGCACAGGAACTTAAAAATGCCTGGCAGTCCGGGTCAGGCGTCGTAATCAGACAAAACTGATTCCTATCTCTAGCTCTGCACCTTTCTAGATTTGTGACCCCCAGCAAGTTGACTGTTCTGACCCTCAATTTCTCTTTATTTCAATAAATTCTCAGAATGGTCCTATATTAGAATATGAGATAAAAATGAAATTCATAAGGATAAATAACTGAATCATAAATATAATCTTAAAGCATGTTCAATATAATCTGTTTAAGGAGTCAGGGAAACATAAAATATATTTTAGGAGAGTTCTATCTAAACTAAACAATATTTTTAAAGTTGCGGCAAATACCCAAAGTGTTTTTGGAAAACAAGACTGTCCAGATGTTGCATTCCCAGGGGCTCCAGTTAGCTGAGGGACCACCATATTGTGTTCAGTCAGTTATCAGCTTCTGGACTTCTAAGGAATGCTGTGCCTTGTCCCTGAAGGGTTCACAATTTAAGGAATTCATATTTTACAAATGGTGGGTTAAGCTTGGGCTTTGTAATTAGAAAAAAACTGATTTATATCTCTAGCTCTGCACCTTTCTAGATTTGTGACCCTCGGCAAGTTAACTGCTCTGACCCTCAATTTCTTTTTGCTTAAAAAAAAAAAAAGATAACTACACCCACCTCACAGAGACACTGTGCTGATTATAATACTTAGTACCTTGTTTATTAGATGATAAAACTAATTAATGTGTATATTAGCAGGCACTATCATACATATTTGATATTTATGAACTCATTTAACTCTTATACTTGTGCCTAAAGAAAAAGCTATTAATATCTCTGGCCTACCGAAAACATTGAGACTCAGAATATAAAATAACTTGCTGAAGTGACATAGCAGATGAGAAGCCTGGATTCAAATCCTAGCAGTCTATTCTATAGTTTCTCTCTTTCCCCACTGCACTGCTTAAGTGACAAATGGTAACTGAAGACAGTGAAATTTTCAAAAGATCACACTGCATTTGGATATCCACAAAATAAGTTATTAATAATTCTAGCTGATATATCTTGATTTTTCTTTATGATGAAAAGTCCTAGAGATGGTTAATGGAATCTGTACTATTTACAGATTTTTTTTTAACTAAAGGAAAAACTTATTCTTAATTAGTTACCCTTAACCAGGTAAAATCCCACTCCTTTGCCTTACAAGGCACAAAGGGCTGGATAAACCAGATAGCCGGGTTAGTACCGTGCGCTGATTAATTAATTAACTCATTTCCTTGAATGTAGAGGAGATATTTTAAAGTAAGTGTTCTCCCATGTTGGAACTATCTGAATGGGAACATGAGTGAAAAGAAAGCTCTGTTAAAGTCCTACAAGTCATATCAAGGGAAATTCATGTGTGAGTGATGCAGGATGGAGGGCAGAGTGACTTATAAAATTTAAAGATAAGATTAACTTTAAGAATAAAATTACATAACAGGAACCTAAATAAATGAGATTAGCCTTTGATAAAACAAACCAACCCACACTAAGCTTGAGTCTTTGCCTGGGTGGCTGACAAAGTTGAGGTAATATAACGATACAGAGCGATGGTCCCCTGAAAATAAGGGCAAAGCTCTAGTTCTGCAAAAGGCAGGCGGGGTGCTGGGAACAGAGGAAAGTGCAGAGGTTAAGACACATTGCATGACAAAGGCAGGTGTGCCTTCTTGAAAGGAGGAACTGTGGATGCTGCAAAATTGTGTACGCGACTGCACTGACAGACTGACTTGTGACATAGCCGGGGGGAGGCTCATATAGCACCTGCGTGAGCTATGGAGGCAGATGTCCACCCCAAATGCCAGTGCATCACTGGGAACTCTTGCCCTGACTAAAAACGGCACCCCCCAAATAGTCAAAGACAATGGGGAACTGACAAAAATGGGGAGCACTAACGCATCATAGGAAAAGCAAGGTGTTAGATCACGTAGAAGTTCTGAACCGAACATTTAAAATCAGGGTGGGCCCAGTAACAAGAGTCTGCCACGAGGCCAGGAAGTCTGCCTGAAGAAGATGGCAACAGAGCTGGCAGAGCTGCTGGAACCTGCTTAACCAAGCACACAGACACAAGAGAGACACTTGGAGCTGCACTGTGACCAGCAATGCTGAGCTGCAGCCTTCTGCATTTCTGAGGGAATGTACTTTGAGTGGCATATTCTGAAACTTGGTCTGGCTTGTCTTGGCAGAGGGAGGCAGGGCTATTTGTTTTTGGGTGTTTTTAAAGTAAGCAGGACTTAGTGACAGAAATCTGCCATTATTCTAAATCTGTATAACCTTTAAATAAACAACCCCTTCCCTTTTCATCAAACTCTTGCCTTGGAGTCTCACTCCCTAGTGGCAGGCAATCAAACCCCATAGCTGTTCTAGAACACCATTGGCTGGGCTCTGTAAAAGCAATGCTCAAATTCTAATCATGGTGAATAGTGTGTGAATGTATCTTCAACAATTATCTCTTTATGTAACAGGGCGCAGCCAGAAGGTCCCCCAAGAGGGATTTGTAATGGGGTCCAGAACTCAGGGTATCCAGGAAATATTAAAAACACAGGATGTCCTCACCCCCATAAGTCTGAACTAGGGGATGTGACCCATGGAGCAGGGCCACTGAGAGTTGTTTTGCATAGCAAAAGTTTTTCAAATAACCTCAGGAATAGTCATTTAACATATCTATAACTTTTAACTGGTTTTATGGATATGTTAAATGGCTGTGGCTGAGCTTTGAGCCAGGGAGATGGGAGTGACTTCCACCCAGGCTGTAACTGGGAGGCAACTCCCCTTGGTTACAGTGCCTGAATGAGAGCTTGCAGATGACTCCTTCATGCCTGGGGCCCACCTACCCGGATTCACTATGGCAGCCCAGAAAAGCTGAAAAAATATGGGAATGCTGACAAGTATAGCCAACTGTGGAAGGAATCGGAAATGGAGTTGCAGGGGAAGATTGGTGCTGGGATTTAAACCCAGGCATGGCAACCATGCAGGGGAGAACCACGCGGCTTTGGAAGGGGGACCCACACGCCTTTGGTGAGAGAGGGAGAACCATGCAGCTTTGGGGCTCCCTTTGTCATGAAGCTTAGGAAGCCCAAAAGCAAGATGTAGCAGCAATGCAGAGCTCTCTCTTAGCAGTTTGGAAGAATGCAGGAGAGACATTGCAGGAAGAAAAGGGGTGAAAGGACTCTTACTGATGGGCCAGGAGAAGGTACACATGGGTTTGAATTAAGAACTGGAGATCTCAGCAACACAGCTGAGGGTTCTGGGAACTGAAGGAGGCCTGCCAGCTGAGCACAGATTACTGGGAAGAACTGGGAGGGGGGGGGCTACCTGAGCCACAGACTTCTATTTCTTTTCCTGAGATATGGTACCCCTGACTGGCCAGACTGGGCAAAGTGGGGAAAGAAGGACTGTGTATGTGTTTTTGGTTGTTTTAAGGGACTTTGGGATTTTAACGACGACATTAAGTCATTACTCTAAGTCTGTATAACTTAAATAAATAGTTCCTTTCCTTTTCACCGATCTCTGGCATTGAGAGCTATAATTTCCTGGTGGCAGGCAAGGCGAACCTAGTACAGGGTGACCCCGGGAGAAGGGGGCTCTATTCGGTAATAGTGTATCACTGACTCTCCCCCACCCCCAAGTCCTTTCTGTAACATTTACTCAGCTGGAACAAAGATTGTGATCATCAGCAGGAAGTAGGGAATCTAGAGTTTGAGACTATCAGTTTTCTCCCCGTTATCTGCAGTTCTGTCTCAGGGGAAGGGATGGTCTCACCCATAGTCATGCACGTAACTTGTTATGCTAGTGTTCATTGTATCAGAAATGGTATGAAGTGATTCCTTGCATTGTGGTTAACCTTATAATTTAGCTTTACACACAGACTTTACATGAGAGATAATATGTTATGTTATAAATCTGAATTTTCTGGGGTGCTATTTAGCCAAGTTTCTTATAAATCAACAAATTAATTCCTCACAGATCAGAGGTCAGAAAATTTTTACTGTAAAAGGTCAGATAGTAACTATCTTAGGCTTGTGGGTCATATGGTCTCAGTTTCAACTACTCAGTATTGCTATTATAGTGCAAAAGCAGCCAAAGCCAATGCATAAACAGATGGACATGGCTGTCTTCCAATAAAACTTTATTTAATCAATAGGCAATGGGCTAAATTTAGCCCACAGGCTATTATTTTATAACCTCTGCTACAGACCATCAGGATCTTGTGAGTTCATGTGGTAGGTAGAATACTAGCCTCTCAAAGGTGTCTGTCTGTCCAATCCCCAGAACCTTTTACTGGGTTACCTTACATGAATAAAAAGGACTTTGTGGATGTGATCAAGTTAATAGTTTTGACATGGGGAGATTATCCTAGATTATCAGGTGGATCCAATGTAATCATAAGCATCCTAAGGGAAAAGAGGGAGACAGGAGAGTCAGATTGAGTGAAAATGTGATAACAAAAGCAGAAGTTGAAGTGATCATACCTTTAGAAGCTAGAAAAGGCAACAAATCGATTCTCCCCTAGAGTCTCCAGAAGGAACACAGTCCTGCCAACATTTTGCCTGGTAAGACCCATTTTGGATTTTTGAACTCCAGATCCATAACATAATTTGTTACTATGTAATTTGTTATAGCAACAGGAGGAAACTAATACATTTGGGTTAGCAGGAGTATGCCTAGGTCTCTTCGAAGTTGGAATGTATAAGGGAATGTACTGTCTACGCTTGGTTAAACTGGAACTATATTTCTAGAATTCCTGACCTGTATGATTTCCAAGTTAGATTTGAAAGGCAGAAGTGAAGTAGCTGCCATTACACTCTGAAGATTGTAATGATTAGATGCAGTTACAAATCAGCACAGAGGAGTCTATGAGTTCAGGTTGTCCTTACTCTTTCCTCCAACTCCTGAGCCTGTTCACCTACCATGACCCCAAGCCAACTGCAGATGCTTAATGGTTGTCCTACAGGGGTGACAGCCACACAGAAGCCCAGCTTCCCATTGGAGTCCCACAAACCTTCTCTTTACCATCTTATTTTGGTGACTGGGCATGCCTGCCTTATATGAGTAACTGGTGTGTGACTCTTCTGAGCTTCAAACTTCATTCCTGGACCTTCATTTTCCAAGATCCTCCCTCATGGTTTAAGTTCTAATTCCTATAATAAATCTCTTATACCAAAATGTGGAATGGCTCTGCTTCTGTGATGATTCCTGATTGATAAAGAACACTTTAACAAAACCAAATGCTGGGCCTAAAGCACACAAGAGAGAATGCACTGACCACGTCAGTGATATTAAGGAGTGAGACAGGCCCCAGTGAGCCAATGGCCTCCCTCAACAGCATCCTTCTCTTGTGATTCTATGGCTATAGTGGCCTATCCACAGTCAGTACACAAGAGGTTTGGGGGGCAGGGGAGGAGATAGAGGAACCTGGGAACAAACTCAGTTATCCTGGGCAAGTTGATTAATTGTTCTGGTGATATTTTCATGTCCAAAATTGAAGGAGTGATTAGTAGGCTATGCACAAATATTTGGTGCCTTTTTTCTGAGAGATGATATACTTCCTCGTCTTCCTGTCCTATTAAGTGTAGATGTGGCCATATGACTTGTTCTAGCTAATGAATAAGTTCTAATGAGGGTAAGTGACAGGCAGAATCTTTAAGAACTGCCTTCTCCCGCATCTAGCAATACATTAAAAAGATCATAGACCATGACCAAGTGCAATTCATCCCAGGGATGCAAGGATGGTACAATATTCACAAATCAATAAACATAATACACCACATAAACAAAAACAAAGACAAAAACCACATGATCATATCAATAGCTGCAGAAAAAGCACTTGATAAGGTACAGCAACCATTTACGATAAAAACACTCAGCAAAGTGGGAATAGAGGGAGCATTCCTCAACAAAATAAAGGCCATATATGAGAGACATACAGCCAACTTTATATTCAATGGACAAAAACTTAGAGCTTTCCCACTAAGATCAGGAACAAGACAAGGAAGCCCTCTCTCACCACTCCTATTAAAAATAGTATTGGAAGTCCTAGCCACAGCAATCAGACAAGAAAAAGAAATAGAAGGCATCCAAATTGGAAAGGAGGAAATGAAATTGTCACCGTTTGCAGATGACATGATAGTGTACATGGAAAATCCTATAGACTCCACCAAAAAATTACTCGACCTAATAAATGAATTTGGCAAAACAGCTGGATACAAAGTCAATACTCAGAAATCAAAGGCATTCCTGTATACCAACAGTGAAACTGCAGAATCAGAAATCAGGAAAAAAATCCCATTTGATATAGCAACAAGAAAAATAAAGTACCTAGGAATAAACCTAACCAAGGAGGTAAAAGTCTGTACTCAGAAAACTACACAACACTGAAGAAAGGAATTAAGGGAGACACAAACAGATGGAAGCATGTACCATGCTCATGGATTGGAATAATTAACATCATCAAAATGGCCATACTACCCAAAGCAATTTATAGATTCAATGCAATCCCTATTAGAGTACCCATGGCATATTTCACAGATATAGAACAAACATTTCAGAAATTCATATGGAACCATAAATGACCCCGAATAGCTGCAGCAATTTTGAGAAAGAAGAACAAAGCAGGAGGGATCACAATACCTGATATCAAACTGTATTACAAGGCCATGGTAATCAAAACAGCCTGGTACTGGCATAAAAACAGGCACATAGACCAATGGAACAGAACAGAGAGCCCAGAAATAAACTCAAGTCTTTACGGTCAATTAATATTTGACAAAGGAGGCAGGAGCATAAAATGGAGCAAAAACAGCCTCTTCAACAGATGGTGTTGGGAGATCTGGACAGCTACATGCAAAAAAAGGAAACTCAATCACCAACTTATGCCATACACAAAAATAAATTCAAGATGGATAAAAGACTTAAATATTTAAATATAAGTCGTAACACCATAAAAGTCCTAGAGGAAAACATTGGCAGAGGATCTCAGACATTCCACGTAGCAACATCCTCACAGACATGTCCCCTAAAGCAAGGGACATAAAGGAAACAATAAACAAATTGGACCTCATCAAAATAAAAAGCTTCTGCATGGCTAAAGAAAACAGCATTAAAATACAAAGAGAACCAACTGTATGGGAAAACATATTTGCCAATGATACCTCAGACAAGGGCCTCATCTCCAAAATATATAAAGAACTCACAGGACTCCACTCCAGGAAGACAAACAACCCAATTAAAAAATGGGCAAAGGACTTGAACAGACACTTCTCCAAGGAAGGATGGGGTGGGATGGAGGGATGGAGGGATGGGGAGAAAATGCAGACAACTGTAATCGAATAATAATAAAAATAATAATAATAAAAAAGAACTGCCTTCTGTCTTTCACTTCTGCTTTTGTGGCGGGCAATGTTCTAGCAAGAGGCCGTCTTGTCAGCTGGTCCCGGGGTGAAGGTGGTGTTTAAGTAGAGCTGCAGTCACCCATAATGATCATGCAGCTTGAAGGACAAGTAAACTTTATGGTTGTAAGCCACTGAAATGTTGGGTGTCACTTCTGCATGACCTAGGCTATCCTAACTGATACAGGGCTGGTTTATATGCCTCTTTTATGCCATCTCTAACACTCTGGTTTGTAACACAATTAATTTAGGGTGACTTTTTAAATTAGCAATGTATAGTTGACCCTTGAACAATGTGCAAGTTAGGAGAGCAGATGAAACCCACGAATAACTTTGACTCCCCCAAAATTTAACTACTAATAACTTACCATTGACTTAAATACTAAGACCTTACCAAAAACATAAACAGTCAATTAACACATATTTTCCATGGTATATGTATCATATACTGTAATCTCATGATAAAGTAAAGAAAAGAAAACGTTATTAAGAAAATCATAAGGAAAAAATATATGTACAGTATCCATTAAAAAAATTCTGCATGTAAGTGGACCCATGCATTCAAACTTGTGTTGTACAAGGGTCACTGTATATGTAATTTCATTTTTTAAATGCCCATACACACAAAGGAAACAGAGCCTACTATTACCTGTTCAAAATTAATTCACAAAAAATATATGCAATAAAATAATCTTTACATTAGCCCATTGTTAACATGGTGCCTAAAATTTACATAATATCAAATACTTCAAATGACCAAGTATTGAAATAAATATACTGAATTAGTCAGAGCTGCACAGATACCATTTATTCACCATCTTACAACACACTAGCTAATTATATTTTTCCCTTTCTATTCTCTTCTTAATATAACTTCCCGCTTTGAGCTGAAGAATTTATACTTGGGGCTTATCAACATCAAACAGTAGGAATTCAGAGACATTTAATTAACTGTGTGGTGGGTAGTTGTATTTTTCAGATTGTTACCTGGAACTTTCTCAATTTAAAATTTTAGAATAGTATATTGTTGCCTAAGAATTGATCATTTAAAATTGAAAAAAAAAACAGCAGTTAGCACTGACTTTTTTTTTCCAGCTAGTCATTTGGAAATGAAGACGAAAAAAGTAATTAAGATGGGAAGGAAGGGAGAAGAAAGAGATGCTAATAAGGAAATTATGTGCAAATCAAACTTTTGCAAACCTTTGCAATGAATGAGTCTTCTCTAAAGTTGGTATCAAATTTCATTGTACTCTAAAGTCCTTCATTAAAGGCTACAGGGGAAACATTTTTAATGGGCTTTTTTGCTGTTGCTTTCTCCCTCCTCATTCTAAAATGCTCAGTGGTGCCAAATGTGCTTCAATTTCATTGAGCAGCATGTTGTTAAACAATACACTTCATGTTTCCTCAGTGAGAGTTTACACTGGGGAACCAAGGAACAAACAAAGGCATGCATTATCATTCATCTGACTTCGTCACTTTCAGGCAAATAAAACACAGCAGCTTTGCAATAATGGGAATTTGTTTTTAAGAGAAATACTTTAAGTGGTTAAATAAACAGAACATTGGCTATTGTATTCAACCCTATTTTGATCACCTGACTCTTACACTCTTTTCAGAAATCTACAGTAATTCCTGATTTCTTTCCCACTCAAAATTAAAATTCCAATCCCTGTCCTCCCTTATCTAAATGCCTTCTCTTCTCATAAAGCAGGGAAATTTCCCACCTTCTGTAGGAAAAACTGCATCTCATCATTTCTTTAGAATAATCATCAGCACTTGATATATACAACTGAAGTTTTTCATTGATTAATAATTCATTTATATGTCCCATACTCATTCCACAAATATTTACCGAGTGTTTATTAGTTTCAGGCAATATGTGCAATTAAGGATATTAATGGTGAGCAAGGTGGACCTTTTTTCTACTCTCACAGTGCTTGTGATTTAAGCAAGAAAAAATATTCAAATAATCATACAAATATCAATGTAAAACTCTTCCCCGAGCAAGAAAAGACAGAGCTGGGGCCCAAAGAATTAGAGGGGCAGATAACCCCGGTGAATAGAAGGGAAGATCTTTCTAGACGGAAAGTGTGACATAACACAAATATTCTGTGGCATCTGCAAGGTACTATGACATAAAATATTTTAAATATAAACAAGAAAAGTATGGTTTCTTTCTTACATTTTTGCTCATTATAACATTTATGTTTATCCTTTGATTCACTCACTCACTGTTTTTGTGATTGTCACCAAGTGACAATGTTAATCATTCGTGCCAATTAACCATTTATTAAATTAACATGGTCCCAATAAAAAAGCCAGCAAGGTTAAAGTAAGCAAATGTCGATGCCCCATGGAATTCACAGAATCCATGGACTGGCATGGCAGACAGACAAGTTAACTGCTAATGGAGGACAGCACGAAGTGCCGCACGCTAGCTGTCTGTAGGATGCTGTGGGAACACGGCATCTAAATCATAGTGGGGCAAAAAAACACCAGTCAGGGGACTCACTTCTAGGAGAAGTGTTTCTTATGCTGAGCTGTGGAGGGCTAGTTGATGGGGTAAAGGACTAGAAAATAATCTTGGCAAAGGGAAGAGTTCATGTGAGACATTAAGGCCTGATGACCTTCCAAAACCTTTCATGGGATAAAAAATTTGTATGAGTGGAAGCAGATGCATAAGGGGATGGCAAGAGCTTTATTTGAATGGCCTAAGGTGGAGGGTCCCAAACTTTTCAGTTAACAGCACCTTTAGTGTCTCAGTCATCTCTTCATGCTGCCCTTAGGTCAAAAGAAATGCCTCAAAGTTTGTTTCTTAAGTAGTTGGGTCCAAACAGCTGAAGTATTTATGTACTAAAAACTTAGTAGCCATTTGAAGCCATTTGAAAAAGTAATGCACATACATTGAAAAAAAATACTTTGACTTCATTTTTAAGTGATCATGATTATTGTTAATGGGATGGTGCTCCTGTTGGTACCACACAAGTCCTCTGCCACCCGCCTTGCATGTTCCATGTGGATTTTTACTCAGTGTTTCCTTTTTATCACAATGAGTCAAAAACCCAACCTGGGAATAATACGGCAATGTAGAAAGAAATGTTGTATGTTGTATGTGAATTACCTCGAAACTAATAATTTACAAGGTGTCCAATGGATCAGTTGAGTATCTGCATTTCTTTCAAAATTTTAAAGTATTTTCCCCCACCCTTGTGAGTTTACTATGGCACCCTGGGTACATTAGACACCAAAGCTGCATATAGTTTGGAAAGTACAGGCTAAGGTGATTACCTTAGCTTGAATTGGGCTTCATCCTGGACACTATAAAGAACTCCTAAGGGTCTCTAATTAAAGGAAGGTATAATATGGTCTGTTGTGCTTGTGTGTGTGTTAGAAATAACTTTGGTGGGATACATACAAAATTAAAATGAGGGTTAAAAAAAAACCCTTAAAACTTTAAGAAGACCAGCTCAGTGGTTCAGCTGGGAAATGACGGGAAGTGGTAGCTGGGATGGCATAGAGAAGACAGTGTAATAGAGCCTCTCACTGGTCCCCTGCCCCTGCCCCTCCCAGGGACCCTCTGCAAACAATTTCCTCCCACACTGATGGCTTCTGGAGATCCACCTGAGAGTGATCTCTGTCTGTGGGAGGTGCTCACTATGGAAGGGGTAAAGTGTACCACAATATGCCACCTCAGAGCAAGACCCTACAAGTTCAGGACATGCCACCCCAAAATATGCCACTTTGGTATATTGATTATTTTGAGCTGTAGGTACTTAAAAAACAGCAGATGGAAGGAGCTTTGAAGGATCCATCTTTCTCCTAAGGATGGATCCTCCAAAAGGAACTCACTGTCAGAAATCCCTTCCCTGGAAGTTTTATCATCCAGGGAGTAATGACCCTAATCAAAGGGAAAGAAACTAGAAATTGACACCACACCTCAACGAACTTTGTCACAATCATACCTCTCACCTATTCTTCTAAGGCCCATTCATCTTCGCTAAAAATCATTTACTCTTCCTTAAGTAAGCCACTCCTTTGAGTTGCTTATTTTTCCTCTGGGTGTCTCTCATGTATATATGAGGTATGCATACAAATAAACTTCTGTTGTTTTTCTCTTGTTAATTTTTTTTTATTGCAGGGGTATCAGCTAAGAACTCAAGGGAAAGGGGAAATTATTTTTTCTCTCCTATAGAGGCAACCTCAAACAAGGAGCCATAGTGTTGGTAGATAATTATCTTGGTCGACTGATTCTGAAATGGGTTCTTCATGGTTTCTCAGAGATTCCACAGCTAGCCTACCCCAGTTACCATTAGCAATAGTCTGCTTATTGACACACCCTTTATAGGTTTTCCTGTATCCCATCACATTCCCCTACTCCCTCATGGTGCTTCCTGGGCAAAATGAACTCTGCAATAAATTCCTTAAACCCAGGTACTTGTCTGCTTTAGGAAGAACACAATCTAATGCAGTAGGGTATGAGAGAAATTAGAGAGGTCAAATGGACTGCAATGTATGATTCACTGGAAGGAAAGGAATGAGGCAGAGAAATCCAAAATAATTCCTGGATTTCTGGCTGCATATCAAGGGTCATTTGGTGGCAATCATAAAGGCATAAGCTGCAGGAGTTCAAGCAGGTTATCCTAGAGACATGGAGAATGAGAGGACCCTGGGACCTGCAATGGGATTTTCCATCAAGTAGCTGAATATTTAGTTATGGAGATTAAGAGAAAGGTCTCAGCTGGAGCTATGATTTGTGAACTGGGAACATGTAAGTAGTAATCAACACCCCAACATTGTCAAAATGTTAGAACCTCATTGATACTGATAAGGAAAGACATAGTGATGCCCAAGAAGAGCTGAGGGTAAAAAGGTAAGAGGGCTCAAGCCAGAGAAGTGGCCACAGAGACCATTAAGATGAAATGACCCAGCAGGAAGAGAGGAGAAGAGTCCTGGAGATCCTGGTGTCAAGCCCTGTGGCAAACTCAAAGTAGATAAGGGCAAAGAAGGGCCGGTGATAATCCCCCCGACCCCGCTCACCCCCGAGAGTGGCAGAGAACAGCCCTGAGGAGCGAGTTTGGACAGAACCCCCCTTGGCCTAGAGGTAGCATAGAATGAGCTAACTTCAATTCTGTCTCTTAGTGAGCTACTTCCTCTTCATTTAAATAAGAAAGGAACAGCATGTGAGGCCTTCACAGGGCAGTGCTTGAAGTCCATTTAGTAGCCTGCAAATTTTACTTAGGATTCCGAAAAGAATATTGGTTTTATTAAAAAAAAAGTCTCAACAAAGCTCATCTGGTATCAGGTGAGCTCTCATTCTAGGCAGGGAGTCTGTGTCCAGGATGCAAAGAAATAGAGATTAACCAAATGAAGCTTCTGTCCTTTAGGGTTTTTCCATCCATCGGGGCAGTTATTATACAACTGCCACTAACATGTAGATAGTGGCCGATTCCAACAGAAAGGTCAAGTTCTGTACATCAACCCTGTTCTTCTCTTCTTTAAATTTCTCTTTTACAGTTTATGCAACAAAAACTTGTCAGCAAATGTCCTGAGTGACATTAGTGCTCTGTGAATTTCCCCATGACTGTACATAAAGATTATTTTCAGCCCTGGCTGGTGTGGCTCAGTGGTTGAGTGCCAGCCTGCCAACGAAAGGGTCGCCAGTTCAATTCCCAGTCTAGGGCACATGCCTGGGTTGCAGGCCAGATCCCCAGTAGGGGGGTGCATGAAAGGCAACCACACGTTGATGTTTCTCTCCCTCTCTTTCTCTATCCCTTCCTCTCTCTCAAAAATAAATAAATAAAATCTTTAAAAATAAAAAGATGATTTTCATACAAACCTCGATCCAGTTACAAACACTGAGGCCTGTGTTTTTCTCTATGCAGTAGCATTTATTGTTGACTATGATCTAGATTCTATGGAACTTTCCAGTTTTATTTGATTCTTACAACAATCCTTTGATGTAGGTAGGGCAGGGTTTCTTAAAATACTTTTCCATAAACCATAAAATTCACTATTTTAACTTATGCAATTAAATGTTTTGTTTTTTTAGCATTTTCACAGAGTAAGGCAAGCATCTTTATTGTCCAATTCAAGAAGATTTTCATCATCTCAAAAAGAAACTTCATACTTGTTAGCAGTTACTCCCATTTCTCCCTCACCTCCTAACTCCAACCCCTGGCAACCATCAATCTACTTCTATCTCTATGGGTTAGCTTATTCTGGACATTTCACATACAGGGAATCACATTACCATTACGTGGCCTTTGGTGACTGGCGTCTTTCACTTAGCAGAACATTTTCAAGGTTCAGCCATATAACATCTATGAGTATTTCATTCTTTTTTATTGCTGAATAATATTTCATTGCATGGATGGACCACATTGTTTACCCATTCATTAACTGATAGAAATCTGGGTTGTTTCCAGTCTGGGGTTATTATATATAAAGCTGTTATGAACATTGATGTAGAAGTTTTTGTGAGAACATGTTTTCAGTTTTCTTGAATGCATACCCAGGAATGGAATGACTGGGTCATGTGGTAACTTTATGTTTAAGTTTTCAGGAAGTTGCAAACTGTTTTTCACATCGAATGTACCATTTTTTATTCCCCCTGAAATGTTATGAGGGTTCAAGTTTCTCCAAATCCTCAACAATACTTGTTATTTTTCCACGGATATGATTAGGGGCAGATTTTATTATCCCCATTTCACAGATAAAGAAAGATGGGCCTACATGGCAATTATTTTAAAGGGCTAGGACTCAAATAGAGTTTTCAAAAATTAGGTAGGCTTTCTTCCTGTGATAGCACAAAGTCACTCTGAAACCACATCAAACAACAAGGCATTATAAAGGCATAAAATGAGCCATAAAAAGAAGACTCAGGTCTGGTAATTCAAAGAAATGATGCAGATTTACACAGGTACATGCACTCACACTACACACACATTCACATGCATGTATGTGCACCCACTCATCATGTTACTGGCTTAACAATGTACTCAGTCGAATATCAATGTACTAATGAGAAGTTTTCAAAGTTGAACTTCAATTTTAGTAATACATTTGGCAATGAAAGAAAATGATCCTTTACTGTTAAAAGCGTATATCTTTTTGGTTCCTCAGATTTGACTTATGATGTGATTCTAGCCTGTGGTTCTCTAGATCTGGACACTTCTATTTATGCCATCAGATCATTGTTATTTTAGGAAGAAACACAGTATTGTCTAAGGTGAAGCATCCAATTCCTCAAACTGCTTCTTAGATTGTTCCAAAGCACAGTATTGTTAAATTTTCTGTATAGTGTAAGTCCTTAGAGAAATACATACTTGAATTTTGGGCATTGATTTGATTAATATTTCAGCCAAATTTGTCAAAATTGAAAATGCTGTCACACAGGTTGTGTGAATAAAACAATAAAACTGACAGTGCATGGCCACCAAATTAGTCCCTGGCATGTTTTTCTAATAAAAACGCTACAAACACATTCTGAGTGCCACAGCAGCATCCTGCCACTTGTCCTAGGCAGTGGGGTAAATATATGATCTTGTTTAAGGCAACAGAAGGGCAGCGATGCGGTATCCCGCAACCCTTACACCGAATGAAAATTCCTAGTCCAGAAGAAGTCAAATCCACAAGGGAGCTAAGACAATTTTGAGAAAGTTTCCATCCCTTTATTTAAATCAAACAGTATAATGCAAAAAAAAAAAAAAGAAGGCATAAAATAAATATGGTATTAACCATTTCAGTTGCTTACTCTCCACATCTCATATTAACACTATCATAGTGAATAGTTAGAACACATCTCTGAGTTGTTTACAACATCTATAAATTACATTTTCATGAAAATGCCACAGGTACATATTATGGAGAATTCTGCTGAGCTTGAGTTTGAAATAATTCTACTAAGAATGGCTTACAGTGTGCAGATGTGTTCAGGTAACCAGTAGGCTAATGGGAAGTATTGGCAAGTGTTCATAAAATTTGTATTTATTGCTAGATACATTAAATTTTAGGTAACGAAGATAAAGAAATGTTTGCAAAGTTTGCCATTGTTACTCTTTAAAGAAACAGGTGTGGTAACTACCCATAACTAAAAACATGTTATACTAACAATGAGTTAATTAAAATTCCTAATACCAAAAATAAAATTAGACTCTGAAAGTTTGAATTTGTATCAGAGAAAAACTGCTAGAACTTCTTTCTCTAGAACTGTGATGGTTTTTGGCCCAAACCATAATTTTGGAATGATGCACATGGGTTGTAAGAAGGGAAGTTACTCAGTAGAAATAGGAAGAAAAGAGATAAGACTTGCTCAAGGAATAAACACTGTGTGACAATGAAGGAGAGCAAGTCTTCCATCCCCCTACCTTGACCAGCAAATACTCATGTATATTCATGAGTGGAGTAGTGGCAAATGTAGTTAATCAGATAAGCAAGATTTTTTTTTAAATATAAAATTGGAAGCAGAAGTAATTGACAGAGCAGTTACTCTTCCCTGCAAGACATAACCAAATACCTTTAGTTTATGCAAACAGTGCAGAGCTATTTTTTGTCTTTTGCAAGAGGAAGTTAAATTCAAATTTAGCTCACACTTTTGCATGTATTTTGCAGCAGTTTCCTGAGCTCTTGTGCACTACATTCTGAGGTAGTAGAATTGAAATCATTTTTAAATGACGTAATTAATGCACAAGCCATTACAGTAGTGTCTATCAGGTTTGGGAAGCCATTTCTGAAAGTCCAGTGCTCTCTTCAGTGTCCTCCCCTGCCTGCACCATTAGTGCTGGATCACCCAAGAGGCAGAGAAGCCTGAGGAAAGCACATGCTGGTAAAGCAGGGGCACCAGGAGTTGTGTATTTGCTCATCAGAGTGTCTGTGTGAAGTAGTTTGCTTTTTGATATTTCAATTTAAAGAGAAACAAAATACTTACCATTGGGGAAAAAACAGTATTACTGAGCTTCCTTGTATTTTTTTTTTCTGTTCAGCATTGTTTTTATTTTAAATTATGTTTACTATCTTTAGAATCTGAGTGCTCTATTCATAAAATTTTTCAAGTAAAATTGGGAGCATTTGAAAATATTTTTAAATAACTTTAGAAATTATTTTATATGTTTTATAAAATAATTTTATAAATTTGAGAAATTTTATAAAACACATTTATAAATTTTTGAAATTGTTATATGTCTACACTATTGTAGCAACTAACAAATGAGTGGAGTTGCAACATTAATGTTGTTTGATATTTTCATGTATAATAATAATAAGACAAAAGCAAAATAACAAAGACACACACCAGAACTTCTCTAATTTGTCAATAAGTGAGCAGATTCTTTGTTGTATAGAAAAATAGCTTTTAAGTACTAGAGGAGCCCTGACTGGTGTGGCTCAATTGGTTGGAACATTATCCCATAGACCAAAAAGTCAAGGGTTCAATTCCTGGTTAGATCACATACCCAGATTTACAGTTAGATCCCCAGTCAGGGGTGCCTACAGTGATCTCTCTCTCTCTCTCTCTCTCTCTCTCTCTCTCTCTCTCTCTCTCTCTCTCTCTCTCTCTTCCCTATCCCCACTTCCCTCCCTTCCTCTCTCTAAAAGCAATAAAAAAATGTCATCTGGTTAGAAAAAAATACACTTCTGCAATTTCTTATAGTATTCACAGTGTAACAGCTATGGACACAACACATTTTAAGTTTAATCTGCTTTCTTAATATTTTTCATCATTTTCATAAGTTTAGACAATCAACAAAATAATAAACCAAGTCCCAATTTATAGCATCTGTTAATTTCTGCGGTGCAGATACTCTCACCATGGCTAATTTAAAACTACCTATGTGATTTCACTGACTATGGAATTGGGAAGAGATGCACAGTAGCTCATCACTAGATGGAATTTTCACCACACAGTTATATAATAGACAAAAATAAGCCCAAGATCACAGATAATAGTAAAATGTAATAAAATAATTAACAATGTATGTTAAGAATTTATGTGTATTTGTTTTTAATGTAATTTATTTAATTGTAAATTTAAATAATTTGATTTTTAATAAAGCCTGTGCTTTAATTTAACAATTGGCTCACAAAATTCATGAACATGTAATGATCAGTTCTTAAAGCCAGTATAAGCTGGCCCCATTGCTCGTTTGTATATATATAAAGATACAAATTTATATAAACTATAAATATATAATTCATATATATTTATATGCATATATATAGTTATATATATTATATATATAAAGAATTTAAGATATGCATATATTGACCATGTGTATATGTTTGTATATATTTTATTCCTGCAAATGAACCAAACAACTAAAAATATGGAATTGAAGAAAATAGAGGTTTATGTACTAGAAGAGGACTGTCAGGTCCACCAACAAATGAAGACACCTTCCTGCAATTATATCATCTATACATCATTCAAAATGTTTCTGCAACTGACCATTAAAACACATAATCCTCGGCCAACTATCCTTTTTATTCACTTTTCTAAAAGAAGTAAAGTACAGCAGGTACTCAAATAATGTTGTGTAGTGATAATATTGCTGAGAAGCAGTAGGAACTTAACTATTGTTTCTATCAGCCTATGGTAAATGAGCATTGTTACACAGCCTTTTGCTTAAAACAGCAGAACCTATCAGAGATGTTAAATGAACACTTTATTTTACCTCGATTCTTGTTTTCCTAGAGCTATTAGGTTAAAAATTCTGCCCAGGAGATAATATATAGTGGTTGGCTAAATTGAGCTGTGGAACAGGACAAATCTGTTTAAAAGTCCCAATTTGTATCGATGTCTGTGACAGGCATCAGAGAGTATTACTCAGAGGGTCATATTCCCTCAGCTGTTAGGAATGTTGCCAGCAGATAGCCCTCAGCTGTCAGCCCTTTCCAGAAATTTCCCTTGACCAAAGAAAGCTACCGACCAAAAGGTTGTGCCCCTTCCTGGGTGCAGCCTGCAACCAATGATTAATTGGCATTGGACTGTAAAGGTCCAGAGTCCTCACATCAACTTGGGGCAATTTTGAATGGCCATCCCAGCTTCAGAGCTCCACATAGGATCTGCAGAGGCTCCAATGAGCCTGCATAGTCACCTGACTTTGCCTTCTGCTCTATTCAACCCCCTCTTCCCTTCTGCAGATGGATGGTCATCACAAACGCACTCCCTTTCAACTTCCTATGTGTGAAACTCCATGCGAGAGTGTTTCCTGGGGAGCACAACAGGCAGCAGTTGGCAACACAACTGTGGAATACTAAAATCTGTAAGCTAATATCTTTACTTTTAAAAACAGTGTGGGTTCTATGAGTTCCTTATTTCAAAACAGTTTAATAATGCAAATTATTTATTGTTTTTTAGTCATTTCTTAGAGACCACATGTAAGAACTAAAAGGAAGTAACACTTCTCAACTCATACTGTGGTATCAAAACTAGACAAAGACATCACAATAAATGAAATTACACACTGACATTTCTCATAAATACAAAAATGCTAAAAATATTAAGAAAACAAATCCAAAACATATACAAAGAATTACACACCAAAAGTAAATGAGATTGATTCAAGGAATCAAACTGGTGTAACATTCAAAAAACAACTTAATGTAATATAAAGTAGCATATAGAAAAAAACCCAGACTCTCCTTATCATTCTTAATGTTGATAACTGAGTAGTATTGATTAGTTATTTTCATAAATGTGCCTACTTAGGATTTTTCTGATAATTTCTCTTGATTGAACTGAGGTTATACATTTTGAGCTAAAATACCACAGTGCCATTCTTAGTCTATCATATCAAGATCCTCATGATTTTCATGTCTTATTACTGGTAATGGTAATCTTGAAATTGGTTAAGGTGGTATCTTTTGGATTCCTCACTATAGCTTTTAATACATGCTTTGAGGGATTTAATTATGGTTTTATTGATGAAAAATAATAGACCTTAGCTTCTTGCCTGATGAAGAAACTGTTCTACTTTAAGCAGTAAAACATATCAGTCATTCTTTATTAATGCTGCTGGCCACATTCTCACTTGAAACCTTGTCTACCCATGGTAGCCAATCATCCCAACAAATTCAAAACATTTAGCATGGATTACAGCTGTTCCTTTTTACTAGGGAAATGCCTTTAATTATCTACTTTTCACATTAAAAATATCAAATTTTTGAAAAGTAGTTTGTAGATTTTCATTGTTTTGAAGACTTTAATGTAGTGATTTGCCTCACTTTTTCCTCCAGACAAATTTCTCAATAATTCATCAAACTGTGAAACTCATAGGGTTAAGTAATGATGATAACTAAGCAAGTAGGTTTTGAGATATAGGTAGGATTGATAAACTGTTAAATACAGTACTAACTCAATATTGTTAGATTGTTCTTCAATGTCTCTGGTTATATTTTGCTTGCTTTTTTCTTTTGTTGATTATGTTCCAGTTAAAGGTGAGATCATATGGTATTTGTCCCTCACAGCCTGGCTTATTTCACTTAGCATAATGCTCTCCAGTTCCATCCATGCTGTTGCAAAGGGTATAAGCTCCTTCTTTCTCTCTGCTGCATAGAATTCCATTGTGTAATTTGAATAAAAATGAAAATTTTTTTAAAAAGAAAAAAATACAGTACTAACTTCATGACTTCTAACATGTGTCCATGATAAATGGGATGAAACAAATAGGAGGGAGAGCTCAAAATAGAAAAATATGGTAAGACCAACAGAAGAAAAAAGCAAACAAAATATAACCAGAGACACTGAAGTTAAGAACAATCTAACAATAGCCAGAGGGGAGGGAGGAAGGGATAGTGGTGAGAAGGGTTTTCAGGAACTACTATAAAGGACACATGGATAAAACCAAGGGGGAGGGTGGAAGCAGGGGAGGGAAGTGGGTTTGGCTGGGGTGGGATAGAGGGTGGGGAGAAAATGCAGACAACTGTAATTAAACAACAATAAAATAATTCAAAAATATTTAAAAAAAGATCAGATCATGAGCATGAATCCTGCCATCTCTAGAGCTACATCAATGTCATCTCTAAAGTAGCCTCTTATTGGTGATACCTATCATTGTCACATTTGGCCCCCTACATCTGTTTTGACTTAGAAATACAGATAAAACCCTCTGTTGTTTACCATGAGCTACTGGTTAGGCCCTCTTGCCCCTGTGTCTTTTTGACAGAGCAAGTGTGTGTTGTTGGCCCCAGGAACTCACCATCTGCCACATTGCCTTGCTTAGACCTCAACTCTGGTTCTCATATGCACACCATTTGTGAAAAAGCTGACATGACAGAGAGAAAGAGAGAGTATGTGTGCAAGTGAGAATGGGAACAATGCATAACCAGAAGTCATGTAGAAAGTTATTCCACTCTTTGTCACCCAGCCCAACTGTGTTAACCTACCCTTCACTGCCCCCTGGTTCCTTTCCCCTTGATTAAATAAAATGTGTAAGTCATGACTTAAGTTGACCTGTAAATTTTTCTGTTGCATACCTGCTGGGATAGCGTACACTTGCAGCGAGGAAATTTCCCAAACAAGGAGCTCAGAGGGGACGGAGAGATTGTACTAAAGTGACAGCTCATAAGGGCTAAAGGCTAGGTAATTAATATGTTGTTCTACTTAAGCTATAATTATAACCACAACCCTACACTATTTCCATGAGACACCTGCCAAGCAATTTTACTTTTACACACTTTAGAAGTGTTCAAAAATAAAGATTGTCAAGGTGTGGCTTGCACACAGGCTATAACATGTTTTCTTTCTTTCTTTTTTTTTGAATCTTTGCAATTCTAAATCATTCATAAACAAGTCTAGAGCCTTATTGATACTAACAGATTTATTTTTATTTAAAAATTTTATTGGTTTTACTTGCTTGCTCTTTTAGTATCTCAAATCAATAGCTTAAAAATAGCTTAAATTCTATACATGGAAGTTACTCTTCTAAAAATAATTCACCTTATAAAACCATTTTCTTCACACTAGGTTATTAACCCTCCAGATATATGCTAAAATGTCCCTATTGTAAATCCATTGGCAGGCTCAGGACTCTGTGGCCCGTGTTTTGAATCGACTATTTCCTCTTGATACAGTGATCTAATAACTTCTGCTTAGGTCAGGGAAAAATAAAACACTCAAGATGAAAGCTTGCAATGCAAATCTGTTTACTTTTTCTATACAAATTTCACTGTAATATACTTTCTTTGACAGTATGCAGGGCCAGTATTTCCTCTGAAGTACACTTTTGTAGAAACCAATAATGATTTTTCTAGGAATGTTTTCTAGCCTCATTAAAGAACTGAAAATAATTAAGTCGAAAACTCTAGCTAAATTGAGACATTTTATACTTTCATTTTAAATATACTTTCCTTAGTTTTTGTTAGATTTACATATTCAGAATGTGCAAGTGACTAAAAATAATTATTTCAAACTATAGATGAGATGAAGCAAAAAGTTTCAGACACTTTTACAGAAAGACTTGATCATAGTCATGTTGTAAGATTATTGAAAGAAAAAAGATAATGTATTTCCTAAAATGTTAAAAGAAGATATAATTGGAAAGAATCCTTATAATAGAGTAAAATCAAAGGTAATGTCCTAATCAAATTGTTCACCCCAATATGTATATTCAAATTAATGAACAATTTTACATGCAGCCAACCTTGAATGGCCAACTCTTCCACAATTTACATAATGAATCAAAGTTTAGTATTATGAGATGCTGAGAAAAAATTTAACCAAGGTGACACAATATTGTGATAGTATTTCTCCACTTCTTAAGCACTATATTCATAATTCCATGCATTCCATAGGAGTGTGATCATCATCACACTATACTTAAAGAAGCAGATAATTTGGATGCCTGAGTGTGAGAATAAAAATATTTGGACAACCTGTTCTTAGCATGTTGTCCTATCAGAAACTCCATTTAATTTAAACCAATGATTTTCAATTCAGTTATATCCAACATTACCTTTTTATAATAAATATTTTGTAAAGCCTTTAACTATGCTGAAATGACATTTACAAATAGCAAAAGTCACCAAATATAGGAAGCAGAAGGTATCAGTGTCCCACCATATCTTCCCAGACTAATCATTCCAGTACATGCCCCCACCCCCAGCATCCTCCAGAGTCACTCTTGACTATGACTCTGCCTAAATGCTTTCTCTCAGCCTGGCCAAGGAACAGAGAAGAAATGCTGGGGACTTAATGTCCCAGTCTTCAGTCAACCACCTGTAGAAGCTTAAGATCAATAGCTCAACCCTCATTCCTCAGATAGAACAACTCCTCGGCATGTTCTACATGGTCTCCTGGAGCTGCCCAGCAGAACTGCTCCTCAACAGTCCACAGTGGCAACTTGCTTAATACTGTGACTCTAGGCTGCCATTCTATGCTTTTCTACTTCCCACTGCTTAGCCAGTGCTTTTATACTAGCCTCCTAAATAAAGTGCCTGTACATAAAACGTTGTATCAGGGTCTGCTTCCAGGGTAACCCCAATCAAAACAATACATCAACTTTTTAAAAAATCAAAATAATGCCATAAATGTAATATAAGGAAGTGACATAGTAAAATTCTATTTCATCATGTAAAGGCTTAGGCACAAGGCTACACATGAATTAATCCACACATAGTGAAGTAGTCAGATAGTTACTTCCCTCCTTGGAATCACCATGAATAGAATACCTGGAAATGCAGACTCAACAGGGGTGATGTATTGCCAACTACCGTAAGTGGTATGATTTCTCAGGCACATCTGGTAAAATTCTGAGCTAACTAAGCCCAAACGTCCTTTGATTTTCATGGTAGTTCAGTAACATATGGAGAGCAAAAGGACTTTTTATGTATCCTGTTATTTATAAATAAGTGTTTACTTATATGACTACCCAGAAAAACATTAAAATGTTTTGTGGTAGAAAGGACAGTTTTGCAATGTACTCCTGGTCAGCCCACATAATGCATCCTTGGCCCTGCCCACAATGCTAGTGGCACAGCAAAGGAAAGGAAAGGGAATAGCACAGTGGCTAAAGGCCCTGGATGTAGACTTCTTCAGCTTAAATCCCCCCTTCACTTTTTGTTAGAGGTAAGAATTTATTTATTTATCAGGCTTATATACCTTATCTGTAAAGTGACAAAAACCACATTCTCTAACTCAGGATTGTTCTGAGATTAAATGAGTAAAACAGTGTCTGGCACAAACCGGGGGTTTAAAAAATATTAGCTATTATTATACTCATAGCTAAATGATCTTTCTAACTCAAATCATCTCTCTTATGTGACCACAGTAAGAAATAAGTTGTGCAGTATATAAAAGTATGGGTTTAAGACTTCCAGCGAAGATGGAGGCACACGTAGATACACTGTGCCTCCTTACAAAATCAAAAGAAGACAAGAACAAATTTAAAAACAAAAACAACCAGAACTACCAGAAAATTGAACTGTATGGAAGTCTGACAACCAAAGAATTAAAGAAGAAACATTCATCCAGACCAGTAGGAGGGGTGGTACAGGCAGTGAGAGTAGAAAGGACTCACAGCAAAGCAGCAGCTGAAGGACCAGGGAAGGTGAGGCAGTAGCTGGCAGAGTGAGTAGTCCCACATTTGCTTGCAGATAAACCAGAAAGAACAACTGGGGAGAGAGACAGACCACGCAACCCAGGGCTCTAGACCAGAGAAATAAAGCCACAAAAGCTCTGACTGAAAAAACCTGTGGGGGTTGCAGTTGAGGGAGAAACTCCCAGCCTCACAGGAAAGTTTGTTGGAGAGACCCACAGGGTCCTAGAACGTATACAAATCCACACACCTGGAAATCAGCACCAGAAGGGCCCAATTTGCTTGTAGGTAGTGGAGGAAATAACTGAAAGCTGGCTGAAGCTGAGCAAGGGGCATTGTTCCCTCTCAGACCCCTTCCCCACATACAGTGCCACAATGCAGCAACATGGCTTGCCTCAACCTGGCGAATACCTAAGGCCCCTTACTATGTAACAAAAAAATGGAAAAACAGACCAAATGAAAAAACAGACAAAAGCTTCAGAAAAAGTACAACTAAGCAATGAAGAGATAACCAGCCTACCAGATGCACAGTTCAAAACACTGGTAATCAGGATGCTCACAGAAAAGGCTGATTATGGTCATAAAATAGAGGAAAGTGTGAAGGATATGCAAAGTGAAATAAAGGAAAATGTGCAGGGAACCAACAGTGAAGGGAAGGAAACCAGGACTCACATCAACAGCTTGGACCAGAGGAAGAAATAAATATTCAACCAGAACAGAATGAAAAAACAAGAATTCAAAACAAATGAGGAGAGGCTCAGTAACCCCCGGGACAACTTTAAATGTTCCAACATCCGAGTCATAGAGGTACCAGAA
Organism: Desmodus rotundus; assembly: GCF_022682495.2. Lineage (NCBI taxonomy): Eukaryota > Metazoa > Chordata > Mammalia > Chiroptera > Phyllostomidae > Desmodus > Desmodus rotundus. The sequence continues at coordinate 127,938,920 of NC_071392.1, read as the reverse complement.
GGAGAAAAGGAAGAGCAAGAAATTGAAAACTTAATTGAAAAAAACAGTGAAGGAGAACTTCCCTACTCTGGCAAAGGAAATAGACTTCCAGGAAGTCCAGGAAGCTCAGAGAGTCCCAAAGAAGTAGGAGCCTAGGAAGCACACACCAAGGTACGCATCATAATTACATTACCCAAGATTAAAGATTAGGAGAGAATCTTAAAAGCAGAAAGAGGAAAGGAGACAGTTACCTCCAAAGGAATTCCCATAAGACTCTCAGCAACTTCTCAAAAGAAACCTTCCAGGCAAGAAGGAGCTGGAGAGAAGTATTCAAAGTCATGAAAGGCAAGAACCTACACACAAGATTATTCTATCCAACAAAGCTATCATTTAGAATGGAAGGGCACATAAACTGCTTCCCAGATAAGGTCAAGTTAAAGGAGTTCATCATCACCAAGCCCTTACTATATGAAGTGTTAAAGGGACTTCTCTAAGAAAAAGAAGATACAAAATATGAACAGTAAAATGACAACAAACTCACAACTATCAAGAACTGAACCTAAAAAATCAAAAACAAAAAACTAAGCAAACAACTAGAACAGGAACAGAATCACAGAAATGGAGATCACATGGAGGGTTATCAGTGGGGAGGGGGGAGGGTAGAATGGGAGAAAAATTACAAGGAATAAGAAGCATAAATAGTAGGCACCAAATAGACAGGGGGAGGTTAAGAATAGTATAGGAAATGTAGAAGCCAAAGAACCTATATGTACAATCCACAGACATGAACTAAGGTGGGGGGATATAGGTGGGAGGAAGGGTTCATGGTAGAGGGAAATAAAAAGCGGAAAATGGTACAACTGTAATAGCATAATCAATAACATATATTTAAAAATATGGGTTTAAGCATATGATGTTAAGTTTCCCAGGCATCATCTGTAAATTTACCATCATTCCATGTTTTCCCTCCACCTCTTCTCTACTGTCCATCCTTGGTCACTTGTAACTTCCAGAAACAATAACCTGATGGGTGTATTATTATAGGCCTGGTACCCTGATGCATAATTAGGAAATCATATAAAAGGTGAGTGTGGGGAATAAAGAGAAAAGAAAAGTCTTGATTTAGCATCCCTCTACCCCCTCTCTGGCTAAATCAAAGAAACACAGGCAGCTAACTAAAGAATTTGAATAACAAACAAGATGACGTATAGGGACCCACAGCTGTAAACTGTAAAGTGAGGTACAAATTTAAAAGTGCTTTTGTTCTTGTTGTTTATTAATAGTATCATTAGTCACACAGCTGTTAGAATGGCTGCTAGAAAAGAAACAGAAACTTAGCATCATAATTTATAAAGGAGATAGTTGAGAACCAAGACTAGGGGTTGCCTAAAAAGAAATGAGAAAAGAGCAAATTGACAGCTCCACCAAAGAGGGTGCTTTGTGATGAAGGACTGGCTGGGACATGATGATACTAAGTTAAGCAGAGGTGCAAAAGTAAAAAAAAAAAAAAAATTAAAAGGTCAGTTTTTTAAGGCTGCAGAAGTCTTCTTTTTTATTGTTATTCCATTTAATGTTGTCCCAATTTTTTCCCCTTTGCTCTCCTCTGCCAAGCCCATCCCCTGCTCCCACAGTCAATCCCCAAACTGTTGTCCATGTCAGTGGGCCATTTATACTTGTTCTTTGACTAGTCCTTCCCCCTTCTTTCCACTGTTACCCTCCCTCCTCCTCTCCTCTGGCAGCTGTCAGTGTGTTCCATGTTTCCACATCTGTGGTTCTGTTTTGTTTGTTAGTTTATTTTGTTTATTAGATCACTCTTATAAGTGGTAGTTGTCTTTCACCACCTGGTTCATTTCACTTAGCATAATGCTCTCCAGTTCCATCCATACTGTTGCAAAAGGTAGGAGTTCCTTCTTTCATTGTGCTGTGTAGTATTCCATTGCATAAATGTACCACAGTTTTGTTTTGGTTTTTTTTGACCCACTCGTTTACTGATGGGCACTTAGGCTGTTTCTAGAACTTGGCTATTCTAAATAGCACTGCTATTCACATAGGGGTACTTAAGTTCCTTTGAATTGGTGTTTTGGAATTCTTAGGATATATTCCCAGCCGTGGAATTGCTGGATAAAAATTCAGTTCCATTTTTAATTTTTTGAAGGAAATTTCATACTGTTTTCCACAGTAGCTGCACCAGTCTGCATGCCCACCAACAGTGCACAAGGGTTCCCTTTTCTCCATATCCTCACTACCAGTTGTTGTTTATTGATTTACTAATGATAGCCATTCTGCCAAGTGTAAGGTGATTGATCTAGAACAAATACTCCAAAAATTTATATTGAATCAAAAAAGACCCAGAATAACCTCAACAATCTTGAGAAAGAGGAATAAAGTTGGAAGGATCCCAAAACCTAGTACAAAAATATACTACAAGGCCACTGTAATCAAAATAGTCTGGTACTGGCATAAGAGCAGACACACAGATCAGTGGAACAGCATAGTGAGCCCAGAAATAAGCCCATGTCTCTATGGTCAATTAGTATTTGACAAAGTGACCACGAGCATACAATGGAGTAAATATAGTCTCTGCAACAAATGGTGTTGGGAGAACTGGACAGCCACATGCAAAAAAGAAAAAGAAAAAGAAAAAGAAACTAGACCACCAACTTACACCACACACGAGAATAACTCAAAATACATGAAACTAAAAGTCTTGATATCATAAAAGTCCTAGGGGAATACATAGGCAATAAAATTTCAGATATTCCACACAGCAATATTTTCACTGATATGTCCCCTAGGGCAAGGGAAATAAAGGAAAAAATTAACAAGTGGGACTAAATCAAATTAAAAAGCTTCTACATGGCTAAAGAAACCATAATCAAAATGAAAAGGGAACCAACCACATGAAAGAACATATTTGCCAATGATACATTGGACAAGGGTTTAGTCTCCAAAATATATAAAGAACTCATACAATTCAACACTGGGAAGACAAATAATCTAATTAAAAAATGGGCAAAGGGCCTGAACAGACACTTCTGCAAGGAGGACATACAGATGATCCATAGACATATGAAAAGATGCTCAACATCACTAGCCACCAGAGAAAAGCAAGTGAAAATGCAGAAGTGTTCTTGAAGAAAGGACTGCATTGATTCATGTAGCGTGTAATGGAAACTCAGATAATGAAATAAAACCAGCATTTAAAATTTTCAAGCTGAGAATTCATTGCCATGACAACCCTCTCAGAACAGAACTTGTATAACAAAATAAGATTCACTTCACTATACCTTAAAATGAAAACCTACATTAGAGTGAAACAATTAAATGCAGAATTTCAAAGTTGCTTATTGCCAAAATACCTACAGGTAGCACTGAATTTATACATCTATCATCTCTTCCATTGGAAGCTATTATTTCTTAAAATCTATGACTCATGGAGGAAGCATCATCTAACTTTGAGGGCTCTTTGTTGACATTGGGTATCTCCTACCCATGAAGATTTACAATTATCTCCACCCAATAAATAATCTAGCATGACACTCATTTGAAAATCACAGTGGTGCACACATTTAAACAAATGCTCAGACAACTTCTGGTCTGTCCATAATCACATAAAACTATTAAATCCATACATCAATTAATTGTTAGATTTAATGGAAAAATATTTTAACCTAAATAATATCTGGTGTTAGTTTATGATCATTTTAATAAAACATCTATTTTATTATTACATGTCCTCTTTACTCAAAGAATGACAAACTGAGTACACTATATTTTGTCAATTAAAAGTTTTCTTAAATATTTAATGCTGGCAAACATGAACCTATGTAACTGATACTGAGAGAATAAATCACTTTTTTTTGTGATCCTTTTTGAATGGGATGGATTAGGTTCCTAAAATTGAACCCTATAGTAGAATTTGCAATTGAGGTATGCATAATCATGTTGTAATAACTAGAGAAATAGAGGTTAAGAATAATTTACAAAAATCATTATAAAATATTTGTATGCTCACTATACAAAACACACACACACACATACACACACAGGCAACATGATACACAAGATAATATCTATGCCACCCTCTCCATCAGCACCTACTGGTAATGGATACAGTATTACTATTTCCATTTTACAGCCCTTGCTCAATAGAAGTTTTCCCTCTCAGCCTTCAACCCTACACTTACCCCTAAAGTTTTACCAAGATTTTCACCGATAGGAACAATTTTCATTCATTCATATGTTTTAAGTAATATACATGCAAGAGGGTATTTTGAATATGGGTTTTCCCTCTCCAATTCCACAATATCCTTTTAATATTCTCAGGACACAGCATTGTCACAGAAGTGAAAACAAATTAGTTGCTTATTTTTAAAAATATATTTATTGATTATACTATTACAGTTGTCCCTTCCCCCCCTTCACTCCACTCCATCCTGCTCACCCCCTCCCTCCCATGTTCCCCCCCTATAGTTCATGTCCATGGGTCATACTTATAAGTTCTTTGGCTTCTACATTTCCTACACTATTCTTACCCTCCCCCTGTCTATTTTCCACCTATCATTTATGCTATTTATTCTCTGTACCTTTCCCCCCTCTCTCCCCTTCCCACTCCCCTGTTGATAACCCTCCATGTGATCTCCATTTCTGTGGTTCTGTTCCTATTCTAGTTGTTTGCTTAGTTTGCTTTTGTTTGTTTTAGGTGTGGTTGTTAATAACTGTGAGTTTGCTGTCATTTTTACTGTTCATATTTTTTATCTTCTTTTTCTTAGATAAGTCCCTTTAACATTTCATATAATAAGGGCTTGGTGATGATGAACTCCTTTAACTGGACCTTCTCTGAGAAGCACTTTATCTGCCATTCCATTCTCAATGATAGCTTTGCTGGATACAGTCATCTTGGAAGTAGGTCCTTGCCTTTCATGACTTGGAATACTTCTTGCCAGCCCCTTCTTGCCTGTAAGGTCTCTTTTGAGAAATCAGCTGACAGTCTTATGGGAACTCCTTTGTAGGTAACTGTGTCCTTATTTCTTGCTGCTTCTAAGATTCTCTCCTTCTGTGTAATCTTGGGTAATTAGTTATGATGTGCCTTGGTGTGTTCCTCCTTGAGTCCAGCTTCTTTGGAACTCTCTGAGCTTCCTGGACTTCCTGGAAGTCAATTTCCTTTGCCAGATTAGGGAAGTTCTCCTTCATTATTTGTTCAAATAAGTTTCTAATTTTTTGTTCTTCCTCTTCTCCTTCCGGCACCCCTATAATTCAGATGTTGGAATGTTTAAAGATGTCCTGGAGGTTCCTAAGCACCTCCTCATTTTTCTGAATTCTTGTTTCTTCATTCTTTTCTGGTTGGATGTTTCTTTCTTCCTCTGGTCCACACCATTGATTTGAGTCCCAGTTTCCTTCCCATCACTCTTGGTTCACTGTACATTTTCCTTTGTTTCTCTTAGCATTGGCTTCATTTTTTCATCTGGTTTTCAAACAAATTCAACCAATTCTGTGAGCGTCTTGATAACCAGTGTTTTGAACTGTGCATCTGATAGGTTGGCTATCTCTTCCTCGCTTAGTTGTATTTTTTCTGGAGCTTTGAAGTGCTCTGTCATTTGGGCCTTTTTTTTTTGTCTTGGTGCACCAGTTATGTAAAGAGACGGAGCCTTAGGTGTTCACTGGGGTGGAGTAATGCTGGTCCCTGCACTGTGATGCTGTACATGGGGGAGGTGCCGAGAGGGAGCAATGGTGCTTGCTCCACTCTCTGTCAGGTTTCAGTCACCCCCTCTGCTACCCACAATCAAACTGGGCCCTTCTGGTGCTGATTCCCAAGTGGGTGGGCTTGTGCACACTCTAGGCTCCTGTGGGTCTCTCCAACTAACTCTCCTGTGAAGCTGGGAGTTTCTCCCACTGCCGCCTCAACCCCCATGGGTGTTTTCAATCAGAGGTTTGAAGCTTTATTTCCCCACTCTGGAGCCCTGGGTTGTGCGGTCTGCTTCGCTCCCCTGCTGTTCCTCCCAGTTTATCTATGTGCAAATGTGGGGCCACGGGGTCTGCTAGGAGGCACTCCCTGTTCCACAATCTGCCACCTCACTGAGTCCTCCAGCCACTGCCTGGCCGCGAGTCCTCTCCACCCGGCTGCCATTTCCGCCCCTCCTACCGGTCTGGATGAATCTTTTTTCTTTATCCCCTTGATTGTTGGACTTCCATGCAGTTGAATTTTCTGTCAGTTCTGGTTGTTTTTTGTTTTTAAATTGTTGTTGTCCTTCTTTTGGTTGTGCGAGGAGGCACAGAGTGTCTACCTACACCTCCATCTTGTCCAGAAGCCTAGCTGCTTATTTTATTTGCCTGCTTATTCATTTCTCAAGTCACATGTATTAGAATAGTGTGGTTCTAAAATTTAGGTTGAAATATTAGTATATCATTTATTATTGTTTAATTTGCATAGATTTTTATGTCATTTATTACCTGGGAGTAACTCATATTATGGTCATTAGTACAAATAAATAATTAACATTTTGAAATGATTTTATTTCTAAGAAAAATATATATATATGAAGAGCACTGTGGTTCTACACTTGGGTCTATTTTTTGACATCTACCTTTATCTTTCCTAAGGTTTTATTGAGTAAACCTGCACTCTCCTTGACTTTTCTTTCAACTGTTTCTTTCTTATTCTCTTTCCAGTTGCTTCTGTCTATAATTATCCCCTACATGGCACCTTACATTTTTGCCTACACTGGAATCAACATTATCAAGCTTGTCAAGAATATATATGTAAGTAGATATATATATATTTGATTTTTCTTCAAGTGAGACTCTAGTTAGAGAAAAATACCTGAATTATATTGAAAGTAAGTTGTAAGGAATAAGATACTTGCACAAACTAGGTCTGGGAAGTGTGACATATTGTCAGATTTTTATTCAAAATTATGATAAGAGTGGAACAAGAATCATAATTTAAATCCTAAATTAAAACATCCCTTGGTATTTGCTGTGCTAATTACTAATTCATAGAAGAGACATGCCACTGTGAAATAAACCATTAAATGTATTAGTATATTTTTATTCCTTAAAAATTTAAGGCAAACATGTGGGTATACATGTTTAAAATCCACCAAAAAGAATGGATAGGAAAAATGTAAGGAAATTTTCTGTCCTAAATTAATAAAAAAAAATTTTTCACAGGGAAAATTTTATCCATATATGTCATATCCAGCAACTAAATAACTACCTTGTTTCTAGAGAGTTATGTACAACTACCACTTTCCCTCTCATCTAATTAAAATATCTCTCCTTTTAGCAAAAGTAGGAGGTAAGCAAATGTATTTGTACCCCCCTTTGTTTTCTGTTTCTCCCAGCCTCTCTTCAGAGTTGCTTTCAATTCTCCTCCTCCCCCAGACTGAGGTGCATAATCTGTCTATCTCCCTCTAATTTATCCTGCTCAAGTGAAAAGTAATTTGATAATTCCTTCATATTAAATTATTAGAAAATTAATTATCTGCTGATTCCATGATTGTTTATATTTTAAAGGGAAATTACAGAGAAAGAACAATGCCTGACCATCATAAATTACTCATTAATTATGGAATTTCAGACATCCGTGGGAAGATATTTAAATGTGATGAGAGAGCTAGAAAGTACTCTCAAATCATAGAATGAACAAGATGATCTTGTCTATTTATTTCTCAGGATGGTCAGGAGATGGAGACAAATCATATATTTGAAGATAACAAGTACATTCTCTGGAGGATACTTTAAAAATACCTTGGTACACAGTGGATGTTATTATTTATTAAATAAGTACATGACCATACAGTTTGTTTTACCTCCAGTAAAAATCTGAAAAATATTCATTTGGAGAAATTAGAGTAAAGCAGTTATTTCTGACCCCTCTACTGTGATCCCAAAGCCTTTGGTTTAATTTGGCAGAAAAGTGGTGCCTATCAAATATTTCATTTGTTCATGGACATTACCCTCCCCTCTGCAGTAGAGATGACTATGGGAACAGAAATGATGTGTACCACTTCTAATCTGAGACAGCAAAAATTTCATGCATGATTTTGCCAAGTCTGCTCTCTGGCTGAAGAGGTTGTCAGTTCCAGATAGTACAACTATGAGATGATGGAATGTCCACAAGCCAGGGTCTCTGAATATGAGTCACTGAGATTTTGAAGACATTTGTAATTACAGCATAGCCTGGCTGTGCTGTGGTTCAGACCAATAGAGTAATATATTCTCATATGGCATTTACTATATTGGCTCATAGATAATTTGTTATATACTTGCTACCCCATTTTAACTGGTTACTCCTTATTTATTTTCATAGCTTTGTTCTAAAACAAAACATAGTTGAAAAACCATATTGATAACTTGGACTTGTGACTGGCATCTAAAGGTGGGGGGGGGAGCAATCTTATGGGACTGAGTCCTAACCTTTGAGAGCTGATAGTGTTCAAATAGATAGTATCAGGATTGAGTTAAATTGTAGGACACCCTGTTGGTATTGCATAGAATTGCTTGGTGTGGGTTAGAACCTCCACACATTTGGTGACTAGAAGTGTTTTGTGTGAGTACTAAATTAGATTCACAGGGAAGAAACTCAAAGTAGGGGAGAATGAGGTTTTTCTACACTGGAGGAGGAAAAAATTGAATTTTTCTTTGCAAATATACTAACTGAATACTTTATAATAACATATTTCTGGTTTAAAAGAATCAATAAATGATATGATAAATGTCTAGAAGTCTAGTTTTCAAAACAGATTTCAAAGGAAGAATGATGTCAATCTCCTAAATTCACCAAATCATAAAGTGTGAAAATATCCTATACTTGAAGTAATATTGACAAATGCTTTACAAGAGCATTATATATTTTAAGTTATATCCATTACTTCCAATGCCCCCATAATACCTCACAAATTAGGTCTGAGACAGCAGTAATAATTTACTGATTATTTGTATGTGGCAACCAAGGCTACAATATATTGACACTTCTTGTCCATGGTCACACAGTGATAATTGTTAAACAAACACTAAGCTACCCTGGTACAAAAAGGTTTATGAGAAATTTTCTGTGACGTATACAAATGAGCTCAAGTTAATTTTTTTCATATTAATAAGCAGGCTTTTTATATCAACCATCTCTTCCCATCTATTGTCATAAATCTACAAAGTACAAGCCTAAAATGTAAAACACCTATCCGGTCTTAATCAGATTTCTAAGAATTTTCAATTAACCTCCAAATAATGAGGATCTGATGACATTAGCATTATTATGTTTTTAACGTTGCTCAAGAATATGACATTCCATGCAAAGTAGAAAGCCACATTTCCTCTTTCAAGAAAAAAAAAAAAAAACTGGGGAGGGAAGGAGGGAAAGGAAGGAAAGGGAAAGAAAGAGGGAAGAAAAATAGATTTTTTCTTTTTATGAATAATATAGAAGACATTCAATGATGACTCCAGTCAACCATGCCATAACATGGAGATTAATTTAGCTGAACATTTTATTTCACATTTAGCAGATATTTTCCATCTCCATTTTTAATTACTAATATTGCAATAACTTCAGTTTAGCACTACCTGCTAATTTTACCCAAGTAACATGTATACTTTCAAAATATCATCAAAGAAGTTAAGGTTGACCTAATTCCTATCCCAAAATGACTAGAGTATTGCTTATGTCCATCTGCAGGCCATCTGATAAAAGTTAGTTTAAATTAGTCCATGATTCTTCATCTCCTTTCCCAGTGGAGGTAAGTAGTACAGCAGTAGATATTATTGTATTAAGGTCGTCTTAGTTAGGAATGTTTCTTTTTCCTATTAAAAGAATGGGTGCTATTTTTTACACTGTTTGTAATGGTCTAGCCTCTCCTTTCCTTACTTGCCAAAATGACAACAGCAACAAAAATAGAGATGGTAGTTAATTAATTGGTAAATTCTCTTCAGGTCTCAACGTCCATGTCTTCCAACTTGAAACTTCTATACATAACCATTTCTCCAAGTACTTCAGCCCCTTGCCCTTTAAAATCAATAAGCCATATTGACAACATTTTAATTATCCTCTGAGTGTGCACACCTGTTTTGATTTTCCTATTTTTCCTGTAGAGAACTAAATTAGCCAACTGGTTTAGTAGTTTGATTTGCTCCATTCTCTTTGAACTTGAGTTTTCTCCTCTAAGATAGAAAATAAGACAGTCTTACTTATTGATTCATTTGCAAAGAGAATTTTTTTAAAATCAAAGAGTGAAATAAAATATTCAGCTCTGTTAATAATTACACAAAGATTTAAAAGGCTATATAATTGACTTATAATTTTTTTTTATTTTAAGCAAACTCACTAATGTACATTGAAAAAGTCACTTTATAATTATATTCATGCATGAAAAATACAGTGATGATTAAGCTTATCTAAAAGTGTCTGACTCTCCATGCTTCTTCATGCAAATAATAAAACCACCTCTTTTATGAACTCGCAAGCAATGCTGATCCATTCAAACTTACAAGAAGTCAAATTTTAACTGCCCTAAAATTTCTGCAAGGCCGTACTTTAGGTAAAAAGATCCAAGGATTCTGCCCCAATTAACTGACTCTCGGGTATTTACACTCTTACTTTTTCTCATAGTTTTCTTTTCCTTGTGTAATTGAGATTCAATAAATGTAGTACATATTGTAAAAGAAAAGCAGGTGAATAAATACCTCCAAATCCAACTAGAGAAGACTGCCTTTCATCTCAGGCTACTGGTTAAGAAATATATTAGATCCACATTTTCTGAACTCTCTCTGCCTAAACTGATAAAACTTAGAAGGAATGTGGCATACCCAATCACAGAATATTACTTCAGGAAAAGGAAAATAAATCTTAAAGAATAACAACTGCCAAGTAAAAACATGCATGCATTCTTCAAAAGACAATGGCAAAATGAGAGAGGAAACTAGACGAGATGGTTCCAGTTCTGGGGTTCTAAATTGTTCATGATGTTTTAAATTCCAAACAGCATGAACAATTTAGCAAATATTTAGGGCATACAAAAAAGTGGAGCCATGATAACCAACAGATGACATCACTAAGATCCTCAAACTTAGTTTTCAGAATTTTTTGATTACCTTTAATCTTTATTGTATTTTTTTACATTATCATTTAGTCCCCTTATACTCTTCTCCCCCCTAGCAATCACCACATCAAAATTTTGGAAATGATTTTCTACCCTTGTTTTGGACAAGACTGATTTCTGAAATATAAAGGCTGAAAAAGAATAAGAAATAAAGAATGTAAAAGTACTTACAACTGATCGGATGTTATTTTCTTTCACCAGCTTCAGAGATGATTTATAGCAATTTGCAAGGTCTTCCTTGTGGGAACCATTAATATGGCCTCTTGCTATCGGCCCTACCGTGTGGATGACATCTGTAAATGCAAAAGGAATAAAAATAGGATAAGCAAGGTATTTTTCACTTTTCACATAATTTGTGCTTTATTTATTTTAGGTATTTGTGTTGAAGCCTGGAGACAAGTAAGCTAGGAAAGGCTGGGGATGCAAATGCTTCTCTGGTAAAAGATTTGAGATAGTACAACCTCTGGCAGGAGGCTCTTTCCCAGGGAGGTGACAACTGTGAAAAGGGACCCCTACCAACATATTGTTTCATCATCATCGGTCAGATCCAAGTGGCAAATTATAATGTAAGATGCAAATAATTGGCGCCCTGGCAAAAGGTAAAACCTTGATAGGAAATAAACTAAGAAATAATTGCCTGAAAGATGAGCATTCTGAATTGACACAGGAAGGAAGAATCAATGCTACACATTGCCTTATTTGTAAATAAGATGATAGATTCATGAACTGTACCCAATAAAGAAGGGAAAGCTCCTGAAAATATCTCAAGATAATTTATAATTATAAGTAATAAACTTAAAAAGAGTAACACCCCTGACAATTTTAGTGTCTGCTATGATGAAGTAATCACTTGAGCTAACATTGACCCCACCCCTACCAATTTTAAAATGCAACCTTCCAATCCTCACATACATGAGGTATCCTAGGGATAATAGTCCCAAATTATTATTTAGCCTCTATTTTTTACTATGTAGCGTGGGGCAAAAAATAGGTTTATAGTTTGTATGGAAAATAATAAAATAATTAATAAATAATAATACAAGAATAAGCTGTGTTTTGCATACTCATAACTGTAAATCTACTTTTGCCCAACCCCTGTATTAAAACTTTCAAAAAGCAATCTAAACTTTTCAACCTCTATTTATATTTAAAAACAAAATTTAATTTTTCTTTTTTTGCACATAAAACCAGCCATTGTGTTATTCTTTTAATACCTACACATACATAAACTTTTCATTTTAGGATCATAATAAAAAGGGCTGTCCTAACTCTAAGTCCATAAAGATTATTCAAAAAAATTAATTCAAATTATTTGAAAATGCCTTAAAACCCCTGCTCCCCAGTTTTATAAGTTAATCTAGATTATTAGCCCATTTCATTAATGTAACAACAACTAATCAATTTTTATCAAAAAGAAAAATTCAGTCTAATAGTTTTGGAATATTATAATGAAATGAAATTTTTTTGGCTAATCAGCACCATTTAACTTCAAAAATAATGATGAGAGAATACAAGCACATTCTTATGAGTGAGTGGAATAGTTTTAAATTTCATATGATATTTAAATAGCAGAAAATAAATCCCTAAGGAAAAAAAATCTTTGTTGATTGCCTGCAAAATGTCAAGAGTATCATTTGATGTTTGAGAAAATCACAAAATGTTGATTTCAACTTTTATCTCTGAAACAGTATTTAAACTGTAATCAGATAATATTAAAGATGGTATCTCATGATTAAAATAGGGAGAAATGTCAATAGTCAGTTCATGAGGATGTTATTTCACAAGAAAACCTGGCTTTACTGTGAGAACCACTACAATAAAAGGAAACGATAAAGGAAAATTAGTTTGTATTTATCAAGACAAAGCACACTGATATTTTTTGTAATAATAGTAAGAAGAGTTGAGTATAGTAAAACAAGTCCTGTATCCTATTTAGTGAATTTTATGTGAACATTTTACATTAGTTTCTGTCTTTAATGAATCATATACTATATTAATAAGGTAGATTACACTTTGCTTTACCTTATTATCCCTTTTTACCCAGCTATTGATGTTTTTACCCAGCTATTATAACTCTATAGGGCAGCATTTCCCAAAGTGGGTTCAATACGGTATAAGTGTAAAGGTCAATTAAATTTGGAAATCACTGAGTGAAATTAAGTCAAGCAGTTACCTAAGGTCAGGGACCCTCAGGACCTTAGCATGCCACAGCACCCTTCGAGTCTGCACAACAGGGACACAGAGTGCTTTCTTCCTGAAATACATTTGACTGCTGAAACCTGTTTTGCAGAGTGCCTCGTGGGACTAAGTCTCCACACATTAACCTTTGGAAACCATTCTGGGAAAGTTTTGGCATCCTTATCACATTGTTGAAGGTGGAGTGCATTTTTTTCAGTTCTTCCCCATTGCCTCTTCTGTACATCAAACACTTAGTGTATAAGTAACATGAGGTTATGACCTTCGTTTCCTTATTTTACGGATGGAGAAGGTCAAGAATAAGTGTCTCTTATCTGGGGTCATAAAGATGTATCTAGAGCCAAGTAAAAGCAGGGCTTAGGGGCATGAAATGGGGAGAAAAGAGAGAGAGGAATTTACAAGATCAGGAAACAGTGACATCATAACCTTTTCCCTTGCCTTTTTCTTTAGCCATTAATTTATACATAATGTAAATAACATTTATGAAAAATTAGTCCTTGAATTTCTTTTGTTCTCCATTTAATTTAAAAGTATGAGAAGAAATAGCCAATAAATAAGCCTCCCCAATCTCCAAATATAATCTCTATATTTTATGCTGTATGTTAAACTTACAACATCCAGGATTAAGTGTTATTATTGACCAATATGATGACCTCTCAGATCCACAAAGCTGGAGCTGAATCAATGTGAGACTTGGCAGGACATTTTTTTTATTATTTTACTCATTCATAATATTTACAAGTAGCTCTTCCACACCAAGGACTTCCTTTTTTTCTGTTATAAAATTCAGTCAGGAGCCCTGCCTTCTAATTCCAGCTCCAGTTCTGACTTAACAAATGCCTCAGATGAAGCCATTACTTTATTGGTCTCTGTCTTGGTCTTATTATCTGTAAAACAAACAGCTGCTTAGATGATCTTTGTTGGCTCTTCTGTGCTTATGGCATCATTAATATTTAACTTTTTTATGGAGACAAATTCAGTACAGAATGATGTCTGGGCAGTTGAAGGAACCTTAAACATGGTTAAGTGGCTCAGGGACCTTGTGAATAAGGATTCATTTTAATACCAAAAATATTATAGAGTACTCTTCACAGTAATAATTTCAAAATCCATTGATTGAGAACAAGTTAGAGATAAACTACTATTATAACTTCAATGATGCTTTGTGATAATTTATATTTTATTATTAAACACAGCAGCATTTTCAAATAAATTTGTGGATATAAATACAATAAAGCATTTGTTATGGTATCAATACAACAATGTAAACATAAGTGTTTAATTTGATGTCTGGTGCATGCAGAGGCTCAAGAAGTAGTAATTATCACCACCAGCAGCTGCAGTAACATTCAGGGCATCTTCAAGACACAAGCAAGAATGACAGAGGAGACTTTTTAATGTTTACTTGTTGTATTTTTATCATTTCTGCTCTGGTGTGGAAAGAACACTAGACTTTAAGAACTAATGCCTGATTATAAGTCAGAAGTCCCAGATTTGTTACTAACCAGCTGTACGACCTTAGGCAAATCACACTCCTCTTTGCACTTCCATCTTCAAAGCTAAAAGAAGGGATTGAATAAGAGGACCTCTAAGATTCTTTGTTGCTTTTAAATGCAATTCCTCTTCTGCATGCTTATCAAGAATTGACTTGTACATTCTAAAAAGTCTAAGTTATCCTTGCCCAGATAAATGAGCATCAGTCATGGATGAATGGCAAACAAACATGGTATGTAGATGCCATGGAATATTATTCAGCCATATAAAGGAAGGAAATCTGCCATTTTAACAACATGGATGGACCTTGAGGCAGTACGCTAAGTGCAGCAAGTCAGACACAGAGAGTCAAATCCTGTATGATTCCACTTGTATGTGGAATCTAAAACAACAATAACAACAACAAAAACTAGCTCATAGATACAGAGAACAGATTGTTGCCAGAGAGGGCTTGGTGGTTAGGTGGCAGAATTGATGAAGGTGATCAAAAGGTACAAATGTCCAGTTACAAAATAAATGAGTCCTGAGAATGTAATATACACCATGATATAGTTAATAATACTGTATTGCACATTTGAAAGTTGCTGAGAGAGTAAATTTTAAAAGTTCTCATTGCAAGAAAAAAATCTCCTCCCAGTATTGTATTCTCAGACTTATTATCTTGGTAAGTAAAAAAATCATAGCTAGAGCAAAATTAGAGTATGAGATTAATACATTTATCAGTTATAAATACAATCTGATTTACAGATCAGTGTAATTTTAGCTCCCAAATGGAAGTGCCTGGCCCAGCACTGGCTTTGTTGCTTCTTCTGTCTTAAAATATGGCAGGGATGTGTGGTCAAAGGAAAGAGCAGGGACGGCTGTTCTAGAATCAGCATCATATCTCCCTGTAAGCAATAAAAATAATGCAATTCCCATAACGCTATGTCCAGCTCCACATTCAAGAAAGGAAAAATAACCTGCGTGAGTCTGCAGCCCCTTCTTACACAACTGAGGAAAGCAGAGAAAACAGCAATGAAATTTGTACCTTTAATCAACATTTCAAATGCAACCCTTTGAAGAGATATGGAAAATGTGATGGCAGGCCCCTTTGTGCTTTATCAGATTAAAGTGTGGTGAGACAAATGGAACCTGCTTTTGCTCATCTATTTTTGAAATCTATCAGTCTACGAATCAGCTCTTTTGTTTTGAAGCTATAGCCACCACCTCACTCTTCCCCACCTCATTGTACCTTGGGAAATTAGTTTGAACTGTATAGAAAAGGAGGGTAGGCTAGAAGCCTTTTTTAAAGGGGGGTAAGAAGAAGAACCCACTTTCATTTCCAAAAGTATAAATTAAAAAATATGTGATTGGAATGTCAAGTAAGTATTAAAAGCACTAGAATTATTTACAAAGATTCAATCAGAATTACCCTTGCCAAAACAAATTCAGCAAAACATTCTACAAAAAACATTAGCATAATGCATTTTAGAACAAATGAGAGAGCACATATATAGGTCGCTCTCATAGTTTTTTATTTGAGAAGCAACTGCGCTACATTCAAACGGTTAATGAACAGTCAGACCAAGTGTAGAATCAATTACACATTGCTTTCATTCACTCACTCTCGTATTCATAAGCATAATCGGTCCATCTAACAGACTGCATAATGATTCTGCGCCCTGCCAATCATATTCAAATTGCATGAATTTTAAGGAGAAAACCAATGCATGGAATTAATAGATTTTCTTTTCTAAAGATACCACCACAAATCCAAGCACTCAAGGTATTATTTGTAAATCTTATTGGACAATTTATATGATAAGCACCACCAGTCTATGACCTGAAACAATACTTGAAGTTCAGTTAATGGAAAATTGAATTACCACCTGATAGCAATACAAAATAAATGCTGCCTTTTCTCTCCATATAGGTCAAGGTTTTCATATACACATTTTCAAAACTTGTTTTTATTATATTTCAAGAAACAATGAATTGTCCATAAGATGTTCCTTTTCAATATGCAGCAGATTTCAGTTAGAATGTATTTCAAATATTGCCCTGCAGCATGCTTCTAAATTTGGATTATTCTCTCATCCATTTCTTCAGGGGCATGGATTTCTTTCCAGAAAGACTCCAGTCACCCAACTCTTTGGATGAATTTAGGATACAATGTTATTTTCTAGTCTATTTTCCTTTGAGTCTGTGATTTGATCTGGTTTTTGCTTGTTTGTTTTTTGTTTTTGTTTTTGTTTTCACTGTTCTTGGTTACAGGAGCCTCCTTGGCGCTATGGTTATTCAAACAAGATGTCTATGTCTAAGATTAAATACATAGTAGCTAACAACACTTGCATTTTGCAGCTGATAAAGGCACACAGAATACACTGCTAAATCTTTGATGAATACATTCAGCTTAGTTTGAGGTTCGATCCCATTTTTACATGAGAATGTGATTATGTCACCACATTTTTGAACAACATGTACTGATAGTATGCTTTATGCTTTATTGGCTTCATCGTTGTGAGGTTCTGAGCTTAAGTTGTGAGATTTAAGTAACCAAATATTATTCAAACAACTTCTACCAAAATATTACCTTCTATATTTTTAAAAGAAAGGAAGGGGTGAAGCTCATCTTTAATTGTTTATTAGCTCTCCTTCTTCTGCCAAAGATCTATTTAAGGTCAGTCCTTTTGATGGGACTGTGTCCAGTTGCAGCTGACCCTCCACATAAGGACCCATTTTCATCGCACAGATTGAAATTTGTGTAAAGGGGATATCCTGTGGTCAGCCATTTATAGAATCTTTGAAATTCCACAGGGTATTGGGAGTATCTGCATTACAATGGTGTCATTTCCAACAGAAAGGGGTTTCAGAGAGACTGTGGGAAGCTGAAATTATCTGCAAACTTCCAACATTTCACATCATTTTAGAATGAACCCAAAGAGAACACATCCTAGAAGGAAGTGAGTCAAATACATGGTATTTCCAATGTTTCAATAGCAGGGGTGAGAGGAGGTGGAGGTCTAGACAGACAATATGACTTTTTCAAAGAAGATGATAATAAGGTCTTTGTTATAGTTCAACGGATGGCAGCAATTTGCAGCCTTTTCAGAGAGATGCAAAACCAGTACTTTATTAAACACAAGGGAAAAGTAGGCTTTAAAATCCTATATAGTGGGTAAAAATAAATGAATGTTAGTTCCCACTGCTATGGTAACTCTACAAATGCAGAATCTAGGCTAGGACTGAAGTGTGCAGGGTGGTCAATGTCAAAGCATGCAGGCTGATGCTGAGGTTCCATGTCCTTTTTTGTCATCAGACTTCCTTTATAGCAACGGTAGCAGCGGTCCCCAACCTTTGGGGCACCAAGGACTGGTTTTGTGGAAGACAATTTTTTGAGGGATGGGGTGGGGGGGATTGTTTCAGGATGATTGATGTGTATTACATTCAAGCTCACCTCCTGCTGTGCAACCCAGTTCCTCACAGGCCTGGGGCAGCACAGGTCTGTGGCCTGGAAGTTGGGGATCCCTGTTTTATAGCTCCCTTGTCACCCCAAGTCTGGCCAAGACAGACTTCTGCGTCATTCACTCAGTCATTAATTCTGTCCTTCATTCACTGAATATTTATTGAGAGTCCATTGTGTGCCATGCACATAGGGCAATTGTTCCAACCACTTGAACCAAACAGGTCTTGTGCTTTTCTAACACCAGGCATTTCCTAGTGTCAAAAGCATCCCTCTGTGTTTGCTTCTCAAAATCTTTCTCATTCCATGAAACCCAAAGAGAATTTGCCTTTTTTAAAGATACAATGCCTGAACCCCAGTACATAAATTAATTTTGAACTCACTTATCCTCTTTTAGTGTCCAGTATCACTTAATATTCATCCATTCATATAACTATTAACGTCAACACTTCTGTAACAACTAAGAAGATTCTGTTAGCCAGAGTTCTCAAAAAATACAGCCTTCTGCCTGAAGAGTCATGGCTTTTCTTATCATTGGAGGGAATCAAATGTTACTATAAATGCTCCAAAATTCTTTCTAGTTCTGTGATATTAGGATTCTGTGTTTCCTCTCTTCATGTAGAGACTCTATACTTCTGCTCTAAGGAACACGACAAATCTATATCTGAGTCACCCACAAAGCCCAGAACTCTATGGGAACAGTTGCTTAATGGATATTTTGTGGGTGATTAAATAAAAGCTGGCGCAATAATCAGAGATGATATACTGGTTTAGAGAAAACAGTGAGGTGAATGGACAGTCTAGACTGGGCAAGCAATGGAATGTAGTTACACTGGCTAAGTTCATTCAACATACATCTGTAGCAGAACTGAGAATCTGTTTCTTCACAGAGGAACTTAGCAAAGTCTGTTTAAAGATTTCCTAATAACTGCACTATAGATGATTTAACAAACAAGACTCTAACAGCATCACACTTTTTAATGAAGGCTGAGATTTTTTCCAAAGATTTCCAGTGAGAAAAAAAAAATGTGTGGTGATTCCTTTAGGAATTTTTTAGGAAGAGATAAAAAATGAATCTGAAAAATGTGTTGTTTCCCTTTTCCTCATATAGCTCATTTTTAGAATAAATTTACTTTGTTCTAGTGATTAGTTTTGATCTCAAATCACAAAATGGAAAATGACAGATTATATGTCTTCTCAAAAAATTAATGGGGTCACAGTTCACATTTCTTTTAAAAATGACATTTGGGTATAATAAACCTACCTTCCCATCAAAATAAACCAGGTTTAATATTTGCCTGAACCAGGTGCATCCATAGAATAGTTCTGGACTACAATTGGTTCATATGCTTATACCTGCACTCCCATTTGGGTTCCACTCCTACGGTGTTCACATCCACACTAGGCTCTCCACCTACTTTTCTAAAGAAACATATTTTAAAAATACAAATAAGAAGGACACAGTATTTTTAGAAGTAGACTAACACAAATTCCAATAGAAAGAATTGTGCAAATTTATGTCCTGTGAAATTATATTTTTTATAAATTTACTTACACAAATTCAACAACATGAAGAAGAGGTGAGGGGAAGTAAGAATGACAAAATACTTAAAAAATAAGAACAATTTCACTAAGTATTTCCACAATGAGTGTTTGCCCTAGCATGAGATAAACAGGTTGGCTTATGTTGCTGAACCCCAGGAAATTGGGGCCTTCATTCCCACCTACCTCTCAGAGATGATTAGCTCCTTGTGCACAGTAGGAGCTGTTTTCAAACTTTGTGGTTTCAGGACATCTTTATTGGTATGTCCTTCACTTAAAAATAGCTGAGAACCCAAAGAGCTTCTGTGTTGGTGGGTCATTTCCATCACACAAGAAAACAAAAGTACATATACCATTAACTATCAGGAAAATGACTTTACCATATGTCATGTAGCCTCTGGAAAAGTGTACTGTATACTCAAGAGAGAGAGAGAAGGAGAAATGCAAATAACCTCTGTGTATTATTATGAACATGGCATTGACTTCACCAACCCCTGAAAGAGAGCTCTGCAGACCACAATTTGAGAACTGTCACACTGCAGCCTCTTGTTGTGCAGGTCTAATAGTTACTATAAATATTTCCTTTTCTAATGTAAAATGGACACCATTAACTACTTTATCGGATCCCTAAAGTTGAAGAAAGAGTGGTCTCCATAACTGCATAGGGAAAACCAGATGTAATGGACTTGTCAAGAAGTGGTTTTTCTCTGCCTCAACTTTTAGGTAACTTAAGGCATTGTTAAAAGAGTAATCTTAACTAAACACAATCTTTGTCTATTGCTCAGTCTTTAGAGTTCAAACTAATTTTTCTTTCCGCTTCTGTACGACGGTGATCAGATCATTTCTTCTCACCAACCTCTTGAGAATGGAGGGAGCTTCTTAAGCAGCTTGCAGGAACTCGAGAAAGCAATTCTAACAACTCAAGAAAGAAAGCCTAAGGCATCTGCTATCAGAAAAATTGATTCTAGTAGAGAAGAAAATGGTGGAAATAGCCTTTTGAATTCTATCAGCTATCATAGGATAAAACAAAGAGGGATCCTTCAGGTTCATGGATTCCCAAGACAAATCATGACAATGATTTCCTCATGCTTCTTTCTTTACAGGATGAATTAGAAGCAACTAAAGCCACTAAAGGAGAGTTTGGAAGAAGTGAAAATGGAGGGAGATAATTAAAAAATGTAAAAGTAAATGGGCAAATTTTGATGATGATTTGAAGATGGGTGGGAGGAGAGGAAAGAGTCAAAATTCGTTCAATGCAACTTCTGTCTGGGTGACTGAGGGGATAACAGCAATAGAGACATTAGAACAGTGATTGAAGTCTAAATTATTGTAGTGCTGTGTAAGTCTTCTGAAAATCTATAATTAACATAAAAAATGCAGAAGGGAGCCAAGAATAAGAGAGAATTAGAGAAAAAAAACAAAAATCACACAGTTAAAGGTAACTAATTTTCCTGTACCAAAGTAGCCTTTTTATTTTATTTTTTTAACTTTACTCCTTCCTTGCCTATTTGGGTCCTGGTATAGAATCACTGATGGGAAGAGAATGTATCACTGAGCCTCTCAAGCATAATTGATTGCGAGGCTAAGATTCAAAGAGGTCAACATGTGCTTTCACAAAATTAGTGGGACCATGCAAAACCACTCAAATAAAACCAAAAGATCATTTCATAGTAACTCAGATATCCAAAGTGAAGTGTTTGCATGGAAGCTTTCACAATTAAATAATAAACATCATATTTTTAAAAAACTCCTGTAAATATGTAAGTGACATCTGTTGAATGATTCTCTAGTAATATACTATTGTATAGGGCAATGCATAAAAATTCCCATTTTTACTCAGAAATGGGCCTGTGGCTGAAATGATCTGATAATATAGCTGAAGAAGCACTATGATGAGAGAAGTAAGAGTAAAGGAATGGGCAGATTTGGTCTGAGTAGGAAAATAATTATTTTATAAAGCAATATCTAAAGATACCAGAAAAAGATCACCAGATCACTAGATCTCTAGTGATCTAGAAAAAGATCACTAGAATATATAATTATAATTATCATGATATAAAGAAAAGGATAAAAAATATCTAGTCTTCGTATTCCAGAGGAAAATCCTACTCACCAACTTGTAAACTTAGGCAAATTACTTTTTCTCCTCTGTAAAAACAGAATGATAATATCTACTTCTCAAGTTTGTTACAGGGAATGAAATATGTATTATATGTGAAAGTATCATGCACAGTAACTGGCATGTAGTAGGTCATGAGTTCTGACTTGGTTACCATTAGAACTTATACATAATTATATTCACAATATACACAAATGGGATAATAATAAGCTCATATTTAATTGTATTTCATTATTATACTCTCAAAATTCATAACTATACATATTTACCAATTATGTCAGAATTTATATTTTACTAGCTTCTTTGCTTCTACTACTTTTTGGATCCCTGGTCTTCACTTCCTTAACCTCATTCATTTATTTAAATTTTTCTCCCAGTATATCCTTGGGTAATTCTTTCAGAGGTGCTCTATAGCTGGGAATTTGCTAAGTCACTAAATTTTTAAATGCTTTGTTCTCATTTCTGAGTATAAGTTTTCTAGCATATATGGATCTAGGTTCATAGTAATTTTTCTCTCAAAATTTTGAAGATTTTGCTTCATTCACTTCATGAGAAAAAGCCAATTGATTTTTATACCTGCACAAGTAAGCTGGATTTCTTGTCCTCTCCAGAAGTTTTAGGAACTTCCTATTTATCTTTGGAATTCTAAGTTCTTTCAGGAGAAAAGTTTTTTGCACCCTTTTTAAGTTATGAAGTTTTTAACTGCTCCTTCATTCCCCTATTCTTTTTTAGAACTCCTAATAGGTGGGTTTTATATTTCTAGGAGTAAAGCTCAATTGCCTTTACTTTCTCTCAAATACTGTGTGTGCTGTACATTCTAGAGTCTTTCCCTGACTTATTCTCTGGATCAATAAACTTGTTTTCAGCGATCCTTTTCACATACATCATTTCATTTGAAGCTTTTATTCTTGTTTTAACTTCCAAGAATGTCTGTCTCTCCTCCTCTCATTAGAACATCTTTTTCTAACTTCTCTATGTAGCATATATAATTCTTTTTTCTATCAACCATTTTTACTAGATGTAAATTATTTTTTGTCTACACCAAAACTTTGTAATAGCTATCTGTCAGTGCATAAAAATTTCCGTTTGAATTCACTTAACATATACCTTTATGCTTTTGCCATACTACTTCTATAGCCCTATAAATTTATATAAACAGAACATAGTTTTCAATAATGATTTTAAATACTTTCAAAACAGAAGCTTACTTTTGGATTACATTTATAAAATTCATCAAGAGAAGAATAATTCTGAAGAGTGAAAAAAATTTTGAGACTACTTTAGGTTATTTGAGTAAAATGAAGGTATAAAAACTGCAGTACTAAACAGTGATGTTAAAACTGCAAGTAAACTTTAAAAAAAAATGTGTATTTTCATCATATTTTATTTTATTTATTTATTATTTTTATAATCAATTCCTTGTCTAGGTATCTCTAATTATAAAAAAATAAGAATGTGATTGCTGATTGAATTACACAGACATTTTTAAACAAGGAATGTATTCCTCATGTAGCTAATAACTGAATTATAATAATTGCTAAAATTGTCACTTTTTTAATGTTAGAAGGTATGCTTTTAAAAAATATTTTATTTATTTTTAGAGAGAGGGGAAGGGGAGGAGAAAAGGAAGGAGAGAAATATCAATGTGTACTTGCCTCTCACACACCCCCCCCAGGGTGCAGGGTTGCAGGGACCTGGCCTGCAACCCAGGCATGTGCCCTGATTGGGAATCGAACTGGTGACCCCATGGTTCACAGGCTAGCACCCAACCCACTGAGCCACACTAGTCAAGGCTGTGTTTATTTTTTTCTTTTAATTTCTTTATTGTTGTTCAATTAAATTTGTCCCCATACCCCTCTATTCCTCTCCCCAGCCCTACCCACCCTCACCTCCCACATTCAATCCTTCTGCCCCATTGTCTTTGTCCATGGGTCCTATATGATTTTATTTTTTAACATGAAAACCAACATATGGTACCAAGTTGAAAATACACACAAAAAAACACATAGAAAAAGGAAGAATAAAAGGAATAGATTCAGTATTTTCATGACCCAAAACATATCCATCCTCAATATATTTCTTCCATAGTGCTTTTTTTTAGAACTTATGACAACATTGCTTCAAGCTAGATCTATTTTAGACATTTTTATAAATAGCATACACTTTCAATAAAAATGGATTACACATTTTCCAGAAGAGAATAGTTCAAATTTGAAAAGTTGTTTTTATTGATTTAATTTTATATTTTTAATAAGAAAGTTGCTTCATTTTCATTAGGAGGAACAATATAAATGCAGTATGACTGCTGTCAAGTGAATGGCCACATTTGTACACAAATCCTAATCCTTTTGGTGGTTGCGGGTCCAGACTCAGGTTTAATCTCATGTGCCCTCCCTGCATTAAATATGTGAGTGTTGTACAACTTCTTTTCCCTAATGGAATAAATTAAGTTTTCTCTACTATGCACACACAATCAGGAACCTGCTAGTAACTCCTCTACTTCAAGAAGAAAAATAAAAAGATGAGTTTCTATTTTTTATTTATTTTATTTAAAAAATATTTTGTTTATCTATTTTTAGAGAGGGGAGGGGAGGGAGAAAGAGAGAAACATCATTGATGAGAGAAACATCAATGTGTGGTTGTCTCGCATGCGCCTCCTGTCGGGGACCTGGCCTCAACCCAGGCATGTACCCTGACTGGGCATCGAATCAGCGACCCTTTGCTTCGCAGGCTAGCACTCAACGCACTGAGCCACATCAGCCAGAGCAAAAGATGAGTTCTTAAAGTAAGAGAATTGAGTCCATTTTATGAGTATAACTTTGGCCAGAAAGCCATTAACATAATGTCTACTCTAAAAGTAAATATGGGGACAGAGTCATCGACTATACTAGATTTTGGAGATGTTCTGTTTATCGCGAGTCGAAAGACATGTGGGCCATATTAGGATGGAAAGCCTTATAATCTAAAATGAAATAGAGTAAGCTAATTTCCTGTCATCCAAATAATTTTGAAGAGATTTTTTAGATAATTATTATGCATTAGTTTTAATCCCATTGAAACTGCTTAAAGTAAAAAGGATATTTATTTTTGCCCTAATATTAGATTTATGTGCCTTATTACAAACTTAGCTGTCCTGAGATATTTCAAGCAGAAACATATCAAGCAGCTGAGTTATTTTCCAAAGTATCCTTGCTGTGCAGCATATTGAATACACAGAGGACAGTATCAATAATATGTTCTGATAGTATTTTAACTGTTTCACTGTTTATTTCATTCTGAAAGACTAATGTCTTTGTTCTATCTGCTACAAAAAATGAACTGCATGAGTGCATTTGACATTGCTATACAATAAAGATCTTAAGAACAACAAAATTAACCTTTCAAATAAAATTGTTATGGAAAATTTTATTGGTAAAGCAATACAAGTTTCCATGCAATTTAACAACATGTTTTGTTATTTCTTGTCTTTTAATATTCTTACTAAATGAAGAAAGCAGTCATAAAGAGGAGAAAAATGCAACCAATTTATAGTGTTACAAAGACAACTTTGTCCCTTTTCAAGAGTTTACTCTGAGTCTCATAATCTATCTATGACCCAAGAATCCATGAGATGCTCTCACAGCCCTTACCTAGGTTCAAGAAGCCTGTGAAATGCCCGAGCCTGCAGTTTCTAGAAGCATATGGTGACATTTCTCTACATGGCTTCAGTTATCATTGTCCTGCCTACAACCAGAGAAGGTGAAGCCACATTTGCTCCTGGCCTGGGAGCTGGAGAAGACACAAAGGACCAAAGGAAAAATAAAGTTTTTTCTTATTGTTGGTAAAGAAAATTTTAACAATAAGAGCATCTTCCTTCCCCTGAACATGACTGGTATTTGTAGTTTCTGAGAAACTTGGATATTACATCATTCCAGTGAAAGGTCTATGGGCCTATCAGAGATACTGGTCCTCTCTCAAACCACTTACTTTTACTGATATCTTCCTCATTTTTCCCTATGGCATGTTTCTTCCAAATAGTTTGAATGTCTTCACTCAAGAAATAAGGTTCACAACAAGAGGAGTCCACTCTCCACTTAATAACACATCCCAGTTCCTCCCACGACAAGCTATTGGCCCTCCTTTGCTTTTATGAATTTGGCTTATCTAGAGTGAACTCTGCCTGTGTTAAAAGTCTTGAATGGAAGACAAGAGTCCTTTGAAGGCAATTCTTGGCAAGAAGACCTCCCTATAGATATAATAAGTGTGTCCTCCCTTATCCCTAAAACTTTGCTATGTCAACAAAACATCTCCTCCTTTTGCCCTTCCTTAGAAGTCTGGACCAGTGGTTCTCACAGTTGAGAGCACATTAAAGTCATCTTTAGAGCTTGTTAGAACACTGGTTGCAGGGTCACACTGCCAGAGTTTCTGATTCAATAGGTCGGGATACGTATAGGTGGGGACCAAGAATTGTGTTTCTAGCAAGTTTTCAGGGGATCCTGATTATGCTGATCTAGAAACCACATGTTGAGATCTACTAGTCTAGACGAGTAATGACACTCTGCAGCTCCCTTACCAATATTAAACTCATAACCTGATACTTCAGTTTTAACTTAGAACCTAATGATGCTGATATTGCCAACCGGATTTGCATACCACCTCTCCTCCCAATTATGATAGTTGGCTTACATTTTGTGTTAATGATATTGTTCTGTTGGCCCATGTAGTCTCTTCTATTCTCCCTTGCCTAGTTGTAAGAAGCACTGAGAATCTATAGTTTTAAATGTCTCCATGTAGGTAATCCAAAGCAAAACTTGTCCAATCTCTAGTTCACATAAATTACAGCAAAGAGCCACAAGGATAAGCAAACTTTGGATGATATTTTAATAGGAGAAGCTCATTTGGGATTAAACATCAGTAGAACTTTAGTAACATTAATTGTGGCATTGATTGAAATTATTGGAATTATAAGATTAGGGTATGTGTGCATTAATGTAAGGGAAAAAAAGAGTTTAAAGAAGGAATGCTCCTGAGTTAAGTCAAAGTACAAGCAGATCAAAGTGAAGAAGAAAAGCTAAGCAGGTAATTTAGACTTTAAATAGAAGTCTAAGAAGAAGAAAGAAGTCAAAGAAGAAATTTAAAAAATGGCTGGAAAGATGATTTACAAATGGCCAATAAGTACATGAAAACATGCTCAACATTCTTAGTCATTAAGGAAATGAAAATCAAAACCACAATGAGATATCCCTTCACACCCACTAGGATGGCTACAATCAAGACAGACAATTATAGTTGTTATTATGTGGAGAAATTAGGAATCCACATATCGGTGGTAGGAATGTAAATGCCATTTGGGAAAACAAACAGTTCCTCAAATGCTAAACATAGAGTTACCATATGTCCCAACAATTCCACTCTTATGTATCTACCCAAAAGAATCCAACACATAGATCCACACAAAAACTTGTACACAAATGTTCACAGCAGTATTATTCACAATAGCCCCAAAGTGGGGACAACCTAAATGTCTATCAACTGATGAATGAATCACCAAATGTATACCCATACAATGGAATATTATTCAGCCATAACAAGGAATGAAGTGTTGATATGCTACAACGTAGGTAAACCTTGAAAATATTGTGCTAAATGAAAGAAGCCGGCCACAGAGGGCCATGCATTGCATGATTCCATTTACATCAAATGTTCAGAATAGGAAAATTCATGTAGACAGAAAGTAAATCAGTGATTGCCAAAGATGAGGGTGGGTTGAAGAATGCATAGAGACTACTAACAAGTATGGAATTCCTTCTTAAGATGATGAAAATATTTTGGAGTTAGATAATGGTGGTGGTGATTGTAAAACTCTGTGAGCATACTCAAATCATTGCATAATACACTTTAAACACAGACACTTACACACACATGAAGTGGTGTTGGGATATGTGGAAAAGTCAGGCACATGAATGTCAATACATATTTGGTAAATGACTGCCTGAATAGCTGAAATGGTTAATAAATAATGGTGACTATGCGGAAAATAGAGTTCATCACATCATGAAATCTGTCCAGGGAGTACTTATAGTGCATCTGGAAGGCTCAGGGTTTTTCCACCAAGGTTCCATAGGACAGATCCTCTGTGACCACACCTCCTGCCAATAACTAAACAAGACATACAGTAAGAAGAACTACCTGCCATGCAAAACTGCCTATGAATCTAAGAACTGAGAGCCACTTCTATTTTTCACAAGGCCCATTTGGATATTTTAGTGCAAATTAGTCAATTCTCCAAGCACAAAAAATATATATGAAGGTAAAAAATAATAAACAGAGAGAGATAGCCTACAGTGATACTTGAATCTGAAATCATTAGATGCAGTTATGGTAGCTGATCAGAGGACTTTTACAGAAATAGAACTAAAAAGATTCATCATACAAAGTATAATGTTTGTTTTACAAAAAACCCCGTGGAGAACCATCTTTACCTGAAAGCACTGTAAGTCAAACACTTATGGGCAAAAGTCACCATCTTCTTAGGAAATGAAGCAGATCCTTCCTATATCCTCCCAAGAAGATTTTCAGAGTGTATGTTTTTTGACCCTAGGATTGTTTGCCTTCATCAATATATAAAAGTTGGAGGTTTTATGTGTGTTCATGGGTGTGTCTCAGCCTCGTGCACAGACAGAACAGATAACTCTGTGGTGGTTCCTGCATCCTCTACTAAGGTGAGGGGTTTGAGTACATCTTCCTGTCTCTCCTCCAAACATGGGCATAGCCTGTCTTATAAAATATGAAGACTGGACTTTCATAGACTCCAAGACTATACAAAGGAAGTGACAGCTCTTCCTCATTAAATGCTTATCACATAGCTTACTCTATAGAAAATATTATTTTAATCTTTTCCTAACTATAGTACTCACCAAGACATAGTATTAAAATATGCATTACAAAGCAAAAATAACCCAGTTATGGATCAAGCTTGAGCAAATGAACTTCTCTTTACTCCTCTTACTGAGTGTAGCTAAAAACCTTGGACATTTATGGAAAACATAAGATGACTCTAAAAGGTGGAAAGAAGGCAGCAGAATGTGAGACCCAAGGAATGACACAGTGGTGACTTTCCTGGGTTTTATTTTTGCTTCGTGTATCCTGAACTGGGTGATGGAAGAGCCAACAACCCAGAAATGGCAACAAGAAGAGATAAAAAGTATCCAAGTACAATCTGCTCTTTCTAGGAAAGTAAATCACACAGTAAAGGGCAACCTAGCAAAACAGAAAGACAGTAACTGTCCTATCCCAACAAACCCCACGGACAAAACCAAAGCTCTATCCCTTCCCCTGTCATCAAAAGCCAAGCAGAGAGCCTTCATTTGTAAGCTTGCCCAGACATAAAGAGGTGTTCTCACTCCAGGTGTTATCAGAGAACAGTAAGTGGGAAGATATAACTTTCATCCCTGGCTGGTAAACAAGTCCTCCTCATCACATAATGTCGGTAGAGATCCTGGACTTTCATTCCTACCTGCACCTGAGTGATGGTATAGAAGACCAGGTAGAAAGCTGGAACTTTCATTCTCATGTAGCAGGCCTTTCCACTGCTATGTTCGTGGAGGCTAACTTTGGAGTAGGAACAAGGCAATGTCCTCTTTCCAGCTGGGTGGTGTCAGTTGAGGCCTAGCAGACACCCTGAAATCCCACCATCATCCAGCAGAAAGAAGGTATTTCTCTCCTTCCCTGGAGTGTCAAAGGATGCTGACTGGGATCCTAGACTATCAGCCCCACCAGGTAGTGATGAGGCAGCAACCCCATTCTCGCGTTGGAGTGGAGCAGTGTCAAAGCAGGTATCCTGAGACAGAAGGTTAAAGAGTCTCATAATATAAATGCTACAGTAGAAAATCACTCATTATACCAAGACCAGGAAAAGCTTAACTTGAATTAGAAGAGACAACAGACTGAACAATAATGCAGATGTAAGAATTATACAACTAAGATTTCAATGCAAGCATCATAAAAATATATCAATAAATAATTATGAACATGCTTGAAACAAATAAATAAATAAAAAGTGTCAGAAAAGACTAGAAGATATAGAGAACCAAATTGAATTTCAGGACTGAAAATTCAGTAGCCAACATAAAAATCTCTGGCTGGGCCCAATAGCATAATGGAGAGAATAGAGGAAAGAGTCAATGAACTTTAAGATAGAACTATAGAAATTACTCAATCTGAACAACAGAGGAAAAAATAAACATAAAATGAAATAAACTTAAAAAGATGATCAGAGCCTAAGGAATATGTGAGACTATCACAAAAATGTACCATTTGTATCACTGGAGTCTCAGGAAGACAGCAGAAAGAAGAAAGGACCGAAAAATATTCAAAGAAAAAAATGTCTAAATTTTCTCAAATGTGGCAAAAGATACAATGTATAGATTCCAGAAGCTTAGCGAATTCTAAACTACGTTCAAAGAAATTCATCATAATATACAGCATAACCAAACTTCTGAAAACTAAAAAAAAAAGAGAGAGAAAAAATCTTGAAAGCAGCAAGACAAAAAGAAACCTTATCTGTGGAGGAGAAAAATAACTCAAATGACTGATTTTCTCATCACAAATCAGAGGTCAGAAGGAAGTGACTCAAAATTTTTCAAGTGATAAAAGAAAAGAACTGTCAAACCCAGAATCTTATATTCAGTAAAATTATCTTTCTGGAACAAAGGGGGAAATAAGGCATTCTTAGACCAAAGAAAACTGAGAAAATGTGTTATCAACAGACTAGAACTACCCCAAAAGAATGGCTAAAGGATATTTTTGAAACAGAGAAAAAATGATAAAAGAATAAAGTTTAGAGAATCAGGAGAAAAGGATAACAGAAAAAATGAAAATATGGGAAAATGGATAAACATATTGTGCTTCAGATAATGAAATATTGCTGAACAGTGAAAGATAATGAACTACTGATACATGTAGCAACATGGATGAACATCACAGACCTTATACTAAACAAAAAAGAAAGATGACACAAAGGAGTACATCTGTACCAGGGTGCAGCCAATGGGGGGTTGGGGCCCAAATAGGGATTTGTAATGGGGTCTGGAACTCGGCGTCCAGGAAATATTAGAAAAAAATTATATATAGGATATCCTCACCCCTACAAGTCTGAGCTGGGGGATGGGAGCAGGGCCATTGAGAAGAGTTTGGAGATGATTGGCTCCACACCACAGGGTCATGTCTGCCTGGACTTACTAAGGCAGCCCAGTACGGAAAATACGGGAATGATGGCAGCTGTGGCCAATTGTGGGAGGAGTTGGAAATGGTGCAGGGGCATAGGAAGATTGGTGCTGGGATTTAAACCCAGGCATAGCATCCATGCAGCATCTTTTGGGGACCATGTGTGTTTTTGGGACCACGTGTCTTGGGCAGAGAAGAAACACAGACCGCTATTTCTTTTTCTGAGATAAGGTATCCGGGACTGGACAGAGAGGGAAGGAAGGACTGTGCATTTGTGGGTATTCTAAAGGACTTTGGGATCTCAATGAAGACATTAAGTTATTACTCTTAAGTTTGTATAACTCTGTAAATAAATAATCCCTTTCCTTTTCATGAATCTCTGGCATTGAGAGACATCTTTTCCCTGGTGGCGGGCAAGGCAAACCTAGTATGGGGTGGGGGACCCCTGGAGCACAAGGGTGGGTTCATTTGGTAATAGTATATCATTTACCACCACCCCTGGTCTGTTCTGTAACACATCTACACTCTATATGGTTCCATTTATATTAACAACAGATAAAATTAATACATAGTGAAAGAACTCAAAACAGCATTTGCCTTTGAAAGATGAGGATTCACTGGATTGGGCATAAGGGAAGTTTCTGGTGTGATAAAAATGTTTCCCATATTGGTTAGTGTATATATATTCTCAAAGCTCACCAAATTATACACTTACAGTCTTCAATCTATGTAAATTTTATCTCAGTAAAAAAGAGTATTATAATATATTAAGCAATAGTTCCATATACATTACCATTCCAGTCTATGATTTTCAAAGCAGAACATAAGTTATGGATATTTGTAACTGGTAATTTATTTCCCTATTCATATACAGTTGATATTCCACATTTCACATGGTACAGCAAATTTAGGATCAATATTTGTGCTTCTAATTCTTTACATTTGGAAATGAACCCATGCATTTAAAAATATTCATACCTAAACCATATAATTTGAAGAGTCTTTTTTAAAGAACCAAACATTTTCTCGATTGTAAAATAAAATTTATTCTTGCTTTCATTACACACATACACACACTAAGCAAAGAATATATATTCTTATTAAACCTGCTGGGAGACTATTTCCTTCCAAATAACACAGAGTTGACTCATACCCTGCAGAATGCTGTAATATCCAAACATAGCTATAATACTAATGCTAACTTCCATCCCACATGCTCTTCTGCAATTATGAACCTGCCCCATCAAAAGCTCCGATATAAGTCCCCTCCTGGTGAACCTCAAATGGCTGTCATGGCTTGCTTATGATCAATAAAATGTGTCGAAATAATGCAGTGGGACTTCGAATGGAAAGTGAGAAAAAGCCTTTCAGGGTGTGCCTTGTCCTCCTGGAACATTTGCTCTCTGAGGCACCTTCTATTCGTAGAGAGAATGTTCAGAGCAATGCTGTGAGCAGCCAAAAGCACGTGCACAGGCACTTTAACGGGCAGTTCCAGCTTCATTCATCCTGTGCCTTATACCATGCCAGGCACCAGACTTGTGGGCGAAGGAGCCTCCATACGATTGCACTTCCCACTCATTCAAGTCTTTCCCAATAAGGACCTACACATAATGGAGCAGAGACAAGCTCTTTGAATTTCTGTCACACAGAATCTGCAAGCTTAATAAAACAGTTGTTGATTTACACCACCTAGTTTCAGAATGATTTGTTACCTAGCAGAATAGAACTGAGACATTTTCCTTGAATTTGTTTAATTCCCAGAAAGTAGTAATATGAAGTTGAGTCATTTTTGAAAATGGATTGTGATTGTTTCTGACTATATTATCCTGATGGAAATAGAAGTACCTGAGGTTTTACATTTGATTTAACTTTTGGGTTGACTTGACTCATACTTTAACAATATAATAGGTTTTTTTTTTTTCAAAGTTCACTGTCACTGATTCTGATGACATTCACTGACCTGAATCATGCCAGGGTGTGTTGAAAATAGCATACAAGCTATGGGGGGGCCTTTCTCTTGGTGTTTAAATTCTACTTTGCCATATACCATCTGATGATATTGGATGAAATTTTGAGCCTCGTTGGTAAAATTGTCATACTAATATTTTATTCATAAGAACTCTTGAGATTTCTAGATATAATGATTAAACTACAATGCTTGACACAGCGTCTAAGTCCCCAAATTTACTGTCATTATTATTAGATCATACGGAAGATTAGTTTATCATCAGACTGATTGAAGATTTATGTTCTTTCTCTACAGTAGGGCTGTTCTGTTCCCTAGAATAAATAACAGGGTATGCAACATCTCAGTTGCTGGTGGTCCTTTACTTATATAATTGGGGCTCTTAGAAGATTCCAGATCATTATTCAATGGAAGTTCTTTCTTTCTCAAGCATTTAAAACAACCACTATAGTATAGAAATTCCCTGAGAAATGCCACCAGGAATTCCCATTAAAAAGTCTAATAGTTTTCCAGCTAACACATTTTGTTCTAAATTTATATGAACAATCTGAGCAAAAAAGGTCTTGACAGTCATTTAATGGAATTACCACAAAGGCAAATTCATATGCAGATTTTGGACAGTACTCATTTCATTGTAGAAGAGAATTTTAAAATTAGTTTCAGAAAAAGGGCACTCCATAATAAAGTTTTAATTTCAAGAGTTGCACAAGGTAAGGGCTGAACATTACAGTAGGCCAGGTACCATGTCAGCTCTGATATACTACAACACTGCTTTATGAGCACATTACAATTCAGAGAGCTAATAATAAAAAGAAGTGATGCTGAGATGATGAATTGATGCGATGCAATTAAAACTATTAGAATTCACAAGAGTCGACAGGCAATAATCAAACCCTTTTCATGCTGCCCATTGCAATTATCTTTGCACTTAAGAATCAACAAAGCACATAATGACTTGCACTCGATTAAGGAATTCATAAGAAATGGAATTTTAATTAGTATGTAGAAAGTTTAGGCCATTTATTCTTTTACAGGACAACAAATTGTGAAACTAGTTGAGTTGAAAACAGTCAGCAGTGATAGATGTTCAGGGAGCACAATGAGGAATGTAGACAATGAAAATTTCCAATAGTTCCTGTCCTCCCCTGAAATTATAATTAAAAAAGTGAACCTACTATCGAGGACAGTATTAACAGTAAGTGGATGGAGTGTTGATCATGGTAGACTGATAAAACAGACAACAAACCTATTCCCAATTTGACTTTCCCAAACAACAGTATTTCATTCTATTTACACACACACACAAATGTTCTTGCATACATAACCCCCACCAGAATCAACAAATATCTATTAGCTGTTATCCATATGTAGCAAATTATATAGCAAATAAAAAATATATTGTTAGAGGGGATTAGATTATTAATTGAATATAGAATTTTTTTAATTCGGTGAGTGAAGATAATGCTTACTCAACTGCAATTTTTTTCTTAATCATGTAATGGTTGTTTGTTTTTCATATTTATTCATATCACACATGCTGTTTTAATGCACTTGACCTTCAGCAACAAGATTATTATCTTAGCTTAGTACACCTCAGGTATAAACAATAGGTTTTTTCCATAAGTTAAGAGCAATTCATTTTTTGTTCAAAGAAATTCCTGGATATTAGATAAAAGGTACCATGTTTATAAATAGAAATTTTCAAATGCCACTTTGTAATACAGACAATTTAATAACATACTTCTCATCTGAAAAGTTAGTGTAAAATACAAATAGTAGAGCAAATACCCACAATGACTGCTGCAAACGCTAAATGAAAGAAAGAAAACAAAGACAGTACAACAACCCCCCACCCCCGCTCAGTTCATAAAACAACGAGGAAAGAGAATCAATATTTATGGAAATAAACCATTGATTCAATCCCCAAACAAAATCAAATTTTACATGAACAATTCTGGAAGTCCTTACCTACATCCTATTTTAAAACCTTATTTACTTTGTATTTGAAAACTATGCTAATTTGAGGTGTGAAATTTAGAGGTTTAAAATGCAGAAAGTAACTTTTTTGGAAGCTAGGGTTTTTTAAAAGATTTTATTTATTTTTAGACAGAGGGGAAGGGAGGGAGAAAGAGAGGGAGAGAAACATCAACGTGTGGTTGCCTCTTACGCATCCCCACTGGGGACCTGGCCCACAACCCAGACATGTGCCCTGGCGGGGAATCAAACCGGCGAACCTTTGGTTTGCAGGCTGGCGCTCAATCAGTTGAGCCACACCAGCCAGGGATTAAAATGTGGAAAGTATTTAGAATAAAGATCTATCTAATCTGGCCCTGATATTTTACATTTTTATGATAATTAAAAAAATTAAGTAATTGCTATAATGAGAAATTAAAATTTTTCTCATTTCGACACAGACAAAGAATCTGTGGCAGTTTGAAGTTTCCCACTTCTACCTCCTTTCTCATCTTCCTTCCCAGTAGTAGAAACTTAATATTTAGCTGAGTTTGTTGCTGCCAGGAATAAAATATTACATTTCCCAGAAGTCTTTATCAATAGATGTGGTTATGGGACCAAATGTTTTGCAGAACCTCAGGAAAAAGGTGCAGAGTTAGAATGACACCATTTTGCTCTTCTTCATTTCTTTTTTATTTCTGTATGCTTATAGTAAAATTGTGTAGATGTATTCTCTGAGCCACAAATCAGATTATGCATTGTGTCATGTTATAACATTTTAACATATAGAGTTTAAATAAACTTGCAGAATGCTAACAAATGCACAAACCTAGGGTTCTTATTGACCCCCTTACTTAGTTAATATGGTTTCACTAGTATTATGGTACATGGGCTTTCTAAGCCATAAGCCAATTTTACAAAGCAAACTGTACATATTTTAAATCTACTTCCAGAGAGTGGCACATTTTCCTTAACCATTCAAATATTTAAGTTTAAAAAATGAATAGTTTTTTAAGTTTCAGCAAACTAACAATGCTTAGTCCGCTACTAACAATGTTTTGATCTTTTCTCACCTTCACCCCACCAAAAATATGTGTTAATTGGGTGACAGGGTCAACCACTGCTAATAAAACCAGATGAAAAATAAGGGTATGGCAATTTGACCCAAAAGAAGGTTATTGAATATATAGTCATCAAAATACCATGTGAAGTTTCAGTATTTAAATCAATCACTGTTGAACTCCAGAGTAAAAAACAAAAGAAAGGCCATCTGAACCCACGATATTTATTTACTCAGTTTTCTTTCAAAAACAGCAGTATTACGATCCAGTATGCCAATGATACAGATTCGTAGCTGCAACTATAAAGGCCACATTTCAAAGGCTAAGATAAAGTTGGAGGTAAGTTTTCAATAATAATTTTTCTCTCTTCCTGTTTTTTAATGATTACTTTAACACATTTTAGTATTTTGAACTTAAAAACACGTACAATATAATTCGGTATTGTTACACATTATATATCCAGAAATGTAATTTTTACTTGACTTTCTACTTCAGTATTGAAAAATAGGTGCTACTTGGTTGTTTACATTTCTACCCCTTAATATGAATGATGGTGATAATCAGGTGGTGACAGGCTACTCAATGGATTATAGATCCTTCCCTTTCTAATAAGTGCTATAACTACTATTTTGGTCCTCATTTTGCAAAACAGAGAGCATAATTAAATAATTTAGCAAACATTAAAATATGAATGATCATCAACAAAATGAAAAGAAAAGCTATGAAATGGGATAAATATTTGTAAAACATTTATCTGATAAAAGATTAATATCCCAAATTACACATAATTCATACAACTCAATAGAAAAAAACAATGGGATTAAAAAATGGGTAGAACATATGAAGAACATTTTTCCAAAGACAGAGAGATATCCAACAGGTACATGAAAAGTTGCTCAACATCACTAATCATCAGGGAAACAGAAGTCAAAATACAATGTAATATCACCTTATATCTATTAAATGGCTATCACCAAAAAGACAAAAGATAATGAATACTGGAACCTTTGTGCATAGTGGGATTGAAAATTGGTACAGCCTTTAAGGAAAACAGAATGGAGGTTCCTCAAAAAATTAAAAATAGACCTACCATATGATTCAGCAATTCCACTTCTGGGTATATGTACAAAGGAAGTGAAATCACTATGTTGAAGAGATACCTCGAGTTCCATATTTATTGCAACATTATTTACAATTGTCAAGGCATAGAAACAACCTGTTTTCATCAAGAGATGAATGGATAAAGAAAATGTGGTATATAAATGCAGTGGAATACTATTCATCCATAAAAAGATGACAATCCTGTGATTTGCAAAAACATGAATAAAACTTAAGGGCATTATGGTAAGTGAAATATGTCAGTCAAAGACAAATACTGTATGATGTCTCTTATAGGTGGAATTTAAACAGTCATCATGGAAAAGGAGACAAGATTTGTGGTTATCAGAGATGGGAATGGTAAAATTGGTTGGATGAAGGTGGTCAAAAGGAACAAACTTTCAGCTATAAGATAAATACATATTAGGATATAATATACAACGTGATGACTACAGTTAACACTGCTGTACTGCTATATGGTATATATGGGAGTTTCTAAGAGAGTGAATCCTAAAAATATGGCAATAATCAAACAAAAATATTTTTACAAGAAAATATGAGGAAGGATTAATATATTTAATCTATAAAAAGCTCATGTAAATCAAAAGAAAAATCTCTATTTCCCCAATAGATACTTGATAAAATTCTAATTACAATAATGGGAACAATTATAGCAAAACCACTTAATGAATTACCACATGCCAGGCATTGTGATAAGTGTTATGCTTACATTATCTCATTTAATCCTTTAAGCAAGACTATGATGTGTTTATTATTATCATCTGCATTTTACATATAAGGAAACTAAAAATTAATAAAGGAGGTTAAATAAATTGCCTGAAGTGACCCATTCATACAGTGCAGATTAAAGCTGTCCGTGTACCACTATCCAAAAAGACAAAGAGGATGTGTAGAAAAAAATGAAGTCCAGATGCTAATTAATATTTGCAAAAATCCTCAAATAAACCAGTATTTAATGAACTTAAAATAAAAATGTCTACAAGAAAAACTCAATAATATATGCAACTCGAACCCAGTCATGGGTTCAGGAGACTGGCACTGTCGTAGCCAATGGTAGGATTACATATCAAGAGCCTCAGATCTACTCCTGGTTCTCAGCACATTCCTGCACATTTGGGAGTCCATAAATTGGGAAAAATACATTTCTAACAATAGGAAAGTTTAATTATGCAGGAGAATACTGATGATACAGTGTTTTAGTAAAAACATGAAGACACTATGTAGTATGTACTATGATCTGTAGCATACAACATTAATAAATAGGTAGAAAAAAGCAGAAGAAAATACCAATTGCAAAATGTTCACAGTAATTCTCTCTGGTTGTTGAGTTTATGGCTAGTTTTTGCTTTTATCCCCTGTGCTTCCTAATAAATATATTCACTTGGAGCTGACTTATCTACAAAGTTCATAATTTAATATTTAAGAAGAGTTACTTTAAATTCTGAATATTGTCAGTTTCTAAAATAATCACAGAAAAAATGCATTTCAAAAAGTTATCATTTTGGTTACATATGAATTTAGGGGGTGGGTATAAGAATGCTAACTTAGCCTATACTCTATACTCCATAGAATTTGGTTTTAGGCCATGGATACAATTGTCTTGTGAGTAGTCTTGCTCCTATGCCCTTAATACGAATGTCTTGTCTCTCTTCATGTAACAAAAATACAATGTGCCCTGGCTGGTGTGGCTCAGTTGGTTGCAGTGTCATCTTGTAACCAAAAGATTGTGGGCTCGATTTTAGGTCAGGGCACAGGCCTAAGTTGTGGGTTTGTCCCCTGTCCCAGCACAGTCCCAACACATTCAAAAGGCAATCAATCAATGCTTCTCTCTTGATGGGTGTTTTCTCTCACCCTTCCTCCCTCTCTTAAAAGCAATGAAAAAAAAAAGTCTTTGGGTGAGGATTTAAATAAATAAATAAATAAAGTGTATTTTAAATAGTTTACTGTCTTCTACTAGCAATAAAGTAATGAGACGTACTACATTTAAGGCCCAAATAATAGAGTTTCAGGTTTAAAAAGCTGTAAAATTTTGAAATTATATGTACATAGTTTTTCAATCACAAACAATATTTAGTACTACTCTCTTTGTGTATAATATAAAAATCAATTTCCTTCATTGGGACCTTATTTATTTTGTTTTATTTTTAAAATTTAATCTTTATTATACTTTTTGCATTACCTTTTAGACCTCTTCTACCCCCCTTTCCTGAGCAAGCACAACACACTGTTGTCCACGTCAGTGAGTCCCTTTTCCTTTTTGCACAGTCTGTCCACCCCTCACCTCCATGCCCCACTAGTTATCATCCTGCTCTCAATCTATGAATCTGTCCCCATTTTCCTTGATAGTTCAGTTTGTTCATTATTCCACATATGAGTGAAATCTTAGGGTATTTGACTTTCTCTGACTGGCTTATTTCATTTAGCATGATGGTCTCCAGGTCCATCCAATATGTCCAAAAGGGTAAAATTTTCTTCTTCTTTTTTAAAAAAAGATTTTATTTATTTATTTTTTAGAGAGGGGAAGGAGGGAGATAGAGAGGGACAGAAACATCAATGTGTAGTTGCCTGTTGTGCACCCCCTACTGGGTACCTGGCCCGAAACTCAGGCATGTGCTCTAGACTGGGAATCAAACTGGCAACCCCTTGATCTGCAGGCTGGCACTCAACCACTGAGTCACACCATCCAGGGCTAAAATTTTCTTCTTTTTTATGGCTGAGTAGTATTCCATTGTGTCAATGCCCCATAGTTGTCTTATCTACTCATCTACTGGTGGACACTTGGGCTGCTTCCATATCTTGGCAATTGTCAATAATGCTGCAATGAACATAGAGGTGCTTATGTTCTTTCAAATTAGTGTTTTGGGTTCCTTAGGATATATTCCCAGAAGTGAGATTGCCTGGTCAAAAGGCAGATTCATTTTTAATTTTTTGAAGTCTCTCCATACTACTTTCCACGGTGACTACACCAACCTGCATTCCCACCAACAGTGCAAAAGTGTTCCCCTTTCTCCACATCCTCACCAGCACTTTTTTGTTGATTTATTTCTTGTTTTAAATATTTTATTTATTTATTTTTAGAGAGGTGATAAGAGGAGAAAGAGAAAGAGAGAAACATCAATGTGTGGTTGTCTCTTGCATGTCCCCTACTGGGAACCTGGCCTGCAACCCAGGCACATGCCCTGACTGAGAATTGAACCAGTGACCATTTGGTTCACAGGCCAGTGCTCAATCCACTGAGCCACACCAGCCAGGGTGATTTATTGATAACAAACATTCTGACAGGTGTGAGATAGTATCTCATTGTGGTTTTAATTACATTTCTCTGATACTTAGTGATGTTGAGCACCTTTTCATATGTCTATTGGCCTCTGTGGAGAAGTGTCTATTCATGTCCTTTGCTCATTTTTTAAAATTTGATTGTTTATTTTTGGGTGTTGAGTCTTATAAGTACTTTTTAAATTATGGATATTAACCCCTTATCAGATGTATTAGCAAATATGTTCTCTCATTCTGTGGGTTGTCTTTTTATTTTGTTAATGATTTCTTTTGCTATGCGAAAACTTTTTAGTTTGATGTAGTCCCATTTGTTTATTTTTTTCTTTTGTTTCCCTTGCCAGGGGATATATATTCAATAAAAATATTCGATGGGCAATGTCCAAGATTGTGCTGCCTACGTTTTATTCTAGGATTTTTATGGTTTGGGGTCTAATATTTAAGTATTTGATTCATTATGAATTTATTCTTGTGTGTGGTGTAAGAAGTTGGTCTAGCTTCACTTTTCTGTACATATCTCTCCAATTTTCCCAACACCATTTATTGAATAAACTATTTTAGCCCATTGATGTACTTGCCTCCTCTGTCAAATATTGACTATAAAGGTGTGTGTTTATTTCTGGACTCTTTATTCTGTTCCATTGATGTATGTGTCTGTTTTTATGCCAGTACCAGGCTGTTTTAATTACTATGGCCTTGTAGTATAGTTTGATATTAAGTAGGGTGATTCCTCTAGCTTTGTTCTTCTTTCTCAGCATCACTGTTGCTATGTAGGGCCTTTTGTGGTTCCATATAAATTTTTGAAATATTTGTTTAGTTCTATGAAATATGTCATTGGAATCTTGATTTGAATTGTGAATCTGTAGATTGCTTTGGGTAATATGGACATTTTAATGA
The DNA here is from genome assembly GCF_022682495.2 of Desmodus rotundus. Taxonomy (NCBI): domain Eukaryota; kingdom Metazoa; phylum Chordata; class Mammalia; order Chiroptera; family Phyllostomidae; genus Desmodus; species Desmodus rotundus. The sequence continues at coordinate 127,897,582 of NC_071392.1, read as the reverse complement.
TGTTAATGCTTCCTGTCCATGAACAGGTATGCACTTCCACTTATTTATATCTTCTTTCTTCAGTGTCTTATAATTTTCTGAGTACAGGTCTTTCACATCCTTGGTTAGGTTTATTCCTAGGTGTTTTTATTCTTTTTGAAGCAATTGTGAATGGGATTATTTTCTTAATTTCCCTTTCTGGTAGTTCATTATTAGTATATAAAAATGTAACTGATTCCTAGGTATTAGTTTTGTATCCTGCTACTTTGCTGAATTCATTTATCTGTTCTAGTATTTTCTTGGTGATATCTTAGGGGATCTCTATGTACAGTATCATGGCATCTGCAAATAAAGACAGTTTTACTTCTTCCTTTCCAATTTGGATGCCTTTTATTTCTTCTTGTCTGACTGCTGTGACTAAAACTTCCAGTACTATGTAGAATAAAAGAGGTAAAAGTGGACATCCCTGTATTGGTACCAATTTTAAAGGGGATGCTTGCAGTTTTTGCCCATTGAGTATGATGCTGGCAGTGGGTATGTCATATATGACCTTTATTATGTTAAGGTATGTTCTTTCTATTTCCACTTTGCTTAGAGTTTTGATCATAAATTGGTGCTGGATTTTTCTTCAAAAGCTTTTTCTGCATCTATTGATTTTATCATGTGGTTTTTATCCTTCACTTTGTTTATGTGGTGAATTACATATATTGATTTGCGAATGTTGTCCCAACTTTTCATTCCTGGAATAAATCTCACTTGATCGTGGTGTATGATCTTTTTGATGCACTACTGTACTTGGTTAGCTAATATTTTTTTGAGGATTTTAGCATCTATGTTCATCAGGAATATTGGCCTATAATTTTCTTTCTTTGTAGTGTCTTTATCTGGTTTTGGAATTAGGGTAATGCTGGCTTCATTAAATGACTTTGGGAGCTTTCCCTCCTCTTGAATTTTATGAAATAGTTTGAGAAGGGGAGGTGTTAGTTCTTCTCAGAATGTGTGGTAAAATTCACCTGTGAAGCCATCAGGTCCAGGGCTTTGTTAGTTGGGAGTTTTTGATTACTGCTTCAATTATAATAGGTGTAATCTGTCTATTCAGATTCTCTGATTCTTCCTGACTTAGTTTTGGAAGATTGTATGTTTCTAGAAATTTATCATTTCATGCAAGTTGTCCAGTTTGTTGGCATAGAGTTGTTCATAATATTTTCTTACATTCTTTTGTATTTATTTGGTGGCAGTTGTTGTTTCTCTCTGTCCTTTATGATTTTATTTATTTGGATCTTTCTCTTTTTTTCTTGGTGAGTCTGGTTAAAGGTTTGTCCATCTTGTTTATCTTTTCAAAGAACCAGCAGTTGGATTCACTGATCTTTTGTATTGTTCTTTAGATTCTATTTCATATTTCTGCTCTGATCTTTATGATTTCTTCCCTTCTACTTTGGACTTTGTTGTTATTTTTTAAGTCCATTTAAGTGTTAAGTTAGATTGTTTATTTGAGCTTTTTTTTTTTTTTTTTGAAATAAGCCTGTAATGCTATGAATTTCCCTCTTAGGATAGCTTTCCCAGTGGATTGTTGGGTACTCATTTTCATTTGTTTCAAGGTGTCTTTTGATTACTTCCTTGATTTCGTTGTTGTCCCATTCATTGTTTAATAACATGTTATTTAGTTTCCATGTCTTTGTGCGTTTTTCAGTGTTCTATCTTTTTTTAAGAGATAACTTTTTTCCTATATTTTTAAAAATATTTTATTTTTATTTTATTTATTTTTAGACTGTAAGGGAGGGAGGAAGAGATGGAGAGAAACATCAATGTGTGTTGCCTCTCATTCACTTTCCACTGGGAACCTGGCCCACAACCCAGGCATGTGCTCTAGACTGGGAATCAAACCAGTGACCCTGTGGTTTGCAGGCAGGCACTCAATCCACTGAGCCACACCAGCAGGGCTGTTTTTCAGTGTTCTTATTGTGATTGATTTCCAGTTTTATAGCATTGTGGTCAAAAAATATGCTTGATATGATTTCAATGTTCTTAAATTTATTGAGACCTGTTTTGTGTCCTAACATATGGTCTATCTCAGAAAACGTTCCACGTGCACTTGAAAAGTAAGTGTATTCTGCTTCTTTGGGATGAGATGCTCTGAAGATATCAGTTAAATCCATTTGATCTAGTGTGTCATTTGTGGCTGCTGTCTTCTTGTTGAAGATCTGGAAAATCTGTCCATTGAAGTCAATGGGATGTTAAAATGCCTGACTATGACTGTATTCCTGTCAATCTCTCTTTTTATGTCCATCAAGATTTGCTTTACATATTTTAGGTGCTCCTGTGTTGGGTGTGCAAATGTTTACTAGAGTTTTATCTCTTGTTGGATTGCTCCCTTAATCATTTTGTAGTGTCCTTCTTTGTCTCTTACTATAGCTTTGGTTTTAAAGTCCATATTGTCAGATATAAGTACTGCTACCCATGCTTTATTTTCCTATCCATTTGTATGAAATCTCTTTTTCCATCCCTTTACTTTTAGTCTGTGTCTATCTTTGGATCTGAGATAGGTATCTTGGAGACTGCATATATATAGGTCTTGTTTTCTTTTTGAAGATTTTATATATTTATTTTTAGATAGAGGGGAAGGGAGGGACAGAAACATCAATGTGTGGTTGTCTCTTGCATGCCCTCTACTGGGGACCTGGTCTGCAACCCAGGCATGTGCAACCTAGGCATTCCCTGACTGGGAATCGAACCAGCAACACTTTGATTCTCAGCCTGGCGCTCAATCCACTGAGCCACACCAGCCATGGAACATCATGGTTTTTTATCCATTAGCTACTCTATGTCTTTTGATTGAAGCATTTAAGCCATTTACACATTTGGTGATTATTGATAGATGCATATGTAGTGCCCTTTTGTTAGACTGTTTTCCTCTTTCTTTCTCTTTATCTTTTCTTCTTCTCCTCCCCTTCCTCCCCCCTCCCCTCCCCTTCCCTCCCCCTCCCCCTTCTTCCCCTTCCTTTTCTTCTCCTTCTTCTTCTTCTTCTTCCTCTTTCTCCTTCTTCTTCTTCTTCTTCTTCTTCTTCTTCTTCTTCTTCTTCTTCTTCTTCTTCTTCTTCTTCTTCTTCTTCTTCTTTCTTCTTCTTCTTCAAGCAAGCCCTTTAACATTTGTTACAACACTAGTTTTAATAAACTCCTTTAGCTTTTTCTTGTCTGGGAAGCTCCTTGTTTCTCCTTTGATTTTAAATGATAGCCTTGCTGGGTAAAGTAGCCTCAGTTGTAGGACCTTGCGTTTCATCACCTTGAATATTCCACACACCTCCCTTCTGGCCTGAAATGTTTCTGGTGACTAATCAAATAACAGTCTAATGGTGCACCCTTGTAGGAAACTACCTGCTTTTGTCTTGCAGCATTTAGGATTTTCTCCTTGTCTTTAAGCCTTGTCATTTTAATTATGTGTTTCAGTGTAGGCCTCTTTGGGTCCAACGTGTTTGTGGCTCTATGAATTTCCTGGATAGGTGTGTATTTTTCCTTCACCAGATTAGGGAAGTTTTCAGTCCTTCTTTCTTCAAATGAGCTCTTGATCCCTTGCTCACTCTCTTCCTCTTCTGGTATTCCCATGATATGGATGTTGTTCTGCTTCATGTTTCCCAAAATGTTTCTTAAGCGCTCCTCATTTTTTTAAATCCTTTTTTTCTTTTTGCTGCTCTACCTGGGTGTCTTTTTCTACCCTGTCTTCCAAATCATTGATGCGATCTTCTGCTTCATCTAACCTACTGTTTTTTGCTCCTAGTGTATTATTTATTTCAGATATTGCATTCTTTATTTCTGCCTGGTTCTTTTTTTATGGTTTCTAGGTCTTTTTTCATGCTTTTGAGTATCCTTATAATCATTACTCTAAACTTTTTATCTGATAAATTGTTTGCCCCCCTTTCATCTAGTTCTCTTGGAGAATTCTCTTGTTCTTTCATTTGGGGTCTGTTTCTTTGTCTGCCCATTTTGGCTGCTTCTGTTTATTTTCTGCCTTAGTTGTTAAATTAACAAGTTGTTAAATTGATCAGTTGTTAAACTAATCAAGCTGTAATCAGCAGTTTGTCCTGGTTCAAGCTCCACAGGGTGGGGCAGAGGAATTCCTATGGGTGGGGGTCTGGCTTTCTCTCTTGCTGATTCCATTTGGAGAGGAGTGCTCTGCCGGAGAAAGATGGCTTCTGCTGTATGGGGGATGACTCAGCACAAGGATCTTGGCAAATGTTCCTTCAATTATTTCCCCAAAGTCACCAAACCCAGACTCTCCTGAAGCATTTCTAGACCACTCTGCCCTAACTCTGCTGGAGCCCAGGATAAGTGGCTTCCAGTGAAATTTTGTGTGTTGGCCTTTTAAGAGGCTCTCTGAGTCTCCAGCTGTCTTGCCCTGGCATACAGAAACCCTGCTGCTTTTCACAGCTGGGTGTTATCTGGGTGTTATCAGCTTTCTCAGCTCTGGTTCTTTAGGGTGGGGAGCCCAGCTTAGGGTTTAGGCCCCACATTTCTCAAGGGAACCCTCCCAGCCACTGAAATATCCTTCTGGATCTTCAGCTGCCACCCATGGGAGTCCAGCCAGCCTTCTTGCATCTCTGCACTCCCTACTATTCACATTGTGGTGAAGTGGTTTCTTCTGTCTGTCCATGGTTGTAAGGCATCTCTCAAGCAAGTGTTCAGTTGGTTTATTCAGGATGCTTTCTCTACAGTTTAGTTGTAATTCCAGATTTGTCCTTGCATGTTAGTGTAGCTTCCACTTTCTTCTCCACTATCTTGGATCTGGGGCCTTATTAAAAAAAAACAAAACAAAAAAACCCCTAAACTTTTGGCAAAAAACCATGGATTACTGGCAAGCTTAATGAAGAAAGTATCAGAATAAAAGTACCTTTTTAAAAAACGTTTACTTAAACAGAAAGAACAGAGAAGCACATCAAAGCATGCACAAAAGAGCCAAACTAGAAATGAGAATACAAATTAAGGACCTTGTAAGAGTGAGCAAAACATCCACCTGAGTGGGTTGGCTGGGCAGCACTTCTCCTGCCTATCAGGTTCCCTAAAGATATGCTCTTTGGACACCTGAATTCTAAAGGACTCAAATTTCAAAGACTTCTTACTTAGTCTTTCACAGATGCTTCAACATGTTGCAAACATATTTCTGTCAAGGTCTATGCCCCTCATCTCCTAAACCTTTCTGAATGATGTGAGAATCATGGATAAAACTTGGGGACCTTGGGGCAAGAGGGAGAGGCAGAGGAATGTTTATTGGGCTGGTGCATTGCTTCTAAGTGCACATTATGCCTGATTCACAGTTTCCCTTCTGCTCAGTCCTGGCCAGCAATGAAAGACAACTTAAAACCCACTAGTAGAAGATATATCCAAACTTGGAAATAAGTGAAAGAGTGTTCTCTTAGTGAAACGCTGAGCTTGACTTACTACAGATTGGAATATTTTACAAATCTTAGATGTGAAAATTAGCCAAAGATTTTGTCCAGAAGAGATGGAAGTTATTTCTGTTCAGTAAAAGGGATAATCCTAAAGATTATGGTTGATGGCCTTAGAAGACATTTACCAGATTTGTATTTAACCTAGAAATCTTAATCTAAGATCTCTTGTGAAATTGTCATATATATTTAGTTCCTCAAATAGTTTTTACCTATTTTTAGAGAGAGGAAAAGAGAGAGATTAATTTGTTGTTCCACTTATTTGTGTATTCATTGGTCCATTCTTGTATGTGCCCTGACCAGAATCCAGAAACTTGGCATATTGGGATGATGCTGTAACTGAGCTACCCATCTAGGGTCTTGTCAAATAGTTTTTAGACTGATTTCAGCATCTTGATAGTTTCCTCATTAAATAAGTTAAATGAAATATTTAATATTTGTTCATTTATATTTGTGTGTCATATTTTGGCATTTGAAAATTATTGTTTAACATTGCATAACTGCAAATTGAAAGAATTTCTACAAAATAATCAGTCTGTACTTTTAAAATGTCAAGATCATGAAAGACAAAGAAAGGCTGAGGAGCTGTACAGTTTGAAGGAGGCTAGAGGGACATGACAGCTAAATACAATCAGTAATCCTGGACCACAGTGCTTTGATTATTTTCTGTTTGTTTTTCTTTCATTTAAAAGGAAATTAGGGGAATAATTAGTAACACTCCTAAGATCTATGTATTAGATAGTAGTATTTAATCACTGTTAATTTCCAATGTTAATTTCATGGTATTGTGATTATGTAATAAGAAGTGCACACTGAAATATTTAAAGGTAATAGGCATCAAGTCTGCCAGTTACTCACCAATAATTTAGAAATGAATAATGTATAAATAACATTTATAAATGATGGAATGATTAAAAATATGTGATAAAGATAGCAACAGTTGGTAAATTAGTGAAGGGTATGCTGTAAATCTTTGTACTATTTTTACAACTTTTCTATATGTCTAAAATTATTTCAAAGTAAAAATTTAAAATAAGATCACATAAATATGAATCAAGTTAGAGAATACATGAAGTTATGTATTGAGGATCCTCAATAACATCAGTAATAATAAACCCTCTATTATCTCCCTGGTTTCTTACAAGCTTTTATGATGTAAACTTTTTTGTTGTTGTTCTAATTGAAGCTTAAAAAACTTCAAAATATAACCAGAGACATTGAAATTAAGAACAAACTGACAGTAACCAGAAGGGAGGTTGGAGGGGATGATGGGGGTGGGGAAGAGTTTTCTGGAACATGTATAAAGGACACATGGACAAAACCAAAGGGAAGTAGGATCAAGGGTGGGAAGTGGGGATGGCTGTAGTGGGCTGTGGGGGGAAAATGGAGACAACTATACTTGAACAACAGTTTTTTAAAAATTTTTTTTTAAAGGAAAAACAGAAAACTTCAGCACTGTCATCTGATTGCTATTCCAGCAACTTTGCTACTACCTGATGCTGCCTTTCACTGTAGATGTTGAATTGAAGCTTTTCCAACTTGTTCCTTTGTACCCACCAGGGAAGGGCTGTGAGAAAGAACGGAGTAGTGACCATGTGCCTGAGGGGGTGGGAAAATGGGGGTGGGAACCAATGGGTATGATTTATTTACACATTGACCGTTTGTTGATCAGTCATTCCCCATTTCTACCATTGTTTATCAGCTTCCATTCTTTTCTCTGAAGCCTGTTTTGATGCAATAGTACAGTCAGGCAAAAAGAATTGCTTGGGAAAACATAATTATAGTTCTATCAGCCAAGTTAATTTTGCAAAGATTTTGGAAGAACTACATTTAAAGTAATACTCTATTACATATTTCTGTGCATGCAAGAAAACTATATAATGGCAAGCTAGAGAGAAAAGTAACGAGAAAGATGAAAGGGTGGAGAGGAGAGATATTACTTGAGAGATTACTAAATAAATAGGCAGGCCCAGAGTTCACTGGTGGCCAGTAGACTTGTTGCACACAAGTGAAAACTCTAATCTGCTTTTTTAACCATACTGGCCTCAGCCAGGCCACTAGGATGACACAAGGGGTGACAGTCCTGTTCCTGGTAATAAAATACTCTTGAATAGCTTAGCATTGTGTTTGACACGCAAAATTCACCATGGAGTAGAAAACAGTTTGCTAGGAATGTTATAAACTATAAAAATTTAAAAGGTTTTAAAATATTAATAGCATTTGAGTGGTTTTCTCCCAGATGGCCACACAGCTGACTATAGTTCTAGCCTAGAACCCTCTGCTGTTTATCCTCCAAATGTTCCCAATATAAAACAGCTTTAATCTTCTGTTGTTGCTGTAATTGTCAGTGTCTAGATGTATGGAGTGAGAAGTGAACAAAATAATCCAGGATGTATGTCACTAATAATTCAGTTTATGGCTCATTGATGATGGGATTCCTGATTATTAGTGAAATGCCTGGCACTGGAGGCTTCTTAGCTTAAAGCCCAGGTGTATAGTTGTGCCAGGTAGAACTGGGACTGGTAGGGTCAAGTAAGTCTCACTTTCTGCCTATCTTTTCTGGTTCACAGATCTATGAAAGGCTTATGCATGGTCACTGTAGAATTTCAGTGATTCCAACCAAAAAGGAATAGCAGTTTGATTTGAAAGGTTTGATACTGTCTCGTATGTGCTCTTGTAAAGGTTATATAACAAAAGAGGTTGTTAATTCAAGTGGAGTTCACAAAAGTTACTGCCCTGGTATTCTGGTTTTCTAGCAGGGCTGAAGGAGAGCCCAGGAGATGATCCAGGTTATGTATATGAACAATGAGAGTGATCCAGAAAGAGGAGGAGGTGAAGAGGAAGAATTGAAGAAAGAGGAAACAGAAAAGAAGAATGATTAAGGTGGGAAGGAAAGGGATGAGGAAACGAGAGGAGGAGAAAAGAAAGAAAAAAGGAAAGAGAAATAGTTCAAGAAAAAGGAGAAGGAAAAATGGGATATGAAGAAGAAGAGATAGTTATATGATTTAAATTCTCCATGAATCAGGCAAAATTTATCTCCAAAATGGAAATTTTTCTGCTTCCTGTATAAACTTTAGGGCAGAGCTTCATCTTCCCTGGACAATGCTCAGAAGGGCATGACCAAGATTTTTCTCATTTATGCTCATTCTTCTGTTTTCATAGCTGACAAAATATTTGTGATTGGCAGAAGATTTTTTCTTCAGACAGATGCCAATCATGGTGTTTCCCCATGTGGCCCTCCTCTTGGGAATTGTGAGTAACAAACCATCTTTCAATGGCAACAATCTCCCAATATGCTGACCTTGTATACCTAAATTATAATAAAACCTATATTTTAAAACACTCCCAAGTTCTTATTCAGATTGCAGGAGAATCCAAATAAAGATTGATTGATAGTTTTAAGTATTTGCTAAATTAGTGCATTAAAAAATTATGCTAGAGCCCTGGATGGTATAGCTCATTGGATTGAGTGCCAGCCTGCGAACCAAAGGGCCCGGTTTGATTCTCAGTCAAGGGACATGCCTGGGTTGCAGGCCAGGTCTCCAGCAGGGGGCACATGAGAGGCAACCACACATTGATGTTTCTCTCCCTCTTTTTCCTTCCCTTCCCCTCTCTCTAAAAATAAATAAATAAAATCTTTTAAAAAATGATGCTGTAGAAGGAACTCTACAGAGGAGGAAGGGGAATAAGGTCAATTTAATAACCTTTTGACAGAGAGATCTAAAAATATGGAGTGACCATTGAGTTCATCTGCTGGGCCACTCAAGCATAGCCTCACAGCCTTACAGCATCTACTACCTTATTAATCATTCTTTCTGTTCTTCAGTTATCTGGAACAATCTGAATAGCACACAGCTTGCAATATAAGATGCCAGGAGTAGAGAATGAAATGGAAATTAAGAAACTTTACTTAAATGGGAAAACATATTTGCTAATGATACCTCAGACAAGGGCCTGATATCCAAAATATATAAAGAACTCGCACGACTCCACTCCAGGAAGACAAATAACCCAATTAAAAAATGGGCAAAGGACTTGAACAGACACTTCTCCAAGGAAGACATACAGAGGGCCCAGAGACATATGAAAAGATGCTCAGCATCACTAGCCATCAGAGAGATGCAAATTAAAACCACAATGAGGTACCATCTCACACCAGTCAGAGTGGCCAACATAAACAAATCCACAAACAAATGTTGGAGAGGATGCGGAGAAAAGGGAACCCTAATACACTGTTGGTGGGAATGCAGACTGGCGAGGCTACTGTGGAAAACAGTATGGAATTTCCTCAGAAAACTAAAAATGGAACTGCCCTTTGACCCAGCAATTCCGCTGCTGGGATTATACCCTAAGAACCCTGAAACACCAGTCCAAAAGAACCTGTGAACCCCAATGTTCATAGCAGCACAATTTACAATAGCCAAGTACTGGAAGCAACCTAAGTGCCCATCAGCAAATGAGTGGATCCCAAAACTATGGTATATTTACACAATGGAATTCTATGCAGCAGAGAGAAAGAAGGAGCTTATACCCTTTGCAACAGCATGGATGGAACTGGAGAGCATTATGTTAAGTGAAATAAGCCAGACGGTGGGGGACAAATACCATATGATCTCACCTTTAAGTGGAACATAATCAATAGAAAAAAAAAAAGGAAACAAAATATAACCAGAGACATTGAAGTTAAGAACAATCTAACAATGGGCAGGGGGGAGTGGGGAGGGGACAGTGAGGAGAGGGGATTACAGGAACTACTATAAAGGACACATGGACAAAATCAAGGGGGAGAGTGGAGGTGGGGGAGGGAGGGGGTGTTTGGCTGGGGAGGGGTGGAGGGATGGGGAGAAAAGGCACACAACTGTAATTGAATAACAATAAAAAATTAAAATTAAAAAAAGAAACTTTACTTAAAATAAATATATACTGTCCCATTTTTATGAGAACAGATTTCCCATTTTTATTTTTAAACCAAGAATATATTATCATTATATTTTAAACATATATGACAAGAGGATAAAAAATGAAAGTCTACACAAGTTAGAGAGAAGGAAGGAAGTGGTACACATTTGAGCCTCTTTGTGAGAAAAGAGGCCATTTTTCATCTTAGGCCCCAGGGTATCTGTTAGTGCACTGGGAGAGGTAATTCATTAAATGAACCTAGGGTTAATGCACCTTCAAAAGAGAGCAATTTATCTTCTCTTCTTCAATAGGATCAGGCCAGGAGGTTCTATAGTTCAAAAATTTGTATCCTGGTGAGATACTCCTGTAATGATCTCGTGTCCCTTAACTTCCATCTTTCTCATTCATTACACCCACATGACTAATGCATCAATGGCAGGTGCTGTACTTTCTCCACAAAGTGTGAGTACTTAAGTTCTTTCTTGAACACCAGGAAATATTTATATTCTGATTTATATATTAGTCCTCAGATCCCAGCCTGGCCAAAATGCAGCCAGGGTGTTGTCAAAAGGAAGGACATACTAGTTCAAATGAGCTGAAATGAACTTAGAAATGGTATTCATTTATTTTAGAATAAAGTCAATAATAGCAGGTACAATGTTATTACAAAATCTGGTGAGTTGACCAGGGGAAATATATGAAACCATAAGTGCATTTTTTCATAATAGATTTCCCAAAGTCCAGTGTTTTTTTCCTCCTCAGAAAAATTTATTTATTCATTCAGCCTTTCTCTTTTTCTATGTCTCTATACATACATACATACATATATCCATACACATATATCATACATACATACATACATACATACATACAGTTACACATTTACATATCCATACAAACATACATGCACTGCTACCTCCTGACTGGCTGGTGCTTCCTCACAGTTCCTGCCCTTGGGAAACAACTGTCTGAAAGGGCAGACATGTGTATGAGAGAATTACAAGAAGAAAGAATCAGTTGTGTATAAGAGTAAATAGCATACAAAAAGCTGTGAAGGCTGGAGAGCAGGAAGTGGAGAGAAGTAACTCTGCCTACCTTGACTTAGATCCTGAATCAGAGGGAAGTCAAGGATAAAGTCCGAAGTAATAAATCAGCATTTCTCAACTCAGATTGTACCTTAGAATCTCCTTAGGAGCTTAAAAAAGTAACAGGGCTTGGATCCTTCCTACCCCTAATAACTTAGATTCAACCAGTCCAGGGTGGGTGCAGTCACTTTATTTGCTCTCTGCTCCATCTGTTTTCTGAACACCTAGAAAAATGCTTGGAACAAGGGGTGCTCAATTACATATTTTCTGACTGAAAGCACTCTCCCCTAAATATTGGGGAAAAGGACTAGATGGAACGCAGGGAGCTACTTTTAGTCATGCACACTTCCTGGGTTACGTGTTTGTGGCTGGAAAGTGAAGCCCTGGTTCCCTGGCTAGTCCTCAGGCATTTTAAAGTAAAGACCCTGTGGTATATAGTAAAGTGACACCTCCTCATGGAGCACGGACTCTGCTGTTGATAAAGGAGGGAAGGCAAAGGCTGCCACTGCTGCCACGGAGCAGAAGAGTGACTGTTTCTTCCCCGAGTCAGATATCATGTGCAAAATACTTTAAAAGAATACACACACATGCACACACACAAGTTTACTCCATCAGTCATTACGGTGGGGTAGTTCAAGTTGTGATAATCTCAAATATCAGTGGTTGCATATCATGAAAGCATATTTTTCTCTCATGCTACATGTTCAGTATAGATCAGCTAAAAGGCTTGTTACCACAATCTCTCAGGTACTCAGGCTGATGAAGGCTCCCAGTTGGAGAGGGTTTTCATTATTACCATATCAGGAAGAAGGGTATTTACACAGTGAATCTGGTATTAGCTTTAACACTTCCACCCAAAAGTAAAATGTATTGCTTCTGCTCCCATTCTATTGGCCAAATCACATTGTGTGTCCATGCTGAACCTCAAAGGGGGTAGAAAAGTGCAATCTTATCAAATGGCTCAAAGGCAGAGAGCTAGAAATAGTTGATAAATATCAGTGATGTCTTTGACATTTACCAATAAAGAATAGTGAAATTCAATTCCATTTGGAGTTTATATAAGTTTAGCTAAATTCTAATTTACTGCACAAGCCTGAATAGCTACCCCTGTCTCCCCCTCCCCCACAAAAACCCCTAGAATAAGTTCCTGCTATTTAAGGAAAAAAAATTACAAATTTCCAAACAGGTTTCATATATGAATTTCAAGGTCAAAAAACGTGTATTCCCTTAGGAGCAGTGTCTTATAAATAAGGTCATTGTCATAGATGACAGCTCACTTAAAGAATCACATACCAACCACAGAGAGTTTTCATCACCTGAGTCTCGCATAGTAATAAATGTTTTGCAATGGACTTGAAACATCATCTTATGACCGTGGCTTACAATGAGAAAAGCACAACTTTAAAAGTATACAGAGAAGAATGTGGGCTTTCATAAGATGTGAACAGTGCTACATACCTCCCACCTCCTCCCGCCAAAAAAAAAAAAAAAAAAAAAAAAAAGTCTGGCTTCATTGGAAACTGCCCAATGAGCGAATGAAGGCCTTTTCAAAATACTGGAATCTAAACCCCTTCAAATCAGTTAACCCTAATTGGCCAATATGTTTACCACACTAAGTAGGTCTTTGGAGATATAAGGGTTTCAACACATACTTTATAGATATTTTATATTATTATTTCAGTACAAAGCACACAATTAAACCTCTCAGTTCTCAAATGTCTCCAATCTAGAACAATTCAGTTCTCAACCAAATTATTCAAGGAAAATAATGTCTTGATTTTCCAACAAAACTTTGGTTCTTGACCCCACAACCCTTTTGTGCTGATACCTACGTGATTAGTCACATGTCTGATTCGGTTTTTGAACAAATCATTTATCAAACAACTTTTGGGAACAAACTAAATTCAAAAACAGAGGTTCCACTAGATGCCTTCCATTTTGATTTGCTATTTCTTTTTTTAAATTTTTATTGTTATTCAATTATAGTTGTATGCCTTTTCTCCCCATTCCTCCACCCCACCCCAGCCGAACCCACCTCCCTCCCCCACCTCCACCCTCCCCCTTGATTTTGTCCATGTGTCCCTTATAGTAGTTCCTGTAATCCCCTCTCCTCACTGTCCCCTCCCCACTCCCCCCCTGGCTATTGTTAGATTGTTCTTAACTTCAATGTCTCTGGTTATATTTTGTTTGCTTTTTTCTTCTGTTGATTATGTTCCAGTTAAAGGTGAGATCATATGGTATTTGTCCCTCACCGCCTGGCTTATTTCACTTAGTATAATGATCTCCAGTTCCTTTTGCTATTTCTTTCAACATGGTCTCCTTTTCAGCATGGTGGAGCACAGAATAAGCTTTGCTGGCCATACCCTCATTTAATTGTATGCTTAGGGAAGCAAAGGGTCAGCTCTGCCTTCTCAAGCATAAGCCAACCTAGAGAGCTAATGAGACAGCTTATGTAAGAAAGTGAAGGCTTCTTGTAAAAATGTGCCCAGATATCCAATCAAAGCCCCCAGCTAACCACTCAATGTTCTTTTTCTAGACTGATATTCTGAGTTTGATAAAAATCCCATCATCAAGTTTCCAAAACCATCTATTATATTAGTGTGGAGGGGACTGGATGGGTGGGGAGTCCAGGATAATTAAAAATATTAGAAGAACCAGGAAAAACAAAAGAAATAAAACAACTTATTTTCAATCTCCCTGTGATACGGTGACAAAAAAAATTAACCAAACATTGAACAATCAGTTTCTGAGAACACAGAACAAACTGCTTACTTGTGGATAATTATGACACAAATGAACAAATAGCAGGCTCAGATTATATTCAACCCTTAAAAGAGAAATGTAATTAATGATGATGATAAAAAATGCTAAGTATTTGCAATAATCATTACAACACATTTGTCTTCAGAGGTCTCAGTTTTTAATGTTCTTTTTCAGAAGCAGCATCAGGATTTAATCCAAAGGAACTGGAGGGATATATGGCTAATTTCCTCCCTCAATGGGCTGCTTGTCCAAGTAAAAGCTGCTGGTTATCACTGCGGGGTGTTCCAGAGTACATTGAAAAGGTGCCAAACAGCGGGTTGTGGAGGGAGTGGAGTTTTCTCACTGTCCAATAAATAGCTCTAAGTGCTGGGCGTGCACACATGCTTCCCCTCCTCCTGGCCAAATGATCCATAGTAGATCTATCAGCCTAGGGTTTATTTAAAGCATTTGAAAAGTGATTTACACTGTGAATCTACTCTCCTTTTTTGTGGTTTCAGTGCTTTATGACTTTATTGCCTTGGTATAAAGCATGTTGTAATCTACCCGATTATAAGTATCACAAAATTCACAGTTGGAAAAGATCTGATGTGATAACAGAGAGGTAATGTAATGCGCCTGAAGTCACACAGTGCAGGATTAAAAATGCCGTCCACTGGGCTCCCTAGCAGCCTTCTAACACTAGCTCATGTGTCAGTTAGGTCTAGGGCAAGGCAGCCTCAACCTTTATTCATGCTGGTAGCTCCTTCGGCAGTCTGGGCAACTGGTGGGCCCTTAAATAGTCATATTTTCAACTAAATAAAATACATAGGATTACAAAGGAAACATTATATTAAAATACACCTCTCCAAAAATATAAAGGTTTTTTAAATTTTATAAAGTGTTAATGTATGCATCATTATTAACAAATAAAACAAAATCTACCTGAAGTTCTAATATCTAAGATAACTTTGAGACAGCGATCAACATAAATGAGATTTTTGAGATATCTGCAACAGGTGCAATGGGATGCGAAAATGCCTGCAATTTGTGTGGATGACCAGGTGTCAGGCACTGCTGTGACTTTTCTGGATTGCGGTCTACGTTCATTATCCAGGACGTACTAAATTTCAGTTAGAAGTTGGTAAACAATAAGTGTGCCATTATTTTTTTCTATTCCATTTCATGGATACCTGGTTTCTAATCCCTGACCCTGGATTTATCAGATCAACAACCCCTGACAGAGCATTCCCACAGTTACCATTGTGACAAGTCAGGGAACCCTCACCAACTTATACTTACTTAGCACCTCTTGCCACTGTTTTAAGTCCAGAAGTAATACAGTGTATCGTTCCCGCTGTGTGAAGCGAGAATATAATTAGGAACACAATACCCACATATGCTGAGATTTAGAAATATGCAGTACAAGAGGAAATCAGAGTTCAGATCATTGGAGAGCAAGGCTGTCTAGACTCCGGTGCTAATTAAATGGTAAATGCATAATTGCTGAGGTATAAAACATGGGCGTTAGTCTGTGTTTGCTGACTGCCTATACAGCAACTATAACTGGGGAGGGAAAGAACAAATGACACAAGTAACTTGCAAATTTAGGTAGAGAGTCACACACAAAAAGCAGCATCTGAAAAAATGTCAAGCAATATATCACCAAGGTACAGACTAAATAGACAAAGTTTCAGGAGGCTCCAGAAGAAAAGGTGCTTTCACTTCATGCTCAGCACAAATGGAGGTCTCTAGCCAAAGACTCTATTGTTCTTGGTTTACGCTCACTTTCCATCCATCTGCAAAACCACACATATAGCCCAGTCTTTTGCTGCTATAAATGGTTCCAAATTTCATTCCTAGGCTGGCAAACAAGGAGTCATTTCTTATGAGTGAAGTGATATATGATACCACATTCCTAAACTTTTTTCTCCTCCAAATTTCCACAGAAGCTGAATGCCCACTTTGAAACTTAATGATAAATGGTAGAAACTCATTTCCTTCTGGTATTGGTGTTAGAACAAGACTCATTTAGCAAACAACAGATTGTCGATTCTGAACTAAACATGAGAATAGCATCTGGTCCATACTTTAGAAGCTCAGATTTCTTTTGCTTTTACTGGATACATTCAATAATAAAAGGGCCTAGGTAATTTTAACTTTGTTATCAGGACATCTAAATTATTACATTTATAAATAAATTACATAGTAAATTTAATAATAGGTAGTAGGTATTCAAAACTGACTTCCTTTAAACAATTCCTAAGCTAATAATGACTAAACTCGCCAAGAATATGACATAATTGCCTGGAAACCTAATCTAGTCCTCTTTAGCCCAGATAAATGATACAGCATGTTGCTTAAATGAAATCAGCACTTGTTACACAGTCAGGAAATGGTAATTCAAGGCTAAGTGTTGACAATTGTTTGAAGATAACCTTTTTGGGCGTCATAGAATAAGCCACCAAAGAAATTTTGGCCCTGGCTGGTGTGACTCAGTGGATTGAGCACCAAGCCTGTGAACCAAAGGGTCGCCGGTTTGATTCCCAGTCAGGGCACATGCCTGGGTTGCGGGCCAGGTCCTCTGTAGGGGTGCTCAAGAAGCAACCACATACTGTGTTTCTCTCCCTGTCTTTCTCCCTCCTTTCCCCACTGTCTAAAAATACATAAATAAAATCTTTAAAAAAATTTGGAGGAACAGAAAGAAAAAAATTCAAAAGAAAATCATATTAGTATATACCAAAAGCTTCACTGAAATCTTACAAACTGATTAACATTAATTTTTTTTTCACAAATCAGGACTCCATGTTTACACCCTTTCTATTATAAACTCATTCATTTATCAATTTGACAAATGTTTATGGGCAACCCCTAGATGCTAGGTAATAGGGAAGACACAAAGATGATAAATAAGGCATAATCTATATTCTCAGATCTTGCATTACAGTTACAAGACCTGCAATCAACCAAGTGTCAAACTTTTGGTGGTAGAAGAGCACTGCTTCAACTCTGCCCCCACCATATTAAGTAGTCCCTTAAAATCCCTGTCATATTATTAGGCAGTTATTTACATGTCTGTCTCTCTCCTGAAGCATCACCTCCTGAAAGATATGGAGATATCTTATCATTGTGTCTCCAGTGTCTATCATATGATTGACAGGTACATTTTAAGCATATGTTCATTGGGTGGATACATGAGCAAGCTTGTTTCTAATTAGTATTACCAGGGAGTGATTAGTTCGGTTTTTAAATGGACCCTTGAAAACTGGTATGCTATTTTCATCCTGGGGAATTTTCCAGGACTTGTCCACATATGGGTCGGATCAGATGACTGAGTGCTGACCCATGTGGATGAAAACTGTGAAGGCCACTCTCAGGCATGGCCATGAAAGGTCCTGCTTGATTTTCCTTATTCTCCCTCTTCTGTCCCCATGTTTAGAAATGGAGGACTTGAGATGATGGAATTGCATAATGGATGAAACCTTAACCCCTGAGTTTACTGAATGCAAGAGAGTCCCCCAACTAGAAAAACGCACATGGGTTGTTGAGTGAATGAGAAATAAACCTTTGTTGTATTATGTCACTGAGATTCTAGGATCATTTGTTACAGTATCTATTTAATTCTAACTAATACACCTGGGGATAGTATTGGTGAAGGAAGTCATTCCTTTTGGAAGGAATGACATGAGTTAAATCTACAGATTTATGCAGAAGGGAACTAACTCCAATGACTCCACTAAAAATACAATCATTCCCTAAGCTTATTTGCAGAATTAAAATGTAAAAAAAAACAGAAGTGGTGAGCTCATGGGCCAAATCGGTTCCTTAGAATGTCTTGTTTGGCCTGAGTTGTGTTGGTCCACACAGTATTATAAAAAGTTGAATTTGTTGTTGACAGTAATTTTTAAAAAGGAAGAAACTTTTTAATGTTTGTTTTGTTTGTTTTTTATATCAGCTGTCCCAAGTGATTCAGGCTGAATAGCACCTGATCTTTTTAAACAAAATCTGGGTTCTCTAGTTTTCTGCATTGCCCACCACTCCCTACTGCCTTACACCCAAACTGCATATGTCACCTGCCTAGTTCTGATGGATAACTGAGCTTGCCATCCCTTCCTTTGAGACACTGAGGATTGAGGATTGCAGGGCCATGTGTTGACTGTGTGTTTATTTTACTAGTTATCCTTATCTTGTTCAGGATAATGGCTCCATGGAAAGATACACATTTTCTTAACATTGTGTGGTGAGATAAAACAAAAGTGTGTATGATGTAATTGGGAACACCACAGCCTATTACCCTGGATGATGCCCATCACTGTAGGCTGAAGACAATGTGGCTTATTTAGAGATTGCAATGGAGACCAGACAATTTTATTCTATCCTCATCATTTCTACATGAAAGATAATTTCATGTGGAGGATAACTTTGATTATATGCTAGAATTTTATGGGGTGGGGGTGGGGGAACAATAATCCGGAAAAAACTTCTGAATGCAATTCTCAGTTGCTGAGAAATGCAAATGCAGAATTATTGTGATTCCCACTGAAAACAAGTTTCAGATTTACTAGAGCTTTTTTCTTTGATTTCACTTATCACAAGTGGTATAAGTGTATTCTAAAATCCTGGAATCCGGTCACCCTTCCACCACCAATGTAGTCTAATCAAGTCAGGAAATGCAGCAAAGTGTCTTTATAGATAGCAGTGAGAATGAGAATGGAAAAAGATAAGGTAGTTTGTACAAAAATAGGCATGGTTTTATAACAAAGTAAACAAAATAAAGCTTCCAATTGGGAAAAATGAGGTACTCATAATGTAGCCCATGATGATATTTTAATTTGTACCTCCTCCTGTGGGTACTTGTATATATGTATTAATAGAAGTCACATCAGTGAAAACATAGGTATGCTTAAGATGTAGCCTTATAGTTGACACATCTTAAATACTGCATCTATTTACATCTCCCCCAATGTAAGTTTCTGAATGAATGAGTGAAAAATGAATGCCATATGAATGAATGAATGTTACAAAAGTATCAACATACTATACAACCCCAGCTGTCTCTAGTGTTTCCCCAAAGCAAGCCAGGAAGTCTCCTAAATATTGATGGAAAGAGATACCTCGGGGAACACACCTGCATGCTTCCAAGTTATAAATAATGCTACTTTGCTCTGAGTTCCAAGAAAGATAAAGTTCTGTGCTCATTGAAATAAATTATTCTTCCCTCATTATGGTCTAATTAGCCAAGTTCAGGAAAACCTGGATTCAGGGTCTTCCACTCCAGAAAAATCAGTTAGGTTCTTATGATCTTGCTTCACCTGTTTACTAAACCACATTTTACACATTTTCCCAACCACCTGTATATACAGCTAACCAAAATATTAATGTAAGACACAATTCCACAGTCATTTACATTGGAAATTAGAGTCAGCATTGTATGTACTGGTAGGTTCATTACTCTGAACAACCCATTTTATTTTTTATTCCCCCCCTCTGTCCTCCTATCTCTCACTAAATGAATTTTTATTTTTGTTGCTCTGAAAAGAAAGCTTAGTAAAACAGGAATATCTAAAGCAAAACAGAGGATATGTGATAAAAATTAGATGCAATATTTTGTTTAGATTACTTCATTTTAGTGTCTGTTCTTTTGCTAATCTGCAAATCTGGCTTGAGGCTTTCATTCTATTTAATTATAAAGCAGAACAGATATAAAGGATCCTGTACTCCAGGAGCATGATACAGGCACCCATTTTGAAATGTTATATTTTCACAGTAATAAGTTGACTCATAAGGAAAAGAAATTTGTCTTAAGCAAAGTATTCAGTGAATTTAGGAAATAACAATCTCAATGGATGGTTCTTGCAAATAAACTTCTTCAAGGACATAATTAACTGCAAAGACAGAGGCCTATCATTTCCAAGAGGAAGCATACACATATTAATTTAGCTCCACTATTGTGCTAGAGGGATCGTTTAGGTGCCATTATAAAGGCAAAGCCAGCAGCTGAACGTGGTAAGATATATAAAAATACAAGGTAATGGTAAGAGAAGTGTTTCACAGCTGCTTGAATGTGAACATTTACAACATCAGAAAGCATTTCTAGAAAGTAGTAAAATAAGAAACACCAGCTATACTAATCTAAGCATGCTATTCAAAAAAAAAAAAAAACAAAAAAAGTATTAACTGGCCAGTCTTTAGATGAGAAAAGAGCCCATCTAACATCGTGTATGCGAGAGAAAGGACAAGTACTTTAAAGTACTCCTTTTTTCAGTTTTAAGCCACAGGGACTAGCTCCTACCCCAAAACACTGCTGTTGGCCGTGGGCAGAAGTGCTGCACTTCAGACAAACGCTACGGCAATGTCAATCCGGAGCAAGAGACACGCTCCCACTCCCAGGCTCTTGGGATTTTATTCTATGATTAATAAGCACAATTAGGAAGAAGACATTCATTGTGATATTATACATAATTTCAAATAATGAAAAATAGTTGAAATTCACAAGAAGAAAAGGATGAACATATTCTATCAAATTCATGAAACTACCAAATATAAAGTAATTACAAAGTCAATATGGCAACATGGAAAATGTTTATGACATGGTTAATGAAAAATCAAAACATAAAATTACATTTACAACATAATGATTGAAATTAGAAAAAAACATACCATATTTTCCTGGTTTTATGATGCTGTCCTTTTGAGGTGTTGGTTTAGTAACAATTTGTGTGACCAGTAGAGCATACATTATTCAATCAGATCTTACAAGTTTTAATAAGTTATTCAGGTAGCATTTATTTATTCATATATTATGTTTAAACTTAACAGCCTCCTCCTGTATATCACAGAAATTTAATAATCACACTTTTTAAAGACTTATTGAGGCATAAATGACATTTAACAGGCAAAAGTTTAAGGTGTACAATACAATGATTCAGCTGTTTTTTCTTGCGAGGAGTACTTTCAAGATCTATTCCCTTAGCAACTTTCAAATATACAATACAATATTGTTCACTATAGTTGCCACACTGTGTGTTGTATCTCTAGAACTTATTTATTTTATAACTAGAAGTTTGTACATTTTGGCCAATGAGCAAAGGTGGTCAAAATAAACTATTGATATAATCCATAATTAACTAATTTTCTAAGTTTCAGAAAGTTGACTTTCAAGTATCTCAAAAGGACAAACTCACATTCACAGTTTTTAGATACATTTTTATGCACCCTTATAGACAGAGCCTTTGTAAATAAATGCTTAGAAACACATACAATTCTTATAAATAGGCATCTTCCTATCTGTCAATAACCACAAAATCCAACATTTTTGTATTTGGTGGTAAGGTTGCGTTGTATTCAGTGGAAACAGTGGATGTTAGCATGTTTCTTGGCTGGACAGAACAAGTGGTGACTATGCTCAACTGAACCTTGGGAAAACACTAAATTTCAGGTAGATGGGAGAAGAGCACAACACCCCACTGGGGACTTAGGCAACATAGGCTCAGTTATCTCTCTTCTTGAGTGTCCAGGGAGCACTGAGGGGGCATTTGTGTGCTTGGTGTAGTTGATTTGTCAGGGTGTTCGATCCAACATGCTGGTCTCTCCAGAGTCAGTCTACAGAAGCTTCCCAGAATGTCCATGATTCCTGTGTTCCCCCTCCCCTCCCCTAGAACTCTTGGATGGTCTGCACAAAGCCTTCTCCCACTAGGACTACAGGCCAATGATAACAAGGCAAAGATGGAGCACTGGCAGTGGGTGTGGGGTGAGGATAGGAGTACAAAGTCACAAAGGGTGAAGCCCATGCCCTGGCATACTTGCAGTTTAGTTCAGAAGACACACAACTGAATAATTGTAAAGCAGACAACTGGGCCTATGACCTGGAAGGGCATATATTTAGACTTGCCTTGAGGACCAGACCAGACCAGTCTTCTGGAGGAGAGATAAGATGGGTAGGGAGGGTAATTAGTTATTGGGAGAAAGTGTTCCAGAAGAGGGGACAGTATGTACAAAGTCCTGGTGATGTGATCAATCACAAGGTATTTGAGGAACTGGAAGTTCCTTCCAAGGCAAACAACTATAATGCAGGAAAGAAAATTTCATCTCCAAAATTCTAAAATTGTATGCAAAGTAATGTCCATTTTTTACTTATTCTACCTGATTTACCATGTGAAAGTTTAAATTCTGCAATAATATAATTTGTCTAAATACACATGCATAATATTTAGGTTGGACCACACCCCATTAAACTCTACTAATTCAATAGGATTTAGCCATGAGTGGCAGAAAAAAATAAAACTATTTTTAGGGTCCTTGCAGTTGACAGTCATTTTTGTTGGTTCTACAGATAACACCCAATTTGACAATCTTTAAATTGTCCAGTTATAGAAAAATGCAAGAAAGCCCAGGTGTTGTCTAGTAAGAATGTCCTTGGCAGTATGGAGCAAACTGGCTCACATCACTTGGAGCACACTGGGATTCCTAGTTAGATCAGTAAACAAGTACTAAAGGGTCCCCATCCTTTCAGCACTGGTATGCTTGGGCCTGGCCCAACTCGGTACACCATAGGCTTTTCTTGGAGAGGGGCCATGTCCCCTTTTGTGGAACAAGATGAGAGCAGCCTTGTAAGCAGGATAAAAACAATTTGGAATTGGGTGCAAAATGGTCGAGAAGTGCCAGCTGCTAGCATCTAGCAATTTGTGAATGTTGGGTTTAGGTACAGACCTTCCTCCTAGAGGGAGGGGACCCACCGGTTCCAGGTTGCTTGTTACTAGGCAACCGAGGGAGTCTCTATGGTAATTTACTAGACAATCTGGCTTGTCTCTGCACACTTAGAGTTGTTTTATATTTGCCAGTTAAAAATACTTTAAAGTACAATAAGCATGCAGTAAAGTCCATAAATTTTAAGTGTACAATTTGATTAAGTTTCTATATATGTTTATACTCGGGTAACCACCACAATAATCTAGAATATGATAAAAAGAGAAGACAGGACCACTAGGAAGCATAGAATCAGGGCAAGATGGAGGCAGGCATAATGTGCCTAGCTAAAAGAGTACTTCCTGGGTAGTGACAAGCCAGACTGTCTAGTACATTCCCATATTTGGTCATTTCTTAACTTTCATTATCCTGTTCAACTTGCCCCTGCCCAGCAGGTGACAGGACCCCAGACTCTCACTACTATACATGACTACAAGGCACAGAAAGTCATGGAAAAGCAGACTTACAAAGATGAGCTTCTTCCAATATCCTAGGTTGCAATGCAAGGGAATTTTCTAGCAAATTAGCAGCTTGGACTGCTGTGGTAGTCATTTGTAACTTTTATTCTGCCATGTATATTTTCCCTCTGAACCCACCCTTCCCCAACTATCATGGCTGATATCACACAACCCTGTTTACTTTGCCATGGGGGAGACAAATTGACACAAATTGACTCTACCAGGGCACAGAAATTGTTTGGGAACTCAAAGCAGAGCCATCATAGCCTGCTTTCAAGACTGATGGGGATATTAGGAGACAGAATGCATCTTCTTTTCCCGAGATAGCAAGCACTAGAGTTGCAACTTAGAGTAGGGGTTGTCATACGCACGGGTGCTAGAGCCAAACTGGGTATGCAAATCCAGCTCTATTCCTTATGATTTGTGAGTTTGGGCAAATGACTTAACCTCATAGAATGGTCGTAAGAGTTAAATGAAATAATGCTTGTAAAATGCATAGAAGATTGCCAAGCACACAGGAAGTGCTTACAGAAAGGTAGCCATAACCAATGTTACTTTAGGCTGATTGGTGGAGACATTTTTGCTGCCTGGTGAGAAGCACCTTCTTGAGAGATTCCCTGGAAAGGAACACAATGTCAAGAGAAGGAACGAGAGAAAGAGCTGGAGACTTGATGAAGTTATTCAACACATGGGTGTGGCTTTTTCTGGAGTCACAGTCTCTGCTTGGGTTGTCAAGTTCACTGAAGAACTACATTCACTCTTACATTTTTCTTATTCTAGATAGAAACACATTTGTGACATTCACAGTGGAATGAGTTCTGACTACTGCACCCACGTAGGAATCCTACAACTCTGATGCAAATGTCAACCAAAGCTTCCTACTTTCACCTGCAGTTCACTGCAGGAGAAATGCAGCCTACCTTTCTCCCTATACCAGGATATGATGCACTGCTAGGGTGAGCAAACTGTAGAGTCCTAATTCTATCTTTAAATTCTATATTCTTAAATAATAGCCATGGCTTTGATTTATTCTGTGATAGCATTCATTTTTAGTTTCTTTGCTAAAAGTGCCCAAGTTGAACAAGTAGGACCAAGCAAGAAGGGGAAAATATTTATTTGTGCTGTTGATTCTGTTCCTTCTGTCTTCCTAGAATAAGGAAATAAATTGTAGACATAGATTTATTTATTTATTTACCAGTAAATGTCACACTCATTAGTGAAACCCTCAACATACAGTGAGGCAGATGACTGTGAAGATGGAAAAGTGCCGAGTTCAGTTTCAAAATTCCTGTCAGGATCCTATCTAAAATAAATTTAGACTGATAGGGATGAATGAGTCAAAGACAAATTTCAGCAGTACCTCTGACATGCATTTCTACAGACTGGCAGCTTTGCGTTTTTCAATTTGGAAAGTCAGGGTGCAGAGTTTTAAAACAAATGCATACTGACAATCTTTACCTTTCTTTCTCCACTCCATCTCTAAAAAGCCAGGAGAGCAGTAAAAAATCTGCTTAGACCAGTATGGATTCATCCTTCTAAAATAATCTTGTATCCCCCTAACAATCAAGTGGCATAAGAAACAAAAAGTGAAAACTCTTGTCATAAATTACTGTGATATCACTTTGCTTGAATTTTCTGTCTAAAACTTCTGTTGTTTCATCCCCAAAATGACAGATTCATTGGGATTTTAAGTTTCATCAATTTTCTAATAGCTAAGTTAATGCTACTAAGTGCCGTTCAGCATTCAGCAATTAAACATTCTAAGTAGTACAATTGTACAAAAAACCTGTATGGCAGAATGATTATCCATAGTTCCTATATTAATTTCATAAATTTCCAATGACTGCCTTTTATGCCCATATGTTACACTTTAAAAAATCTGTGTTGGATTCTCATAATTAATTTTTTGCTAAACTTTAAAGGCTAAAAGTAACATTTTGTGACAAATGGAGAAAAACAGAAGATATGAAGAAGCCATATATTCAAGGATTTTATATTATTTAAAAGGATACATTGCACTTGAGTGTATCAAAGATAAAATGTTTTCATTTTATATAATAATCTACATAGTCTGAAGTTACACCATTTAAATTCAGAGTGAGTTTTAGGAAAACTATTATTTAAAATATTGGGGTGTATATGTTGTTTTAGAAATGAAGTAATTTTTAGTATAAGTTATGTTGCACTCAGGATTAGACTTATAAAATAAGCTTTTATTATGACTAGAAGCTTAGAGAATAAAGACATTTTTAAATCAAGGAATAAAACTTTATCTCAAACTTTATGCTTCAGGGGACAAGTAGGTAAAAAGATAAAGTCAATGATGCAACATTTCACTGAATACCATTAATCAGTACCTTAAATTTATGAAGGGAAAAAATAGAGTAATACTCAGATTATGTTAGGACTCCTTATGAGTATTTCAATTAAAATATGCGCCCGTGATATCATCAAGCTAAAAAATTTTCTGCATGACTGAAGCTGAGGCCCACTGCACTAACTATATTTATACCCAATTATCAAGCTATGACCCCTGACTTCTTTTTAATGCCATCTGCCAAAAAGTTGAATTAAAACACAGCTTAAATTTCAGCCAATTTCCAGAATTCTCCTAAATGGAATGGATTCTTTATGCTGCATGGAACAAGAGTAGTATGATGAAGTTCTTTGCATTGACATTCAAAGACTGAGGCCTCTTTCTCTACAATAAGACATTATCTGCACTTGCCAAAATGGGTAAGGAAAGAGTCCACACCCAATTAGAAGCAGACAAAAAAATTCTTTCACTTTGATCTTATGGTGAATGCTCTGAATTTGGCTAAAATAGAAAACTATTTTGAACAGCTTCTCTAGCTACACAGGTGTATTTAGCAAGTTAATCCTCACTTATTAATTTAAGGAAAAACCAAAAGGGATATACATAAGCAACCACAGTCTAAACCTATAACAGACCATTTGAAATAAATGCACAAGGTCAATTATATGTGTGATGAATTCAATTTGTATAGTAATGGATTTTTTTTACTCTAAGATTAACTTAATTTTCATAGATTTATAATTGTTTAAAATTCATAAATTTTGAAAGTCCAAATGTAAAGTTACAAAGGTTTATGCACACATACAAAAGATTCTTCAGTTTATATATGCACATATATATTTTTAAAGATCAGATTTCTTAAGTTTCTGTTTGTTTTGAATGATTTTCATGTCACTGAAATATTGAGGCTAACTTATTCATAACATTCATGAAAACTGTCAAGCATTTTCTTTTATGAATTAACAAAATATTTATAAGTTGGCTTAAGACATATAGATAAATACTTAGCATTTTGTACTTAGCATTATACTTAGCAATTATATATACTTAGCAGTTGTACTTAGCATTTTGGTAATGATTTTATTGGCAGATTGCTAACTAGTTGCCTATAATTATAATCTGCCCCTAAGTAATAAATGTTCAAATCCTTTTCAAGAGAAGCACTATGTCAGGATTTACCAGTTTCGTAAAGGTGTTGAATTTCTCCCATCATTAAAACCTGGTATTTCTTCCACACTTTGCTGTTTCCTGTCCCCATATTTCTGACCTTCTTTACCTAAATCACAGCAGACTCTATACCTTTCCACTGAAATCCCTGAAGAGGCTAAAGGATTCACAGGTTTTCTGTCTTGCCTCTCCCTTCACTGTTGTACTCATCTGGGGATCCTCAAAAACTAATAGTATCTATTCTATAGAAGGTTTGTACTATCTTATGAATGCTTCCTGCTTCCTATAGTTGATCGCAAAAAACAAAAAGGATTAGGTATTTTGGCTTAGGTGTTTTAAGAAAAACTTTTTTTAAATTCAAATAGCTAATTTAAAATTTCCTTTCTGGATAGCTTTGGAAAATGACTGCATTAATTCATTTACTTTTTATTCATTCAGGAAGCGTCTAATAAGCCCTTTCTATGTATGTACCAGGTACTATGTGCTAGCTGTTTGGTACACATCAGATAAGGAGACATGGTCCAGTCCTTCAGGAGCTTACAGTTTATTGTGTGGGATATGCAAGTCACAAAAAATAAATACATAATATTAAATTGTGGTAGTGCCATGAGGGACATGAGCAACACAGTGATAGAGAATCATGGGCTAGAAGGAGGGATGCATATTTCAGTACGGTTGTTTCAAAGAAAGTCTCTCTGAAGAGGTAAATTTTAGATGAGACCTGAAGTAAGAGAAGTTAGTATGTGGGGGGGAGGGTAAGGAGGGAGACAGAGGAACAACTGAGTGTGTGGCGGGGGGTAGGATTTGAAGAAGGTAGGAGGTGGGCTTTTTAAAGGTCAGGATGGAACTTTTGATGATCATAGTGGTACACAGAACATATTGAAACTTATGAGAAAGAGGGAGTGATGGAAGGAAAGTGTGGAGGGAGGGAGAGAAAGGGGGAAAGAATGAAGGGAGTGTGGTGAAGGTGAAGAGATGAACAAAGAGAGACAGAGGAGAGAGATGAAGTAAGAGAGAGGGAGAAAGATGAAGAGATAGTAATGATGGAGAAAATGGGGAGATGAAGGAAGAAAGATAGAAATGACAGAAAAACAGAAAGATAGAGGGAGAAAGAAAGTAATAGAGGAGGAAAGACAAGGAGAAAGGGATAGAGGGAGAATGATGGAGAAAGTGTATGGAGAGATGAGGATAAATAATTTGGTTAGAGCCCAGTGCTACTCATAAAAACCAACCTCAGACTCAGGTGATGCTGCAGGTGGTGATACATATCTAAGATCCTCCTCCATCCCTGATTCCCAGACTTTCCTCCTCTTCCTGGCTCCCATCTCAGGACTCTGCTTACACTCTACTTTAGAGTTTCTCCCATCTCCAGTGGTCTCAGGTGATAATTACAGCCCTGTCCCATTAAGGGCCAGTGATTAGTCAGCTCAGTGTCAGTCCTGGGAGGCTTGATGTTTCATAATTTCTGCAACACCTTTTCTCTGGGAAGCTGAAAAGCCTTTGCTAACTCTTAAATATCTTGCCCTATAAAAACTAAAAATTAAAAACTAAAAGAAAATTCCTCCTGGGGGGTTGTACTGTGTCAACATGTCTATGTTAGAATTGTGTTTCCCAGAAGTCCTTTCCTTTCCCCATATGGTTCCTATCTGAGTTGGCCAGAAGTGGAATCTCTGGGAGCCCTGAAGGTGAACTGATGAGGTGGTCATTGCTTTCTGCGGGTTGCCATGGTCATTGCCAGAGGCACTGAGAAGCTAGCATGTCCTTGCTCTCCATGCTCCATGGCCAGCTCTTTTTCCACATGGTCAGCTCTACTGACCAACAGGTCCACTAAGCCCTCTGTCAGGTGTGGATGCTCCAGCTCCTCTCTGCAATTTCTCTCCAGAAGCTAGTCCTACCTTACCTGTCACTGCATGCTCCAATTGGCCCACCAGTGCTTTGGAGATTGAGTAGTGACTTTTCTCTGCTCTCTCTATGCTGACTTTTGATTTGTACTTTTTCAGCTTCTCCAACTATTCTATAGCTTCTTAGGCTTACAGTAAATCCTTTGTTGTGTAATTCTCATGATATTTCACCTCCCTGGTTGAACCTTGAATGATAGATGCTCTATTATACTGAAGAAAGGACAGTCATCTTTAAGAATTTACATACATGAAAAACTGACTAGGGTACAAGCTAGTAAACTAACTTGAAGGATAATCTGAATTTTAGATAAATTACAAGAATAAATCTAAACTGTACTTCAGCTAACAAGTGCTTTTAATTACCATCTGATTTATGAAGCAACATGGCTGCATTCTTCATGTTGCTTTCTTTGGTTAGGGAAAGTATAAAAGGAAGAGACAGGTAGATTGATCTTAACCCCAGTATTTCTGTAAAGAAGATCATGATGTTGATGGACATAAGTAACTTAAATGAGATATAGTGATAGTAAAGCCAGCAGAGAAAAATGAGAGAGTCACAAAAAATAACAAAGTTCATTGACACATCCATGTTTTTGTTTGGGGCCAGAATTTTCTCTATGAGAAGTGCCCACATCTGATAAAAAAGCTTTCAGGTATTTTGTGTCTATTATATATAATGCATCTTGTAATTTTGCTAACAGTGAGTAGGAAGACAGATTTGCTTTAACCTGACGTACAGCTAAAACTAGATCAGTGGTCATTGCATAAAGACAACTTTTTCTTCTCTCTCTCTCAGACAAAACTAAACAGTTTTCCTGCTTTAATCCCTCTGGAGTAAGAGGGCCATTGTAGAGGTATGGTAGCACCTTCTGTTCTCTTCAAAGTTAATGTTTTGAACTCTCATAGTGGCTGGTACTTCCCTCGATAAAAATATGGAAAAAAATGTGGACCCCTTAGGAAAGAACATAAATGTATTGATGAACTCTAACATCCCAGGGACCAGAAAAAATTTAACTTTTATTTTACTGAAAAGTTGCTTATTTACTTTATTTTGAGTAATTCAGGAAATGGTCCCCCATTTCCTTCCTTCTCCCTCCATGTGGTTTGATGTCAAAGATTATTTATAAAAAAGTTGGTAAAACACAAGTACAGTGCATTCTTAGCATGAAACACAAGATATGTTTGTTCTCTCTTCCTGACGTTTTAAAAACTGTGATGAAATATATATAACATTTACCATTTTAACCACTTTTAAATCTACAATTTAGTGGCACTCAGTATACTCACACTGTTGCTCAATGATAACCACTCTCCATCTCCAGAAATTTGTTTACCTTCCCTAACTGAAACTCCTCACCCATAAACATTTACTTCCCATTGCCCTCACCCCACGGCCCCTGGTAACCACTAGTCTACCTTCTGTCTCCATGAATTTGACTATTCTTGGTACCTCGTATAAGTGAAATCATAAAATACTTATCCTTCTGTGTCTGCCTTATTTCACTAAGCATAATGTTTTCAAGGTTCATCCATATTGTAGCATATATCAGAGTTACATTTTTATGGCTGAATAATATTCTACTATATATATATAGCACTCTTTGTTTACCCATTCATGTGTTGATAGACATTTTGCTTGTTCCACCTTTGATATTGTGAATAATGCTGCTGTGAATATTGGTGTACACATATCTGTTCAAGTCCATGCTTTCAGTTCCTACTTCTTGAGGTTTTAAATCATGGAAAATAATATATGTCAACACACACACACACACACACACACACACACACACAAGTAGAGAGGGAAAGAAACCTGAGGTTGACTGTGTTGGCAAACTTTTGAGAGCACAGGAAGTTTTTCCTTCCTAGGTAGAATGAGGATCATAGTATGCATTCAATTTATTCATATTAAAACAAGGAAGCCAAGAGAAGGGAAGTGACTTATCTAAGATACTGCTAGTCAGTGTCAGATTTAGGACTGCCACCATCCAAAGTCTCTTCATCTCTAACTCCAGTGACCATTCCCCCAGATTTGTAATATTGTTACTGCCAACATAATTAACACTCCTATATGCCCCATGCTCCATCTGGCTTGTGTAAGAATTATGGAATTTTAATACTGGGTTACTTGGTCATGATATTTATTATGTGATATTTATTATGTGGTCATGATATTTATTCATGATATTTATTTGGTGAAATAGTTTTGTTTTGTTATGTGGCTGGGAGAAGTGTGGGGACAGGGAACAAGATCTTTATATTTCACAGCTAACTATAATATCCTTAAGGATGTGAGATCATTTACATCATAACAACGATACATTTTGTCACCATCAAGTTTTTCATAAACCACATGATTAATTTGGGTAAGCTAGGTAATTCAAAATTCCCTGACAGGAGTACTTCTAGAAACTTATGTTTTATCTTAGGTGGAGGAAGAGCAAAAATTTTTGGCTTGCTTTGAGTGAGAGCAAGATAAGGAATGTGAGAAAACAGTGAAACAAATGAAAGACTATGGTAAAACTGGGATGTGTCTGCTTAAAAAAAAAGAAAAACAAAGAACCAGAATAAAAAATAAAAATTAAAATGTAAAGGAAGGACAAATAATAAAAATAAATTTAGTTATCTCAATTATCACAATAAGTATAAAAATACTAAATTCCACAATTAAAATATAACAATTATCAGTAGATTAGATAATTCAAGAAAAATACAGCAAAGTTATACACTATTTACAAGATAAGAAAAGGACACTTACAGAAATACTAGTCAGAAGAAATGTATGCCACTATCAGACAATCAAAATATAAATTAAACATTGATGTGACTATAAAGAAATTTTTAAATATACAATGTTTATAAAAAATTTAGAAACAACATTCTCAGTTGAGAGGTAAATCTAATAGAAAAACTTTAGAAGACTTGAATAATAGAATTAATAACCTTGTAGATATGTATCAGAAAACCTGATTCCCAAAATTAGAGTAATATTTTCTAATTTTTAGTGGAAATGATTGTATAAAATAATATCTTATTCAGAAAGTTGGGCTATATTCTAGGCCAAGTTTCAGCAAACTGTGGCCTTCTGGTCAAATCCAGCTCTCATACTTTGTTTTTTACATTTTTAATTGGCTGTGAAATTTTTAAAAAGAAAATCGTATAAGTGACTGAGACCATATGTGGTCCCCTAAGCCTGAAATATTTGCTATCTAGCCCTTAAAAAAAAAGTTAGTCTACTTGTGTTTTAGGACATTCAACAAATATTTATCGAGACCAACTGGGTGCTCAGCACTGCTCCAGACACTGAGGATATTACAGTAAACAAAACAAACAAAACCTCTTCTCCTTGAGCACTTGCATTCAAGTGAGGGTGATAGATAAATACTAAGGTAAGTAAGTGTGATACATAGTATGTTTGATGGTGATCAGTGGTAAGAAGAAAAAATAAAATGGGAAACTAATAATTGCTGTTTTGGAGAATTAAATATTCAAAGTACATAATTTATAGATCAAAAGAAAAATTATAATTAAAAATTTAAAATGCATGGAACTGAATTATAATAAAACTAATAAATATTAAAATGTTTGAGGTACAGTTAAGGAGAAATGTTAAGTTTTACATGTATATTAGAAAATATAAAGATTGAATATTAATAAGCTATAAAAGTAACTTAAAAAGTTATAAAAATAATATCAGATAAACACCAACATACTAGAAAGAAGGAAGACCAAGGAGTAGAAATTAGTGAAATTGTAACAAATAAACTATAGAGAAAATTGTAAAGACCATAAATCAAAGGAAGGCCATTACTTTAGAAATATTAATATAGTAAATGTCTCAAGAATGATCAAGAAAAATGTTCTAGTAAAGAAAATTAAAATGTTATAAATGTAAAAAGGGACACAAAAACATTTCACATATAAAGATAAGAACAACTTTGTACCAATAATTTGAAAACTTAGATTCAATGAACAAACTCCTAGAAGAATGTAACATCAATTGTGACCCAGGATTTTTGTATCTAAATAGTCTTAAAACTATAAAATAAATAAATATTTAAAATAAAATAATACAAAACAACTCTCTACATTAGATTGACAGGTAATTTCTATCAAACTT
This sequence comes from Desmodus rotundus, assembly GCF_022682495.2. Taxonomy (NCBI): domain Eukaryota; kingdom Metazoa; phylum Chordata; class Mammalia; order Chiroptera; family Phyllostomidae; genus Desmodus; species Desmodus rotundus. Next base: position 127,864,734 of record NC_071392.1, on the reverse strand, counting down.
TCAAGAATAATTCTAATTTGATTTTACAATACCCTTCCACAGTATTTAAAAATATGTTCATTTCACAAGTATGTTAAGAGGCCAAAAAATCTTCATACCCAAACCCAACACAGACAGTGCAAGAAATGAAAAGTACAGAATTCAAGAATTTAAAGTAATAGGCCCAAACTAGAAGCAATCCAGATGGCCATCACTGGTAAATACAATGAAAAAGAACTAATTATTGAAACATGCTACAACATAGATGAACCTCAAGAATATTATGCTAAATAGAAAAAGCCAAATGCCAAAGGCTACGTATTTTATGATTCAATCCATGAGAAGTTCCTATAAAAGGCAGATCTGAATTAGGATAGTGGTTGCTTGAATGCGACTGAGGGTGGAAACAGGGACTGATTACTGTCAACCTATGGTCATTGGTACCAACTCAGTGCCACCAGGAATCCTCAATTTGGGGTGTGGTGAAGAATGACTTTATTCAGTGTAAAACAGCTCAACTGTGATACAGCACAACTGTAAAAACAGCATGACTGCGAGGCAGCCCTGGTGCCAGACCCCTTTCTGGCTGGACAGCTCTGCTCTTCTCCTCAGTGGTCTACTCTGCTCCTGTGCCAGTCTGCTTTGGCCTGCACTGATCTGTTCTGCTCTGCTCCAGGGGTACCTCTGTGTTTCCCCTCAGCCTGGTGGATGGAAAGGGAAAGTGCACTTTCAGAGCCAGAGGGGAACTCACTTATATGGACAGAATTCTCCACCTCTGGTCTGTGATTGGTCTGTCCTCATGCGAATGAGGACTCTAAATTGTCAAAATTTGGTACAAAAGGCACTGTCTTGATTGGTCAAAATAGACCCACGCTGGCCAGAGCTGTGCAGTGCCAACTGAATTAGGAAAGCCTCATTCTTGTTGGTTGAAATACAATTCCAGGAATTCATTTATAAGGGCTGGTTCAGAGCGCAGAAACACAGGGCAGGCAGGTAGTTCAGTGCAAAGGTAAGCAGTTCCCTGCAGCCTTCTCCTTGAAGTGCAGCTTTTGTGAGAAGCCACTGTACAGAAATGGCTAATAGACTGTTTTTCCTCCCCTTCCCTCCCCTCCCCTTCTTTCTCCCTTTCTTTCTTTCTGCCTAGTTAGCCACCAGGAATCCTTCTTAGACAGTATCTTCTTTTTCAGGGTTTACACTACAAACGGGCATATAGAATCTTTTGGGTATGATGGAAATGTTCTAAAACAAGACTGGTTGCACAATTCTGTAATTTACTAAAAATCTTTATGCCTAAATTAATTTAAAGGAGAAAAAGCATAAGGTCATCCCAGTGGAGGCAGGAAAAAATGCATAAAATACAACAACCTAATTATGATTTTTAAAATTTTCAAACAAATTATACATAAAAGAAAACTTCTTTAACTAGATTTATGGTATTTACTTACACTTTTCTTTTATTATTAAATTCCATCTTTTTAAAATATATTTATTGGTTATGCTATTACAGTTGTCCCATTTCCCTCCCTTCACTCCACTCCATCCTGCCCACCCCCTCCCTCCCACTTTCCCCCCCTATATGTCCATGGGTCATACTTATAAGTTCTTTGGCTTCTACATTTCCTATACTATTCTTACCCTCCCCCTGTCTATTTTCCACCTATCATTTATGCTATTTATTCTCTGTACCTTTCCCCCCTCTCTCCCCCTCCCACTCCCCTATTGATAACCCTCTATGTGATCTCCATTTCTGTGGTTCTGTTCCTGTTCTAGTTGTTTGCTTAGTTTGCTTTTGTTTTGGTTTTAGGTGTGGTTGTTAATAATTGTGAGTTTGCTGTCATTTTTACTGTTCATATTTTTTATCTTCTTTTTCTTAGATAAATCCCTTTAACATTTCATAGAATAAGGGCTTGGTGGTGATGAACTCCTTTAACTTGACCTTCTCTGGGAAGCACTTTATCTGACCTTCCATTCTAAATGATAGCTTTGCTGGATAGAGTAATCTTGGATGTAGGTCCTTGCCTCTCATGACTTTGAATATTTCTTTCCAGCCCCTTCTTGCCTGTAAGGTCTCTTTTGAGAAATTAGCTGACAATCTTATGGGAACTCCTTTGTAGGAAACTGTGTCCTTTTCTCTTGCTGCTTCTAAGATTCTCTCCTTCTGTGTAATCTTAGGTAATGAAATTATGATGTGCTTTGGTGTGTTCCTCCTTGGATCCAGCTTCTTTGGGACTCTCTGAGCTTCCTGGACTTCCTGGAAGTCTATTTCCTTTGCCAGATTAGGGAAGTTTTCCTTCATTATTTGTTCAAATAGATTTTTAATTTTTTGTTCTTCCTCTTCTTCTTCTGGCATCCCTATAATTCTATGTTGGAACATTTAAAGATGTCCTGGAGGTTCCTAAGCCTCTCCTCATTTTTTGAATTCTTGTTTCCTCATTCTTTTCTGGTTGGATGTTTCTTTCTTCCCTCTGGTCCTCTCTGTTGATTTGAGTCCCAGTTTCCTTCGCATCACTCTTGGTTCCCTGTACATTTTCCTTTGTTTCTCTTAGCATAGCCTTCATTTTTTCATCTAATTTGTGACCAAATTCAACCAATTCTTTGACATCCTAATTATCAGTGTTTTGAAATGTGTATCTGATAGGTTGGCTCTCTGTTCACTGCTTAGTTGTATTATTTCTGGAGCTTTGATCTGTTCTTTCATTTGGGCCTTTTTTTTTTTTTTTTGTCTTGGTGCACCTGTTATGTAAGGAGGCAGAGCCCTAGATGTTCACTGGGGTAGGGTAATGCTGCTCCCTGCACTGTGACGCTGTACATGGGGGAGGGGCCGAGAGGGAGCAATGGTGCTTGCTCCACTCTCTGCTGGATTTCAGTCACTCCCTCTGCTACCCACAATCAAACTGGGCCCCTCTAGTGCTGATTCCCAAGTGTGTGGGCTTGTGCACACTCTAGACCCCTGTGGGTCTCTCCAGTGAGCTCTTCTGTGAGACTGGGAGTTTCTCCCACTGCTGCCCCAACCCCCATGGGTCTTTTCACTCAGAGGTTTGAGGCTTTATTCCCCATGCTGGAGCCCTGGGTTGTGCAGTCTGCTTCGGTCCCCTGCTGTTCCTCCCGGTTTATCTATGCACAAATGAGGGGTCACAGGGGTTGCTAGCTGTCACACTGCCTGCCCCATTCATTCCACAATCTGCCACCTCTCTGGGTCCAGCTGCATTGCAGCAAGTCCTCTCCACCCCAGCTGCCCATTTCCGCCCCTCCTACTGGTCTGGATGAATGTTTCTTCTTTATCTCCTTGGTTGTCGGACTTCCGTGTGGTTCAATTTTCTGTCAATTCTGGGGGTTTTTTTGTTTTTAAATTGTTCTTGTCCTTCTTTTGGTTGTGCGAGGGGGCGTAGTGTGTCTACCTACGCCTCCATCTTGGCCAGAAGCTCTTAAATTCAATCTTTATTTAATTTTTTCCCATTAACATTGAGTCCTCTTATATCCCCTCCCCGCAGCAATCACCACACTGTTGTCCATGTCCATGAGTCCTTTTTCCTTTCTGCTCAATCTTTCCCTCCCCTAACCTCCACCCTCTCCCCAACTAGCTGTCATCTGCTCTCTATCTATGAATCTATCTCTGTTATGCTTATTAGTTTGTTCAATAGATCCCACATATCAGTAAAAAGATGTGGTATTTGTCTGTCTCTGATTGGATTATTTCACTTAGCATAATGTTCTCCAGGTCCATCCATATTGTCACACAGGGTAAAATTTTCTTCTTTTTTCACGGCTGAGTAGAATACCATTGTGTAAATGTCCCATAGTTGTTTTATCCACTCATATACTGATGGACACTTGGACTGCTTCCACATCTCAATGATTGTAAATAATGCTGCAATGAACATAGGGGTGCTTATGTTCCTTTGAATTAATGTTTTGGGTTTCTTTGGATATATTCCCACAAGTGGGGTCACTATGTCAAAAGGCAGATTCATTTTTAATTTTTTGAGATATCTCCATACTGCTTTCCACAGTGGCTACACCAGTCTGCATTCCCACCAACAATTCAAACTACTTTTCTTAACAGTGGTTTTCTTTAACCATCATAGTAATATCTATATTTATGAAAATGCATAACCTTGTTTTGTGTTGGTAGTAAATGTGGAAATTTAAAATAACCTAGTTTCCTTCAAAGCAACATTGACTCTAGTGGCCTCATTCCAGAGAACATTTTATTCTTCCTCCTCTTCACTCTACGTAGCTATACATCCCAGAAGAGATATGCAGGAAATCGGGGAGTTAGGGGTTTACATCTACCTTTTAAAACCTACCAGAAAAAGCAATGCTTTTTAAAATTGCTCTTCACAGGTCTCCTCTGCCCTCATTATCAGACTATAATTGCACTATATTTTATGGAACAGTTTATATCAAAGGTCACAATACACCCTTTAGGCATGAAATGATTCCTAAGTCTTCATGGACTAAAAGTTCAAAGTGCAGAAAATAGGATGTACTCAATTTCTCTTAATGACTCCATCCAACCCAGCCCTTCCATACAAAACACCAGTTCTAAGCACCTGCTGTTCTTTAAACCATTAGAAAAGAGGATGAAGTAATAGGAGTAGAACGGAAAAAGTTCACATCACGATGATATTCTTGAGAACAGGGACATCTTTATCTTTGTAGAGACCACAGTAAAGCAGTCCCTGGAAAAATGTATGCTGAGTATATGTTCAAGATGTTTTTATTTGAAAAATCTACCTGCTCTATTGTTAGTTGTCTCTGTTTTTAAACTTCACCTGCTAATTTTTTAATGATAAATATGTGTATTTCTTATTCTGACTAATAATTTCAAAATGTAAACCATATGGTAATCTAATCATTGGGGCTTCTTATTTTTTTTTTTAGATTTATGATTTGTTTTAGCTTTGCCAAGCTATAATGGGCTTTTTTTCTCCCTTAATTAGTAATATTTCTTACCTATTATGAAAATCTAGGAAAGTTTTCTCCAGGGAATATTTATAGTTGCTTCTGTCAGGAACCAGGGGGTAGTTCCACAACTGAAAACATTTTTTATTTTAGTGCTAAAGATTTGAACCACAGACCAACATAAGGACAATGTATGCTTGCAAATTCTCAGGACAGTCTCTTAGTTTTAGTTTTAGTTTTAGTTTCTATTTGGAGTTGAGATTGATAAAACCAGGTTTTAGTGTCACTCTCAGTTGGCAGGTGGATTTTGTTCTTTGCACCTCCTTTCAGTGGAGGTGTAGTGCTGTTAGGGCCCAAGGTCATGCAGGGTCTCAAATTCAAATGTAGCCTTATGCAGGCCTATGGTCTAGTCTCCCACTTTCTCTAAGGCTATAATCCTCAGACTGTCCGTAATTCATCTTGAGCTTCAGATTCTACTTCCCATTCCTGTTTCTGTTCCTAGTCCATTTTTTTAAAAGAACCTTGGGAATCTCCTTTACTTACTTGTATGCTCAGCAATTCTGTTGTTATCCAGTATGTACATATTTTTCAGCTATAAGATTTTTTACAATATCTAGTTTTTCATACTGGTACAACAGTCATTTTTATTTTAATTTATTCCTAAAATGGTGTTGAGTTAGTTCTCTTAAGCCATTTTGAGTATCATATGCCTATTATCAATAGATTGAGTTTTTGGCCTTTGAACATCTAAAAAATGCATTTGTTTCTATTCACATTCAGTATTAAATTCCAGCTTGTAGGGAAAGATACATTTAATAAAAAATTTCATTATAATTTTGACTTTGATTTTTCTGAATGTTGAAAGATTAATTCTATGCTCTGTTGGAACATTGATAAGGAAATTCTTTATCTCAGCATCTAAGTAGAAATTAAGTATAGCTGACAGGTTCCAAAAACAAGCATTCTGAACTCAATTTTTAAAAAAATAATGGATTTTCTTCTTCTTACTGAATATAATGTAAATTAGTGTGATAATGCTGCTGTACCAACATCCAGAGGTGGTTTTAAGAGAAAGAGTAACTTACTGGACTGTCTCTATGCCAAGCCAAATGCTTATTGCAGCTTTTTCTTTTTATGTTTACTAAAAGTCTATTTAGAAGCCTGAAATCTTCTGATATGAGTCTTGTTCTAAGATTTCAGGGAATACATAGAGATATTGCCTTTTAACCTGAGTGTAGTAGGTTAATATAATTTAAGTAGGCCTAGTTCATACCATTGCTAAAGACCTATAAATGATTTCACTTTTTACTGAGCACATATTGTGTGTCATCAACTGTGCTAATCATTTTTATATAGAATTAATTTAGACTATACTACAACCCATTCAAGTGCATGCACAATTAGTCCTATTTTATATATGCAGAAACTGAAGCCAATAGAAACTAGACATGTGGAGTTCATATGGCAAAGAGATGGCAAAACCAGGATCTGAAAGGGAGATGTCTAGTCAGAGATTGTGCTCTTTACACTTCATTATACTCTCTTCCATTAGGCCACAATGTGTGTGTATATGCCTGTGTAGGCATGTGTACTCCTCTACATAGACCACTGCCATATCAATACATGCATACAAGGACCTGAAGAATTTGAATCTGCCTTGAAAATTTTATTGTGAATTAGATCTTTTATTTATTTTTTATTGAATGTATTGGGGTGGCAGTGGTTAAATTATATAGGTTTCAGGTGTACGATTCTATAAACATCATCTTGTATTATGTGTTCACCACCCCAAGTCAACTCTCCTTCCATGACCATTCGTCCCCACCTTATCCTCTTTCTACTACCTTCCCCCACCCCCTTTTCCCTCTGGTAATCATCATTCTGATGTCTGTGTCTATAATGTTGTTGTGTGTGTGTGTGTGTGTGTGTGTTGTTGTTGGGGTTTTTTTGCTGAATTCTGTCAACTTTTTCACCCACCCTGGTAGCACTCCTCCCCTCCGACAGCTGTCAGTTTTTTTTCTCTATCTATGAATCTGTTTGTATTTTGTTTGTTAGTTTATTTTGTTGGTAAGATTCCACATGTGAGTGAAATCATATGGTACTTGTCTTTCTCTGATTGGATTATTTCACTTAGCTTGATACTCTCCAGGCCCATCCATGCTGTCACAAACAGTAAGATTTCCTTCTTTTTCACTGTCGAGTAGGACTCCATTGGGTAAATGTACCACCGTTTTTTATCCACTTATCTACTGATGGACACTTGGACTGTTTCCAAATCTCAGCTATTGTAAATAATGCTTCAATATACAAAGGAGTGCATATATTCTCTTTCAAATTTGTTTTTGGATTTCTTCTAATATTCTCAGAAGTAGAATTGCTGGGTCATAAGGCAGTTTCTTTTTTAATTTTTTGAGGTAACTCCATACTCTTTTCTATAGTGGCTGCACCAATCTGCATTCCCAAAAATAATGCAAGAAGGCACCCTTTTCTACACATCCTCACTAATATTGTTTATTGATTTATTAATGATAGACATTCCAAACAGTGTGAGACAATACCTCATTTTGGTTTTAATTTGCCTTTTTCTGATGATTAGTGACATTGAGCATCTTTTCATATGTCTATTGACCATCTGCATGTCCTCTTTGGAGAAGTGTCTATTCAGGTCTTTTGCCCATTTTTTAATTGGATTATCCACAAAGTTGGATATCAAACTACACTGAAAAGTCATAGCAATCAAAACAGCATGATACTGGCATAAAAACAGACATATATATCATCAGTATAACAGATTAGAGAGCATAGAAATAAACCCATGCCTTTATGGTCAGTTAATATTTGACAAAGGAAGCAAAAAGATAAAATGGGATAAAGATAGTCTATTCATTAAATTGTGTTGGGAAAATTGGACACATACATGCAAAAATAATGAAACTAGACCACCTTCTTACATCATACACAAGAATAAACTCAAACTGGATTAAAGACATAAATGTTAGACTCAAAATCATAAAAATCCTACAAGAAAACACAGACACTAAAATCTCAAACATTTCTTGTAGCAATATTTTTTCTGATATATTACATTACGCAAGGGAAATAAAAGAAAAACTAAAAAGACAACCTAATGAATGGGAGAACATATTTGCCAATGATAGATCTGATAAGAAGTTGATATCCAAAATTTATTTAAAAACTTATAAAACTCAGTACCAAAAGCAATCTAATTTCTTTTTAAAAATGGAACAAACTTGTCTCTAGTAAGAAAAACAGTTAAAATATTTTTAAAGAATAGATTTTGGGCAGATGGGACTAGATATCACCAGGTCAAACTAAGCATAGATAATTCAATATTTTTTTTCTAGAATGGTTGTAGATCAGAAAGTAATAATAATTTAATTATTCAGCAAAATATAAACCCAATTTTAAATACATATAGGAAAATACTGTCAGATAACTGTAATGGGCTTATCTTGTTCTATAGATCTTTTTCTCCTTAACTACACAAACAAAACACATGGGGAAGGTGTGGTAGAATGAGATCACGTTCATTTTTTCCTGTTTATATCTTGCCCAAGAATAAAAACTAATTTTTTTAAGAAATAGATGATTCATAGACTTGACTGAGAAATGCAAGTTGAAACCACAGTGAAATATCATCTCACACCTGTCACAATGGCTATCATCAATAACTCAACAAACAACAAGTACTGGCCAGGATGTGGAGAAAAGGGAACCCTTTTGCATTGTTGGTGGGAATGCAGACTGGTGCAGTTACTATGGTAAGCAGTATGGAGATACCTCAAAAAATTAAAAATGAATCTGCCTTTTGGCCCAGCAACCCCACTTCTGGGAATATATCTGAAGAAACCCAAAACACTAATTTGAAAGAACATAAGCAACCCTGTGTTCACTGCAGAGTTATTTACAATCACTAGATATGGAAGCAGTCCATCAGTAGGTGAGTGGATAAAACAACTATGGGACATTTGTACAATGGAAGGCTACTCAGCTGTAAAATTGAAGAAAATTTTACCCTTCGCAATGCATGGATGGACCTGAAGAACATTATGCTAAGTGAAATAAGCCGATCAGAGAAAGACAAATATCATATCTTTTTACTTATATGTGGAATCTAATGAACAAGCTGAACTAATAAGTAAAATAGAGACAGACTCATAGATAGAGTGCAGAATGAAAGCTATTGGTAGGGCAGTGAAGTTAAGGGGTGGAGGGATGGAGCAAAAAGGAAAAAGGACTCATGGACATGGACAACAGTGAGGTGATTTCAGGGTGGAGGGAGACATTAGGGAGTTAAACACTAATGGAAAAATATAATAAAGTTTTAAAAAATAAAATAAATATTTAATGAAAAAATAAAAATAACAAATAAGACTAGTATTTCTTTAGAGAAATATATATATTTCTCTATTATACTCTCCAAATATTAAATTTAGAAATCTATCTAATTCTGCAACAGAGTGTTTTTAAGATGTTTTTCATGGACTTGTTAGTCTTAAATTGCCTTTTCCAGATGATTTGATCATATGCTCCAATGCTTCTGAAGATCTAAGCACAACCCCTTTCAGGAATATAAAACTAAAGGCCACAAATCAGAATATCTGATGCACTCAAAGTCATAAAACTCCTAATGTTTTCATATTTCATTTCTAAAAACCTTCCACCATCTAACCATAATTAAGATTTAGGAGGAGAAGTAATAAACAATTGATTGTATAGTATCCATTTTGGAACCACAATTTGGGAGCCAGAAAACCTCCCCTTCAGGACATCACTAGCTTGGAAGTATGAAAAGGTTGTTAGATATGTAAGAGTCACTTGTGGCACTAGGCAAGCTGAGATAGGATGTTTAACTCTGGTCTCAGAAATTGGAGTTAGGTTTTTGAATTTCATATTCTAAACAACCACCAAAGTATATACCAAAACATATGGCTAATTTGAGCACCATAATCACTCAATGTTAAAGGCCTCCTAGCTCATTGCTCTTGTCTTGCCTTGAACCCCAAGGGCAACAATAGCAGTTATTTCTCCAGGTGGTGGGCAGTGGGAAGTTGTCAAAGGGAATGAGAGCATCTAAGGCCATGAGGAGATGGCCAGTAAGCCTCCAGAATCCTTCCAATAAATGCTCGTCTAACCAGAGTAGCCTCAACTGGGAATGAATAAACCTGCATCCACTTGATTGCTAATCCTTCCTAAAAATTCTAGTTGCTTGACATAACTTGTTAAGTTAAACACTATATAGTTAATTATATCCAGTGTTGATTTTCATTACTAATTAACCTACGGTTACCATGACAACTGGCTCAGATTAACCACATCCATCAGAAACAATGGGCAGGGCTGGTTAAAGACCTTTTTGAGCCACCAGTTTACAAGTGCTAAATACTTAGGGGGAAAAAAACAACAACAACATTTTCTTGGGCCACATATGCTATCAGGTGGACTTGTTGGACTTCTTGCCTAAACACAGCTCTCTTCACAGTTTGGACTCTGGAATTTCTATGATAGGGTCAAAAGGGATAGCTAGTAGGCTTATTTTGGGTTTGTTTTTTTTTTGCATAAAAATTATGTAGTTTAACTTAGATTGCGTTAATAGATTGGGAAAAAAATGATAGAAAGGTACAGCTAGGAATTAGGAAACTTAATTTCCTCAATTGTCATTTGACACCATTACTACATCAAGGCCTTTTCTGAAATAGAAGAATTTTCAGTGGCCCATAATTCTAAAAATTGAACTAATTTCAAATTTTAAAGACTAATGGATTTTTGATGCTGAGCGCAGAATTTTGAATTAAAAATGGTGCTTAAAGAAGTTCAGTAATATCATGACCTAAATTCATATTGATTGTTAAAAGCAGATATAAATTGATATGCATAGATAACAGCTAACATTTCTACAGTACTTTCTATAACCAGGCTCTTTTTACTATATATATATATATATATATATATATACACACACACACATATATACACTTATTTATTTATTTATTTATATAGGAAATTATATATATATAATTTCCATTTAATTTTCACAAGATTCCTGTGAGATAGCTATTATAACTTTTCCATTTAACATATAAAGAAACTGAGGCAAAGGAAAGTTAAAAAGATTAGTTATTAGTGGAACTAAAATTACAACTCACATGATTAGGACTTACCCACTGCCATCTACTATCCTTCATACAAACAAATGAAGAAAAATTCAAATATCTTTATGCTTATTGATATAGAAAGAGATATGGATAGGTTTGCATATAGACCTTATGTTCTGAGCCCCCTTCCCTTTCTCTATTTCCATTTCTGTGAATAGATCCATTAACAAATGAAACCTTGGACTTGCCACCTATGGCTTCTTAAATCACTAAGATCTGCATTTTTCTCCCATTTGTCCTCACTCATTCACTGCCAGTGCCCATGCTTGGAGGTTTGTCTTACTATTGTTCTGGACAATTGCAAGAGCCTTCTTATTATCTCCTTCTTTGCATCTTTTTTCAGCCACTCCACTCTACACACCTTGCCAAAATATAACATTAAAGGGCTCAACTGGCTTCTAAAATGTAGCTCAAACTTTACCAGGGCATCCAGTGGCTTTCTAACCCCCCATCTTTTTTCTAATTTATCTCTTACCTATTGCATGAACCTTTTGTTTCTATTAAGCCATCAAGATTCTTAATCTCTGAAAATATTATAAACAGTTCTACCTACACTGTTTTTCTAATTTATTCCATCTTCTTGAAATACCTCTCTCCTTCCAGCATTTTCTTCTATAGGAAAGTCAATTAAAATGCCCAAGATCCAACCTTTCCCAGTGGCCTCAGCTAGAATTTACTGTATCCCTCTTCTGCTATCTAACAGTAATTAGATTGTGCTTTATTAGAATGATATGCATATTGTTGTATACTGGCTGTATGTGTGTGTGTGTGTTATAAGTGCTCTAACTAGATCATAAGCTCCCTTAGAATAGGGGAACTGGACCATCCAGTGACTTGTATGGCAGGAACATAATTCATTCTCCCACACCAATCACCTTATGTAACTGGGCTTTATAAAAGAAAAAATTTGCTGTTGCTCCCATGTTTTCCTCAAAAATAAAGCAAACCACATTTTTCTCCTTACCTGTCCCAAAATGTTAATTACAAACCCCCCTAAATTTATCCTCTGTCATAGAGTACTTTAATCACCATACTTCAGTATCAATTCTTAGAGTTGAATATCTTTATAAACCAGGATGTAAAACCCTAAACACTCTTCTCGATTGAGCTCTTACTTCAATAAAATTTCCGGAGAGTCATAAGTTTGACGAAACTGTGACTACACATTGATAGAAACAAAGCCAAAGAAGGAAGCAAAATCAGGACAAAGGAGGAGAGATGATATTCCCCCCAAATTATATTTTCATCATGTAACAAAAGATACATGTTTCCCGAAGGCTTTACTCTTTTTCATTTTATGAAAAATAAGAGATAAAACGCAATAGAGATTCTAGAAGGATTCTTACTCTATTCAGTGGTTAATAGGTTTTCAAACAGAATCAAATTTTATCTTATAATTACAGGTTGAATATTGTGTTTAATCTTTACATACATATATTAAAAAGGAAAAGGAAGTTTCCTTTGTGTGTAAGAAAAAATGTGCTGCAGATAGTGGTCTATGCATTTGAGAAAGAAAAATACATTAGGTTATCAAGAAAGAAAGATAAAAAAGAAAACACTATGGCCAACCACTTCAGATTTCTGCTGATGAATGTGTATTCAATACGGATCTCCTTGTCATACTGTAAGTGAGAAGTCTGAGCTCTTGAATCACTTTATATTCCATCAGTGTCTATTTTGTAGTCTACTCAACAAGTTAATGATTTTATTATAGGATTTCAGAAATTACAAATTCACAGTAAACACAAAAATCTGCAGCTGTCCTTTAAAAAATGACTAATATTTCAGGGACCGAGTATAAGATCTTCATTTGCATTACAAACAGATGACCAAGAATCAAGGACATTTGTTAAAATGAACTTAATGCACAGGTAAATTGAAAGTAATATAATTGACTTCCTAACCTGTTTTGACTACCATATTTCTTCTGCTCAGAAAGAGTTGAAAGATTTGTACTTGACCCTATTTGAATTTATCCTGTCTTCTACTAAATTCTGAGGTGGAGGAGGAGGAAGAGTCTCTCAGTGGAATTCAATTTTCCCACCTGTGAAATCAGGGAGGAAAAAGTATCTATCACATGAGGTTTTTGTAGACATAAATGGGAAAAACCTATGCAAAAACATGTGTCAAGCTATATACAGGGTAGAGCAAAAGTAACTTTACAGTTTTGAGTATGAGAGTTCATTCTTGTATTATTATTGATTAATTATATGAACTGTAAACCTACCTTTGCTCCACACTGTAAATGTTGGTTACCCCTATTAATGTTACTATTACAGTTGGTACTATTATTATCATAACTATTGTTTTACAATTTCAATTTTGAAAAGATTTTATTTACTTATTTTTACAGAGAGTTGAGAGGAAGGGAGAAAAAGAGGGAAAGAAACATTGATCAGTTGCCTTTTGCACATGCCCCAATGGGGGACCAGGCTTGCAGCCCAGGCATGCGCCCTGACAGGGAATAGAACCAGAGACCTTTCATTTTGTGGGATAATGCTCAACCAACTGAGACACGCTGGTTAGGGCTGAAATATTTCTTTCAAAGACTGATAGATTTCTTTTCAAAGACTGGTAAAAAAGAAACATTCCTTATCTGTTTAAACTGAGATGTTGGATATTAATATTAAGATTGCAGTCCTAAGGAAAATCACCAGATATGTCTTATGTTATTGTCATTTTTTTTTCATCCACTCATTCAACAAATGAATGCCAAAAGTTGTTTAGGCACTTAGGATTCCATACCGATGACGCCACTGTTCCTACACTTTGATACATCTTGGTCTATGGAGATACTTGTGATAAACAATGAGAGTACTGTCTGATACTGTGGAACCCCAAGGAGGAACACCTCACTCAGTGTGGAGTCAGTAGCAAGAATCAATGTTTCTGAAGGAGATGACTTCCAAGGGAAGGAAGAAAGATGTGTCTCTGGTAAAGAGAAACAGGTGAGGGAGTAGTTCAGGTAGAGGGGGGAAACTATCAAGGTAATGGAGAATCATACAATGTTTTAGGGACACTCCAACCCTGTGGCACTGCTGTAGTATAAAAGACAAAAGCAAGCAGGGAGAGATGAGGCTGGAGGAAAGGACAGAGCCAGGCTATAGGAAGCTTCACATGAGACTGCAATCCAAAGTCCATGTGACTTTGAAGAATTGTCTGAGGGAGCCTGATGTAATGAGACTCATCTGACATCATTGTATATTGATTATCTACTGTGAATATAGGACTCTATATAGTAATAATAATAGTTACCATTTCTGAGAGCTTAATATATAATATACCCCACCACCCTAAGCAAGGTGGGTACCATTATAACCCTTTTTGTATTACTACTATTTTTCTTATTTTAATGTTGAAAAATTAAAGAAACTGAAGAATAGAAATTTTCAAACTATTAAGCCTATGTTTCAGCTATTATCCAAACCCAAGGAATACGGCTACAGATCTCATACTCTTTCTCATGGCATCAGCTCGATTCATTCAAGCTAATCATTCCCTGTAAGATGTCTAAGAACAGGGAACTCTTTCCTGTCTAAGAAACCTCTTTACTTTGCAGAGTGGCATAGTTTACACTGCATTAAAAGGGAAACAATATCATGGGATTCATTTTTATGAAATAGGCACAGCATTCCCCTCTTATCCACAGGGAATATGTTCCAAGACTGTCAGAGGAGGCCTGAAACCATGGATAGCACTGAACCCTATATATACACTATGTTTTTTTTCCTACACATGCACAACTATGGTAAAGTATAATTTATCATTTAGGTAGAGTAAAAGATTATAAGACCTAATAATATAGTAGAACAATTATAATAATATACTGTAATGAATTTATGTAAATGAGGTCTCTCTCTCTCTCTCTCTCTCTCAAAAATACTTTATTGTACTGGACTCACCCCTCTTCTTGGGATGATGTAAGAGGACGCAACGCCTATGGGATGAGATGAAGGGAGGTGAATGGGGTTTACTATAAGGGTTCCTCTAACACAAGCAACCAACAGTCAATCTGATAACCTAGATGGCTACTGACTACTGAGTGGGGACTGTATACAGCATGAATATGCTGGACAAAGGGATGATTAATGTTCTGGGTGAAACACAATGGGATGGCATGAGATTTCATCACAGTATTCAAGAAGAGCATGCAATTTAAAGCATATAACTTGTTTATTTCTGGAATTTTCCACTTAATATTTTTGGACCACTCTGGAGTATAGGCAACTAAAACTGCAGAAAACAAAACCACAAATATGGAGGGACTACTATAGAGGGCTTTCATTTTGAGAGCTGGCTCAACTTTCTTGCCCATGTTCAGCTTCTCTCCAGTCAGGCAACACTACCTCATAAAGTGTTGGTATATTAGCCTTGGCAATTCTGTAAAAGGCTCCTGTTTTTCTAGTCATGCCTCTTAGTGAAAGTGAGGAATAAGGACATCGAACCTCAGGGAAGAGGTGTCCAGCATTGTATGTGTGTGTGTCTGGAGTGTGAGGCATATTGCTTTTCTGTATGTTCCAAGGATATTCCTTTGGGATGGGGAAATGCTGCTGGTAAAAAGTTCTAAACTCACCAGGGAAAAATTAGATTTTTCATGGCCATATGTGAAGGTAAGAACAAAAAGAGAAAGTAAATCACTTGAAATTAAGAAGTGGATGTTCTATTGAGCCTCAGTGAAGATGGGGACCTGTGATTAAATGTCTTTGAAAAGCACACCCTCAAAAGACAAGGAACCTAATCAATGAAACAAACAAATGAGCAAAGTAGAACCAGAGGCATGGAAATAAAGAACAAACTGACAGTGACCAGAGGGGAGGGGGCAGGGGGTTATGAGGGAAAGAAGGGGAAAGGGCAAGCCCAGGAAAAATGAATAGAGGACTCATGGGCATGGACATTGGTGGGGGGATTGACT
The DNA here is from genome assembly GCF_022682495.2 of Desmodus rotundus. Taxonomy (NCBI): domain Eukaryota; kingdom Metazoa; phylum Chordata; class Mammalia; order Chiroptera; family Phyllostomidae; genus Desmodus; species Desmodus rotundus. Next base: position 127,848,762 of record NC_071392.1, on the reverse strand, counting down.
GTGGGAGTGGGGGTTGGAGCAGGGGAAAGCAATGGGAAAAAATGCGGGACAACTCTAACTGAGCAACAATTAAAAAATATTTTTTAAAAAAAGACAAGGTTCCATCACAACTCTAATTATCCACATGCTCACAGTAAGACTTAACTTTTTGTGGAAGTGTAATATATTTACAGAAAAGTACAAACAAGTGTACAGCTCCATGAATTTTCATGAACTGAGCACACTCTTATAACCAGCACCCTGATCAAAAAGAGGACATGGCCAGTACCCCCAAAGTCCCCTTACATACTTTAATTCTGATTTCTGACCACATACATTCATTTTACTTGTTTTGAGGTTTCAAATAATTTGAATTATTCAATGTGTACTTTTTGATATCTGACTTTGTTCATTCAGCATTATACTTGAGAGACAGGTACAAAGTGTGTGTAGTTATTCTTATTGTTGTATAGTGTTACTTAGTTATTTCTCTAAGCAATTATAGTATTTTTCCTGGGAATGGCCACAGTGTGAACCTATTTCAGGTTATTCAGATACAGACAATGATTGTGCTTATGCTATTGGATACGGGTTCAAGGATATTGTTTCAGCCTCTTTGCAATATGAACAAATATAGCATAAAATAATTTGGAGGAGTAAAAGGAGATAAAATGTTACACAAAATTTGCTAGAAAGAATCAGGGTTTGGAGGAACTATTGAAATGATAATACTTATCTAGTTTTTAAAAAACAGAGGGTCTGGATGAGAAAAGAAAGATCAGATGCTGCATCTGTTTTACTCTCTCTCTCTCTCTCTCTCTCTCTTTCTTTTTCCTTTATGTTGAAATAATGTGTTTCCCCATATTTCAATATTTCCTATGTAAAACATTCTTCACAAAATCTGAACTTTCAATCAACCAGTGTATAAAGGAGAGATAAAATTATGCAATAGCAATTTATCACTCAATCTCTGTCACTTGAAGATGAAAGCATAAGTTTTGAAAAGAAGAAGAAAATAGCATGAATTAAAATTATAGAATAAAGGTGTTTGGTTCATCTTGGCTACACCATTTGGAACAACAGCTTCAAATTTGTTCCACTTTGATTTATAACTTGTTCTCCTAGGCAATGCTCCCATTTCAAGGGCATTAAGATATAATTTATTTGCATAAGGACAATAGAGGGTTATCCTGTTCTCAAAAATTAAGAGACCAGCACTACTCCACAAATGGAACAAAAATGTTCCTCATGTTAATCTAGGTCTCAGTGATTGAAACAGTCAGGCTGGAAATCAGAATGATTAACAATGATGACAAAACCAGAAACAAATTTATATTCTAAGGAAGCTTATTATCATTCTTTGCTTTTCTTCTCAAAGCTAGGTGTTAATAAAATTGGTGTCTCAGGATGCCTTCTCTTGATCTTTCACAGTTTAAAAATAAAAGGTAAATTATTTCCCTTCCCTCTCCTCTCCTAAAACCTTTTTTTAAATGAAGGAGTGAATGAAAGTCAGAAGTACACATGAACTTTGTCATGCAAAGAGAGGGCCTAGAAAAGGGCATTATAACTGTTGGTGGGAATGCAGACTGGTGAGGCCACTGTGGAAAACAGTATGGAATTTCCTCAGAAAACTAAAAATGGAACTGCCCTTTGACCCAGCAATTACGCTGCTGGGATTATACCCTAAGAACCCTGAAACACCAATCCAAAAGAACCTGCGCACCCCAATGTTCATAGCAGCACAATTTACAATAGCCAAGTATTGGAAGCAACCTAAGTGCCCATCAGCAAATGAGTGGATCCAAAAATTATGGTATATTTACACAATGGAATTCTACGCAGCAGAGAGACACAATGGAATTCTACGCAGCAGAGAGAACGAAGGAGCTTATACCCTTTGCAACAGCATGGATGGAACTGGAGAGCATTATTTAAGTGAAATAAGCCAGGTGGTGAGGGACAAATACCATATGATCTCACCTTTAACTGGAACATAATAAATAGAAGAAAAAAGGAAACAAAATATAACCAGAGACATTGAAGTTAAGAACAACCTAACAATGGGCAGGGGGGAGTGGGGAGGGGACAGTGAGGAGAGGGGATTACAGGAACTACTATAAAGGACACAAGGACAAAATCAAGGGGGAGGGTGGAGGTGGGGGAGGGAGGGGGGTTTGGCTGGGGTGGGGTGGAGGGATGGGGAGAAAAGGAACACAACTGTAATTGAATAACAATAAAAAATTTAAAAAAAAAAGAAAAGGGCATTATAACTAAAAACAAATAACAACTCTGATGCAACTTATTTTTTTTGATTTTACCATGTCTCAACCAAATATAAAAAAAACAAAACAAAACAAAAAAACCCCACAACTGAGCACATCCTGCTCTATTTTTCCCTGCTCTGATTGTTCTACTTTCCATAGAACATCATGATCGAATTAGCTTTCCATCTCTCAAATAATATGTAACTATTTGATTTTCTTATCATCTGCAAAAATGAGATGCCAGTGACTGAAATAAAACAAAACAAAACAAAAGCTAGACCTATATTCCCTTTTTCCTACTACAATGAAGGTTACAGAAAAATAAAAACAAAAACATGATCAGAACAATGGACACCACTACTCCATACAATTCAAAGGTTTTGATAATTACCAACCTTTCTGGGCATCTCATATTCATTTTATTATAACTGAACATTAAATTCTTCCAAAGAAAATAGAAAAAATACCTCAAAGGAAAAACTAAAAAAAGTATTTATTTGGGGGAAGACATTATCAATTTAAGAAGCATTAGACAACCATGTATACTTTAGTGAATTGAACTAAAATTATATTTTACAAGTTGTCAAATATGTCAATGTTAAATGAGATTGAAAGCTAAAAGGTTGATAGTAAGGGTAAACTAATAATTTTAAATGTTTTAAATTATAAATTATATTCTCTGTATGTAATGGTATTATAAATAATGTATACTTGTAATTATATTGATATGTTGCTGTATACTATGTTCGTGACTGAAAGCATTTGTTATAAATAAATTGTCTGAAATTTCTCAAAAAATAGTCAGCATTTTAACACCGATGAAAGTATTTCCTTAAACTTTCCCCACTTGAGAGCCACATAATGAACATTAGACATAAATGTATGTGCTATATTTTAGGTACACTTTAAAAATGTTAAGCATTAATTTGTATAAAAATGAAAGATATTTTAAAAATTGTTTCATATCACTTACAGGAAAGCTGTCATCTGCACATTTTATTCATACCTTCAATGTCACAATGATGGTTGCCTTACCAAGTTTCACGTCCAATTGGTTCCTTTGCTTATTTTTTATTTCTACTGTACTAGAGAAGCCCAGCGTTAAATCAATCATCACCAGAAATAGTGGCAATTGTTTTGTGTTTCTTTCAGATAAATAAGTGTCTTTGGAATAAGTACACATGTTGTGCTTTTCCCCCTCACTGCCCAGAAATGATGGGTTCGGAATATTCAGAATACCAAATACCTTGCTGCAGACTTCACCTGAACAAATGATATTAAATAGAAATAATCTTTTTATTATTGATGTCATATGAGAGAGCATTCCTTTTTCCCTCAAAAAATGGGGTGATTTCTTTTCTCTCTATCAGCTGCTGAGTTTTAATTTGGGAAATAGACATTGTCCTGGAAGCCCAAGAAAAAAACTGCAAATACTTACATCCATGCCATAATTTTTTGGTTATTTCCTTCATCACCAAATCCATATTGGAAACATAGTGTTGGTCACCAAATATTGTCTGTGAGAATTTCCCTGCCACTCACGTGTGCTTTGACAGTCCTCACTCCAGGACATCTTTTCCAGGCTATATCAAGGAACCCAGGAAAACCAGTAACCAAGTTAAAAATAATCTAAATTCCTAGAGTATCAGTTTCCAGTCATAGATGGGACAAATTGTTGCTGTTTTCCTCTCCCTAAGTACCACACATGCACCAAGTGATGTTTTTCCTTCTATGCTTATGTGTCGTAGTAAAATATCTACACACCTGGTCCAAGACAGCAACTGCTGTTCCATGGTGGAGGCAGATTCCAGGCGTGCCCATTTGGTTTCATAATGTTGCCAAAACCTCATTATGCTTTCTCTCTGAACATGAAGTTTATCATTAAACTTGTGGTTGATTTTATAACCATCTCAGTCACAGTATGACATTTACCTATTTTTTTTTAAACAGAGGGCAAAGATGAATTATGTTGCTGTGATTTTGGTGACCTCTCCATCTTTTGCAACAAAATGCATTAATTTTGATGAGGAAAGTGTTATATTACTTCCTAGACAAACTTAAAAGGTTCAACAGAAAGGTCACTGTGGTTTGCTTGAAAGCTGCAGGGAAGGCTCAAAGTCTTTATTGTCACTGTGTGGCACATTTGTTGTAATTACAAGATGTGTAAAGAAACGAATTTAAAAATAATTAACATCTTAGCCTCCTGTTCAAATTTTTCTTTTGTGGTTGCTTGAATGAAATAACCACACAAACGTGATATTCTAACACAAACATTACATTCTACATTTGTATTAGACTCTTGATCCCCACTTACATTTTTTTATATTAACCTCAGTTGTAGTCCTTATGATACTATCCGTTACAATGTTTAGACTTTAGCAAAATGTCTTTAAGCTGGCCATCTGTTTTTCATGAATAGGTGACACAGGTCAAAGTCTAACAATAAATGGAGGAAAATGTTAGAGATAAACAGAAGAAACTTACAAGAAATTACACATTTGAAGAAAACTACACTGTTCACTGAATATTGGCTGAGATGAAGTGACCAGTAAAGTCTCAGCAACGTATTCACAGACTTGAAGGGCCTAATAGGACTCAATAAACTAATCAAGTGCCTGTGAAAACCATCTTTAAACTTATATTCCAAAAATACTTAATGTGTGTATGCAATGTTTCTCTTATTCTTTCCCCTTAAATTACAATTTTAAGACAGAGCAACTGGCAGGTCATTTTGGGGCCTCACGTCGAGAAATATTTGGATCTAGGCATTTATTAGCATCAAAAATGAGCTTTGAAAGTTTTAGCAATTCTTTTAGCTTAGTTTTATTTTTTTCCTAATTTCTCATGTATTTATTGAGCTTGACTATTTACCATGCATTGTATAAAATGCTAGAAGAGACACAAAGAATAAAAAGGCATATTCTCTGTGTCACAGATGTTTAGAATTAATAGGTACTGCAGGTATGGAAACTGCCAGTCATAATTCAAGGCAAGCTATGGATAGGGCTGTACTCAAATGGTAAAAATGCAGTATGCTCACAGGAAAGAGAAAGTGACTGGGTGATCAGCAACATCTGCAGGAAAAGATGCATTTCAGGTGAACCTTAAAGGATCTGGGAAAGCAGAAGAACCTGGACAAGGCACAAGGCTTGAAAAGCATAGCTTGTCTAGTGTGACTGGAAGAGATGATCTAAAAAGAAAGGCTAGAAATAATGATTGGGTCAGATTAGAATGGCTTTAGAGTGTCATACTATGAGGCATTTATTTTTTCACAAAGGTGGAGCTATCAAAAGTTTCTAAGAAATGACCCTGGCTGGTGCAGCTCAGTGGATTGAGCACAGGCTTGGGAACCAAAGGGTTGCTGGTTCAATTCCCAGTCGGGCACAAGCCTCGGTTGCAGGCCAGGTCCCCAGTGCGGGGTACACAGGAGGCAACCACACCTTGATGTTTCTGTTCCTTTCTCTCTCCTTCCCTCCCTCCCTCTCTAAAAATAAATACATAAAATCTTTTTAAAAAGTTTCTGAGAAATGGAAATGAAAGTGGAAATGAAAGTGGTAGCCCTGTGTTTTAGGAAAGTCAGTGGCAGACACAGGTTTATTCTGAAGAAGCAAGAAAAAATCCAGATATTCAAAGTAGGAAGGTGTGAGTCAACACATGTGAAGGAAAAGAGCAGGTACACTTTCCGAAGTCAGAAAGGGAGGTGTAGCTATTCTTTCCCAGCCCAAGATAAGGACAGGAGAGGAGACAAGATGTGTGCTGAGAGGCACAGACAGTTACGGAGCAAGATCATTTTAGTTCAAAGCCCAGACTTCTATATAAGCACATCTATAATTATACATGCATGTTACACACCCACATACACACACTTGTATGTATGTATGAGTGTTGTATGTATGCATGCATGCAAGTGTGTGTATAGAATCTGGATGAATATAAACTTCATGCTTTCAGTGAATCCAAATTTTGTCAGTATGATGAATACTGCGACTGAAATTTGGTTCACAAAATATGGCCCAAGTAGGCAGTTACTCAGCTTTCAAAACTTATGAGGGCAGATAAAGCATGTATTAGCTTAAGGAGAAGGTGATATATTACAAAGGCCCTTGTTGGGAACCACCCTGCCTGGTTTCAGAGGCTGTAACCCCTCATGGTTAAGGCTGAGTCAGAGTTGGGACCATAAGCCACTAAGGAGACAAAGCTTGTCTCCCTGGCAGGTGTACCACCTCTGCCCACTTCACCCTGCTTGGCCCTGAGCTTGGCCAGTTAGCCAATGATGGGTAAGAATCCTCAAGGGAGGATCAACCTAAGACAGGCATGGTCACGGAAGAGGCCCACAAGGAAGGACTCCGGGGGCTGTGGAAAAAGGGGGTGATGGACCCTCGCCCCTCGGCTTTGAAATGGCCTGAGTCCTCATTCTGTCTGCAAGAAGTCTCCTAATCTCTTGGCTGCCTTACTTCCCTTGCCTGACTTAAGCCTGAAGCAGTAACAGAGGGCAGTGCAGTCCTGTGCTGGGAGGGGTGGATTCCCTGGGGAATCAGGCCTAACAAAAACACATACATTCCTGTGAAACCTACTTAATTTGTACCCTCAGTTTAAGAGATAAGGGTCCAGACCTGAGATGAGTCTGGCACCTAAAGTTTTATGGCCCTCTAACTAATTGGCTGTAATTCAGAATAAGCCCTCAAAGTTCTCTGTAAATCATGTATTGTTTAACCCTTACTGGCTGACAATGATTGATGAGCTTTATCTGTATTCCTATGGGAATGAACCTAATAAAAGCCCCTGGAGAGAGAGGCTCTGGGCCCTTCTCCTTTGAGAGAAGCGGCCACCTTTCCTCCCCAAGCAGATCATGTCTTGGAAGTCTTTTTCTTCATCCATGGCGGACCGGGGGGCTGCGTTAAAGCCCCGGACAGTCCCTGAATCAAGAACCTGAGGGTGCTCCCTGATTCTTTCACGTGCAAGATCCCTGTTCTCTGGCAACTTGCCTCACCTCTTTGACCTCACCCATGTCTGCCCCAGACCACACTCCAGCAAGCTATTCCCTACCCAACCTAACTTTTGAGCAGAGAACATCATGATCATACAAAATATTTTACTGCCAGTATTAGTATAAAGAGTTAAATTTGTTGAATAATAATTATCTCATGAAATTAATGATCCTCCCCAAAGAATATCAAGTCCTCCAAATAAAACACTGCATCACCCATGCTTGCTCCTCCAAGGGCAATATTTTCCATCTCTGTTGTAAGTGTTATGACACTACACATCCTTTTAAAAACTAGAAATAAACAAAAAAATCTTCTAATATTTTGATGAGAATAATATTCTGAAGTATTGACAAATATGGTTTTTCCCTGTTTCTTTGAGCCCTATAGCCTGTCCCACTGAAATATCAAGGTGGTATTGATCGACCTACCTTAACAGATTCAAGGAAAAGTTGTTATGGGGAGATATGGTAGCATGACCAGGACACTCCTGAGAGGGAAGAGGCAGGTAGTACTAGTCATTAGTCTGGGACAATTGCCTCAACCCTGGACTGTTCTGGGAAAACCTGCATGTTCTCTCTAGGTAACGGGGACTACATAAATACAGTTTATAGGGAATTACAGTTACATTTCTTTCACATTGAGTTAGTAGACTGTGTTCATTCCCACATCCATGAGTTTACTGAACAGTCATCCTTTTTAGATACCAAATAGGAAAAGGTAAGCGATTGAGCTTGCCACCTCAATGGAAATGCCAGTTTAGAAACTGTTCTTTTTTTTCTTTTTGGATTTAAGTGGCTATTGTTTCATTTGTGAAATGCACTATAATCCCTCAGGAGTTAATCCTCAGCCACAAGGTCAGTCACTGGATGTCACTTGAACACATCACCACCAGATAACTGGAAAGGACTCTGCAGCAAGTCTCCTCAGTAATTTCCCTGAACAGTCTCAGATGTGTTGACACAGCTGTTTAGTCAGACTTACCCAACACCTGCTCTCCAAGGTCTCAAACATACAGAGCTATTAATTTCACAGTCAAGATTTTAGAAGCACAGATATTGAACAAATCCACATGACTTTTTTCCCAATACCTTCTCTTTGGAACCCAAAAAATAAAAACCAAATTCTCTGAGCTGAAACAGCTCTTGCATCTTTATCTTATCCCAAGGTATAAGCCAGGATAATTATGGAGAGGCATATGTTGACGGTAATAAAGTAGTTATGTATGTTCACTATCTGTTTTGAAGATTAACTGTCTACCACATTGCAGTATTTAATGCATGAGACCATTTCAGATTTAATACACATCCCCCAACCCCCTTCTCTTTGCTATAAAACATAGTCTAGGAAAACACACCATTTACATAACTTACAACCAGAGGATCTCACTAATACAAACAATTCTGGTGCATAACAGTTGGCACCCAAAAAGACAATTTATGAACTACCCGCTCCTCCCTGCTGCCAAATCCAGGGTGACGTGTTCATTGTTTTCCTCATAAAAATCTATGCTTGCTTCTGCAAGAGCAAGAACAAGGGCTGACTTTTTATTTCATTTTAATAAGTACGAATGAACAGATGAAATTCAGAGGGGCCAAAATCAATACTAAATTTCAATCTGTCAGATTCCAAAATGGCAATGACATTAAGCCTCCAGATCATCGCTGCTAATGGAATTACTAGAACAATGTCAAGGGATGTTTTTAAAATATAAACTGTGATACATGCCAACTCCTTCTATGATTAGACAAAGGTTAAAGACAGACCTAAAATACTCCTCTGCTCAAACCACTGAGTAATCATTAGTGCTGAGTACATGCAAATAAGTAAGCAAATGAAAATAATCCAGGTATTGATGTTCAAATGTGGTAAAAACTGAGGACAAAGCTCTTTTCTATTAAGAAATGAATGATTCATTCCAACTCATTCATAACTACAAAGACATTAATTTTTATCATGGGAATATGATTTTATGTAAATTATATCCAGTAATTGAGAAACTAGTAACAGTCTACATAACATAAACAATAAATGCCATGCTTCTAAAGGCCTTCAGCATGCACTGCAAAGGCAAAAATAGCAATGTGAAAAGAAGGATTTTGAGGGAAAGGATTTTGAGGGAAGAAAAAAGGATTTTTCTTCCTTTTTATTGGACTTATTGGGGTGACACTGGTTACAGATGGAAGATTGAATTTTTTGAGAGAGAAGGAAATGACTTCTTTAAAAAATCTTTTAGACCAATTCAGCTGAGCATATAACACTTCTGTAAAGATTAAAAAGGCTATAGCACAAGAAACACAGCATATTCATTTGATATAGCTTTCACTCCTTGAATTTTACACTGGAGACCTAAAAAAAGAATAGCTTAAGTCTATAATAGGCCATTATGAGACATTTCACATGCATAAATTCTCAGCATTTCATAAATACTGTAACTATGAAAAAAATCATTCATGCCTTACATTTAGAAAATGGACCCTTGTGGAATATTGCCTTTTTCAACCTCAGCAAACATAAGTTAAATATTTATAAAACAAAATATATTGAAATTATTTCAATCCTTGTGGGAGTGGAATCGACGCTTGAAAAGAATCAACCTGAACTTAGTAGTCTTATGTGTATTGAGAGTGTGTATGCAACAACTCTCTATAGAAATATTAAAACTGATAGCATTCCCTAATATTCAGTTCATACCAGAATTTATAAACACAGGCTGTATAGTCAATACTAACACTTACTTCACTAACTGATTAATACCATTAACACTGATTAGTTTGGTTTTTAAGAAAAATATAAGAAAAGTAAAAATACTGCTCAGAAAGCTTCAGCTGATATACATAATGATTAGGTAACGGAAACAATACGGAAAGGGCAAAAATAGTCAAATTCTTTCTCCCTTAACTCCACCCTGTCTCCAAAGGCAAGCACCATTAATAAATTTTCTTTCTGTATCCTCTTAGAAAAAGGGAGAAAAATTTAAATTTGATAAATAAATATATGTATATATGCATATTTTCACATATTTAACACTCTGTACCTTGCCTTTAAAATTACACTTATATGTATTAGAACTATTTCCTTTCCAGTAAAAACAAAATTTTTAAAGGTTTTCAAAATTCTTTATCATATTATAATTATTTAAACAGTCCCACACTAAATGATATTTCCATTACTTTTAGTTAGGAGAGTGCAGGTAGGGGAAGTATATAAATAAGGATGGAATCAGCATCATTGTGCAAACACATTGGTGGACTTTTGCAAATAAATGCATATTGCAAATTCCTGCAATTATATATTAGAGTCAATTATATATTAGAGTCACATTTCAATTGCTGGTAAATATCTTCAGACATCCCAAGGTAAGTTACCATATTTTATAAACTCACAAGTGAGAGAGATCTTTGTTAATATACCAACTCTATTTTCAAATTTAATTATTTGCCAATCCTGTTGGTATAAAATGTTAAATTTTTAAATGATTTCTACTTATATACATTTTTGGCTTTACTACTGAATGAGACTGAACTATAATTTGTATATTAAATATCCATTTTATTATTATTTATAAATTTACTGTTATCTTTTGCCCATTTTTTCTACTGTTGTTCACTTTTGTCTATGCGATAATTAAAATTAAGAAAAATTAGCCTTGATCTGACTTATGTAAATATTTTTCTCCCATGTGTCATTTGTCTTTTGTTCTTTCTCATATTGTTTTCTATTCACACAGTCTTTGTTTTCTCATATTTTTATGTTGTGAAGTTTATTGATCTTTTCTTTATAAATTCTGGATGGTCTACTTTATAAAGAGCTTCTCTCTGTCACGATTATAAATACATTTGGCAATACTTAAAAAACTTTTTATAGGCTCTTTCTTACATTTAATAATTTCTTCCATCCAGAATTCATTTTGAGGTAAAAAAAATGAGGTAGGGAGTCAGTTTTATCTTTTTCTCAACAGTTAACCAGTTGTTCCACACTGTTTATTGAGTAATCCTTTTTCTCAGTAATTTTTAACAAATACCATTGTCATAAAATAAATGTTACAAACACACAGGTCTGTGGTAGCCTCTTTCTTTTGGCTTCCTGCAATACCAGATCATTTTATTATTATAACTTCAGAATGTATTTTAATATCTAGTAAAGTTAGTTCCTCTCATAATTTTATTTTTTAAAATTACCATGAATATTCTCAGATGTTTCTTTTCCAGGTAAATTTTAATTTTAGTAACAAAATTATGCTGAATTCTGTTCAATGTCTGTTGATTTCTAAATATTTTATAAATTTACTTTTGATTTCTCTGACACCAAGAATTATTTGATATGTTTTTGTTTTTGTTTTTAAGGTGTTTGGGTTTTGTGTTTTCCTTTTACTAAGTTCTAATTTTATTGCATTGTGGTCAGTGATATACTTTATATTATTTTACTTTTGGGGACAGTACTAAAGTTTTCTTTAAGGTTTAATATATCTTCCACTTCTGTATGAGACTCACAGATATGGAAATAAAGATTGATTCTCTGGAGATATCATTTATTCATTCATTCACACATCCATCTAACCATCCAACTATCTAGTTATCTACCTCCATATCTACATACATATTTAAACTTCTCAATGATTTCTTTTAGACCTTATACACTATAACTTTTTGTCTATATAACTTTTAATGGCTGATATGATGAGTTGACTTCTCATGCTGCCACTGGATTTCTGTTAAATTCTCTTTGCATTTCCCATAATTAAGTACTTTTAATTCAATTTAATTTTATTTATGTTACATTACATCAATAGGCACTATTTCCTTAATATCCATTTATGTAAAAATGTAACCAACTTCACATGTTATATTTTCTAAATGTAATGATTTTTTGTTTTTACACTTCTATATGAATTTCTTTTTCAAAAAAATTGGTATGATATGTGTTTGTTTTTCCTTCTGGTGATTTGACAGCTTTAAAATTTGTTTTTACTCATTCTATTCTGCACAATCCTCTCATCTTATCTGAGATTTACTTAGCTCCCCCTAAATAGGGCAGTTTGATATCTGCTTATACATGTGGCCCGCTGTCAAGGGGTAGAGTGTGGGCAAAAGCGGGCCTTGGTTGCGGGCAGTCTTAGTTAGTGATTTTGGGCTTTGTCATATTTTTTCTGTTGTTTTTTTTTTAATTCTTTTATGCCAGGTTCTTTTCCACATTATTGGGAATCAATGTGATGCCTATGGTTTCAGATAATTTTCCCTACTCACCAGAGGACCCTTTAGCCTCTATTTCCATGGATTAATTTGGGGGATTAATTTAGTCCAATTAGCTTCTTCCTTCCCAATAGCCATTTTATCTCCTCCCTCAGGAGCAACAGAGATAAGACATTGTGGCCCAATACGGACTAAAGACAACATTACCCAGGGATTCTCGTACATCCTTTCCAATTTATTCCTGCTCCTTGTCCTATTTATTTATTTATTTTCTCTTTTATTTTCTGATCAACTAAATCCTTGTTTGTTGCTGAAGATAATTAGCTCTAAATATTGATAATCATTCTGCTTTTTATCCCCTACATTCATGTCAGCAGAGAGACACCTAAATGGAGAACTCCAGAAATTATCACTCCTTCGTGTGAGTGAGCAGACTGCCAGCCCTACAACAATTTCCATGCTCTCTCTCCATACTGCTCCATTAGCCCTCTATAGTTTGGGGGTGGGGTATTTTGGGGGACTTCATTTTACTCAGATCTATTTATTTCATATAGAGAACAGTTCAGAAGCACATAATAGATTGCTAAAGCCACAGTGCAGACCTGGGACCAAGGTCTGCATTCTTTGCTGACCACTAGTATTTTCCTCTAATTAATGGAAATATCTTCCTCTTGATATATATACATATATATCTTATTTATAAATATTAACTTATTAATAATACGCTACTGTTATCTTTGAGAAGTGCTAATTTAAAATACAATATTAATTTTGTATAACTTATTCTAATTAATTTTTTAATATTCATTGAAACAATGGGAATGGAAATGAAATGGAGGTGGGTGACAAAGGAGCATGGAGGACTGAGGCAAAACTGATATGTCCTAAGAACTCTACCACTCTACTTATTTCTACTTCTGTCCACATGACAGAAATTAATTCTCTCTATGAACTCTATCCACCTGGGAACCAACATTATCCAGTATTTTGTCCCATGCAAATGGTGCAAAAACAGCCACAGCAGAGGCTGAAGACCAAAAGTATTTTAGATCTGCCACCTGAATTTCACCAGGACCATTCTGGCCTGGACACAAAAAAGCCTGTTTTCCATATATTTATGTTACGAAAATGCAACCATAGCAAACAGTCATAGCGAGGACCACAATTTGACACAAAGCTGGCCTTGGGGATTCCTTCTGAATAAAAATAATTTGGAATGATTAAACACAGTTGATATATAAAATCTAAATTTGTTATCAAATCTAGTTATACAAGAAAAATTATCTATGGAGTCATTTAAGTAGTCTGTTCTTCAGTGCATTTAGAATAGACATTGGCTTTTTTGTTTGCTTTGTTTTGTTTTTTTGAGGCTAATAGACACCAAGCTTTATTTAAAAAAATTTTTATTGTACTTTTTCCATTACCATTTAGCTCTTTATAATCCCTTCCCCTGACAACCACCACACTGTTGTCCATGTTCGAGTCCTTTTTCCTTTTTGCTCAATCCCTCCACCCACTAACCTCTCCTCCCCTTATCTGTCATCCTTCTCTCTATCTATGAGTCTGTCTCTATTTTGCGTATTAGTTCAGTTTGTTCATTAAATTACACATGAGAGTGAAATTATATGGTACTTGTCTTTCTCTGACTGGCTTATTTGACTTAGCATAATGTTCTTCAGGTTCATTCATTCACAAAGGGTAATTTTTTCTTTTTTATAGCCAAGTAGTATTCCATTATATAAATGTCCCATAATTGTTTTATCCATGCATCTACTGATGGACATGTGGGCTGCTTCCATATCTTGGTGATTATAAATAATGCTGCAATGAACATAGGGGTGCTTACATTCTTCTAATTTGTGTTTTGCGTTCCTTTGGATATATTCCTGGAAGTGGGATCACTGGGTCGAAGGACATTGGTTTTTATATTGAACTAAAGTTGAAATAAAAAAGTTGATCACAACTTTTCAGAAATCATTCTACTGTGTACGGTGACATGTAAATCATGCACCTTATTGGGGGAGTCAGGAAGAGGAAGAAAATAAAACTCCATTCTGTTAACTGCAGTGTGCCCATTAATTATGTTATAGAAATGGTGTTTCTAAAGATTCCTAAATTTAAAAAAAATAGGAACTTGATGTCTCAAAAAAAAAGGTAAATTAGCAATGTATTTCTAAAGATTATAAGTACAATATTAAAAAGTTAATCTTTATATATTTCCATTTATTTTAGTTCATATATTAAACATAAATTTTAGCTTTTTAAAAATCTTTCCAAAATAAATTATGTTAAATTAATGATAGCTCATTTAACCTTTTTTTTTCCCACCTACTGAAAACACAAATATATAGTTTGGCTGTGATGTTTGTCATTTTTTTTGCTGTTAAAACATAGTACAAAAATAAAATTTATTAAATATACTAAAACAGAAGGATCTATAGTCCTTATTCTTCCCAAACTTCCAAATACATAAAACAACAAGAAAGAAGCATAAAAATGATCGTAAATCATTTATTTTACTGGGGATTTTACTTTGTAATCATCTCTCTCTGGTTAGTTCTTTTTCAATGAGATGGAAATCAAAAAGTAAATGGAAAACAGCATAATCCCCAGATATATGATGACCATCCTTCAAATGCTGTGTAGTTTAAAGGATACACATGTAAAAGAGTCTATATATCTATATTAATAGAGAGAAATGAGATATAATCCAAATTATCTTTGGGTTCAAATGCATCATTACCATTTGAAGTCAAATTCAAACCTAATTTTGCCTTAAAGTCATTACTTTAAAAAAAATTTATATGATTTCTACATGTAATCTGAGCCCTTAGCCCATAACTAGAATTTCTTTAACAAGCAACTATAACATATAAGGGCAGCTTGATCCTGCTTTAGACAATTAAAATATAATCTCTCATACACCATAAAGATGTTTCTTGATTCTGTGATGGGAAGAAAAGATGTATCCAGGGAAAATGGGGCTGTCTGTAAAGTATCTAGCCATGTAATATGAAAAATAGACAAATTTACTGAAGAAGATACAAGAAACATTGTACATAGACAATGATGCCTCAGTTCCCTTCAAAGTATGCACCTTGGCACCTCACACAGTTTTTCCAGCAGCTCTTCCACTGTTCAAAACACTGCAGAATCCTTTGTTGGAATCTCCATTAGCTGCCCCATCGTGTTTTCCTGAATCTCATCAACAGTCTGACATCTCTTCCCTTTCAAAGGTGATATTAGTTTCGGGAACAGTCAGAAGTCACAGGATGCCAAATCTGGGCTGTAGACAGGCTGAATCACCTGGGTGATTTGATATTTCACAAAAAAACTCTACACAAGACGTGATGCATGAGCAGGTGTGTTGTAATAAAGCTGCCAATCACCAGTTGCCCAGAGCTGTGGCCTTCTGAATCATCTGAATCATTTCCACAGAGGAATGTTCAAGCTTAACACAAAATTCGATGCAGATTCATTGCTGTACTCACTCAGTCATTTTGAATGTGACAACCACACAGTACAGATACTTATTCAATGGCATATACCACCCACAATGACTAGTACAATGAAGTCATTATTGTTTATGCAAGCACATTCCAGTCCACTCTCCTTGACTGCCAGGTTCCATGGATGTCAAGCAAACTGTTCTCATTATATTAACAAAAGCTGGACTTTTTCTGGACAGATCTCACATATAGCATAGGTTGATCAGACAAAGGGAAGACTTGTGAACTGAGTAGGTTGAAGCAGGACAGAACTAAATTTCATTATGCTACTCAGAATGGTGTGGGGTTTTAAATTTATCAATTGTTTACTTCTAGACAAGAGAGAGGTTTCCCAAAGAAGAATCTATTATAGTTCCATGCAGCCAATAGGAGCTTAAGATATAGGGATTAAATTCAATAGGGTTAAACACAACTATTTGATTTTTAAACACTTTGCATAACCAAAATTACAAATGTTTCACATAAGCCAAATAATAGTAACAAGTTGAAAACTGCATGATTTAGCCAAATTGTTTCCTCCTTACTCACAAAAAAAGAGTAAAAAGAGAGGAAATCATTTCCTCTTTACTCTTTCCTCCTTCCCTATCTCCCAACTCCAATGACACTCTAATTAATGGTTAGCTTACTGCAATTCTATTTGAAAATTGGAATGAAGAAAAAATATAAGAGACTGGTTGTTATTTTATTCAATAGCCATTCATATAGTACACAAACAAGAAACCAAAGTATAAGTAGTACACATCTCCCCTAGGGAAAAAAAAATCTAGCTATATTAATATAATGAATGACATTGGAGGTGAAAATCAAAGAACAGAAGTTAGGGAAGGCCACAATTTCAATAATGATTAACCTCCTGAAGTACTAGAATATAAAAATAAAAGATAAATACTATACTGTGAGTTTATGTTGAACTTATCACCTTTGTATAAAAAGATAAGACTTGTTATATCATGATAATTATCTTAAAGTAATTGTATAAAGCAAAACTGTGGTAAGTAGGAGAATATATTCATCTTGTTGTTAATACATATTTTTCTCTTTTTAAAAGTAATTTGATAAGGTACACAATTTACCTATTTCTTTTTTAGTTGCAACATACAACTTTCTTTAATCTCTTTGCATTTATGGAGGATAGAAGACTTCTAATCTAATAAACTGATAACCCAATGACTTCTATTTTTACTTTAAAGCTTGTAAAAATTATCTTTGCTTTCTTGGTTTTTCTTTCTTTTTTAAAAAATTTTTATTGTTATTCAATTACAGTTGTCTGCATTTTCTCCCCATCCCTTCACCCCACCCCAGCCAAACCCACCTCCTTCCCCCATCTCCACCCTCCCCCTTGATTTTGTCCATGTGTCCTTTATAGTAGTTCCTGTAAACCCCTCTCCCCACTGTCCCCTCCCCACTCCCCTCTGGCTATTGTTAGATTGTTCTTAACTTCAATGTCTCTGGTTATATTTTGTTTGCTTTTTTCTTTTGTTGATTATGTTCCAGTTAAAGGTGAGATCATATGGTATTTTCAAACTAGGAAATTAAATGTGATGTCTTAAAAGTTCAAATAAAAATCTTTTAATAACATATCAGGTAATAACTTACTTTGTTTTAGTAAAAAATCATGCTCTTGAACATTTTAAAATTTGTTCATTTCTTTTGCTATCAGGTAGCTTTCTTCTTTATCCTTCAGTGCCACTCATATGCAGTTCTACTGACCGAGATGATTGCTATTGAGGTGGCATGAAAGTGAGAACAGAAGGAAGAAAAGTATCCCCCAAAAGTGAAATGAATCTTGAAAAAAAGAAAATTTAATGACAATTTGTGTATAAACAAAAAAAATCAAACACAGAATAGACTCACTAAAATATAGTCATAGAAATATCTAACTATCCCTACTTTCCCCCTTCCAAGAATTTGATGTTTCAGATTTGAAAAACTGAGATTCAAAAGTGAAGTTCGCATAATGAGCTAGCATGGCAGATAGGTAATTAGGAAGACAAGAGGAAGCTGCTCTTCCGAAGGCTGGCAGGCTGGCCCACAACTCACATGGTTGCTAGCAGCTTCTAAGGGCTGCAGTCTCTCATGCACATCTATCAAAAATGGAGAATCTCTTGCCCTGGCAAGAATGGCTTAGTTGGTTGTGCATTGTCCAGCTAAGCAAAAGGTCTCCAGTGTGATTCTGTCAGGACACATGCCTAGGTTGTGTGTCTAGTCCTTGGTCAGATTGTGTGACACAACCAATGTTTCTCTCTCACATCAATGTTTCTCTCCCATTCGTTTTCCCTCCCCTCCCCCATCTCTCTCTCCCTCTCTCTCTCTCTCAAAAAAAAAAAAAATAAGAATGGAGGAATGGAGAATCTCCTCAATACGAGCCTCAAAAGACATTTTGAGTCTCATTGATTTAAATTGGGCCATATGCAACTATTGAGAACTTGTATGGTTATTGCACCTGAAAAACTGAATTTTAATTTTCTTTTAATTAAACAAAGAACCATATGTGACTTGTGGCTAACCTACTGAGCAGCAAACCCCTAAACTGTTTAGAGAAGCAAAGTAAACATAAATATGACATTCTTGCCACATTTGTTAGAAAGTTAACAGGTGAGTCATGATTAACCTGCATCATATTCCAGTCCATGCTACAGAGGTAAAGACTCAAATGTAGATTTTCTGTTCAGAGACAGAATGAGAAATTGTGGATTTCACCCTCTTAAGGCAAGAGGTGCTCATTACTTATACTTGTTTCATTCTAGTATGGGTAGAAGGTACTCTTTTTCTCCCAGAGTATGACAAGAGACATACATAGAATGAATCATGCAGGAAGCTCTACTCTGAAGAAAAAAATGGAAATATGAATAAAATAATGAATATCATTGGCATCATAAACTTTGGTTGACTAAAAAAACTGTTTTAAATAAAAAAAAATAAAATGAAATGCTAATTTTATCTTACAATGCTATTGAACCAATTAATTCCTAAGCAAGTATAGAAGTACCTCACAGTTGACTTTTTGTGTCAGTAGATTGCTCAAAATGTCAAGGCAACAAACATTCTGCTTAGTAAATTTGCCACAGTGGGCATGTTCCTGAATAACTTTCCGTGTAATGCAGCAGAGAAAACAGCTGGCTCTCATCCCAAAGTGTGCAGTCTCATCCCTCAGTACCAGTGAGGGCACTGATAATGGTGGAAAGTGCCTTTTAACAAATAGCAATACATCCAGATGACACAGTAAATTGTATTACAGAACCTAATGTCCATGAACCAATAACCATTTTGAAACATTTTAATGCCACAGCCAGAAAGATGTCTACTCCACTGAGGAAAAAGAAAACTAGTTAACATGGAGATTTAAGTTTTCTTTTGTTATTTTATTTTTTGAAGCACAAATATTAAATTTGAAGTTATCAATATCATGTTAAGAAAGGCGTGTAGCTTGGAGTATTATAAATCAGGTATAAATTTGAGTTAGATTGTTCCTCCAAGTATTAATTTCTTTTTCTTTGTAAGGAAGAAAAATAGTTACAGAATTCAAACTGATATAAAAATACTCTAACCTGATTATCAAATAGTTTTTTAAAAACATCATATTAGTTATACAAATTTCACTATTCTGAACCTTGATCTTTTCTTTTTTGAGTAATGCCAAACATTTTCAATTAATCTTTTTTATTGCATGTTTTCCATTACTATTAATCCCCCTTATACCCTCTCTTTCACCTTCACCCACCTCTTTCCCCCCACCTGGAAATCATCATACTATTGTCCGTGTTTATGAGTTCTTTTTTTTTTTTTTTTTTTTTTTTGCTCGATCCTTCCAGTCCCCCATCTGTGTGTTGTCTTTGGAGAAGAGTCGATTCATGTCCTTTGTCCATTTTTTTAATTGGATTGTTTATTTATTTGGTATTGAATTTTAAAAGTTATTTATAAAGTTTGGATATTAACCCCTTATCAGATATATTGGTGAATACGTTCTCCCATTTAGAGGGCTGTTTTTCCATTTTGTTGATGGTTTCCCTGGTCTATCAAAATAACCTAGAAGACTTTCTTAAAGGATGAACACAAAGTATTTTCATGTGTAAAATGGAGATAAATGAGAAATGGGCTATAGCAAGAATTAAAAGAGCTAGTGCATGCTAAACACACAAGAAAAATTAACCTACCTACACAGAGCAGATTCCAGGGGACTGCACATGTTTAACTCAAGCACAACCTGCCCTAGATTCCACTCATTATGTCTTTTCCAAGAAACAGAAATGGACATAACTGGCTTTAGTTTTAAAAGTATTATTTTTCTTTGTAGATTAACTACATCAAATGTAATTTTCAAATGGAAATTTTGAAATGGAAATTTCAAATTCAAGTAAGAATTTTCTTCTTATTTTCCAGAAGAAAATATGCTGGAAACTAAAGAGGAGCCAAAGGAGAAGCAGAAAAAACCTTAATATCAGCAAATGTGGCTTCCAGACAGTACTTCCTGGCACAGGTATGGTGCCAGCTGACACCTGGCTGGTGACAGTTGACAGCAAGTAAAATAGAAGAGACCACCCTCCTAAGAGAGGGTGATCAACATTGTTAAATATTACAAGTGTTAAAAGAAGACATGGTCTGAAGGAAGTTCACTGGCATAGACCTTCACGTAGCCAATGGTATTCTACTATTTCAGGAGGAAACTAGATTGTGAAAAAGTTAAGAAATGAATGGGGAGGACGATGTGGTTAGTGAATAAAATTTGTTTCTACGTGATCAGCAAGGGGTAGAAAGGAAAACAAAGGATGATAGCCAGAATCATATGAAAAATGAATAAAAGTCAAGGAATGGATTTAATGTTATAATTGATTTATTAATATATTGACTGTATAGAGAAAACCTGATCATACATCAGCCCACTCAGAGAACTAACTGAATAAGGGAGTGTTTGCAAACCAGGACTTAATAAATGTTGCACATTATACAAGTTAATTCAAGATTACTGTATTCAGAGTGCTGATCTTCAATAAAAGGGCACATAAAAATATATTAAGTAAAGGAGCAGATTCTGTGTGCTTGTTCATTCGTTGGTCAGTTTTCCTCACTGCAGTCTAAAATAATCTTCCAAATTAACTTTGTCCAAAAAATGACATCAAAACTCCCACAGAATGAAATAGCAGTGTGTGTATATTGATAACACAATCTAAGATACAGAGTACATTGATAACAACACTAACATGTATTATGTTTTGAACCTGTTCAGTGACAACTGTAATAATGCTCATGTCTCTTCTTTCTTGCTGAGCTCTGAAGCAATCAAACCATTCTTAACTAATTTAGGATGCATCTGTCATCAGAACAAATCTAAAATGGAAGCAGCAGCAACTTTATTAGCACATACTGATCCCAAGGTTGATAAATACATTTGTTTACTTATATGTGCAAACAAAACTGTTGGCAAAAGAGCAACTGCTGAGAGTGTTAAGTAAATACAATTCACATTAAATATAAATTCATAGTATTAACCAAATAGTTTTCAGAAGCTATATCAGCAATGGTAGCTTTCTGTGGCATCAAGGGCCACATTGTTAACATGTGAGAAACATCAAAGTTGTTGATAATTTCCATAGTTTGCATACATTAACATATGCTTTGCAAGTAAGTACTTCAAAACTTTAGTTTTGCAAAAATTAACTAAGTGTTCTATGTTACCCTTTTACATCTGTCTAACATACCAGAGTATGTCATCCTTTCTTGGCCTTTTACTCCTCTCTGAAGATACATACACTTGGTCAAATGGGTAGAATGGGTTTTAGATGCTTCCCTATGGGGCATGATTGACGGGAAGCTTTCAGCTTTAATCTCCTTTCCTTTTATTTTCTCTACATTGTGCTTTCTAACCATGTACTTGTAATGGAGTAGAGAAAAAATCCCTGCAGTTTTGAACCCTTGGGGTTCTGTGTCATCCTCACTCGCTGACACTCCTGCGCCTGAAGACCACAGTGCTGTTTGCACCTCTGTGGAGCAGCAGAGCCAGTGGGGGGTAGGTGTCCACACTACATAAATTATCTTGCTGATGAGCAAAGATAGGTTTTTGTAAACAGGGAGAAAAAAATAAGCACAAAGCAGAAGAAACTACCAAAATCTTTAACCCAAGGAAATATACTAAAGGAGAGGAAGGTAGGGGGTTCAGTGAAACTAGCCAGGCAAAAGTTGCAAGATAGGCTAGCAAGAGACCACTCCTTCTGATGTATCGATCCCTGTGGGCCAATAATGGTTTCCAAATGGTACAGAGGGTGAGATACTCCCAGGTCTTGTGACTTTCATAGGATACAAGAGACACTAATTACTTTTATTTTGAGGATTTTAAAACCTGGCAGCCCTTAGGGTGGTTTGATACACATACACACAAGCCCACATACTCCACAGCAAACCTGTTTTACATCTTCCCCATTCCAAGAACGAAAATGTGAATGTTCTTGCATGTCAGTGCATATTTCTCTAAAAAGAAAATTTGAGTAAATAATTAAGTTTCCTTGTTTGATAGAAGCAATGCCAAGTTCTCTCTAAAAATGGCTGCTTTCCAACAACGTATTAAACTAGCTGTAAACAAAAGAGGAAACTGATTTTGGTTAATTTTTATTTTTGTTTAAATATTTTATTGTTGTTCTATTACAGTTGTCCCAATTTTCCCCCCTTAGCCCTCCTCCATCCAATCTATCCCTTGCCCCCATAGTCAGTCCCCACACTGTTATCCATGTCCATAGGTCATTCATACATGTTCTTTGACTAGTCTCTTCCCCATCTTTTCACCATTGTCCCCCTCCTCCCTCCCTTCTGGTGGATGTAGGACTGTTCCATGTTTCCATGCCTCTAGTTCTGTTGTACTCATTAGTTTTTGTTCATTCGGTTCCTCTTATAGGTGAGATCATATGGTACTTTTCTTTCACCAATGGCTTATTTCACTTAGCGTAATATTATCCACTTCCATTATGCTTTCGTGAAAGTAGGAGTTATAACTTTCTTTCTGCTGCATAGCATTCCTTTGTGTAAATGCACCACAGTTTTTTTAATCCACTCATTTACTGAGGGGCAATTAGGCTGTTTCTAGCACTTGGCTATTGTAAATAATGCTGCTATGAACATTGGGGTGCATAGGTTCATCTGAATTGGTGTTTCAGGATTCTTAGTGTATAATCCCAGCAGTGGAACCACTGGGTCAAAAGGCAGTCCCATCTTTAGTTTTTTTGAGGGAATTCCATACTGTTTTCCACAGTGGCTACACCAGTCTCCATTCCCACAAATAGTGCACTAGGGTTCCCTTTTCTCCACAACCTTGCCAGTACTTGTTGTTTGTTGATTTTTTAATGATGACCATTGTGATTGGTGTGAAGTGGCATCTCAGTGCAGTTTTAATTTGCATCTCGCTGATGGCTAGTGATGTTGAACACACTTTCATATATCTATGGGGCTTCTGTATGGCCTCCTTGGAGAAGTATCTGTTTAGGTCCTTCATCCATTTTTTAAATGGATTGTTTATCTTCCTGATGTTGAGGTGTACAAGTTCTTTACATATTTTGGAGATCAAACCCTTGTCCAAAGTATCATTGGCAATAATGTTTTCCCATATGGTGGGATCCTTTTTCATTTTGATGATGGTTTCTTTAGCAGGGTAGAAGCTTTTTACCTCGATGTAGATCCATTGTTTTTTATTTCTTCCTGTATTGTCCTTGCCCAAAGAGATATATCAGTGAAAATATTACTGTGTGGGATATCTGAAATTTGACTGCCTATGTTTTCTTCTAGGACTTTTATGGTGTCATGACTTTATATTTAGGCCTTTTATCCATCTAGAGTTTATTCTGTTGTATGGTGCAAGTTGGTGGTCAAGTTTCATTGTTTTGCATGTATCTGTTCAGTTCTCCCAACACCATTTACTGAAGAGACTTCTTTATTCCATATTATGCTCCTTCCCGCTTTGCCAAATGTTAACTGACCATAGATACATGGGTTTATTTCTGAGCTCTCTATTCTGTTCTATTGATCTATATGTTTGTTCTTGTGCCAGTACCAGACCATTTTGATTATGTTGGCCTTGTAACATAGTTTGATAACAGGTATTGTGATCCCTCCTACTTTGTACTTCTTTCTCAAGATTGCTAAGGCTATTCAAGGTCTTTTTGGTTACATATAAATTTTTGAAATATTTTTTTCTAGATCTGTGAAATATACCATTGTTATTTTAATACAGAATGAATTGAATCTAGCTTGCTTTGAGTAGTATGGACATTTTAATGATGTTAATTCTTCCAACCCATGAACATGGTATGTGCTTCCACTTATTTGTATCTTCGTCTATTTCTTTCTTTAGTGTTCTGTAGTTCTTTTGAGTGTAGGTCTTTTACCTCTGGTTAACTTTATTCCTAATATTTTATTTTTCTCATTGCTGTAGGAAGTGGGATTTTTTTTTTTTTTTTTTTAGTTTCTGATATGTCATTGTCAGTGTACAAAAATGTCCTCTATTTCTGAATATTGGCTTTGTATCCAGCTATTTTGCCAAATTCACTTATTAGGTCGAGTAGTTTTTTTGTGGAACCTATAGGGTATTCTATGTATGCTATCATACCATCTGCAAATAATGACAGTTTTACTTCCTCCTTTCCAATTTGGATGCTTTTTATTTCTTTTTCTTGTCTGATCATTGTGGCTAGAACCTCCAATACTATGTTTAATAAAAGTGGTGAAAGTAGACACCCTTACCTTGCTCCTGATATTAAGGGGAAAGCTTATATTTTTTGCCCATTGAGTATGATATCGGCTGTAGGTTTCTCATATATGGCCTTTATTATGTTGAGTTATGCTCCCTCTACTACCACTTCGCTGAGTGTTTTTATCAAAAATGGGTGCTGTACTTTATCAAATGCTTTTTCAGAATCTAGTGATGATCATGTGATTTTTGTCTTTTCTTTTGTTTATGTGGTGTATTACATTTATTAATTTGTACATATTGTACCATCCTTGCATCCCTGGGATAAATCCCACTTGATGATGGTGTGGGATCTTTTTAATATGTTGCTGGATGGGGATTGCCATTATTTTGTTGAGGATTTTAGTATCCGTGTTCATTACAGATATTGGCCAGTAGTTTTCTTTCTTTGTTGTGTCTTTACCTGTTTTTGGAATTAGGATAACACTGGCCACTGGGTCTTTGCCAAGTCTCAAGTCTCATCTCAGCTCCTTTTTAAAAAGAGTTTCTGTGTAGCCCCCATGTTGCAACACTGAGCCCTGGGGGTAGAGGGCTGTTCTCCACATGCTACACATCCTCAAAAGTCACTAAGTTTCTGGGTCAGGGCTGGCCACAGGCTTGTCAGAGCCTCTGAGAGTTTTAGATAAACTTTCTCTCCAGAACTCTCCCAGATGGTGCTGGAAAGAAACTCGCAGTGATACTATAACATGGGGCAGTGGCATGGTGCTCTCGCTGCTCACTCCAGTGATTCTCAGTGTTGGGTGGGTCTACTCCCACCATGCTGTTTCTGTAGCCAGCACTTCCCCAGCCATCTCTCTCTACCCCCAGGGCTCAGGGCTCCTGCGCTGATCCAGAGCTACCCCAAATCTACACAGCCAGAAGTGCCCGGGTTGGGCAATGGAGTCACAGTTGCTCCACTAGGAGAACAAGGACCGCTGGCTCCCTAGTACCCTGAAGGCAAGCCAGGAAACTGATTTTTAAAATAGAAAATTTTGTCAACAACCTTGAAGAAAATATCAAAACAGTCACTTCAACAAACATAAATACATCCCCGGTTTCAGTACTTCCAACAAAGTCCAGTCAGTAATATTTCCTGTCACAAGTCCACTTGCCTAAGGAAGTTGCATTTAAATTAGTATTTATCTGGATGGTGATTCTAGAAAAGCAGCTAGGCCATACACTAGTGTATCTTCAATTTCTGTGCAATATAAAAAAGACATTGGTCAATTCCTGAAAGATCTAGATTTTGTAGGAGTATGTCTCAGTGAAACCACCACAAAAATTATAAGGTATTCTCTTTGAAGTAATTTCAGAGTCCTTTGAAAAACATTCATAGTCTGATTCTTCACCAAGTTTTCATTCCAAGGGTGCTGATTGTGAGGCTAAACAGGAGCTAGAAAGCAACCACTTCAGATCTCCAAGCACAAAAGACTATTTTCCAGTTAATATAGAGTGAGGTGTATTAGCTCTATGAAGCCAATAGTGTTAAATTACTGAGGGTATTCAAGTTACTGTTCAAACATTTAATAAAAAAATGCATACAACATTTCTGAACTAAATGCAATCTATTTCTGCACCCATTGTATCGTTCATTAAAGTTTTTAATTATTTTACTGGGGCAAGAATTCTTAATGTGAGATCTATTGTCTTGAAAAGTTTTAAGTGTATAATATATTATTTACCAGCTGGATCCTTAATTTTTCAGTCATAACATATGATATGAAATTAATATGCAAAGCCCCACATACCAATCCCTAGTGAATTTGTCCATATTATGGGATACAGTACTGAAGACAGATGAAGGATAATGAAGATTTGCTTCACTGGTCTTCAGTCATTCTCAAGCAATATACCTGAGCTATATGAAAAGTAAAGTACTTCATTATGACCTATGTCTTCACATGACTAATTACAACATTCTGACAACTCCTAAACACATGGGAAGATGAACACTCATCTAGTTAATTATGGTTGGGGGTAGCAGTCAGGGGTAGGGAGGCACAGTGGATGGCACACAGAACACATGCTTCAGATTCAATCAGTTGTCTCCTGGCAAAATGAAGTGGGAGTTTCCCAAGAAGAAACAATCTGACAGCAAGATCAAGGAGTTCCCATTTAAAATCTTGACATTTTCTGAGCTCTAAGATTGATTTCATTTTAATCTAGCCTAGAAGGTGTGTGGAAGAGAAGGAAATCTTGTAAAGGACCATGTTCAGTTTTACATTTCACAGGATGTTTTATAAAAACACCAACTCATTTCTTTTAGCAATCATGAAACAAAACCTCAACCATGTTTTTGTAATAGGAAAATAGGCAATATAGAATTTTATGTAGTACTTTATAATGCAGCTAAAACTGGCCCCAAAGCAAGGCTAAACCCACTGAAGTTTCATAAAATTTACTCTTCAGCTGTTGACCTTCTTTTTTATGTTTTCCATACATCTATCTTCATATTGGTATATCCACTCTCATAGACATATGAACCCCACCTCAAATGTGTTCCTTTCTATAACAGTATTGCATGTTGTTTATATATTTTGTTTATATACTCACCAAAACATAAGTAGATAATTTGTCAGGAAAGTTTTAATATGATCATTTTAGGACCACAGTTAAAAATCCCTCAGTTCTAATTCAATAAATTAAACTAAAAATAAATAAATAAATGTTTACCATAGTTGTCATGATATCATGGACACTGCAATCAAAACATTAACAGTCTTATTTTAATTTTTCATATTCTTTGTAAAGAAAATAATCTGAATTTCCACACATTATGACTAAATATAAGAATAGAGAAACTTTGTAACACATTTCCCATAGACTTTTACTGTGAAGGAAAAAAGATTTGCAGATCAGAGCAGTGAGTCAAAACACAACTCTGACAACATCTCTCCACTTTTAAATTCTTATTTTTAATCCTATTCTGGGGCTTTTATTTCCTGAAACATTCCTCCTTCGTCTTTGATATTTCCATCCAGGAAATAGTCATCCTTACACACTCGATGTTAAACTTTATGAAAACCTGCACCCCCAATTGGTATTTCCTTTCTCTCTAAGAAACTGGAAAACCCATTGCTGAGAGCTGTTCTGTATCCTTGCTTTTCCAATTTAAGAAAAAAAAATTTTTTCATTATATTCATAATATACATATTGAGGATTTATCCTTTGTAACTACCTTATTTATGAGATCTAACTAAAAAATGTGGTCCTGCTTAACAGTAAGACAGTAACTTGACAATTTTTATGTATCCTTTCCAGCCTTCTGATTACAAAATCCTATCATTTCAATGCTTGGAATTCTCCTTACCCCCTGGGTGCTTTGGTACAATATCATCAGCAACAAGTAGTGATGAGAAGGGTCTTTTAGAAAGAAGGCCATGTGCAACCCAGGGAGAAAAAGAAGGTTCAAGGAGATTATGACAGGGCTGTATGTATCAATTTGAATCCTTTGGTTGCAACAAAAATAACCACAAAAAATCAGACTCTAATTTAAGCATAAGAGATATTTATTTGCAGACTCTAGTGAAACTTAGAGAATGAAAGAGAAGGCTGAAGAATTAGAATTGGCCAAGACAGAATGTTGGAAATCTCCAGAAGAATTGGTAGCAAGAGTGCATCAGGGTAATGCTGCTGGGGTGAAATAGCTTTAAACACATCTAGCCTCTTTGTCATTCTCAATACTTAGATTCCCCGGAAGAACTATTTGCTTGGTCTAGTTGGATCATCTGCTTTCCTTGTGCCTGGGGGAAACCAGGGTATCTTAATTGACAGTACCATCAGGCAGAATCCACAGAAGGAAATAGAGAGGCAATATAAACACAAAAGAAACAAGCAAAGAAAGGGGAGGTAGTGCTAAGGGTACTTGATGGTGTTAGTTTTCAATTGCTATGTGACAAATTATCACAGATATAGTAGCTTTAAAAGAAAAACAAAACTTTTTTTTATGTCCCAGTTTCCATAGGTCAGGAAACCAGGTCTGGTGCTCAGGGTCTCACAACTCTACAATTAGTGTGTTGGCCAGGCTGTGTTCCTTTCTGAAGTCTGGAGTCCTCTTCCTAGCTCATATCATTGTTGACAGATTCCAATTTATTGTGACTGTGGGACAGACGGAAGTCCCCATATTTCTCTGGCTGTCAACTAAAGACTACTGTCATCTCCTGAAACTGCCCTTTTTTTGGTCAAGTCACCTTGTCACAAAATGGCAGCTTCAAGGCCAGCTGAAGAATCTCTCCTCCAGCTGGCTAATACAAAGTCTTATACAAGGTAACATAATCAAGGGAGTGACTTTACATCCACTTTGGTATATTATATTGGCTAGCAGCAAGTCACAGTTTCTTCCTTCAACAAGAGTTAAGTGATTACACAAGGGCTAGATTCACTGTGGGTCACCTCAGGGTCTGCCAAATTGGGGGGAAGGATCTCCAGATGTGATTGTCTGGGAACTATCCTCCCTACACAGACACACATGCATACAGACATACACCTCAAGATTACCCAACCCGATACCTTCCCATGTGTTTTCATTTCAACTCCCAATGAAACTTCCTTTATGGCAAAACAAGCAAAATCCACAAAGCAATGATAAACGAGCACTACTCTCTTTTGCAGGTTTTGGGGTTCTGGGGTGGGTTAGACACACCAGTCACAGCTATCAGGCCCCGTAGTTAAAAACGTGGTGTGCCAGGCAGAAAACAAAAGCAACTCATTTCATAGATAGTTAAGCTTTTAAATGCTGACATTATGTCGTTTGTTTTGACACCTCAAAAACACAGACATTTCATCATATTTAAAGTGTACTGAAAAGTTAAACATTCCCCTTTATTCAGCAAGTATTACAGGAACAAAGGAAGCACATCGTTTGTAAACCATCACAAGCCCTGTGACAGAAGTGTCAGTTAAGCTGATACACAATGGAAACATCAGATCAGCGCTGCTGCAGTGTCAGTGCTGTTCACCACCCCAAGGCAGTGGTGTTGTACTGCAAACAGCACGGGAATAGAAAATGGTGCAGCCATTATGGAAAACAGCACAGCAATTCCTCAAAAAATTGAAAACAATTACCATATATTTCAGCAATTCTGCTTTTAGGTGTTTATCCAAGAGAATTGAAGGCAGAAGCAGAGAGTTGAACAGATATTTGTACACCAATGTTCACAGCAACATTATTCACAATAGCCAAAAGGTAGGAACAGCCTAAGTGTCCATCAGCAGAAGACAGGATAAACAGAATATGGTGTATATATTCAACGGAATATTATTCAGCCTTAAAAAAGGAAATTCTGGCACATGCTGTAACATGGATGAACATTGAGGACACAATGCTAAGTGAAATAATCCAGTCACAAAAGGACAAATCTTGTGTAAGTCCACTTATATGCAGTTGTTAGAGTGATCAAATCTATAAAGCCAGAAATAGAATGTTGTTGCCAGGGGCTGGGAGGAAAAGGAGAGAGGAAGAAGTTATTTTCTAATGGGTACAGAGGTTCAGTTTAGGAAAATGGAAACAGTTCTGGAGGTAAGTCAGGTAATGATTTCACAGTGTGAATATACTTAATATCACAGACTTGAACACTTAAAAATGGTTAAAATGATAAAATTTCATGTTATACATATCTACCAAAATAATTTGTTTTAAACAGCACAAACTTTGAGCTCAAGTATAACATGGTTATGGTGGGGATTTTGCTGCTTCATAGCTCTATGATCTCATTGCCTTGTGCTCCCTCATTAGTAAAATGAATGATAAACTTGACCACCTTTCTCATGGAGTAGTAAGAAACTATAACCTGATATTTGGAAAAGGCCTCAAGGCAATGAAATAAAAGAATCCACTAGATGTTAGGTTCTTAAAAAAATCAGTACTGCAGCCTCAGTACCTAGGAATATTTGTTCAATGAAAGTTCTTTGAAAAACATAAATTATTATTCAAAGACAATTTGTATTTTTGATATTATTTCTATTATGATTTCAAATGTATTCTTTAAACCAGAAGACTAAGCATTTCAGAGGCCTAGTCTTCATCAAGATCCCTCATCATCGAAGCTACCTCTGAAAGGCCTGTCCAGTGGCCTAACTGTATTGCCTAAGTCAGCACTTTATTTTGAAGCCCAGTCCCCACTCTTGTACCTCTGAGTCCTCTTAATTCTGACTACAGAGTGATTAAGAACATGCACTTTTTTTAATTCACAGGTGAGAAAAATCTTAACAGCCTCTTTGAAACAATGGATATCAATGAAATGAAATCCTTTGGCCAAATCCCAGATCTCCCCTGGTGTCAGGTTCCATCCACAGAACCATGGATGGGTGGTTATATATTAAGTATTAAGTTTCATTGTGATCAAAATCCTGGCTCTGAGAACATGGGTTGTGATTTAACCTCCCCTTTGACCAGGACTTAATACAGAGCATGAATACCAGTGAAGGAAAGAGCTGTCACCCTGAGTTTCCAAGAGCTTGGACTAGGCAAGGGCTGAGTAGATTTCTCAATATCAACTGGCATCTGACAGTCCAAAGGCTGCTCCAGCTGAGCTTCTCCCAGCCAAAGGGTTTATACAAAGGCTGGCCTTTCCCCACCAGACAGGAAATATCCCTTCCTATGATCACTAAAAGTTTTGCAGGTTGTCCTTTTTAAAATAAAATTGCAGTGAAAGCGGTGACATTTGCATGCCCACTTAATTTCCCTGGCCTTATCCAAAGTGCATAATAGAAATTGAAACTGTCTTGCTATCACCAGACAACCCTAGAAAGGACCAAATATATCCCAGACCTAGATTCTACTTCTTGTACTCTAATATTCCAAGAATCTAACTCTGCAGTATTAAGAGATAATAGAAAAATATATATTGGTCTCTCGCCCTGGTTCCTGGCACAGAGCTCCTAAAACCTTTGTAAATTCCGAAGTGGTAGGAACACTAGGAACATCTTTTGTTCTAACATTACTCTTTGAATCTGTCCCTGACACAAGGATACCAAAATTCTTATAAATCCCTAAGTGTTAAAAGCACTAGAAGCATCCTTTGTTCCAATGAGGTGACTCTGATGAGCTCCTGGTCAGAGGGTGGTTACCAGTATGACCAAGCCATAATCAAAATCTTGGAATTTTCTGATCTATCACCAACCCCATCCTCCAGAGAGGAAAGAGGGGCTTGAAGTGGTATTAATTATTGGATGTGCCTATGTGAAAAAGACTCCATAAAATCCCAATAGTATGGGGTTCAGAGAGCTTCCAGGTTGACATACCTCCACCTGAGAGGGTGAAACACCCCCATTTCATGGGGACAGAAGCTCCTATGATGCTTACAACCCTCCTAGATGTTACCCTATTTTATCTTCTTCTGGTTGTTCATTTGTATTCTTTATCATGTCCTTTAACAAACTGGTAAATGCAAGTGTTTCCCTGAGTTCTGTGAGCCACTCTAGCAAATTAATTAAACATGAGGAGGAAGTTTGGGGAACTTCTGATTTATAGCCAAATCAGACAGAAGTTGTGGATAATGTGGGGATAAACCTGAGATTGGCATCTGAAATGGGTGGGAGCAGTCTTGTGGGAGAAGCCCTTAACCTGTGGAATCTGGCACTATCTCCAAGTAGACAGTGTTAGGAGGGAGTTAAATTGTAGGACACCCAGCTGGTGTTGCAGAGAATCACTTGGTGTGGGGAAAAACCTCCACACACTTGTGACTAGAGTGTCTGAGTAAAGACTACCCTGTGTGAGTAGTATAGGAGACTCACAGGGAAGAAACAGATAATAGGGAACTACAGTGTTTTTCCCTACATATGAAGGAAAAAGTTGAGTTTTTCCATCACAAGTAGTTATCAAGCTCCTGCCTCAGCCATAGAACTTTTTTATCAAATTATAGAAAAATAGTAAAAAACACACTAGATAGGTTAAAATTATCTGGAATATGGCAGATGTAAGCCAGCCAAGAGGCTTTGGGAAAGATAGTTTAATATTCTAGGACTCAATTTATCTTCTGAACACTGGGTTGAAATGACTCCTCATGGGACTATTGTAATGATTAAACAAGCAATGGATGGAGCTGCTGAGCACTGTGCCTGGTACCTAGTAAGCTCTCTGTAAATGGTTGTTTTGTTTCTATTAGGGTAATGATCAACGCTAAGAATAAAGCCAATGGCATTTGAATATTGGTGCCAGCAATGAAACCTGCTGTTAGAGCTAGTGAGGTGTGTTTGCCTCTTACCCCCAAGTGAAAATTGCTGTGGAACACACAGGGGTGGTGATCAATGGAAGCCTCCCCTGCACACTCAGAGACACACACAGGCCCCTCACTGGAGGGACAGTCAAGTATGTGTTACATGCTCATATTTTCTTGTGTTGCATATCCTGCATGAAGGGCAAGAACATGACACTGGGTCGTTGTTCTTTTTGGTTTTCCACAAAAATACATGGAAATATCTCACCATCTGAAAACAATTTACTTGGAGGACAATGGAGTCTGGTCACCAAAATTCTGTGCCTTTGCCCTATTTCTAAACTTCTTTCTGCTTTCCCACTTCATCTTCTCTCTGCCCTCAACCAGCTTCTGGCCTGGGTGTTGCCTCAAGTATTAGAATGGATTTATCAAATTGTATGGCACGAATTTGTTTTTGCATCTTCTCCCAGGCCAGACACAAGTCTTTATTCAACTTGGTGTCCTCAGGTTCAGTGCAGAGCACCCAGCAGACCCCTGATGTCAGTTAATTAAATCATGAATGAAGGAACCAAGGGAGAAACCATTTTTCTGCAACATTTCTTCATTCAAAAGAACATAGAAATCACCCCAAGTCCTTTCCCACTTTTCTTTGGAGACCAGTGCACAGGGACATTAGTAAAATAAGCCTGGGGCATACAAATTATTCCCTGGAATTAAATTAGATGATAGCAATTGGAATTGTATTTATTCTCTCAGGCCACGATAATGTCATTTCGTTATTTTCCATACTTTGAGTTCTTTGGTAGGAGAACCATATCCAAGTTTAAAGCTTAATCATCATCATGTTCCTGGCGTGTTCTGCACATGGCCTATTTCAGCTCTTGGCAAAAACATTATCACAACTTGTGCTTGTTGCCTCTCTGCCCTGTAGTCTCCCAAAGGCAAAATGCCTCTCAAAGAACAAGAGCTTGCTTGCCTTTGTGAAAATATTATTTGTGCTTAGCTCTTTTGGAATTTCGACATATTTAACTTCAACAACTGGTCAATTTTTCTGAGTGATTGGTTATTCCAATTTTTCCCTCCAAGTAGGTCAATGGCAAACTTTCTGAGTTCATTCAGTAGTTGATTGCACACATATTTATGCAAATATCCACTCATTTCTGGCTCAGAGAATTTCGTACTCATTTACTTTCTTAAAATTCATATTCGTTGTTCAGCTGCTTTTCCTAATCCCCTACCTTAGCCTTTTGAATTCTGCCATTTATTTCACAGTCTCTGCCCCTACAAATCCCAAATCCCACATTGTTTGCAATTGTCTATTCTTTTTCGGTCACAATCAGGTAGAGGAGGCCTGCCATCTCTTTAGGCTCCTACTTCTTCCACACTAAACCCTTTAAAAATAACTGATTGGATAATCTGCATGCTGTCAAGCTGTTTTCTCCATAGATATCTAGGTAATTAAAATCACCTAGCATATTCACGTCTTAGTACTTGAGTGATTTTTCTAGTTCTGAAGATAACATTTCATTCACCTTCATTAAAGTGGCAAAGACTCCATGTGATCACAAAGTTCCTCCCTGTGAATGTCCTGAAATCTATTATGTTTACTCTTTTGAATCCAAGTATGATCTATGTTAGGAACCAATAAACTTTCAGATTTTGAGGCCCAGATAGTCTCTGGCACAACCACTCAACTGTGCTGTTGCAGCATGAACAAAGCCACAGAAATATGCAACAGAGCAGGCGTGACTATAAGCCAATAAAACTTGATTTGCAAAAACAGGCAGTGGGATGACTTTTGCTGACCCTTGATCTCTGTAATCTTTGTACAGAGTGCAAGAAAGCCTGAAGCGGACTTCTGGTCCTGTCACTCACTAGCTGTGCAACTTCAAGTTAATCCATTAACCTTCCTGAGCTCAGTTTCCTCCTCTGCATAGCCTATTTGAAGGATATAAAGGAAAAGGCCAGAAAAAAGTCAAATCACAATGGGACTAATATTCTTTTCTGAGGGCACATGGGGTGCTGTGATGGGATTTTACCTAGAGGTTACGTCATTTGAATTGTACTTCACAAAAAGTGCTCTGGTTCAAATACAGGTAATGATTTAAGGGATCAATACTAAATGAAAGGATGTCTAGTAGGATGGTATGATGTAACCAGTGAAAAATGATGCATCATGTTCTAAACTAAGGAAGTGGGAGTAAAAATGGAAAACAAGTTGACTCCAGGAATTTCTAGAAGGAAATTGTCCGGAAAGTGAGACAAGATCAAGGCAGCTATCACCAGATGCAGAGCAGGTCACCTGTATAAACTTCAGGAAATATGGCATGTAAAAAAATAATGCAGTGTATGGAAACATTTGTAACTGGCAAAAACTGAAGCACTAGGAACTAATGGCCACCACCATTGTGCTCCCCAAATTATTAGGTTCCATGCAGTCATTCTTACTTATCTATCAATGCTTGCCAAAATGTATGAAGAGAAAATAACAACAACCAACAGCATTAGCCAGGCTTTCTTTATTCATTGCCAGGCATTATCACATAAAATCCTTACCTAAATTCTAAGAACTCAGTAGGTCACCATCACTTTGCAGATGGTCACAAGTGAGTACAACAAAGTAAGTAGCTTGCCTAAGTGTCACATTGTTAAGAAGTAAGGACACAGGGATTCAATTTTTGAATCCAAAGACTGTGTCCTTAACCACTACCCTCTACTTTCTCCTGGTACATCATTGACTTACAAAGTTTGTATTCTAGAGTCCATGGGACTTGCCTGCTTAATTTACTGCTCCTTATGAAATACTGCAGGCTGAATCTGGACACCAATCACTTCCATGACTTTAGACAAGTTATTTATTTTCTATTACTCTCTGTTTGCTCATCCGCCTCTCCTCTGCTACTGCAAGCAATAAAACTCCCATGTTCTAACACATTAAAAAATAAAAATCTCTTGCAAGTAAGAAAGTCAAAGTTAGGTAATTTATTCTGTTGTTTCATCACAACAGAAAATGGAAAAATATACTATTTAGCCTCATTGCCATAATCACACTTCTGGTTTGAAAAAAAAATGGTAGAAATTATAATCAAGAAGGATTTGTTGCATGCTTAAGAAATCACGAGTCATAAAGAATTATGAATTACTGAAAGATTTTGAAAATGAAAATTAAAGATTTACAACTCTTAAGGCTTTCCCAATAATATTCTTTTGCAAACCTACTTTTAGCTAAATTAAAAGAGTTTGACAATAAATGGTGGAGTTTTTTTTCTTTAACTAGCAATTGGTTATATATCAGCTCAGCTTTCTAGAACTAAATTACTTTTTGAAAAATAGAATTACATCTTTTTGAGACTTGCTCCAGAAGTTTAAATATAATTCATGTCATATGTGTTTGTGTTTAATGTCATAAAGCTGGGAGAAGGTTAGAAATGGTAGAGGTCAGAAGGTAAACTGTTCATATTTTATGGTTTCATAAAATGCTGATGTGAGAATTCAACTTCCAGGAAAGGTTTTGTGGTATAACACTTGTTTTAAAAAGTCCAAATAAACTTAAATGTTATGAATCAGAATAATCTTCATGTATAGATGTATATAAAATAATGTATATAATTGTGTGATGTCATATATTCCATATGTATAATTTATTTATTGGGTGATACATAATATGTATGTATATGTACCACATATTTAATGTATATACCTTCTAAAATATAATGTGTTTCATATAAGTTTTATCAGTAGTAAAATGTTTAATGGTATTGGTATACCAAATATCTATGGCCAATCACTGTAATAGTACGGTTAAATTGGTAAATATTTATTGAGCACCTAATATGCAGCTGGGGTCTGCTCTGTGCTAACTATGGAAATGGGAACAAAACAAGATGGTTCCTCCCAGAGCAGCAAAATCCAAAAGGCACACAAACAATATAAACTCAAGAACCACAATCTGGTATGGTGGCTGTAGCTACAAGGCTGTTCTAGTCTAGAAGGGGATCTCAAAGGGAAGGGTTAAGCCTTGCTCAGCTCCACCACTCATAATTTCTTTTGAGGGCTTTTGGTTGGATTGGACTGTGGTGGAGTGCCCACAAAGGAGAAGACTAACTGTTATCATGAAACCATCCCAGAATGGCAGAGCCAAGCCATGTCACATTGCTCTTGCCCCCTTACATTGTGTAATACCCATTCACTACAATGAGAGCTTACAAAGATACTAATAAGCTTCTTGTTGAGGATCTTTATAAGTTGTAAAATTTACATAATAACATATGTCTATATCTTAAATGCCACAAAATTCAATTTTTTAAAAAGAAAAACATAATAAAGACAATTGCTTGACGCAGTGAAAGAACCAATGGAAGGGCCATGTGAGGCTAGGGTAATGGCCTGCTGCTCCACACGCAAGGAGGTCTCGGTTTAAACATGAGCTGCAGCACTCTTGTTATGTGAACTCAGACAAGTTCTTAACCTGCCCGAGGCCCATTTTCCTCATTTGAAAAATAGACCTTATAATAAAATATTTGTGAGTAGGTGATAAGATGATATATATCAAGAACCTGGCATGTGGTACAAATCTTTTTTGCCTTCTTTGAGTGTGGGACTGCCTCTAGTGCTTGAAGTTCAGAAGCAAACTACTGAGAAGCTCCCTGAATAATTTCATATCTTAGAAGATAACATGGTATAATACTGGGTAGTGTTTCTTGACACATTACTAGAGGTTCCACATGGAAACATCCCTGCCCCCAACAGTTGAGGTCTGGAACACAGAAATGGAATAATGTCCTCTGGCTCCTCGGCATGCACTCCTCTATAATTTTGGTATCAGCTCACCAATTTCCTCCTGGGAAACCAACTAGCCTTACCCTCCTCACAGGCCTCATGTTTAGACCGTGTGGATTCAACCCCCTCTTTAAGAGGTGGGAGGAATGTGACAGATCAGGGCACTTCACTCCTCTGTTACAGAGGTTTTCCCAAAAATGGGCACAACTAGAGCAAAGAGATTTTGCCAAACTGTCAAAAATAGGATTTGAACCTGAGAGACAACAAGGATAGGGCTGCTATAGCCATCTTGCCACCATGAAAGGACAGTCATTTACAAATTCAGCCAAGACAATGTAAAGAAACAGAAATGTAAAGAATGTAAAGAAACAATGTAAAGAAATAGCAAGAAAAACCATGCCCTGGATATGTAACTTGAGTCCCTGCATACAGGAACACCTATAGCTTTCCGTTACATGCAAATACATTCTCTTCGCAGATTTAGTTGTTTCCTGAGACTCACGGCTAAAAGAACCCATACAGTATATGGGGATGTTGCATGTCTTCTTCAGGTTGACAGTTCATCTTACCAATAAAATACTCTTCATCCAGAGTAACAGTATTTTTTAGTAAAATATTTATGAAGAAAGAAGGAAAGGAATGGTTTAGATGCTTCCTTTTTAGGACTTTTAAAAATAAAACCATGCACGTTCA
Organism: Desmodus rotundus; assembly: GCF_022682495.2. Taxonomy (NCBI): domain Eukaryota; kingdom Metazoa; phylum Chordata; class Mammalia; order Chiroptera; family Phyllostomidae; genus Desmodus; species Desmodus rotundus. Next base: position 127,810,498 of record NC_071392.1, on the reverse strand, counting down.
TTTTCAGATATGGAAATCAGAATGCAGTTTTCAACAGATCTATTTAGTAGCAAAGAAGTTACTTTAATGGTTAATATCTATTTGTTGGAATTGCTTTTTAAATATGCCATATAAAGGTAATGATCTAAAACCATGTTCAAGATAAAGGCTGCTATTAGCGGTGACTAGAGCATATTGGCAGGTAAATAAAAAATCCAGTGTGGAAGGTGAGTAAAGCACCCAGAAAGCAACATGGACACATAAACAATAAGGTCCTGCAGGTACCTAGGTTATTTCAGTGAACTCAAGAGAAACAGGAATGAGCTCAGGCCATTCAAATGATCCGTTGAACCCTGCAACACTTGTTTATTCAAACATAGTAGTTTTGCAGGATCTTTGCAGCCACCTCTTTTCCACCTTCTTGCAGTCTTCAATGTTATGTGTCTAATTTGTTTCTGTTTTTCTGGAAGATCATGCTTATCAAGTATAAATGAAAGTACTTCCCACTTCACACCTAGAAGTGTGATCAGGAATGCTGGCTTCTGATCAGTGAGCAGAGCTAACTGCTGTCTGTGGATCAGCATGCTGACACAGTCTCACTGAACTCTGGAAATGCAAAGAACTTGTCCCATCATCACACTGTGCTTTTTTGGAAGTTTCTCCTCCTAGGTTGATGGTGTCTCTTTCTAGGTTAGCCTTTCTGCTATGTTCCAAAAAACTAGCTTATCAAAACGACACCTGTTTATAATATCTATTCTGTTGGGTTTGTCTGTACTCCTTTGTAATGCCTTCTTTGCTTTCTCTTCACTGTCCCTACATTAAGTAGGTCCATTACCCACTATTTCCAATTTCCCAACCCTAGTCAAACCCATCATCACCACCTGCATAAAATTTTGCAACAACCATTTTTAAAACTGTATCAGACCACATCACAACCCTGATTATAACCCTCCTATGGCTTCACGTTACCCTTTACAAACTGTAAAGTCCTTGCTGGACCTCATAATATTACATACATAATCTGGCTCCTGCCTAGCTCTCAGACTTCATCGTCTGTGATTCTCTCATTCTCTCTCTTCTTTCCAGGTGCACCACACTTCCTCTTTTCCTCTAACTTAAAGACCCAAACATGGAAGAAGGATTCTTTTTCTACCACTGGACTTGGTAAATATATGTATGATATCCAAAACATCAGTAACCTGCTAACAAGTGACCAGGAGGAAAACATATCGAGACTGGCAGAATGGAGTGAATGAATACATTAGAGTCTTAGATGATGTCATTGGGCCTCTAGATTTCTTGTTACATAAAAAAAAAAAAATCCTCTTTCATTTCCTAAAATCAAACATTAAAAGAGGTATGTAATCCTTCTCAACCCCTTTTCTGTCCACTCTATCCTATATTTTGTGTTTATTTTTCTTGTGCATGAGTATATATTTTAATACATGTGTTTAGCCCAAATAACATATAATGTTGTTCTGTGTCTTTTAAACTTTTTGTAAGGGCATCATATGTAAATAGCTTTGTCACCTCACTTTTTTGTAAACTAATAATTATGCTATTGAGATGCATTTATATAAATACATGTAATTCCTGATCATTTATTTTTACTTTATATGGGGATACTATATCTTATTATTTCTTTCTGCTTCCAAATTTGTGTTATTTCCAGTCTTGCCTTATAAGTAAGGTCTACTTTCTCACATATATGAGAATTTGTCTATGGTAGTGTTTTCCAAATATGTTTGACCATGATTCACAAAAATCAGTTCATTTTAAAATAAGCTTTCATGTTTTTAGAACAAATTTTGCAAAACAATGATTTTCTTAATATATGTGATATGGTATTTTTATTTCTCTTTTATTTCATTAAAAACTATTTCATGACTGACTATATGGCAGGCCCCAAAGTGGCAAATAGTAGTTAAAACACTAGAGTAAATATGTAGAAATATAATCACTCCCTTAAAGGATTAATGTGTCATCAAATTTACTAGACATCAAAATAATTCTCTAAAAAGTTTGTACTAATTGAACTCCCTTCAGTGGTATGAGAATCCCTCTTTCTTTTTTACATTCTTGTTAATATTTTGTATAGTCAGGATTTTATGTGAAATAATATTTCATTTTGATTTTAATTTACATGTTTCTGCTTAATGATGAGTTTATTTTTCCCTATGTTTGTGTGCTATTAGTGTTTTTTTTTTATTTAACTGTTTGTGTTCTTCACCTGTTTTTCTCTTTCTTGTCTTTATACTGACTTTTTGGTTTGTTCTTTATATATTCTGAATATTAACACTTGTTCATGAATCGTAAATATCTTCTGCACATCTCTGGCTTAACTCATGTTTTATGTCATCTTTAGATTCCCAGAAATGTTTAGTCTAAGTGTAGTTAAATTTATATATTTTCCTTTGTAACTCAGGCTTTTGTGCTTGTTAAATGTCTTTATTGTTTAGGCAGTTTTGGTGGAACTCTTCATTACTTGCAGGGAAGCATCCTAACAGATACAGCAGTCAATAAATGCAAGTTGACTGAATGAGGAAATAAATAATAAGGAAATGAAGTGATTTTTCACAGGATAATAGTAAAGACTGATAAATATCACAGTAAATAATCAATATCCTAAGTAATAAATGTTGAATTGACCATTTAGAAAAATCTGGATATGAAGGTTACAAATTACTCCACTCCAAGCTAAAACCCAGAGTCTATCACTCATATTCTGAAATATTCTTGGACAACGTGGCTCTAAACAAAAATCTATAGAGGTTGAGATTCTTCACTGATGCTACGTACATAAATAGCTTCCAACCACTAAATCTTAAATTTCATAGAAAAGCAAAATGTCTCCATCAGTTACTCCAGGATATTTTTTAAAACAAACACCTGGATTTTCTGTGCCCGCCTATCCAATAATCATATAATCTATCTTAAAAAAAAACCTTTGTTTATTTATTATTAGAGAGAGGGGACTGGAGGGAGACAGAGAGGGAGAGAAACATCAATGTGTTGTTGCCTCTCAAGCACCCTCTACTGGGGACCTGGCCTGCAACCCAGGTGTGTGTCCTGCCTGGGAATTGAACCGGCAACCCTTTGGTTCATAGGCTGGCATACAATCCACTGAACCAAACTAGCCAGGGCTAATCAATCATTTTTATACTCTTTCACATTAAATGGAGAGAAAAGTGATTTTGCAATTTACCACAGCATGTTGATTTCCATGAATTCAAATAACTTAAAATATCTAGATTCATAGAGGCAACACAACAATTTCAATATGTGAAATGCTTTATTTTCACAATGGGAACAGAAAGATCTTAGTCTGAATGTGTGCAGTCTACATGAAGTGATAAAAATAAAGCATAAAAAATTGAATACATCCACTTTACCATTAATTTGTGTATATTTTAATTTAATCATTTTATCAGTTGTATAATACTTGTGTGTACACAGGAAAGATTACTATCAGACAATACGTTCCTTCTATCAGTTCATTTATGAAGGAAAATGTAGTGCAGTATTTCAGACATCAAACTCACATATTAAAGGAAAAAGAAAAAGCTTTTGTGTTCAAAGCAGGGTAATAGGTTACACTTTCCCCTGCTCACCTGTGGAGAATCTTTTCCAATGGTTCTTTTTCTTCACTCTTCCCCCCATCTCCTCAAAGTATAGAATCAAACAGCATTGTTAGGGACCTAAAGGAAAAGTTAGTTCCTATTTTGTGGCTTCCTTCTCTACATTTTAAGTGGGAACAGATATGCCAGAAATAATTCTAGAATTCTCATTAACCTGGCTAACAAGTCAGCATCTGCTTTCACAGGGCTCTGATCAGCAGAGGATTCCAGGCAGATTAACTCTCCGTAATGTTTCAGCTGTAACATTCTAACATGGTAACATTGTAACATTTCTAATGCTTACCTACTTACAAAGCAAAGGTACAAAACAAAACAAACAAACAACAGTCAACTACTTCTCTCTTCTTCAGATAAACTCTTGGAAAGCCATCTGATAGATGAGGAACTGCAGCTACAATTATAACTTTCTGCTTGCATGGTATTCTGGGTTGGCCAACCATGCTACTTGGCCTGTATGAGGCATTCAAGTTGTACCGGGATTTCTCTCACATCATTGTACACCATGTAGTATAGATAGTCTGGGGATTTTCTGAAAGGAATGCTGGAGACTCTTAGGATACTACTATACAGTCATATCCTGAACAAAGAGGTTTCAGTCAATGATGAACCACATATACAATGATGGTCTCATAAGACTCTAATGAAGCTGAAAATTTCTTACCCCCTAGTGATACTGTAGTTGTCATAATATCAGAGTATACCACATGACTCACGTGTTTGTGGTGATGCTGGTGTATGTACACAAGCACACTGTACTGACAGTCAAACAAAAGTATGGCACACACAGTTATGTATGTAATACTTGATAATGATAACAACTATGTTAATGGTTTAGTATTTATGATATCATCTTTTATTATTTTATTTTTTATCTTTTTCTGTTTATGCTGTTATAGTTGTCCCAGTTTTTCCCCATTCACCCCCCTCTGCCCAGCCTGTCCCCCACTCCCACAGTCAATCCTCATACTTTTGCCCATTTCCATGGGTTCTTTATATATGTTCTATGACTAATCCCTTCACCTTTCAAACAGTTCCCTCTACCCTCTACCCTCTACCCTCTTACAGCTGTCAATCCATTCTATGATTCTATGCCTATGATTCTCTTTTGCTCATTAGTTTATTTTGATCATTACGTTCCTTTTATAAGTGAGATCATATAGTATTTAAAATAAGGGCACAAGGACAAAATCAAGGGGGAGGGTAGAGGTGGGGAGGGAGGTGGGATTGGCCGGGGTGGGGTAGAGGGAAGGGGAGAAAATGCAGACAATTGTAACTGAATAAAAATAAATAAATAAATTTAAATAAATAAAATAAATAAATAAAAATAAAATAAGCTAACTGACTGGCTTATTTCACTTAGCACAACAATCTCCAGTTCCATTCACGCTGTCATAAAAGGTAGGAATTCCTTCTTTTTTTCTACTGTGTAGTATTCCATTGTGTAAATGTATCACAGTTTTTTAATCCACTCATCTACTGATGGGCACTTAGGCTGTTTCCAAATCTTGGCTATTGTAAATAGCACTGCTATAAATGTAGGGGTGTGGAAGTTCTTCTGAGTTGGTGTTTTGGGTTTTTTAGGGTATATTCCCAGCAATGGAATCACTGGATCAAAAGGCAGTTCCACTTTTAGTTTTCTGAGGAAAGTCCTTACTGTTTTTCACAGTGACTGCACCAGTCTGCATTCCCACCAACAGTGCACTAGGGTTCCCTTTTCTCCACATTCTCACCAGTAATTGTTGTTTGTTGATTTGTAGCCATTTTGGCAGGTGTGAAGTGATATCTCGTTGTGATTTTAATTTGCATATCTCTGATGGCTAGTGATGTTGAGCATTTTTTCATATGTCTGTGGGCCCTCTGTATGTCTTCCTTGGAGAAGTATCTGTTCAAGTCCTTTGCCCATTTTTTAATTGGATTGTTAATTTTCTGCTGGTGAGTTGTATGTATTCTTTATATATTTTGGAGATTAAACCTTTGTCTGAGGTATCATTGGCAAATATGTTTTCCCATACAATCAGTTCCCTTTTCATTTTGATGATGGTTTCTGTAGCTGTCTAGAAGCTTTTTATTTTGATGTAGTCTCATGTGTTTATTTTTTCCTCTATTTCCCTTGTCCTAGGAGATATATTGGCAAAAATATTGCTAAATGATATATCAAAAATGTTACTGACTATATTTTCTGCAAGGATTTTTAAGATATCGTGACTTATATTTAAGTCTTTTACCCATTTTGAGTTATTCTGGTTTATTGTATAAGCTGGTGATCTACATTCATTTTTTTTTTTGCATGTATCTGTCTAGTTCTCCCAACACCATTTATTGAAGAGACTCTGTACTCCATTGTATGCTCATGCCCCTTTTGTCAAATTTTAATTGACCATTGACACATAGGTTTATTTCTGAGCTCTCTATTCTGTTCCATTGATCTATGTGCCTGTTCTTGTGCCAGTACCAGACTGTTTTGGTTACAGCGGCCTTGTAGTATAGTTCAATATCAGGTAGTATAGTTTGATGTTATGACCCCTCCTACTTAGTTCTTCTTTCTCAGTATTGCTGAGGCTATTCAGGGTTGTTTTTGGTTCCATATACATTTTTGAAATATTTGTTCTATATCTGTGAAATATGCTATTTTTATTTTTATAGGAATTGCATTGAATATATAGATTGCTTTGGGTAGTATGGACATTTTAATGATGTTAATTTTTCCAATCCATGAACATAGTATATGCTTCCATTTATTTGTACCTTCCTCTCTTTCTTCAATGTTCTGTAGTTTTCCAAGTACAGGTCTTTTATCTCCTTGATTAATTTATTCCTAGGTACTTTATTGTTGCTATAGTAAATAGTTTTTCTCAATTTCTCTTCCTGATAGTTCATTATTGGTGTACAAAAATGTCTTTGATTTCTGAATATTGACTTAGTATCCCTCTACTTTGTCAAATTCACTTATTAGGTTGAGTAGTTTTTTGATGCTTATGAGGCTTTTCTATGTACACTATCATGTAATCTGAGAATAATGACAGTTTTACTTCCTCACTTCCAATTTGGAGGCCTTTTATTGTTACTTTAGAGTTTACTCATTCTATTAATTTTAAAAAAATGCTGTAAACAGTATAATGTCTTATGCTGGCAAGAGCCTCACACATCTTGTTTGCTGTGTCTCTTGTTGGCATCATTTTCTCTTGTTCTTGATTTAATCTTGTGTTGTTTTCTACAGTAACACTGTATAGGCTTGTAGCTTAGGAGTAATAGGTTATACCAGATAGCCTAGGTATATAGTAAGTTATACCATTTAAGTTTATGTTAAGTAAACACACTCTATTGTGTTCATACAGGACAAAATCACCTAACAATGCTTTCTTCATAATATATCCCTATTGTTAAGCAGCACACGAGTGTATAAGTATTAATCATCTCTGGCTGCTATAATGAAATACCATGAACTGAGTGTTTTAAAAAGCAGATATTTATTTCTCACAGTTTTAGAATCTAGAAAGTCCATGAGCAAGGTGCAAGCAGATATGTTTTTTGAAGAGAGCTCACTTCCTGGTTTGTGTACAGCTGTCTTCTTACTGCCAAGTGCTTACCTGACTTTTCCTCCATGGGCACATGTAGAAAGAGAAAGATAAGTCTCTCTATTTTCTTATAAATATGCTAATCACATCATGCAAGCCCCATCTTTGACCTCATCGTAACCTAAATACCTTCCAAAGGCCCCAACTCCAAATGTCATCATATTGGGGGTCAGCACTTCAACATATGTATTTTTAGAGAGGAATAGACATTCAGTCTATAACAGTGTTTAACTTGGATTATCAGTTTGTAATAATATTTTTCCTTATAGTCAATAACATTTTGGTTTCCAGGTACCAAACTGAAATCTTCAGTATGTCCACAGAAATCATATAGTACAGCCTGTTCAGGTTTCAGACATATGTTGCATGGAGTTTGTGAATAAAAGCCTGGTTAAAGTAGAGGCAGTCCCTTCTGTGGTGGTCTCTCAGCCAAACTATTAACTCAAAGTTCTAGTATTTACAAAGTTGTAATCTCCTGGGAGAAAAGAAAAAGAAAGAAGAAACCTCTAGCTTATACCTACTTTGAATATAGTCAGTGCAATTTTCCACAGCGGAGATTCTGAAGATTGCAGTCTTTCACTTCCACGCTTTAGTTCGTGCTGCTCCCTCATCCTGTGATCTCCTCCACATGTAAAGTAATTATCCATGCTTAAATCTTAGATCTCACTTTATATCTCACTTTTTATCTCACTTTCGATCTCACTTTCTTAGGTGTCCCTCCCCTGTGTTCTGGTGGGCCCTGTTCCACCACCATCATAATTTATTTTATTTGGCACTGGGCTTGATTGTTTACCCTTTAAGCTATAATTTTAGGACAACAGGAACCAAGTCTCCTTTTTCACTACTTTATCCAAAGCATGAAGCCTGGTGCCCAGCATAGTGTTAGAGCTAAAAGAGCAAATGACTAGGTTAAAAGTTGAGTCATGGCATAGATTTCTAACAACATAGATGTTGTCTGAAAACATGGATGTCAAGTTATTTCCAAAGTAACCTCAAGGCAACCATGGAGGGCCCTTTGGGCCTTTATAGAGAATTTAAAGTTGGAGAGATTCTGTTTTACATATCAGAATGAAGACAGGGATAGAACAAGAGAGATAGAAATAAAGGAACACTAGCCCTGGCCAGGTGGCTCAGTTGGTTGGAGTACCATCCAATACACCAAAAGGCTGCTGGTTCATTTCCTGGTCTAGGCACATACCTAGGTTGTGGGTTCAGTCCTGGTTGGGGTGTTTACAGGAGGCAACCTATCGATGATGTTTTCCTCCTATATCAATATTTTCCTCTCTCTCTTGCTCCATATGTGTGTGTGTGTGTATATGTGTGTATATGTGTATATTTACATATATGTATATATACATATGGAGAGAGAGAGAGAGAGATCCTTTCTCTCTAAAATCAATAAAAACATATATTTGGCTGAGGATTTTTAGAAAAGAAATAAAGAAACACCATTATGAGGAAAACAAAGAGATACCTCCCTCGGGTAAGCAAGTTTGCAATCATCATGAAGTCTTGTTCTTCCTTTACAACTGCCCTGAAGACCCACGCATAATTTGTGGGAACTATTGTTAAATGAAAATGAGGGGCCCCTTATTAAAAAATTATTGAGAATTTCAAAATGGTAGAAGAATAGCATCAAAACAAGCATTTAATGTGGGCCCCGGCTAAGCATAGGGTCTATGTGACTAGATGGATCTCATGCTCATGAAACCAGATCCACACCCCACCAGGGCTAGGTCTGAGGTCATACTCGTTCTATTACATAACAGTATTTACATTTACTTGGAAGCTCTCTCTCAAGTATTTTGAGGCTCTGGAACTCAAAATTCTAGGAAATAAATACTTTTTCATAACCACTAACATAAAGATTATTATGAAGTTGCCAGATTCCAAAGTTCAAAAGGAAACACTCAGGTTTTCATAATTAATATTCTCCCGCAAAAACCTCATAGTACTGAAACGTCCATTTTCAAGCTTATCTTGCATTGATCTTCAATAGAAACCAACTACACATTTTCAGATAAAAATCAAGTATAAATGGTTTTGGGGCTGTTCTAACTTAACATGGCAGCTTTACTATTGCACTGAAAATAATATCACCAAAGCACCTGCCTCATCTTTCAACAAAACATGATTTTGTATATTTTATTTTTTGTTGCACATGTTGATTCCCCCCCTGTTTCCCACAGAGGAACCAAGAGTAACTCAGTCTTATTGCTATGGCAAATTGTATTCTTCAATTATGTCATTTTATTTGTACATTACTCTTACAGCACCTTGCATTAATCTGCCCTAATAACTACTGGGACATTGAAAATAACTCACTTTTCACATCTGAAAGACATTTTTATGCTATGTTAATGGCAATAAAATAGAAGAAATACTCACAAAATCAAAATGGAACTACATGCCAAGATAACTGTTATATTTTGGCAATATTCTTGCAAAATAGCTGTCAGATGTTAATATAATCATTGCATTTTGTGCAAGGATACTCATCTTTTCCTATTATTATACATACTTTATGACATAAAGAAAAGATATAGTGATTCAGAAACCACATTTTTGGAAACAATACAGCCAAAATTTGTATCTTGTTTTCCCATGTGAATGTATAAGTTTGGTCTACAGTCTCCAAGTATCAAAATGATTTTTGGCATATGATTGAGTCTCAAAAGCATATGAATACTTTAAGGAAATAGCAAAGGGTTTATGGCTAATAATTTAAAACAATTCTAGGGTCCCAAGGGAAAAATAAACCTGAACAGTAAATTCTTATTGGTCATTTATGAACTGTATGTACAAAACCCATTTGAAAAATGGAATGCAGCCACATTTGTTCTCCACTTCTTAATGTCTCCAGGATCCTATAATACACTGCAGGAGGACTGATGAGAGCATCTTGAGGAGGGGTTGAAAGCTGGAAATCAAATCAGTCTCTCTAGCACAAGAGAGAAAAGGATCTGAGAACTGCTGCTACTGCAAACTCTATTAGGAGTGACCAGCCTTCTTCTTCCTTCAGAACTTTAATCATATTTAGATTTATAGTTCCACCACTGTATATTCACATAAAGAGCATTAATTATTTATAGATGTATCTGCCTACTAGTAAAGACACTCATTTTTTTGTTATTCCCAGTTTCATTGATATATCAGCTGAGGATTTTATTGATAATATAAATTCGCTTAGATAATATCTGCTAAAGTCTTACAGTTTTTTATTGTTTTCTTTCTTTTTCTAAAGATTTGTTTATTTATTTTGGGAGAGGGGAAAGAAGGGAGAAAGAGAGGGAGAGAAATATCAATGTGTGGTTGCCTCTCACACACTCACCACTGGGGACCTGGCCCACAACCCAGGCATGTGCCTTGACTGGGAATCGAACTGGCAACCCTTTGGTTTGCAGGCCAGCATTCAATCCACTGAGCCACACCAGCCATGGTTGATTCATTGTTTCCTAAATCCATTTCTCTAATGCAGACACACACATATATACACACACAGAATACAAAACACAGACAAAGAAACTTCTACAAAGAGGCTAAGTATCTATGTTGTAAGCATGATAAGCAAATGTTAAACAAAGGTTGATTCAAGGAACACTCTTAAACTGACTTAAGAGAAGGGAGTAAAAAGATATAAAAGGGATAGAATCCCATGGTCCTGTTTTACAGACAAAGAAAAAGAAATCCAAAGACTTTAGTGACTTGCTCAGGGTCACACACAAACTCAGAAAAATAACTGGCACTTGAGCCAGATTTCTCCTTTCCACACCCAGGGTCTTTCCTGTTATAGATTTGTCACCAGAAGCACAGAGTCCCTAAGTTAATTTCAGAGATACTGGCATCTATAACCTTAGACACAGGGACAGGCTTCATGCTTGTAAATAGCATCCTAATAATATTTTTGTGTTTTAATTTTGTTTTTGTTTTGGTTTAAGAAGAATGAAGAATATTTAAAAATATACATAGAGTATAATAATAAACCTAAGATAAGTGGTCTTTACAATATCTTTTGGTTTTGTTCAAATTATAAAAATTTAGGCAAGAAAAAATTCTAAAATAAAAGTTATGTGGTAAGAAATGGAAAAATTATAGAAGTTTCAGATTTATTTTTTAAATGGTTAACACTTAACTTTATTCTAAGCTTTTGACAGACTAAAAAAGGCCTGACATATTTAAGTATAAAAATCATTTTAAGGAAAAACTTCTCCTCTCAATGCATTTTTTTTCTAACTTGATTGAGACTGTTACCCAGAGGCTCTTATTAGTAATACATGCTCATAATAAGTGATCCAAAAATACCACTGTATTAATTATTTGTATGAAAAAATCACATTAATAATAGTTTTTCTGTATTAAAAATTATACATCATAACTGGAACCTAACCAACAAAACAAACAAGCGAGGAAAATAGAACCAGAGACATGGAAATAAAGAACAAACTGACAGTGACCAGAGGGGGAGGGGGAAGGGATAACAGGGGGAAAGGTTGTAAAGGAACACATATAAAGGACCCATGGACAAAGACAATGAGAATGGGTGGGGATTGAATAAGAGAGGTGGGGGGTGCATAGGGTGGGGGAGACTAATAGGGGGAAATGGGAACAACTATAAATAAACAACAATAAAAAGTAAAAAAAATACAGCATAAAATTATAAATATGTCAAGGTATTATTATTTTAATTTTTTTACTTATAAAGCACTGCATTTAAGTTATTTGGACATAGAAGGAAAACAAGAAGAATCAAGGACAGCAAAGGATTTCATTGAGATTATAGCTGAAGGTTAAAGCATAGAAGAAATTATTGATTTGGCATTGCTAGTCTGCATTAAAAAATAATGCAAATTCATTTTGACTTACAAGATATCAATTAACTAAATGCCCAACAGATTGGTTTGGCCAGTACACAAACCTAAGAAACCTATAAATAAGTGCATGGGGCAAGTGATAAGCTGCCTGGGCTCATATCTCCATCCCTGGCCCCTGGGGGCTACTGACACTGACTCTTTCTGTGACTCAGTTTCTGCATCTGTAAAAAATATATTTTTCTCCTTATGAGGTATAGCACCGAGAAGAGTGTCCAGCACACACTAAGTAATGTAAAAGTTTGTAATTGTTTCCAACCCCTGCACAAAGGGGATTCTGTGGGCAACTAAGTTGGAAAAACACTCCATCCCCTTCATTCCCCTCTCAGAAGTTATAACTCATATCAGAACATTAAAGTTTCAGAGAATTTCTATAATAAAGAAAATAATTTAAATTTATTTAATCCTGCATCCCCCTAAATTATTGAAGTGGCTTTTTTACAAAAATGAATAAATAATTATCTCAAAAGCTTAAACATTTATCAATCTTTCAAATTAAATCTAAAAATTTACCATAACCCTTTTTTAATCAATCAAGCCTTACCTATGAGTTGTAAAGTTTGGCCAAAATAGGCCAAAAAATAAAATGAAAGGGAAAAACCAGACAGCAAGAAATAATTGAAGTGGGAATAATTATATATTGAAGAAAAGAAGTGAGAAAGAAGGAAAAGACACAGTGAAATGTGGAAGGATTTTTAAAAGGGCAATGAAAATGACCCACACCCACCAATCATCAATGGTTTCCAGAGGTTTCCATTAAAATAACAATAATATATGTTAGTAGCCTCTCTGAATCCATTCTGCATAGAAGGTGCTAGGATTCCTAAACTCTCTGAACTTTTTAAGATTTCTAGACATAACAGAGATCCTTTTTTACAAACCCTTATTTTTAAAATAGAATTATACATAAAGTCAATAATCTTTTGGGGGTTAATTTGGGAGATGGTTGGAATTTTATTTTGTTTTTGTTTTTACAAATAATTATTTGAGTATCATTTATGTGGCAGGGTGAGGTATGACTTATTAGGTAAAGGAAGCTTCTAATTTATTCTCAGTATTTCCCATGTAAGTGTTAATTATATACTTACCTATCTAGGTATTACTTCGGTAGGTAAAACTTTATTCATCTCGTGATATTTACTCTGGGGCTAACGCCATCGTGGAGTGCCGAACACTGTTCCATCAACACTCCAGCTTCACTGAGCAATCGCCCAGAGAGACCGCGGTCCAATTTGATGCAATGCTCAGTGTATGTTTACTTATAGAATAAACAAATTGCTCCAAACTAATATTGTAGGATTTTAATAGTTATAATTTTTTCTCCAAATACAACTAGTACTATAAATCTACCATTACTGTTTTGATAAAAGAACCAGGCTACCCAACAACTTAAATTTCAGCAATATTTAAAAAATTAAAGTTGTCCAGTATCATCAAAATAGTAAAACTAAGATCTTCATGCAGTTTCATAGTATACTTTGTACATTATTTTCTTTCCCAGAAAATCAAGGAAACCCAAGAAGCTTTCTAAGGCCCAATTGCATTTACAAAATATAGAGCTCATTATTAATTAATTGTATTCAAAAGCATGTTTACAATCCTTCATCAGTTTGTAAATAAATCTTTATGTTTAACCTACTTCATTTGAATTCTTAGTCAGTTTGAAAATTTAGTCCAAAAATCTATTAAATAAATATCTACCACCAAGAATTTTAATCTCTATTTTATATATGTGCTCTATATACCTTTTAAAATGCCCTGGATGGATAACCAAAGCATGCCTGCATGGTTTTCATGTTGGTGAAGAAAAAGTTAAATGAACATCTTTACATTTCAGCTTATTAGGAAGAGAAAAAAGTGCAATATAATACGTTTGTAGATGACTTTCGTGTAGATGTAAAACCACCCTGTGCCTACACAATGACCTCATTCCCAAGCACCAGAAATATGATATTCTTTTCCAGACTAAGCATTTATCATTTGTTACAAAGGACTCAGTATTTAAAAGTATATGAATGCAATGGCAAAGCTCTGAATTGACACTTACAATAAAATGCATTTGATTAAGACTTAATAAAGTACTGTGTATAGTACTAGTGAATAATGCATTGCCAGATAAATTTGGACACAAAGCAAATACAGTGTCAGAGCTAATCTGCCCGGGCATTAGTCAGCCATATTACTTCCTTTATTACTAGATTTTAAAATGCATATTGTGTTTCAGCAGTTTTTGTCATTATTTCAACACATAACAAGTGCTCTTTGGAAAAGACCACCTAATTCCAAAAGGAACTACTGTAGTAGGAAATCACAGAGAAGCAGACAATGCGTCTCAGTGATGTGGGTTCGCCTCAGTACAACTAACAATATGTTTGAGCTTAAAACAACAGTTTTCAAAAGCTTGTTTTTAAAGACACCTTGATGTTTCTTCTACCTTCATAAAGTCCTAAGCCAGAAAAATGGTACATAACAATGTTTTCTAAACTTATTTTTAAAGAGATTTAGTTAAAGGAAAGAAATTAGTCTTTTCATTTATATCTCAACTTTCTTTGATCTGATTATACCTGTTATTTAGTTTTAAATTTTTTAGTTTTTTTTAATCTTTCAAGTTTATGATTGTTCATTTTGCATACAAATTCTCATTTTAAGTGAGATTCCTACAGAGTAAGATTTGGTAGAAAGACTCAGGTGCAGCCAGGTTTGTGGGGAAGGGAATTCCAAATGAGATCGGTGTGGTGATGGCAAAGTGCAACTGGGAAGGGAAGGTAAACAATGCTTTGTTGGCACCTGTTAGTACTGCACACAACTGCAATTGAATTGCTCTAGGAATCCCAGAGAAACAATTAAGCGAAGTCTCTGAGATCCATTGTTGTATCACTAAAGGAGGGATGGAGTTGGGGCATTTATACACCATTGTTTAAAATACGCTATTGGTGTGGAGATGGGGGTAAGGAGGGAGAGTCAGTGCTCCAAATTCTGTTTCTGTAGTCCTATGCTAGTTCTAAGCAAACTCCAGTCACAGAAAGCTCTTGGGTCAAGAAATAGACACAATTCCTATCAAAATTCCCACTTGTAGAACACTGCTAAGGTCAAAAGGGGTATGGGTGGGGTATAAAAAGTATCTTCTATAATCTTTTAAAATTTTTTTAAATTATTTTATTTTATTTTATTTTATTAGAGAGAGGGAAATGGAGGGAGAAAGAAAGGGAGAGGAACATCAATGTGAGAGAAAAACATCTATTGTCTGCCTTCTGTGCCCCAACAGAACCTCAAGCCCAGGCATGTGCTCCAGATGGAACCAGCAACCTTTCCATTTGTGGGAAGACACCCAACCAATTGAGTCACACCAGCTGAGGTTCTCCTATAATCTTGATCTACTTCCTTAGCCTTTGCATTGCTGGCTTCCAAGGACGCTTTTATGTCTCCAAAAGCCACTTCATTCCACTGCTTACTGTCATGTATGGTCTTCTTCCATGTTCCTTTGAGACTCTCAGAGACTGATTTATTTTTCTAACTTCCCAAGAGTACCCATGACTTTCCTGAATCTACTCACTCATCAGTAAACTTTGAACTGGAATTTTAGTCCCACCCATGCATTTAATTCTATCTTTCTTCTTCTTCCTCCAGGAGGACTTAGTTCTTATTAGAGTTTGAGTAAACATGTGTGTGCCATATTTATGTGGCTCATAAATAGGCCAATTATAAGCCATTGGATTTGGAATGCACCCTTTGTTCTTACAAGCAGTTCAAGAAGTAAAAAAAAGGGCTCTGGGAAACAATTTTTCACTGCATTGCACTGGCTCTTTGAATATCCAACAAAATGATCATCACCTTTGGGAAAGATAAACCATATCAAACAAGAAGGTCATGGATGCCAGGGTTAGTTTGTATCCAGTGTGTAGCAGAACGGAGCTAATTACCATTCTTAACATCAAATCTATTACCATCACTATTGAACAATTCATTCCTGTTTTTCTTACATGACTGTGCACAGAGGCATACATATCTATCCCCATCTAAAGTGTTATTGTATGCATGTAGCATGTCTACTATTTCAGGTCGACATATAGCTTAGAGAATTTGTACATAATTGCCATCTCCTGGTTTCCTCCATCAATTCAATAGACTGAGTCTTATGATTTGTTCTCTCTCAATTAAGCACTCACTGTCTAAACTACTCTGATAGTTGATTTTGAATGCCCATGACATAATGGCTTGCACTGCTATTTCATATGGCTACATAATTATTCAAAAATCCATGGCTCATGTTTTCAAGAAAACATCTAAATCCCTGAAGGAAAGAACTTTCTATAACCCAGAAACCTCCTGCCTCTGCACCATTGAAGCTTTCTAGGTATAGCAATGTCCTAGAAAAAAAATGAGAACTTCTTACTAGCAAACTTTGAAGTAAAAGAAGTTGGAGACCAGCTCAGAAGGGAGGCCACTGCAGGTCTTAGGGATAGAGGGAGTCAAGTCTAAAACACTTGACACCAATGTCGCAGATAATGCAAGAGGGAGGGAGGCAGAAGGATACCTCTTTGCTTTGAGTCATACATATAAAATATATTATTCTTCATATGAGAGACTACAACTTATTCAAGAATGAAAATCAGACGAAAGAGTTGACATGCTGAGTCTACAGTATCAGCTACATAGAAGCCATATCTTAGTATCTGGCAGATTTTACTTCCAGAACTTGGTACAATTCTGTGCTGTTGAATTTTCTTAATTATACTTGGCAAGACAATCATCAATTGCTCATTTTCCATTATACCCTTTGCAATGGCATGGATGGAACTGGAGAACATTATGCTAAGTGAAATAAGCCAGACGGTGAGGGACAAACACCATATGATCTCACCTTTAACTGGAACATAATCAACAAAAGAAAAAAGCAAACAAAATATAACCAGAGACATTGAAGTTAAGAACAATCTAACAATAGCCAGGGGGGAGTGGGATGGGGACAGTGGGAAGAGGGGATTACAGGAACTACTATAAAGGACACATGGACAAAATCAAGGGGGAGGGTGGAGGTGGGGGAGGGAGGGGGATTTGGCTGGGGTGGGGTGGAGGGATGGGGAGAAAAGGCATACAACTGTAATTGAATAACAATAAAAATTAAAAAATATATTTGTTGAATTAATACATGAAAGATGAATTAGATTTAAGGTCCTATTTTCAGTATTAGTAAAGTCTACAGAAGATAAAGTAAGAAAATTCCAGGAATGTGGTTCTGAGTATAGAATGATGACTTATTTATGTAAAGGCTTCAGGTAAATTATTTAATCACAATCAGCATAATCATCACTACCTAAATTTACATTATGTTTATTTGGCTACTTATTTGTGTGTTCTCTTAATGGTTTCTTCCCCTACTAGAGTATAACCTCCTTAATTTATAGGGTAAGTGATTTAGTTGTCTTTACTGTTATAACTCTTGTACCTCAATAATGTCTATACATTTTTACTAGAATGAATTAATTTCAATTTGAGGTGAAGACATTCCAGAAACTTGTACAAAAGTAGGAAAGTGAAGGTACTCTGGAGACAAGTTGAGATCCCTATTGGAGGATGACAAAAGGCAGATGGAGGAAAGTAGTACAATGAAAAGTAGGAATGGGAAGTCTGGTCAGTGTGGAAGAGGAATTTGAGTTTAGTGTTTTCCCTTCTACTGCCAATGGCAACTTCTAGTGCTTCCCTGTCCTCATTTGTGACAAGAAGAAAAAACTGGCTAGCCATTAGATCTCTGAGGATGGAACAGTGAAAGGCATTAATAGAAGCAATAATAAAATAACAATAAGAAAAACAACAACAGTGATGACAATGATTATTTTTTCTAACAGCTTTATTGAGATATGATTTCGCAAGTGATAAAATTCACTCACCTAAAGGGTACAATTCAATGCTTTTTAGTGTTTTCATAGCGTTTTACAACCATCACCAAAATCAATCAAAATGAAACTATTCTTTAGCAATTAATGCCCCACCCCCAAACATCCCATATCTCCCAGGCTATTGATCTCTTTTTTTCTCTGTGGATTTGGGTTTGCCTACTCTGGACATTTCATATAAATGAAATAATATAATATTTGACCTTTTGTGACTTGTTTTTTTCATGTAGCATAATGTTTTCAAGAGTCATCCCTGTTGCAGCATCTATCAGTACTTCATTGCTTTTTATAGACTATTCATATTCCATTGTGTGGAGATACCATAGTTTGCTTATCCATTCATCAGTTCATTGACATTTGGGTGTTTTCGCTTTTTGACTATCAAGCATAATGTTGATATAACAATTTGTACACATATGCTTTGTGTGGACATATGCTTTTTGTTGGGTATATACTGAGGAATAAAATTGCTGGGTCATATGGTCACCATTTGAGAAACTGCCAGACTATTTTCCAAAGTGGCTGTTTAATTTTAAATTCTCACCAGCCTTCTATGAAGGTTCCAATTTCTCCACACCTTCACCAACACTTGTTATTATCTATAATTTTGATTATACTTATCCTAGTGAGTGTGTAGATATATTTTATTGTAGTTTATATTTACAATATTTATATTTACATTTATCTGATTAATAATATTGAGCATTTTTCCATGTATTTATTGACCATTAGAATACCTTCTTTATAAAAATACCTATTCAGATCCTTTGCCCATTTTTTAAATTGAGTTATTTGTCCTTTTATTACTGGGTTTTAAAAGTTCTTTATATATTTTAGATATAAGTACCTTATTAGATAGATGATTTGCAAATATTTACCCCTATTCCATGGGATGGCTTCTCAGTTTCTTGATTGTGTGTTCCTTTGGCGTACACATTTTTAATTTTGGTGAAGCTCAGTTTACCTATTTTTTTAAATTGTTGCTTACGATTTTGCTTCACATCTAAGAAAACATTGCCCTAATCCAAAGTCATGAAAATTTACCCCTTTATTTTCTTATTTAGTTTTATAGTTTTAACTGTTACATTTGAGTCTTAGATCAATTTTAATTTTTGTACATGGTGTGAGATAGGGGTCCAACTTCACTCTTTTCCTGTGGCTATCCAGTTGCCCTAGCACCATTTGTTGAAGGCTATTTTTCTTTTTTGAATTGCTTTGGCACTCTTGTTGAAAATCATTGACTATAAATGTGAGATTTATTTCTGGACTCTGAAATCCATTCCATTGATCTATGTTTCTGTCCTTATGCTAATCCCAAACTGTCTTGATTACTGTAAGTTGGAGATCAGGAAGTGTAAATCCTCCAACTTTGTACTTTTAAAGATTGGTTTAGCTATACTGAGTCACTTGAATTTTCATATAAATTTTATGATTAGTTTGCTAATTTTTGCATAATCAGCAAGATTTTTATATGGATTGCACTGATTCTGCAGATCAATTTGAAGGATGATGATTTTAAATACACCATTTTAAGTTTGTACTGAATGGAGCAAACAACATTGGTCCAAATTTGATTTTGTTTCAAATTTATTTCGAATATCTGGAGTTAAAGAAGGACTGAAAAACTATTTAAAAGAAAAAAATGCCTTTTTTCTGGTTTTAAAAAAAATCATGATAGAGATAACAAGGATAATACAAAAGAAGGTTAAAGAAAAAAGTCATAGGAACTTATACTATACAATACTACAGAAATAGCCATTGTGAGCAGTTTTGTACAATTTTTCCCATCTTCCAGAATAGTCAGCTTTTACTGTGATAACAAGCAGACTCCAAATTTTAGTGGCTTAACAAAACACAATGAACGCGCACACACACACACACACACACACGCTCCTACCTTACTCTAGTTATATGTTGGTGACTATGGGTCAGCTGTTTTATTTTCTGGAACCTAAGCCTAAATAGAAGCCATCAGAATGATATGATGAGTTCATGGGTAAAAGGAAAAGCAAGAAAATAGTGGAAATTTTGTGATACTTCTTAAAACTTCTACTTGGTTGCAATGTTCATTATGCCCGTTCATATTACATTGACCAAAGCGAGTCATGTGGCTAAGATATTTGCATGGTAGCTCAGCAGGTAGTATGGCAATGGGTAGGGAGTGGTAATATTCTTACATGGAAAGGAGTGGCAAATGGCTGAAAATGGTATAATAATCTCCTATGTCTTCTCTGGATGTATACTCTGTTTTGAAATACTTCAGCCTGCTTCCTCAATCTTCATATTTATTTAAAAGTACCTCATGATTTCTTTCTCCTAACCTAGAAACTAATTATTTCTCTCCAAAACTTGAGTACTTACACAGTCAAAACATTCTCATTTAAAACTGTATTTAAAATGAATAGAAATTTCTAAGCTTTTAAAAAATGAATACATACAGCTTTTCATACACATATTCAAATGTACCAGTTGCTAGTGGGATTTGTGAAAGTGAAGGAAAATGGGCAAATGTTATCCTTTTAAAAAGACACACTAGGTAATCCCCAAATCTAATCAAACCTCTTGTGGGAGTGAAAAGCAAATGCATTATTCACTGATTTGACCTTAATTGCCTTTGCTTTCACAGTCCCATTTTAGCTTGAAATTCAGGTGGAGAAATTTAGAATAAAGAACACATGTGATTTCATAAGTCTGTGGTCTATGTTTGAATAATCAAAGGATGAATGTGAAATGATGTAGTAGTTTCGGCTGCTTTGACTTCTGTAAATATACAGTGATGCTTTTTCTCTAGCTACTCATGATGTACAATTTCCTTTAACAGAAACACCAGAAAAACCACTGCCTAGCACGTGTGCCCTCATTAAAGATGACACTTTATTTTGCTACATGCTGTTGTTCTAATACCAAACACCTATGTTTTATATGCCAACTTAACATTTTCTAAAAATATTAAATGAAAAATACTTTCTTGCTAACCCAGAGAAATAATAAAACTGATTATAATTCCTATAAAAGAGAAAGGAGAAGAAAGAAGACAAGTAAAAATTGCTGGTCGATAAGATCCATACTTGCCAGAGGCAGGTTGTGGCAAATAGGCAACTTTCTAAGGGAAAAGTATAATTTACTTTTAGGTTAAATTAAATTTGTGGCAATGTTGAGATGTCCTTTAGTTACAGGAGAAAATACAGAGTTATTTCTTTTGGTTAATGAAGAAAATAGGGTATTGTGTCAACTTGGAGAAATCAGACCTACTTTTCCCAGAATCACTCTCCTTGATTCTGGATTACAGCTGGACAACCCAGAGATTCATGATGGAAAGAAACAGCCATTAATCATAGAAAGTCACCATGGTTAAGTAAAGTGAAAGACAACCAGGTTCTAGCTCATACTCATTCTCCCTTGCTAATTTCACAGCTCTTTGTCCCCCCCTGGTCCAGCCTAATAGTGACTCCAGGTCTAACCATGAAACACAGAGGCAATAGCTCCCCATGTAAACATCGCTTCCCTTTGGAGTCTCACTCTGACAGCAGGACATGCCTGGTTTCCCAGGGTCCCTTGAAAGCTCTGATGTGACTTTCTCAGATCCTCCAACTCTCTGTGTCAGGCCAGCTTTCCCCACAATTTTCTACAACCTTAGTCTTATAATCAATTCCTTAATCCATAATATTAACAGTGGTTTTGCCTCTCTGAATGAATCCTGACTTTTACCTGGCTTTTTCAGAGTGAAGATATCTTAGTTTTTTAGAATAGCCTTCTATCAGAGGGAAAGATTAATCCAATACTAGGAACTAGTGGGAGAGGTAAGAGCCTTGAACCATTGGTTTATGATAATTTGACCATCAAAATTAGAGCCAGCCTTTCATGGACTTCTCTCTATGTTTCAGTCTCAATTTCAATCTGCTTTCTCAACTTGACTTTTCATTAGAGTTTTAACGATTATATCAACATATTACTACTAAAAGCAATGTAGATGAAGTTTCCTTATGGAGAATGTATTCAAAGGGAGGAAGAGATCCCCCTGCCCCTCATCTAAGAACATTTCTGCCTACTGCACAGTCCAAGAGTCTCTGCAATAGCACCTCTAGCAGATGCCCATGAAAGATAAGGATTTCCCTAAATCCTGAGAGCACTTCACTCTACTGTTGGACTAGATGTGCTTGAGAAAGTTAGTTGCAGAGCTAAGCCAGACTCAGCCAACCTCCTTATACTTTGTGCACTGGTTTTAATTCATCTACCTCTGAGTAAGTCTACTTGTCTGTTTTTCTTTTTTATATAACACATCTCCAAATTGCTGAAGGTAGCTACCATTTCTTTTCATTTTTTTCTTTCTTATATTAAGGAGTTAAGGTACATAGTTCTCCCAAAAGTTATTCTTAAAAAAATTATTCATCCGTTAAACAAATTTTTACTAATTGCCTATTTTGCCCTGGGTATAGAAATGAATGGGAGAATTTAACATTTGAGCTTAAAAATAAATATTAAATAATAAATCATATATACAAATTTTTGTAGTAAGTGCAACAATAAAGAAGAGCAAGGTGCCAGGAGAACAAAAAATAAGCATTCACAACAGCATATTCAAAGGTCCTGAGGTGATAAGAAGATTGGTCCTTTGGAGAAAATGAGAGAAGACTGGTGTTACTGATACAGGAATAGAAGGAAGAGACTGGCAAGAAATCAGTTTGGGAGGCTGGGCAGAGGCCAGATCATGCTGGGGTTTTGAGGTCTCACTAAAATGTCTGGAATTTATTTTAACATCAAAAGAAAGTAATTCCAGAGTATCAGGCAGGACATCAACATTCTTGATGTTACTTATTTTTTAAAACAGATTATTCTAGCTGCCAGATGAATATTGGAAGTGGGGAGAAAAGTTAGTTGGGTGAATCATCATTCCCACTTATCTCCTCACTTCCAATGATGATTCACCCAACTAACTTATTCTAGTGAGATGTCAATTGTGATAGAGAAAAGTGGATGGATTTGAGAGACTTTCAGAAGCTAGACTCCACCATATTTAGAGATTGTTTGGATTTCTGTGTCTGTACATGTATGTGCATGTGCATGTATGGCATATCATGCTGATGAGTGGTGGAAGCACAAAGGAAAAGAAAACATCAAAGGTGAATCCCAGATCTCTTAACTGAGAAACTTTGTAAATGACAGCATGTTTTCAAAAGCTTATGTGGACAAATTCAAGAAATGGAAGGCTACCAACCTCAACCTCTGTCATCAATCTTCAACCTAAGTCCCACTGGGTTTTTGTGGAGTACTAAGGTGTCTCTTATAAATAGGTAAAAGACCCTGATGATGGTGATGACAGGTAACCTTTTAAAACATCTTTAAAATTATTTTTCAATTATAGTTGACTTGCAATATCATATTTTTCAGGTGTAAAGCACAGTAAAATATTTTTAATAAAGATTGTTGAAATGCTAGCAAAGAATGGGGTGCATGAGCCTTCTGTGGAGAGGGCCTCTTAGAGAGCTGGATGACTGAAAGAAAGAGAGGCAGGCTTTTTCTTCTTGGCATATTTCATAATTTTGCTGAGTGGGGAGGTCTTAAAAAAGATATATCATACTGTCTCCAGAGAAACAAAATCGGCAAGTGTATAATTGCAATTCAAATTTACTCTTCTTTGCTTTCAGCTGAGCTCTTCACGTGAACATCACGACAATCTTCTTTCACAAGCTTAAAAAATCTTAGCTGAGTTTCACTGTCCCCGATGTCTGATTTCCTGCAACTTTCTCTAAAATATTTAGCTCATAAACCTGTAAGTCTGTGACTCAGCACCTCTTACTAATTAATGTAATATGTTTTATTTTATTTTTTGTTGTTTGGGTTTTTAAAATTTTATTTACATGTATTTAATGTATTGGGTGACATTGGTTAATAAAATTATATAGGTTTCAGGTATACAATTCTATAATACAGCATTTGTATATTGTATTGTGTGGTCACCACCCCAAGACAACTCTCCAAAAGTATTAATCTTCCTTTCTTCCATAAAACTGTATGTGTACCTCTGTGTGTATGTGCCTGTGTGTGCATGTGTGTGGAGAAAGAGAGAGATGACACTTTTTACAACATTATGCATCATGGAAGATTACAATGACAATGAAATCTCTTGTACACCAACTTTTTATTAAGCAATTCTCCAAAAGCCTAATCCTTAAGCTCTTCAGTTGCTATTCCCATAAGGAGCATTCATCCTATAGGACCACTGGTTGTGACCTCTGTCAGGAATCTACTAAGCAGTGTTTTGGGAGAACTGGAAGACATTTTTGAAAAAGGAGACAGTTTTTAATTAATGGCAATTTTTTAAGGAAAACATATTCACAGCCTATTGGGGGTTCTATATAAGTTAGGCTGCATCCTGGAAAATCAAATAATATGAGATCTCAGGGTGAACAAAGCTTCAGGATTATGCCACAATTGAATGGGACATCAGATATAACATGATTTTGCATCTATGGTTAACAGTTGTATAACTGTAAAAGCCTATTTGTCACCCTTTGGCAGTCAGCTTTTATTAGTCACACAAAAAATATCATTGCTATTGTAGCAAATTTTCTCTATTAGGGAGAATTCTCGATGAGAGGATATGAACATAAAAGAAATGTCAGAATTGTTATTCAAAGGGGAAAATGCTAGCAAAAAGCAGCTCAAAATTTTAAATCTTTGCTACTTTGTAAAGAGTGAATCACAAGACTGTTGAAGTCCAATTCTCAGATTAATCTCTTGAATAGAAAAGATCAACAAGGAAATAATAGCTTCCATGTTATAGATATGTTGCTATGATTTCCAAAACAGCTTTATCTTCAGTGTGGCTCTTGAAGATGCCTACAATTTGATTTTGTGATGAAGAAACATTTCACTGATTCAAGGATTGCTCCATGACTTTATGGATGGGAAACTAAGAAGTTACTTGAGTTGAGTTAGGAAAATTACCCAGGCCTACACTCAGTTTTATCATTCCTGCTAGTCCACAGTGTTTTCTCTCACTACACTGAGCCTCTAAACTGCCATAAATAAGCTTCCTAAAACATAAATTTGACCATAAGAAAGGTTTTTTAATGATCTTTAGTGACATCCCTTTGTTGAGCACTGATAACACATTGGTCATAAATCAGTTCTCCCCCCTCTTCTCTATAAATTCTGATGTCTTGAAAGAACATGGTTTGCCTGATAATTAGGAAGGCCTTACAGCAGATAATCTCCCACTCGAGAGAGATGGGTGGTCCTTAATTCTCACAATGATGACAGGGAGCTGGAATGAGGCACAACACCAAAAGGATCTTACTCCGTTGCCACCAAGAAGGCTGGGTGTGCAAGGAGTGCCAGCAGCCTAGTTTCTTCCCAGAACATCTATGAGGTTGCTCAAGAGCATCTGTGAAATCTTCAGAGGGCACTGCCCCAGATATGACCTCCTTTTCCATGCCTTCTGGACTATGTCCCACTGTAGCATGATTAGCTTCAAAAAACATTAACTTTATGTTTGGGGTTCATGGATTAAAAATAAAACACAGATCCTGTCTAAAACACAGATAATTCGGGGTATCGGGAATTATATTCTAGTAAACTCAATGTGGCTTCTTAACAAAAAGCTATAATTCACAGGCGGACTAAACCATAGGAGGATTTGGGGATATACCATATTTAAAAGAGCAAAAAGATCTATGTAGAAGTCAACTGTCTGTTTTTCCTACCAAAGTTACTATTCACCCTTGTTGTGGTTATAGCATCTCAATTTTCTTTAGGAAACTGCTCCCTTCCACATTCACTCCATATGATTCAGAAGGAATTAAGCCTTCCCCATTTCCCAGCTTCAGGGATAGGCATGTGACCCAGGCCTGTCCAACTGCTTGTGGTCTAACCCTTTGATCAGGGGTTGGTTCAAACATAGTCATGTGATTTAGAGCTATTACAACTTATTTTGAGATTTATATTGGAACTAGTTGGAAAAAGAAATTGAGGCCTCAACTGCAGTAAAAGAAAGTTTTCTAGGGCAGAGGTCAGCAATTTTTTTTTCTGTAAATGACCAGAGGTAAATATTTTCAGCTTCGTGGGCCATAAAAATCTTTGTTACAACTACTCAACTGAGCCACTGAAATGAGACAATAGCTCATTTTTTTACAAAATATTTGTAAACACTTGACTGTGTTACAATACGACTTTATGAACTCTGAATTTGTATTTCATATAATTTTTATGTGTCACAAAATTTTATTTTTAAAAAACATGTTTTTAACCAAACAAAACTTTCTCACTAAGATCAAGATTAAGAAAGGTTGTCCACTTCCACCTCTTCTATTCAACATAGTATTGGAAGTCCTAGCCACCACAATAAGACAAGAAAAAGAAGTAAAAGGCATCCAAATTGGAAAAGAGAAAAAAAAATTGTTATTGTTTGCAGATGACATGATAGTGTACATAGAAAATCCTATAGATTCCACCAAAAAACTGCTCAACCCAATAAATGAATTTGGCAAAACAACAAGATACAAAGTCAATATTCAGAAATCAAAGGTATTCTTATAGACCAACAATGAAAAATCAGAAGCAGAAATCAGGACAAAAATCTCATTTGATATAGCAACAAGAAAAATAAGATACCTAGGAATAAACCTAACCAAGGAGGTAAAAGACCTGCACTCAGAAAACTATACAACACTGAAGAAAGAAATTAAGGAAGACACAAACAAATGGAAGCATATACTGTGTTCATGGACTGTAATTATTAACATCATCAAAATGTCCATACAACCCAAAGCAATTTATAGATTCAGTGCAATACCTATTAAAGTACCAATGGCATATTTCACAGATATAGAACAAACATTTCAGAAATTTATATGGAACCATAAACAACCCTGAATAGCTGCTGTAATTTTGAGAAAGAAGAACAAAGCAGGAGGGATCACAATACCTGATATCAAACTGTATTGCACAGCCATTGTAACCAAAACACCCTAGTATTAACATAAGAAGAGATACATGGACCAATGGAACAGAATCGAGAGCCCAGAAATAAACCCAAGTCTCTACAGTCAATTAATATTTGACAAAGGCAGCAGAAGCATAAAAATAGCCTCTTCAACAAGTGGTGTTGGGAGAGCTGGACAGCTACATGCAAAAAAATGAAACTCAATCACCAGCTTACACCATACACAAAAATAAATTCAAGGTGGATAAAAGACTTAAATATAAGTCATGATACCATAAAAGGCCTTCAGGAGAACATAGGCAGGGAAATCTCAGATATTCCATGCAGTAATATTTTCACAGATACATCCCCTAGAACAAGGGACATAAAGGAAAGAATAAACAAATGGAACCTCATCAAAATAAAAAGCTTCTGCACAGCTAAAGAAAACAGCATTAAAATGAAAAGAGAACCAACAGTATGGGAAACACATTTGCCAATGATACCTCAGACAAGGGCCTAATCTCCAAAATATATAAAGAACTCACACAACTCCACTCCAGGAAGACAAACAACCCAATTAAAAAATGGGCAAAGGACTTGAACAGACACTTCTCCAAGGAGGACATACAGAGGGTCCAGAGACATATGAAAAGATGCTCAGCATCACTAGCCATCAGAGAGATGCAAATTAAAACCACAGTGAGATACCACTTCACACCAGTGAGAATGGCCATCATAAACACAGCAACAAACAAGTGTTGGAGAGGCTGTGGAGAAAAAGGAACCCTAGTGCACTGTTGGTAGGATTGCAGACTGGTGAGGCCACTGTAGAAAACAGTACGGAATTTCCTCAGAAAACTAAAAATGGAACTGCCTTTTGATCCAGCAATCCCACTACTAGGATTATATCTTAAGAACCCTGATACACCAATCCAAAAGAACCTATGCATCCCAATGTTCATAGCAGCACAATTTACAATAGCCAAGTGCTGGAAGCAACCTAAGTGCCCATCAGTAAATGAGTGGATCAAAAAACTATGATACATTTACACAATGGAATACTACACAGAAGAAAGAAAGAAGGAGCTCTGTTGGGAACCGCCCTGCGTTAAAGCCCCCCGACAGAGCTCCTACCCTTTGCAACAGCATGGATAGAACTGGAGAGCTTTATGCTAAGTAAAATAAGCCAGGTGGTGAAAGACAAATACCATATGATCTCACCTTTAACTGGAACCTAATCAACAAAACAAACAAGCAAATAAAATATAATCAGAAACATTGAAATTAAGAACAAATGGACAGTAACCAGAGGGGAGATGGGAGGGGATAATGGGGGGAAAATGGTGAAGGGTTTCAGGAACAACTATAAGGGACACATGGACAAAACCAAGGGTGGGTAGAGTCAGGGGAGGGAGATAGGGATGGCTGGGGTGGGGGAGAGAAGTGGGGGGAGGCAGAACACTGTACTTGAACAACAATAAAATTTAAAAGTATAAAAAATAATTATAAAAATAAAACATTAATATCTATTTTACAGAATTATAGTAAAGAATAAATGTAATAATATGTATGAAGCTCTTAGCATATTGTCTGGCACACAATATAGTATTTTTAATAATCATTAGCTACTATTGTCATGTAAATAAAACATATTATGCATATTGCATCATAATAATGTTGACATTGATAAGTTATGGTGACAAAGTTTCCTACCACTGCTATAAAAATTGCAGCTTGTATCACAAATTATCATATTATAAAAACAGTATGAATATAAACTCCAATGATTTAGTAAAAAAACAAAACATAACATGTTTTTAACAGATAGACAATAAACACCTAAAAGGAGAGATGTCTGAAGGTAAAGACTATAAGAGTTTCTGATGGAGTAGATGTAGAGAGCAAGAGGGAGGGTGAAAGGGGAAGAGGGGAGAGAATGATGAAAGGAGGGAGGGAGGCAGAGAGGGAGAGAGAAAGGAGAGATCAAGAATGAATCCAGGGCTTTTTGACCTGAGCAACCAGGTTGATAGGAGTTCCAATTTTAAGACAAGAATATGAAAATGGTGAATTTTGGGTGAAATTCATAATTCTTTTTGGACATGTTATGTTTGTAATGCCTAATAGATTTCCAAAGCAGAGATACTGAATAAACAGTTATATATGTGAGTATGAACATGGGGAAGAGGAAGGAGCTAGATTCCTGAGAACATAAATCATATTGAAAGCTGTGGGCCTGGTTACTACCACATAGGGAGTAAATAGAAATAGGAAAAAAAAGTCCTGTAACTCAGTCCCAGAGAGCTCTAATGTTTAATAGAAACAAGCAAAGATAAGTAGCTAATGAAGTAAAATAAAATAAGAGTAAAGGATGCCCAAAGCCAAGGGAACAAGGTGTTTCAAAAGGGAAGATGACCATTACGTCAAATGCTGCTGAAATGTGCACTAAGACAAGGTCAGAGAACTGCCCATGAGATTTATCAAGATGAAACTCACTGCTGACCTAACAAGTGTATTTTGCAGTGGACTACTGAGTTCCAGAAAGAATGATTGTGAACAAGTGGAGAGATAATAGAGACAGGCCTTGCAAGAAATTTTGCTCTAAAGGCTTGGAGCTGTGGCTAAACATGAGGAATGGGAGTAAAAGATCTTTTTGGTTTGTTTGTTTTGTTTTATTTCATTTCATTTTAAGATGGGAGATATTAGAGTCAGGAGAAAAGACAAAATGGGTGAGGCAGAAGCAAACTCATGGAGTGAGAGAGAGACAGGGATCCAGGGAGTAAGTATGGGTAAAGATGAAGGTAGATAGGTAGATATAGTAGTTTAAAGATGAAGTTCTCTCGTGATGGCTTTTATTTTCTCAGGGAATAGTTGAGAATAAGTAAATTGGGGTTGAGTTTAATGTTTGAGGAAGGTGTAGAGTGGTTGTCTTGGTGACAGGATAATAACCGAAGAAACATGGAGAGACTCTTCAGCAGTCGGACAGCCCACTTGAGACCAGAGAGAATGGCTTTGCACCTTTCCCAGTGGGTTCAGCTGCCTGGGAACAGATGGAGAGTAGGTAGGAAGTAGGACTTGACCGGTGATGATTTTTTCTCTAGGTGATGTTGATAGAAGAAGTCAAGGGACTTGAGAGTGTGCACTCTGGAGAGATCATCATGATGGCTTGTGAGCTCCATCCATGCTTAGGAAGTGTGAACATGGAGAGGAGATGAGTGGTGAAAAGTGTTAGAGAGCCATGTGGGTTAACGGTTTGTTGGATTCAAGAATGAGCTGCAAAGACAGAGAGTGGTAATCAAAGAGTGGGATGCTTGAAACTGATATTGTGGAGCAGTTACTGCAATTGTAGGACCCAGAGGAGTGTAGTCATGTAGTGAGTGACTGAAGATAGGCAGAGCAGAAGGCAACTGAAGAAGAGACTGTCGAGGAACTTAGGGGCTCAGGTGATGGATGGGCCAGCCAAGAACCTTCATTCAATTCTTGTTGAAAGCACCAGGAAATGAAATAGTAGTCATGGAAAAAAGAAAAACAATGTTACAGATTCCTGTAGCTAAGAGGAAGGAATGAGGGGAAAAAACAGGTTAGTTTAGATGGTATATTCTGAGGACACATAAGCATGTGCTTCCAACAAGCTGACTTCTTGTTTCAGAAGAGGAGAACCAATGGTCTGAAAGTGTTTTTTAGGAACAAAGTAGTCACCTTCCTTCTTTCCCAGAGCCTGTGGCACAGAGCATAGGGGAGGAAAACAGACCCAGTGGAGAAGGTTGCAAAGAGAGAAGATTCTTAGGAGATAGCCAGGCCTCACTCAGAGCAGAAGAGGGAAAGGAGTTCAGAGCAGTTACTAATTTGTAACACAAGAAGCCACAGCTGCTCCCAGCAGGGATTGATAATGTCTAAAAACATTAAGGGAAAACAGGTATAGCTTGGAAAGCACTGACATTTTTCAAAAGTAGATTTTTCACATCTCTCGAATACATTTAATCAATTAAAACATTGTGTAGAAAAAAACAATGAAATAGGAGAAATCATACTATTATGTCTGTCATCTGGAGCAGTCCATCTTTCTATGCCTGAGTTTCTGTATGTGCCTGATATTAACATAACAAAAACTCCCATTCATTCCCCTACCCTGTGCAGACATTGAAAGGAAAATCAGTAATGTCTCTTCCGTGGTTCGGAGACAGGGTCCCTTGGAAAGCCAAGAAGAGATCTGCAAACATCACAAGAAGCAGAAACACAAAACAGAAGGCAGACTTCAAGGCAGCTGCTATTATTTTCCAGGACTCTTCAGTTGCTTTGACTTTTTTCCAACTGGCAGACTCCAAGTCCTCTGCCTCTTTTCTGCTCAAGTCATTGGATTGATCCTTCTCTTACAATTCTCTTGGACCTGATAAACTCCCCAAGTTCACTTTTTATGGACAATACTGGAAAGTTACATAATTAGTTTTCTCACATAAAACTAAAACATATAAACACTAGGTGAAAGTTGGGAAAAATGGTTGTCAGTTTTGCAGGTGCCCTTCCCCCTCATTGAGGCCTCTGATTTTCTGGAGAACTGTTTTGTCCCCACCCACCTCTGAAAGCCTCGGGAAAGTCTTCCCAGGCCTTGTCAGCACTCTCAAATGCCTTGGTAAGAGCCACTTCTGCAGCAGGAGCCCTGCTAGGGTCCCTCTAGTGTGTCTATCTGAAATTCGGTGATCAAAGGAATAATTAAGAGGAAGACTAGTCAGTCATACCCATGAGAAATGACATCTATATATCTGAAACTTCATGTAGGCACGACCTATACAAATGCAATGTGAGCATCCAGTCAGTCTCCCTCACCAAGATGGTGTAGGGATTAGTTAAATCAAACCAAGAAAGTGTTTCAACGACTCTAGAAGAAGAAATCAGCCATTCTTGAAGAATAAACATATTTTTCTTCTATTTATCTACTTAAAAATATAAATGGCCTATACCAACCTTCAGAAATGTGATTTACCACACTACTAATGCTAATCCTTTACATTTATATAGTGCTTTACACGTTCAAGATGCTTACACATAAATTATCTCCTACAGTGTTAGATACTGGAGCAAAAATTATGGTTCTAGAAATGAAACAAATTTTTCCCCAACTCCCTCACACTTGGATATACTGATCTGTTCTCTCTAATGCTGTGAACTTTAATCATAAATTCTTTTACCTGTGGACATTAAGCTTATTCTATTAACTTAAAAAGAAAATTTATAACTCTTGTTTACTTAACACGAAAATAATGTGGTCAAGAGGGTAAATTAAAAGAAAAAGGGAGTTAAAGAATGTGATTTGTCTGTTGTTAACCTTTTCAACTAAACAGAGTTTGAAACAATTCAAGGTCTGTTTCATGTAAATGTCTTACTACCTTTAATAACTTAATGGTGCAATTGTATGCGCATTCGCTCCCTGTTCTGGCAAGCTGCCACTAGACTGAAATCTTTTGTCTCTTCTAAAACACTGTAAACATCATTAAAATGCCAAAACCTATAAAGGTTTTTTTAATGAAGCAATTTGCAAATTTTATGGACTTAATAAGGCCACGGTAAGTTTTATCCTGAGCTACCAGATATTGCATTCTCATTCATTCATTCATCCACTCTTTCATTTATTCACTTATTGCATATCTTATGTGGAGTCTCTGTATAAAAGTTCATGTGCTTAAATCCAAAAGCCTGCATAGATATTACATCAAGAAATAAAAAAGAGTAGATACAGAAAGTAAGAAAAAAAAAGGTAAATGATTCACTTTATATTTTTAGTGTAAAAATGCTAGGAAGAAGGAAGTAATGAAGCAAGATGGTAATGAAACAATGTAAGTTATGTGAACATCTGTAGCTATACCTCTTAAAGAGACCCTTGGAACTGAAAAGCGAGATCTCATGCTACTATTGCCAAAACGAAGTTTCTAAATAATAGTTATATTAATGACAGTAATACTTAGAACCAGTGGAATAACCACATGAGTAAAGGTATAAACAGAGCAAGCTTAATATAACAATATGTATTGAGAATCAAAAATAGTCACATAATCTAGATAAAAATCTTCTCTAAGGAAATAATCAGGGGCTCTGACAATGATTTATTATAAAGATAGTTACTACAGTGTTTAGTAACAAAGCAAAAGTTGATTCAATTTAAACATTCTATAGCACAGGAATATACCACACTATACATAAACATGTACTTTCATGTAATAGAATCTTATATAGCCATTAAGATAAAATTAATAAAGAAATCTTAAAGATATTGAGAAATGTTAATGATATAAGGTTGGGGAAGGCAAATGGCACACAGAAGTATATAGTTCATGCCATAGCAAGTATAAAATATATTTGTGTACAAACACACACATAAAATAAGTGTTTAAAGGACATGCCCAAATATTAATCATAATTATTACTAAGTGGTAAAATTATAAATAATTGTTACATTCTGTAGCTCTTTTATAGTTTTCATATTGAACATGTATTGTTTTTATAATCTTGGAAAAAACATTTCATAAAGATAGCCCTATTTTATAAACATATGTTATGTACACAAAATTTTCCTAAAAGTACCTGGTGGTCACAGCACTATGCTTTTATAAGCAAATGTGTTCTCCCTCCAATATTCTTTAGGCCTCTGGGAGGATTTATTTGTCTCCTCACTACCCTGTGGTATACAGTGTTACTGACCTAGAACTATTCCACTTTTCATGATGATTCTAAGCCAGTCATGGGCCTCTATCCACTCACCCTCTTGACGGAGTTGGATTCAGAGCTGAGCAGGACATTAGGACAAAATACACAAGGAGCAGCTTACTTGGAGTAACTGGGGGTAGGGACCAGATTGCTGGCAGCATCTTGTGAGCGGATGGGAGCAAGCCTTATGTTGAAGATGAGGCTCTAGGTGGCAGAGGAGGAGTATGTGCCTCTCAGAGAATTATGGAGAAACTGATCAACCTTGAAGTCTGTCCTAGCTTTGGCTTTCTTGTTCTGTACAATGACAACATGTATTATGTTTAAGCCAATTTTAGTTGAAAATTCTGTTATTTTCTGAAGGATGAAAAATATAATTTATTTTCTAACATTAAGTTCTTCAGTCTTTTGATCAAGTCATGGAAAGAACCACAGAACTTACTTTACACACTTTATTTTTCATTACATCTGCATGGAAATTAAATGCCATTTGGAGCAGTTTACTACTTCTCGCCTTGTACACTCTGGACTTTTATCATTATTATAAAAATTTTCAAATACATAAAAAAGAGTGAAAGAATTTTATACAAACCATTGTGGAGTTGACAATATTTTACTACACTTGCTTTATAAATATCTATCCATACTCTATACATCAAGTAATTTTATATTTTTATTCCCTATTTTAAAGAAATCTTTCCACCTCCTCACCATCATCAAAGACCAACTCAACTTTACTTACTTTTTTATATTGATTGCTTTTCCTCACCAGGGATTGAACCCACAACCTTGGCTTATAGTTTTGACTCCCTAACCCATGAGCACCCAGCCAGAGCTTGTTACTTACTTACTTAACGTCCTATTGTTATTTGACTTTCTATGCATTCATATCACTTGTCTCCTGATACATGACAAGATTCTTAAGGGAAGATGTGGTGCATGTTTGTACTGAATGTACTCACATTTCATGTGAATGTTTGAGATCAATAAATACACAAAATTGAAATAAATTTCATTCACTTGAATACATTGGATTTTGGTGCCTCACTGTATTTTTCATAGTAAAACAAAGATACAAATAGTATTTCCATGTACTACAAGCTCTGGACATGCCATTTTTCATTATTTTCCTGGTAATATTTTCTGCATCAATCTCTAAAACCAAATCATTTTTATCTATGAAATTGAATTGGACAGAAAACAAATTTATATAGAAAATATCTCTTTTAATGAGGCATCTAAACATTAACTCTTGGAGGGGGGATAAACATTTTCCTGTCTTTTGGAGTCTACTTCTATTAATCAAATTGCTATTTAAAGCATTATTTCCTGTGAAAACATTTTATGTGAAACTAGTGCTAAGATCCTCTCTTCAGCCCAGCTAAATGAGCTTAACAAATCCAGAGCTAACTTCAGAGTGTAAGAGACTTAAGTATAATGTAAAGTGTTGCTATTGAAAAATACAAAAACTGTGTTTCTTTCTTGTCTTCCATCATCCTGAAGTGACTTCTGTAAAGCATTTTCTCCAGGTTGCAAACTATTGAGAATAATAGTTATGGTACCCATGTGTTCATGTTTGTGTGTTGGGAGGATTAAAAATCTGAAATAATTGTCCAAGTCTGAATTTACAAAAAATTAATACATTTTTTTTATTTTAACAGATTACCTTAACTTATAATCAGCAGGCCATAAAATTTTAAAACTGTGTGTTTCTGGTAGTGGGAATGGTTGAGGTGTAGGATCATTTTAAATTTATTTTGTTATAACTTTGGTAGTAGAGACATATTTTCTTATGAGCATCCTTAAGTATAGATAACTTTCAGTTTATCTTTATTAACACTTCATGTGTTATATTGTTTGATTTATTCTTTTACAGATTCCAAAATGGACTATTCAATCTTAAAGCATAAATGTTTGATTTTTTTCTTTTCTTTTTCTTTTTTTAATTTATTTTTTAATTAATTAATTTATTTTTATTCAGTTACAATTGTCTGCATTTTCTCCCCTTCCCTCCACCCCACCCCAGCCAGTCTCACCTCCCTCTCCCACCTCTATGCTCCCCCTTGATTTTGTCCTTGTGTCCTTTATAGTAGCTCCTATAGACCCCTCTCCCCACTATCCTCTCCCCACTATCCCCTCCCCACTCCCCTGTGGCTATTGTTACAATGTTCTTAATTTCAATGTCTCTGATTATATTTTGTTTGCTTTTTTCTTGTGTTGATTATGTTCCAGTTAAAGGTGAGATCATATGGTATTTGTCCCTCACTGCCTGGCTTATTTCACTTAGCATAATGCTCTCCAGTTCCATCCATGCTGTTGCAAAGGGTATAAGCTCCTTCTTTCTCTCTGCTGTGTTGAATTCTATTGTGTAAATGTACCATAAGTTTTTGATCCACTCATTTGCTGATGGGCACTTAGGTTGCTTCCAGTACTTGGCTATTGTAAATTCTGCTGCTATGAACATTGGGGTGCACAGGTTCTTTTGGATTGGTGTTTCAGGGTTCTTAGGGTATAATCCCAGCAGCGGAATTGCTGGGTCAAAGGGCAGTCCCATTTTTAGTTTTCTGAGGAAATTCCATACTGTTTTCCACAGTGGCTGCACCAGTCTGCATTCCCACCGACAATGTACTAGGGTTCCCTTTTCTCCGCATCCTCTCCAACATTTGTTTGTGGATTTGTTTATGTTGGCCACTCTGACTGGTGTGAGATGGTACCTCATTGTGGTTTTAATTTGCATCTCTCTGATGGCTAGTGATGCTGAGCATCCTTTCATATGTCTCTGGGCCCTCTGTATGTCTTCCTTGGAGAAGTGTCTGTTCAAGTCCTTTGCCCATTTCTTAATTGGGTTGTTTGTCTTCTTGGAGTGGAGTCATGTGAGTTCTTTATATATTTTGGATATCAGGCCCTTGTCTGAGGTATCATTGGCAAATATGTTTTCCCATACTGTTAGTTCTCTTTGTATTTTAATGCTGTTTTCTTTAGCCCTGTAGAAGCTTTTTATTTTGATGAGGTCCCATTTGTTTATTCTTTCCTCTATGTTCCTTGCTTTAGGGGATGTGATTTTTGAATAAAGCATCCAGGTAAAATGACATGTATATCTCCTAGACTCCAGACCATGTAGTAGGATGGCCAACCTCAAATACCAGGAAGCTTGCTAAATCTGCCAGACTGAGGAATCAATTAATAGAAAGGAGAAGTAATGGGACAATAACCTGCATATTTTTCTGCCTTAAAGAGACCATTTCTCCCCAAGTCTATACTCGGGAAAAAGGCCAAGATGCTAATCTATAGTCAGAAAACAAACAAACAAATAAACAAGAGTATTACTGCCTATACAAATTTTTAGGAAGTGTCTTATTCATTGTGATCACCCACAGGTGAAATATTCCTGTTTCTGCCATCATCAATGATAGATAGACCTCCTCTACAGAGATAATTTGGTAGAAAATGAATTATCCTATCTGCCTTTCAAATATCAAACATACAGTATTAAGCATTACTCTAATATGAATTGTTTTTAAAAATCAGGCTAATCCTAGGCTTCAGCAAAGATACCACAGATTTTCTTCCAATGAACTATCAAAACAGTCACATTTATGATTATTTGTAAATAAATGAATAATTATAGAGAAAACTGTCTATTTAACAAAGCACAAAATTATTCCTCAAAAGACTCATTACATTTCATTTTACTTATATATGGACATATTGAGATGCTTTTGTTAATAATTTAAGATATACAAATTTATAAAGAAAGGTTTATTTTGCTTGTTAAATCATGCTTTTTGAGTAAACTTCCATGATTTTCTTTTGAGTTACAAAATACCACCGCCCTGACAAAAATTTTTAAAAAACAGAAGAAAAGCAACACCTAGGTAACAAGTGGAAGAGAATCATAATAGAGAAATGAAACCAAATGTAACAAAAATCTGTTACAACAAAGTAGCCAACCACAATCCATTTTTTATTGAATCCAAATGTGTATGAATTTTAGAATTTAAAACTTGAAACACAGAATTTACTTTAGACTAATAAAACATTAAACCTACTTATTTTTCTTTCTAAGGTGTTGACTTTAATGTATAGCAGTGTTTCACTGTTTTTCTATGAGACATCATTTTTATTTTAATGACTAATGACATAGGTTTGTTTAAAATAAATATAATATGAATTATATCTGAAAAAGTCAACTCTACCAGCAATAACTGAGACAAGTACTGAGTATAAAGTGACTTAAGCAAATATTTTTTTTCATGAAGTTTCAAGGAGCATTCCAAGATGTCCTTCTCTCTTCAAACATTTATTGAGCACCTGCTGCGATCCTAGGGAAGGAAGACCATGAATATGACAGAGGCCCTAGCCTCCAGGAAGTCATAGCTGAGGGTAACATGCATTCAGAGAAATTACATGTCTCAAGATCCTTCAAAGGACTCTCTTTTGGCTTAAAATGCCATCTGTTTTTTGGAAACTCTTGGCTGGTTTAGTGGAATCAGATGTCTTCTTAAATTGCAACTCACTTAAATTAAACATAAAATTGGTCTAAAAGGCTTCTATTCTTTATATATTCTAATAAATTAAAGCATGTCAGCTGTGGGTAATCCATCAACAACTGTAAGAAACTCCAACTATGTTGTATTTAAATTCCATTGTCTATTGGGTACTTACATATATTTTCCTTCTTAATATTCATAAGTTCTTTCAAAATGGGGCCAAAGCCCATCAAGTCACTTTCAAACAGTATTCCCTTTTTTTTGAAAGATTTTATTTATTTATTTTTAGAGAGGGGAAGGGAGGGAGAAAGAGAAGGAGAGAAACATCAAGGTGTGGTTGCTTCTCACCCATCCCCTACTGGGGACCTGGCCTATAACCCAGGCATGTACCCTAGACTGGGAATCAACCAATGACCCTTTGGTTCACAGGCTAGCACTCAATCCACTGAGCCACAGCAGCCAGGGCCAAAAACAGTATTCTTATCTATGATAGTTTTACAAGTTTTATTACATAACATCAAACTGATTTTTTTGCTTATCTTTACTTCTTGTTATTCATGAACTTAATAAAAGGCTGTTTTTGTTTTTAAAAATAATTTATTTTTACCATCCCCACAAAAAAGTGAGATCTCCCTATCCCTTCATTTAAATATTTTCTGTGCTACTTCCACACACATCAGTGGTCCAAAATCACTACCAATAGTAACTATTTAGAGTGTACTAAAAAGCTAAAGGTGATATATGTTGAAGTCAACCACAAATAGTCATGGATAGATCTTAGCAGTCATTCAAATAACAACGACTCAATGCCCATGTGTGGTCCTGCAGAAAACTATGAAAAAACAGCATTATGTTATCAGGATAGTGAAGGAAATTATAACCTAGTACCCACTGGATGGCAGAGAAATATCCATCTAGGCTATTTTTAAAGAGAAGGAACACAGTCAAATTTAACTTTTTAAATTAAAAAAATTAGTATATAAATAACCAAAGCAGCAACAAAACAGAGCTTCTTGAAGTGATTTCAGTCAGGGTAGCACTGTGGCACATGATTAGGGCATTGGTTTTACCTACTGGTTTTATATATGTGAAGAATATGAGCTCCATCTCTTATTTGTTAAGTGCAAGGCCCTGGTCAAGTGTTTTTTATGACTTGATTTTCTCGTAGGTAAAATGTATTTTAAAAGAATATTCTCTACAGAGCAGATTTATAATTTTTTTCATATATAACTATCACCTACTCCCATTCAATCTTCATCACCAATCAATAAATTGAAAAATCAATATGTCCATAAATAAATATGAATATAATGTTTATACAAAGCTTGATAAAGCACAGTCATCTAAAATAATGTTTAATAAAACATTTCAAAAATTTTTTTAAACTAGTTTTCTACATTCAGTAATTACATAAACCATGAAATTAGATTTTAATACATTTGTCTCAAATATTAAAACGACAGTGAAATTTTACATATTTAACTGAATTTGAGCAGTTTTCTATTTAATAAAGCATTTAAAATGTTGCACTGCTTGATAAAATTTAACTTTCTCGGTACTATCAGAACTTCTTTCTGACTTTGAGGCTAAAACAGGAAATAGAAAAAGGAAAAGGGATAAAATGGACCATGGTTTGCCAAACTTGTTACTTTCATTCCATTTTCCATATCATTTGTTTTGAAATTTGACTATATATAACAGATTATTATTTTAAGTAACATTTGTGATTCTTAAATAACAAAGTATAATACAGTACATTTTTAAAGCTGAAGGTATGATTATGGGAGGAGCATTTTTATTTTTCTCCTGTCACTGATGTTGTTTTGTCATACAAGTTGATGCGGCCAATGGAATGTGGGTAGAAGTGACGTTGTGCCTGTGTCAAGCCTGGTCTCAGGAGGTATCTCTTACCTTTCACTTTCCGCTCTGGAAACTTCTAATCTCTGATATGAGAGTATCATGCCCTTGGTAGACAGTGACTGCAGCCTGGGCCTCAGATGTGGAGCAGACCAAACCCAACCTTCAAACCTGAAGCAGAACCACCTCAGCTGGATGACAAATGTGTGAATAAAAATAATGCTTATTGCTTCATGCTAATAATTTTTTGTGGTGGTTTGTTATGTAGCAACGGCTAACTAATACCTTAGAATTATTTAAAACTTTCTTTTCAGGAACATATTTCTTCTTTTATAATGTGACAACATTAAATAAAATTCATTTGGAAGAAAATTTTTTGCAACGTTTGGGGAATAAACTGATAGGCATATAGCCATATATTATAAGTTTAAATGAGAGAAACATAGAATTGTATATTAGTTTCTCTAAAATAATACTACGAAAGAAAATCACCATAATGTAATTAAATGAAGACAAAAGTAATTATACTTCTTGATTAAGAAAATAATGCAATAACCACTAGCTGCTGCCAGAGGAATGAATGCAGATACTGTGTTATTTTCTCATTATGAAACTAAAGATGTCGTTCAGTCAGGCTGAGAAAATAGGAATTGCATGGTTGTGCCTAAACCCAAATTAAAAACTCTCCAAGATATTGTCAAGACTCGTCCTCATGCATAGAAATGCTGAGGAAAATAGAGCAATATTTTATTTGCATTTACCATCTATTTATAAAGAACATATGTAGCTAGCCATATAGTATGCATAATTTATTTTATAGAATATAAGACTCGATGTTCTACCTGGCTGTTGAAGTCTGTCCTCACACTTGTTCTGACACAACAGCATCACTCAGATTTAATTCAGAGTTCTTATGACACAACTCTATTAAATGCTCATAAAATTTGGAAATAAGTTCATGTGACACAAGGCTGAGTGTGCTGTCTTACTAACTATAGCATATATGTCTTTGAATTTTGTGGAAACGAAGCTCTGATAAGCAAAGTGCTCATTTGCACATCTTTTTTATTTTTTTAAATTTTTATCGTTATTCAATTACAGTTGTCTGCATTTTCTCCCCACCCCTCCATCCCACCCCAGCCGAACCCACCTCCTTCCTCCACCTCCACCCTCCCCCTTGATTTTGTCCATGTATCCTTTATAGTAGTTCCTATAAACGCCTCTCCCCACTGTCCCCTCCCCACTCCCCTCTGGCTATTGTTAGATTGTTCTTAACTTCAGTGTCTCTGGTTATATTTTGTTTGCTTTTTTCTTCTATTGATTATGTTCCAGTTAAAGGTGAGATCATATGGTATTTGTCCCTCACCACTTGGCTTATTTCATTTGCACATCTTTAAATGGATCTTTGCATTTCTCTGAGTTGGGGGGTGGGGTATACGTGAAGCAACTATTATTCAAAACCAGTATTAAAATACTTAGGGAATGGCTGTTGCCAGTGCAAATGTAAAATGGGAAGTTACTTACTTGACTGATCTGCAAAGTCAACAAAAAATGAAATCAATTGGAACTTACTAGGAGACTCTGTATTATAAAAAACACAACACAAAAAGTTGGAAAGCAAAGACAGTAGACCTAGAACCTAACTGGGAAGGCTTACGTACTTCATCAAAAACCTGCATCAATAACTCAATGATTGTGAATTATACAAAATAATCTACATAGGGCGGGGCCCACCCTTCTGAGGTTTGTAAGGACATGGTGGTCCCAGGACAGTCTCACAGCCCCTAGCTTTGCCTCCAAAGTTGCTTCTCACCACTATCAGTGTCCATCCTTCTGGAGAGGGTTAGAGGAGTAGAACATTTTCTCACACCTTACTTTGAAGAAGATGCCAAGGTGTCAACTCTGGCGGCTGCTGATATGAACATCCATCCTCTAAAACAGAGGCAGCAGGTTGTTGTGACTCAAACGCTGGCCTGGAAGCTCATTACTAACCAGCCCTGCTGACTCAGACAAGGAGCTTTAGTATCTATGAGCCTGTTTCCTCACCTCTAAGGAAAATGAAATTTGGGCTGAAAGACCCTTTATTTTACTGACAGTGGGAAAATTTTAGAAATGGAATCATGGTTATGGATCATGGTTTGTGGAGCAGCTCCAACTTGTTATGATATAGATTTGGTTTCTCTTATTCCGCATACCGTATAGAACTTCATGTTTTTCCCTTCAGGAATAACTGAATATTGTCTCAGAGCAAAGAGGAATGTTAGCATAAGCAACATCTAAATACACACACACACACTCAGGTACGTTCTCCTAAGGCTAACGCAGACATGTACTTTGAGAAAGTGCATACAAACTGTCCTAGCACTTTTCTTTTAAAATAAAACATTAAAATATAATACTCTCCCCTAAGGCACTTCACTTAAATGAGTGTCAAGTTAAAAATGGACAATCAGCCACAGTAGACAGGCCCCAATTTCCCCAATCCATCATATTAAATCCCATATATTTTTTGTTCTGTCTGCATATAGTTGCAGTTTGGTATCTATATTTATTGTTTTTTAAGTATTTTTATTGACTATGCTATTACAGTTTTCCCAATTTTTCCCCTTTATCCCCCCTTCACCCTGCCCCCCAACCCTCCAGCATCCCCCCCGCTTAGTTCACATCCATGGGTTGTACATATAAGTTCTTTGAGTCTTCTG
Organism: Desmodus rotundus; assembly: GCF_022682495.2. Classification (NCBI taxonomy): domain Eukaryota; kingdom Metazoa; phylum Chordata; class Mammalia; order Chiroptera; family Phyllostomidae; genus Desmodus; species Desmodus rotundus. The sequence goes on along the minus strand of NC_071392.1, from coordinate 127,767,876 downwards.
CTTCTTATACCATTTTTTATCTCTCCCCATCTATTTTATGCCTACTAGTTATGCTTCTTCTTCCCTGTACCTTTTCCCCCCTATTCCTCCCTTCCCCCTCCCCACTGAAATCTCTCCATGTGATCTCCATTTCTCTGATTCTGCTCCTGTTCTGGTTGTTTGCTTAGTTTTTGTTTTCATTGTTTTTCTTTTCTTTTAGGCTCATTTGTTGATAGTTGTGAGTTTGTTGTCATTTTATTGTTCATATTTTTAATCTACTTTTTCTTAGATAAGTCCCTTTAAAGTTTCATATAATAATAACTTGGTGATAACTTTAACTTGACCTTATCTGGGAAGCACTTCATCTGCCCTTCCACTCTAAATGAAAGCTTTGCTGGATAGAGTAATCTTGGGTATAGGCCTTTCATGACTTAAAATACTTCTTTCCAGCACCTTTTTGCCTGCAAGATTTCTTTTGAGAAATCATTTGATAATCTTATGGGCATTCCTTTCTAGGTAACTGTCTCCTTTCCTCTTGCTTCTTTTAGGATTCTGTCTTTCTTTATATTTAATCTTGGGTAACTTAACGATGATGTGTCATGGTATGTTCCTCTTTGGGTCCAACTTCTTTGGGACTCTCTGGGCTTCTTGGATTTCCTGGACTTCCTGGAAGTCTATTTCCTTCACTGGATTGGGGAAGTTTTCTTTCATTATTTGTTCAAATAAGTGTTCAATTTCTTGCTGTTGTTCTCCTTTTGGCACCCCTATAATTTGGATATTAGAACATTTCAGGTTGTCCCAAAGGTTTGTAAGACTCTCTTCACTTTTTTGAATTCTTGTTTCTTCATTCTGTTCCAGTTGGATGCTTATTTCTTCCTTTTGCTCCAAATCATTGCTTTGAGTCCTGGTTTCCTTCCTGTCACTCCTGGTTCCCTGAATATTTTGCTTTATTTCATTTTGGGTATCTTTCATTTGTTTTTTCATTTTTCAACCAAGCTCAATCAGATCTGTGAGCATTTTGATTACCAGGGCTTTAAATTCTCCATCATATAGGTTGGCTATGTCCACATCTCTTAGTTCTCTCTATGAGGTTTTGCTGTGTTCTTTCATTTTGGGCCATATTTCTTTGTCTTGGTGCACCTGATAAGCTGCAAGGGGGTGGGGCCCTAGGTTTTCATTGGGGCAGGGCAATCCTTCTGGGTGCGCTGCAGTGCTGCCTGTGGGGGAGGGGCCAGAGAGGGAACAATACAACCTGCCTGCTTGTCTCTAGTGCACTTTCCATTGAACTCCCTCTTGTGAGACTGGGAGTTTCTCTCACCATGGCAACCATGTAGTCCACTTTCCCCTTAAGTCAGCCCTGCCCACCCAGTCTGCCGTGGTTTTTCTCAGCTGGCTGGCCGTGCAGTCCATGGTCCACTGCCTTACCAGTCTGGTTGTTCTGATTGATCTTTTCTTTAATTTTTGGTTGTTGGAGTTCCATGCAGTTTGATTTTCTGGCATTTCTGGTTGTTTACTGATTTTAGATTGGTTGTTATCCTCATTTTAGTTGTGTGAGGAAACAAAAAGTTTCTACCTAAACCTCCATCTTGGCCAGAACCCCTATATTTGTTTTCATTTTGTGTCCCTCACAGAGGGTGGTGGTGAGATTTAGAAAATTAAGGAGGAAACAAAACTGTAATTAAATTCTATCAGAGGGAGCTGAAGTATATCCTGTTCCTCCTTTTTTATTTTTTTGTAACAGTACAATATATGATGACATTACAATTTGACATGTCTGAATGATGGCTTCTTGAATTGAGGACCTTGTACTTCCTTTACCCCATCATATCTAGAACTATGGCCCTATGGGCTGTGGGCCAACACCATCACAACCTATGTCTCTTTTTTGACTGCATGAAGTAAATGAATAAATGAATGAAGCAGACATGAGTCCTGCTTCTTCAAATTTTTTAGAAATGGGGTATCATATATGTATATAAAAATGTAGAAATGAAGTATTATATATAGAGTATAGATAGATATATAGATATAGATATATAGATATAGATATCACCAGGTCTAGGCAAGGATTCTTTACTCAAATACCATCTGCAAACAGATCATAGTGAATAGAACAGTGGTGATGATATTCAAGGTTTGCCTTTTGACAGTGTCTCTGGGGGAGCATTAGACACTACAGGGCAGTGAGGCAAGAACTGAGGGGTCTGAGGCAGGAATCATTACCTACTTCAAAAATTTACAGGCCTTCTTGATGCCAAGTTATATTTTGTTTGCCAAGTACATACACATCACTAGAATAAAAGCTCTGTGAGTCAAAAATTTTTCTTCATCTTTCACTGACGTTTGCACATTGCTTAAAACTATGTTTGATATATAGTAAATGTTCGACAAGTACATATTAAATGGATTAATTAATTAAAGAAATAAAATAATTTATGAGGTTGAGCATTAAGCTTTCATTCACTTTTTACCTCAGTGTGGAAACATAGCAAAGCATTCACCTTCTATTCCAAGCATTTATTTTGAACCAGCTTAATAACACATACTTATTTTTACATTTACCTCTAGTTCTCTTGGGAATTGGAAATGAGATAGAAGTAGGGCTTCTAGATAAAATACAGGGTTCCCAGTTAAATTCAAATTTCAGCTAAACAATGAATAACTTTCTGACATAAGTATATATATATATGTGCATTGTATATACATAACGTATATATTCATTGTTTAGATAAAATTTTAATTTAATTGGGTATTCTGTATTTTTAATTGAATTTATTGGGTTACTCTTGGACATTCCTCATAGCAATATTTTTCCTGATATATCACCTTGGGCAAGAGAAACAAGAAAAAATAAACAAATGGGATTACATTAAACAAAAATTTTTGTAGAACAAAGGACATTCTGTATTTGTATTTGCTAAATCTAGCAATTCTACTTCTCACAGCTAGAAATCCAGTTTTTTAAGGCTAGCCTTTCTCTGCTGAGGCCATGTACCTCTCTAAGTGTTCCTAATTTCATGATATAAGAGAAGGTGAGCATTGCCTCCCTCTCAGGCACAGGGCCAAAGACCATTCCACTGGAAACTCACATTCTTTGTTAGTCAATATAAGGTACGTTACCAAGTTACTACTGGGAGACTGGGCAAAACCAAAACTGCAGTATCTATTCTTGCTCTTCAGAGGAGAAAGTCACTAACTCTCTACCTCTCACCTTTCTCGACAGGAGGCAAGTGCCATCCATCATGTTTCCCTATTTGCAGAAGCACATATCAAAGCTCCCCAAGCAGTCCTGTTAAAGCTACTCTCATTGGCCTCAGAATAAGAGACAGGATCCTCCTACCCACCTAAGGGCCTCATAACACCCTCTGGAAACTGAAATTCATTTTATGGTTTTCATTGAAGCTTCTAATTTAATATCTTAGTGCATTTTATGCTTAGACATCCTTGCTTTACCTGCAAAGCCCTTTCCCCTTCTCTTTTTACACAATACAAATTTTAACATCACTAATAAATCCTCAGCAAAATGAAATCACCAGAAAGAATCATAGCTGGCTAAGTGCATAAATAGGCCTTGTTTTTGACCCCTCAGAAGCAAATCTTAATACAAGGACTCAACATGCAAGTGGTTTATTTGGAGCATGGTCCCAGGAACCACCTGCAGTAGAGAAGGAAAGTGAGAGAGAAGGGTAGCCAGTACAGAATGTATTCTCAAACACATTGCCACTGGGGAGCTCTGGGACACAGTGTGGGACACTTGCCTCAGAGTTACCCCACTGGAGGAGCCAGGGTAGGTATCCAAAAACTCCCCAGTTGTCCTCAAGTGATGCCCCCAGGCATCACTCCCCACCATTTTTGTCTTGCCTATGTGTGAGCAATAGGCTCCCACTGCCATACAAAAGCATTCAGGCAGAGTCAGGGCGCTGGCAGGGCCATGACAGGATCCTGAACAGTGAGAAATGAGGATTGTCTCCAAGGTTAATGCTAGCGGTTCAAAGAAGGAAAGTAATCCAGATACTCAAGCATATACCATCAAAAGTATCAAGTCCTTTTAAACTACATGCTGTAAAGATTCTTCCCCACTTCTATCAGCAATTCATATCATTTTTACTTTTATTGGAATAATTTCTGTGAGCTTTCACCCATACAGGGCACCTACTACGCAATTTTAGCAGCAACACCTCCACACAAGTTAAAAATCACTGTTTTAATGAGGCAAGGCTTTGTGAGCTGGCTTCATTGTGTATGAGCTTCCCTCACAGATGAGAGTCTCTTTCCCAAGGCATTCCCATTACTCATTGGTACACTGCTAATGCATATTTAGTTGTTATGTTCAAAGGTAAACACATGAACTTCTCAAATTTATGTGCAGCAAGGGCATGGTCTATTGCATAATGCAGACTTAGCCACTTTGAAGGTGGGCTGGTTCTAACAGAGAGCTTTGCTGTTCAGCTGAGCTAGGCTTCAGGAATTCTCTGACCATTAGCACATGAAGCTATGTGGTAAGAGATCTGTTACAGTTAGCAGACCTTATGCAGTTATGGGAGAAGCTAGAGAAATGAAGGTGCTGGGAAAAGTCAGAAGATCAGGGGGGTGACCACACAATGAATCTGAGAAATCAGGCATTCCCAGCCACAAGAAGAGGACTCTAAAGAACCATGTGAAGAGGGAAGGTCACTTCTGTGTGGCTGCTCCTTCAATGGGTTTGTAGCAGAGCATCTGGTGTGGGCCTCAGGCCACACTTAGTCACAGGGAAAGCAGGTAGGAAGAGGAGCAAGATGCAGACTAGGGGAGAATGAGGACCAACAAGGACTTGTCAGCATCTCTGTAACTGTTGCCACACCTAACAATGATACCCTTCAGTGAGCAACAGATGCTGCTTCATTTCTGCCTTCTAAATTCTTCTTTTGTTTGATTCTAACCAGACTGTAAGGGAAGAGGATTCTGGGAAGTATAATTCAGCCTAACCAACTGGAAACATTTTACACAGTGCTCACTTTCCTTATAACTGAATAAAGAGAAGCAATCTAGTTATTTCCTTAACAAGTATATAAAATGATTAGTAACACAGGGCATTATGAATATGGATATATCAGTGTTTTGCCACATATTTTTATAGAATATTTTTCACTTTATTGGGGGACATGGCAGCAGTCATAATTGTATTTGACTCCAATCTATGACAGATAGGAAGATGTTCTAGTATTTCTAGTGCTATTTTCTTTTGGACTGATATACCACAGGCTTTAGGGAGTCTTTATTTAATTCATTGAAAATAAACTACTTAACTGCTGTCATTTTACTTTCTTGGCTATATGGTATTGGCTAACCAAGAAAGTGGTATTAGAGACAAAGAGCCTTAAAACTATTTTTCTTGAGAAATTTTATTCTCCACTGCAAATTTTCTGTGTCCTTGAGAAATGACATGGAATTTGTATCTGTTGAGTAAAAATATTCATCTTTCAATCTTGTAAAATAATGAGTCAAACTGATTGGAATGGACTTTGCTCAAAATGAGCTGATAGGGATAAGAAGAGGAAGATAAAACATTCTATTCTGAGACAGAGCTGCCTTTTTAATGGTCCTAAAAGAAATAAAATTCCACTGCCTCAATAATGAAAACAATGTTTGCTCAATAATCACTGCTATTATTGATAAATATTTATAGCACCCCTCAAAATACATTAATTTCTGGGATCCACTTAATCAGAGGTACTTTCAGGATTCCTTTCATTGTGTTTTTCATTCTGATACTGTACATATATAGTCATGGTAGATAAGCAATATTACAACTTAAATTGGGGGAAAGTATGAGATAATGGAACCACAGATAACCATACGACTTGGCCATCAAATGTTCATGAAACCTCTATCTGCAAATGTTTATTGTTTTTTAGATACTGACTGCAATGCAGAAAAGGTTACTTCCTTACAACCAATGCTTGTTAGGAGTTAATGTTTAGATGGCTTAAATAACTATATCATATACAAGTACTAATACAATTTTTAAAGTAGCAAATAACTAACATCTGAGATATATTTTGTGGCAGATAGTTATATAAAAAAGAGAAACTTGCAATCTGTACATAGTTGGTCTTTGAAGGCCTTTCAAGAGATTATATTTGTGAAAAAGCATTTGATATAGGGGAAAAAAAACATTATTCTGGTACTAGAATATACCATGATTAAATATCCAGATTTAGTTGGCCCCAGATGCCATTCTACATAAAGTTGATAGATTTAGCAAAAAAGAAATATAGAATGCCCAGTTAAATTTTAATTTAAATTACAAAATAAATAACTTTTTAGTATAAGTGTGTCCCATAAAATATTTGGGACATAACTTATGCTAAGAAATCATTCATTGTTTACCTGACATTCAAATTGAATTGGGATTTCTGTATTTTATATGGCAATCATGTTAAGAAAGAAATGGGTAACTGTTAAAATAGAATACAACCACTGTGGTCAAATAAACGTCAAGGGAGAGCCCTGGCTGGTGTGGCTCAGCAGGTTGTGCACAGCCTGAGAACACTGGTTCGATTCCCAGTCAGGGCACATGCCTGGATTGTGGTTTAGGTCCCCTGTTGGGGGCATTTGAGAGGTGACCAATTGATGTCTCTCTCACACATAAATCTTTCTCTCCGTCTCTTTCTCCCTCCCTTCCCCTCTCTAAAAATAAATAAATAAAATCTTTTAAAAAATGTCAGGGGACAGATCAGCAGTTCTAGGGCCTTTGAAGAAAACTCAATAGCATGAAGCCAACAAGGAAGAACTTTTCTACATCCCTTACCCCCAAAGTCCCTTTCCTCACTCTGGTAAAATCACAAATTTCAGTTTTCAAATTAATGAAGAAGATAAAAAGTTAGTTATAAAATGAAAAGAGAGACTGTGCCTTTCCTTAACCTTAAGCAGTCAGCTGATAGCAGGTCCCAAACTAGGTAAAAGAAAGAAAATTTTAAATCCAATTTAGATATTGGATATCACAACTTGATATTGTAAATTCTGAATTGAGACTGTGATTGTTATGTCAAGTGATGTTAAGATAATTTATCATCTAAAAGACAGCAGAAAAGTCATGGGAGAAATTGAGTCTTTATGTGTGGACAGGGGAAGGACCATCTCTACTGAATAAAATTGAAGGGACGGTAGTGGCCAGGTAGTTCAGATGGTTAGAGCATTGTCCGCATATGCCAAGGTTGTAGGTTTGATCCCTGGTCAGGGCATATGTAAGAATCAACTAAAGAAAGCATAAAATAAGTGGAATAACAAATCACTGTTTCTCTCTGTCTCTCTCTGTCTCTCTGTCTCTCTCTCAAAATCAATAAATAATAATAAAAAAACAAGGGGCAGGTGAGGCAAAGAAAGAAAGAAATGAAGAAAAGAAAGGTAAGCAGTTGATAAGGTGAGGAGAAAATAGCAATTAAGGGTTGTACCAATGTCCTAATCAGACCCAGACACCTAATTTCTAAGCAAACCTGTCTCCACTGTGGAATGCCATGGCCTAGCATAATATGTGCAAATATATTTGAATATGTATACATATGTTTTGCATATATATTTATATATCTTATATATTCTAATGTATAATAGATTATGGTTAGTTTTATTACAGGAAAGGGTTAAACCTCTCCTTTGGGAGCGGTTCCCTGAGTAGAAGGCCAACTACAGCTTCTGAGAAACTGGCCAGCCCCTGAAGTGCAGTCTTGTCTGCCTAATGAGAAAAAGCCTAATAAGTCAGAAATGTTTGACCTCTGAATTATTCTGATGATCAGAGAGAGGAGGACGTCCCATCCAGTGATGGGCTTTAGAATTTTTTAACAACTGAGAGTAAATGTTTACATTTATTTTCCTGTAAATATCCTCTAAAATAGAATAATCCATATGCCTGAAATAATAATGACAGGACCAGACTGATGTACTACATGCAATTGTACCCTGTTATGTGGGGGAAAGTTACATCAATAAAATTAAGATGGTATTTTTAAAGCTTAGTTTGGCTATGTAATTTATTATTATTGGTAGTATTGTATCAGCTAGTATATTTATACATGTGGCAAGGCATAAAATGAAACACAGAAGTCTCCCACTCATATGCCCCATTGTCCACCTCACTTCATTCCCCGGAGGCAACCACCTTCAATGGTTTCTGTTAGATTCTTCAGGTAAACATAAAATTCTCTGGTATAAACTTAGGCTTCTAATTCTTGATTTATCTTGACTCCCATAAAAAAAGTAAAACATATCAATAGACAAGGAAAAAACATTTGATAAATCCACCACCCATTTATGATGAAAAAAACTCAGCAAAGTGGGAATACAGGAAAAATGCCTAAACATAGTAAAGACCATATAAAATGAACCCACAGCCAGAATCATATTCAATGGGCAAAAATTAAAAGTGTTTTCCTTAAGGTCAGGAATAAGGGTGTCCACTATCACCACTCTTATTTAACACAGCATTGCGAGTCCTAGCCATAGTAGTCAGACAAGAAAAAATGAAAGGCATTCAATTTGGAAAAGAGGAAATAAAACTGTCATTATTCCTGTATGACATGATAGTGTACATAGAAAACCCTATAGCCTCCACCAAAAGACTACTTGATATAATAAGTGAATTTGGCAAAGTAGCAGGATACAAAGTCAATCCTCAGAATTGATGGCATTCTTGTACACCGATAATGAATTATCAGAAAGAGAAACTAAGAAGAAAATCCCATTTAATATAGCAACAAAAGAAAATGAAGTACCTAGGAATAAATTTAATCAAGGAGGTCAAAGACCTGTACTCAGAAAACTTCAGAACATTGAAGAAAGAAATAGAAGATACAAATAAATGGAAGCATATATCATGTTCATGGATTGGAAGAATTAACATCATTAAAATGTCCATATTACCCAAAGCAATCTATAAATTCAACACAATTCCTGTTAAAATACAATGTCATATTTCAAGGACCTAGAGCAAATAAAAACTCTATATGGAACCAAAACTGACCCTGAATAGCCTCAGCAATACTGAGAAAGAAGAACAAAGTAGGAGGGACCATAATACCTGATATCAAACTATACTACAAGGCCACTGTAATCAAAATAGTCTGGTATTAGCACAAGAAAAGACACATAGATCAATGGAAAAGAATAGAGAGCTCAGAAATAAACCCATTTCTCAAAGGTCAATTAATATTTGACCAAGGGGGCATGAGCATACAATGAAGTAAAAATAGTCTCTAATAAATGATGTTGGGAGAACTGGACTGGTATATGAGAAAGAAAGAAAGAAAGAAGAAAGAAAGAAGAAGAAAGAAAGAAGAAGAAAGACAGAAAGAAAGAAAGAAAGAAAGAAAGAAAGAAAGAAAGAAAGAAAGAAAGAAAGAAAGAAAGAAAGAAAGAAAGAAAGAAAGAAAGAAAGGAAGGAAGGAAGGAAGGAAGGAAGGAAGGAAGGAAGGAAGGAAGGAAGGAAGGAAGGAAGGAGGAAGGAAGGAAGGAAGAAGGAAGGAAGGAAGGAAGGAAGGAAGGAAGGAAGGAAGGAAGGAAGAAAGAAAGAAAGAAAGAAAGAAAGAAAGAAAGAAAGAAAGAAAGAAAGAAAGAAAAGAAAAGAAGGAAGGAAGAAAAAGGAAGGAAGCAAGAAGAAACTAGACCACTAACTTACACCATACACCAGAATAAACTCAAAATGGATAAAAGACTTAAATATAAGTCACCATACCACAAAAATCCTAGCAGTAAACATAGGCAGTAACATTTCAGATATCTCATGTAGCAATATTTCTGTTGATATGTCTCCTGGGGCAAGGGAAATAAAGGGAAAAAATGCATGGGACTACATCAAATTAAAAAGTTTCTACATGGCTAAAGAAACTATCATCAAAATGAAAAGAGAATCAACTATATGGGAGAATATATTGCTGATAATACATAGGATAAGGATTTAATTGCCAAAATATATAAAGAATACATATAACTTAATACTAGAAAGACTAACAATCCAGTTAAGAAATGGGCAAAGGACCTAAATAGACACTTCTCAAGAAAGACCTACAGAAGGCCCACAGACATATGAAAAGATGTTCAGCATCACTAGCCATCAGAAAAAAAGTAAATTAAAACAATGAGATATCACCTCATACCTGCCAAAATTGCTATCATTAATAATTCAACAAACAACAAGTGCTGGTGAGGTTGGGGAGAAAAGGGATCCCTAGTGCACTGTTGGTGGGAATGCAACTGTTGCAGCCATTGTAGAAAACAGTATGGAATTTCCTCAAAAACTTAAAAATGGAACTACCTTTTGACTCAGTGGTTCCACTGCTGGGAATATATCCTAAGATTCCTAAAACAGCAATTCAAAAGAGTTTTGGCCCTACTATGTGCATAGCAATGCTATTTACAATAGCCAAGATCTGGCAATAGCCTAAGTACCCATTGGTAGATGACTGGATTAAAAAAACTGTGGTACATTTACACAATGGAATACTACTTATCAGAAAGAAGGATCTCTGACCTTTCACAACAGCATGGATGGAACTGGATACGATTATGCTAAATGAAATAAGCCTGTCAGTGAGAGACAAATACCAGATGATCTCACTTATAAGAGGAATCTAATGAACAAAATAAACTAATGAGCAATGTAGAACCAGAGCCATAGAATCATAGAATGGATTGACAGCTATAAGAGGGGATGAGGGAGGTGGGACTGTTTGAAAGAAGGTGAAGGGATTAGTCAAAGAACATATGTGAAGGACCCATGGACATGGGCAATGGTGTGGGTGATGACTATGGAAGTGGGGAGTGGGCAGGATGGAGGAGGATGAAGGGGAAAATTTGGAAAACTGTAATACAATAATACAAAAATTTTTAAAAGATAATTCACTTTTACTATTCCTATCTTAGCACCGCCCTCTTTCTGTTGATATTTAAAAGTTACATTATTATTTCTTTCTTCTTGATTGTACATTCAATTATATACTTAAATACTTTGCTGTAGTATCAACTACATGGTATTTGGCTCTCCACTTTATACTTACTGTACTTTCAATGTTACTATTAATTTTATATTGAAAATATTGAAATAACAACAATTTAGGGTTTGTTAAGTTATTCCCTCATTGATTCTAAAACAAACTAACAAAAAAAGGAGTAAACAAAGTTTACATAGTCAGGATCATGTTGAAATTATTTGCTCTTGAACCAGGTAGTATGAAGGGAAGATGAAATATACCTGCCAGTCTTCCAAGGGCATCACCTAACAGCTGTGTACATCACTTCTGTCTACATGATACTGGCTAGAACTCAGTAACATGGTCTCAACCTGATGCAAAGGGATTTGGAAATGAAGCCTTTATTTAGAAAAGTCTTCCGCCTAGTTAAAGGGACACCCAAGATCTTTGCCTACTGGGTTTCAGACTTGCCAACCCCCAGCCTATGAATTTCTAATTTGCCAGCCTCTATAATCACATTATATAAATACATGTGTTCACATTTTATATATATGGAACACACTTAGATCATGTAAAGTCATAATATGTAGTTTTGTTCTTTAAGGTGGGTTCCAAGTCTGTGCCTGAGTTGTACAATACTTTTTATCCTGAAAGAAAGTATCCAAATATGTGTGGATACATGTGGTGTGTGTGTGTCTGCATGTGTATTTTAACCTCCTATTGGTTCTGAAACAGATGGAAAAATTTAATCAAACAAGAAAAACTGACAGCAAAAAAGTTCTAAAAATCAGTCTGTTCATTTGGATATATAATTAATGCAGACAGCCATTTGAGGTCACAAACTAATTTTTCCTCAACTAAACAGATTAAATCTAACAGTTACATTAGTTAAATCAGACAGAAATGTGGGTCCTCTTGGCAGGGTTTAAAAAATGGGTTTCAGTTATTATTAGACTCCTGAAAATTACCAAGTTTGAAAAGAAGAAGATATTCAGACATATCAAAAAATAAAGTTTTCTCAGGATCCAAACCAAATGGAACAAAAACTCTGTTCAACTATAAACTGACATTTTAAAATGGAATTCTTTCTTAAAATGCCAACTTCCAAATCTTGGCCACACTTTGAGTCAACAAAGGGTTGTCTTCATTATGACTTAAAAGTCAGTATTACTAAGTATGCATTCCACCTCATAAGATGGATGAATTTGGTTTTACCTTCAAATGCCTCTCCTTCCTCTGAGATATATGATTATTTTACTAATTAAAGCAAACTAGGCTTTGAAACACTGTAGAGCCAACATTTCACTATCTTAAAAAGTGTGCAATCTACACCTAATTTTAGGTCACATTTAACAAGAGGAAGAACCAGTATAAATGGACAACAATATTAGAATCCCATGTCAATTTTCATACATGAGTATTTTTACATTTCTGATTGAACTGATTAAAATCTACACTGAACAACTAATCAATTAAAAGAAAAATATAGAAACAATTGTGTGTTATTCAAAACACTTTCATACTTTCTTTTACACCAATATGATGTGCTGTACTGAGTGCTTTTCAGTCAATACCATACAGAAACCAAGTTGCCTCCAAATTAATATTCATAACTCCATCTTGATCCTGTTATAAAAGAAGGCAAATGGTAGGTTAAATAGCCAGGAAAGCTCCTTACATAGGATTCGCGTGCATTAGAGCACAGGACAAAGGTAGAAATAAAATTACACTAAGGATTTCTTTGATTGGTTAGTTGTGTGGATTTAAAAAACAAAATTAGAAGCAGGAAGGCTTCCATGGTATGAAACACACATGTATCAAGTAGACAAGATCATTACATGTAGTTATATTCTTTAAGGTATGTTCAAACTCTGCTTCTATTGTATGTTTTATTTTAAGATGACAAACTATCCTTTGACTATATCCAGTTGATCCCCCCAATTTAATTTGGCTTCTGCACTAAAAATTAAGTTTCTGATTTAGTTCCTGACTTCAAAAAATTAAAACAATACATACAAATATTGGGATTTCTTAATGCTTTGAAAAAATCATATTTACCAATGCTGCAAAAGAACTGATGGTGAAAATGGGCCTCCAATGAGTAGCAGCTGCTGCATTTAGAAAGGCACGTGTTCACCCAGCAACCATTCTCTCTTGTCTGTGCTCTCTCTCCTGACACCCCCTACCAATTTCCCTCCTAAGTCTGCATCTCTGACTCTATTAATCCATCTCCCTTGCATCTACAAACTCTAATGTTTGCCATCCCTGGTCACAAATATTACTATTATTTTGTTTTACTGCCCTCTTTCTTTTGTACATTTTTTAAAATAAATAAAGTTGTGTTAAGTGGTAAGAAGTATTCATTTTTTTCAAAGAAAAAACATTTGATTGACAGATTATATAAAGCATGTTTCGTTTATCCAGAAGAGTTATTATGAAACCATTAAAAACAAAAATCAGAAAAATGTACAAAATATATTGTAAGGTGACCAAAAATATAAAAACTATATATTATATATAAACATATGCTTTTATGCTTATCCATAAGAAACTTTTAACAGTAGATACCTCTGGAATTGGGAATGTGGGTAATGGGGTGGTATTAGGAAGGCATATTTTTGCTTACACTTCCCCCCATGTTTACTGCCTAAATTTACCATCAGCATAAATTACTGTTAAAATTAATAATAGTTTTTACATTATTAATAGTGTGGCATTGAAAAATATCTTATATGTATGTATATCACTTTATTTGCATAACATTTTCACATACATTATTATCTAATCTGGTCTTTATTATACCCTGATGAGGTAGGCACTTAGATAATATTTTTTCAGATCAGCAAAAAATTAAGGGGGGTTAATTACCTACATCAAGTCATACAACCAGAGATATTTAAAGCCAGAATCACACTAAGTGTATCTGTCAAGAGAGGCTAGGTTATGAGGTAGTAACAAACAATGCTCCCATCTCAGTGGCTTCAAACCACAGGGGCTTTTTTGTTGTTGTTTATTTGTTTTAAGTTACATGTCCAGTGAGAGTGGGCTATAGCTCTGTTTAATGTTATCTTCACTGTGGGACTCAGGCTACTAGAGCAGCAACTGTCCAGGTCACGGTTGGTCATCATGGCAAAGGACGGGTCTTGCATTGCAATAAAAGCCTTCGCAACCCCTAACTACAACTCAAGGTCTCAAACTAGTCACATGCTTTATTCAGTCACAAGAGTTCCAGTAAATACTTCTTGCAATATACTGAGAAATGGGGTGAAGAGCAGGAGATAGAATAATGGGTACATTTAATCACCGATACCCCAAAGCTTCTAACTCCAGGTCTCCCCTTATAAATTAGTACAACTGCATGGACCTCTAAGTACCTCATATATCAAATAACACTTTCACTGAAAACTACCCTGATACAAATGAGTTTAAATGTATATAGAAATGTGTGTGTCATACTCATTTTTCTTATATAACTGTAAAAATATCCGTCCTGTTTTTATTTTTTACTCAGATTTCCACAGATTATTGCAGCCAGTAAGTGTCTTGTCATTCAGTGGGTAGGAAGAAACATGGAAGTTGATCATTTCAACGCCCATTTAGCCACATCAAGTGTGGGGTATTAACATAAGGGAAAACCAGCTGCAGCCTATAGAGAGCTTACGGCACTGCACGGTACACACTATAAACAAGCATCTCCAAACATCCACAGGCTCTTAACCTCAATCACGTATCGTTAACCAGATGTCAATTCAGTAACATATTTTCTAAATAATGATAATGTAACACCCGTTAGTAAATAGGAGACATCAATTACATTAAATATCATGCTTGGGCTGCCAGATAATTGTGAATAAAACACACTGATAAATAATGTGTTTTCCAGCCAAGGGCAGGAATGAACGCAATGAGTTATCAAAGAGCCATACAGAAAGAAATTCTGCACCTTTCTGCATGTCACAGCAGTTGTTAATCAGGTACAGGTAATTGCTGTAAAGTTGACAAAATTATAAGAATAGGAGTCCAGGTTGATAAAGTCATTTTCTGAAAGAAAGCATAAGCCAAGACTAGAAAGTTGTGAGACGTGAAACCTACAACTGAGTGACTTACAATCTAGGTGCACCAAGAAGTTAGGGGGACCAGCCGGGTGGGTATTATGCTAGCCTGGAGTGAGGGAACAGTGGCCTGAGGTTAAATAAATAAATAGATAACTGGATTGGAAGAGAAGGGCAATATACTGCAAAGGAAGAATCCAGGACCTGGGAACTGAGCAGATGTGGACAGTCAGAGAGAAGTGAGATCAATGCAAAGAAGACTAACCACACACACATAAGCATTGTGTGTGCGCACACACACACAGATGAAACCCTTGTTTACTGGGGGTAATTGTGGCACAGACAGAAACAGACACTATAAAGGGGTTTTGTTGTTCCCTGCTGGTAGGAGGAAGTTTTCTTTGAGTTTAATCTTGGTCATGTCAAATCTGAGATGATGGAGGGACTTGGACATGAAATGGTTTTGCAGAGCCATTCTGTTTGCAGAACTGTGCTCTAGAGAGAGAGCATAAGGTAGTATTTACAGTTTTAGAAATCATTCATGTGGGAAGGTTCAGAGATACTTTTAAGTTATCCATAAATATAGTCTTTTACTACAAATCAGCTTATTTGAATTTTTTGCATTCTTAAATATTTTTTTTTTTGCTTGTGTACTATTATTCTACCTGTTCTGGGAAGAGTTTGAAAAGGCTTAAAAGATTAAAACCATAGGAAACAAAAGATAAAGGTGAAGATGTAATACATCTTCAACTACTTCAACTTCTCACTTAATATATATGTAAGATAGCAGTTCAAGTACGGGGAGTAAAGATAATCTCCAAAAGAAAGGACACCTAGGAGAGGGCACTACACATAGGGAGAGGCTGGACTTATCGAATGGGTTGCTAGTCAGGGGCTACAGAGAGAGACAGAGCTGACAGAAAATGGACCTCAGAGGAGAGAACAGAACTCTCAGAAATCTTGCTCTCCTGTTCTGATGGCCATTTTTCATGTTTTACAATCTTTTTCAGAAAAGCACTTTAACATAATGAAGTTCCTTCAGTTCTAATAAGATCATTTTTCACAGCTATTTTGGTAGACAGTCAAAAATTGTGGTGTGTTATCACCAAGAAATAAAGAAAAGAACTGGTCTGGAGAGAAATCAACCAAGGAAGCATAGGAATGCATCAAATGGTTTGAAGCAGTTTGTAAAACACAAATCTGTGGGTAATGGTGATCTTTCTCTGATTGGAGAAACCTGATATTTCACACATATAAATACTCACATAGATGTGATTTATGAATTTATTAATCAGACAATAATTTATAAATTTATTTAAGAAGCAAAGCAAGGAAGAAATACAGGTTTCACAATACAACTTTTGATCGCTTATTGGATAGGGCTTTGCCTGAGAAACTAGTTGCTGTGCACACACCACAGAGTGCCCTTACACAAACCTAGATGGTGCCGCCTACACACACCCAGGCTGTTTGGGACAGCCGATTGCTCCTAGGCTGCAAACCACACAGCACAATACTGTACCAAACACTGTAACACAATGATAGTTATATAATTAAACATATCTGAACATAGAAAAGGTACAGTAAAAATACTGTATAAAAATTTTTTAAATGGTACACATGTATAGGACAGTTACCATGAATGGTGCTTGAAAGACTGAAAGTTGCTCTGTGTAAATAAGTGAGTGAGTGGTGAGTGAATGTAAAGTCTAGGACATTTCTGTACGTTACTGTAGACTTTATAAACACTGCATACTTAGTCTATACTAAATATATATATATATATATATTTTCTTCTTACTGTAACTAACATTTAAATATTTTTTAAATTTTTGACTCTTTTATAACAGCTTAAAACATTTTACAGCTATACAATATACTTTCTTCATACTTTTAACTATAAGCTTTCTTCTATTTTAAATTTCTTTATTTACTTATTTATTAAAAAATATTTTTTATACTCCTGCCTCCTTTGTGAAATATTA
Source organism: Desmodus rotundus (assembly GCF_022682495.2). NCBI lineage: Eukaryota > Metazoa > Chordata > Mammalia > Chiroptera > Phyllostomidae > Desmodus > Desmodus rotundus. The sequence continues at coordinate 127,750,920 of NC_071392.1, read as the reverse complement.
ATTGACCGTAGAGATGGGTTTATTTCTGGGCTCTCTATTCTGTTCCATTGGTCTATGTGCCTGCTTTTATGCCAGTACCAGGCTGTTTTGATTACAGTGGCCTTGTAATACAGTTTCATATCAGGTATTGTGATCCCTCCTGCTTTGTGCTTCTTTCTCAAAATTGTTGCAGCTATTCGGGGTCATTTATGGTTCCATATGAATTTCTGAAATATTTGTTCTATATCTGTGAAATATGTCATGGGTACTTTAACAGGGATTGCATTGAATCTATAAATCGCTTTGGGTAGTATGGCCATTTTGATGATGTTAATTCTTCCAATCCATGAGCATGGTACATGCTTCCATTTGTTTGTGTCTTCCTTAATTTCTTTCTTCAGTGTTGTGTAGTTTTCTGAGTACAGGTCTTTTACCTCCTTGGTTAGGTTTATTCCTAGGTACTTTATTTTTCTTGTTGCTATATCAAATGGGATTTTTTTCCTGATTTCTGTTTCTGATGTTTCCTTGTTGGTGTACAAGAATGCCTTTGATTTCTGAGTATTGACTTTGTATCCGGCTGTTTTGCCAAATTCATTTATTAGGTCGAGTAGTTTTTTTGGTGGAGTCTATAGGATTTTTCATGTACACTATCATGTCATCGGCAAACAGTGACAGTTTCATTTCCTCCTTTCCAATTTGGATGCCTTTTATTTCTTTCTCTTGTCTGATTGCTGTGGCTAGGACTTCCAATACTATGTTGAATAGGAGTGGTGAGAGAGGGCATCCTTGTCTTGTTCCTGATCTTAGTGGGAAAGCTCTAAGTTTTTGTCCATTGAGTATGATGTTGGCTGTAGGTGTCTCATATATGGCCTTTATTATGTTGAGCAATGCTCCCTCTATTCCCACTTTCTTGAGTGCTTTTATCATAAATGGGTGCTGTACTGCATCACTAGCCATCGGAGAGATGCAAATTAAAACCACAATGAAATACCATCTCATACCAGTCAGAGTGGCCAACATAAACAAATCAACAAACAAATGTTGGAGAGGATGCGGAGAAAAGGGAACCCTAGTACATTGTTGGTGGGAATGCAGACTGGTGAGGCCACTGTGGAAAACAATATGGAATTTCCTCAGAAAACTAAAAATGGAACTGCCTTTTGACCCAGCAATTCCACTGCTGGGACTATACCCTAAGAGCCCTGAAACACCAGTCCAAAAGAACCTATGCACCCCAATGTTCATAGCAGCACAATTTACAATAGTCAAGTACTAGAAGCGACCTAAGTTCCCATCAACAAATGAGCGGATCAAAAAAACTGGTACATTTACACAATGGAATTCTACGCAGCAGAGAGAATGAAGGAGCTTATACCCTTTGCAATGGCATGGATGGAACTGGAGAGCATTATGTTAAGTGAAATAAGCCAGGCGGTGAGGGACAAATACCATATGATCTCACCTTTAACTGGAACATAATCAACAAAAGAAAAAAGCAAATAAAATATAACCAGAGACATTGAAGTTAAGAACAATCTAACAATAGCCAGAGAGGAGAGGGGAGGGGACAGTAGGGAGAAGGGTTTTCAGGAACAACTATAAAGGACATATGGACAAAATCAATGGGGAGAGTGGAAGCAAGGGAGGGAGGTGGGTTTTGCTGGGGTGGTGGGGAGGGGTGGGGAGAAAATGAAGACAACTGTAATTGAACAACAATAAAATAATTTTTAAAGAAAGAAAGAAAAAAGAAAGGAAAAAAATTTTTTTTGTTAAAATCTAAGACACAAACACACACATCAGCCAAGGCCTACCCAGGGGCAGGACCATCAGTATCACCATCTCCCACTGCCACATCTTGTCCTACAGAAATGTCTTCTGGGGCAACACCACACATGGAGCTTTCATCTTCTATGATAACGATGGCTTCTTCTGGAATACCCCCTGAAGGACCTGCCTGAGGCCCTTCTTGAGGTGGGGTCTTTTCAGAAATATGTCCATGTTAGTTTGTTTGGTTTTTTTTCTTTTTTCATCATAGATTTGCTTGTAAGATATAATATACCATGAATATTCCTCTCTACTATTGAAAATCTTCCAATGTTGGGGTCCATGTTTTCAAACTCTTAAATAATTTTCTTGGGGTCCAAAAAAGCTTATGCTAAACCCTTCCCTGTAAATTTTGGGGGTTCTTCTTTTACTCCCCCTGCAGTTTCTTTTTCTCTTGCCTCTTCTTCAGCTATGTGTTCCTGTTCCAGTTCCAACAACTCCTGATTAGTCAGTTCCTCAGGAACCACCTCAAAGAGCTCCTCAATGTCATGCTAACTATACCCAGGTTAAAGTTGTTTGCCATCTCAACCACAGCCTTGTTGATTTTTGCAACCTCCTCATCCTTGGCAAATCGTTTGAAGTCATGGACAAGCCTCCTGAATCTCTCCTTCCAGATGCCATGCATACACTCCTTGGTCTGACATCACCTCAAAGCTAAGCCAGGTTCCTGAGGCAGTTATAGGTGTTGTAATCCTTCCAGAATTGCACAGTGTCTTCTTAGGTCTTCCTCAGTTAAAGCAATAGCCCGAGCAAAGCTCCTCCTCAAATAATAGGCCTTAACAGCTGCTATAAGTGCTAGATTCATTGCTTGGATCAAAAAGGTGGCATTTGGAAGGAGATGTACCAGTTTGATATTGGGATAAAGATCACTAATAAAAGGAAGATGTCCAGGAGCATTATTAACAAAAAGCAAAATCTTGAAAGGTATGTTATCTTTCAAACAGTACTTCTCCATTTTGCTGATATAGCAAATCAGGGGGGCATCCTGGAAGAGGAGCTGGGTCATCTATGACTTCTTATTGCTCCTGTGATACACTGCCAGTGTGTGCTTATTGATGTGCTTGAGGGCTTCTCACTGTGCCAGATCACAAAGAGTTTTAATTTGTAGCCTGCAACACTGCCCTCGAGTAAGACTGGTATCCTGCCTTTAAAAGCCTCAAAATCTGGCATTGACTTGGCTTCCTTATAAATAAAAATCCTTTCAGGCATTAATTTACAGAATAGGCAGGTTTCATCCATATTAAATACTTGCTCAGGTATGTAATTCTCCCCCACAATCAGCTTATCTAGAGTTTCCAAAAATTCTTCTGCTGCCTTCATATCAGCACACACAGACTCACCACTCACTTTCACATTTTGTAATGAATAACTATTCTTGAATCACTTAAACCACCCAGAACTAGCAGTAAGCTCAACATCATAGCTGGGTCTAGCCTTTTCTTTCAAAATTGCAAACTTTCTGCATCACTTGTGGTCATCATGGTGCCAATAGGGATATGCTTCTGTATCTGGTCTTCAATCCAGGTCACAGAAGTTCCTCTTTATCTGATATATGCCCTTCTCAAATTTTTGTTACTCTCATTGCCTTCAATGAAGCAGATCCCTTAAGGGCTTCCATCATTTTGTTCTTGTTCTTCAAGATCATAGCCATGGTGGAATAGGTCATGCCTGACTAGCAAGGAATAATCACTGATTTTCAACCTTCATAACACAATCGCTCTTAGTTTTGTATCCAGGTCAGTCATTTAACATGGCCTCTTACTGGCAACATTAGCAGTGGATTTTGTGTGGTTAGCAAAAGAGAAAATGGTCCAATCAAGATACATGGCAGACAGGAGATGTCTGAGGCTGTTGCCGGGGTAACACAGAATACCATTTTAGAGCAATTTTGTTAGATATAAGTAGAAAGAGTAAACTCTAACATAATGGTAAAAAGGTATAGTAAATTCATAACCTAGTATCAGTGCCATTTATTATCATCATCGGTCTTATGTACTGTACATAATTGTATGTGCTATACTTTTATACAACTGGCAGCACAGTAGGTTTGAATCAGCATCACCACAAACGTGTCAGTAATGCATGGTGTTACAGCGTTAACCTGGCTATGTCATCACTAGGTGATAGAAAATTTTCAACTCTATTATTATCATATGGGACCACTGTCTCCTGTGTAGTCTTTTGTTAACTGAAACTTCATTATGCGGCTCATGACTGCAGCTTCACCTGACATGCTAGACTGAATGTGTTCTGAGTAGTACGTAAAAATACTTGGAAACACTGTTTCTCCCCTAGGTATTAAATATGTGCCAGCAAATCCTTCATGTCTCATTTTCTACAAAAACAACTAGCATGAGTGACACACCCCAATGTCACAGCTGAGTGAACTTAAGGACAGACAACGGCAGGGCATTCTTACAAAGGGGAGAAAGGTGCCCTGTTTTACTGAGTGCTTGGGATTCCCAGGTTGAGGCACTAACCTCAGACATTGTTTCTAAGAGTGTTAACAATTAAAGTGAATGGAGCTGCGTGTTCTGACTAAGGTCTTCTCTTACCTTCGAAAATGCACCCAAGGCACAGTGAAGGCCATGGTACACTCATTATTGATACATCTTCCTCAGTTGTTGCAGACCTTAAAAAACTCCCATTTTTTGTTGTTCTATATCAGCTGAAATATTATTAGGTTCTCTTAGAAACTGGTGTACTGGGAATTCCCTGTGCGTTGAAAGGTTATGGTATAGGAGTATAAAGGCTTCAGTTCAGTCACTCTCAATTGTTTTCAACACAAATGAATGTTTTATAGAAAATTGTTACATTGCTTTCATGGTTCAAATGCTGCATTTTAACACTGATTTATTTTTAGATGATACTTAGAATATGCATAAATATTATTGAATATGCCTAAAGATAAACAACTGCATGAAATGTTACATTCATTAGAGTCCCAACAGGAAACAGATGGTACTTTCAAATTGAGTAATTTAAAAGTGGTTAGTAAAGAGACCATTTACAAAGGTGTGGGAAGGGGTTAGCAACCACCAGGGCTAGAGCCGTTCCCTCGGGCTGGCAAACATGGCACTGTCACTATCCACAGACCAAAAAGCATGAAGGAAAGGAGCAGTTACCCAACGCAGAGACAGCAACAAGAAATAATCACTTCACCTTTATTCTCCTCCCTTCCTTGAATTTTCTGGTGGTGCATTGACCAAGCCCTATAGGAAGCCAGAAGGCAGGGAAAGCCAGAGAGAGTTTGTGTACATCATGTTTCATAGTCAGAGAGAAAAGGAAGAAGGTGAAGACTGACTTTGGAGGCAAATGGAAAACATCCAACAGAGATATATTCACTGACTCTGGGGAAGTGTGTGTTAATACAGATAACTGGAACCTTTATTATGGGATTTTGAATTTCAAAACCAAATACTCCTAGGGCTCTAAGACATAGAACATAGTCATAATGTCTCAGCCAGAATCAGGACACAGACAGAGTGTTTGGGAGAAGCAGAGTGGAGAAAGCAGAGCCCCCTTCCACCATCCACAGATCACAAAGGTTCTGTTTGGTTGGGGGAAAGAAGAAAGAGAAGAGGTGATAAGTGAAGAAAGGTCTATAGGTCCAGAAATAAAAAAGCCTGTGTCAATTTTCCAAAAGCAGCTACTCAGGAAGAGGCAAGCCTCAGACAGAGAATACGGGTGTGCAGCACTGAGGCAGAGTGCAGGAAACTCAAGTGGAGGAAGGGAGCCAAGTGTAAAACAAAAGGGAGTGGTGGGGACAGTGCAGAACTGGAGACCTCTGTCCCATCTGAAGGGGGCAGCACCAGCAAGCTGCATGGGGAGCTCCCCAGGCAAGAATGAAGGCACTGAGTCAATGCATTTTTAATTTTTTAAGAGATAGCAGAAAACTAGATTACTCAAGTAAAATTTCCAGATTCTTACAATTTTGAGAGCTTAAAAAAAGTGTCTGTGGACCAAACTCAGTACACATCCTGGTCCTAGGCAGACGAAGTCCTAGAGGCTTATTGTGCCCAAAGAAAGGTGCCAGAGCAGCAGGGAGATTTGCTAGACCTACAGGGTTATGAGACTGAAATAAAGAACACATCAAAGTATACTTAGCACCAAGGAACAGGAGGGTCCTCCTTCTCCCCAGGTGGTGACTCAACACGAGCTTTCAGGAATGATGATAGAATGCAGAAAATGGGAAAGGAATGCACAAACAATTTATGTTAAAGCTTTGTGTCATGTATGTGGACTGAGGAACCAAAAAGTAATAGCTTTGTAGAAAAATAAAGCAGTCATCACTCATCTATATTCCCTAGTTCCCTTCAGCAAGGTCTGGCTTTATTTGCAAGGCATAATCTAGGCTTCCCGTTTGCCAGTTTTACCAACTTTTTGGAGGAATGTAAGGAAAGTTGATCACCAGGATCTCTTGCTTTGGTTCTATATAACAATTGCCTTGCTGAGCCTCTGCTGATAGAATTTTGGGTGCTATGACAGGGATCTCCGTAGTTCATTCATATTCCTAAAACAGAGGCATGTGGGTAAAAAATGACTACGCTAAGATGATTCAGACTCTGGCCCAGCAGTGGCTAGAATGAGGTGTTTCTTCCTTGACGGGCCCCAATACTCTTGTCATACAAAGTGAGGGACAGAGGTCAAACCCCAGCTGAGCACGAAGGTCCCATTCTGTTGTAGGATACTACAGGGGATCAGGTGGAGCATACTGGGGATGAATGAGCACTCCATAAATAAGAAAGCTTATCATTATTGTAGAATAACTGACTCCTCCAAACAAACTCAGCTTTTCTTTTTACAGAATGAGGTTAGCTATTTCCCTGTCTTTGCTAGAAACTGTTGGCATTTATACATTTCTCCTGCATTTCCTTCTTTTTTACCAATCAGCAAATTCTCTGAAAGATAGGTTATGAAAATAACCTACAGAACTTCACTTTCTATTAGTGATGGAGTAATTTATACCCCAAGGAAACAAAACTCTTCATTGTTTTTTTTTCTTTTATGAGTGAAGTTTAAGACCAGGAACCCCATGTTTATTACTCATGATTTGGGTCTCTAAACTTGTCTGAAAGCCTCCCAGCAACCATCTTGTCCCTTGCATTGCTTCAAGCTCTCCAGTTCACTGGCGCTCTGAATGGCATGTACATGCAGTATCACACACTTTTCCCTCTCTTGAAGGTTTAGTCCATGAGGCTAAGAGATCTCTATGTTAAATTATAACATTATGCAGTATTGAACAATGAAATGGAACATTTCAATATTAAAATTCAAAGTAGCAATGAGAGAGAAATTAGGTACTCAATGGCAATAAAGGAACTTTTATTTTTAGATAAAGAAAAACATGCAAAATTTAGAAGTGATATCTTTAAAAAATTGTAAAGGTAGGTGCTTGTCTGAAATCAGAAATGTGGTTCAAAGCAGGCATTCAGAATTTTGCTCAGTATTGAGCAGATGTTAATATTATTGAGAAAGTTATTCTGGCCAAGAGATGTCCTCCCCTGACTGGGAACTATGCTATAAACAAAAATTTGTTCATGTCCTTTTTGGCTGTGAGTAGCATTATAGATTTTCAAAAAGCTTGATTTCTTGACTTTTTCTTCTTTAATTAGAGATTACCAACTAGCAGTTTCCAATATTTAAAACCACACAATTCACCGAAGTGAGTCAATAACAAGCTCAAATTAAAAACAATCATAATGTTCCGAATGCATGTGATGTGTCATATCCGTAAATTAGATGAGTTGTAAGAATTTCCACCCAAAGTGAGTTCCAAAATAATGTAAAAGATGAAAGATTTCACCTACTTCAATCAATCATTAATACTTCTGGCAGACTTGATCTCTACCCAAGGAGCTTAGTAGCGGTCAAAAACACATACTTCAGCTCAAGACCTGAACTTCATAATTGGATGAGAGTGTTAAAAGCCAAGACTCCAGAGTTACTTAAAATGTATTACAAATTGCCACAATGAACATTCCAACCCAGGAAATATTGAGCATGTTTAAGAAGTTGCTCAGTAATAAAGGAAGTAAAGCTATCTGCTGGATGATGCTCTGATGGGGTCAGAAAAACAGTATTTTAAACCCACAGAGAAACACCATACATGGGGTTGAGAAAAGGGAGAGGACACAGCAATCAGTGGTGGTGATGGAGGCTGAAATTTGGGATAAGGGTCCTCTAAAGACACATTCTAGTTGGTCACTCTAAAAGTCTACTTCAGTACAATCCTACCAGCAGAAACTCAGTTCTATAAAACCCTGGCTACAGGCTACAACATCAGGATAGATGGTGGGGAACAGTGACAGAGTGACAGCTTAAACCATTGTCACTATGCTGTAAGCTAAGTTTCAGGAGTAGAGGGAAGAAATGGCCCTGACCAAATATCCTGTTCAGGAGGGCTGCATTAGGGCACTCGTAAGTGATGAGAGAGTCACACCTTGGCATAATTCCCAGAAGACAAACTTGCCCCCCACCCAAGTTTGAGCAATCCTTCACATCCAAGAAGTCCCCCATAGAAATCTTGGGATAATAAATGCCTAAATGGTACCAGCAAAGACTCTTAGGTAGGGGTGTCAAACTCGTTTTCACGGGCAGCCACTTCAGCCTCGCAGTTGCCTTCAAAGGGCGGAATGTAATTTCAACTCCTTAACAACTGAGGAGTAGTTACATTTAAACAGTCTTAAATTATTTCAGCCCTTGGAAGGCAACTGCAAGGCTGATGTGGCCCCCGGTGAAAATGAATTTGACACCCTGCTCTAAGGTATCTAATGCTCCAAAATCTTTGAGATCATCCAGAACTTAACAACAACTAGATTCAGATAATAGCATTCTTATTTTGGAAAAAAAAATTCTTAGATTTGAATTAAAATGATGATAAAATTGACACCTGATATGAGATGTCAGGCGTAGTAAATATTCAGTGTCCAGTTAATTTTTCATTCAGTGCTGCCCTCTTTCTTCCCCTTAGCAAACTCTAAGTAGCTTTTTGCTTATTTGTTTGTTACTTCCTTCTCCCCAACTTCCCTCTACTTCCCCTACCACCTGACACAGTGATTGTTAAATGGCTTGCCTTTACTAGACCCTCAAGTCTTTGTTGACCTAATTAATAAACTAATTAATACTGGCATTCTTTGCCTGAAGATTTGTGAGGTCCAATCATACACATTGGTAATGAATGGATACTCTGTTTCATCATGTTTTCTGGCCTTTACCTCACTGATTCACTCACCTGAAACAGCATCAGTACATCTCTTGTCTTTCCAACCCAGGCTGCATCAAAAGATGCCACCAGAGAAGCCAACTGAGAATCTTCACCAAGTTTCCAGATTGGCCAGGCCTGAACTTATCCTCGTGATGTATGTGCTGGGTCCATTATATTGTGGTATTAGACTGTAAATAGCACATGAAACATGTTCTGGAATTGCTGGGTTCCGAAGTTATAGCTCTTCTGCTATAGGAAAGTCACACACATGAACAAGTAGCCTCTGGCCATTGACATTCATAGGTTTATTCTATATTTTAAAGTTTCCTTAGCCATAATCAATAACAGAAACTAGAAATAAAACACAAGAGCAATACACTGACAACCTCAAAGAACTTTTGGAAAGAATTCCTTGATGAATACACTGGAGGCTCTCCCTAGTTCTAAATAAAAGTTCATTTACAACCGGGAGACTTCATTTCCTCCTTTATAAGTAAGATTTTACTACATGGCCTTTTCTAAAGTGGTTGGAAATAGAAGTTAGTCATACACATAAATTCATTTTGGGGTAAAAATTATCCAGAGATATAAATGTGATGTAAAATCTTAATATTGTTATATTCAATCACACCAAAGAATTGGTAAGTGATGAAGGGAGATACAAGATTATTTCTTATGTCCTAATAATATGTTACTAACTAAGTGGCAAATATTCCAAGCACTTTATATACATTATCTCATTTACTACTCTTGATAACCCAGTGAGGTAGAGATTTCCATTCCCATTTATAGATGAAACTAATGAACAGATGATTAGCCTGGATAGTCATCAGGCGTGGCTAAAGAAAAGTTAAAATTAGAATAAAGACAGGAAGTAGTATCAAGGTGGGAGAAAGTGAGGGGAAATCCTTCCTTTATGGTCATCACTTCTTTTAGATTCTACCCCCCAACATACCGACAAAAAGGCCAGCGCATTTTTCTAATGTACATGTGACAGTCTTGGCCCATCAGACTAAAGAGCTGAATTACAAAGATCCCAGTGAGGGAGTAAATAGTGGTATCTGTTCTGGATGGGCAACTAAATTTAAAAATACCAAGTAAGAAAACTATTAATTTCCCCCATTCATTTTTTCCCTGAGAGATTTTAAGAAAAGAAGTTGGGTGAAATATGGCTTTTGAGGATTTTTCACTGATATCCATTAAAATTCTCTAATTTCCCGAATATACATTTTAGGGACTTGAGCCTCTAACATTACGTTAATTTCCCAAAGTGGCTGACTTGAGTTAAAAAAAATGCAAAGATGTTATTTCTAGTACTATAATGCAGCAATGGATCACAAAGCTTCAGAGAGCCAACACCTGTAGGTAAGCAGGAAACTGTTCTCTATAATCAGCAAAAAGTCAGAGAAACTTTGGTTTTTTATGTTCACACTTTTGTTATAGTTAGTGCTAAATGAATTTCACTTGTCTATGTGCCAGATTCTGAGGTTGCTTGTCAATAGCAGATTTTTCTCTAAATAGACAACTTTGTGTACAAAATGGTGATATTGATTACGTGTGTGCCGTTAAACACTAACTTTAGTTATTGTTGGGATAAACTTATCCCTAAATTACAGTAAGCTAAAGGGGGCCTAATTATTAGGTAGAGCAATGTTCTCAAACTTTAGTGTGCATCTGATTCGCCAGCAGCACTTGTTAAAATACAGATTGCTGGGCCTCATCCCAGATTTCTGATTCCATAGGTCTGGAGTGGAGCCCAATAATTTGCATATTTAACATGTTCCCTGTTAATGCTAAGGATAACGATCTAGGAACACACTTTGAGAATCACTAAAGTAGACAGGGGAAGTAAATGGTCACCATAGTCTACTGGAATCATCTATTATGTACCAGTTTTATCAGTCAAGACTTACTAATTGTCTTTCCAAAGATAACACTGGTCCAAGAAGATGGATCATATTTGGGTATGAAAGAAAAAACACATTGTCCCCAGTATCATTTTTGAGAAACAAGTTCTAATGATTAATTATAAATACATATACACCTCATACAGGTAGATAAAGAAAACTAATTTAAGTATTTGTGCTTTATTTTCCCTCTATTTCTCACTCACCTATTTCTCCACACAGGAAGGTTTAAAGAAAATAAAGAATATTTCTTGTATGCCCAAGTTTAATTGTAAATTTATATCTACTCTATATTTTTTAACAATTTGTTCATACCTCTCTCCATATTTTTTTTAAATTAGTAACTTTCCTAAATGTTGAGAAAACAATTCCATAACAAAGCAATAAAATAAAAATAACTAAAGCTAAATATTTAAAAAATGTGCAGGGCACATGAGGAAAACTACAAAACCCTAGTGAGGGCACACACACACACATAATGATCTGAACTGAGAGATAAAACCATGTTACTAGGTGGGAAAAGTCAATATTAGAAAGATGTTAGTTCTTTTCAATATATAAATTTAATTTTATTCCAACTGGATTTTGAGAGGTAATGGGGAGCACTTGACAGAGAGGTTCTATGTTTCTTTGAGAAAATCAGATAATTAAATCAGGTGCTAGTGTTACAGAAATAACAGACAGACCAATGGATCAGAATGTGAACTTCTGGATATGTCTATATCTCTGTCCATATCTCTATGTATTTATCTCTTCTCTCTACATATGTATATAATCAATAATTTGAGGAGAAAAATTTTTTCCAACATGAAGTACAACAAAAATAAATTTAAGGGGGACCAAAGATACAAATATCAAAAAAAGGGGGCGGCTCAGTGGATTGAGTGCCAGCCTGAGAACCAAAGGGTCACCGGTTCAATTCCCAGTCAGGGCACAGCCTGGGTTGCGGGCCAGGTCCCCAGTAGGGGGTGTGTGAGAGGCAAAAAAAGGAAGAAAGAAAAGAAAAGAAAAGAAAAGAAAAGAAAAGAAAAGAAAAGAAAAGAAAAGAAAAGAAAAGAAAAGAAAAGAAAAGAAAAGAAAAGAAAAGAAAAGAAAAGAAGAAAGAAAGAAAGAAAGGAAGGAAGGAAGGAAGGAAGGAAGGAAGGAAGGAAGGAAGGAAGGAAGGAAGAAAGGAACCATACTGTGTGAAAATAAGGTCAGGAGCTGGCTTACAAATGATAGCCATACAGGCATACAGGTAACAGGAACCCAAAATTGGCTACATTGCATTACAGAATGGCATTTATATAGGCCAAAGGGAAGAAAATATAGACAAAATTAACAGAAAACTGATAATAAAATGTTTGCAACACTATTGAGTGTTAACTAATTAATATCTTTAGTAAATAAAAGACATAAATCAGTAAGTATAAATAGTAATTAGAATGTTTTTAAGGTATATGAATATAGGATAAGCCTTGATAAGTTGTTCAACTTCAGAAATAAAGAAATAAAAAGTAACATAATCATGTGATGCTAATTGTTGCCTCCCAAATTGACACCAACTTTATTATTTTTAATGAGAATATGTAGGATAGCAGGAGTAAGAAAATGGGCTCCTTAGATCCTGTTGTATGAATGTGATTGCATATTGAAACACATAAAATTTTATTGAAACATTAGTCCAGCATTCTACTACAAAGATATTTGTCTTAATTAAACAATTAGACACACACAACAAAATCTGGTTACCACTACGGTCCCCATATCTGTGTAAATAGGAGGACCAGTGTAAGCGTCAAACAATGAATTAAAGTAGATTCATAGCAGAGCATTCTTTGCTACTACTAATATATTATAAAATATTTCATTAACATCAAAAGATATTACTAATTTCTGTTAAGTAAAAAAAAAGCTTATAAAATATCATGTAGAATATAACCCTGCTCTCATTAACTGTATGCTTGAGGATGTGTGAGTATACTTGTGGTGGGGGTGGATTTGTAAAGTGTCCCAGAAAGTGATACTGCTGATTGTGCAGTCTACACCTCCAGGAACACAGCACAGAGAATAATTTGCTTCACCTTGTAACACCTCAGAAAGCTCATTACTGGAGATGATATCACTCACATTCTGATAGAGCATATGCATTGTGAGGTCTTATGGAAAGTGTATAGAATTACAACCATCAAATTTGGTAGCAGAGCTTTATATTGCTTCTGCAAAATGTAATAATGTCTTCTTAATTCCCTAGGCTGGCAAGGTTCACACAGCATCGTTTATTTATGGATATCTACATTTTCAAACACTGTTGGGTGAAAACCGGCCCCATCAATCACTGTGACAGGCTATGTTCCTCTTGAGTTTATCTTCCTGTACATTTTGTGCCAGATTTAGTTTGCAAACCTCCACATGAGAGAAACCTGAGTCTTGTTTAATCTTCACAAATGTAAAATGATGTTGTTAGACTATCACTTGCCGTTTGAACTCTCATTCATTAATGAAACGTTGGTTAAACAACAGCCTATCCACCTTTAAACTGCAATACTCCCCAGTGTCTCTTGAACCTTTAATGGATGACCTGTTTAAAAACACTGGGGATATTTTATTCCTATTACAATTTGTGTGAAACTTGTCACTGTAGAGAACCTTTTCTGTTCTTAATGTGGACAGGTTTGTTTATTTTAATTTCCATTAGCGTCTGGGAGGACAAAAATGATGAATGATGATTCTCGAGCTACAGATTTCACAAGTCAGAGAGTTGCAGTGGACGTGTTTTGCTTATCTCAAGTTATTTCATCAGAAGCACTAACCACCACCACCCCATCACACATGAAGGCCACCTCATTTCAGTTTACATACTAGAACTTGTTTCAAGGTTACCTCAGGCGTATGAAGAGAACAAGCAAACAACTGGGTTACAGGCAGATACCATGAATAAAGAATATACTAGGCAAGAGCAAGAGGAACAGTTGGAAGGGAAGTGGATCCTTTGAAATGATGCTTTTTCTCCATTCCACGCTACCTGGCCAGCTGAAGTGGAGAGAATGAGAAAGTGCAGATCAGGTGAAAGCTCACCAAAGAGAAAGAGTAGGGACAGACTGACTTTTCATTTCCCATACTTGGTGTGAGGAAAAGCATTTTAAGAAACTTTGTCTATGAAGTACTTAAAACTTAAAAAAAAAGAAAAAAGAAACTTTGTGTATGAAGGGATAATGCTTTTATCATAACAAAATATATACATAATGTGAAATTCATCATTTTAACCATTTTTAAGTGTACAATTCCATGGCATTAAGAACACACACATTATTGCACAACTACCACCATGATCACTTTCCAAAACATTTCCACCCTCCCAAAGTGAAACTCTGTACCAATTAAAGTGTAATTCTCCACTCTCCCCTTCCCTCAGCCCCCGGTAACCTCGGTTCTACTTTCTGTCTCTATAAATATGTCTATTCTAGGTATCTCATATAAGTGAAATCATACAATATTTGTCTGACTTATTTCATTCAGCATAGTATTTTCAAGGTTTATCCATGTTTAACAGGTATCAGAATCTCATTCTTATTCAAGGCTGAACAATATTCCATCATATGTATACACCACACTTTGTCCATTCATCTGTCGATGGGCATTCCACATTTTGGCTATTTTGAGTACATGCTACTATGAACATGCATGAACAAGCACCTGATAGAATCAGTTTTCAATTATTTGGGGGTATATACCTAGAAGTGAAATTTCTCCATCATAAAGCAATTCTACATTTAACTTTTTGAGGAATCATCAAATTTCTCCACAGTAGCTACTGAAGGTATACTTTTACAATGTGTACTTTCAGGTGGAGAGAAGACCAAAACTGACTAGTTGTCCCATAAATATGGGCAGTTCTGGCAGCCACTGTGGTAGTTCAGGCTAACATGGATTTATCCTTCAGAGATCTCTTGTATCCCAGCATTCTCTGTGTCTTGGTCACTTGGGCCAATTTGCCTTCAGGCTGACTCAACCTGCCCATGTCCAGCCCCAGGATCATACTCTGGTCCCCATAATTCCTTGTCAAAAAAGCCTTGAATCTATTTCCATGGGCTTCCCAGATATCTTCTACAGGTCTTTCCTTTCAGGACACTTCACACCATAGTGCATGCACTTCTCGGCCTCGGAGTACCTCCAGCCTGCCTTCTGATGGAGATAAGGATGCAGCACAGTTGTGCAGATGGGGGGTATATACAAACAGTCTGTGAGGCCCTTGCACTGTGGGAAGAAGCTGGGCTTGGGAAGAGAGGCAGGCAGGCTGAGAAATGAGGGCCTGTTCTTTCTGGGCTAACCTATTCCAACACTATTGAGCCTAGGAATTCTGAACCTAAAACAGATCTCGAGATTCTGAAGCCATATTTGTCAAGGTAGATGAGCAAAACACAATTCATTCAACAGCTTGTTAGAGTAATTTATAATTTGAAATATTTACACAGAATGCGCAGGCTTCCGTTTGTACTCTTGCACTGGAGCAAATCCACAAGAATGAGAGGTAAACCTACTTGTGCTCACAACAACAAAAAATTAATTTAGATAGCATTCTAATTATCCCCATTTTATGTCTAAGTAAATTAAGACAAAAAGAGGTTAAGTTTCTTTTCTACACAACTGAGAAGTGGTACAGCTGTGATTCAAACAAAGCCATCTGGCCCCCAATCTGACATTCTTGTATCACCCAGCGAGTGAAGCACGGTGGCTGCTTTCTGAGTTAGGACAGAGCCCAAGTCAAGAAGACCAGAGTCAGGGGCACAGGGACTAAAAAATGACAGAGTTAAACGTATGAAAATTTGTATGTAAGGCAAGAAGTACAAATACAATAAGAAAAAGAGATGGACAGGCCTATAATAAAATGGAATAATAGGTGAAAATATTCCTTTTCCTGCGAAACATTTTTTAAGCCAATTTAAAATATAAAAATGAAAAGAAAGATCTTTTTCTCCTGAATTTTTCTGGGCTCTCCCTACCCCGACCCCTCCTGTCTCCACATTTCTAAATCTGCCAAACAACATAAATCACTGTGCAAACCAAACCATTAGGGTTGCCAGGTGTTCAATTTTGAAACAGACAGTCTTGTGTTTGAGTTTTCTGCTGAGGAAACAAATAGAGAAAATGCCAGTGATTTTATAATTAAGTTTTGCTATTATCATGTAAAGATGAGCTTGCAGGAGAATTTTCTCACTGGCTCTCCAGGCTGCACTTTACTCTGAGCATGCTTTCCACTTAGTTAGCAGCCTATCTAGGCCAGACGTCTCCAAACCAAGTGCTAAAGCAAGCTGATGAGCTTGGCTCTGAACTCATATTAACACCCTTTATGTATTGGCTAGGCCGCATGCAACTGCGCTCCATCATTTTCTTTTGCTGATACTTCCAAAGCTCATGTAGCAATTGGCAGAGTTCCTTAGGTATATTTAAATGATAATAATAATAAAATAAATACTCAGAAGGACATAAGCTATTGATTAAGAGACTATATAAGGTGAGCATGTCCGTAAGTCTAACCATGGCCATTGAATAGGTGAAGTCAGGAAAAATTATTTCATCATTTGCAAACAAACAAAATTATCCTTAATTAAAATTCTATTTAGGTCCCAATTCAATATGGCTCCAGTACCATAATGCTAAATTGGTGTGGGGATCTATGAAGAGAGAATAGCTACAAATCCTTACATTTTGAGGAAATATTCATAGACTTTCCCAACTGGTGAAAAGCAAGAGTTTGGCCAAATATTAGTAAGAACACAATCTTTTCTCCTTAAAGAATTTAGTTAAACCTTAACCATGGTAATTTTTAACACTGATGTTCAAAGACTGTTAATATCTTAATGTATATTCAGAAGAAAAAGACCAAAAACACTTTTGTTTTCTAGAGCATCAATTAAGTTCCCCTGTTGGAAGATTTTTTGAAGAAATAGTAGTTTACCCCAATGAAACTTTGGAGTTACAAAAATTTTTGTCGACTAGGTCATTGTATTTATTTATTTATTTCTATTGTTTATGCTATTACAGTTGTCCCACTTTTTCTACCTTTGCCCCCCCAGCCCAACCCCCGCTTCCATAATCAGCCCCCACACCATTGCCTATGTCCATGGGTCCTTGAAAAATAAAACCAGAGGCATAGAATCATGGAACAGACTGACAGCTCTAAGTGGGGACGAAGGAGGTGGGGACTGATTGAAAGAAGGTTGAGGAATTAGTCAAAGAACATATATGAAGGACCCATGGAATTCTATTTAAATTGCACAATTTAAACCTCTACTGCATCTTGTGAGAAAGTTCACTATAATAGAGAAACATTCAAGCATACAAAAGATATCACAATAGATGTTTCCACCATCAAATTCATCCTCATGCTCTAACTTTCTCTGTTATGTTTCTCAGCAATGCATCACTCTACAGGCAGTGCCTCACAGTGGGTTGGGAGAGAGGTAGGTTTTAACCTCTCTCTCCATGGGGTCATTTGGCAATATCTGGGCATAGTTTTGATTGGGACGTGCTACTAGCACCTAGTGGGTAGAGGCCAGAGATGCTGCTAAACATCCTGCAATGTACAGTACAGTCCCCTAGACTAAAGAATTATATAACCTAAAATGTCCATAGTGTGGAGGTTGAGAAACTCTGCTTTACAGATCTTTTGAAAAGAGAATCCAGCTATTTGGAGTTACTGGAATATAAGGCATGATAGTGTAGAGCTATTGGCTAGTGTGGCAAGAGATCCTGAGGGCTGGTAAGGTCTCAAGAGGTTAACATAAGTTTGCTTTGTGACTTTTTGGCCCCTGCCTTAGGGTGTGGTCAAGGCCACTGATGAGGCCACCAGAGCTGCCCCTTCTGAAGCAAAGAGGTAGACACCATTCCAGCTTGATACAGATAATATTGGCCCCTGTACTAGTTCATTTAACACAATGTTTATTGATGGCCTACTTATGTGCCAGGCCCCACACAGGGCACTGAGGATGGCGCTTAAAAGGACAGTGATCCTTAAAAGGACAGCTCTGCCTTAGTGATGCTTACAGTCTGGCTAACCTCATGGGAGGAACCCATGCCTTTCACTCCAGGAAAGGATCCAGTTCTTAGATTTTGTTTCCATTAAAACAGCCCAGAGATCACAAATTAATACCCAGGAGCAAAATCCACTTTGCATGTGTTTTACTTGGCCAGCTAAGTGCTTAAAAATCACCAATATTTAAAAATAAGATCATACCAAATGTGATGGATTTATTGCTTGTTTGGAAAAATCACAAATCTGGCAATATGGGGCATGCATGGCAGCAAGCCGCTAGCACCTACTGACTGCACTGACTTAGCCTGCATCACCTAAAAAGAAAAGTTAGCGTCAAAGGAATACCTACAGTGGCTCATTTGGATATAACACAGAGCAAAACAGGGAAGGAGGGAAAACCAGTTCAAGAATGTATGTTAGAGTCAGCCACTGCAAACAGTGACTAGTGCTCACTCCCTCAGAGCTTCTAAGGAGTCTCCTGAAATGTGTCTCAGAACTGTCCACTCAGGGAATGGAAGGAGGGAGAATTTATTCAACAAATCCTGACCTCACTCGTCAGGGTTGCCCCAAAGCCATTAATTCTACCACTTACTCAATTGTTCAAACCTGGGTTATGCATTCATGAGTGCTGTGGGATTTCTGGGTGATGCAGTTGTGGATTAGTGGGTACAAAGTGAAATGGGGAAACCAAGCCCATCAGGTTGTACCAGATGAAGCTGGTTAAAGCCCATGCACACTGGTCTCTATGTCAATGGAAGAAGTAATTGTTGAAGCCAAGAAGATGTAAGATGTGCATGAGTGGTGTTTCATCCAGCCTCTCATCTATGTTAACTGGCTGGTCCTAATGAGATCTGGGTACAGAACCTTTGAAACTGCCCATTCTTTCTGCCTTTAACACTCAACCAGCCAATCCTCTGTCTGTACCTCTCTCTGTCTCCCACTCTCTCGCACACACACACACACTAGTGCACACAAAAGCACACCCACACAGCTTCTGCCTGTGGGCCTCCATGTAGGTATGGACACTGTACTAACTTGCCTGGCCTAGGGACAAAGTAGAACTGAAAACAGTTCACATTTTTCTGGCCAGGCTGCGTACTGGACTGTGTTCAGTATTCCACCACCACATCCCAGCACCTCTTGTTATTTTTTCAAATCTGCGCAAAGGTGACTTCTAGCCAAACCATGCTACCAGAATGACAAATGACAGGGTAGCTTTTGCTAATTTAACCAAAGGTGCAATATAGAAAAAACAGCCTAGTTAACACCTTAATTTCCACTGACAAAAACGCTTGTAAAGTTATCTTCTTAACCTAACTCCAGAAACACAGATATACACCTATGGATTTACCTCTTGAAATGAATATACCTCTTGAAATATCAACTATTTAGAGAACACAAGTTTTAATATTATAATATAAATGTAATCAGCCATTTTCCTAATGTAAATTATATACATATACATACATACAAACACACACATGCATATGCATATTTACATACATATGCCCGCACACATATATGCATATTACATATAAAAACTCTCTGAGTCTCAATTTTCTTACTAGTTAAGCAAGGATAATAATAGCTACCTCACTGAGTTTATATACACACATATCCTACATCTTTCACCTTCCCATAAACAAAAATTTTAAAACTTCTCTTTAATAAAAATTATAAAATTTTAATTCTCAAATCCTTCAACAGGGAATAATATGGAAGATGTTTTGTTGATAAAATAAATACTCCCAGTAAAAAAAATGCTTATTACTTTAGGTAGTCATATTGAATTTGAAAGTCCCAAATGTGTAAACAGAAAAGCCTAACACTGGGGAACTGACACACTTGAAAATTCAGAATATTGTGTTATCACTCATTCAAGATGAACGTTTTTCATGTAGCTAATGGTGAAAAATCTTCTTGATGAACAGTTATTCAAACCTAGATGCTGGCCTCATGGGAGAAAAAAACTCCTTACAAATTCTGTTTACAAAGAGGACTGGCACCTTACACAGGGACTCATTCCTTTTGGGGGAAAAGCAACCTCTCGATCAGTGGATATGGCTTTTCAACAAAATACCTACAGTGCTAAATCTGTTAAAACTAGCTTAATATTCTTTTCCCATTCTCCTGTCAAATAGTGGAAAGCATTTTTGGTGTCAGCTGTAATCTATGGAAAACACAGTTTAGATGAAGAATCATGAAGTTAAATTGTATCTTTGATTTGTTTAGAGAACATTCTGAGTTTTTGAACATTAAAATTTGTTTAAAAGTCTAATATAAATATGAAATCCGATGCAGACCATCATCAAAAAATCCCATATGTTTTAACAAATGTTTTCAATTATGAGGTTTAATTCATTTGTTAACACTGCTTGACAACCCTACAAATCATTCATAACTTAGGCATATAACTCAAATTAATCAAATTAATTTAGGTTTACAGATGGCTCTAAGAATACATTATGATTTCCTCTTCTTGTACCCTTTCCAGTTCTTCCTATTTTTCTCTTCCTCTACTTCTTCCTGGCCTTTTTCTTCTTCCTTTGTGTTAAGATTCATAGTTTTGAAACCTCTTAATTTTCTCAATTTTCTCAATTTGGGGTTTAATATAGTAATATCAAGAGAAAGTTTTAGGATTTAGTCATGAATAATAATAATTTTTAAATGTCTAGAGTATGGTGGACCTTCACTAAGTCAGTCTCTTTTGGTATTAAATGTAGTTCTTTGGACTGTAACAGAGTAGGGTGAGAGAGGAAAATTTAATTAAATTTTACCAGAAATAAAAATCCCCACTATTAAGAACCTATGAGGTGCCAGGCACAGTGTGATGCAGCTGACATGCTGCTTTCATTTTAGTGACAAGTCTAGGATGTGCCGATAGTAATGAGTTATATTTACTGAACACACATGTGTTAAGTCAGTTCACCCTCACAATAGCCCTCTAAGGTGGTAATACAATTACCCCCACTGGACCAGTGAAGAAACCATGGTTCAGGGAGGTTAGCCTGGGTGCTCCAATTGGAGTGCTGATAGACTGTCCTGCACTGCTATTGTTAAAATTAAATTTATTATGGTGACACTGGTTAATAAGATTATATAGGTTTTAAGCATAAATTTGTATGACATATGATCTGAATATCATATGGTGTGCCCACAACCCGAAGTCAAATCATCTTCCATCACCATATATTTGTCTCCCTTTACTCTTCACTAACCCCAACCCTTTCCCTCTGTCAATCACCATACTGTCGTTTGTGTCTATGAGCTCCAGTTTTATATCCCACATATGGGTGAAATCATGTGGTTCTTAGCTTTTTCTGTCTGATTTATTTCACTTAGCATAATATTCTCAAGGTCCACTCATATTTTTGCAAATGGTAGTATTTCATCTTTTCTTATGTCTGAGTAGTATTTCATAGTATATATGTACCACAAACTGCCAACAAAACGGAAAGGCAACCAACCAAGTAGGAGATGATACTTGCAAACAACAGCTCTGACAAGGGATCAATATTCAACACCAAATAAATAAACAATCCAATTCAAAAATGGGCAGAGAACCTGATCAGACACGTTTCCCAAGAAGACATACAAATGGCCAACAGATATATGAAAAGATACTCAACTCCACTAGCTTTTAGGAAAATGCAAATCAAAACTAGAATGACATACCAACTCATACCTATTAGAATGGCTATTATCAACAAGACAGGTAAGAACAAGTGTTGAAGAGGTTTTAGAGAACAGGGAGCTCTCATTCACTGCTGGTGGGAATGCATTGCTTTTATGTAATTAGGAAGGAAGGCCCTCTGTGGGACACCATGAGCCAGGAGTGGAGGCAGGGTTCCAGGCTCACCCTTCCTTAACGGGGGGATCTGTAAATGATGACCCTGAGTAAGCCTCCCCCAACTTCCCAGCAATGTAAATGCCCATTTAGGCCTCCAAAGTATTTGAATAAACTTATATTTCCAATTACAGTAGTTCAGAGGATTGCTTGGGATTTCAGCCCAAAACCTTTTCTTCTAGAGCAGCCTTCTTAATGTTCAACAAATGATGGTATCCTAGTCCTGAATATGCATGAGAGCACAGAAGCCAGAACTCAGCATATGTTCAGACCACATCTTTTCAGGTCCTCCTAAAAGTGACCAGTTAATTGCTGCTTTCTTGTCATGGTAGAGAACCAAGTTGTCTTGTTTTTTAGAAGACATCACCAATGTCTATGGAAGTACATTGAAAATGCTATGCATATCTGATTTAGAGATTAAGTATAAATGAGATTGTCACATGAGTAAAAGATTTTTAAGACATATTTCTAAAGTGTATAAAATGTTCTGCTTCAAACAGTCTGCCTAAAGTAAAATTCCATAAAATAAAGCCTGTTCAACTTGAATGACACAAGATAATAGTTTAGCACATAAAAAGAAAAAAGTTGGAACAGTAACAAGAAACCTTAGAAGTGGAGATTTTCTACTGTTAGGTCCTCAATTCTTCAGTCTGTGAATTGGTATTTAATGTTCAATTGTCTACATTAGTAGAAACCCTGCAATTAAAGGTTGATTAGCTAAATGTTTTTCATGTTCATGTAAAACAGAGATGAAACCAATGTTGAATAGAGCAACACATACAGGGTGGGGCAAAAGTAGTTTACAGTTGTGAGTAGCTGAAACAGGGTTCATTCTGTATTACTATTTATTAACTATTATATTATTTTCCATGTTAACAACTCTAAACCTACTTTTGCCCTACCCTGTACTTAATAATGGCCTAGTAGCTACTAAGGCTGTCCATATTCAAGATAATTCTTTAGTGAGAAAAGAGGCACCACAAAAACACTATTGGGATACATTAGGATGGATATTATATAATAGTTATTCTTATAACTTTGCTTCATATATACTAGCAGATTTATGGACCTTTACATATTTTTTCTTTAATTAATAGACTTTATTTTTAGATCAGTTTTGGCTTACAGAAAATGTAGAGTTCCCATATTCCCTCTTCCCACCCTATCCCCTGTCCTAGTTTCCCTTATTATTAACATCTTGTATTGGTGTGGTATATTTGTTAAAATGAACCAATATTGATAGATTAATATTAACTAAAGTGAGTCATTTACATTAAAGTACACTCTTTGTGCTATACAGTTCTATTAGTTTTCCCAAATGTGTATATCCACATTTAGAGCACCATACAGAATATTTTGCTGCCCTGAAAAAGTCCTGCGCTCCACCTGTCTTCCCTTCCCCTGTCCAATCACTGACAACTTGTGATGCATATTACTTTCTGTATAGTTTTTCCTTTTCTAGAATTTGATACAGTTTTTATCATACAGTATGTAGTGTTTTCAGACTGAGTGCATTCACTTAGCAATGTGCACTTAAGGTTAAGGTTTGTCCATGTCCTTTCATGATGCAATAGCTCATTTCTTTTTATTGCTGAATAAGATTCCACTGTATGGACTATACTCTAGTTTTCTTATCTATTCACCTATTGGGAAACATTGCTTCCAATTTTGGTAATTATGAATAAAGCTACAATAAACGCTTGTAGGCAGGTTTTTGTATGAACTTGAGTTTTTAACTCATTTGTATAAGTACCTAGGTGTGTGCTTGCTAGATTGTATGCTAATATTACATTTAGCTTTGTGAGAAACTGACAGACTGTCTTCCAATGTGGCTGTACAATTTTGCATTCCTAACAGCAATGAATCAGAGTTTCTGTTATTCTACATCATTGCCCACATTTGGTGGTGTCAGTGTTTTTGTATTTTAACTATTTTAATAGATATATAGTGGTGTCCTAAGGTTTTTTAATTTGTAATTCTCTAATAACAAATGATTACCTTAACTAATAGACAAGCTGTATGTGGAATGAAGGAATATCCTAATTGCTGGGCTTTCCAAGCTAGGTTACTCCCACACAGGGTCATAGAATAACAATGGTGAGTTTTCTTTTGACTTTGGCTTTGAAACAATATAATCATAATAGGGAGAAATTTTCAAAATTCACATTATTTGTTCAGCTACATCTTAAAATATTTTACAATTATAGTCACGAAGACATAGCTTCCTAACCCTCTTATCTCTTATAGGTCCAAACCATTTATCTATACTCCTTTGCCCTATGTATTCCAGATGAGAATTCTGTTAAGTCCTCCATTAAGATGACCTCTCAGGGGAAGACTTGGGAATTGACAGAACACAGTAGTGAATCTTTCCTAGATTTCATGAGATATCAATATCTGTATGAGATTCTAGGGCAGGAGTCAGCAAACTACAGCCTGCCGGCCAAATCCAGACTGCTACCTGTTTCTGTGTGGCTCATGAGCCAATTATTTTTTTAAATTTTTATTGTTATTCAATTACAGTTGTATGCCTTTTCTCCCCAACCCTCCACCCCACCCCAGCCAAATCCACCTCCCTCCCCGATCTCCACCCTCCCCCTTGATTTTGTCCATGTGTCCTTTATAGAAGCCAATCTTAAGTGGTTTTTATCAATGAATATTTGCAATCAGTTTGAGGAGGAGGAACACTATCTCTAAATTACAATTAAGCAAAATGTTACTCACCCCCAAATAATCCCATTATTCTCACTAGAGAATGGCCTTTCTTCTTATGTTGTACTTAATATTTCAAAATTTGATATTCATTACTATCATATTTTGAATTTCATCAATAAAAAATTTGTGAAAATTTGTCTTCTCTCTTGCTCTATAACTACCTGTGTAGTATCTTCAAGTTTGCCTCTTTAAAAAATGCTTTCACCCTGACTGGTGTGTCTCAGTGGGTTGGGCATCAACCCACACACTGAAAGGTCGCCTGTTCATTCCCAGTCAGGGCACATGGCTGGGTTGCAGGTAAGGTCCCTGGTTGGGGGCTTGCAAGAGCCAACTGACTGATGTTTCTCTCACATATTGATGTTTCTCTCCCTTTCTTTCTCTCTCCCACCCCATCTCTCTAAAAGTAAATAAATAAAATCTTTTAAAAAATTATTTCTTTCTCTCCACCTCATTTTTTTCTTTTAATAAATTTCCTTCATTACTATATTTTTATGTTCTTAAATACACAGCTAGCATGATCTAGAGCACTAACTAATGAAACAATTTGAAAAAGTCTAGTCCCATGCAGAAAAGAGAATCTGGAGAGATGGTAGTAGTACCATCTGAACTTGGACCCACTTTGGTAACTATGAAAGTCCCCATCTATTTTTTGTTATTGTTATCATCTTTGCTTCCCATGTTGGTCAGCACTGCTGCAGGGGAAAAGGCTCTGCTACCATACAGAGCTGCCACAAGCCAGCTTTTTGAGTCTGGGAAATTACTTATCCTCTTTGCATGTTATGGTTTTTAAATTTTTGTTTTGTTTTGTTTTAAATTCTAAGAAAGGAGTTGTTTTAGTAATTAAATGATATAAGATTATCATCACACATAATAGAAGCTCATAAGTTTGTGTAGTTGTAGCACCTTAGCTCCTAGTAGGAATTAAATGTTTCTTCCCTCCATCCTTCCCTCCCACCTTGCTTCCTTCATTGCTTCCTTCCCTCCTTCTATCCATCCGTGTGTGTGTGTGTGTGTGTGTGTGTGTGTTGTGTATTCAAAGGCAGAAATGAGAAGAACTGGAATGATAGTCCCGTGATGCCTCCTGACTTGAAGAAGACTAACCCGGCAAGCAATAGATTGCAGCAGCTCAGAAGAAGAAAGGAAGTCAGCATCCTGAAGCCCAGGGAACTTGAAGTAAGAGAGAGAAAAGACTCTGAAAGATAATCTGCACTGAGAAGCGATACTCTCCAACCTTGCCTCCCTCCACACGTTCCTTCCATCCACTCCCGAATGCTACAGGATTCTGTCATTAGCTAAGTTTAATTGTGTAGGCCTTTTTAATCCCATTTACAATCACAACATTAAGACTAAGACATTTGAGTAAAAATGTCCTAACAAAACAGAGACCAGAAAATGAGTATCTCATGAACATTTGTAAATAAAATGCATTCTCATTTTGACAATAATTAGCAGAGTTCAATTCAGCAACAGAATTCTAACTTTCAGGACTCTTAATAACATGTGATTTATTTTCATCTTTTTTTTCAGAACTGCTACAATACTCTGTATATCCTCAGGATGCACTTAATATAGAAAGATTTTTATTAAGATTCAGGAAGTGAACTGACCTTGTTCTCCAAGAATAAGAATCAGTGACCTTTAATTCTTGCAGACATAAAGAAAAGACATCTCTGAGGTTTCTCCAGAAATATCTACACCTTGGACGAAGAAGAGAATGCAATGTACTTAGAGTAGAAAAATGAAAATGGCGAGTCAGGGTTTGTGTTCTGCCAAATAGAATATGGTCCCAAGGAGCTTCCATTGGGAAGCAAACCTTGTACTTAGAGCCCTTTGTGTCTGGTTTATGACCCTGGCTCCCTTCAACCCAATGTCAGCCTTCTGAAGGGCACCCGAGAGGAGAACTATATGCTCAAATAACTGTCCTGCTGCTAAGGCACATACTCTCCTATGAACATTTTTATTTTTCTTCCACTGATGTTTCTAACAAAAACTTTATTAACTGAACAGAACTGGTTCAATGAGGGCTGACCTGTTTTATGAACATCAGTTCCTGCATCTTTGTTTGAAAAATGTGAGGACACTTAGAATTCAACAATTCTGTGATGTCCTCTTTGACAATCTTAACCTATTTAATTTCTTCCAATACTGAGGATTCAATTTGTTATTTAATACATCAACTTTCAGAATTAGAGTGTATGGAATGTAAACTGACAAAGAAATCACATTATACATGCTTTTTATTATTGGGAAAATTGTTTAATATGTGCTCTACCAAAATAAAGTTGAAAATAAAAAATAGGGAAAGATAATTAACAAACTAGACTTTTGGGACATCAGAAAGTCTTAGTATTTTATTAGAATCAATAACTTCAGATCTATTAGGTACAAACTTATATAATTTGAAAGTTCAGTTAGATAAATTTAATTTTTATATAGTTTTGTGACTCAGAATTTAAATTTTTGGTTTCAGTCCCTTTTAAGAAGACAAATGTTGAGTGAAACAAACAAAAATAATAAAATAAACAATGAATGCAAATATTTAAAAATTAATTAATGTAAAACAAAAATTAATGTAAAAGAAGTTTGTACAATTATACATTCATACATCTATGTTTGTAGAATTTCCATTTCTGAAATTTTTAAAGTTTTAAACTACATAAAGGTTTTCTGGGACATCCTTATTTACTCTAAAAGTCCAAGGACCTCCTCAACATGCCATATAGTACTATATATTAGGACTTAGAATTGGAATGGGTCTGTCTCTTAAAGTGATAAAAACTTACACAAAGTTATTATGATAGAGCACATAATTTCTCATAAAAGACATTTGGACAACATAAACTTAATATACTTTGTCAAATACATGAAATTATGTCTTATAATAGAATTAGGCTTCTGACTTGCTAAATCTGTGTATAAAAGGTTATATAAAAGGTACTGAGGTAGTTTTGATTTACATAAAATGATTCTTCAAGTATAATATCTATACATGCATAATTTTTCACACATAGTTACATCCTTACATAATTTTTAACTAGGGGATTGCTTGTTTAGACTTTATTATTCTTTTAGTGAAGCAGTAAGAAAGAAGCATGCAAACCCCAGGTATAATACAAGGCAATTGCCATGATTTTAAGCGCATGCTTTCAACCTGTTAAAAAACTTTGATCCCTGCTGATCATTTACTCTGGCTTCAAGTTATTAAAAGTGTCTCCAACACATAGTGCACATGATGTTGTTTTTAATCCCTGTGTATAATAGATTTTATGTGGGGGAAATGTTGGCAAATATTTTATGGACTATAAAATCTTGACAGTTAGATAAATGTTAGCGTGCAGCAATTTCCTTCTCATCCTTACAAAAGCAAGGCTTTAAAGGCAATGTTTTGATTACCTGAGAATTCTCAACGTTCTCTACATTTGAAAAGAAATGGGAAATGCCACTTGTGATAGTATTTTAATTTTAAACTTGCTAAGAATTATGCCGTTACAAGGGTAACTACCATTTACTGTCTTTAAAAGATGCCTCACATGAGACAGCCAGGGGGAAAACAAAAGCTAGATGATAGTTTTAACATTAAGCATCATTTAAAATAATTTAATGCTTACAAGAAAATGATGACATTAAGGTTGTACCTGCATATAGTAAAAACAACTGGTCAATTTGTTGATAGTCAAACTGCACAGTGAATGCTGTGTGGCTTAAAAGGAGAGGCGCATGGCCAAGGTTTTCATCTGTGCTTGGATGCTGAGCCAGTGCCAGGAGGAATGTATGATTTGTGTCACTTTCTTAAATCATGCTGCAGATTATCATCCCTCTGCTCAGAGTGATGATTCTTCACTGCAATCCCTCAGTTACTCATCTAGGAAAAAATACAAACTATTTAATTTGGTGTCATAAATTGGCCCGTCCTGAAAGCAGATTAGCACGCAGAAGCTTTAATTTGGAGGGCTCTCGGGATCCACTTCTATAGAAAAGAATGAACAAAAGCAGGATTGGGCAGAGAAAGCTGCGATGCAGCCTCAAGGGATTCTCAGGAGTTCTGAAAGGGTTAGCCTTTCAGAGCTATCTTGAGTTGAGGTAAAAACAAAAAAAAAAATAGTCACCCCTTTATACCCTACTTCAATCAGTTGTTAGATGTGGGCTACCCCATAAAGGTGGCAGAACTTTGAGCAAGAAGGCTCTCTTTAGCTGGGGCAATATCCAAAGAGGCTGACAGCTGCAGACTAATAGCCTCTCCCCTAACAACTAGGGGAATGGTCCCTATATACAAATAAGGATACATTGGCCCCAAACTGCCCATTTAGTCTTATCCCCAATCATTCCTCTCTATGAATCTTAGTGACAGAAAACCAACCCAAATTGGCTTCAACCAAAAGGAATCATACAACTAAAGGTTCAGGAGTAAAGCCTATTCAGATGCAGCTGGATTCAAAGATCAAATCATGTTATTAGGCCTCCATTTCTCTCCATCCTTCAGCTTTTGCCTCCCACTGTGCATTTGACTTTGGTCATGGCCCACATGCTGGTAAGAGAGTCTGGTAGACTGGATCAGTGCTGTCAGTTATTTCATTTCTCCTAATATAACAGTACAGCTGTGCTTTTGCCATGGTCTTGTGGTGTTCAGAGTATACTTTCTGCTCATTTATTTTGGGCTTCACCATAAGACTTGCTCTGGACATGGTACTCGATATGATTCCAGCAGAGGCTAAACAAGCGCCTGCATCACTAGGCTTATGTTCTGAACATTTATCATTTACCCAGTCTCTCATGCGTAGCAGCTGGTCCAAGGACGATGAGACATACCATGAGTAGAGTGGAACTTAACCTGTGGTCCAGAGTCTGAACTCCAGCCAAACTTAGCCCAACAAACTCATAGCCAACCCATTGGCTCATGATTGAAAAGTGAATATCTATTGTTTCAGTCTACTTGGGTTTGGGGGCAATTTGTTAGGCACTTTTCTTGCAGCCATGATATATTGACAGAGACGCCAGCAGCTTCAAGTCCCCACGTACTCTAGGTTTAGACTCTAAAGAAAGAGAGTATCAACTCCCTGACTTCTCAAACTGGGTCTGTGGAATGAATCCCAGAGTCTCAGGTTAACCTGACTTAATTCATGTTCCTGTTGCTGACCCAACCATAGTTACCAGGCAGGAAGTCAAGGCTTTCATTGTCCACATGTGAGGAACACATGCCCAGTAGAAAAGAGGGCTCTACTGTAAGAGTAAGATGAATGGGCACTGGGAAGCTACGAAAGCAATCCATGCATCTGAAATATTATTATAAATACTTTTCTCCTTGCTCAAACCTTGTGCCTCTCTGGGGAGCCAGGTGTTCCTCCTAGGCCCAAGTACATGGCAGGCAGGTAAGCCATGTCTGCTGGGATTCTTAGGCAGCAACCTTGCAAGAGGTCATGGCCAGGTACAGAGAAAACCCACCCAGAAGCATCTTTCAAACTGCAATTGTACTGCTGAGGCTGGGATGCTGAGCTCCCAAGGCAGCTCTGGGATAGAACAATAACGGGCTGCTGGCAGCTGCACAGACAACTGGAGACCGGGAAATAGGATGGGGAGTGTGGAGGCAAGGCAGGTGGTGGCTTTTATCTTCTCCACGCCTGGCAGAGCCCATTACTGACAGGCTCAATATGACAGAGCTAACTCTGCTTTTCTATTCAGAAGGAAAAAGAAAAATCAATGGAGTAAAGAGACTTCAGGACAAGCTATATGAAATTAAAAAGGTTTGCTCCCT
This sequence comes from Desmodus rotundus, assembly GCF_022682495.2. Classification (NCBI taxonomy): domain Eukaryota; kingdom Metazoa; phylum Chordata; class Mammalia; order Chiroptera; family Phyllostomidae; genus Desmodus; species Desmodus rotundus. The sequence goes on along the minus strand of NC_071392.1, from coordinate 127,720,677 downwards.
TCCTAACAGCTCCAAATGCTATTAGAATTATTCAGCAGTTCACATACGGGTTCTGTACCTTCCTCAACAACCCATTATTTTCTTGTTGGCTCCCCAAATTATGTAAGAGGTGTTTTCTTTGTTCTAGGCAATTTGCTTGCATGAGCTGTTTACTGTAAATGAAAACAAACAGCCATGATACAGACTATTGTTCTTCAGTTCAGAGAAAAGGGAAAAGTCTGGCTCATTCGACACAGGATTTAAATGGCCTTACCTTTTTATTATTACTACTAGTGTCAAACTTTCACAGTTTAAGATGATTTACCATAATGGATGTTTTCCCTGTCTAAATCCCACCTCCCAATCAAAATGTAATTACCAAACATTTTTAATTTAATCAAGTCATTGTGGATCTGTGGGGTTCATTTGAGTATCAAGTTAAAAATATCCAATTCAAACTGACTTAAATATTAAAAGGAATTTACTACTCATGCAACTGAAATACAGAGGTAGAGGATGAGCTATAGGTGAGAACAGCCAAAAGACTCTCATCCTTTCCATCTCCTCTCTCTGCCTATTCCCCTTTCTGCTTTATGCCCTTGCTGGTGTTCTTTGGGTCAAAATATGAGTGTCAATAGCGTACGGATAGGTCTCTTTGCTTCTTCATTCATAACCAGAGATAGAGACCAGTATGGCAAACCACAAGGAGCCCTAAAGTTCCCTTGTTGAAAGCATATAGCCAACACTAAGGCAAACACTATGTCCAATGGGACGGGAAATGATAATAAGCTTAAAACACATTAAGGCCTTCTCCTGCAGCTGAGGATCATCCATTCAACACGGAGTACATGCCTGACACCAGGAGAAATGGACTTCCAAAAGGAATTCCAGTGATGTTACCAGAGAAAACTTCTGTAAAGGATTAAGTCATGAGAGAGCTTATGGCTCAAGTATTGATTCAATGAATAACAAAGACTGCACCCTCCTAGAAGATTACAGACACACCTTTTCCAAGTGCATTGATGAGGACATGGCCAGACAATATAGCAAGAACTGCTCAGGGAAACAAAGAGCCCTGTGTCTATTGCCCATCATTGAACCTCACAGGTATGAACATACAATACACATTATTGAATAATAGAGGGAGGGTTTACCTGTTGATATGGGAAAGTCCTTATGGCCTCAAAAATACTAATTAAAAAGGCACAGCTGGCACTTATAAAAAGAGATTCTCTTCTCCCTTCTGTCCGCCCCTCTTTCTCCCTTTCTTCTTGTCACCACACAGGAAACCCACTTCCAGGACTTCAGTGAATGGCAAAACCACTGACCTCTAATGACACACTGTCTCACATCAGAAAGTGAAATCAACTCAAAGGTGGCAGAGAAGTCAAGAGGTCTACAGACAAGCTACATGCACTGCTCTGTCAATCCTCAGAAGAAAGTACAGGTGAAAGGGCCTGGCTTGAACATTAATCCATTTTGAATCCATCTGCCACCCAAGGGTCTGTCACTAGCATCAAACAGCACTGCTTCTTTCTAGCTTTCTGTGGTAGTTGTTGTCCTCAATATGCTTTGAGGATGTCACTCCAAAACAAGTAAATTAAAGCCAGGTTCACGCAATGACTTTGGAGGAAACCTATGAGAGAAACTAATCCCAAACAGGCAATTCAAATCCTCTGCTGTTAGATGTGAACCATTCTGGGAGCCACTGATACAAACAAGCAAGACACTGGCAGGTTCACTAATGCCTACTATGATATACAGCACTGTAGGCAACCACTTCTAGCTTATTTTGTTATTACTTATTATTATTTACATTTTTTGTTCTTTGCATTATGCTAAAATATAAAACAACAAAAACAATAAGAATATACATAAGTAAATTAATGGATTTATCATGAACTAATAGGAACAAACGTGGTTTTAGGAAATATCCAAATCTTGTGTAGACGTTAGAGGGCCTCATGCTAACCACTGTTTATTTGTTGTCATTTGCCTGCATTTACCTCTAAGCATAAAATTAAACAACCTGCCCTGTGCATTTGTTTTAGGAGTACCTATTAGGGCCATCATAACTTGAGACTACAACTCATTTTTAAGTGAAAGATAATGAAAACTTTAGGTGCTTTCTTCCACTGAGTTTCTGCTATAGCAGAAGAGCTGAAGGTGGCTTAGATGTTTTAAGGAAGGTCTTAGAATAAATGTGTAACTGTCTACAGGGTGGCATGGTGCTCTACACTTTGGTGCTAATTTTCTAAAATAAGGTTGTACTTACATAGAGGGGGTGGGTAAGGCTGTTTATTTAGGTTTGCAAGTCTTACAAAGCTCACACTTCAAAAACCTGTTTTTTTTGTCTCCTATTTCCTTTTGTCCTTGCCATCTCTGGCTATCTTTATGACATGCCCCTCAACAGTGTGGTGAATTCCTATAGAGGAACATGTTGGTTTGGGGTTTATAAATGTTGGAACTCTCCAATCTTGGATAAAAGCAACATGTGAGCCGCTTTTATAAAGCTGATGTTAAAACAACAAAGGAAACATAATCTTGCCAATAACACTAGAACTAAACATTTCATATATTAGGAAAAGAAGAGAGAAGAAAGCACTTGCTTTTAAGCTCAAATTCGGTTAGAAGTCAGAGGATAAATTTTCAGGAAGCAACCCATAACTAAGCTGAAGCAATTTATCCAGTGTAAGAAAAATAGGGGGACCAGGGAGAAACCCCTGTGGCTCAAAGGGTGGAAAAATGTTCTAGAAAAAAAAAATTAAAGTGGCAGGGAGTTTAGTTTATGTTTCATCTCAAGATATTTAAGTTTCTTCAAATCAGGAAAAGATGTAGCTTGATTATAATAAAAACCCAAAAAGGATATTTGGTCTCATGCTACAGCTTTTCCAGGAAGGACAAAAGATACTCTCTATAGGAATCTGGGGTAATAATTAATAATTCCTGTAATCAGATCTCCCTCATCTGAGTCCAGAACGGCAAGTGGAAGAGGACACACACCTGGAGCAATGACGGTTTTCCTTCTCCCGTCCCCTCATTAGTGTGAAATGTTGATCAGAGGGGCTAGGAGGCACCTGAGGAACTTCTATACTCCCACAGCAATCTTTAGGAGGCTTTATAAATCTTATATAATGTCATGGTGACAGATTTTGCCAAGAACCCTATATGTTTTAAGCTTCTTCAGGGAAAGATCAAATTAAGGGCCATATTTTAAAATTTGTTGTCTTGGTGAAGTGTCTGGAGACTAAAGAACAGCCTGACCTAGCCTCTCCCCAGTGGCCTAAGTCAACACCTATAACGGATAGGCCAGGAAACAGGAACGGGAGATAAAATTTCTGGCTTTTTCCTGAGACAAAGCCCATCCTTTTATGCTGGAGCTGTGTAACCAGCATTTGCAGCAAGCATCCAACTGCCTCATATGCAATCATTGTTTCATCAAAGTCTACCCTGCTGAACCCCACAGGTCCTCCTGTTACCCTGAGTGGAGACAGCCAATTACATGTAACTGCTACGTTTTCTGGCACAGTCAGGCTCTTAAGCTTTCCAAATCCTCCACCAACAGAAAAGGAAAAATGAAGTGGAAAAATCCATCTAACCATTATGTAAAGTGTATAAACACTTTTAAACTAAGTGGGCTATGATAGAGCTACCTTAATAAGGTGATAATGAGCATAGTTTATTAAATAAATGCATACTAAATAAACTGACTTTATCCAACCACTTTAAGTACATTTTTACTAAGTTTTATTCCTTGTGGTTATGTGGTCTTTCACTATTTATAAGGAGAGAAGTGGCCCTACTTTTTAGTACCAAACAACCTTTAGCACTTAATTATTTCTGCCTAATAATATAGTTATCTGCATGCACATTGATCTTTCTCTCTAGAGAAATGTCAAGTCTCTAATGCTGGTTTCAAGAAAAGATGTGTTGAATCCTAACCCCCAATAACTCAGAATGTGACCTCATTTCAAAATAGGACCTTTACAGATGTAGTTAAAATGAGGCCTAACCCAGTATGGCTGGTGTGCTTATAAAGAGAGGAAATTTGGACACAACACAGACACATGGGAAAGCCCATGTGAAGATGGAGTATTGGAGAGAGGCACCTATGAGTTAAGGAACACCAAAGATTACAGCAAGCTCCTAGGAAGAGGCAAGGAAGGATTCCCCTGCAAGTTTCAGAGAGAGCATGGGACTGACACCTTGATTTCAGACTTTTGACCTCCAGGCCTGTGAGATAATAAAATTCCCTTGTCCTAAGCCACACCGTTTGTGGTACTTTGTTACCACAGCACTAGAAAATGAATGCACACTCCTAAGATGTTCTTACTTTATAGAAAATGAAGATTAAATAATTTAATAATAATTAAAATAATTCATTCAATTTGCTTCTCCCCACACACATTTACCAAGTAGATTTTTATTGCCAACAGACCTCTGCAATATAGGAGTGGAAAGTCTTAATATATAACACTTTGACTTCATGCAAACAATATACTGATAACTGCAGTTCTTATCCTTCTTTATAATTCTTCATGCCATTTATCCCTAACATTAAGTTTGTTTATTATTTTTCTACTCCACTAGAGCACAAGCTCCATGACAATGCGGCTTTTGTTCTTTTGTTTGTGTGTGTGTGTTTGTTCTATTTCACTCACTGTTGGCTTCCAAATGACTGTTACAGTGTCTGGCATATTATAGTTAAATAAATGCTTGGTAAATAGCTAATAACCTGATACACCATATGACGACCTTGAAGCCCAATGATGAGATTCAGTTTAGGTAGGAGAGAAGCAGGGCAGAGGGAATCCCTTCTTAGGGCAGGAGTGAGCTATTCCTGCCCCCAAATAATTGTCCACCTTCCCGTTTATCAAACCCAAATTCCCAGTTCTTTCCTCTTTGGACTACATGGAACGAGTGGAAAATGCACTGACCTGAGCATCAGATGATTGGGTTTTAAGTCACAGCTTTTCTAATGGGCCAGTTTAGGAAAAACCTGGAAATGAAATCCTATCAGGTGACAAAAACCCCTAAAAGTTAATGATACTATCAAAAGCAAGTGGAAGACCAGAAAGGACTGGTGGAGCAAATACAGGTGTAGTATACAGACTTGTGGCTCCTTTACCTGTTAGAAATGAGGCAATAATAACAGTTGTTGAGCACTAGTTTCAACTTATCTGAAACGGTAACAAAATGAAGCATTAAAATTTGTCCTGTTCTTTGCAATTGTGTCAAGAATTTTGTTGGTTAATGGACAGAGTTAAAGTGTGAATTAAAAAGTGATCCATACCATATTTCACTGCTTCTAAGAGGAGATTTTAAGAAAACAATGTAACATTATTTTAATTGTTTTATAAATCTAAGGAGGCATACAATGGGTCAATGAAATAGATCATGACTCTAAATAACGGCACATTTCAGTTGGTGGGATTGAAGTACCCAGCCTTTCTAAAGGTAGCCACCCAGCCCAAGAGCAACATGCGATGGTCATAACACAGGTGTTTGTTACAGAGAGACTGGAAGGCATGCTCATTCCGTTGATTCTGTTAAGGGGTGGTCATTTTCAAAGCTTCTACTGGACCCATCTTATAGTTGTTTTTTGTTTTGTTTTTTTATGTGTTTTTAATGAAGACTGGGGATAACTTTTATGTAGATGTCCAGAATACCAATAGACACTGAATAGATGCAACTATTATACTTATAGAAATGAAGAATTTAGGCTAGACAGGGTATATTGACATATATGGTCTCTATTACAATGATTATGGGATTGTATGATTTCAAACTATTTATTCCAATTAAATTGTAAGAGGCAAAATCAAGGTCTTTAAATCAAATATTATTCAGGGGAGGTCTTCATATTATACGGGTATCAACTGTATTACACAACTATCAACTATATTACACACTGCAACTCAAATTGGTCCAACAAAGAACTAGCCAGTCACCCAGAGCAGCCCTGAAGGAATGGAGCTTGATTGATAGGGTTCAGCTGAGGCCAAGCACGAATTCTGGGGATGTCTGGGGGCTTGAATGGTTCCATTGCATAAGAACTTCAGTAAGAGGAATCTAGGAGTAAGTTCTATCCAAAGTTGGGGAAGTACCTGAAGATAGAAAAACCACAGCATAGGGGATAGAGGAGACAAGCTTCCACTACTGCATCAAAGTAAGCTACCATGTGAGTGCAACTTCAATGCTAACTGAGATTTACACTTTGAAAATTAAAATGTATGGTATTTGCTACAGTGTTCCAACAAGAATTTTCAACTAAGTAGAACATACCATTCCCTCCGCCATGTGAGGTAAGCAGGAGTTTACCGTTCTTAAATGCACAAACTCCCACTTGGACACGTCTGCACAGAAGACACCTAGAAGTTCCCATGAAACAAACAGACACTTTGGGCTTTTGCAGGTGAATTTAATCATTACCATATTATTGCAATGATGAAAGACAAGCTAAAAACTGTATTCCTTAAAGCCAAGCACAGTTATAGGAAATTCCAGAATCTTCTATTCTGTCAATAACACCTGCCATCAGATACTGAAGTGTTTAATTTTAACAGAAGCTTTTCAACAACTGTTTTTATGTTTGAAGGTGGTTATTTTATTTAGCAAAGCAGCCAAGAGGGCTTTGGAGTTTCCCATCTCATTAGTTAAACCAACACTTCATTACATCATTCATATCTAGATTGTTATCATAAATGAATACATTGTTCTTCCACCCAGAAGGACAAAATAACTTTTAAAGAGCAATCATTAACTTCCTCCTTACTCCTCAAACTGTTATAATTTGGGGGGGAAACTGCCTGAAGGGAAGTTTTGAAGATGTGTAGGAAGCAAATGATCCCTCCTCCAAGTGTGCAAAGTGTTATAAATCAGAAGGGATGCTAATAAGGCTATTCACAGAACTGGAGCATTAGGACCTTTACTGCCTGAATTGGTGAACAAAGCACAATTAATAGTAAACAGCTTAAATAGTAATCCACTCAGAATTACTAAACATATAGTTTCCATTTTTATCACAACGAAAGAGCTCCAGAATTGGAGTGAGCTTATTCACGTACACACCTTCTTTGTGACTGCACCACATTTTGCAGATAGAAAAACAAGGGGTTGTCACTGTTAATTAACTTGCAGTTAAATTAAGATTGTCTTTAGTGGCAAAAGAAATAAAACAGTATGTGAATATGTGTGTGTTTATAAATAGCTAGCTAGGTAGCTAGTAATATTCCCATTTCAAAGAAATAACTATATAGTTACTGTAATTAAAGATGTGCTGACAAAGGATGTCAAAACTATCCAAGAGAGATCCTCAGTGAGTTTCACACTTCCATGACACCACTTCCTTTCTAAGTTGACAGTGAGGTAGTTTCATGGCTTGTTTTTGCTTTTTGTGACTTGGTTAAAGTAAAGTGTAGCCCAGCTAGATGGCACATATTTATGCAATGTAAAACGGTTCTCATTAATTCCCAATTATTTCCTGTGTCATTAAGAAAAATGTCAGCAAAGCCTCCACCCTCTGGAATTCTAAAATACTAAGTGTCTCTATTACTATTAGATTTGTTTAATAACAAATAAAATGATTTCTCTTCTCCCAGACCAGGGGCTGATTGACAATAGAAAACGTGTTTATTCATCTTTGTAACCCCCATAACTCATACAGGGCCTAGAGCCTAGAAGGTTCGTAATAAACATTACTGTATGAATGAGTAAAGAAATAAATGTGGCCCTGGCTGGGTAATTCAGCTGGTTAGAGTGTCGTCCCTACACCCCAAGGTTTTGGGCTGAGCCCTGGTCAGAATCAACCAATGAATGCATCAATAAGTGGAACAATAAATCATGTTTCTCTCTCTTTCTTCGCCTTCTTCTCTCTCCCTCTAAAATCAATACATTTTTAAAAATTAGAAAAGAAATAAAGTACTTAGTATTATTTCATGTCCATTTTATGTAAACTGTGTATCCTTTCCCCCAACTACACTGAAAGGATAAGGTTCACAGGTCTATACCAAAACAGCACTTAGAAGGATTCTGTGTGGGCCATGGTAATAGCAATAAAGTGTTTTATCAGTTTCTAACTGGATTGGTTTTGAATATGGGAGAAATCTCTCTTTAAGAGATTTCTGGTTCCTTTTGAAAACTCAAGATTTGATAGCAGCAGTGAGCCAAAATTCCTACATGGCTCTCTATCATCAGCTGGAGCCAAGCAGGGTCTGCCCATCAGGAGGCTCCAGTTCAATACCACTTCCTACAGTCTTCAGGGAACCGAGGCAAAGCAGTCAAGTGCCTTTTACAATGACACACACTGTGTTGTTTTTCTCTCACAGTTACCACTTTGCTCATTTAGGTTATCTCCTTGGACCCTGTAGGCCTTTAAGTTGGCATCCACATTAAATCCAGCTATGTTTTTCCCATTCTGTGTCTAATACCAAGCTGTGTATGCATCAGAAAATGAGTAAACACCACTTAATAATGATACGGTCAATGATCAGAGTAAAATGAAAACCAATCAATAAGGAAACATCTTAGACACTATCATCACTCCTCAAAAAATAAACCCCACTAGAAAACTCAAATTTTAGGATTTTAAATTTTTGTTTTTGAATTAATTTAGTCAAACTGAAAATAGACAAAGCATGCTGCATTGCACTACAAGACAATGACAAGCTAATAACAATAAAAGAGTATTTTAAATACATTTTAAAACACAGTGAAATACCTACATTTTGATCCTGGAATTGACCGTTTGACCCTAAACCTTTAAAAGGAAACCTGGACACAAGTCATGTCCAGCCAACAGCAGACAACATGGATGACAGAGCAGAGTGCTGTGCTGCTCTTCTCTTATTTCTCAGACTGTGGCTCCTAACATGAAGAAGAAAATTGAAAGCCTGGATACTCAGTCCCTGAGTAATTGAGTGTTGAATGAACTGCCCTCAGACAAAAGCACTTTCAGAGGTGATCTGATAGTTTATCAAATGAACATTTACTCACTGACAGCTGTTGTACTTGAAGTTTTCTGGGTCCTTCTCTTTCCCAAACACACATTTTCTACCTCTGTTGAGACTTTTTACCTGCTATCAATCTAACCCTGTCTGTCCAGAACACCACCATTATTCTTCAGGTCATAGGTGTACAGGGTTTGTAATCTATTGCATTTACCAGATTTTTTATGTCTTCTCACTCTACAATATTTTTTTGCTAGTGTCTGAGGAAAGGGAAGTCATAGTATAGTACAGTGGAGGGAAGGTAAGGTATGGTTTTTGCCATACACAATTTGTAATCAAAATACAGCCTAAATCAGATATAGTTTTATGAGGTGAAAACAAAAACAAAAAAGGCAAAAAAATAGTTTATGAAATATTTCTTTTGAAATTATTAATACATTACAAGCATGTATAAAAGCAAAGAGAATGATCGGTATATTTCCCATCCACCTATGTTAAGCTTTAATATTTTGCCATATTGGCCTCAGAAATGTTCAATGAAATATAACACATACACAAAAAAGGAGACAAATCTTATGTTGTACTACAACATAAGGTTGGATGTACTACAAATAACACTGCCCTGTATGTTACCCCTTCATCAAGTTACAGAACATTACCAGAATTACAGAAGCCTCATTTATGCCTAGTCCCAATCATTCATTATAGATCTCACTATCTGGGAGAACAAATCCCTTAAATATTTTGTTCTTCAAGACTGTCTTTGCCATTCTGGGCCCTCCATTTGCATATTACTTGTCGGATCAGACTGCTACCCTCTTTACCATTACCCTCCCCCCACTCACAGACACAGGTGGTTGCCAAAAATGTTTATTTATTTCACTTCATCTAAAGATCAGCTAACATCATTATTTAATGCCTTTTAATTATTGAACATGACATATATCTCCATTAATTTATATCTTTTTATTTCTTCCAGTAATGTTTTGAAATTTTTCTAGAGTTTTTGTATATATTTTATTAGATTTACTCCTAGAAATTTGATATCTTTCTGGAGATAAAGATAACATTTTAAAATTATTTTTTTCTAATTTGGGGTTATTTTTAAATTTTATTTTATTCTTTGATAAAAATATATATACATTTACTTAAGGTATACAATGTGATGATTTTATGTACATATACATTGTAAAATGATTATCTCAATCAAGTTATCTAACACATTGCCTCACAGCTGCCAATGATGTGTGTGTGTGTTTGTGTGTGTGTGTGTGTTGAGAATACTGAAGATCTACTTCCGCACATTTCAAGTATAAACTACCACACTGTTAACTGCAGTCACCACGCTGAACATTAGATCCTCGGAACCTACTTGTCCTGACCAGCATCTCTCCATTCACCCCACCCCCATTCCCTGGAAACCACTATTCCACTCTTTGCTTCTATGAATCTGACTTTTTTGGATTCCACATGCAAGTGCAATCATCCAGTATTTATCTTTCTGTCTGGTTTATTTCACTTAGCATAATTTTCTCTAGGTTAATCCATATTGTCACAAGTGGCGGAATTTTATGCTTTTTATGGCTGAATAATATTCCATTAAGTACATAGATATATAGATATAGATATAGATATCACAATTTCTTTATCCATTCATCCACTTAGGATGTTTCTAAATCTTGGCTATTGCAAATAATACTGCAACTAACATTGGAGTGCAAATATTCCTACAAAGGACTGATTTCACCTGGTTTAGATGGATACTCAAAAGTGGGATTACTGGATCATATGGTGTTTTCTTTTTATTTTTTTTTTTTGAGCAAACTCCATACTGTTTTCCATAATGGATGTAACAATTTACATCCTGACAACAGCACACAAGGGCTCCCTTTCATCCATGCTCTTGCCAACAGTGACTATTTGTCTTTGGTAAGGCCATCCTCATAGCTGTGAGGTGATATTTAATTTTGATTTTGATTTGCATTTACTCGATGTTTAGCCATGTTGAGCACCTTTTCAAATATCTGTTGGGCATTTGTATGTCTTCTTTGAAAAAAGTGTTCTCTGCTCATTTTTTAATAGGTATATTTGTTTTTATGTTTTTGTTTTGTTTTTGCAATTAAGTTGTATGAGTTCCTTATATCTTTCAGATATGAACTCCTTATTAGATATAGGGTTTGAAATTTATTTTTTCTCATTCTCGATATTGCCTTCTTATTTTGTTGATGGTTTCCTTTGCTCTGCAGAAGTTTTTGAGTTTGGTGTAGCTCCGTGTGTTTATTTTTCCTTTTGGGGACTATAATGTTTACTTTTGGTGTCATATTAAAAAAAAATCATGGCCAAGACCATTGTCAGAAATTTTTTTTCCTGTTTTCTTTTTGGAGTTGATGGTTTCATGTCTTACCTTTTAGTCTTTTATCCACTTCAAATTGATTTTTGTATGTGGTATAAACTGTCCAATTTCATTCTTTTGCATGTGAATATCCAACTTTCCCAACACCATTTATTGAATAGACTATACTTTTCCCCATGTGTATTTGATACCCCTGTCAAAATTTAATTGACTATATAGTGTGGGTATAATTTTTGATTCTCTATTTTGTTCTATTGGTCTATAGGTCTGTTTTGATACATTTAGCTTTGTAATATAGTGTGAATTAGTAAGTGTCATGTCTCTGACTTTTTTATTAAGATTGCCTTGGCTGTTTATTTGGGGTTTTTTGTGGTTCCATGTGGAATTTAGATTATTTTTTTCTATTTATGTGAAAAATGTCATTGGAATTTTGAAGAATCCCAGATTGTTTTAGGTAATATAAACATTTAATCATATTAATTCTTCCAATCCAAGAACGTGGGATATATTTTCATTTATTTGTTTTTTTTGATTTCTTTCATCAATGTCTTACAGTTTTCAGTGTACAAATTTTTCACTTTCTTGGTTAAATTAATTCCTAAGCATTGTATTGTTTCTGATGCTATTACAAATGGCATTATTTACTTCATTTATCTTTTGGGTAGTTCATTGTTGGTGTATAGGAGCACAAGTGATTTTGTATGTTAATTTTCTGTCTTGATACTTAACTGAATTTGGTTAGTAAGTCTAACAGATGTTTTGGTGGACATTTGGGGCTTTCTATGTATAAGGTTTATCATCTGCAAACAGACAATATTTTAACATTTTAATTTCTACTTTTTCATTGCTGACATATGCAAATACTATTGGTTTCTGTATGTTGAATTTAGAAGTCCTGCTAAATTCATGTATTACTCCAAAAAGTTTACACAAATATTCTTAAAGATTTTCTAAAACATACGCATGCTAGTCATAAAAAATAATTCTTTATTTCCTTCTAATCTCTATATGTTGCAATTATTTTTCTTCCCTTTTGCATGGGTAGGACAGGTAACACAATGTTAAATACAAATGATTACAATATAAATCCTTATATCATTCTGATTTTAGAACAGAATCTCTCAGTATTTCACCATTAAAAATGAAAATTTTTGTTTTGGGTAGATACTTTTAACAAACTAAAGAAATGTTCCTTCATTACTAGTTTGTAGGGAATTTTTACAGTAAATAAATGCTAAGTTTTATCAAAACTTTTTTCTTTTTTTGAGATGACAGTATCTTTATCTTCATTAGTGTGGATAGTTATACACATTCACCTATGAATACATAATTTTGAGGAATTATTCTAAAGATAATCCCAATTAAATTTGAATATATGATTCCTTTTATATTTTCTCAATCCTATTTGATAATATTTTATTTAGAACTTTTTGTTTACAAAAGAGATTGGCCTGTAATTTACCTTTCTTACCAAATTCTTCTCAGGTTTTGCCACCAAATTGTATTGACCTCATAAAATGAATTTATAAATTTTCTCTTTTCTTTCCCCTTCAATTCTTAGGAAGATTTTACAAAACAAAATAAATGTATTCCTTGAATATTTGAAAAGCATCACCAGTAATGATATCTGTGTTTTTTTTCTTAACATTAAAAAAATTTATTTTCAGAGAGAGGGGTAGGAAAGGAGAAAGAGAGGGAGAGACATATCAATGTGTGGTTGCCTCTTGTACCCCCACTACTGGGGACCTGGCCCACAACTCAGGCATGTGCCCTGACTGGGAATTAAACCAGGGGCCCTCCAGGTTTCAGGCTGTCACTCAATCCACTGAGCCATACCAGCCAGGACTCTAGGTGTTTTCTTTATGAGAAAGATTTTTTTTGTTAATTTATTTTTAAAAAGAGGGAAGAGAGGGAGAAAGAGATAGAGAAAAAAACATCAACATGTGAGAGAAACATTGATCAGTAGCCTCTCACATGCCCCCAACTAGGGACCTGGCCCACAACCCAAGAATGTGCCCTGACCAGGAATCAAACCAGCGACCATTCAGTTCGCAGGCTGTTGCTCAATCCACTGAGCCACACCAGCCAGGGCATCTTTATGGGAAAATGTTGAATTATGATTTAAATTTTTTAAAAATTTGTGTTTACAGTTATTTAATGTCAAAGGAATTTGTAAACATTTTTAAAATGTTCAAATAAACTAGGGTAAAGTTATTCATAATATCTTATGTTTGTTTAAAATATTTTTAGATTGGTAATAATTACTAGTATTAGTAAATTATATTCTCTTGCTATCCCTCTCTTTGCATCAATTATGTTAGAATTTTACAATATTATTAATCTTTTAAAGAACCTGTTTTTGCCTGTTTTGAAGTTCTCTATCATATGTTTATTTTCTATTGCATCAATTTATTCTCTTACCTTTATTATTATATTGTAAGTACATTTTCTTCTTAAGCTGAATATTTAAATCATTGACTTTCAGCATTTTTTACTCTCTAATATATGTTTTCAAGGCTATAAATTCCCCTCTAAGCATTTTGTTAGCTGTATTTCTTAATTTCTTTCAACAATGGCTTACAGTTTTCAGTATACAGGTCTTTTACTTCCTTGGTTGAATTCATTCCTAAGTCATTTATTGATGTTGATGCCATTTTAAATGGCATTGTTTATTTCATTTCTTTTTTAGCTGTAACTCACAAGTTTTGATATGTAACATTTTATTATCATTCATTTCAAAATATTTTCTAATGTCTATTATGATATTTTAGTACTATTTGTTATTTGGTCATTCCTTAGTTTCTAACCATTTAGACATTTGTATTTAATATTTTGTTATTATTATCAAGCTTACGTATACTGTCAGAGAATATAAATTTAACTCTTTAAAATTTAATGAGCTTTATATATGGTTATTTTAGTTTTGACATTTTTTAATTGACTCTATTTTGTTTAAATTATTTTCTATGCAACTGTTTTTTAAAAACTTTAATTCCTCTTATAACTTATTAAATAACTAATCTCTTCAAGTTTCATTTGTTAATATAAATCCATAAATGAGTAAAAACCCAAACAAAAATAATAGCTAATGCTTAATATTTTATCTATCAAAATATTCTGCAACTGACTTGTTAAGTGTGTTTTGTATGTATAGTTGGCTATTAAGAGGCCATGTATACAGTATATGTTGAAAGAAATAAAATAAATACTATTAGACAGTTTGCATATTCATTAAATATTTGGTTCATAATCAGAATTCTTTTTTGAAAAAAATAACAACCAAGTCTGAATCATAAAGAATAAGTGCCAGTATTACTAATTAGATCCATTGCCTAGAAATACTATTATTTACAATAGTGGTAAAATAACTATCGCTAAATAATGGCATTTATTTCACCAAGTTTAAATTCTAAGAACAGCCCTGAGTAGATCCAATGGGAGATACCAGTGGGCTGTTTTTTTCCTCCATATCTATTTCCACACTTCTTGCCTTGCTTTTTGCCTGGGGAGGTTGACCCCCTACCTACTGGTTCAGGTGGCATACTTGCCATCTGGTAGATTCAACAAGAGCCGCTGGTAGAATAGGTAACGGGAAAAAAAGGTCAAGAATATTTTCCTCTTGAAACCCACTCTTTCTTTCCTGACTGTGATTTTGACAGTGGCCACAGTTCCTGTCAGGAATCCTACTTGCAGAAGGTTCTACTTGCTGAAGGTTCTGGAAGCTTTTTTATTTTTTATTCATTCAATTGAGTGACAACTAAATTCAGGTTGTATGATATATGTGCACATATATACATATATATGCATTTGTATTTGCATGTGTGTATTTTCTATTATTTAATTTCTGAAACAACTCTTGGATAGCCCCCTCCCCGACCTATAGTGAAAAAATCATACCTGATGCCTTCTTGAAGATTCAGCAAGAGAAGCTTTATTTTTTGAAGATTTACATGCAATTAAATTTTGAAGGTTAAATCATATTTTAATCACATTGAAAGCCAACTTTTTTTTTTAACTTCTTAAGTGGATTCTGGACCCTTAATAAGACAAATAATTCTTCCATAAAGATTAATGTCACCATAATTTATCTGTGTTCTAGGATAAAATTTGTGTGTTCAGCTTTTCTTTCAGATTTTAAAGTTCAACCTATACGAATAATATATCTTACTAAGCCTTCACTTACGCTGTTAAGGAAATAAGTCTTCAATTGTCTACAGACTAGAGCATTCGGTTGTTGTTATGCAGGTCTTTTATTACTTCAGTTTTTTTTCCTTGTTAAATATCACAACATTTATTTCCTGTTATCTGGGCAGCATGGCAGTAAATCTGTACTGGTTAGGCACAATAGGAATATGAATACATTTTAGTTCATAATTTTATCATCTTCAACTAGATAGGCAAGAAAATGTGAGACGTAGGTTTTTCTGATTAGTACCACATATTATAAAGACATGGAAAATGAGAAGTCCTGATTTTCTGCACACAGAACGTACACTCTCATGGTTGAATATTCACTGGTTGTGATTAAAAGTTTACCCCACAAATTTACCCCAAAGGGAAATATATCTATAAAATTTGAGGGCAGTTGACCTAAATATGGTAGTAAAAGCCCTCCCTCATATAATTTTTGTTTTGTTAAAAAAAAAGCTATGATAGCAGGTAACATGTGTTGCATGTAATGTGAATTTATCTGAAATCCATATGTAAGCAAGTCCACCAATAGCAAGGGCCAGTTACACATTCCACTGGCTTTAGATAATTAAAACCATCTTCCGAAAAATTACCTTCAGTTACCAGACTCCAGGAAAGAGGCAAACCATTCTGGAAAAGCACCAGAAAGAATGAGGGGGAGGGGGCAAAGGAAAGAGGAATAGATAAAGCAAAAGAGAAAAAGAAAACTCACAGCCTATTTTCCAAAATATGGTGGAGTGACAAATGTAAGAGAGGGTGGCTAATGTCATACCTACCCAAAAGATATTTTTAGTGGGGCCACAAGATTAGAGCCTAGAAAGCTATTGTTGTTGCTTTTATTTCAGATTCTACCTTTCAAGCAGTAATATCTCTAACACATCACAGGCAGAAGGGTTTTTTAAATCTGATTTTCAAAAAAGAAAAAAATCAAAGAAAGAAACTTCACAGTTTCCCATTTCTTCACATTAAAAAAAATTCTCAAAACTTGCAAGCATGCATGTGAAACATTAATCATAAATATTTGAGTATATACATTTGGCTTTTGAAATTATACACTAGATGCATGTTTAAAATTTGATGTTTCTGGGTTATGGCATATATTGCATTAAGGTTATTGTAACCTTCTGGGTTACCAAATCGTTTCATCTTTTTAAAGTCTGTTCCATAATGTCTAATTTCTAGAAATAGTGGGACAAAAGATTTGCTAAATTCTCTTACATCTTCAAAGCTGTATGGAGTCAGAGAAAATGTATCATTTTATTTAACATTAATAATACATTGCAACAGTTAGCTAGTCATTCCCTATGTCAACCTACTACATTAGTGTATTATCAAAGATAACAGTGTTTTGATGGTAATTTGACCCACCTGCAAGTAATGATAACAAATAATAATGATGATAATGATAATAATAATAATAATAAAGCAATTGAATTTTCGTGTGAGACAACCAAGTCCGCTTACTTTTATTTGAAATATCAGAACAATATGCCTTTTAATTAGCCTCCAGACAGGTGCATTGCAACACCTAAATTCTACAGATAGAGACACCACTGTGTTTTATTTACTTTATGAGCGAGATCATTAAACCAGTTCTGATTTTGATACTGCGCGTGTGCTCTGGAGAACATAGCAGATAGAAAATTCATGTTTTAAGAAGAGATTTCACTTTAGAAAAGTGATCATAAAGCCACTTACCTGGAAAGAAATGTTTTTTCTCTCCTGCATAGCCTCAAATAGGTTGAAGGTGTAAAATACATTAAAAATTGGAGGCCATATTTAACTCAGTTCTTGCCATAATTTCTAGTTATGTATACATGTGTGCTGTCACATCTGTTGCTACCCCCCTCCCCCAGTATGGCCCAGATCATGAGTGATCTGTACACAGGAGTACACTCAGTGGCAATCAAAGTGCTTGACACTTAGTGGGAAGTCAATAAGTGTCTTACGGATGAGTGAGTGAATGATTGATCATGGTTGTAACCGTTTTGATCCAAACATTCTCGGTTCTTTTATTCACTGTGTAGCTATAGACTTGAAGCTTTAATTAAGGTTGTGCAAAAAGGATAACTGAGTTTAATTACCATCTATTTCATTGTCAGCTAAAACTCTTCACCTTACTTTGCCCTTACCCTTTACAGGTTCATCTTCCCCTCCCCACCCCCAAAGAAGTCAGCTCTACTTTGAAAGAGAACTTAATTTGCAGTCTGTATCAAATCCCTTTTGAAGTAGGCAATGCATAAGTAATAACTTAATAAGTTAAATTGAAGGCCGGAAATAAGGTAACTGGGTCCTTAGCCTAGCCCTGCCTTGTGAGCTAAGAGACATTAAGAGGATTATGTGTTTTTAAACTTCAGTTTGTTCCTTTGAAAAGTACACAAAATAAATTTCTAAGGTCTATCTTCCAAGAAAGTCTGACAAATATTAAGCCTTAAGTAAATTCAGTGCAGGGGTCTGAAGGCCTTTCTTACTGTAACATTTAGTTGGAGTCTGCCCAAGAGCTGGCTACCTGTGTTTGATGTGTAGTCAGTTCATTGGAAAAATGATTCAAGGTTGTTTTTATGGCATCAGTGACTCCCAGTATAAAGAACTTTTGTCCAGCTTGCTCCCCTTCCTGGGAGCATGCCCATGCTTTTCCTTCCCCCTCTTCTTCCCTTTCCAGGACACTAGCAGTCAGGGGAGCAATGAGTGGTGGCAGCCTCTCCCAGGCTAACCCCCTGACCCTGACCCCAAGACCCATTCTCTCTTACTCTCCATTGAACTGAGAGAAGTCCCACCTAGGTTCTCTCCTGTTATTTCTTCTATATCTAGAAAAATATAACCTTCCAAAACTCAATGAAGAAGAAGCAGAAAGCCTGAACAAACCACTAACGCCTGATGAAATTGAAACAGTAATCAAAAAGCTTCTGATACACAAAAGCCCTGGACCAGACGGTTTCACAGGAGAATTCTACAGAGCATTTAAGGGGGAGCTAACCCCCATCCTCCAGAGATTATTTCAAAAAATTCAAGAAGATGGAAGTATCCTAGACCCTTTTTTGTTTCACTGTTCCCAGCTTTAATAAATGTACTCTCAAAGTAATTAACTAACTAACTAATTAATTAATAAGAACTTCTGTCCATATACAAGCAAAGAGCAAACATCTGGAGAATGAGGTGAGTAGTTTTGTTTTTGTTTTTGTTTTCTCTAATTTTATTGTTGTTCAAGTACAGTTCTCTGCCTTTTCCCCCCACCCCAGCCTAACCCCCAGCTCTCCCCACCTCCCTCCCATTTCCACCAACCCCCTCCCCCGCCACCATTATTGTCCATGTGTCCTTTATAATTGTTCCTACAAACCCTTCACCCTTTTCCCCTGAAATGCCTTCCCCTCTCCCCTCTGGTCTGTTTTTTATTTTTTTTTTTTTACTTACCATTTGTACTAATGTTATTCAAGGTATAAGAAGGATTGGGAAAGGCGGAAGGTATCTGAAGTAATTTCCCTTCCTCAGAAGGCCATCAAGAACAGTAGCAGGCCCATTCAGCTATGTACAAGGGAAGAAACAACTACCACCTAAGGAGTTCTACGTGGCAACTAAATATAGAGAAAAAAAGAGACAATCTCATAGAAAGATACAGAATCCTGTCCCTTCCTGATCTCTCTCTTCCTGACTTTAAAAATCTTAGCTTTTTAAATTCTCATTTACCCATATTCTACTTCTATAAACAGTTAAAACCTTTTGAGTGCCTGGGCAATCTCAAAAGACAGATGTGTTACCATGCCCTCCTCTGTGATTTAAGAGGATCCCATCACAAAGCATGCAAGTAATAAGTGGTACCCTTTCTCTCTCAACACCTTTTATTGCCTCTATCCCCAACCCCAGCCAGAGTCTAACTTTTGGAAAATATTCATCAAGATATTCCATCCTTTGCCAGGATGCCCTCCCCAATTTTAACACCTCCCCCCATCAAAGCAGCTCTACTTTGAACTGATTTATGTTTGTGTTTTAAGGCTCAGACTAAGACTTCTTTTTAAATGCTTTTGCTGTTTTCAAAGGTTTCTCAGGGCCAATTCCTAAACACCTAAAGTGAAGAATCATTTGTGAAACATGTCCTTTTATTTACCTAAACTTTAGCCTCTTCTGCTAACTTGATAAGAGCTCTAGCACTTAGAAAGGCATCTAAGTTATTCTGTTAAAATGTGATTTGAATGTTTTGGGAAGATAAAGTCTATAATTAAGAGATTGCCTAACAATGGATCTGCAGGGACTGAAGGTCATTTCCCATAAAAGTGTGTAATCACAAGGAACCTCAGGTGAGCTATTCTGCACTCAACACTTGTCATACACTCAGGTCACTCATTAACTTTAATTAGGACCATAAAGAGATGCCTGAAGAAAAAGGAAATGCTCATTTTAAGATAACATCATAGTCATTCTCTGATTTCTTCGTTAAGTCAAGACCAAGAAAGGGAATTTTTGCTTGACCTTTATTTAAACAATCAACCAGGAGAGAACAGCCATTCAGACTCGGCCAGGTGCCACTTCTTCAATAGCCCGGCAGCTGTTTCTATGCCAACTATGAGGTTTGTCTCCACTGAGGACAACTTCCTTGTCAAGATAAAATTCAAAGGTTATTTTTAATCTTCAGACTAAAATCAAAGGCCTTAGGGTGTGACCACTCCCAAATACCTTACTACAAGCCTTTTAGTACCTGACATTTCTTAGGTTAAAAGAACCATAATCATTTATCAGTCTTTAAAAAATTATAATAACCAAAGGTGAAAACAGCTAAGATTTCAATCCACCCTCTCATTAAGTCACCAAAAAGCTATTCCAACTGTAAGCACTTGTTAATCCATCTTGCCAACAACTGAGCCTTGACAAGTTTCTTTCAGAAGGGGAGCCTTTCAGGAGCAGCCCTGATAAGCAGCCCTCTGCTGTTAGAACCTAAAAGGCCCATCAAGTGGATACAGAGTTTCCTATATGTACCCTGCTGCTCCAGTCAAGGGGAGGAAAATAGAAAAAACAAATGGTCACTCTCTAGGAATAATAGAGAGTTACTAGTCAGAGTGAACTCCTTCCTGTATATGTGAAAACACCTATAGGAATTCAAAATGGCATTAAGGAGAAAATGTAGTTCAAGATGCAAAGTTCAGGAGTAGTGCTTGCTTTGGCAACCTGAGGTGAAAATATTACTGAATTATCTAAGTCAGTTCAAAATGCAATTGAGTAAAGCGTCCATATTAGCTAGTGCCAGACTGGTGCCTATCTTAGAATTTTTAAATGATTATAATGTAAATTCCTAAGAAATCTCTCCCAGGTATGAAATACCTTTGATTCCTTCCACCACTTACAAGCATGAAGTGATTCAGAATATTTCTCCATATTTGCTTCAGAATGGCCATGTTACATTTGTGAATGGAGAAAAAAGGGCAGGGGAGGTTCTATGGAAAGTTATGTCACATGGTGATCTGATTATAATTCCTAACTGGGCAGGTCAGGGGTATAGTCATGTGCCAGGCCTATGTCTTCTTGAGTGAAAGGTTTTAAGGCAGCCCTGTCCACTGTTCCTGTGCATCTAGGTTAGCCTACTTTGAAATACCAGAAGTAATACCCATAGAAGAGGGTATTAACCCTCAAGATGGTTTATAATCTTGTTAACTCTCCTGTAATCCACTCTCTGCCTTGCTTTCTCCAATACCACTTACATCACTCCTTCATTTTGAAACATAAAAGAAGCTGAAAGACTGTTGTTATTCTCTGGAGTATTTGAGATCTTGCCCCCCACCATGGTCCTCAGAGCTCAAACAGCCTCTTCCAAAAATTCTCCATAGTTCTGGGTGTTCCTTATGTCGAAATTTACTTGGCATAATATGGCAGGGTTCTGAAGGAGCGCACCCAGGACCACCCTGAGGTATTGAACACGGTACTAGGTATGAGTGAGGGCCCACTGTGCCCACCAGCTCCCCACAGCACATTGGGGGACCTTGGGGGGAGCAGGTCTTCTTGCTTTAAGTGGCAGTGCCATGTCTTTATTGAACTGTGCTTATAAAAGCCTTGATGTGGATAAGGTTTGAGATAACCCAGAAAAAGGACAATAATGGATTACTGCTTTTCATTTTGGTTTTTACCTTGAATGCTTCCTGAAAGTCTGAACAATTTTTTTTTTCTGGTTAAATGAGATACTGAACTCTTTTTAGCTCTGAAAGATAAAGGACACTTGCTTCCCCAACCCGAAGAGCCAGTAGGATATTGATAGTTGTTCAGGTTCCAAAAACTGAGGTGGCAGAGATGGATGCTGCAAGGGATTAATTGGACTAGTGCAGCCAAACCCCGAGAAGCCAGCAGGAGCTCTGGCGAGGCACCCTGAAGGGGTTCACCCTGAGAGAGGTGCTTTGGAAAGTGTGATGGTTCCGATGGTGCTGTAACCTCTCACTAGCCCTTACTTAAGTATTCTTAGGTGACTACGAATCTTCATGGGGTTGGCTGAGGAAAGATTTCCTCTCAGGTATAAAACGGTCACATAGCTAGCTCTGTCTGACCACTCTGTCTGACAAAAGGTTGCTCATCAATGCATACTCTGGATTAATTTATGACCAAAAGGTGAAAGTGGACAAAAAAAAAAAAAAAGGAGGTTCTATGGAAAGTAACTTCACAGGGTGATCTCCAAACTCTGTTGTTACAATACACATAGAATTGAATTAACACCAAACTCTAAGGTAGATTTAAAGCCCTAAAAGAGGAAATTGAAATCATGTTTCCTAAGGGAAAAGAAAACAAACCAATCACAATGCCTTATCTGAGGAGAGGACTATTGTACTTAGGTAGGTAGGTACCATATTTTGCTGTGTATAATGCTCACTTTTCTTGCCCAAATTTTTTAAGGAAAAATAAGGATGTGCCTTATACATGAGTCTAATGATTACCTACTATGGGTATAACAATGGGTATAATAATCCTGTGTATAATGCGCACAAAAACGTGGGTGCACATTATACATGGCAAAATATGGCATTTGAGCATCCAGTCTTTTTAAGCAGCAGCTGACTCCTGCATAGTCTCTGCCCTTACTAGAAGGAGGGAATCCCCCTGAATAGTGATTTGGACTGTGGGCTCTGCATTAGCAACCAGGCTGGCTTCCACATGTCAGAATACTGGTCCATTCCAACAACTTACATGAACACTGCATTTCAAAAGTCACATCTCCTCAAGAAGGGTTTTATTACTGTGACCACAACAACACCACTTGGGATGTCAATAACACTACTACCTACCATTATTTTAGGATATATATATATACACACACACACACAGCTGTAAGTGACATTCTTTTTAATTAATGAAGCTATTGTAATAATCATAACTTGCATGTCTTTCTTTTTCCATATGAACTGTAAACCCACTTTTGCCAACCCCTGTGTGCTGTGTGTATCACATCTACATATGATTAGAACTATAGTAAGCTTCTTAAAAGGAGTGAAGTTTAGACTGAGATGGAGAAAAAGCAGAAATTACCTAGGCTGAGGGAGAAAAGAAGAAGAAAGCATTAATGTTCCCAAGGCTATGGCTAGAGAATGGAAGCGAAAGAAAGGCTGGAGACCTTAGCTGGCTCACCTCAGTGTAGGACCTGGAAGGCTTGATTGTCCTGGGTGAGTTAGAGAGGGAGAACCAAGAAGACACCTGGAACCCAACCTGGCCCTAAACTCGGTGTTTTACGTATGTTATCATCATCAATAAAAATGGTGACTACTTCCTGAGAACCTGACAAGGTACAGGACAGTGCAGGGTCACTTTATGGTCACTAGAATAAAAGGCTATGAGGACTTGAAACCAGATCCATATGTTTAGTAATTATTTGACGTTGGCTAATTATATATGATCCCTTTGCCTCTGTTTCTTCATTTATGAAATGAGAGTAATGATCACATCCATATATATGTTGTTTTGAGCATTATATAGGTAATATGTATGAGTTCCTAAGAAAGGTGCCTAGCATATGGCAAACACTCAATAAATATTAGCTATTACTGTTATTACCACGTGGCAAGAGCCAACACGTGCATTGGATGAGTTATCTCATCCGTGCAATAGTCCTGAGAAAACAAGTATTATTACACTTATTTTACAAATGTGGGAGTGAAACTCAGAGGGTTTTGAGAGCATACCAACTCTACTCAGTTAATTTAGTTACAAAAGCAAAACTGAAATCTGTGTTCTCAAGCTTCAAAGTTCATATTTCTCTATTTTATCAGAATGAGTAGCTTCTCTTTGAAAATTTCCAGCGTGAGAACAAAGGACAGAAACGTCAACTTGTTTCCTCATTAAGCAAAATGACTCATCAAACTACTTGATCTCACAGACTGGCATTTGTGGAAAAGTAAAACAAAACAACAACAACAAACAAAAAAGGCTTCTGCTCAAATATTGACATTATGTCAAAGTACCATTCATATAACTTATCAAAACAAAACATTTATTTTTCTATAAAGCTCACAGTACTGGGAGGTGAACTTCTCTGAATAAGCAATTCAAACTATGCTCTTTTTTAAAAATCCATTAACAAGACACGTTCATTTTCAGGGAATATTTATTTTCCTCTTGCTGCCAACAAGTAGTAAAACTGTAATGACTTTTTTGCTGGTTCTTTTATGCCAATTTATATTTCAAACACAATGGAAGTATATAGTTCACTGAAATCCATTATTTGCCCCAATACACATTCTATTCTAGATGAATCCCTAAAGAATAGTTAGAAATAATTTTTTTTAATTTTTCATATAATCCTGAGTTCATTAAAATATAAATAATGGTCCCACCCTTTGCAAACCAGAGGCAAATAATGACAGTTTTTATGCAAACAGAGAGAGAAAAGAGGTAGTTGGTAGAACTGGAGCTTCTTTCTTCTTTCTTATTTATTCTCAAATGTTAACCAGATTGTTAAACCATTCAAAATGATGGCTTTGGGTTTTTGATGTAAAATAGACATTAGGGATCAATTGTATTTTTTTTTCCTTCCATGGGGATAAACTTAAAGTCTATGGGTTTTAACTGACCTTTTCGAGGTCTCAGAGATGGATGATGGCTAATATACGGCATCTATGTAGTGAGCCTAGTGACTGATAGTGGCAAATGGGGAAAGCTAGGAAGGTTAAAATATTTAATTACACTGGCCATTCCCTGTAGAAGAAATGATTTGTGACTCCTTAATGGTTTCTGATAACACTGTAAATATCTGATTGCATAGAAATTGCAAAATACTTGTCTGCCGATGCAGAATAATTTAGTACTGAATGAGTAGTTTTTATATGTTTTTATGTCACTTCTATTTCTATGGGATATGGAAAAACCTCCACAAAATCAAATATACTGGCATGTAAATTATTTCTTTTTTAAATCTTCCCTAAAATAATGGCAGTGTGAGGGAAAAATCAAACCCACTGGGTTCTAGTTATAGCTCATCTCCTTTTGTTGACTTAATCACAGCATGGAATTCCAGCTCCATGTTAGCTTACCTCCAAGCGTGTCATTAGGAAGAATCTGAGACCTTACATAAACATAGGCAGAAATGAGGTTGAAAGTTTGTCCCACATAAAATAAAA
This sequence comes from Desmodus rotundus, assembly GCF_022682495.2. Classification (NCBI taxonomy): domain Eukaryota; kingdom Metazoa; phylum Chordata; class Mammalia; order Chiroptera; family Phyllostomidae; genus Desmodus; species Desmodus rotundus. Next base: position 127,695,628 of record NC_071392.1, on the reverse strand, counting down.
CACTCTCAAATGGTGTTTTCTTCCTAAAGTATCATTAGATTGGTGCCATTAGAAAAGAAATTGAATAGAATATATAGTTAACCATTAGCCATACTCCATAAGATTAATGATTTCTTTGTGTTTGCGTGTTTTCCTTCCTAGATAGGCTTGCCAGTTTTGCTGTTTTGATGATTACTCTCTTCCTCCTTTTTCCTTCCACCGTGATCCTTGCCACCACCATCATCAACATTCTTACACATTGTGCTTATACTGTGCTAAGAACAGGCAAACATTTTATATCCTTTATCTCTGTTGATTCTCACAACATCCTATAAGATGAGTATCAGAACTACCAATTTCCAGGTTAGGAAATGGAGGTGCAGAGAATATGTAACTTGCCCAAGGTTTCCCCCAGTGTAATTAACCATTTCAGTTTGGCCTTCAGATCATCCTAGAAACTAATTTGTCTCTCTCTGTGTGTATGTGTAAAATTTCAGAACCCTTGCTCTTACAAATTACCTACTAACAGAAACCTAAAAAAACAAAAGAAAAAGAAAAAATATATATCAGAGACCAAAAGAAAATAGCATTAAATATTTTTTTTAAAGTTGAGTGCTACCCAAAGTTTTGTTGCTTGCTTTGCCCTGGGTAGGGAAGGCTATTATATTGTACTTTTTTCATAAGAAAAAAAAATAAGCAGACTATTTTATTGGACTTTAAGTAATGCCAATTCTGACCTTAGGCCAATTTGAAGGTAATTATCTATGACCACCCAGGGGAACTATATTGAGGCAAACACCTCTTTTTCATCTCTTTATAATATCAACTAGGAAGTAGCATCTTTTGAGCACCTGGCCTTTGCTTTTACAGAAATAACTTAATTTAATGGACTAATTAAATTGACAGCACTGTTCTAATTAAAATACTTTAATGAAAATGTTTGTATAAAATAATGAGAATAATAATTGGTTGTACTTATGGAATACTCAGCTGGGGCAGGCATTGTGTTTGACACACTGTACATGCATTGATTTCCTTAATCCCCTCAAAATGCATGAGAGTGCTACCATCCCCATTTTTCAAATGAGAAAGAATATTCAGAGCTTTCAAATAACTGCCTCAAGGTCACAGAGCTGGGAATGACAGTGCCAGGATTTGAACCCAAGCAACAGAGGCCATGTCCTTAACCACTAGGCTAAAGCTCCTTTCTAACCATTTAGAATAAAATCTAGAAACCAATTGTGATAGATTGAAAAGAGCCCCCAAATGTATCCATATCCTAATCTCCAGAATCTGTGAGTATTTCCTCACATGGCAAAAGGGACTTCGCACATGTAATTAAGTTAAGGACCTTGAGATAGAGAGATTGTCCTAGATTATTCAGGTAGTCCGATGTAATCAATATGGTTCTTGTGAGAGGGATGCAGGAAGAGTCAGAGTCAAAGGACAAGCAGTTTCATGACAAGGATGGAAACAGAAGTTGGAATGATGTGCATTGGAGATTGGAGGAAGGGGCCACAAGCCTAAGCATGCAGGCATCCACTAGAAGCCAAAAAGGGCAAGAAAACAGATTCCCTTAGGAACCTCCAGAAGGGTCTAGCCCTGTCAACAGCTTGCCTTTAGCCTAGTTAAACTAACTTTGGACTTCTACCTCTCAAGTATATTACAGTATATTTGTGTTGCTGTAATAAATTACCTCAACTTGGTGAGGTTATAGGGAACAAATATACACAATAGTGAAGAAAACAGTTGCAAAACAACAATAATTAATTATTTGAAATGATCACAGAAGCATTTGCAGGCATACAACTGGCACAACTGTGCTCTTAATATTTGAAGTAGGAGCCATCCCTAGAAATATTTTCTATAGTTTCTGTTCCAAATCTCTTCTGGCATCTTCCTTCCTCACCCTCTGCAAAGGACCTCAAATACCACATTCTTGACACTGTTAGTTCCATTCAGGGCTAGGAATCATAACTCCCCTCCAGTTATACATCAAATTTGAGCTTAATTTTGCTTAATTTCTCCTTCCCTCCTCATTTCTAAGTGTTCGGCATACCCCTGGAATGTTCTCTCCATTTCAGCAACAGTTCAAATACCACATTGCCACTTACTAGCTGTGTAGGTGAACGCTCTGTGCCTCAGTTCCCTCATCGCGCATAGGGATCATAAGAGCACCCATCCTGACGACTTCCAGGAATTACTGTGAGGGCCAAATGACTTAAAACATATAAATCCCTAAGAATAGCTCCAGAATATGCATTCAGACATTAATTTCACTGTTATATTGGAGCTCCCTCTAATTGGTTTTCTTCTCTCATCCAACCAATATGTTCAAGTCTCTCTATCTTCAGGCAAATCATAAGTCCACCTGTTAAAGCCACCACTCTCCCTCTCTCCTCCTCTCTGCTGCCAAATTAGTGCCATGCTGGCTGCCCTCCTTCACCACCTGCCCACCTCAGCCTATTAAAATTGTATTTGTACTACTCCCTTCTGCTTCTCAACTCAACAGATTCTAGTCCCTATGTAGAATTTTTTATGGCCTTTACATACACATTGACCACTCTCTGTCAGGCTGTCAGGACATCGCTCTCCCTAGGTGTCCATTAGTGGTTCTCAACTGAGGTGATTTTGCTCCCCATCCCCACTTCCAGGAGACATCTGGCAATGTCTGGAGACATTTTTTGTTGTCACAAATTTGAGGGTGAGTGATAATGGTATCTAGTGTGTAGAAGCCAACAGTACTACTAAATAAGCACCCTACATGCATAGGACATCACCCAACAACAAAGAATTACCTGGTCTAAAATGGTAACAGTACCATGGTTAAGAAACTCTGCTGTAAATAAACCCATTCTCCAAGGGTTTGGCTTTTGCACTCATTGTGTGTGTGTGTGTGTGTGGGCATACCTTTCCATAAACAGCTCTTCTAGACCCACCCCAGACTCTTTCTCAGTTCAAACAATCTTCAAGGTATCAAAATAGCCACATCTCTTTGTCCACCCAGATCTGTATAATCCTCTCCCTTCTCCACCCTACTTTGTGTCCCCCAAAAGCTGATGGTGTAGACTACAACAACAGTGCCCACTTGCCATTGGGCTTCTCCCTGCCTTTGGCAACAGAGATTGCAGGGAGGAGGGAGAGTTAAAGTCAAGGTAGTTATTCTCTTCGCTTCTTTTCTAGGAGCTTGACCTGAGCAATTTCCGCAACTGGAAGTCATTTACTATAATATGGCTGTCTCTATCTGACTCTCTCCTTTTATGTTCAAGTAAACTTTTTCCCTTGTCCATTCAGGTTTAGCAGTGATATAAGTCACCTGTTAAGGTCCAGATAGTGTACTATCCCTCGTACTCCCACATGCAAACATTTGGAAATGACTCCTTTATAAATAAACCCTTTGTGAGTTATCTGATTCTGATTAGGTCATACATTTTCTGCTCTCCTGTAGTTGTCACTCATCAACATATCCCTATGTGTACCACAGAACAACCAACTTTCTGGTGACACAGATCCAAAATTTTACCATTCCTTACTCTCTTATCTACATCTAACCAATTATTAAGGCCCATGGAATTTTCTTCCACATATGTTTTTACCTCAACTTTCTCTAGACCCTTTCCCACTGTCTATTGCCCTAGTCCAATCTATTATTTCTTATTGTTATTATGATATTGAATTTATTTCAAGTATTTGATTTCTTCTCTATTTTCTACAAATTTCAAAGCCAATAACCCTATGCTGGCTTCCAAGATTCTCTGATAGCTACAGGTGAACTCTCTCCTTTTGGAAATTTCACTCTATGTCATCTTAGTTCACATAGGTAACTATCACTCTCATTGTTCTATTTTAATTATAAAACTGTCTTTTATAGGAACAACAGTAGAGAGGATGAAGCTGAGAATCAAGTCAATGATTTGGAACACACAATGAGAACAAGAAGAAGAAGAAAACAGAAGAGGATAGTGTAAGGAACCTCTGGGACAACTTCGAGTGTCCTAATATTCACATAATATGCATGCCAGAAGAAGAGAAAAAGCAAAAACAGTGAAACTCTATTTGAAAAATAATGAAAGAAAACTTCCCTAATTTGGGTAAGGAAATAAACAGAAAGCACAGAAAGTTCCACATAAGATGGATGCAAAGAGGCCCACTCGAAGACACATCATAATTAAAATGCCAGTGGTAATATATAAAGAGAGAATCTTAAAAGCAGCAAGAGAAAAGAAGCTAGTTACCTACTGGGGAGTTCCCATAAGACTGTCAGCTGATTTCTCAAAAGAAACTTTGCAGACTAGAAGCGATTGACAAGAAATGTTCAAAGTCACGAAAATTTGTACCTACAGCCAATTACTCTACCCAGCAAAGCTACTTAGAATCAGAGGGCAGACAAAGAGCTTCCCAGACAAGAAAAAAATTAAAGTTCATCATCACCAAACCATTATTATGTGAAATGTTAAAGGGACTTATTTAAGAAAAAGAAGATCAAAATTATGAACAATAAAATGGCTATACATGCCTATCTATCAACAATTGAATCTAAAAAAAACAAACTAAGAAAACAAGAACAGAGATAGAATCATGAATACAGAGAACATTTTGATGGTTGCCAGATGGGAGGGGTATTTGGGGGAATGAGTGAGGGGATTAAGAAACACAAGTTGGTAGTTATAGTAGTCATGGGGGTTTAAAGTACACGATAGGATATGGAGTAGGCAAAGAACTTATACACATGACCAATGGATGTGAACAAAGGTGTGGGGATTGCCTGAGGGAGTGGGGTTGTTTGGTGGAGGGGGGCAAAAGGAGAAAGATTGGGACACCTGTAATAGCATAATCAATACAATATAATTTAAAAAACTCTTTTATCTTTACTAAATTTAAGGTTCTTGAGGGCAGAACTATGCTTTTTTCATATATAGTGTCTGGCAGAAGTAATACCTGCTTGAGTGTGGTTATTAGGGTAATAATGTGGGTTTAAAAATTTGAAGAGTTTTAATTTGGACATTTCACCTAAAATGTCATATGGTGTGCTTGAGTGTGCTATTGTTATGTTACAGAATCAAATGCTTATGATTTTGTAATAAGAGACTTTGTAATAAAAAGGGACATTATTTGTGCCGACCATGTATGTTACTCCTAGGGTAGTTGGCACTGTGCTCCATACAGAAGGGTTACAGTAAGTATTTGCTCTTTTCTGCCCTTTTTATTGTTGGTAAAAATAAGTTTTCAAATTCCCATGGAAGTCTCCTGGCCTTTCAGAATTATGTCTTTTATTTCTTTTTTAAATAATGAAGAAGAACATATTCTTTTGCAACAAAAGCTACAAGAGTATTCAAAATACTGGGAAAATAAATATAGAGACATCAAATAATCCCATTGACTCTGATTTAATTCACACTGTCCCCAAATAATATCTGTCTGAAACCTCTCTAATTTCTCATCCAGCAGAATTTCCATAATGAAGAGATCACTGTCTAAACAGAAAGACAGCAAGGCAAAGCCCTTCTCCTGTCACTTCATAAAAAGTAAATATTGACCTCTTAAGCACTAACTCATCCTGAGGATATTTGTTTTGTGTGTCAATGTGACATAATGGAACTTTAGAGTGTTGACCAAAACACATGGCCTTTAATTAACTGTGTGATTTAGGATAAATTTCTAAGCCTCCTTCCTTCAACTGTTTAATGGAAATAAAAATAATATAGTTAATTAGAATGTGGGGATGACTAACAAGGAAGTATATGTAAAACTGCTTTGGCAACTACAAATAGAGTATAAAATATTGCTGCTTAATTATTCCAGTAGCTTTCATATAAACTTATCTCAATGAATAAAAGGATAGCAGCAAGTTTCTGGCTGTTGAAGCTCTGCATGACACCCCATTTAATGAAGCATGCCTGAATGACAATGAGTAGTAACATCTTCCCTAATCAGCTGTGTCAAGGTGAATCCATTCAAACTAGTAAAGCATCCATGCCTCCAGAATTCTCTTCATGTGCACACAGAATAAGATAGGGATTATAAGCATGCCTACTAAATGAATTCAAACTGTCTGCTCTATACTCTGGAATTGAAGTAGAATCCCAGAGAGTATTCAATGCATATTCTTGATTATTTTGAAATTGGAATTATAACTGACCTCAAATTCCCTATAAGATATATTGAGCCATCAAACAAAATAATTCCATTTTATTTCTGGGCATTAGATCTTCAGTAGCATGTAAATGAAAATTGGTTTAGTGTGATGCCCTTGCCATGTAGCTCAGTTGGTTAGAGTGTTATCCTGATATGCCAAGCTTGAGGGTTCAATCCCCGGTCAAGGCACATACAAGAATCAACCAATGAATGCATAAATAAGTGGGACAACATATTGATGTTTCTCTCTCTCTCTCTCTGTTAATAAATAAAAAATTTAAAAAAATGATTAGTATGTAAAGCACTAAATATACTAGAAGGTGTTATAGGACGCTAAATTACCTGTACATTTACCATACATAGAGTCAATCCTTGCATATAGGAAAGAGAGAAGAGGGAGGAATCACAGGGAAGGGAAAACAAAGATGGGAGGGTATGGGAGAGATTTTCCCCCCACAAAGATGGCTGAAATAATGTCTCCCAGCTCACATGCAATGTGACCTCAATCAAGAGAAGGCTATTTCTCCACCCTTTTGAATCTAGGTGGGTCCCATAACTGCTTTGACAAGTAGAAGTCAGTAGAGGAGACACTATGACAGTTGCACTTGTAGCATTTAACTTGCCTGGAAATGTCTGCTTCCTGCCTCTTAGAATGCTCACTATAAGTGAAACCAGGTACCATGTCAATTCTGTTACCCTGGGACTGCCATTCTTCTGCATGGGCTGGGACATCAGGATTAACTGTTTCAGTGGTACTTAGTCCCCATATAGCATGTTGTGAACATACACTACATTGAGAGTGATCTAATTAAAAACATCATTCTTTTTAAGTTACATTTAAAAAAAATTTAAAGATTTTATTTATTTTTAGACAAATGGGGAGGGAGGGAGAAAGAGAGGGAGAGAAACATCAATGTGTGGTTGCCTTTCATGTGCCTCCTAACGGGGACGCAGCCCACACCCCAGGCATGTGCCCTGACTGGGAATTGAACCAATGACTCTGTGGTTCACAGATCAGCACTCAATTCACTGAGCCACACTAGCCAGGACCATTCTTTTTTCTTTCTTTTTTTTTTTTTTTTAAGATTTTTGTTTATTTATTCTTATTTTTATTTTTTAAACATATTTTATTTATTTACTTTTAGAGAGAAGGAAAGTGAGGGAGAAAGAGAGAGAGAGAAATATCAATGTGTGGTTGCCTTTCACACACCCCCAACTGGGGACCTGGCCTGCAACCCAGGCATATGCCCTGACTGGAAATTGAACTAGCAACCTTTTCGTCACAGGCTGGCACTCAATCCCCTGAGCCACACCAGCCAGGGCAAGATTTTTTTTTATTTATTTTTAGAGAGAGGGGAAGGGAGGGAGAAGAAAGGGGAAATGTTGAAGTACAAGAGAAACATCAATTGGTTGCCTTTCACATGCTTCCAACCAGTGACCTGGCCAGCAACTCAGGGATGTGCTCTGACAGAGAACCAAACCAGTGATCTTTCAGTGTGTGAGATGATGCCCAACCCACTGAGCCACACCAGTCAGGGTGACATCAGTTTTCATGCAATGTGTCTATGAATACACTCCAATCACTTTATCTGGTGCTTACTGAAGAAACAACCTCCCTTACACTGGAGTAAAAGTAAAAGATAGAATTTTCAAGGTTAATTTTGACTTAACATGGCTTTTGACTGGTAGGCTGAATTTAGAGTCTCATAACTGCATATATTAATACTATATAGTGTGGCAATGATAATGACATTATTGATGATATGATGATGATGATGATGAAGGAGGAGGAAGAAGAGGGCAAGAATAGATTTTGTTTATTAAATAGGCCTTTGTTACTTTTTAGAGACCTGAATATTAATGATTATTAACTGAGCCATAATTCTCTTATGTTTAAAACATTTCTATTCTTCCAGTGAATAAAGTATAATTTCATTCTTGGAAAGTCCATCACCTGAACTAAAAAAAGAAAAATGAAAAAACAAAACACCTCTGTAAGACTTCTAAAATAAAAGGTGTAGATTCAAGTTAAAAGCAGTTTTTACCAAGCCAGATCTTTACAAGTTTTCTTTAGGAAAAAAAAAAAATCAAAGGCACTTACATCCTAAGAAAATGTTCTGCACAGTCAGTGATCATTAAATCATTAATCTGTCTCTCTCTTTCTATATATAGATATATAGATATAGATATAAATATATAAAATTTTATAAAAATATAAAATGAGGTTTCTGTCTGTCAACAGGTCTGTAAACTGTGTTTGTAAAATATCTTACTTTCCTCTGAGACTCTGTTGTGGTTTGCATGGTTGTAGGTAAAGTTACTTTCATGAAATCTATGGCGAATAAGTGTTTTTTTATATTAATAATTTAGTTTAATTTTTATTACAAAAGTTTGTTAGGAGAAAAAAATAACTAGAACATATAGATAGCAAAGAGAAAGCCATCAAACCACTGATACTAACATGATGTTTACTTTATTAAACACACTAACACGATGTTGTGTTTTTGCTATGAATACCTCGGTGTTTGTAGACCAGATTCTTTTCTTTATCTTTAGAGTATTTTTTTTAAGCTGGAGATATGTGTTCTAATTTTGTAACCTGATTTTCTGACTGAATGAATATTTCTAAGGTGATCTCTATTTACATTTAGGTTTCATTCTCAAATCCCTTTCTTTTGACAGATTTTCACTCTTTGACATCCTGTATCTACTAGGAAAAGTCATTCCACAGCTCACATTGAATACTCAGTTCTTTTGAAAAAAAAAAAAAGGTTAAGTGATATATGTTCAATCTTGAAGCTCTCTCTGAGCAAGAGAGAAAATAAATACAGTTTAGTACAGTGAAAAACAAACAGAATCTGAACATAAGGGTTAGATGTGGCAGATCTACAAAGGCAAAAGGATGGGGCTGGCCAGCAGGTTAGCCACATGGCAGGAATGGCAATAACATCTAAGTCAGTGGTTCTCAAGGGATAGTCCCTAACCAGCAGCACTAGTGTTGTCTGAGAACTTTGTTGAAATACAAATTGGGGGGCTCATCCAGACTTACTGAATCAGAAACTCTGGGGGTTGAAACCCATCAATCTATGCATTAGCAGGCCCTTCAGTGACTCTAATGCATGCTAAAGCTTGAGTATCACTCCCCTAAGCCAATAGTTAGGAGAACCACAGCCCAGGTTGCACATTAGAATCCTTCTGGGGGTTTTACAACTCACTACTGCCTGCACACCACCCCAGCACAAGTAATTTATAGAATGAATCCCCCAGGGTTGGTAGCTGAACATGTTTATTTTTTACAAGCTTCCCAGTTGATGCTAATAAACAACCAGGGCTGAGAATGTTAGTGTAACACATGCATCAATCCAACAAACTGAGAGACCAATTAAGAGAACTTGGTTGAGAACTTTAGTATATTCGACCATAGTAGCCGAATGATTGTACAGATTCAAACAGAGTATAATTTACTTTATTTTATCTCACATTTAAAAAAAAGAAATGTTTTAAAAAGTAAAATTTAAGTGTTATTCAGAAATAAATACTATTATCAGCTAATGTTCTTTGGCCTATAACATAAATTTAGGGATTTTATAAACAAGTAAATGTGATGATTGCAATCATGTATGGCAAACATCTTACCTGCCCAAGACTGATATATACCACAGCTTAAAACTTAGAGGTGCCAAAGGCCACCAAGCTTCAAGTAATAGTTCTATAACCTTTATAAGACCAGGAAGTATCACAGAACAACAGTACAAACAATAAGGCAAGAGCTTACATTTACCAAGAATTTGCATACATAGTATCATAATCATTGTAACAAGCCTGTAGGGTAGGTACTATAATATTTATTAGATAGTAGTAATTAGTGTTCATATTAGAAACACCAATTTTTATTCAAAATATTTTGCTTAAGAAATAAAATAGGCATACTTCTCACATAGAATTCTAAAAGCACTAGCATAGAAGAAAATTAGATAAATAAGGAAACAAGAAATAGAATAAGCAAAAATTTAAAAACAGGATACATCACCAATTATATAAGAAAAAAATTATTGAAGTCCAACTTGTAAAGCATTTTTGTTCATCAAAAGTTAACAGTAAGAGAATTAAAAGATATGACAGACTGACAGATGATATTCACAGTCTACATTTCACACTGGACTCATACCCAAAATATAAAAGAATTACCACTAATCAGAGAAAAAAAATAAGCAATCTGATTTAAAACGGGCAAAACATTTGAAGAATTCACAAAAAAGAGGAGACCCAAATGACTGATAAGCATATGAAAGAGTACTCAATATTATTCTTCTCAAGGAAATCCATATTAAAACTGCAATGAAATACCAAAACACTCCTACTAGAATGCTCAAAATTCTGAGTGTATGCCTACCCTATGACCTGGCAATTCAACCCCTGATATATATACCCCAGGCTAGTGAATACAATTGTTTATCAGAAGACAGGTTCAAGAATGATTCTTAGCAGTTTTATTTGTAATAGCTAAATTATGAACGGGGATAACTTAAATGACCATCAACAGAAGAATGGATAAACAAATAGTGGTCTATATAAAGTGGAATATGTACATTTATTTTTAAAAAATAAACTTTGATATGCAACAACATGAATGAATTAAAGTCATTTTGTTGAGGAAAGAACTCCAGATGCATATGAGTTTATTTAGATGAAGTTCCAAAATAGCAAAATTAATACATGGTAAAAGAGTTCAGGTAACATTTGCCTTGTATGAGAAGGGTAATGAAGGAGCATTCTGAAATACTGGACATATTCTATATCTTCACTGGGCAGATAAAGTGCTTCCCAGACAAAGTAAAGTTAAAGGAGTTCATCATCACCGAGCCCTTGTTATGTGAAATGTTAAAGGGACTTATCTAAGAAAAAGAAGAAGATCAAAAGTATGAAGAGTAAAATGACAACAAACTCACAACTATCAACAACTGAACCTAAAAAACAAAAATAAACTAAGCAAACAACTAGAACAGGAATAGTATCACAGAACTGGAGATCACATGGAGGATTTTCACTGGGCAGGTAGAGAGGGGAGAATAGGGGAAAAGGTACAGGGAATAAGAAGCATAAATGGTAGGTACAAAATAGACAGGGGAGGTTAGAAATAGTACAGGAAATAGAGAAGCCAAAGAACTTATATGTATGACCCATGGACATGAACTAAGGGGGTGGGAATGCTGGTAGTGGGGTGCAAGGCTGAAGAGGATAAAGGGGAGAAAAAAATGGGACAACTGTAATAGCATAATCAATAAAATATACTTAAAAAAAGGGAGAGAGCACTAGGATTTTTTCTTATCATTTACCTCATGAATAATAATTAAAGTTAGTTTTCTCAAGTTCTTAATAATTGGGAATAAATACATAAAAATCATATCTTTCATGTCCCTTGGTTATTCGTACGATCATACTCCATCTGAAAAGAGGTCATATTCTTTGACTTGTCCATAATTTCCTCTCTAGATTATGGACCTGTTTCTAAATATGTGTCTAAATAGAATAGTAATAGCTGTTCCTCCAGTTACTTTATAATGATGAAACAAAAGGATAATCAAATTCTGTGTGTGCAGTTTTGAACTGGAAAAAACTATCACCTCCATAATCAAGTTCTTAGTATACAGGTAGTTCCCCACTTAAGACACTCCAACTTACGAATTTTTGACTTCCTGATAGTGTGAAAGACATGCATGTTCAATAAAAACTGCACTCAAAGCTCAATTTTTGATCTTTTCCTGGGCTAGGGATCATGAGGTAGACATGATGCTCTCTCAGTGCTCAGCAGCCCCTGGTGAGCCACAGCACCTGGTTAGGCACGTGACCCTAAAGGTAATCAACCAATGCTCTACAGTGTTCTGTGTTTACAGCATTTTTTAGATATTTTGTTTTCTGTTTTCGCATACCATCATGTCTAAAAAGTGCCCACCAGTGTCTCTTGCTCTGCTGAGAAGAGGAAGGCAATTGCTCTCAAGATAAAACTTAAGATAACTGCCCAGCTACAAGCTAATGTAAGTGTTCTGAGCATATTTAAGGTAGACTAGACTAAGCTATGATGTTTGATAGGTTAGGTGCATTAAGTGCATTTTCAACTTACAATACACTGGAGTTTTTCAGAACATAACCCCATTGTAAGTGGAGGAATATATATGAGGCCTGTCCAGAAAAAGTTCAGCCATTGTTAATATAATGAGAATGGTTTGTGTGACATTAATATAACCTGTCAACCAAAGAGAGTGGACTGGTATGTGCATGTGTGAATAATGATGACCTCACTGTACTAGTCTGTGGGAGGTAGAGGATGCTGTTGAGTGAGCATGTGTACTGCATGGCCATCACATTCAAAATGACTGAGTGAGTGGAGTAACGAATCTGCATCAAATTTTGTGTTAAGCTTAGACATTCCTCCGTGGAAACTATTCAGATGATTCAGAAGCCTGCAGCTATGAGCAACTGGTGATTGGCAACTTCATCACGACAATGTGCCTGCACACACATCACGTCTTGTGCAGAGTTTTTTGGTGAAACATCAAATCACCCAGGTGACTCAGCCCCCCTACAGCCCAGATTTGGCAACCTGGGACTTCTGGCTTTTCCCAAAACTAAAATCACCTTTGAAAGGGAGAGATTTCAGACTGTTGATACGATTCGGGAAAATATGATAGGGCAGCCGATGGTGATTGGGAGAATTGTGTGAGGTCCCCAGGTGCCTACACTGAAGGGGACTGAGGAGTCATTGTCCTGTGTACAATACTTTTTGTATATTCTTCAATAAATGTCTCTATTTTTTATCTACATAGCTGGATATCTTCTGGACAGACCTCATATATAAGTAGGTAGATATAGATATATAGCTATATAGATACAGATACAGATATAGATATATCAGTGTTGAATATATAAATTTAAATATTGATGTTGCTGCTCTCAGACTCGTAAAAAATGCTGTGAAGCAAGAAGAGGGCAGAACATCATTCTCTGAAATTGACACCAGCTGCTTCATAACAATTACCACATACATTCTTATCCTGCTGGCCAATCAAAAGCAACCTTCTCCTTAAAAGCAAACATCTGCTGCCCATTTACAGTAATTTATACATGAAAACAGGTTTATCAAAAACAACTTAAACTTTGCCAATACTGAACATGTTCTTCCAGAAAAATGATCTTTCTGCCTCAAGTGTACTATGATTTCTAACTCCTTATGCCCCAATACTTTAAAATTTTTTTCAGAATATTTTTCCTTCAATGTGTTTCACAAAGATGGTTTTCCTTCATGTGCCTATTCTCCCCATACCTCCTGGAATGTGTGGTCACCTCTTAAGAAGGAAGGTGTTCTCCCATGCTGAGAACACCTCTCAACATGGGAGAAAAGTGACATCAAACCTGCTGCCTTCCCATTTTGAGTTGAGCACTTTAGAAAATAACACTGAAGTACACTATACTGGTTATAGAAGCCAGGCTACTTGGGTTTAGGAATTAAAAAATAAATACTCAATGAATCAATAATGGTATTATTCCCACTGTTGTTGCCATTATTGCTATTACTTACATAACAAGGCAGACAGTTATCATCCAAACTCCAGAGATGCTGGCTGGCATGTCTGAAGTCTAATTTATATATTTTAGTTATATAAAATCAGAAGGAAATTGGAGAGATTAAAATTCTAAGTCAGAGTATTTGCTATTTTGAAGAACTCAGAGAGAGCCAATAATTCAGTTAAAACAAGTGCCATGTACCATTTATAGTTCATTGACAGTTATGAAGCTCCCTTCCACTTGAACTTTTATTTCACATAGAAGAGAAAATCAAGTTCATTCCTGGGAGCTGAATTTCTGCTGCATTTCCATCTCTATATTGTTAAGATGATAAACTCCCTCTACCAAGGAGTTACCAAATGAACTCTAAATCACTGCTGTAAAGATAATATTTTTCAAACCATCTATGCAATTCATTCTCTACTTCAAAAGTCAGGATTTGTTTGGAAGTTGTAACACCAGAGAAAAGTTCTTGAATCTCGGCTATGTCAAATGCTCTAAGACTTAGGGATCTTTCCCTTCTGGGAATAAAAAGAGATGTATTTTTATGAATCTATGTGAATATCTTTTATATTTTTCACCTTTTTCCAGGAAGAATTCTGAAAAGCTATTTTCTAGTTCAGCAGGGAAAGGATCATGTGTTCATATTTCCATTTTGAGCTTGTCATGGCATTTTTAGTGTTGTTTTCAGGAGTAATAAGGCCCATAAAATGTCAATCAAAACCCACCACCAGCAGGGACTGTGTTGAAAGCTGTTACATCATCAGCATGCCTGTTTCAGCACAACACAAGTGGCATTTCTCATGTCAAAACTGAATTCACAACTTTAAACCTTAGATTTCCTGTGCCCTCCGGTTACCATGGGAGCCAGGCCTATGGCAGTCTGAGCAGCCTGAGTCAAAACCCTGCTGTCCCATTGCCTAAGGAAGTAATGAGTCATTTCACTCTCCCAGGTCTCCTTCTCCTGAGCAATGGAATTCTTGGGAGGAGACAGGAGGAAAGGACAAAGCAAAGCACTTCTGATAGCTGCTGAAAAGATTGCAGAAACTCTCAGCCCATGCATGCACTCAGACTTTCTAAGCTGATACTTATCTTCAAATTCAAACATGAATGCTGATGTAGTACTACTCAATAATCTTTACCTGCCCCCTCCCAATCATCATTTACTAGAAGACTGAATGCCTACCGCACTGTGTTCTGAGCTTGTATCTTAGTTAATGTAAAACTACATGTAGTACTGGTTTTCCACCCTAGTTCAAGATTAACACCATCTAAGACATGGTGATCTGAGTCCTATACTATCCTGTTAAAGATGGAAAAGATATATTGAATCAGCATGCTATCATCTTCTAATATGCTTTCTCCATAGTATATTCTCCAACCATGTAAGATGTTAAATGATTTGTGTAATGAAGCTTCTTGAGTTTCCTTAAAGTTTTCTCTCCCAGACTTTAGTTAGCTATTTTATTATGGAATATTCCCTTTGTAGGTGATGATGTGGAGAGAAATAAAAAGTAAATAAGTAGGAGGAAAAGCACTGGTGATGAGGATGAAAGGAGAACAGATGAGGAAGAAGATATGGAGAAAGAAGATGTGGAAGTAAAAATAAATTAAAGAAAGGAAGGATAAGAGGAAGACAAGGGAAAGAAGGAAGGAAGGAAGGAAGGAAGGAAGGAAGGAAGGAAGGAAGGAAGGAAGGAAGGATAATGGAAGGAATTAGCAGAAAGAGGGGCATCCTTTTATAGATTTTCATTTGCTTGGTATTCCATGCATCTGTTATAACTTCATTTCCTCTTGCAGCATGAGGTTCAGTTACTCAAAAAGTATTTCTGAACTTCTTGAAATCTCATAATGTCCTATGAAGAAAGACTCTAAATAATTATTTCTATTTGTCATATGGAACAAAAAGTTGTTTAGAATTTGATTCTTTGGCCCCCTACCTTTGCTCCTGCATGGATTTTAACCATGATACTTTGTTAATTACTTGAAAAAATTCTCCACTTGTAGTATTTACTTTCTCCTACCCTTTACTAGGATTTTACTAAAAGAAATATTGAACTCATATCTCAAAGGTATATGACTTCAAAAGCAAACATCTGAACTAAAACAAAAGGAACAGACTTTTAATACATAGATGATGATATTGACACCAGGCGCGCGTGCGCGCACACGCACACACACACACACACAAATTGCATTTCACTGATTCTAAAGCGTCATGGGTCATAAGATGCACCATTATTTTATGTACCACTAAGAAAGAAAGAAAAAAAGTACTGTTCATTATATTATAGCATAACATCAATCACAAAGTGTGCATTCATTTCAGACCTTACTCCAACCATAAGAAAGCATCAGACAAAGTCAAATTGAGAGACACTGTACAAAACAGCTGACCAGTATTCTTCAGAAGTGTCAAGGTCATAAAAGGCAGACAAATGACTGCATGCTGGAGGAGATTAATAAGAAATAACAACTAAATGCAATTTAAGATTCTGGATGAGATCCTGGAATAGAAAAGAAAAAGTTAGTAGAACAACTGGCAAAATTCAAATAAGCTCTGAAGTTTAGTTAATAATATATCAATGTGAATTTCTCATTCATGATAATTGTCTTATAGTTTTCTAAGAATTAACATTATAGAAAGTGGGTAAGAAAAATATGTACATAAATTTTGGAATTATTTTTGCAAATTTTCTGTAAATTGAAAAATTCAAAATAAAACATCAAAAACCTGGAAAAATGTGTATTTTAGAATAATTTAAAAAATAGTAATTTAGAATTTTGTAAAATCACACAAACAATTGTCTCCATATATTCACATATTATTTGTTCATTATTTGAAGAACATGGTGTGATAGAAATTGTCCTTTACTGGCTATATAATCCCTGAGTTCCAGCTTTGATTTTGATCAAAATTACAGGGCACATCCTATAATTCCTCAAAATAATCACCTGCTCCCACTTTCTTCAATCTGGAAGATGAGATTTTTGGACTACGTGGTTCTTAATGGCCATTACACTGCAAATATTCTCAGTGTCTATGCTAATAACTAAGTAGACTATATAAGAAACTCTGCCATTAAATAGTCAGTTGAAGCAATTATATATTTTTTAAAGGTTGCATACATACCTACACATGTATTGTCACAAGCAGAGAGCTCTCTGTCTAATGAGCATAGAATAAGCTACATCCTGGTGAAACTATTCCTGAATAAGGGTCTGCTATCCGATGCACAGAGAAGCCAGAACTATGACACTGGTTTTTGAGAAAAGAAAGAGCAATTTATATAATGCTGAGTCAGCTAGCAGGAGACAGGAAGCAAGTTTTAATTGAAGGACCTTGGAACTTGGCCATTTATAGTAAGGAGCTTCAGTGCCAGATCATCCTGGACAAGGGACTCTTCACTTCAGAAATGGTTCTGGTGTTCATGTGCCAATTATGTGCCCACCCTTTGGTTCTGTGTGGGCGAGGCTAAGTCTTTGGTTCTTATGCAACTAAATGTTGAAGTTTTCTCCCCTGTACATGCTTCAGCTATATGGCTTGTGGTTTTGGTCCATTGTGTCTGAAAAGCAACTCAGTATCTTATTAGGACCATTTTGAGCTGATTTTGCAGTTACAAAGCCACGTGTACTCTGTGTTCACTGAGAGCTTAGTTTATCCTTAGCGCATAGCAATGCCAGCCATTATGAGTGTGAAATGAAACTCCGCAGTTTTTAGTAAGACTAGCACTACTCCACCCCACCATCTCAGAAAAGGGCTTGAGCAGGCAGATATGTAAGTGGAGACATACATATATTTTATTAGCTGATCACTCTTACCAAAGGTCTAGTTTCTAGTGTTCGGTCAATCTGTATTAATCCATGAAGAGAAGTGACTAAAATACTGTGTGAGTGACATCACAGAAGATGGCTCCCCTGAAGGGACAGAAGACCCACCTATAAGTTCTGTTTCCCGATTCTATGTGGAATCTTAACAGTTTTTGTAAAAAAGGCACACAATAATGATGGAAGATTCAAGAGCTAGAAAATTTTAGTTTAGATAATAGCTAATAAGCTTAGTAATCAGTGGATGTAAAAAGCTATTGTTCCAGGAACTGAAGGTATGACCCACCTTGACTCCAGGAGACCATATAAACAGTTCCACCTTTGTGCCTCAGGAGGACCGAAAGCAATCAAGATGGTATCTGAGCCATTGTATTCCAGGGTGAAACATCCACCGCCCAGGACTCAGATGAAAGAATGCTGCAGCTTTTATCTGATTAACTTTTTCCCTGAATTCCAAACCCCTCACATACACTTTTCTTCTCCTTATAAAAAGGGTCAGTTTAAAATGGAAGATAAGAAGATGGTCTGTTCGGGTACATAACCCACCATCTTCTCAGGTCACCAGCCATTTGAATAAAAAGCCCATAAAGACTCAGTCCCTGTCTCTGCTTATTGGTTCTGGGAGTGGCAGATAGTGTGAACCCTGGTTTTTCTGGTTTCAATATGGCAGATGGATTGCAGCATATTGATCCTCCATATTAAATAACTTTTTAAAAAGTTAAAAACACCTCTTTGTCATATTCTTACACACAGACATGCTGTCTAAGCTGACCAGGTAAGGGAATTTAGCCCAAAACACTAAGTCATTAAACGTAAAAGCAAAACATAGAGCACAAACCTCCCCCTGGAACAGCTATGAGCAGGATGGTGTGGTGACCTTCTGTTGGGGAAAAAATTGCCACTTTTGCTCTGTGGTTAATAAAGCGTTCTAGAGAATGGTAGATTCTGTGATTTCTATTTCAACATGTGCTGAATAATGAAGGGTAACAACTAGCTGAATAGAAAGGAGTTTCCCAGTCAAGGTTGTGACCTGGAGAAGACTCCAGGGCTATGGAGGGATTAGACCTATTGATGTGTAAATTGGGATGGACTATTTAAACTAAATCAGGAATTGTGAGCAAATTATGGGTTGACTCCCAGTCTTTTGCTCCCTTCTGAAATTCCCTTTAAGAAAATTCTCTTGCTCTGCCTGGTATGGCTCAGTGGATTGAGCACTGGACTGCGAACCAAAGCATCAAGGGCTCAAGTCCCAGTCAGGGCACATGCCTGGGTGTGAGCCAGGTCCTTAGTATGGTGTGCACAAGAAGCAACCACACATTGATGTTTCTCTCCCTTTCTCCTTCCTTTCCTCTCTCTCTCTACAAATCTAAAAAAAAAAAAAGAAAGAAAGAAAGAAAGAAAAAAAAAGAAAGTTCTGACTGGAGGCACTCCACAAGTGGAACCTGGAACATTTCCTGTGAGTAACCAAATGAGACATGGTTTTCTGAGTCTTCACTGAAGGTGGGTTTTAGGCAGTGTCTAGACTGGTCTAGCCTAAGGCTACTATTTGCAGTAAATTAGTGATTACACATGCATTTTCTCAGAGTTGTGGCCTTTTGGAGGCCATTCAAGGAGGTATAGTTTCCTGCTTGTGGATTTCCTCTGTGAATGAGGCCCCTGGAATTGTATATCTCCATGGCACCTCAATTCGAGACATTTAATACTCTTTTATTCTAGGCTGTGTGCATGCTAGGTCTTTATTTGTTGGTTTGAGTGTATTGTGGGGCAGGAGGAAGGTGAAGGAATGAAGGTGGTGGGAGGAAAGGCTGAGACAGGAAGGAGGAGCTGGCAGGAATGCTAGAAGCAATTAATGAGCACAAGAAGAATCACTGCTGGCAGCTCTCCTGTACTTTCCACCTGTGGAACTTTGTACATGTTGCAACTATTTGTATAAACAAAGATCAGATGGGGAAAAAGTAGTCCAACACCTTCATAATTTCATCCTGGGTTCTGTGAGGCTTAAAATAAGGAAGAAGAGAAATATTGTGCAATGGTTCGTAGGTGTAGTCTCCAGACTAGCGGCATCAACAACCTGGGAACTTGTTAGAAATGCAAATTCTCAGGTCCCAGCCCAGGCATACACAATCTGAAATCTGAGGGTGGGGCCCAGAAATCTGTGTTTTAACAAACCCTAGAGATGCCACTGATGCCGATACAAATTTGAGAATCACCACTGCTTAGAATGGGCATGGGTAATTTAGAAGTGGTCAATGAGCCAAAGTTTGAGATTTTCTATTGGGGCTCTCTGCATGCTGGTTTGGGATACTTGAGGGCTAGGATCTGGACATAGGAACATGCAAGAGAAGAATTAGGTTTTCCGGAAGCTCTGACAGTGAATGCAGTGCCAAAGAACACAACTGTGGTCCTTGTATAAAACTCAGCCTGGATGGGAGTTACAGGACTTGTTTCTAAAATAAAAATCTTGGTTTCCCATTAGATTAGAATAGAATCTGCCAGTTTATTTATTTATTTATTTATTTAGTCTTCTCATCCACCTTTGGAAGGAGGACAGGAGATAAGAATTTGCAGACAAAGAAGGAAAAAAGAAAACCTCCCATATCTCCTTATTTATGTGTCTGAAAATCTGGACCTTTCTGGAAGCTATCCTGAGCCAATGCCAAGAACCTCCCACTCTTAAAAGATATTGTGGTTATTTATAAATCATCTCATTATATTTCTGACATCAGTTTACAAAAAAGAATGTACATTTAAATCACACAAATCCTTTGCATCTTTGGCAGTCCTGGTCTGCTGGGAATTTGGAAACACAAAAAAAATGACATATATCTATTAGCAACTTGTGAAAGTGACTGAGTTTAATTTCAGATTCAATAACAGAGAGCCTAAGGAAGTCTACTTCCAAAGCCACCATGTAGACTTCAGTTTAAAGGCTGTGTAAGCCTTGGAAATATGAGTGGAAGACAAGAGTAAATAGCAGAATGTCAAGGTATGAATTGAGAAAAGTGAAGGAAGAATCAATTAAAACTATTATTATGATTGATAATTAGGTACATATTGCAATAAAACCATACACAAACAAAAAATAGAAAAAGATGGAGATGTCAAGTAGATGACAAATCCAATAGTTAAAATGAAAGCCTGACAAAAGGAAAACAATTTAATGTAAAACCATAGCTGGAGGAGTGCTGCACCATGGTGCTGTCCCCAGTAGAGGAATGGAAAATCCTTGACATTCTTGCTATCCTTGTTTGTCTCCAGCCTGGGGCAGATATCACTATCAGAGCCTGCACTCCTCCCTGCAGGGCACAGACGCAGCCTGGAGTTCTCAGTAGCCAGCAGCCACTGCCAACTGATCCGAGTTGCTATTTCATTATCTATGACTGCCTGGAATGGGCCTGGGCTGGCAAGTTTCTTCTGCTCCCAGCTCCACCTATCTCTGCCGTGCCACAGGAAGCCTCTGCCATACAATGCTCCCAAATCTACCTGCTCTAATTAATTAGTATTTGCTATTGTAATTCCAGAAGAGACCAAGAAGCAATTTTATGAATCAACTCTTTTCATATCCTTTTCAATGTTTCATATACACAAATGCATTTCCAAGTTCAACAAAGGGGAGGAAATCAATGATTCTGAAACTATAAAAAAATCCAAAACTATGCAGTTATGAAAATTAATGGTATAGGTATAGATCATATAAGTGTATCTCAAAATATGGGGTATTTTCAAGTGGTACATGGTACATATTTTTTAAATTTTAAGAAAATTATAGTTTTTTTAAAATTGCAAGGATTATTTTTAATGCATAATATAAAAATATAACAACATCAAACCTATAAATTCATGGTTATTATTGCTATGTCAAAAATAGGTAAAAACAAAGAAAAATTTAAATTAGCTTAGAAAAAAATATTAAGTAAATACTAGTATAAACAGCAAAAACCATGAAGGTATCACGAGGCTGGCTGGAGTCTGAGACACACGGTCACGTATGTGCGTGGCATGGGCTGGCTCTCTCTGGATCTCACTGACTTCCTGTGCCTTAAGGCTGGAGCGTGCCAACTGCCCAACAACAAACATTTCGAACTGTCCCCAATTTAAGTGTGAAGCCATCCTTGCCTTCTAACAATTTTCTTAAAGTTTTATAATTTAAAAACAACTAACTCATTAACTTAACTGAAACTTGAAAGGTAGAAAAGCCTAGCCCTTTACCTGACCTATAATCTACTATTAACCTGGTTATGTCCTCAGTCACAACTAACTAGTGTCACCCTCAATTAACTTTCCCAAACAGCTTTTCAATTAGCACTAACAGTTCAAACTACTTTAAAACAACAGCAGAACATGGCATGGTAATAGGACTGTTTCCAAGAGTATTAATTTACTCTGACAACTAAAAACAACACAATCCTAGAGGAAAAAAATTCTATTCCATTTTATCTTTGCCATTTGTAACATGGTCCTTCCTTAGAGGTCTAATTTATTTGACATGTTTAGAGAAGCCATTTTTATTATCTCATGTCTGAATTACACTTATTTTTTTTTGTTTGCTTTAGAATATTATCAGGTTTTCGTTTGTCAGAAGCATTTGTCATTGGTTTGTAAGATTAGACTGCAAGAGATGTCATAAGCAGCGGTTTGTCACCACCTGCCACATTAAATAAACCTCAAGGTAAGCACTGGGTTACAGGACAAGTGAGCAAGCCTTTTTCCCTTCATCCTTAAGCCATGCACTAATTTGTACAAGTAAAAGCTAGCCTACATTGTCAGTTTCAGTACTAGAGAAAAGCAATAAGAGATTTAATCAACACAAACTTTACACGGATTACCAAAAAACAGATGAAAGTCATTTTTAATTTGAATCACAATATTTTTTTTCTTTTTAGAAATACATTTAAATTTTTTTTGCTATTAACCATATCATGAGATTTCTACGTAAATCTGTGAAATAAGGGAGTGTGGCTTTGTGTTCCCTGAGTCCCTTCTCTCACTGATCCCAGGCCACTTCTGTGTCTCTTCCTCTGTCCTTCAGCAATCTGAGAGCCTGCGGGCAGGTCTCGGGGCACACTCCAGCCCCACGCTCAGGCATTGATAAACTTTAAGAGAAAACATGCTGCATTGTAATCAGGAGGCTCAGAATTAGAAAATCTTCCAGATAAAAAGTAACAAACTCCAAGTGGTGACAGTTCAGGACAGTAGTGGGGGGACAGGGAACACTGGCAGGCGGGAAGGGGTGTTCATATGCTTCAGAAATGGACTCTTGGGTCACACAAGCCTAGAAAAAGAAAGCACACCTTTCACCTTGAATGTACCATAAATACACTAAAAGCATCCACATCAAAATACATAATCAAATTTGTCTGTTTGGAGGGCAGTAAATATTGTAGATCCCGGGATATTGAACACGATGAGGAAGAAAGGAATAAAACTGATGGTAATTGTAACTACTATATAACTTAAGCTCCATTTTATCGATTTGAAAACCAAGGCACAGCAATGCTTTTTTAATGTTCAAATTCACTCCCCTGACTAAAGATACCACCTTTATTTTTTCCCCCAATTTTATTACAGTTACTTTCTCCAATGACCTATGGGAAGATTCAGCAAATGTAGCTTTTGAATGCAGTTTGTGTCTTCAAGTTCCATATGCTATGCATAGGTGGCCAGGGTCAGCATTTAGACCAAAAAGGAGCTACCACTATGCAAATTCAGACCAAGGGGATTACGAAGAATCATTTATAAATTGCCCCAAATCCTGATTTTATTTTGGAAAGCTTGTTTTCACACATCAAAGCTTGTCTTAACACCAATTGTTACTTAAGTTGTGTCGTGTAACAGCACACACACATGCAATTACTGCATTAGAACTCTAAGAATTTAAGCATTTGTACATCTTCCTATTAAGAGTTGGAAACCAAAAGCGTTAATCATCGAATTTAAAAAAAAGTATTATCATTTTAAATGAACACTCGCTTTTCTCATAAATACTGAGACTGAAGGCTGTTTTAGTGCTAGATACAAAGTAGGCTATTAATTCTGTTTATAAATTGACTGGTAACAGATTTCAGCAAGTTAACGTCAAATACCTTTCTAGCCCTTTAATTTGCAGTTTGGAAAACCAGAAGTTACAATTGTTCCTTTAGAAATCAAAGGATGCTGGCCTCAGAACTCCCTGGGTTCTAGCCTTTAAAGCTATTTTCTTGAAAGAATTCTGTGTCACAGACACCACAACTGGAGCTCTGATGGGTCAGAGCACTTTCTCTTTCTCTTTTATAACATTATTAAAGATGAATACAACTCCAACTTTAAGGGCACAACTTTATGGGAGATAGGGACCCTTCACACTTTATGGAAAGGTCAAAGCAGTCTTAAAAATGGCCAGTGAACCCAATAAATTCTTGACTTGGAGGTCCACTCTATCTGCATTTCATCATCTCATTGAAAAGTAAAGTGGCTAAGTTGCTGGTCTATTATTTATTAGATTTCAGTAAGGAAGCATGCTTTTTATTAAAATTTTGTCACAAACCACCCCATAGTGTGCCTTTATCTTGTAAAGGGCATTTTTAATTTTTTCCTCTTTTCTTGAAAAAAGAAGTAATTTTTGGCTGTTCTTTCTTGCTGTCCATCTTTCTCTGAATCTTTAAAGAAACCAACAAACAGAACTACTGCCTTTTCCCTGGGTCCCAAAGAAATGTGCAACAAGTATACTTTTGATTTTTTTTTAGCAGAAAGTCACATTCCTTCAAAAGGAGGAGTCGAGATACTGAAACTCACACTTCCTTCTTTGTGAAGACTGATGATAAAAAATAAACAAAAAAACTGTTAATAACTCACAGTATAAAAATTTATAACTATATATATGACATAACACTTTGTTTTCACTGATGATATATGGCATAGAAAGATCTAGCCAATACTTATAAAATTCATCTTTTCAAGATTATACAAGTAGGCAAGAAAACTTTTTAATCAATATGAAGGTTGTAAGTTGCTAATGAGACGTGTGGGTTGCTTTTGAAGGAAGACCGTACTGGGATTAGCTACTTAAATATTAATAAGTAGTTTTCTGCTAAGGTCAACATGGGAAGAGAGATTTCAGAAAACACAACCAAAGTCCAAAATCTCAACTTCAAATAAACTGGAAATATAATATGCAAGATCTCTTTCTGAGTATAGATCTTAGCACTTCAAATACACAATCTTAATAACAGATATAAATTACATTTCCTTTAAATTTTGGATGGCAACATTATACTCAATTTCTTTCTACTTGACCATGAACCTCAACTCATGTAATCAAACAAAATTAAGCCAATGTGAGACATGCTCAGCAAGTGGTGGGAATTAAGATGAATATCTATTTTCTTTTGTCTGTATTTTACAAAATCATGCAAATTCCATGCACGATTAGTAAGAACTGGGACTGCAATCGGATAGCTTGATGACAGAGCAAAATTAATTTGAAACAAAGAAAAATAGTAACTTGTGAAAATCATGCACACTTGAAAGTTATAGATATTGGGGAGGGCAAGGTTGTGTGGGAGAGACCTCTAAGATTGGAAATGCCTTTCCAGTCAAACCTTATTTCTCCATTTTAGCTATTTTCTTTTAAGTTATGAGTAATAAGCCTAGAAAAAAAGAATGAGAAGCCAGCTCAAAAGGGGAGGGAGATTGCTTTTTCCTCTGTCACGGTAAAGACACAAGAGGAAAGATGGGGGGAGATAAGAGACACTGAGTGATGGAGGGAGGAAGCAGGGGAACTCATGTCAAGTATCTTCTTTCCTCTCAGGAAAGCCAAAGAGGTTATCCTCTGAGCACAGAGGATTGTCATGATTTTATGAACTTGGAAAATATATAAATGGTTTGAAATAGCTGTAATGGAGAAGTGGGTTGCCTGGCTTGCTTTACTCACATTGGTTGAGTTTGTTTTGCCCCGTCTCTGAGACCAATGCCGTGCTCAGAGTTCTATAGCTGTAGCTCCAAAGCTTAATCAGAAATGAGAAATATGTGGAGAGGTGCTACCACTCCTCTCTTACCTCACTCTCATGACAGATATTATTAATCAAGTGTGATATCCTTTCTAACTGAGCTGATACACAGCCTCAGAATCCTTTTCAACACAGTGCTCTAAGCAGCCATGACAAATTGATCACAGAAGGTACTTGAGATGAAACCTAGTCACCATTATTGAGCAAAGCATAAAACTTTCTATGGACTTAGTTTACCCATAAGAGGGTTCCTGCTCAGTGAGTTAGCCTCTAGGTATCCCTGTCCTGCTGTAAGGACTGGCTTTTTTGCTCCTGAATTTCACTATCTTTTATGTATGGCAATCTGATACCTGCCTCAGACCTCCTGGACAGCTACCATGAGTTCAGAGCTGGCCTATTCAGAGCACCACAGACCACTGCAGGAAGTCAAGGGTCTAACCCTCCACCCCCCACATCCTCAGGACTCATGCCTTAACTGACTACCACTGACACACAGAGAAAACTGATGCTTGTTGGTAGTCAGTGGGATACGTTGTTTATCCACACACAAACTTGATGTTGGAGGGAAATACACTTAATTTGAACAGTTCCCTGGTAGCTTGGCATAAATATCAGACCCAGGAAACTAATAAGTAATCCTTAGCTTTTCAATAACTTCCAAGGTTGAGGAGAGTAGCCTGAAACAGCAGGTTCTCCTGGCCTCAAGTCTTCTACTAAGGCATTCTCCCTAAAATGTGACATTCTCCCTCCTGTGACAGCCCTGGGGCACAGGAAGTATCTCTACAGTTGTCAGGAGTCACCTCTTCCAAAATTTCAGACACTCCCTTCATTGGAGACCCTGAGTCCAGAGGCAGTCCAGGGTGCAAGCTTGGAACTCAGGTCATGTTCCCCAGGAGTTCCTGTGCACTGAAGGTATCCCCACCTGAAACAATGAGCCTTCCAAAACCACATCTGCCTAATCATACCTACTGTGTTACTGTCTATGTTGCCAGATATTTCTGGGCTTGCTGGTTTATTGATGGAACCAGATCTTTGGACTGGGAGAGGTTATGCTGACTATGATGAAAGATTCTAAAGTCCTAGTGGTTAAGCCCCATCAAGTCTCATGAAACCTTGGATTCAATTGTTTCTTCTGAATCCTTGGATCCTGACTCAATCATTCCCTTAGGCCCAGGTAAGACTGTTTGCTATGTACCATGGTAGAAGAAATAGGTGGTAGAATCATCTACCCTGGAGCAGAGAAGTGTAAGTTGGTCCCTAATGAGCATCCAAGGTCTGTAGACTCTGCAAGTCTGGGAAGCCCATGGTGGGCCATTCTAGTGGCCCAGAATGACAGAACCTAACCTTGCTTTGGGCCAAGTCCCAAGTGTACTCTACCCTAATAAAACCCCAGCTCTTACTTTAGCCTGACCCAAACTTTTCAAGAGTTAGATTTTTCAGAAGTGAAGACACCAGGAACAAACATGTCTCTTACTGCCAAGAGTTGTGCAGAGGTGACACCCCCAGAGATGCTCAAGAAAGAACAATAAATGCAAACATGCTAGAAAAATATTGTATTTGTCCTTATATGCAACTGAGTTGAAATCACAACTCTGCCCTCTAGTAACTCTGTGACTTTTACCAAATTGCTTGAATAATCTAAGCTTTAGTCAAACAAG
The DNA here is from genome assembly GCF_022682495.2 of Desmodus rotundus. Lineage (NCBI taxonomy): Eukaryota > Metazoa > Chordata > Mammalia > Chiroptera > Phyllostomidae > Desmodus > Desmodus rotundus. The sequence goes on along the minus strand of NC_071392.1, from coordinate 127,668,480 downwards.
TGTATAGTGGAAAAATAATAAAAATATAATAGAATTATTGAGAAGCTCAGAGATAGTGTATGTTGAATGTTGGGTACATGATAGGTACACTGTATAATCATTCCCATATAGTAGTCTCTTTTCCAAAGTGTAAAATTAACATTTAAGCATATTTGAAGTATCATGCTTATCACATAGTAGGATACACACACACACACACACACAAACACTGAGTCTAGGAGAAGTAATGCCTGCTTGAGTGTTGTTGGTAGGATAATAATATGGGTGTAACAATTTATAGTTTTAATTTAAATGTTTCACCTAAAATGTCATATGGTATCCTTGAGTGTGATATTGTTATGTTACAGAATTACATGCTTATGATTTTGTAATAAAATATTTTGTAATAGAAAGGGGTGTTCTTTGTGCCAGAACCTGTATATGTAATAAATTAATAAGCCAGTCACGTTTGTACCATGGATAAGAGGACATTTTTTAAAAGGAGGCTAGTTCATCAGGCAATCAGCTTGCCCAACTATCCAACCACCAGCATTACATTTTATTGTTTACCATTAATTTGATGCTTCACTTGAAATAAGCAGTGACCTATAATCAATTTATAAACTATTTCTGAAAATCCATCAAATCCACTTAAACTGTGATTTAAGTCACATTTGAACATTTATAGAAAACTCAATAATAAAACTCTGCCTTTGAAGGGGGGAAGAAATTCTTCAGAAAGTGGGTGCTCTGCAATAGTTAAAGCAGTGCCCTTATTTTAAAGAATCCCTTCCACTAAGAGATAATGTATCATTTCTATGTTGAACTTTAATTAGAGTTAAAATTTAAAACTTAGGTATAGAAAGATTATTTTTGAAAAGTCAATTCCCTTTTTAGTCCCACATTTGAGTTTTGATTTTACAGAGGAAAAAAATGTCCTGTAAATAAAGTGAACACTTTGGTCTTGGTGAAATGTGTGGGTAAACTCTACAGCATAATCCCGATAGTTGTACTCATTGCTCAGTTGCTATCAGAGTGGGAAGTGCACAAATTTTTTATAACTGACTATTGACCTTTCCACTTTAGAGTACCTCCGAATGGGGGAGAGAACATCTTCCCATCTGGATAATTCCATTTCTTCATATACATAAAAAAGTAATACTGGTTATATACATTATTTTTGCAATAATATCAATCTGTTTTGCAGGATCCTAAAAGAAAGTCATACTCCATTGAGATGACTATAATTTGAATCAAATGGTCCTGAGTTCAAATCTCAATTCTGTTACTTAGGAAATTTCCACCTTGGACAAGGTACTTAATATCACCAAGCCTTAGTTTCTTAAAATTTCCTCTAGGTTATTTTTGTTCTCTGTCTGTCACCCCAGTGGATGCAATCCTCTGCCCTGCTCCGTTCCCCAGGGCGGGTGATTCTACAGGTTGCAGCATCATAGATTTAGCAGATAGAGGGCACCAGCAAGAGAACAGAGCATGGGTCTAGGTTTCCATTAGAGTTTCTAGGAACAGTTATCATTGTTATTGTTGAGTACTTTTGTCACCCAACTCCCCAGGCTATAGATTCACTGGAAAGATGAAAGAAGATGTATGTAAAGTACTTAGCAAAAGTCTGTCACAAATAATGAGTGACAAATGCCACCCATGTTTGCAGCCAAAATAAGCAAATGGCATTTGAGGAGGGCCAAAGCTAGTTGAGAAGTTGGTTGAAATAAAGTGCCACCAAGATGAAGGCAAGAGTTTCAAGTAAGTGTGAGGGAATGGAAATATTTGGTTAACGGCTATTCCTGACTGTGCTCAAGTATTTGTGCATTGCATGCCTAGCATACCACAAACTCTCCTCTGACAAAATCCAAGCAAAAATATTCTCTCCTGAAACATAGTCAAAGCAAAATAAAATCAACACTGTCCAAAGGAATAGCAATCAGCAGTGGTAGAGGCACAGGGTTGTGACATTTGCTCTGTGGCAGAGGAAAGCTAGAATGAGACGGCCTGATGACAGTCCTGTAATATCCTGGAAGAGTGAGAGTTGCTCTCCGTAGGTGATTGAGCTGCTCCTTGAAGTTTGAGGATGTCAAAAATAAGATAGAAAGTGTTAATGAGATGTTGAATTCTACATATGTGGGCTCCCATAATTATTTGAGAGATGTAAGTAAATACAAAAATTCTTATTTTGTTGCACCTGACACTGGGTCAGCACTGAGCCACGGGGTTACTGTTTTAGAAACATTGCTGAAAGGTTGAAAGATGTAATCCTTCTTCAATCCTTCACTCTGTTCCATGAAAAAACTACCCAAGAAGAATATTGTAGTCTAGAATATGAATGCCTGCTTCAGTGGTTCTCAGGGTAAAGTTGTAGGGCCAGCAATATCAGCATTACCTGGGAATTTATTAGAAATGCAAATTCTACGGTGAAATGCATTTTTTATTTATTGATTTTTAGAGGGGGGAGAGAAGAAGAGAAAGAGAAAGAGAGAGAGAGAAACATCAATTTGTTGTTCCACTTACTTATGCATCTGTTGGTTGATTCTTGTATGTGCCCTGACCAGGGATGGAACCTGCAACCTTGGAGTATCAGAGTGATGCTCTAGCCAACTGAGCTACCTGGCCAGCGCTGAAATGCATTTTTAAAAGAGGTGTATTTGTTGAATTATATGAACCTCTTCTGTAAGACTACAGAGACTATATCTCAGCTTGCTCAGTGAATCTAGAGCTGCCCTAACAGGGAACTCCCACCAACTTTAAAAATGTGCTCTACTCACACAAAAACACAAAGAAATATTTAGGAGACAAAGAATGGGTTGCGCCAAGGATCTGGAGGCCAGACACATGGCCATATGGAAAGAATCAAACTTGCACAGTGTTTGAGTTTCCCAAATAAATGTCTTCTTTTTCTGCACCAAAAAAATTAAAAATTAAATTAAAAACAACACACACACAAAAGTAAACATTATCTCTACTTTTATCAGCAATCAGGGTAGAATATAAATTTAGATCTATTTTCTCCCCCCCAAAAGAGATCATATTGAATAAAAGTGAATTTAAAAAACCAAACATCAACAACAACGAAAATCACAAAAGGAGTTTCCATGAGTTATTTTATGAAATGTGCTGTTGTCTCCCACTGTGAAGCCCTACATTCTCAACACTGATAAATTGAGGTCTATTCTTACCTGAAGGAAAAACAAAACAAAACAGATGTTGATATTACAAAGATCAGTGTCATTCATGTGTGTGTGTGTGTGTGTGTAAACTTCAGCACATAGAACACTTCAACATAAAGTTAAAATTCTGCTTTAAAAATTATATATTACCATATTTATGTCATGTCAAGCAGATCAAAAAAGTAGAGTTTCATATAGGTATGTCTTTTAGGCAACTTTAGTTATGGGTTTATTGTGATATAGAATTAATTAACCTAACAATGACATTTGTATTAAACAGACTATTGTGGACAATGTATATGAAACATATTTAAGCTCAAATTTTTCTGAACTGTATCCTTTTATTAAAGTATGTACATTTAGGTATTACAGTGGAATGAGCAGCCAGAGGGGAAATAAAGGCAGGGCTCTCACCATTACAATCTAACAAAGAACTTAATGCAGGAGGCTAAAAGCAAAAGCTTGCATGTTGACCCAGTCAGTAGTCCTGAACCTGGTCTGAGAAGGCTGCCAGGCATTCCAAACAACAAGTAAACTATGATAGTGCAGGACGGGGGAGCCCTTGAAAGTCTGTGTGTACCATCTTCACTAGCCGGGAAAAGGAAGACCTTGAGACTGGGTATTCATCTCAAGGCCTGGAAGGCAGAAGGAGAGAGGGTCCACAGTGCCCAAATGAAACACCCATAAAACAACTTTGGTTAACTGTCTGCCTCCCATCATGTATGCAAAATAAACAAATAGAGTCAGGAGCTAGATAAAGATTCAGGCTAACAGACCCCCGCCCATACCTATCTTTAGGTGGTCACATCTACCCCAGGAAAGCTGGTACCACTTTTACCTGCTAATCAAAATGTAATTTCTTCACCCCCACCCCACCAACTATGTAAGTCCTCAGAACAAAAGACTCTCTCTCTTGGCCTCTTCTCTTGGCATTGTGGCTTTCTTGCACACAGGGGGCCCCTGGCCACCTCTTCTGGCCACCTGGCCTCTGATCATCCAGTGCTGGCCACCCAGCCTTTTGCCAACCTACTTTTGCCATAGCCACCTTTGCTTTTCCTTTCCTATTAGAACTTAGCAATAATAAACTTTGCTTGCATGGTAGTAGGCTCACTGGCCTGTAATTCTTTACTGTGTCTGTGAGGAGAACTGAGTTTCTGGGAGTTTCTCCTGTAATATACGTATACATATGTAAAATTACAAGATAGCAATTAACAAAGAATTTTCCTACTTGTAGAAAAATTAATTTACATTTGTTACAAAACATTTACTAAGCTTACATTTTGTAGCACATCTAATCAAATGCAGATAAAATACATCAGTAATAATCATAGCATCTCTAACAAATGAAACTGCTGTAAAAATCAATCTGAAAAATCTATTTGGATAATTTAAAAATATCCAAATGGTGAGCTGCTGAGTTTATCTTCTGATTCTACAAAAGGATCATTCCATGGGCTTTGTTATGACAGCAAAGTGCTTACTTTTATGCCCTTCAGTTTTTTTTTCCCCAAGCTCCTTGAAGGCGTTGGGTTCCTCTTATATATCTTCAAATACACAAGAGTTCCTAGAAAGCAGCTTTGTAATTGCAAAGACTTTCTTTTTCTTAGACTAAAGTGATATTATTTAAAAAGGAAGGGGTACAAATGCAAAATCTGCCAAGTCCAGGGAGATTATATGAAGAGTGAGGTGAGCTGGATAAAGTGGAGAATCATGTATTTGGGTCCATCTCTTTCTAAGCTCCATTCAATTGTCTTCAGGCAAGAATGCTGGTCCAATATTTCCTGACCTTCTGATTTGTCAGAGGAAAAAGGCAGTTAGGACTTTAAAAAAGAAACCTCTCAATTTTAAATACTGATTACAAATACAAAATTTCTCTTTAAAATATGGTTGAGCACTCTGGATATTGGCATGTAAAAACAAAGCCAGTCTAAGATGTTCTGGGAACATGAGTTTAATATAGGAATTAGGGTTTATGAAAATGACGGTCAAGCTAGAGTGGATAAAGGTCAGTAAAGTCACTGTGGGAGTTCTGGGAAACTGTAGCCAAAATGGGAAGTGGGTGACTTAGTGACCTTATCCAAAAAGCACCAAAGCAGTGGTTCTCCAAGACTTATGGAGAAGCTGTTCTGGAAAGTCTGTGAAGATCCCACCAATGGTCATAGTCTGCAGCAGTGAAGTGAGGGCTCCTTAAGCCACAAAGCCACCAGGAATCACACATCTGCCCACACTTCTTGTTCCTCCCTCTGCCTCACTGCTGGTCCTCTCACTGGCAATCTGAAATCAGCATTCTGGGATGTATGCCTCTCAGTTTCTCCTCTGCATTGCAGCCCAGGGAAGGGGGAGTGATGCCAAGTTGACAACAGACAATCCAAGCACAGGCATAAAATCCCTGCTAAGAGTTCAATAAACATTTGACTGGGTTACATCCCTAAATATCCTTTTTCCCTCTTCCTCCCCTCTCTTCTTGCCCCTCCTTCATTTCTTTTTTCCTTCTTTGCCTCCTCTTTGCCTTCCTCCTCCTTTACTTTTCTTTTTATTCCTGCTTTTCTTTCTTTTTATTCCTCCTCCTCATTCCTCCTCCTCCTTCTCTTCCTCCTTCAACTTCATTTCTGTCTTTGCCTAATCTTCTTTGTATTTTAATGCCAAGAAAATACCTTCTCAGTGGTTGCCAGGAATTCGAGGTGAGAGGAATGTATGCTGACTATAAGGGATAGTATACAAGGGTGTTTAAGATGGATGATAAGACTGTTCTGTATTCTGACTGCATTAGTGGGTACATGAATATACATGTTAATTCATGGAACTGTGTACCAGTAGAGGTAAATTTGACTCTGATAGTAAAACTACTGAATGCCAATAGCATTAAAGCATCAAGAAAAAGAAACATACCTTCTTGTACCAAATACAGTCTTCATCAAAGCAACTTAATTCAATGAAATACATATATTCTGAGAGATAGAGAGCTTGGAACTGAATAATACTTGGATCCTTACAGAAAGGCAGACATAAGAAGATAAGATTCAGTTTGTTTAAAGGCAGTTACCTTTAAACAAATCAAGAAACATAAACACTGTTAATATTTAGATGCTGTTCTTTCATGAAGGTTATATAATTCTGTCCAAAAGACCACTGGTGGCATGTTTATTATATGTGAAGATAGCCCTTGTATAATATTTACTCGATTTAGGAGGACTCAGTTGAATGCTCTAAGCCACATTCATTACTGCAAAAGGTAGAAATTGAAATTATGATAGATGAAAAAGATCCATTTTGATAAAATATAGTTCTGTAATTGAGAAACAATATGATATCAGCCACTATTATGAGACAATTAAAAAGACTGAAGTAACCCTAAAGGAAAAACACTTTGTAGAACACTTGGATAAAAATGCAATGGACAAGAAAAGAAAAAAATTCTGTATTAAGTTGCTTTGACAAAGCATCCACAGTTTGCATCAAAATGTATATTGTTCAAATTGCCAAAAAATATAGACATTTAGTACACTTAAAGTCTGTTTCAATGATTCATCTTAACATTCTCACTCATGAGAACACTGCCTCATCGTCATCTGCTACCCTTTCTCCCTACGCTTCACAAATATCTAGTCAAAATTCAACAATTGGTTGATGGAGACAGAATCTTTTAATTCAAGTCTGCTTTACACTCACATTGGAGCTTTTTTTCAACCATCACTTCAGAATGTCAGTGATTAGCATGCGAAAGGTTTATTTAATTTCCATCTTTCTTTTCAGGGAAAAGAGGTTAGAAACAGCTGTCATTCAGGTGATGAATACAAGCTGCCAGCCTTTGAGGCAGCAGGTAAAGTAGTTGAGGTTGGAACTGATTAGCATTTAGAAACCCCCACATTGGATGGTACCCTGGCAAGGAAATGGCCTTCTTTTTATTGTAAATTATTTCACCTCTAGGTGGTTGGGATATAAGGCACTCTGTGCAAACATATAGCCATAAGTTTGAACACTCAGCAACAAAACAAAGCAAAGAATTAGTTTTCTGCTCTTTCTAAAAATCTAGACTGTTATGCATAAATCTTAATTTAGTCAAAAGTCATGCCTCAGCATATAGCAAGCCTTTTTAAAAATTTCATTCAGGAGCACAGCATGATTTCCAGCTCATATATGACATTCAACATTAACATTTGAAACTGTCCTCAGTACTGACCACACAATGGCTCTGCAGCCATTTGACCTGTAACTATCGTGAGAGGAAGATGGCAAAGAAATATCTCCCTGACCACAAATTCTGTTTGGTTTGAGTTTTAGTCAAGGTCAAACCCTCAGAGTACACTCAAACATAGAATCCCCCAAAATGTGACAACTCTTCTGTGTTTTGGAACTACAGATAAGTCTAAACAACTGGACATTTAAAACAAACCACAGTAAGTCACATACGATATTTAATGTATATATGAGCATATCCTAAAAGCACAGAAATGATTGATATCAGATATTTAGTGACAGGTAATAACTGATCATCTGGCAGCCTCCAAGAATGAGAAAAAGGAGCACAGTGTTGGAGTAGCCACAGAAAGCCAGGATGTCGATGCCAATTAAAAAGCTCATTATTCCCATCAGCAAATGAGTGGATCCAAAAACTGTGGTATATTTACACAATGGAATTCTATGCAGCAGAGAGAAAGAAGGAGTTTATACCCTTTGCAACAGCATGGATGGAACTGGAGAGCATTATGCTAAGTGAAATAAGCCAGACGGTGAGGGACAAATACCATATGATCTCACCTTTAACTGGAACATAATCAATAGAAGAAAAAAGGAAACAAGATATAACCAGAGACATTGAAGTTAGGAAGGATCTAGCAGTGGTCAGGGGGGAGTGGGGAGGGGACAGTGAGGAGAGGGGATTACAGGAACTACTATAAAGGACACATGGACAGAATGAAGGGGGAGGGTGGAGGTGGGGGAGGGAGGGGGGTTTGGCTGGGGTGGGGTGGAGGGATGGGGAGAAAAGGCATACAACTGTAATTGAATAATAATAAAAATTAAAAAAATAAATAATAAAATTTTAAAAAGCTCATTATTGTTGCCTAGAAGCCAAATGTCACATCATTGTAACCAAACCATTTCCCTACCTCGAACTGGACCAGAGTCAGAGCAGAATTTCTGATTGTGATTAAGATAAGTCCTTGTTTTGGTAATGTGAGAGGTGATTGTCTGAGTTCACAAGAACAATTTTCTGCAAATCAGAACTAATTTTGAAATGAAATGAAGCATTTCATACAGGGCAGGGTGAATTAATCTTCAGAAGCCCAGCTGAAACCCAGCTCTGCCCCAAAACTACAACCACCTCCTCTTCACCCTCTACCTGCCTACCTTACTCCTAGCATATCTTCTACTACTTTTACGCACTACTTCACCCTCCCAGCCCTTGTAAGGTCTGTGACCTACACCCCTACCACTACCCCACCGGGTCCTAACCTTCCTCCTCCAGTCCACCAACACACCCCAAGCCCCTCACCTCCCCCACTGGCACCAACCTTCCCCACCCTTTTCTCTCTTTACCTCTTTTACATCACTTAGTCCTCTCCCTACTTTGCATTGTTTTACATGTATTTATTTACTTGCCTAAAGCATCCTTTAGTAGCTTCCGTATAAACTACAGGTGGTAGTGGTAGGCTACATCTAACTCTTTGTTTCTCCTACCTTTAACTTAGCCCTGATTCAGTGACTGCATGAACAGAACAAGTTTTCCTCCCCATCTCTTCACCACCTGTGATGAGGAGCAGTTCGATGGCTATTCCCAGGAAGAGCAGGCTTCCTCCCTCCTTGTGAGCAGCCATGCCCATCCCAGTCATGGGACCTGCAGGGCCTCCTCCCCAGGGCTCTGTCTGTGTCTGACTCACTCTCTTGACTATAGAAAGGTGCCAGGCAGAGATGGATCTACCAGGAAACCAATTAATCATAAGCTTCTGGGCCCTTCCCTTGTATAGGTGGGGTTCTAGTAATTTTTTTGTTTACAATCTCTTATTACTTTCCTTGAAGTAAGCCCTTAAAATTATAAGAGCTACAGGTCCCTGGATTAGCCCCTGGAGAACAGAGGTACAAATATTGACTGCTAAGGCTTTAGATTGCCATCAGTTTTTAAGTATCTTATTTTATTCTATTATAGGTACAAGTAAAGAAGGGCTAGCTAAAAGCTTGTGGTGACATAGAAATATTTTCAGCAGTTATTTAAAGAAGAGGTGGTTTACGAGACTTATTGAGGATATTGCTTCACTGGTCAACACAGAGTCAGTAAGGACAAGTCACCCTAACATAGCCACAATATGTTACGGAAAGACTTAACTTTATCTCCTATCTCAGGGCATTTACACTGCCTAGAATGTTCTTCCCCCAGATCTATGCAAGACTGGCTCCTTCATGACCTTCAGTTTTCAGCTCATGTTATCCCTTGCAAGGCCTTCTCTGAAATAGTCTCTACTCCTCCATCTGTTATGTTTCTTCACATTCCTCCATTTATCTCTTTTATAGCACATGTCATTATTCAAATATATTTTACTAATGCATTTACTTATTAATTGGATGTTTACTTCCCCCACTAGAAAGCAAGCTCAGGAAGGCAGAAACTTCAAATGTCACTATGGAATCCCTAAGACCTAAAACAATGCTTGGCTCCCAGAACAATTACCATTGGTGGAAGAAAGACAGGAAAGATCAATAAGTAGGCAGGTGGGTGGGTGAATTGGATGAATATGATTGAAATTCAGCAAAATATTTACAAATTTTGCCATAATATTTTTAGCATAACATAGAGATACATGAATAGTAAAGTTAATGCAAAACAAGTCAAAGATTTATATGTCATAAGAATATTACTTATGAGTTCAGGGGAGTTAGCGCTTTTGTAGTGCTGGGACACTGGAGGGATTTAGTGTGGTCCCGTCAATGACAGCAGTTCCCTGTGGTTATCAGTGGGTTCAAGAGGGTGGCTTGGCCAACAAGGGTGAAGCAATGAAGTTAGGAAAAGCTCCCCAGGCAATTATAATATTCCACTTCACACTCCAAATTATAGCCACTGTAAAAATCCCTGAATTTCTGGATAAACTCTAAAAAAGTTATCTAGTGAAGTGCTATGTGCCTTGGGTTGCAGCTGTCACATCAAGGGATCCCATATGCTTATGTTTCAACTGGCTACATTTGGGTCGTGTGGGAAACTGAAGACAAAAAACACATGTACTTTAGTGAGCTGCACCTGAGATGGACTAAACCTCTGGAGGAAGCCTGAAAACTCAGTAAACTCAAAACCTGTCCAAGAGATTCTGAGATGCAGCTCCTGGGTTTGAAGACCCTTGTATTGGATGACAAAACCAGGATTCAGAAGACCTTGACAGGCTTGAAAAATGTGCCAAAAAGCAGGACGCGTGTGCTGCTGGAGTTTTTATTCTTAAAGCCTTGGGAAGGTATAAAAGCTGAGTTAATAGATTAATAATTCAATTTTTCTATAAAAGAATAGAAAATCTTGCCCTAAATGTGTGTGTGTGAGTTTGTGTGTGTGTGAAGTATAAGATTGATAAGATTTTGCCAAATATCTTCCATTTGATCCAGTCAGTTGGACCTCATTTGTCAACCTGCACTGAGCCTAGGGGCTGACTTACATGGACCACATCAAAGGCCTGTCTTTTCCCCTGCTTCTGTTGAGCCAACAGGGAGTCCCCTCAGGAGACTGCAGGAAGAGAGAAGAGTGAAGTCTGGGTATTTATTCCCCCAGCTCTCTCTGCTGGAGTCCTGTCTTCAACTGAAGGTCACAGGCCCTCTGATACTTCTCTTCCTCCAGAGAGTCCCTTTATTAAACCTTTAATTTTTCCTAATATGAATATGTCATTTGTTTTTGTTGAGACTGTGATTGATGTAGACACCTAATCTAATGGGAAGACAGGTTGAAAGTAGATAGAGTTATGAGAGTGAGGTACGAGAATGTGTCTATCTTATATTGCCTCAATATGTATCTAGAATTGGGTGTTAGTCCCATGGTTCTCTGTACATATCCTGTCCCATCAGAGATTTATGTCCATTTTACAGGTAACTTTTGACATACTGGAGGGTCCAGAAGGGCAGACAAATCACTGGTTAGATGGGCACATTTCTGGGCTCATCTGCTTTGGACAGGTTTTGAATTTACTGAGTTTTTAGGCTTCCTCCAGAGGTTTAGTCCATCTCAGGTGCAGCTCACTAATGTACATGTGTTTTTTGTCTTCAGTTTCCCACACGACCCTAATGTGGCCAGTTGAAACATAAGCATATGGGATCCCTTGATGTGACAGCTGCAACCCAAGGCACATGGCACTTCACTAGATAACTTTTTTAGAGTTTATCCAGAAATTCAGGGATTTTTACAGTGGCTATAATTTGGAGTGTGAAGTGGAATATTAGAATTGCCTGGGTGCTTTTCCTAACTTCATTGCTTCACCCTTGTTGGCCAAGCCACCCTCTTGAACCCACTGATAATCACAGGGGACTGCTGTTATTGAGGGGACCACACTGAATCCCTCCAGTGTCCCAGTGCTACAAAAATGCTAAGTCTCCTGATCTCATCAGTAATATTCTTTACATATAAATCTTCAGAATGCTACAAGTGGTCATATCAGGGTGTCTGGGATCAGATGGACTGGATTGGACTCCTGGCCCTGGCGTTTATCAGCCCTACAACCTTGGACGAGGTATTTAACCTCTCTGAGTTCCTGAGCTCTTTTCTGTAAAGTAGACATAACAGTAAAAATAAAAATACCTCTCTCACAGGTTATGAGGATTGACTAGGTCACCACCTCTAAAACACTTAAAACACTCCCTAGCACAAAATAAATATTATACAATATTTAAATTAAAAAAGTCACCTCTCCATCATGCAAATTTCAGAGAAAACAAGTGTCTTTCATAAAGAACAATGGCTTGTGTTATTTTTCTATAATGGCAGGATTTTTTACTCATTTTTTATTAAACTATTTTATTGTATTCCATTACCACTTATCCCCCTTATACTCTCTTCCACCTCCACCACCCCCTGCAATCACCACACTATTGTCCATTTTAAATGACTAATTTCTGAAAAAAAGTTTTTTTTTCTTATAAGAGCACTTCACACATAGATTACAACATTAAAATAAAAGTTTGAGACATTGAACCACTTACACCAATAGAAGCTAAAATATTTTAGACAGTTTCTAGTATTTCCTTTCTGTGCTGAATCAGAGAATACAGTTTGGAAGAGCCAACATTAGCATTTTAATGATCCACATCAGCCCTGTCCTTGCTGCTGCTGATAATGATAGTGTGTTATTTACATATATGATTGTAAGAAACCTGAATAAGACTCCAAACTTACCCCAAAACATCCTAATTTCCAGCATGGATAAAGTATTTTTGTGTTAAATGGTAAGGTTTCAAAAGCCATGAAGCACAATGTGAACAACTCTGACAATTCTTCATAAAAAAAAGGAAAAACAAAACAACAACGTAAAAGGCAGTCATAGTAAATGAGAATTTTTCTCTGAAGACTCCTCTATTGTATTAATATTTATTTTAAAATCTCAGAAATTATGTTTGCTTCTTTATAAAGAATATTTCAATATAGCTAGAAATTACAGTTATATCATTATCCATCTTTCATTATGATTCTCTCTGCTATTCAATCTTCAACTTTAAATAATCCTTCAGGATCATGAGAATATCCAGAATGGAGGTGTTTGTATGTACATCCGCTAAAGAAGAAAAATGGATAACTTTTACAAGGCTTTATATGATGCATAAGAAGAGAGGCAAGGAGAAGATGCAGCACCTTGTCCGCATGAAGATGAAGAGAACAGGTAAGGTGAGCAGAGCAGCACTAACGATTGGGTTGTTCACTGTGCCTGTGCCCAGGGTGCGGCTCCTGCTTCACCGAACTTCAGTGTCATGGCTGCTAGGCACGGCCCTATATTGTTAAGCTTACCCAGTTCTTTGATGTTTTTAATAAAGAGCATTTAATAAGTCATTGGAAGCTGACTTATTAAATGAATGTATTTATTCATTTATAAATTATTTCTATATGTTTAAAAAGTATTTGAAGTTCACTTGAAACTTTCAGTTTCCCAAAACTAATCACAAAGCTTTGAAAAATTATGTTTCTTCTTTTGTGTATGTATGTGTATGACTATGTATGTGCATTCTTGTTGCTCTCTAATTTTTATTCTGAATAAGAGAATGTTCAGAATTCTACAAGATTAAGGACCTCATCTGTCACCTCTGTGTCTCCAGTGAGTTTAACAATATCTCGGACATGGTCAGTTCTCCACAAATTACTTCTGAGTGAACAAAATAATGTGAACAGGAACTAGAAATTTGTAATGCTAATATTGAGCAGCAGCTCTGAGTGAGGCACCTTGGGCAGGTACTTGACATGCATCACCTTAATCTCCTAGCAACCCTAAAAGTTAGGTGCTATTGGCATCCCTGTTTAACAGGTGAAAACATTGAGGTAAAGAGATAGCAAGTCACTTGCCTTGGATCTCCAAAACTCAGAAATGAAAGATCTGGAGTTGAGCCAGAACATTTGAACCCAGAATATGAGCTAAAACCCCCACAGTTGTTTACAAATGTTGCTAATCCCAACTCCCCATTTTTCCCTATTTGAGTCAGCGCTTGAGAACTCAAATATGGCTTTATATGCAATGATGAGAAATTATTCCACTTTTACAACAAAGTTTGTGAAAACCAGAAATGTGATGATTGCAATTATTTCACTTACATACAAATTTATACTTTTAAAAAGTATGTACTAATAAATATAAAAATTTAACAATTAATTCCTTTCATTTTATATCCCTTCATAAACCTCTCTTGCTTTTCCCCTAAGAGGATAAGGGAGCAGAGCAAACCTGAAGTGTAACTAATTAACATGGCTGGTAGTAGCTAGTGGAAAGCTAGTGATTTAATATAGAAAAAGTGTACTTAAGGTATTTTTAGATGTGAAAATGATGTTGGTTTGATTTATCACCCATATTTTAAATCTAGTTTTGTCACAAAATGGAGAACCTCTGGTGAATTTGAGAAGAAGGGGTATTTTTCATGGTTATTTCAAGTAGGAATACTTCAGAGGGTGGCTTCTTCTAGCAAGTGGCATCATGTGTGCACTTCAGTCAGGATGGTGGGAAGGATCCTGTCCCACCACCCTTCAGACAGGATGGTGGGACACAGGGCCCACGGGTAGGTGCAAGGCACCTTAACCACATTCCCAACCAGGCAGCTGGGGGAGCTGAGCTTTTATCTCAGCTTTGTACTAATACTGTGTGATTTAGGGCAAATCACTATACTACTGCTTGCTTTGGTTTCCTGATAGTTGGATTAGGTGACCCTTAGACACTTTCCAAAACTAAAAATATATTTTTTTAATTTACTACCCTTTGAAGCTTTTATTCTTAGCACATTCTGAATCCTAATTAATGATGTATATCTCTAAAATCTTTTTGGAAAATGCTTCACAAATTTGTTTACAAATGACTAGAGAGTTTTAGGTAGGTGACTTACCAGGGTTTCTAAGAATTTATGCGCCACGGAGAAGGAATGGCAATTCTATACCCACACTGTCATGCAGCCAAACTGCCTCTGGGTCTGATGAGTTGCTGGGCATGAAAGGGTAAAACAGCAGCACCTCTGAGCTCCTGCAGCTGGGGCAAGTAGATGCATGATTATGCCTACCCAGAAATCAGCATAACATCCGTGTTTCTGCTTATCCTAGGACCCAGTTCTCCTTTAGGGTGCCACTAGATGCCAGCACAGAAAATGCGGTATATCATCATAGGGGCAGACTCAGATTAAAATGGTCTGGGGACAAAGCACTGTCCAGCCATTACTGGGTTGAAAAGTATAAAGCACATCACCAGCATTTTGCAGAGTTGCCTACATATCATGATAAAATATGGGTACCTCAAAGAGAACTTTGATCAAGTGCATAAGAAAAAAGCAATGATTTTCTGCAAATAATAATAGAGCTCCTGGAAAAAGAAAATGGCATTTTTAACACAGAAAAGTATAGAGTAAAAATGGCTAAGATTTAGAAACAGATTTATAAAATTTGTACAAGGTTGAGTCTAGAATAAAAAAGAAATATTCCTCAGTCATTCTTCAATAAAGTAGAACTAGACTTTACTATCCAAACCCATGGTATGCCCACTGTTTTGTACATTTACAGTTAAATTAATATTAAATACAATGCATGTAGTCCTTATTCCAAAGAAAAAATTCACTTATTCCTAACCAATACTTTTTATCATTTTTATAAAGTTGTGAATTATAAAATACCTTACAAAAGATATGGTTACATATGGATATCTAGACTAGGTGAGTCCTACCTGTCTACTTTAGTAAAAAAATCTAGTATCCAAGATAAAAAATAGGCAAAACTTTTAAAGATTCCTGTCTGGATGTGCTTGCATTAAAAAAAATAAAATAACAGATCTGAATTCAGTGTTCAGTCGCAGCAACTGGGACAAGTATCCTGTTGGTGGTTGTTATTTTTCCTGTTCCCACTTATTCAACAGTCAAATGTATAGATAATCGTAACATCCATAATAAATTTCAGCCAAATTCCATTAGTGGCAGAGACTGACAAGTGGTTCAATGAGCATCCATTCCAACTTTCCAGCTTACTTTCACAGCCCTATAACAGAAGATCAAGAGGTCCCATTTCCCAGGTTTGCAATGGACTGTCACATAATAAGGATCCCCAAAGCTGATTCAACTGAGTGAACCTTGAAAATGAAAGCAAGAAACATCAAGTATCAAGTGCATGAAAGGGTGGCTCTTTGAGACAGTATGGCAGCAGAGTATCTGGTTCTTTTCAGGATTGTTGCCCGAGTTTCTGTCACATGTGCTGAGATGTGGTAGCAGCAGCAGCAGGTATGTTTCTGCTTAGTCTGTGTTGCAGTCAGGCATGTTGCAAGTTATGTCAGCCTTGGCTGTATTGTTCTCTGCTTAAACCACGTAGATGGAATCTGTAGTACAGAACCCAGGCCACTGATGACACACTATCTATGCCACAGTCTTCCTTTTCTTTCTTTTTTAAACCTCCACCCTGTAGCGTGGCCAGCTATAACAACTTATCTTTTCCTTTTCTATTGAACAAGGCATTTAAAGATGACAATCTCTTACCTTAAGATCTATCCTCACTATATCTTCGGAAAGTTTTAAATGAAAAGAAGACAAGATTCTATTGAAACTTTATACACACACACACACACACACAAATAATATATACATACATACAGGGTCTGGCACAAATAATGCCTTTTTATTATAAAATCTTTTATTACAAAATCATAAGCATATAATTCTGTAACATAACAATACCACATCAAGCACACCATATGACATTTTAAGTAAAATGTCCAAATTAAAACTATAAATTATTATACCCATATTATTACCCTACCAACCATACTCATGTAGGTGTTACTTCTGCCAGACCCTGTATGTGTGTGTGTATATATATGTACACACATATATATATAAAATATATATTTATTGGATATATGCATCCAATAATTTAAAAATTAGGAGTTTTTTCAACAATAATGCAAAGGGTAAACTGACAACATGTATGTGTATTTTGTTAAAACCCACATTCATTAAAATCACATAAAGCCCAATATAACTATCGCCAACCTGGTAAAGCTGTAAAGTTAATTTTATTTCTTGAAACATTAAGAACTTTTCAATTAAACTTTTATAATTAGCCATTGCCTTTGTTTTTTTTTTTCCTTTTCTAGCCCACATACATATGACAAACACAAGATATAGTAACATAGAGCTTCCCCCCAACCTTAGGAAAAAAAATTCATGCCAGTTGGAAGACCAGACATCATATTCAACAACTTGGGTTAGCTCTAACTTCAGCTTCCTGTAATGTTCCACTATCACTTCTATTCATTCAAGTAATCTCCTTTGCCTGTTGTATTTTTTCTGTTCTATGTTTTTCATCTAATTTTGGGGGGCTACATGGGCATTCAACTATACTGCTCCCTATTTTTAAAACAATCTCTTCAAACACTTCTCAATGAACAAAATGATCAAAAATATCCCAGTATTACCTACTGCCTATAGAAAATTGTGAATTCAGGCAGTATAGTGAAGATGGGAACAGGAGTAAGTGGGAAAAAGAAAAATAACAACCACCAACAGTCTACTTGTCCCAATTGCTGGGACTGAATTCAGATCTGTAATTTCATTTTAATGTTCTCAGCATTCACATGAAAGAACCAAATCACTTGCCCAAATTCACAAGGATGCCACAGAAATAAGACTGGAATCCGGAGCTGTCTGTCTCCAAATCCACTGTTACTAGAGTCACCAGTGCTGTCAGGAACAGGTTTTGTAAGTCCCTATGATTCAGGCAATTGATAAATCCTGTCCTTATTTCTCCTTTTGTGTCTTCTCCAAGGTGCACTAGGACATCTTATTTAGAGGAATATAAATTAAGGTTCACATTCAAATGCAAATATTACTGTATGAAAATTTAAAAGGTCACATGGACACACAGAGGACATTGTCATACTCCATGTAGAAGGAAAATTGGTAAAATACATCCCATACTAAAAATCACAAATGTATAAATGATCAGGGTTTCTGTGGATGTGAGAGCTCAAGAGCCGCATATGCAAAGAACTTTACAAGATAAAACTTCTATGTGTATTCTGCCAACTTCCAGCAGGAGAAATGTCATTTTCCTTTGCAAAGATGAGGACTCATGCAGAACCAATGGACAGAGATAGAAACATGTAATCGCCTTTTAACATCTGCCACTTTGTAACACACTTATTATCAAAAGAGCAAAAGGAAATACCCAGAAGAGATTATTCTGTAATGAATACAGAATATGGGAATATATCCTCTGTAATGATGGCTATAAAAGACAAGCATTGCCTAGTTTCAACTACCTGCTTCATGAGGAGTGAATGAGAAAAAAAAAATTGTGCTGACACCTTATATACGGAAGGAGAGACATTTAACCTGACCTTTATATATCAGAGTAGGAGGAGGCAAGGTGATTGGAAATGCAAAGCATATTCCAGGCTGATGATGTTGATTAATTTGTAACTTTCAGCATTTCCCACATTTTTCATATGTGTTTCATGATAGTAACTTGTGACAACGAGAGAACAGAATGGGTGACAGAAAATTTTGCTTTCATCTGTGTCTACATATCAGATATTAGGTCTCCAATTTCAGAGACCAGGTGCTAGTGTCTGTTGAATGAGGATAAAGAGAAAGCATCAGCACGATATTTGCTGGAGTCTTCCTCCTGCTCACTACCCTAGAGTGTTCTGATTCAGACTGCACTGCAAACAACATATGTAAGGACGATTGTTTAGTCTGCTTACCTCAACCAAAGATCCCAGATAAATGCTCCCAAATGCCCTTTCATAGTTCACCATAACATCACTCCTATTCCTTTGATATTTCTTAGACCTTCTATATGTGTGGTATTTAACTCAACTTTCACATATGAGTATTTTTATAGTTTTACATCATATGCTTAAGTTTTTCTTTAAAAAAACACAGTTTTGATTATAAACCAATTTTACAAACTGTGAAAATAGCCTTGGTCTAATTTAAAAGTTTTTTTTAATTTTTATTATTATTCAATTACAGTTGTATGCCTTTTCTCCCCTTCCCTCTCCCTACCCCAGCTGAAACCACCTCCCTCCCCCACCCCCACCATCACCCCCGATTTTGTCCATGTGTCCTTTATAATAGTTCCTGCAATCCCCTCTTCCCACTGTCCCCACCCCACTCCCCCCTGGCCACTGCTAGACTGTTCCCCCCCTCAATGTCTCTGGTTGTATTTTGTTTGCTTTTTTTCTTTTGTTGATTATGTTCCAGTTAAAGGTGAGATCATATGGTATTTGTCCCTCACCGCCTGGCTTATTTCACTTAGCATAATGCTCTCCAGTTTCATCCATGCTGTTGCAAAGGGTATAAGCTCCTTCTTTCTCTCTGCTGCGTAGAAGTCCATTGTGTAAATATACCATAGTTTTTGGATCCACTTGTTTGCTGATGGGCACTTAGGTTGCTTCCAGTACTTGGCTATTGTAAATTGTGCTGCTATGAACATTGGGGTGCATAGGTTCTTTTGGACTGGTGTTTCAGGGTTCTTAGGGTATAATCCCAGCAGCAGAATTGCTGGGTCAAAGGGCAGTTCCATTTTTAGTTTTCTGAGGAAATTCCATACTGTTTTCCACAGTGGCCGCACCAGCCTGCATTCCCACCAACAGTGCACTAGGGTTCCCTTTTCTCCGCATCCTCTCCAACATTTGTTTGTAGATTTATTTATGCTGGCCACTCTGACTGGTGTGAGATGGTACCTCATCGTGGTTTTAATTTGCATCTCTCTGATGGCTAGTGATGCTGAGCATCTTTTCATATGTCTCTGGGCCCTCTGTTTTATAACAGTTGGAAAGAGATACACCGTACAGAAAAGTCAGCTTATCATGATCTGTACAACATGAGGAGAGACCTCCCAAACCTAGAATTTATTTATAAAAACTGTGTATTTATGATTATATGTTTAAAATTCAGACACCTTGAAAGTACTCTCCATTTGATGTGATATACCTATCGAGACATTTTTTCCACTGCTCAAAACAGTTTTTGAACTTGTTGATTTTGATACCTTTTAGTGCTTCTGCCATTTTTTCCTTCACCTCTTCCACATTGGCAAAAATGTTTCCCTTTGAAGACTTTTTTCATACAGGAAAACAAAGAAAAAGTCACTCAGGGTGAAAGACAGGGTGAATAGGGAAGGTGGGGAATGGGGGTCATGTCATTTTTGGTCAAAAACTGCTGAGCACTCAGTATGGCATGGACAGGTGCATTTGTAAATCACTCATCATTAAATGGGCAAATGCATTGAAATAGTCTTCAAAAAAAGTTCCCTGAAGCTGAATGTAGCCTCTCACAACAATGCCAGCTGGTACACAGGCACAGATGGGTTTCTAGAACACTCACCTAGCAGGGAAGCCTGTACTACAAGGATCCCTCCCTCCAGAAGATAATTTCATTTTGGGGGAGTCCCCTGTCATATATATATAACCTAAAAGATCCAAAAAGGATTGCTTATAAGTTGAAAGTTAATGTTTTAATGCATGATAATCATTGCTTTGGGGGCTGAGCATTGATTTTTAAAAAATGCAGAGAAATATAAGATGAATTATTTTCTACTTGTATGCAGATTTTTCTCTTGACCCTACAGCTCCAGATCTCCTGAGGCAGATGTCCTATAATTTTGAGTGGCCCATGCAGGTGGCCATCTTGGGTATTTTGACCATGTCGATGTGTGCACTGAAGTATGCAAAGAAAAAGAAAAACTACATTGTGTGAGTTCATTCCAGAGTTAAAGATATTTCTCAGACACTACTACGTCCTGGAGAACTTTCAGTTAATATCATATTCTGGGGAAATTTAAGATATTTTGTGGCACATTGGAAGCAGTCACCTCTCCCACTGGCTTCTGGAGTTTACCACTGCCTGAGACCTTCACCCCTGTCCTCCTTGGCTCTCACTCTTCAGATGTATTTCCTGGTAGACTTTCTACAATCTACATCTCCAAATGACATGAAGGGGAAAAACAGAGCAAAGGAATTAATTAAAAAAAATGTTGGCTGGATTACCAGGTCAACCTTAAGGGAAACCTCATTGCCCATGGCAATTCATTAATTCAAATATTTACAATACAAAAATACCAGACAAAATCCCTGCAGTCATAAAGCACACCTTTCAGTGGGGTAGATAGACAATAAACAAAATCAAGCACATGTGTAGTATGTCTAATGGCACTCAAATAGACAGAAAAAGAAAAAAGAGAAAAATACAAAGTCTCCAATTGTTGCTATTTTAGGTAGGATGGTCATAGAAAATCATTTTTACAAAAGTGACTTTTGTGTAGAAACCTGAAGGAAGTGGGGGCAGGAGAGAGATTTTCTGTGAGGGAAGAGTAAGGAAGACCTGTGAAGCTGGGATGCAGTGAGTGAGGAAGATGACAGCAGAGGATGAGGCAAGGCCTTGTGAACATTGTAAGGACTTGGCTTTCCCTGAATAAGACTGGGGATTCAATGGAGGGTTTGAAGCGGAGGAGTGACATATCCAACTTCTGTTTTCTGAAGAATTACTCCAGCTGCAATATTGAGATTAACCTGTAGGAGGACAAGGTCAGAAACAGGGAGAAAATTAGGAGAATACAGTAGTAACTAAGTAGAGAGGAGGATGATGATGATGATTGGACTAAAGTGGGAGAAGTAAAGAGGATGTGAGAAATGGTCAGATATTATGTATATTTTGAAGAAAGAGCCAATAGATTTCTGAGGGACTGAACATAGGAAAGTAAGAGAAAGAGTTCAGTGAAGGAGAACACCAAGGATTTGGCCTGAACTATGAAAGGATGGGGTTGTCATGACCTAAAATGAAGAAAGCTAAGGAGAGGACAACTATGTATCTGTGGAGAATGAGTACAGTTCTAAATAAGAAATTTCAGTTTGGATGCTTATTTAAAAATTCTAAGTGTATATACTGAGTAGGATGTTCGAACTTGTAATTCAGAGCTAAGATCTGGGCTGGAGGTAAAAATGTGTGGTTCATAATCCTATAGATCCCTATAAATCCCTGAGTCTAGTTGAGATCACCAAGAATGAATATTGATAGATACAAATTCAACAATTGAATTCAGGGCTCTTCAATATTGAACAGGCAGTGATAAAAGTGGGAACTAAGAAAAGAGATTGGAAAGGAGCAGTCATTGAGGTAGGAGGAATCCAAGTGAGGAAATTGTTTCATGTGGGAGGGGTGACCAACAGTGTCAGAAGAGAACTGACCCTTGGCACTGAGAACAGGTGCACCAGAGCTATCAGGCAGCCATGAAGAATGGTGTTTTCATCTCTGCCTCCTAACTTTAATTCAAAAAAGCAAAAGCTTTGTAGAAATGTCTTTCTCTTTTATAGAAATATCTTGCTTTATTCATACACTTAGGAAATAAGTTATTTTACTGAGATTATATTGAAATTTTGTTGATAGTTCATGTTTTAAAATGATGTCCCTAAACCATATGCTCAAAATACCTCAAGCTTTAAAAACTGTTACTGAATGATGAAATTATTCAATAAAAGGAAATTATCTCAGTGACTGTGTTATTAGGGATGTGGTTTAGTGATTCTCCAGAAAGACAGATTACCTGGCCCAGATGGATAATTTTCTTAGTCTGGCACTATCCAAGCTGGTAAAATCAGTACTAGTCCCTGATTATGAAAATTTACCATTTTACCTCTAGATACCAGTGTATTGTCTGGGGCTCAAAGGACACTGCAGATTAAATGGACATAGAGAACGTTCAAACTCCAAGATCCAGCAAAATTAATCAAATTTTTTCTAGTAGCATATTTTAGCAGCATTGGGGGATATATAAGGGCAGATCCACTGTTTTCTAGATGTAATATTAAAATAATTTGTAATATAAAATGTTATTTACTGAGTTTGAAATGTTCTTTGACTTGCATATTAGAAGTCCTACTTAGATGTGCTTCTGTTAATTAAAGGTGACTAAGAAGCCATGTATTTTTTTTCTGTCTAATCAGAAGGAGGGTGGGAGGGAGGGAAGGAGGAAGTAAAGAAGGAAGGAAGGAAGGAAGGGAGAGAAAGAAAGAAAAAGAAAGAGAGAGAGAGACAGAGAAAGAAAGAAAGAAAGAAAGAAAGAAAGAAAGAAAGAAAGAAAGAAAGAAAGAAAGAAAGAAAGAAAGAAAGAAGAAAAAAGAAAGAGGAAGGAAGGAAGGAAGGAGAAAGAAAATGAGAAGAGTAGAGTAGGATAAGGTAGGGTAGAAAAGAAAAATACAACACATCTAAAGAGTGTTAAGTACTGGGGAGAAATTGAAAAATAAATAACCCTAGACCATATTTTAAAGCATCTTTGGCTGAGGAGTAAAACACAAACACAGTTAAAATGCAGATATCTTCAATACTGTGAATTGAGATGCTGGGTCCAATGAAAGATTAGAAAAGATCGGGAGCTTCATCCACTGTTACAGAGTCATTATAGACATTGCTAGAACCTGAAACCTATCTCTTCACAATTTTAAGCTGAGCAGTTTTGACAAGGCTATCCTGCAATCAGAAAACAATTATAACATCAAAATTCAACTAAACTACAGAACAATCATTATTCAGAATTACCTGAAATTGAGCTGGAATGGAAGTCCTACAACTAGGGATTTTAAAAAGCCACATTGAAGAGAAACAGAGACACAGAACATGCTGGCCCCACACCCATGTGTGGCAGATAAAAATCAGGAAGGATATCTTGGCCACGGAGGTCCCTCCTGAGGAGTAAGGGGTCGTGGTCCCATACCAGGCCCCCAGCCCAGGGTTCCAGTACCAGGAAGAGAAGTCCCCCCAATTTCTGGCTGTAAAAACCAGCAGGGATTGTGGCTGAGGGAAATGGAGAGCCTCGGAAATCTCAGGCAGTCCTCTTACAGGGCCTGCATATGGACTTACTTGCACTTACTCCCTCTGAGCTCCAGCACTGGGCCAGCAGCTTGAAAAGCACCAGAGACATACAGGGAGGAAGTGAATTTTCTGGCATCAGGATGAGGGTTGGAGGAACAGATTTCTCCCAAACAGAAGTGCTTGCAGAGGAAGTTGTTCCTTTTCTGAGTCTTCCCCACATAGAGCCAGCAGGTGGGTACCAAATTTGAGACTCCATAGACTTGGCTATCACTGTTTGCTCCACCCTGGTGATTCCCTGAGACACCTCCCCACCCAACTTTTGGGCCCACCCAATTTGTTTCCAGTGGTTTCTTCAAAGAAATTTCCTGTCTTGATTCATGATTCAAACTTTCCTTAAATCTCTGAAATAGCATCTAGCCTCAGCAGGCCCCAAGGCTGGTCACTAGGGCCAGCCAACCTTACTTCATAGCTTGGCCTGTCCTTTGTACCTCTAAGCCCAACACAAGTAGCAGCCATCTGCAGATCACTTTGTAGCCCATGCTGGAAGTCCCGAGGCAGAACATAGACAGCAGCTGACCTTGGCCTGCACCTCCCAAAATGCCCCAGAGCCATCACACCTGGTAGAAACTAATATAATATTGTATCTCAACTGTAATTAAAAATAAAAAAATAATTAAAAAATCAAAATTAAAAAAAGAAAACAATTAGAACAACACTTTTAGATACTAAAGGGTTGGTTAAAGAATCAGATGCAATGTGTTCTAAAATAATGCATGTGCAATATTAGACATCCTTGTAAATTTACACACAGACAGTGTACACTCATAGGGGATTCAACTTGTAGTATAGAGTATATGCTAGTGTGGAAATACTTGGATAAATTATTTCTTCATTTGGCTCTTTTATGAGGTACTTTGCTATACCTGTTGCCATTCTGTCAACTCCACCTTGATTATAACGTAGCAAAAGATCATCCCTGACAAGATATTTAGATATGTCTTAGTCTTAATGGCAAAGTCCCAGCCTGACCAATGTTCTGGATACGCTGTTTATGTTGCCATTTGAAAATAGCATACATTTGGAACAGCTGGGCAGATACCATAGCAATTGGAGCAGGAATTAGCCTGTAGGTATGCAGTGACTAACAAAGACGCCAAATAAAGAAATACTAAGCATTAACAGTTTCATGCTTTTATATACATGGCAATAATGCTTGGCAAAATGGCTCAAATGTATCCAATGTTCTCTATTCTTGGGAACTTTCAAAAGCTATCTTAAATGTTTTTGGATCAATAGGAATCAGTTTAAACTGTGCTTGTCTCAGGCCAAGACTGCTATAAATCAATCTCCTTCTAAACGCACATAAGCAGCTTGAAATGACATCACATGCCATGGCCAACAAGTGTTGGATGCCAAATCTAAACAGAGTAGATCTAATTTTCACTAAATTGGAATGTGTAATACAGAAATGGACTTTTACAATTTCATGGGGAATAACTGCCTCACCTCTAATGCCAATATGCTCCTTTAAGCACCCAAAACACAGATCAATAGACTAGGAATATACACCACAGTACAGATTTAATTCATTATTACAAAAAGATTCTATAAATTATATAAAAATGGTTATACTTTAGAGGGATGATTGATGTATTCTTAAAAAATTGTATTCTCTGTTTTATGTCATTGCTCACCAAGGGAGTGGCACAACAAGGGGTTCTTGTTCTTAAAAACTTCTGAAACAATGAGGCTTGTTGAAAGTTTTATCATTGTTTTTAAACCTAAAGAACAAGTGACTCCCCTAAAGTATAAGTGTGGACGAACCCTAATAAAATAATCCATCATAAAAGAACAAAGCAATTTCCCCATGTTCTGGTTACACATAACCCCTCTAATTTTATTAATTATACTCATTACACTGCAGCTTCATTCTAGAGAAATTTCAATAAACAGAGAAAATGGGAGGAATATTAAATACACTCAACACCACCTTCCCCACATATAACTGTTACAACATGCTTAAGGCCCGTGCTGGAATGTCACTCTGGATAAATATGAACCTGCATATGTCATGCAAATCAGCAATAGCTCATATGTTGTAAATCTGTGAATACCCTGAAAAAGTTTTATCTTCAATGAGTTAGTGTAAAAAAGAGGGGGAAAAACTAAATGAGAACTGAGAGAGGTGAGAATGTTTTTAATGCAATTAAAATACAAAATAAATTAATAATAAAAACAAACTTCTAAATGTATTTGGTTAGGGGGCATTCACAAAAGAACACTCTCTAGCCTACTTCTATTTAGGAAACATTAGATAAAATCAGACCAGGGAACTCCCCTGTTTATGATTTGGAATGCACTAACTCGCTATTATCTTATTGAGCCCTGAACTGGTTTCTGGTTATTCACACAAGGTGAGTTAAATTAAAGACTGGAACCTACATTTTTAAGCCTGGGGCAAAAGAGAGCTGAGCAGGTCACAGAAAAAGAAAAACTATTTGGCTTTCAAGGAAGGCTTCCAACTCCTCCTCTGCCCCAGCCCCAGTAGTTGCTGTGGAGACCCAGCCTGGGGTTTACTCAAAAGGGAGTTAATTTGTATCACTGATTTCAGCAAGAGATTTCTGTGGGAACGCTGGCTGTTTGGGATGCAGAGAAATCACTAGAAATGTCTGCCTATAACTATCTCGTGTGCTCACCTACTGGCAGCAGGGGAAGAAGGGGGAGACCAAACAGCTCCATGCAGTTCTGGAAGCTGACCAGCAATAATTGCTCTTGAGAGATGCCTTGATTTCCTCAAGGAAAGGAAGGCCAATGAGGGGCTCATGGGGCCAGGGTAGGTGGAACCTTGAATATTTTCTATTGACTTCACCTGAGTCTTTGTTATTTTGCTTCATTATTC
Source organism: Desmodus rotundus (assembly GCF_022682495.2). Lineage (NCBI taxonomy): Eukaryota > Metazoa > Chordata > Mammalia > Chiroptera > Phyllostomidae > Desmodus > Desmodus rotundus. The sequence continues at coordinate 127,641,930 of NC_071392.1, read as the reverse complement.
ACCAAAGTTTCTTCCTCCCTATCTGGTTTAATTTAGGGGCAGTGTTTGTTTTTGTTGTTCTCCTTGATTTCCCGGAAGACTGACAAATAGTCTAAAGAATGTGAATGCCTGCTTTGAATTAAGCCCACTGAGTCAAATTACTGATTGCAAAGGCAGCAGTTAGGAAAAAGTCGATTTTGATTCAAGTTAGAAAGAGGCACTCATGGTTCCAAAGCAATGTCAGAAGCAAAGAAAACATGGCTGTATTCCTCAGCTGGTTGCAAGGAGACAGGAATAAATTACTTGTTTGTTTAACAGCTTTTGAAAGTAGTGGATAGATTGCTTTTGGTGACTAAATGTAGTTATGAGAGGTTGAACAATTGGAGTCATTTCCATAAGCGGCAATTGCTGTTGCTGAAATTAGACAGAAAAGTAAGTGATAAAAAAGGAAAAACATGTCTAGCAGGATACATTATTCAATCATAAGTTATCCCAAATGGTTAAAAATGTAGCTTATATTACACTCTTGTGAATTTACAACATGGAAGAAACTAAACCACTCAATCTCATAGTTCCAGGGAAAACGAGGCTCTTTCTGGAACTTTTACTTTCCCAGCATTGTGTTTGTGATGCATTCCAGATGGACAAGCCTTAGAAAGTGACAGTATCCACCTATTTGTGAGAATGAACACAGAGAGAGTGAGAGTTTTCACATCCCTGTCTCCCTAAAACATAAACACTGCAAACCATAAATGAATCCACTTAATCCAATTTGAAGGACTGGTCAGGATGAAAAGTTTTATCAGTTATCATCAAAGCACCCAGTTTAATTTTTCTTCCCTGGAGTCTCTATGAGAGGGGCAGGGGTGGTCAATGAAATGAAATAAAATAAAGCTAAAGACAGTTTTTTGCATGAAAATATCCAGCTGATATTTTAGTGCATGAGTGATACAAGCTGAAATACATTAGCAGTATGTTGTGAATTCAATCAAAATATAAAAAGATTTGACAGATTGGAAACATGATATAAATCTAATAGAATGGCACTTAATAGAAAGAAGAGTTAGGACCTGAACTTTGTCTTGAGAAAGACATGAGTGTGGGACAGAGGAGACATTATTTAGCAGGAGCTCTTTTAAGAAAACATTTGTCATCTGCTAACCAACTCCAGAAAAAACAACAGTGTCACAGAAGGAGCTAATATGATGTGATTGCAGAATGACTTTAGAAAAACACATTAACTGAATAAAGGAAGGTAATGATTATCTGCTGGCTGAACTGAGCCAAACTAAGGCATTCCTCTGCCCTCCTGTCACAACAAAAAGAGGAGTCCTTCTACCGAAGGCGAATCCCTCCTCTGGTTGTCCGAATTTGACTTCTCTCTAGCAATTACCTCCTCTCTCTTCTATATTGTTAACTTTGCCTCTTTTCCAGTTCCTTTTATCATTGGATGCCATCACACTCAAGTTTCTCATCATAAAAATCCTTCCCCGTGCCCCACATCACCCGTTACAGCTGCCCTCCTCTTTTGCTGTTGGATCCCTTCACAGCCGCCATCTTCTCTTCCTTGCCTCTCTGTCATCTTCATCAACCAGAGTTTGACTTTGGCACTCCCTGTTCCCCTGGAATGGCCGTTTGTTATAATCCCCAATGGCTAAAGGGGAGTGGTCAGTCCTTCTCTTCCTTGAAGAAAGATTTTCCTTGGCTGCTGGACAGCATTGAATAGCATCAAACAGTTCTTCTGGAATGAATTTTCTTTGGGTTTCCAGACACAGCCCATCCTGGTTCTTCTCCTGCATCATGAGCTGCCCATTCCCAGTTTTGCTTTTTATTTTGTTTTTGGTTTTGTTAGTGTGTTTTGCAGTTTTCTTTCCCTCTGTCTATTCTATAAGTTTTGGTCTTCCTCAGGGTCCCTGGTCCCTTCCAAAACATGCTTCTCCCATGAGCAGGTGGGGGGAGTTCCCTGGATGGAAATCAAAGGCTCTATCAGAGAAGCCTCCCTGCATTGACTCACTGGGAATATCAACCAAGGAGCCAATGCCAAGGAACCATAAACAACAGAACTCCCTCATCTGGGACCCATAATGGAACAATCAGCTGTCTTCATGCAGCAGTGGTTTCAAGGAGTTAACAATATTGGAGACTTAAGACAATTCTGCCATAAGGAAGCATTTTTGAGCTTAAATAAATGGAAGAATAGAAACCCCCATGTCTTATAAAAGCTAACCCCAGGCTCCTTAGAGAGGGATCCTGGAGAGAATCAAGGATACACAGTGGAGGGTGGAGTAAAATGCTGCCACAGAAATGCAAAGAAAGCTGAACAGGGATGAAAGAAATAAAGTGACTGGGCCACTCCAGGAAGTATGAGAAGACTTGGGAGACCATCCCACCCTGAGGGAGAGAAGTGGCAGCCATTCAATTTCTTCCTTAATGGTTATGGCCACCATTTGTTTCTTAGGGTGTGCCCAAAATAGTTAAGTTGGTGTAGCTGACTGAGGCTCCTACTTCTCCTCGATATCTATCCTCCCCTTCTTCCTTAGAAACAGAATCTTTAAATCTTGCTGGGTTCAGAGTGGTACACACACACACACACACAAAGTATTTTTCCAGTCTCCCTTGATGTTCAGTATGGCCATGAGACTTAATTTGGGGAAGTAACTAGAAGTAGTGGGCATGTAACAGGGGGAAATTGTAATGGTGGGGAATTGTAACCCACCCCACCATTCTTTTGGCACTTTTTCTGTAAGTGCTGATTCTGACTAGTGTGTAGCTTGTAGATGAACAGCATGTTTGTATAAGAATCCTAGGAACCACCTCTAAAAGATACAGACTCCAACCTTCAGGCATCCCAGCTCTGGAGATTTGCTGACCTTCAACTGTGGAGCCAGGATGACATGACACCGGGATGACTAAACCAGGATGAACACCAGACCATCACTTGCCTTATGGGAACGGACTGTGCTCGTCTGCACATAGAGAACTATTCAGCCCACTCCCTTAATCTCTTTGTTCTGTTCTCCTCCCCTCCTTATAAAAGCCTCTGCCCCCACTGAGTGGGGGAGATGGGCTTTGGTGTATGAGCCCCCATCTTCCCAGGAGATGGACTTTGTGACATCAGTCCCTCATCTTCCAGGTGACCAGCACCTGAAAATAAACCACTTTCCTTTACATCGACACCTGCCTCTCAAGTAACAACTCTTGTAGAGGACCTGGGTTCTGTTACAGGCACAAGAATTGTACTTACATTGAAAAAAATTGCTCCAAATCTCCTTCTCCTGATTAAGATGTTTTGAAACACAAAGAAAAGTCAAAAAACTATATAGTAAATACTCACATGTCCACCATCTATATTTATAATTGTTAACATTTTACTGTATTTGTTTTACAATATTTCAATGATCCATTCATTTTATTTTTTTTCCATTTCAAAGTTGGAGACATGAGTATACTTCACTCCTAAATTTATCTTGTTTTATATGTTCCCAACAATAACATGAGTTAGTTTATTATCGTGTGTGTGTGTGTGTGTGTGTGTGTGTGTGTGTGTGTGTGTGTTACAAAGGAGTAAGCATAAGGACAGGAGTCCAAGTAACTTACTTAAGACATACCTTTAGTCATGGGTAGAACCCCATTTTGAACTTAGGTCTTTCTCCAAAGTTCATGTTTTTAATCTATCAGTTTCTCATCTCTTTAAGCCCTTACCTTCACCCTCCACCCAGGGTCCCCTTAGAGTTTCTGAGGCTTTAAAGGAAAAAACAAAACAGAAAGAAAACATCTTTAAATTTATAAAGTTTGGGTATTCTGGGGATACTGTAAAAGGAGAGGTCAGATTGTTCAGCTCAGCTCCCCAGCTGGAAAAGAGAGAAAATCTGACCCGTTCAGAAGTCACAACCCTGCAATCTAGGATGCTGCCTTTGGTGGCTTTTCCTCGTGTTCTGGTGGAAAAATTATTTAAAGAGGGCACTGCAAGGTGAGGAAATTCAGCAGAGAAAAGAAACTATATTTTTCATTCCTACTACAAATATTTCTTTGTGGGAATAAACAGTTCCATTAATTAAAGTACCCTTTTCCCTCCAATTAATTTAAAGGAAGTCAGAATTTGAAGAGACACAGCTCTCTTTTTTTCCTTCCTAACATTAATTGCTTTTTTACCTCACTTATTGCTTATAAATCAGACCTATTTACCACAGGTTTGCAGACTGGTATACACTTTGGGGATTGCCCAAGCTCCCTTTGATGAACAAAATTTCTGAAGCTGCTCCTTTGAATTTCACCAAGAATGATGACTCTCAGCCTCCTTAATATCACAGCTTGGAAGCTCCCAAAGCAATTGGTTTAGTAATTTATTTTGTGATCTGTGCTGTGGACATAAAACTTCTCAAAGTGAAGCTCAAGTTTCAATCTAAAGATCTGAAAAGAACATTTCAATCTGTTGGTACAAGCTGTTTTCCGTCAGCGCAGCTGCCCATGCTTACCCTTGGCACTGGCACCTCATGCAGTCAGGACAGCCACTGCTCCGGATGCCTAGGCAGGCAGAGCCCCGAGATTACTGCATTCTCATCTCTGACTGAAACCAGAGTTCCTTTTACCAAGCTGACAGGAGCAACAGGACCACGAAATAACAAGCAGATCGATGGTGTGGTATTCATCAAAGATAAAGGGCTGAGCATGAGCTCAAGGCTTCTCAGAGGTTTTGGGAGACATTCACATCATTTACCCCAAATAGTTTCTGTTTCTTGAATTTCTCACATTTCTCTTATTTGGCATTGCCATTTTGACACATTAAACTTCATTTGGTGGCAGTGGTTAGAAGACACCAAAAATGCCATTAGGGTCTGTGCTGCTTTCACTGCCTTGTGTTGTTACACTTTCACACGTGCACTTTCCTGAAACTCTTCAGAGTGAGGGCCAAGTTCAATTCTGCTTTATTGTTATACCTTCCCAAAGCTGAATTCAGGAATTGCACACAACATGCACACATGTTTGCAATAAGACTTTCCACAAAAGCACGCAGCCTCATTTCTTTCCTGCTGCAAAGTAAGCATAGAAAGAGATTTAAAAAACACAATGCTTTAATCCAATCACACATGACTTATTGTCCATATTACATAAAATGAGACTTTTTTAAAAATCTGCCTGATCTACTGACACTTTAGATTTGGTCTTCTGAGAGCATAATGTCCTATATTTCTCTATTGCATATAAACAGAAATTAAATTTGAAAAGAAAAATATTCTCCTTCTTGTTCTCTTCAGAATGTGCAAAAGCAGCCGTTACAACATGAAATATGGCATGCATTAAAGAATTAATTTTTGGATGAGTCTGACAGCATGAAAGAGTTGGATAGCTTATGCCAGCAAAAACTGAAGAGAAGCTATATTGCTAAAAAAAAACAAAAAAACAAATATATAAATTCAGAGAAAATAAATGTTCTTTTATTTTTTTAGATAAAAGATAAATTATTTTAAATTATTTAAAAAGTAAAATTTCTATGACTGTCAAACCTCCAGTTAGTCTGAAACTCTTCAAATACTGAAATGTGTGGTTGGATCTCTAATTGCTTTTTTATGATTTGTTAGGAGAATCACATTGCAGGAGAATGTTTTATCAAGACAAAGTCTTCCTTCATTTGGATGGTGCTTTATTTCCCTTAATCCCAAAGCTCTTACATAGTTCTTTATGCAACTTGCTCACAGCAAGGTCAGTTTCTTTGGCCACCATGATCTGGAGTTCGAAGTTTGAAATTTTGCAAACATTGGTCTAAATAAGCTTAAATACATGTTACCACCACACATTAAGCATTCCAAGGGAGACTCTCTTTGACAAACTGTGAGCAGTTGGCTTTCCTACTGCGTAACAGAAAGATCTTGAATAACATATACCTTCGTGATGCTCTCCTCAAGTCTGTGGCAGGAATGAAACACTCTAATTGAGATCAGTTATAATATCAAATTCCTGGCACATTTCCAGTGAGTAAAGAAACTAAAAATACAAGAGCTCTCCGTGCTTCAGCAACGAAGAGTGAGTGTTCCAAGCCCTGGCCAGGTAGCTCAGTTGGTTAGAACTTCATGCCTATACACCAAGGTTGTGAATTTGATCCCCAGTCAGGACACATACAAGAAGCAACCAACGAATGCATAAATAAGTGAAACAAGTTGATGCCTCTCTCTCTTTCTCTCTCTCTCTCTTTCTCTCTCTCTTTCTCCCCCCTCCCTTTCTTTCTCTCTAAAATCAATAAAAAATATATATTAAAAAGAAAAAGTATTCTCGGAGCTGAAGGGAAGATACCCAGAATAGCTAGGTTTGGAGAATTTCCTTTCAGAAACATTCCTTATATAAGGAAGGCTTTAAATTGCTCAGACTATAAGGTATTTACGTCCAAACAAAAGGAAATGATCCTAGCACCACTTAGCAGCCTCCTGCAACTGTGGCCCAAGGTAGGCCTGGAAGCAAGCTGTACTTAAGAAGTTTTGGCTGCTCGTTGATTCTTCCCCAGGATGGTTCATGAAATAGACTAAAGCATCCCATCAGGGTTTGATGTGAGGTCACAGTACAGCTATTCCAAAATAATATGAAGAAACACACTATGAATTACAAAATCTGCCATAGGATGGGGATTGGGCAGATAGAAAAGTACATTAAGGGACAGTCTCTCATATGGAATGTTTTTATATGTTATAAAAAAAAGTTAAAAATAATGGAAGGGTCTAGTCAAGGATCATGAATGTGTAAAGGACCATGGACCTGGACTACAGGATGGGGACTGACTGAGGGAGGGAGTGTGGGTGGGGCAAGGGAGAGCAACAGGGAAAAATCAAGACAAGTGTAATTGAATAACAATAAAAAGAAAGAAAGAAAGAAAGAAAGAAAGAAAGAAAGAAAGAAAGAAAGAAAGAAAGAAAGAAAGAAAATATTTTACCATAGTAATCATATGAGAAGTAACCCCTAAATTCCAACTGTTCTCATGATGTAATGAATAAATGACTTCGGACAAAGGAAAAATAATACATAGCTAAGGACAGTAAAAACTTCTGAAATATAAATTATGATCACACATAAATGGTACTTTTCGAGCATTATAACAATCATAGTAATGATGATTCAAGGACTAGGGATCAGATGAAGAATCGCAAGAAGAAAAAATAAGATTATTTTAAAGCTTATCCATCTAACTTCTTTATTAGTCTCTTGGCTTCAACATGGATTATTCTATCATATGCACATAAGACATGCTTGTGCTCATGGACACATGCATGTATATACTAACACACACACACACACACACATACACTGCTTTTGCTCTCATAGCTATCACAACCCTCCAAACCTCCCTTTCATCTTCGTTTCCTAACTAACCTGGGCTATGGATTTGAGCTCCCATCCTGCTGAGTGGCTCTACATACTTTATGGTCAACTAAGGCCTAAGGTGTAAGGAGCTAGAGTGTAACTCCAGCAAGTTTCTTTATCTGAGGACATGGATGAAACACCCACCATGAGCACCTGGCAGGTCTCTTCCATAAACAGATGAGCAGTGGGTGAGAGAAGAGCAAACCTAAATTTTAAGTTTATAAATAACTACTCAACTTGTCCTGGATGGTGTGGCTCAGTTGGTTGGACCATTGTCCCATAGACAGAAAGTTCCCAGGTTTGATTCCCGGTCATGGCACATAACCAAGGTTGTGGGTTTGATACCCAGTAGGGGTGGTTATGAGAAAGCAATAAAAAAAAATGTCCTTGGGAGAGGATAAAAATTTAAAAAAAAAAAAAATTTAAAAATCTACTCAACTCAGTCTTCCCTTGTTTCTTCTTGCATGGTTTCTCCCCCATCTGGTATGAGTTCTTGCCATTGTCTATCATGCTTTTTGGACTTCACATGTTGGTCCTTCTCTTCCTCTACTTCTCTGCTTGTCCTTAGCTTCACACCTTAGCTTCAGTGGGATATCCTCTAAAGTTATCCTTTGGAATTTATTTTTTTGCTTTAGTTTTCTCTTACACCAGCATGTATTGGGGGAAAATGCTAGAAAATCCCCTTGAGAATTGGTTGGCATGTCCCAAGAAGAAACTTGGCAAAGTTTCCTCAGTAAATTCCTTTGAAGGCCATTTAACTCTAAACATATATTTTAAGTTATTCCTTTGTATCGTCCATTGGTTAGAATTGTTTGAATATTTAGACATAAGGAATTTAATGAGTGGCTCTGGTTATAGGATATAATGATCACTGTGTTGACTTTTCTATATTTAAAGTATTTTAATGATATTGTTTTGAAAGTGTAAGTTTGGAAATGATAAATTAATTGTGGATTAATTGGTTTTTCATGTGATAGAACTGGTGGTAGCCTCATAGGAGACAATGAGTCAAAGTCAGAGAGAGCAACAGCAGAAAGCTGCTACTCTCCCTCCTACGTGAGGCTGAGGGTCAAGTGGAGGAAGTATAATTGTCAAGTCACTAGAGCCAAGAATAAGGTTCTCAGTAAGGCATGGGACCAAATTATCCCCTCGTATATCTTCCGGTAGCACGTTATAAGTTAGTGGAAACCTGAGAATCTTTGTGACAAATGGCAAGACATTGTTGTGAGGTTTAATTTATATAATGCACTTAGAATAGAAACTGCCATATTATTATTATTATTAGATGTTTAAGGTTTCTGGTACTTTCTGAATTTCTCTAAATTCTCCTATTTTTACAAGAAGAAGGGGGAATTCAGAGATCAGAGCCTTTGCTCTTGCTATGGATAGCTACATCAAAATGTGAAAAAAATATCAGCTGGCAAAGGAGATACCTTTCTGCAAATAGATAATGTTACAGTGCTAAGGCCTGGAAATGGTTTTTGAACATTAAAGTCATGCTGAGGCATTGGTTAAACCATGGAACGTGCCAGTATGGATCTAATTCAGTAGGTCTGGGTTATAGTTAAGGACCAGACATCTTGAGTAATTTGTTGTAGATGGTCTAAGACCTCAACTTATGAAGCATACTCCCTGTGACAGAAAACTGAGGAAAAAATGGTCTTCAGTTAATCTGGGCCTGCATTTTCTCTTCTAAAAAAATGAAATAGAGTTGAGGATAAGCAAAAGTATCAAAGCATATCACACATAGCATTTTTTCACAAAACCTTAATACTTGATTACATATGTAATCAAGTGTCCTGGCTTGGATGTAAAACATTTCTTATTAAGGTTGTGTGAGAAAAAAGCCTGGAAACACTGCTCTGGGGAATTCATGGCATTCACATCAAGTGACATGCAATCACAAGGCACTCTAAACTCTGGAGCTACCTAACATGTTCAGGATTTAAGAAGGGTAAGGAAGAAGGAAGGAAGGGGAAGCTAGTGGGATGTCTGTCAACTGGTGTAAAGGAGTGAGTTACCAAGATGCGAAGAAAGAGCAGTCAGTGGGCTGTAACCAAACTCTGACCCATAATTAGAGTGACAAGCATGTGAAATGCCTACTGAATGGATCAGGGACCATGGAGCTCTGACAAATAGTGGAGGAAGCCTACATTTAAAAGAGGCTTTACATTTTAACCAGCTATTATTGCCAGTTCCAGCTTGGTCTCTCAACAAATTTCCTTTCTGTTGTAATTCTTCATGCTTCCTCGAAGCGTGATGGTGATTTTTTTTTCTTTATTTATTTTGGAAAGCCAGGAGAAAATTGTTTCAGTATGTTCTTTAAATTAGTTTCCTTGCGGTGTTTTCTTTGCACACATTAATTACAGCTCCCTTGAGGGGCTGAAGTACCATATAACACACTGTAATTCTGCTCCCCAATCTCCTTCACCAATTCAAGCTTCCAATTCTCCCTACAATCCGGGCTCTATATTAATATATAGCGAGAAGTACGTGGCTGAGTGTCTTTCAACTATAATGTAAGAATAGAGGAGAAAATGTGATCATCAGTGCTTGAGGACACCAACCCCACTTAAAATGAATAGTTTGTGGCCCATAAAATGAAATAATTAGATTAAATGATGTCTGTGTTTCCCAATTCGAATGAACATACTCTAAAGAGAGTCTCACTCAGGAAGTACAGAGAAGAGATTGATGGGAAATGAGGAGGCTACATGATTCTCACTAGCAGGATCTGGCTGGAATTCTAGAGGTTCTCAAGAAAATAATACATGTCCAGGAATCTACATGTGATCTGTCACTGTACTAGACACATAAGACAGTCTAGGAAACTTGTAATTACTTTTTAATTCCAAAAGAAAGGAAAATTTCTAAACTGGCCACAATACAATCTCATGTTTCATCCCATGACCACAGTCACTGAGGAAGGAAAAAAACGAGCTAAACACAAATGTAGTTCTAAAACAAAGGTTTTCATATTCCTGCCTTTTCAGATAGGTAAAAGCAATGGCAGGGTTGAGAATCAGAGTAAATCTTTCATTGACTAGCTAAGGTGCAAGGTTTCTTAAAATAAATCAAAGAGGTGAATGAAAGAGTTTCCAAGCCAAACTATAATACTTATTAAACAGCTCATACAAACAGGACATCACTCATTCATAGGGTCACCGGCAGTCCAAGACAACTCAATAGCACATAACAACAACATAAGCAGGAACTATGGTAGGTGTTTTATAACGGTTATCTCATTTTCTCTGCTTGACTCTTTAAAGTTGGTATGTCTACTCCCATGTTACAGATGGACAGAAAGGTAAGTAACAAGTGTAACAAGTGTCAACCAGTGTCAGAGCTGTTTTCTAATCCAGGCTATAATTTACCCAACCTCAGGCAGCCCCAAACAAAAGATGGCCCTATTAGCTTTAGGAATGCCGTTTGTGATCCAACAGCATCCATCAAATGGTTCCGTAAAATTTACCATCTTCTCCATTCTTTTACTTACCCAGATTCAAAAACCTGGACAGGCTCTCACTCTTAGAGCGAGACCCTCTTCTCTCAGTGGCCTGAGTATTGACCAACCTGGCTCCAACCGGGAGCAGTAGTTAACAAGACCGCTAAACTGAAACCCCTGAGACAGTGAACAAGCCCAACTAAGGCTCCAACCTGGTATCTCCAGCTCTTCTTAACTTGAACTCTTTTGCTGATGAGGTCTTATCCCCTCACAGTATTAAATCTACCACCTCTATGTAATCATAGAATATTAAAAAAAAAATCTTCAGCTCTGATTTCTCTTTTGACCTGCTGACCCATATCTACAATGGCATGACCTACAGACATGTCAGATTCATCATGCCACTAAATTCCTCATCCTTCCTCATGAAGTTGCCCTTGTATCTAAAATTACTACTTCAGTAAATGATACCACCATTCACCCACTAACTCTTGTAATACTGTTTCCTCGATGGGCAGACTGACATATACAAAGCAGGAGCCAAATTGAAAAGCAAATGCTTGCTATAACTTTACTGTAGACCTTCATCTCTACTGTCCCTACCACAAGTCCCTTTCACTACATTCTCCACATTCCTACAAGTGTTCACTCTCTAAAGACACACTTTTCATCATATTCCTATCTTTTCAATAGTTTCTAGTGACTTTCAGCAGTGGTTTGTAACTTGGCTTCTAAGTTCATGAATGTGCTTGTTTGCAAAAGTGACTATGTATACTTTCTCTTGAGAGACGGCCTTGAGCTTTCTCTCAGCAGATTCCCAAAGTGGACAGTGCCTCCCAAATAAAACTTTTTTTTGAAAAGCATACAAACGATAAATTACTGGAAATCAACACTCAAGGTCCAAACTCTTTTCACCAGATATACAAAGCCCTTTATTTTCTAGTCCCGGACACTTTCTACTGTTTCTTCGCTCACTACACATTATCTCAAACCCATTCACAAACCATACTTAATTTTGCACTATATCCTGTCTCCCTTCTCTGTCTTTGCAATGTCTATTATTTATGCCTGGGTTATTCTTTCTCCAGTTTTGATCCAGGAAACTATCTTGAGCTTAGACATAGTCTGTGAATCACCTTTACAATGAAGCCCCTGGAACAACTACGTAGACTGATCGCTCCTTCCTGGACTATGTACCCTATTCTAGCACTTACCACATTGTACACAACTATGTATTTACGTGACAGCCTCTTCATTCATGGACTTTTCAATGGAAGAGTCTGGACATTAATCTATTTTTTCTCTACCACACCCCCAAAGTGTTAATTGAATGAACAAATACTGCTGCCTATGATTAGAGACAGGGGCTGAAAGCTTTATAGAATAGTTTGGATTAAAAAAGCAGTTTTGTTTTAAGTCCTGCAAATACTTATGAAAGAAATAACACATCCACTTGGAGACAATAATAGAAAATGTCTTTTTTTAAGTAACATAAATCCCGATGTTTGTTTCAAAAGAGCATTATTGAATAATATCTTGGCATATTATATATTTATTTACTCTCAATAGGATGAAATTTAATTTTGTTAGTAGACTGGCTGATGTCTGTGCTAAACCACATTCACCAAAAGACTGAGTCAGGAACTGGGAATCTGGGTGGGCAGGACACCTCTGTGAATGAATGATAGACATAGCTCATGTCCCTATCACAAAGGATGAAAGGGAGACCAGCAGAGAGGCAAAACCCAAGAGTCCAAAGGATATGACTACAAGATTGGGTGGAGCCCAGGTAAATAGCACTGGGGTGGGTCCAACAAAGAAAATAGGGATGTTCCAAAAGATATAGAACAATAGTTAACTCTAGGAAATGTAATATTCAGAGAAGGCTTGGAGAGTGTTAGGACAGGAAGAAATTTGATCCCATTCATTTTCTGTCTATGGGAGAAAAATTGATGGTGGAAAGGTCAAGTAAAATATTCAAGGTTAGATGTCATTATGCTGTTCGAACTTCTTTTCCTTTCTCAGCTTAAATCATCTCACTCCTCTACAGTATAAAGTCCAGTTCTTTACAATGGCTTCAAAGCCTTGCCTTTCCAATTTGACTTCACAGCACTCCTCATCATTCATTTCTCAATTTTGCCTGAATATACACTGTGCTTTATCCTGCCTGTCTTTTTCTTTGTGAATGGAATGTCTCTCTTCCTTCTATCCATTTCTTTCAATTCTGATTTAAGAGTTCATTTAAGAGCTAGAGAGTTTTAAATATCTAAAACATTTTCTTGAATTTCTTCCCTTCCAAGAAATAATTTTCTTTATTTTAAAACCACATATAATTTTATGGTATTTCTCCTATGCAAATATCACCTTTTGTTAACATCTCTTAGAGTTCTCATAATCAAGTAGTAAACTCTTTAATTAAAATTAAGCTGCCTTAATTAATAATTTTTGTGCTCACAACGGCTCAGAACTTGTACATATTAAAGCCCTAACAGTGTTTACTCAAGGAATGAATAAATAAATGAAACTATTAAATCTCAGCAGCCAGCACATTTCTTAGCTATTTTTAGTCTATCTGCATTATTTATTTTATCTGTGTTATGAGGTCTCTAAAGAGTATGTCAAGCTTCTTATACATATACAAATTTATATACCATTGAATACTATGTGCTAGATCTTATATAATCTCATTTTATTATTTACAACTGCCCAGTTTGATTAATAAGCACTATTACTCCTGCTGTACACACAAGGTAACCAAGGCTTAAAGAGGTTGAGTAATTTGCTTAAGCATCATCCAGATATTAAATGGCATTACCAAAATGTGAAATTAGATGATTCCAAAGTCTATGATACAGCAAACAAATTATGAATTTAGCTCTACTGTTGTAAAGTTCAACTCCGTAAAACTTTCATTAATTGTACACACCGGCAAAGATGCATATACATACTAATATACATATGTATGTATGTGTTTATATATTTATATGTATTAGTAGATTTATATGTATATGTATATTTTAATTATAATTTGAATATAATATTGCAATTAGGTACAATCATTTGTCAAAGAAATGTCTCATTTTTAGTTCTCTCAAAAATTACTTTATAAGGACAAAATCAGTGAATAATGCCAATAATATGATCAGGTACACACTAATATTTCCTGTTTTTATATGAATGGGTCACACAAACCACAGAGATTGGAATACAAGTATAATGTCAAGAAATCTATTCTTTAGCAAAATTTGACTCTATCCAACATTCAATTGTTGCCAGGTCTACAAAATTCACAGTGAAGTTGATTCAAGAGCCAACTTTACAATCTATGTCATAGTCTACCTGAAACCTAATTATTTCAGGGGTCTTTGGTCAAAGTAGACATGGAGTCACAGTCCCTCACACAAGTCTGGTCACTGCATGAGCCAAACAATTTTTTTTAAGTAATATCTCAATCTCCCTTCTTTCTGGGTATTTAGTTGGACCCTTCCCAGTTTCCCTTGCAGTTTAGTGTAGCCTTGTAATTATACTCTGGCCAAGAAAATGTGAGAGAAAATCATGAAAGCTTTCCTGCATCTTCTTTCATGCTTTTACCGCTTCAGCCAGGTAGACATCAATGTCTGGATTAATTATGAAAGCCACACACTGATGGTAGGAAAGCCTCCATTGGCCTGGACTCCTAAATGATGATGTACACCAGATCTGCCCCCAACTCCCATTAAGCAGGAACACCTAGCTACATTGGACCGATATGAGTGCCTACCTAATAAACCTCTACTATGTTAAAGTGATGAAATTGGGGGGTTTGTTGTAGCATTTAACATTTTCTGAATACATATAGCAACCTGTTAAAAGACTAAGTGCTCCCAGATTCAACAGTTTTTCCTCCTAATATATCTAAATAAAAATTTTTATAATTGAATTTTAGGGACAATAACCACATTGCACTGCCAGTTAGATATAAATGAAGTCAAGTATGCTTTTAAATTAATTTCAAGCATAATTCTATGTTATTGCCAGTCTACCCTTTTTAGGAGTGATAAGAAATCTGTAATTTTTAAGAAATCTGTAATTTGCCAGAGTTGATTACGTGTCAGCCTTTTGTCCCTTTTTTTAATCATGTTTGTTGGTTGTCTGCTTTTGTGTTCTTCAAATAAATCTAGTTGAAAATGATCAGATACCCCCTCCCTCACTCACAGTCCACTTCTTTCACTGTATGGGTTTTGCTGACAGGAGAGCAAAAAAAAAAAAAAAAAGTAACCTCTAATCTTTCCTTGTTTTATTGCTTTTGTTATTTTCTACATGGCACCTTCTGAATTTGCCTTTCATGTTTCTTTCTCCTCTTCAGCCTTTGAACTTCCATTTATGTACTGCATTCTGTTTCCCTCATGTTGAGCTCACTGTGTGCCTTGAGTTCTCCCCAGCTTTTCTTCTCAAAGTTCAACTCTTTTTAGACAGATTTTAGGGCATGTACTCTCCCAAAAGTCACTGCTGTGGCTTCATGGCTGCTAAGTTCCTCCAGTTTTTCAGTCTTTCTCAGCATGTCCTAATTACTCCATCTCTCCTCTCAGATATAGGGTCTTTGGCCACCCTGACCACAAACTCACTCTCCCTTACCCAGACTGACTTACAGAACTAATTTGACTTTGAGCTCTCTGGAAAAGGTCAGTGTTTTTCACCCTTGTACCATGGGGAGGGGAAATGCTAGTTTTATATATGAAAGCTACTGAAAGAACATCTAAAAAGAACATGAACGTAGTGTCTGGGATGTCAACTCTTATGTCACTTTCTGCTGCTGACCTGCCAAGTTTGGCTTCCAGATGTTAGCTGGAATAAAGGACGGGGAAAATGGGGGTTCTCTCTACTTAAAAAAAACAACTCCTTGTCATAAATTCCAAAAATTAAAACAAATAAATAAATACAGTTATGGCTGCTTTCTGAAAGTTTGATTTAAAAATTATATTCCTGAAATGATAAATTAGAGGTTGTTTTACATTACAAAAGCATAATTCTCTTTACAAAAAGCTGGTCAATGTTTCCATTAAATTAGAAGCTCTTAGTACAATTAAAATGTTAGTTATTCTACAAATTGTAGTTGGTCTTAAAATAATCTTTTCAGGATTGTATCTACTATTGGCTGTTTAGAATGAGTTTCAGTGTATAAATTTTACACCAATTTTGTGAAAAAGTTTTGACATATACTTTAAAATTACATTTCTCATTTTCTATTACCTTTCTGAGGGCCTTTTCTACCTCTGCAATAATCAAATGGAGGAAAAGGCAACCAAATGGATAGACACACAACCCTATAACCCTAAAGACCTTCAAATTTCAAGATATCCATTCCCAGGCATCAGGGCAAATGAGTCACAAGAAACTGTCCCAGGCAGTTAGATGGATCCTGGTTTGGGTTTTGATGTATTAATTTTGTTTACTGAAATAACAATTTTATTTCCTTTGGGTGGTTTTAATAATTGTTTGAAAAATACAAAGGCTATTTTAAATATACCACATAGTCTAATTTATAGTTATTGTGACAAAAAGTCATACATTTAGATAATTTCTCATACTTGGACTACACAGTATTTGGACATGAAGTTTTAATGAAATTACACATAATCAGTCATAACCTAACAGAATATATTCTAAGACTTGTTCAAGGGTTTTATAACAAAAGTTGCTGCTGTCATATTAATTTCAATTACTTAGAACACTATCTGCCTTTAAACAAGCATTTGGTAGGTTTGTTTGTTTGTTTGGGGGGGAGTAAGCTCATTTAAAATATTTATTGAATATTTTGGGTTGGCATCATCTAATAAAATTATACAGGTTTCAAATGAAAATTTTTATAATACATCATCAATATATTGTATTATGTGTTTCCCATCCAAAGTCAAGTCTCTTTCTGTTACCATTTATCCCCTCTTTACCCTTTTCTACCTCCTCCTACCCATCCTTCCTTCTTGTAATCACCAAACTGTTGTCCATGTCTATGAGATATATTTTTTCTGCTTAATATCTTTACCTTTTTTACCCAACCTCAACCCCCTCCCCTCTGACACCTGTCACTTTGCTTTCTGTTTCTATGAGTCACTCTGTATTTTGTTTGTTTATTTTATTCATTAGATTCCATATATAAGTGAAAATGTATTTGTTTTTAATCCTATTTTTTTGTAAAAAGCACTAAAATCTTTCAAGGAAAGACAAAGAATGTCATTAATTTTTCTTTTACCAACTTATTGGAAAATGAAAATAACTGCTTTATATTAAAAGTCTGCAGGAATTCCATTTACAGCTTTTAATTTGCAAGAATTTTTTAAAGCTCAAAAACACTAATGTTGAATAGTATCTTAAGTATTTGTAACAGTGCAATAGCATTATATACATCTAATATAAGCGAAAACTAAAACATTTTTACATCAAATAATACTATATTCCACCAAAGCTCTTGGAAGGAAATTTGAAGTAATATAATAAATACATTTGAAATCTAAGTGCTCCTGTTTTCAAAAATGGCCTTTTGGCTGTGTTCACATATGCAGTAAAATATTGTCTTGCAGGAAATCTAAACTACTTATTTAAATAACAGTCTCCATTAAATCTGTCTGAGAGTTATTTTACTAATATTGTACTAATAATATAATACTAAAAGAAATAAGAATTTGTCTAAATTTCCTAGTAATTTAGAACACATCCATAAAGAAGACTTGAAATAAACTAGAGAAAAGAAGAACAAACTAAACCCAAAGCAAAGCAAAATGTATTGCTTTAATAAACAATAAACAATAAAGAATGATAAAGATTTAAGCAGAACTAAATGAAAGAGAGAATTTTAAAAGGGGGAAATTAACAAATCCAAAAGTACATTAACTGAAAAGATTAAAAAAAAAAAAACTAACAAACTTTTGGCTAAACTGAACCCCCCAAAAAGAGACTCAAATTACTAAATGGGGATATTCCTACTGACTTTACAAAAATAGATGGGACATTGAGGTTATACTATGAGCAATAGTTTACCAACAAATGAGATAATCTAGATGAAATTTCGAAATTTGAAATTTTAAAAAATTTCTAAGGAGATATACACTACTGAACTGACTTAAGAAACTGAAAATATGAATAGACCTGTCCCCAGTAAAGAAATTTAATTAGTTTTCAAAATGTTACCAACCACAACACAAACAAACAAACAAAAACAGGACTAGATAGCTTCACTGGTGAATTCTACCATACAGTTCAAGAAGAATTACCACCAACCCTTCCAAAATATAGAAGAGAAACACTTCTGAGCTCATTGTACAATGCAAAAGTAGACCAAGATATCACACACACACACAAGAAAAAACCCTACATCTTAATATCCCATATGAAGATATATGCAAAAATCCTCAGCAATTTACTATCAAATCAAATCCAGTAACCTATATAGCAGGAATTATGACTATGATCAGGTAGGATTTATCCCAGGAATTCAAGGCTAGCTTAACATATGAAAATCAATCAAAGTAATATACAATATTAATAAAGGACAAAATCCACATAATGATCTCAATAGAGATGCAGAAAAGTATTTGACAAAATCCAGCACCCTTTAATGACAAAAATACTCAACAAGATGGGAATAGAAAGGAATTTCTTCAACCTGATAAAGGGAATCTAGCAAGTCCTTGAGTATCCTCAAAAATTTTTTTTTTTCAATTTTGGCCCTGAAATTTAGATATGTGTGTAATTCCTCAGTGGTCAACCGAGTCTGTTCAGTTATATATTCCTTGGTTTTAATGTTTGTTTTTTAACTACAGGAAGGACTCAATATTTCAAATAACTCACACTGAAAAAAACGGCCATTTAAGAAGTTGTTATGGGTTGAATTATGTCTTCCCTCAAAAAGATGTTGGAATCCTAACCCTCAGTACTTCAGAATGTGACCTAGTTTGGAGATACAGGTTTTGCAGAGGCAATCAAGTTAAAAAGAAGTTACTAAGTTGAGCTCTAATTCAATCTGACTGGTGTCCTTATAAAAAGGGAGATTTGGACACAAGATGTGCACACACAAAGAAGCTCATGTGAAGATGAAGGCAATGTTTGGGGTGATGCTTCTCCATGCCAAGGAATGCCAGTTACTGCCAGCAACCCACAGGAAGCTAGGAGAGAGGCACGGGACAGATACTTCTTCATAGCTCTCAGAAGGAACCCATCCAGCCTAAACCTTAATCACTCTTGAGGTCTTCAGAAGTGTGAAATGATTTTTTGTTTTTTTAGATACTTAGTTTGTAGTACTTGTTATGGCAACCCTGGCAACCTAATACAGGAATCCACCATAAATATTTATTGATTGTGAAACTCATGGCAAAATAAGCAAATGGAAAAATACCATTTTTAAAATATGGGATAAAGCAAATGCCTGCCTTCTATACTTGAAAATATAAAAAATGTGTGCACAAAAAGGAAGCTGGAAAAGGAAAGACAATAATTGTGCCTTTGCTACACTAGGAAAAATCCTGGGATGAAGGTCAAAACTACACCAAGTATTGAAGTTAGAGATTTTAACAATCACATTGTGTGTTTCACGGTTCATGTGTTTACGGTTATTGAAAACAAAGAAAAAATAAACTAAAAAGCATTCACAATTTAATGGAATATCTTCATTGCCACGTACCTCTGTTGGTTCCTGTATGTTTGTTGTTTTTGGATATCCAGCAAAAGAACTCCTTTCCTAATTGGGAGAGATCCTCCACTGTGTGGGCTCTGGTGGGAAAGAGTCTCTACTTCTCATTGAGAAGCTGATGGTCCAGGCAACCAGAGAATTGGCACATTGCTTAAACACAGCCAATCCAAGGTTCCTGCTTAGAACTTTGGAGAAATTACCTTTGGCCAAGTGGAAATCCCATCACAGCCAAAAGCTAGTGCTCCATGGAGGTGGAGCCAGCAGTGAAGTGCCCTAACCAAGTCTCTTACTACCCTGTTAGGGAACCCAGATTCCCAGTAGGTTCTCTGGCATTTCTGCCCCATCAGTGAATATCCTCCACATTCTTCCATTTAATTAGCCAGAAGCAATTTCTGTTGCTTGAAAAGAAGCCTGATATGAATCAACTAAAATTAACTATGTAAACCCCATGTGCTGAGACTAGGATCTAGTTTTACTTTCTAGAAGTAAAAATCATTTTTATTCCTAACATAGCTGAACCTCTATTGGGGACCATTAAAAATACATATATTTCTAGGAGCATATTCTGCACAGAAAAAATAATTAGATAAGCACATTATTTAAAAATGAATTGATGGAGTTTTTTAACTTCTCAAAACCTGTATAATGAAGTGAACCTCAGAATATGATAGGACTGTAATTACCTTTTTAAAATTCAATTTTCTGAGACACCCACCTTCAAAAGAAATGCAACACAACCTGACTGTGATTGAAACCTGTCTGCAGCCAGTTGGTGAAATGCATCTGCTTTGCACAGACTGGTTTGTCTTGTCAAGTAAAGAAGAATCTCAGAATCAGTTTTTGCACCTCCAGGCCTTCCAAATCTCAAGGTAACATACCAAACAATTCAAGAAGAGCACATGAAGCAAGACTCCATGGTCAGTCTACTGTAACATCATGAAGGTGGAGACCTCGTCATGGAAGCCAAAGGGTCATAAAATCTCATAGGCCACCTGTCTTGCAATATAAACCCAAACTAAATGCCTAGCTGTTACCGCCTTTTATTTCGTATTTTTTTTTTTTTAGCTAAAAAGGAACTAGCTACACAATTATAATTACATGGTAACTGTAGACAAATTAATGCAACAGATTTTTTTCAAGGTGATTAAAAACATTGTTTATCCTAGGCTAGAGCACAGTAAGATTCATCATGCGGACTGGCATTTTGCCTGCAGCCATATGCCATCTGTCATTTTCTTTAATGAAGTTTGCATCAATTTACAGGAAGCACCAAATGCCATATAACTGGTGGAATCATTTTACGCAAGCAGATCAATGTTTAATGTCACTTTTGTGTGTGTGTGTGTGTGTGTGTGTGTGTGTGTGTGTAAACTCATCAGCCAAATCCATATAAGGAAAACTTTCTAAGGGTGCAGTCCCTCGGGCAATGAGAGTATCAGAGTAAGTTCCTGGGAAGCAAAATATCGAAGAGAAAAGGTCTGAGGTCATGAACTGGGTCAAACGAATAAACAAATGTGGAGAAATCTGCTAACCTTTCAGAACAATAATTATGTTGCTAAACACAGCAGATTTAGAAATTTTGGAAGAAGGAATTCTATACTCATAAAAAAAGGTAATGATGTGACTAAGTTAATTAAAAACAAATACCCTTTTTTAAAAGATTAATAGCAAACAAGTTACGCTTCTTTCCAAATGTTATTGGTCTAATTGACAACTCATTTTTAATTCATCGTGTTAAAGGGAAAGATATAAGGTAAATAGTGATATCTAAGCTTAAATTTATTTGGAATTGAAGTAATATTTCAAAACATTTTAAAACTCTCTTTATGTCGCAAGGTTTTTACCCTAATTTTTCTGATGTTTGTTTTAAAAGCTGTTACCTCCCCATTCCCCTACGCCCTGGTCCACAAAAGCAGTCTACCTCTACATTCTTTTTTCCTCCACCATCACTCTATGGTTGTTTGTTTTTAATGCATGGCACTTGCACAGAAATGTGGGGTGGAGATTAAGCCTTCCTCTTCTCCTCACCCTGTATATTAGCCCTCCAGCTCATCCCTTCCAGACATGCCCACACACTGCCAGGACACTTAGCCTCCAATCTGGAACTACTCAGCAAAGCAATAATTCATGCCCTATAGCTTAGCAACCTAATTGTAGGAAGGTAGATTTTTTTTTTAAAGAACCTAAAGAACAACATAGACTCCTTTTGTCCTGCTATTTGCTCCTACCTCCTCCAACCCTCCACCACCAGCACTTACCAACATCGAATCTTTTAGACCTTTCCCTTTCCTCAACTTCTAGCTGTAAACATTTCCCACACAGAATTTTTTCTAATCTAGTCCCCACCCCTACTTTCCTGAGCTACAGCTAACTATTCTTCAAAACAAACTCAATGTCCCTTTCAAGTCACTGTGTCTAAAACCTGACTCTACTTTCTCCCATGACACTTTTAACTCCACCATCCTATCTTCTATTAATAGAATCTTTATACTCTGTGTTTCTTAAACTTGTTCATTTTATCTAAACCCTTGCCATCCTCTAGCCTCTCTTACCCAATTGCAACCAGTTAGTTACCAGGCACTTAGCAGCGTATTTTAATAGGACTCACATCCATTTTATTATCTTCCATTTCCTTTCCATCACCCTGGTTCAGGTGCATGTCACCTCATCTGTACTGGTAAACAGGGGTTGTGTCCCCTCAATGCTACATTCCATGGGGAATACTCCTCAAAGGGAAAAGGGTTGAATGTTGTTCACACACTAACCACACAACTGCTCATTACATCCTTCAATACCCCTTTGAGACGGTCAATTTCTTGCTTAAAAGCAATTAGTGACAAACGTTAGCATAGAAGAGGACCTAGATAATACAGCCATTCGTTATTTGGTGGCTACTCTTTACCGGGCACATTTATAGACACTATAAACATTGACACATTTAATCCTCATGACAACCTGGTGAAGTAGTTATTGTTTCCCATATTATCTGGAAGACAAAGTAACTGAGGACCAGAGATATTAGTTAATTTGAGGAGCCATTTGGTAGTTTCAGGGTAAAATAAAAAGGTGCATTAAATATAATTCAGGAATCCTACATTTAGGTGTGAAAGCCTAGAGAAACTCTTACATGTGCATAAGGAGACATGTGTGAGGTTGCTCATAGCACAATTCTTTATAATAGAAAGAAAAAACTTGAAGCCACGTACAATTACAACCAAACAGAGAATGGTTAAAGATATTATTCTATATACACATGTTATAATACTGCTGAGTAATTAAAAAGGATGATGTAGCAAGGATACACTACCAAAATAAATTGTGGTGGATAGTTACAGAGCGCTATAACAGGATATTCTTTATATGAGGTTAAACATTCCAAAAATACAATATTATCTGTTATTATGTATAATAAAAACATACGAATATGGATAAGAAATTGCATGCCAATTTTTTATAGCAGATAACTATCTGAAGAAAGGGGAATAGATTTCTAGATGGGTGTGAAGAGATAAATTTAAATCAGTAATATTGTACACACCTATGATCTGAAATTAATATGACAAAATACAATAAACCTTGCTAGGAAGTTCATCTTTTTGCTCTAATATTTTTTATTTCATGTACTATAATGTTTTTGAATTTTAAAAGTCTATTTGGTTATACCCTAAGAACCCCGAAACACCAATCCAAAAGAACCTGTGCACCCCAATGTTCATAGCAGCACAATTTACAATAGCCAAGTACTGGAAGCAACCTAAGTGCCCATCAGCAAATGAGTGGATCCAAAAACTATGATACCTTTACACAATGGAATTCTATGCAGCAGAGAAAGAAGGAGCTTATACCCTTTGCAACAGCATGGATGGAACTGGAGAGCATTATGCTAAGTGAAATAAGCCAGACGGTGATGGACAAATACCATATGATCTCACCTTTAACTGGAACATAATCAACAGAAGAAAAAAGCAAACAAAATATAACCAGAGACGTTGAAGTTAAGAACAATCTAACAGTAGCTAGGTGGGAGTGGGGAGCGGACAGTGAGGAGAGGGGATTACAGGAACTACTATAAAGGACACATGGACACAATCAAGGCGGGGGTGGAGGTGGGGGAGGGAGGGAGGGAGGTTTGGCTGGGGTGGGATGGAGGGATGGGGGAAAAGGCATACAACTGTAATTGAATAACAATAAAAACTGAAAAAAAAGAAAAAAAGAAAAAGTCTATTTGGGGAAGTAATATTAAATCCAATATCACTCATAAATTCCTGATGCCCTTGAATTGATAAAAATATTAACATAGGAAAAACTAAATGAATATTTAACTATTACATAACAATAGATTTTCTTCAGATAAAAATGGGTGTAAAATTAATAAAGTCATAGATTTGACTCCATCAGTAGTATAGAAGCAACAACACCATAACAATATTAAAATGCATATGATAATCTGAGGATACTTGTAAGAATATGAGTGTTATGGACTTAATGTTTGTGCCTTGCAATATGTTGAAGCTTTAGCCCCTAATGGGATAGTAATGGGAGGTGGGGCCTTTGGGAGCTAATTAGATTTAGATAAGGTCCTGAGGGTGTGGCCCCAATGATTGGATTAGTGTCCTCATAAGAAGAGTAAGAAACCAGAGCTTTCTATTACTTCCAGCTGCCAGGTGAGGATACAGCAAGAGGTGCGATCTGCAACCCAGGCAGAGGGCTCTTATGAGAAACTAAATCTGCCAACATATTGTTCTTGACCTTTCCAGGTTCTAGAACTGTGAGAGATAAATGTCTGGTGTATCAGCAATTTAATCTATGTATTTGTTACCATAGATGTTACCAAGCCAACTAAGACAATGAGATAAAAGTGTGACATAATTTATGTCAATTGCTCTTATAAATCTTATAAATAGGTGCAGGAATCCCAATTAAAAATATGTATAGATTATAAATCTATAATTCACAACAGAAAAAAATATTACTGGTTAGTAGTTATATATAAGATATATTAAATCTTATTAATAAAAATACTGCTTATTTTACTGATAATTTATAACCATAACTTTACCTTGTCAAATAAGCAATGGCAAAATAAAATATATAATATTAAAGGTCAATAAGATATGCTAACATTATATGCAAATATTCTGAAAAAACACGAGCTTTAAAATATCACACCCATTAAATTGGCTACTATCAAGTGTTGGCCAGGATGTGGAGAAATTGGAATCTTGGAATCTTTGTGCATTATTAGTAGGAATGTGAAAATGTATAATCTTTATGCAAAACAGTGTGAAAGTTCCTCAAAAAGTTAAAAGTAGAATTACTATGATCCAGAAATCCCACTACTTCTGGGCATATAGCCAAAAGAATTTAAAGCAGTGTCTTCAAAAGGTATTTGTATGCCATGTTTATTGCAGAACTATTTACAATAGCTAAGAGGTGGAAGCAACCCAAATATTCATGGATAAATGAATAAATAAAGAAAATGTGGTACATACACACCATGGAACATCATTAAGCCTCAAAAAAGAAGGAAATTCTGTTCCATAATACAATATGGATGAACTTAGAGACACTATACTAAGTGACATAAGCCAGTCACAAAATGACAAATACTGTATGATTCCACTCACGGGAGGTATCTAAAGGAGTCAACTCAAAAAAACAGAAGGTAGAATTGTGGTTGCCAGGTGCTGGGGAAAAGAAGAAATTGGGAGTTGCTTAAATGGGTATAGAGTTTCAGTTTTGCAAGAGGAAAAACTTCTTGAGATCTGTTGCACAACAATGTGAATGTACTTAACACTACTGAAATGCACATATAAAAATGGTTAAGGTGGTAAATTTTATGACATGGTTGTTACTGCAATTTGTTCAAAAGCTCTATTTACATCAGTTGTCTTTGACAATATAACACCACATTTAGAAATTTAACATAAAGAAATAACTATACATCGGTAAAGCTGGTCAAAAAAAACTTTTTTAAAGCAAAGAAAGAACTATCAAATACATACAAAAATAGCCACAAGGCTCTTCATCTTAGTTTGAGGTATAATGGAAAAGAAAAACAACAATTCAAATGTTTACTCCAGGGGAATAGTTAAATAGATTATGGTGCCTTCACACAATAGAATACTCTGCATCTATTGGAGATGATATTAAAAAATAATTGCAGAGGCAAAGAAAAATGCCCATAATATAATATGAACTGATTGCTCTATAAGCATGCGTTGGATTTATTATTGGTGGGGGAGGTGAGAAGAAAGAAAACTATTTTAAGATTAACTTTCTCAGTATATGTTGCTCCTTGAATTTCAACCCTTTAAACATGTATTTTAAGCCAGTCTTTTATTGTTCCCTTATAATGTTCTTTCCTTGTTATTAAACCTGTCACATATATCTTTATTCTCCCTTAACAAGATTGAAAGGTCTTTGAAGGCTAGAACTTTCAGCAGTATAAGCCCTGTTTTGATGCATTCTATTACTATTCTTCCATAACTAAGTGAGGCTTGTATATAAGACAGCAGGATCAGGCAGAGTGAACATAGAAAATTAAACCACCAAATGTTTATTGCACACCTACTATCTGCGGGACCTGACCAGGTACTAAAAATATAAAGAAGTAGAAGGTCTGACTGTTTTTGTCAAAAAGTTTACTATCTATCTTGGCCCTGGCTGGTGTAGCTCAGTGGATTGATCATGGGCTGTGAACCAGATGGTCGCTGGTTTGATTCCCAATCAGGGCACATGCCTGGGTTGCAGGCCCAGTGGGGGCCACATGACAGGGAACCACACATTGATGTTTCTCTCCTTCTCTTTCTTCCTCCCTTCCCCTCTCTCTAAAAATAAAAATAAATAAAATCTTTTAAAGTGTATATTTAAAAAAATTTTACCATCTTGTTAGGGAAGCTATGCATACACAACAGACAAGTTAAACCCTGTTTGAGAAGATCAAGTGACATATTAAATTGCAAAGATGTTCTAAACCAAGTTATTTGTACTTCTCCATACTTAGTGAATAAAGGCATATTGTAAGGGCCTAAAATAACTTAATGATTTTCTAAAATGTTTGTCTGTAACCTTTACTGTTTTGTGCACAAAAGAAGTTGGAGGATAATTATAAATTCATACCAGTTTGAAAATATTAGGGCTAGATCAAATTAATGAAAATCTTCCAAGAATTTAAAAACAAAATTCACAATGGGACTCGTTAATATTGTACTATCAACAACTACATGAGTTTGGATTTTTAGCCCAGTTTGATGACAGAAAAAAAAATTAAAAATGAAAGGAGGAAGGAGAAAGAGGGAGGGAAGGAACAAAGTGAGAGAGGGCGGGAGGGAAAGAGGGAGGAAAGGAGAGAGGAAGAAGGAAGGGAAGAAGAAGGGAGGAAGGAAGGAAGGAAAGAAGGGAGGAAGGAAGGAAGGAAGGAAGGAAGGAAGGAAGGAAGGAAGGAAGGAAGGAAGGAAGGAAGGAAGGAAAACATCCTTCTCTGTTTAATCGGGATTTTATCCCCATCACATCACTCAAATTGCACCTTGCAATCCACCCATGACCTCCATGTTGCCAAATGACGTGGACATTCTCAGTCCTCAGGTTATTTCACATTTTAACAGAATTTGACACCATGATCACTCCCTCCTCAAAATACTTCACCAAGACACCACCTACCTGGTTCTGCTCCTGTATCTCTGCTTATTTCTTCTTAGCCTCTTTGTCTAGTTTCTGTGCTTCTCCTTTAATGGTAGCATGCCCCAGGGCACAGCCTCCATCCTCCTTTCTATCTGTGCTCACTCCTTTGGCTCTCTTGGTGTTATCTATCCTCAAGACTTTAATGTGCCTGACAACTCTCAAATTCTATCTCCTATCCAGACCCATCTCCTAACTTATATATTCTACAGTTGGATGTTTAATAGCCTTCTCAAACTTGGCATGTCCATATTTGAATTCTTGATCCAAACTTGAAAATCTGTTCATCCTATAAGCATTTCTATATTAGCTGATAGCAAATCCATCTTTCCTTAAATTCAACCAAAACACTTGAAGTCATTGGATGATGTCTTTCTGTTGGCTCTACCTTCAAAATATGTACAAAACATAAACTACTTTGGCCCCTCCTACTGGAACCTGCCATCTTAAATAAGCCAACCACATATCTGTTCGGATTATTGCAATAACTTCCCGCTTTACTCTTGTCATGCCATGCCATCCTTTCCAAATAGATTAGTCTGGCTAAAAAGTTTATGCAGACTAATCTTTTGGAAACTTAAATTGAATCATATCACTCCTTTGCTCAAACAACTGCAATGGCTCCCCAAATCACTTGGAATGAAACCCAGGTATTTTACAATAGCCTACGAGACCCCATATAATATGTTCATACCCACTAATCAAACCCTAGACAGCCACCTTATCTTACTAAAGTTCTCCCTTGACTTTATCTACAATGATCTCCAGGGACTTTCTTGGCCATTCCTGGTTACCAGCCTCTGCTTTACCTGATCCCTATGCCAGAAATGATCCTTCCTGAGATTATCTGCTTGGTTCACTCCTTCAAGTTTTCCCTGAAATCTCTTCTCCTCAGAGACCTCTTCTGACTCCCTATTTCATATTTAGTACTGGAGTACACCCACTTCCTCCTTAAATCTTCTCTCTTTTTTTCCTCTTGGTATAGCTTTAATTAGTTTCAAACAGGCTATATCATCTAAATTATGTAAGTATGCCAGGTAATTGCTTATCGTATATCACTCCCTACCTTCATGCTAAAATATAAGCTTTAGGAGGACAAGGATCTTTTTCAGTTTTTTTTTTCCCCACTGACATCCCCAATGCTAACAACAGTTCTTGATGTGTAGTAGACACTGAATAAACATTTATGACATAACCAAATAAAATATGGTGAAGAACATAATATGAGAAGGAAGAGGGTGGTATGTGCTTTTAGCCTTAGTTATAATTCATAAAATTTCACAGAACTTGTTTTAGTTATATTGTTGTATGTGGAAAAATGTCCATAGCACAAAATGATATAAAGCTATCACAGTTCACACATGCAAACTCATACAGCAATAATTACCCCAAAAGCAAAAGTGGTGACTTTTAAAAATTAAGTAGGTGAATAACATGTTGCCCAAGAATCATGCAAAAGGCCTATAACAGGGAGGATTATTATTTAATAAAGAGACTCTCTGAGCCCTTCAATGTAATCATATTGAAAAGAATTACTCATTGTGCTGCTGGAAGGGACGTTTAATTTAAGAAGATCTCATTTACTCATAGATTGTTTTGTTATAGATGTTTTAAATTACAGTTCTTTAAAACTTCAGGGTAAAACATGGTTCAAGTTTATCATGCACAGCAAGCGTGGAGACTTCCAAATCAGGGTCACAACAATAAAACCTTTCAGGATAAGTGACTCGTGCTGTGTAATTGTGCAAATGCTTTTCTGAATCAGTATGTATGCCTGAAATTAATTTTATTTAATTTGTTTGCATGTCCCTCTTGCCATTTAGTTATAGCAGAGAGACATCAATGTCTCTTGCTGTCTGGGTCAGTCTACATGGAGAGATGGTAAAATTTCAATAGGCAAATGACAGTTCTGGAACTAAATGGAAATTTAGAGAAGCACATGTATCTGACAGGAGCTCTCTTTTCCTTTCTGGACCTGAAGTGGCATGCCAGCTCTCCACAAGGTCTGGTAAGCTGGATGCAGTACAGACACCCCCAGAAAGCCTAGAAACTCAGCACCTGCACTTCTGTCTCTCAGCAGCTTGGAACAGGGGGAGAAAAGGGACGAGGATGCCATGGCAGACTCAGCTCATGTGGTAAGGTGGACTCTGCAGCATTCTTCATCAGTCTGCAATGCGCTGAATGAGGAAATGCAGCTGACGACAGGAACCCGTCACAGGGCACTCAGGCTCCGTGCCTGACAATAGCATGTTTAGACTGAATAATGAGAAGAAATCAATGAATAAACAAAGGCAGGGCCTTGTGGGTAAAGAGACTGCCTACTAGCTATTCCCAAAGTACTCCTGTGGAGAAGATTGTCATTCTCTTTTTGATATAAGCAACAAAACACAACCATTTGACTGGTCTGAGGCTTAGAGCCCTGGTTTCCTCTTTGTTCTTCCTATATGTGATTTTTGGCAAGACTTCAGTCTCTTTGGGCCTCATTTTGCTTTCTTTACATTTCAAACAAAAGAGCTAAATACAGGGTTTTTTTTTTCAGTTTGAATATTTTATCACTTCATAGGACATGTCAAATGGTGATTCTCAAGATGGTTAGACAAAACAAAACAAAAAATATTATTTTGGCCAATAAGTAATTGTTTCTGCTGTTATTCAAGAAATGCTAACAATATGATCAGTATTAGCACGCTTTTCTACCTAATTTATTCTGTTCTATTTATTTCCAAAAACAAATATTCATTTCCCCACTATATTGCTGTTCTATTTTTTCCTAGAACAAATATTCATTTCCTCACTACATTATCATCTACACTGTTCTGTAGTTGTGTAATCCCTAGGAATCCATTGAGAGCAGGGACAGGGACCCTCCACCCCTGGTGCTAGGCACAGAGTAGACACTGATAAACAGATGAGGACTGGTAATGAAGACTTTGTACACATATGTGCACATAGGTGTCCACATAAGCATTCAGATGGAAATGAATTTTTGAAATATGCTAGCATCCTGGCTGTTTTGCTCTGTTGTCCTTATAATGGTCCCCAAACTGAAGTACTTATCCTTTCCTGCCAAAAATTGAAAAACATACGCTGTGACTTTTTTTTTTCCAGAGAAGTGAATGGACATCTCTAGGTATAACAAATAGGCCAATAAAATGCTCTACTGGAGACCTCAGGGTAGAAATGAAAACCTGGGTTCCTTAGATTAAAGAAGGCTATCATGCTTGTTCTAAGAAATTCCATCTCTTTCTCTTCCTTTTCTATTTTTTTATCACTTCCTACTCTTACCTCATTTCCTCATTTATAAATTGGGGTTTAATACTACCAATCTGAAAAAAATTTCTGTAAGAAATAAAAAAATTAAAGATCATCATGGGCAACGGCATTCATTTACTCCTTATTTCAATGAAATCAGCTTATGTTTGACAACCTGTGATTTTGGGGCACTGGATTGCATGGTGGAAATAAACCATTAACTAATTGGACAGATTATATTCCTCACAGGACCTAGACACTAGGAAGGGATATAAACAAGTTACAGCCCAGGTAAAAAAAATTGTACGATTGAAGTGTCGGGTAATGTGGAAGGGGGCCCTATCCATGATTTTGGTAAAGAAGGTGATCCCTTTAAAACATAAATCAGAGCATGAAGTTGCCCATCTTCTCAAATCATCTCAATGTCTCTCATTTTCCTCAGAATAAAAGTCCAAGTCCCTAGAGAGACCTACAAGGCTTTTTATGATCTGTGCCCACCTTCATCTCTCTGACCTCATCTTCTCTTCTTCTGTTCTCCCACTAATTCAGTCCAGCCACTTTGGCATCTCATCATTCCTTAAACAAAGAAGTATATACTTATCTCAGGACCTTTGTACCGCTGTTTCTTCTGTCTTAAATATTCTTCTCCCAGACAGCCTCATAACTAGCCCTTTTACTTCATTTAAGTCCAATTCAAATAACACTTTCCCAGTGAAGACTTCCCTGTCCTCTGTGCCTAAATCCCAACATCCCCATACTCCAACAATTTATATTACCTACACCGCCTCATTTTCTTTTATGCTTAGCTCTTACCACTACCATATATTCTCTTGTTTATTGCCTTCCTTTTCCATTAGGAGTATAAGTTCCATGACAGTGGCATTCTTTATTTATTCTGCTCAATATAGTGTCCTCAGGGACTAGACCAGTGCCTGGCATATCTCAAGTACTCAATCAGTATTTTATGATTGAATAAATGAATGAAGAGTTATAAAACACTCTCCAGAGGAAGTAACCTATTGAAAACGAAGTTGAAATCTGAAGAATGAGATGGAATTATTTCAGCAGGGAAAGTGGGAGTCAGTGAGAAGGAAGTAGGGCAGAAAAGAGAATCTCAAAGAAAAAGGCCAGCATGTACAAGTCTTAGAGGTAAGAGGAAGAAAAAGCATCTGAAGCACATCAAGACTTTGTCAAAGCTGAAGCCTGAATGTCAAAGGTTTAGCAAGACATGAAAAGGTATGACTAGAGAAGGAGGCAGGGGATGGATCTTGCAGGGCTTTGTGAGCTCTGAATCTGCTCTTTAACCTAAGAACAAAGGAGGATGTTTAAGGAACTTTATTCATAGGGTCAATGTTATTTTTAATTAAAAACAAAGATACCATGCCTGGATTGAACAGGAACTAGGCGGGAGGCAGGGAGACCAGTTAGAAGGAAGGTGAGGGATGTTGTATGTACCAGAGAAGTAGTGATGACACTCCAGAGAAGTAGAGCCTAAAACCAATTAAAAGGAGTTGTTACTTGATATGATGTATAGGTATATATAATACACACACATATATGATATAAATGATATATGATTGTTATATAATTATAAATTATATGTATTTCTAAGGTGGGTCACAGAGAGAAGGATAAGTAAAACAGAAGGAGCCAAAGGTTATGCTTAAGATTCTGGCTTGGGCAACTGGGTATAAATTAAGGAGTACTGTAGCATAAGATGGCGAAATTCTTTGACACTTCTGCCAATAAATAGGGTTCTCTGTCTGCTCCTTTAAATCTCAGCAAGATTTGTAAGTTTTTTGGCCAACCAAACATGCTAGAAATGATGCCATGTACCAAACTGGAAGACTGACAGCTTCCAGTTCCAGTATCTTAGACCTAAGCAGCAAAGGTCCCCAGACAGTAGACCCAGTTGAACTCCGAGGCAACAGCACCAACCTGTCAACCATGAGAGTAAGGCATTTGGAGGTAAATCCTTCAATCCAGTTGAGCTACACAAGCTGATACAGTGTGGAGCAAAGATAAGCCTCTCCTACAATGCCCTGCCCAAATTGCAAATTCATGAGTAAAATAAATTATTGCTATTGCTTTAAGCCAACAACTTTTAGGGTATTTTGTTACAAAGCCATAAATAACCAGAAAAATGAAAGAGAGGTAATGAGAAGAGAAACAGTCATGATTTTTCTGTGTGGAGCCACACAGCATTAAGCACTTGTGGTCCCCCAGTTATTCCGACTTAGTGGAATGGCACAGGAGAATGTAGAATGTCCTCCAGTTTGGGAAACACTAGTACTTTAGGATAATCTTAGAAGGAGTTAATTCTGATCTAAATTAATGAGAGAGGAAACAATATATTAAATACTTTAGGATCACACTTTTACTTTGTTTGAATCACTAACAGAAATCCAATCCCAAATTAATATAACAAAACCAGAAGCTTGCTTTAAAAATATTTCATCAGATTGCAAAGTTCAGCTTGGGGTAGGGCATATTGTTACTCTAATAACAGTTACTCTAATAAAGACATTCTTTTCATTTTGTAAGTGGATAAAAGGTTGAGTGCCTCTAGGGCTGCGTAAGTTATTGGTAGACACTATCCCTATATTAAGTTGGAGATCTATAAAGGCTTCAGATCAATATCAGAGCTTCATCTCAGAGGTCAGTACATGTACGTGGCAGATGCAGCCAGATGGGAAAGGAGAACCAAAAACTCTGCTTTTATCTGAACAACTTTTTTTATAGTTAGTTGGATATAAGCAGTTTGTTTTAAGAATTGGGATTCTGAGCTAGAATGTGGATTGAGTTAAAATAGTTTTATTAGAGAAAGAGGAAGCCCAGAGGGAAAAAGAAATGAAAAGCTCAGTGACTTCTAAAACCTGACATCAGTCTGATATGCTTACCACAAAGCCAGAAACCACCTTGATGAACCTCAGGCAATGACTCTATAAACTCAAGTATTATTTCTATTATCATTGTAATTACCTTCCTTATTGAAAAGGAAAAAACACACCCTCATTGTAGACAGAATGTTCAAATTATATCTGTTCCCTGGAGCTTAAGAAAGTTAGGAATCTCTCTTGGTTTTTCAGGAATCTAACTTAGAATTACCCAATCAGGCTATTAATTACGAGCATTTCTTAAATGTGATAATCACAGTCTTTTTAGGAAATGGGTTGTTGCAGATTTTTCTACCCAAAGACATAATCAAGAGTAACTCCCTTGTATTTAAAACATGTTAGATTGGTGAACAAGTAAGTGGTTCAAAGGACAGAGAAGTATTACTATTATTAACCATGACTCAGAATATGGCAGTACCTCTGTTTTATGAAGAAGGCAAATGAATTTCAAACACCTCTTCAAAAAACGTGGCCATTCTCACCACTTTCATGGCCTATTTAAAAGAACATTTTGGCATTTTCTGTAAGATCATGTTGACAATATTGTTTCCTATATCTATTATGTAAGGTCTACATAATTGATCCTTATTTGATATAGTTCCAAGAACAATTTCACCTTCATGGGAGAATTCAAATGCTACTTTCCCTAAAAAAATGGAGATGATGCAATTCAACGTATTTCCTTCGGTGACCTGAAACCATTGCCCTATAACATTCTCATCTGTTCCCTGAAGAGCCAGAACACCTTGTTTGCTTCTTCAGGGTGACTTCATTCAACTTTTTAAATTTTAAAATGGGTAACCATATAGTCTTTTAAACTTTAAACTATTCAACTGAATTTCATTTTGTGGAAGTTAGCAAAGAGAAAGGATGGATTAGGAAGGAGAGTAAATCTTTTCTCTCTCAATAACCCCATGTTTCCAATATATTTTAAAAGTTATTTTAGGGTTTCCATGTGTCATAAAGTGATTATTCAACTATCTTGAGGTTATAAAAGATGTATAAAACATGACTCTTCCCTTCAGGAAATTATCTCTTATATTCGGTTGGGATATAATACATATAAAGACAAAAAGACACCTACAAAATGAATATAAAAAGTGAAAATTCTAAACACTGGGGCAATAAAGAAAGTGGAAGAAAGCTTCAGTGGGAGCATAGGGACTGAGATAGTTATGAAAGCAGCATTCATTCATGTATTCGCTCGTCAAATATTTACAGAGTGTCTAACATATTAAGTCTAAAAAGTAAGACACAAGCCAGAAGCAAGACATAACCCTGGCAGTATGATGCAATCTCTAAGCTTGTGGGCTCAGGAAGAACCAAGGCTGCCTAACCTTGAATCCTGTCCTTGCCACTTGGAAACAATGGGGCTTTCTGGGGCTTTGGAGGAACTACTTAATCTTTCTGTGTCTCAATTTTCTTTTTTACAGACAGAGATAAGAAGAGCACCTGCCTTTTAGAATTGTTATGAATTAACACATATAAAGCATGGTACATATAAGCACTACTCAAATGTAAGTCTAGTCCTTAGAATATAGAGGGAGACAGGCCAGTGAAGGGATGAACCTAAGGGATGGGGACTGGCAGTGGATCTGAATTCCTAGGAGCTTCCTTCAGGCCCATCATTGACTTAGACTTATAGGGTCCAGGCCCCAGAAGAAGGTAGGGCAGATAGTTCTCAGCTAGAATGCTTAAAGAATGTGCCCCAGCTCTCCAATTCAAGATGTAGGCCAGTGTGCTAATAACATCACTCCAAATTAGGAAGAAGCTTAAGGCAATTCCAAAGCCTGTCAGCACAGAAATCAAGTCAAAATATGACCTGTCTTCTCACTGCCTGGTTTCCAACCTGAACAGCATGGGAGCCACCCCTGACCCTTCTCAAAGAGGCTGTGTGGGGAATCCAACTAGGAAATTTATGGATTACTTCATTCAATTCCCAGCAATAAACCTCTGTGATAGGAAGAGTGATTCTCATTTTACAAATGAGAAGACCTAGCCACAAGGAGTTTAAGTGCCCTTGTCAGTGAGAAGATTTGCCAGCTTTTACATAAGACTCTGAGACCTAGAAACCAAGGCTTGTTCTAGCTGAGTTCTTGAGCTTTAAGCCAACAGAGAACTTAGAGTCACAATGTTTGATATTGAATGTGCTCAAACCCATGAGAAGAAGGGAATTTATAAAGCACCCAGGGTTACTGGCTCCAAAGCCTATGGATCTACAATTCTACAGTAAGACACGGGGAAAAGCTTCCACCGACAAAGGCCTAGCATGTGTTAATATTTTCCTTTCCATTATGACATCCCCTCATTCTTGATAAAGAGGCAATGTGTGCTGTACCCTTCCCTGCTCAGGACAGGTCATCTAGGCCCTAGCTGGGGAATTTACCTGCAAGAACGCACACATAGGCATTACATAGACTTGTGCCACAGGTCCTAAGGAGTCACACAGCTTTCCAACCCTCCAGGAACACCCAGACAAGGAAGGACAGGACACTGTGATTGGAGGTGCCCATGCTGGGTGGCAGTAGTTCCCAGCAATAAGAGGCCACTCTAGCCCAGCAAAATCATCCCTATCATAGTGGATGCTGTGTTTGTTTTCTGAGGCCAAGTTCAGACACAAAATGATGCAAGGCAATCCAAGACATCAGTCGGATGGCTCCATCAGTTCTTTTCAGTTTGTTTTTAAAAACCTCTGGAAGTAAAACTTAATAATTTTGTTTTCTTATCATTGGCCATTGGAGGGAGGCTGAATGCATTTGAAAGTTTTTACCACATAACTGTAGATTAGCTAAATGCATGAACTTTTCTGAACCTTGAATAGTGCTAAGCAGAGGCTTTGGAGGCTCTGCTCTCACTGTTCACAGAGGCCCCTATGTTTTAGTTATATCAGATGCAATTAGGTACAGTTCATCTCTCTTAAATTCCCCAGGGATTTATTACATAGGCCCTTGAAGTTTTCCCTTTCAAATAGCCATAGATTTTGTATTCAAATCAGTGTTCAATGATCACTTTAATTCTGGCTTTAACTCTGCTGCATTCCTGTGTCCATGGAAATTGAGTATGTGAAGAGTAGGGAAAAAGGTTCTTTGATCTGTCACATGAAAAGCAGCAGAAGATAAAAATAATTTTGTAGCATACCAGGTGATCAGAGGTTATAGCGTTGTGAAGCCACCGGCCTGGCTTCCACATTCCTCTGCCCCCAACCTGGAGTCAAGGGAAGACATGTATCTTTTCTTATGATGGTGACAGGAGAATCACTTCATGATACAAAGCTTCTTTCTCAGATCCTGTCACAATACAAAGTAAACTGATCCTTGTCTTGAAGCAGAGCTGGGCATGCTACAATTTGCAGAAATCCACTGGCCTGCTTTTCACCAGCTGACGCACAGTTTGTATATTTATCATCCCAAAGAAAAGTACAATGCATGTTCCATTCTCAGAAGGACAAAAAGATAGAGGGGTTGGATTTTCACAAGTTTAGGTCCTACTAAGATTTTTTAAAATCTTACTTATGAAACACATAAACAGACTTTGAGGTTTTTGAAAAAACTTAAAAATTACTTTTAAGAACTTCTATTTGCGAAACCAGGTACATTTAAAATTATTTTCACAGTTTGTTTTTCATCATCAGATTTCACAACATAAACTAGGCTTCTGTGATTTTAAAGCCCTCACTTGCTTAAAAAAAATAAAAATAGAAAAGCACAATGACCAATTGTCTTCTAAATCAGGTACACTCTGTAGATAGCACAATTAACCTGGCAGTTTATGGTGAAAGAATAATGTAACCTCATCATGTTCTCTAACAGTGCTGAGTCATTTCTCAATGAAAGAACTAACAAAGCAGGTTTATTTCTCATCTCTTCTCAATCAGGGCCATCTACATTATTACAGCATTTCACCCCTATATCCAATCTATTCTCCACTGCGTCATTGTTTTTTTTTTTTCTTTCATACTTTAATTAGGAAAAAAAAGTTTATTTCAAATGTCAAATCTATATGTGTAGATGTTATGTATGAATTCCAAAAACAGTTAATGACAAAGAATGAACCAATCTGAATATTCTAAAAGATAGATCAAGTTAATGCTGTTTTGGAAGACTATTTTTCCTTATAATCATATTCATTGAGTATGCAGGAAACATATTAAATTTAGTTAACAAGCAACTTATTTTTTCTATACATTTAAACATTAATCAGAATGGTTTATTAGTGAATGCAGAGAATGATACCATTCATTCATTTGTTAATTTATTCATTATTTGCTGGGCATTTATTGTGTGCAAGGTTTTATGGTATGTAATGCATGTGAATAAAGAAAAGAAATATTGAGCTCAGAGTTCATCTGTCAGTATAATGGGGACAAAAGTATGAGTAAGATGAAATCCACAAAAGTACAAAAGTATCATGTGAGAATCACAGGCAAGTGGTGGTGTGTAGATGAAGCATGTGGAACATACATCTAAAGGGTCATTTGATGAGGATGTGGTACGGTGGATGTAAAGGGTAGGTACTAAAAAAGTTGGAAGTGAGAAACATGGGCTGTATAACAGAAGCAGCCCAGTCCAGGAGGGCTGTACTTGATCCTGGCAGGGCAGGCTAAATTTAACCCATGGAGGGCCTTGAAAACCAAATTAAAATTGTACTGATTAGTAACAAAGATGGATGGTGTTTTCACTTTGGCCAAACAACTGTTTGAAATATGAAAGCAGTTGTCAAACAAATTATTCAGTAGAATTGAAAATGTGTCTTTGATAATTTTAAACGTTTCAATTAATTGTTTTAATAAATGTTGGCAAACTCTGAGGGTTCATGGTTGTATACTGTGTGGTCCCCAATTCTGAGTCCATTTTTGTCTTGTAATATTTTTCTACATCAAAAAACTAATAATGCTTGTAGCTTTTCTGTAAAGGCATCTGACATCAAATTCAAGTAACATATAAAAGAGAAGGCAGAGACTCCCTAACAATAAGAAAAACATATGGATGTGCCCCACACAATTGCGTGTTGATGCTGTGGACACAGTCTTTCATGATGATACAGCACTGCCAGTTAATCTCCTGCAGGCTCAGATCCTGTTTGAGTACAAATGCCATTAAGGCCGATCAATATTTGTAGAGTTTATAAGATGTACTCTTTCTCCCTCCCTTCAAACCAAGGAATGTCAAATAGTAAACCCTACCAAATAGTAAACCCTACTTAGTTGTGAGACAACTAAAAGCAACATGTCTAGACTACTCTCTACGTTACTCTTCACAGTGATTTTCTTTTCTGAATGGCCTTTGCAAAATTACAATTGTGCATATCATTTTTAAAGATGTGTATAAATGTATCCTCCTAATCAGGGTTAGAAGGAAGTAACCTCAAAGCAATACTGTGCTGACTTACCATTGTCTATACCCCAACCGATTGCATTCAAATCCCGAAGTGTCTAAACAGATTGGGGTTGCCTGAATTATACAGATATTTAAAATAGTTCTTATCGATTAAAGCATAAACATTAATCAATGTTTACTATGCTCTCCTGAATAAATAGAACATAATTGATTTATTTACATATTTGTGAATTTATAGCATTTTCCATTTCAAACCCCATCATTTAAATTTGAACCATTCATTATATTTTACTTTTGATTCTCAAACAAGAAGCAATTTATAAAGATCTACACATATCACAAAAGGTCAAAATAAGTCTAGCAAAGTTGAATCTAGTGATTGACCCAAGTGACTATAAATATAGATAGATAATATTCCAACAAGGACTCAAAAGGAGCAATTCAGAGATCTGTGGGGTTCTTATGAGTAGAGAGTCATGATAAATTTAAGTATACCAGGATGACTCAATAAGTTAAGGTAATGGATAACATATATTTACTGAGTTTTTCCTATGTGTTATACCTATGTTTAGCACATTTTATATATTAATAACTTGCTTCCAAATATTCTACTCTTTCTTAAAATCATAACTATAAAAATAATGACAATAACAGCTAATAGTTATGGAGTATTTGATGATTTCCAAGCACTATATTAAACCATGTTACTTATATCATCTCACGAAATCCTCACAACAATACTATGAGATGCATTTAGCACCCCCACTTTACAGACATAGGGGTTTAATAATATACCCCACTCTACATATACATTAGCTGTTCTCCTCCTGTGATGACTCTGGCAATGGTGGAAAGGTCACTTGGGGCCCTACTAGACATCATGTGAAAAAAAATTGTGTAGCTATTTGCTTTACCCATTTCCTTTTCCTCCTGAGCACACAGCTAATTTCCCCAGCATCCTCTGCAGTCAGGCATACACATGTGACTAAGATCTGACCAATGGAATGTGATCAAAAGTGTTAAGTGCCACTCTGAAGCTTGGGGTCCCATTCCTTCTCTTCCCCTTTCACTGTTCACAACTGGGGAGCCATGTATTGAAGACAGCAGATCCTCAATCAGTCCTGCTTTCCAAATGGTTGCATGATGCAGTTACTATCTTCTCCCTAATTATTTTATAGTTTGATGTGAATAAGACATAAAATTCTACAGCATTGTTATTGAGATTTTAGTGTCTACATATTATAGCATCTAACATTTACTTTCATTAATCATGGCTGCTTTCTACACTTCAGATATTTATATCAATGTCAGATATTACTTCACCAACTAAGAAATTAGTGCAGAAGCTAATTTCTTCAAATGTTCACTCTTGTTGAATTTGCTTTCTGTAACAGCTAAAGCAGTCAGATCCCCTTGAATTTTTTTAACCTTTTCAAATTTCATCAACAAGAAGGCATGCAATGTACAGAAGAAGGAAGGGCAGATGGCAGCCCATTGCTCCTCAGCAGCAATAGGCAGGCATGCCTATCTGGATGCTCCAGAGCACTGCAGGCAGCTTGGCTGTCGCTGGTGATCCTGTGGGGTTCCTACATCTTCTGAAATCTATGAAAGTTAATGGTACCTTTCCCTGAGCTTTGATCCTCCAACTCTTCCAACAGTTTTAGAAACATGTAAGTTGAAAGTACAAAATTCCTTCCAGCTTAAAATACCTAGAGGACTTTGTTTCTCTAATGAAACTCTGGGGATACTATACAATCTCTTCTCACAGTAATCTATTGTTGGTTATTGCCATTCAGTTGTTGTCTATGCCCCAGCACACATGCACTCCAAAGCTGGCAGTAAGTGGATCTCAGGTTATAAAAATTCACTATTACCAAAATCTTTCTGTTAACAACCACCATCAATACAGGATAGTCTTCTTGTGTGTTATCTGTGTTTAAAGGGTCCACACCTGGTATAATGCTGTGCAGTTGCCTTCTTAAAGTTCTTGATAATTTTTGGACAAGAGGCCCACATTTTCATTCTGCATTAGGCCCTACAAACTACATAGCTGGTTCTGTATCAATGATAGCATCTGACCCAGAATCATAGAGGACATATGCAAAAAAAGAAATCCAGGTGTTCTAACCTCTTTTGCTTCTATAGTTTAACATGGCAACACATCAAGTGCAATCCTGCATCTAACCTGGACCCTCCAGCCCCACCAACACACTTCTTCTAACCATGGTGTTACTCTGCCAAGTACAGGAGAAACTTTAAAAATGGGATATACAATATGTTGGAAAGAAAACACAGCAATTTAAAGTTTTCTGAGGGTCTTTTGCATGTGTAAGAATAATTGACACCTTAATGCTTCTCTTTCCATATGATAACTTGGTCCCCAGCTTCTCAGCTGGAGTAGGATTTGAGAGTTCAAGTCTTCTGTATAATAACAAAAATAAGAATTTTATTATTATAGTAATTAATGATATGTAACTATATGTCTGGATAGGAAATATGGGAGAGAGATGGGCCCTCTCAATATGGAAGAGTTTTGGGACCTACAAAAATAGAATCCTGAAACACCAATTCAAAAGAACCCATGCACCCCAATGTTCATAGCAGCATTATTTACTGCTGGAAACAACCTAAGTGCCCATCAGTAATCAAGTGGATCAAAAAACTGTGGCACACTTACACAATGGAATACTACACAGCAGAAAGAAAGAAGGAGCTCCTACCTTTCACAACAACATGGATGGGACTAAAGAGTATTCTGCTAAGTGAAATAAACCAGGCAGTGAAAGACAAACACCATATGATCTCACCTATAAGAGGAACCTAATGAACAAAACAAAGAAGCAAAATATAACCAGAGGCATGGAAAAAAGGAACAGACTGAGTGAACAGCGGGGAAGGGGGAGGGAGGAGGTAAATAAGGGGGAAAGGAAGGGGAAGGGACTAATCAAGGAACAGGTATAAATGACCTAT
Source organism: Desmodus rotundus (assembly GCF_022682495.2). Taxonomy (NCBI): domain Eukaryota; kingdom Metazoa; phylum Chordata; class Mammalia; order Chiroptera; family Phyllostomidae; genus Desmodus; species Desmodus rotundus. The sequence goes on along the minus strand of NC_071392.1, from coordinate 127,600,362 downwards.
GGACATGGACAAACAGGGTGGGGGTTGACTGTGGGAGTGGGGTGGGGTGGAAAGGAGAGCCAACAGGGGAAAATTGGGACAACTGGAATAGAACAACAATTTGAAAAGAACTTTTTTTAAAAGGTTCTATTTATTTATTTATTAGAGAGAGGGGAAGGGAGGGAGAAAGAGAGGGAGAGAAACATCAATGTGTGGTTGCCTCTCACATGGCCCCCAGTAGGGACCTGGTCTGCAATCCAGGCATGTGCCTTGACTGGGAATTGAACCAGTGACCCTTTGGTTCACAGCCCGTGATCAATCCACTGAGCTGTATCATCCAGGGCAGAACAATTTTTAAAAAGCTAATGTTGGTGAAAATGCTTTAAGGCAGAAAATAACTAATGCATTTCTACAAACAGTGATACTGACATTCAAACCCAATGTGTTTCTTATTCTATGTTTAAGCGGAAAACTAAGTACTTTGCTCTATCTCCCTCTCCATTGCTACCACCTTTTTTCCAATGCCTAACTTTCACATCAATTGTGAGTGGCCTTAGTTACTTTAATAGGACAGAACAAGGCAGAAAATGGCCAGCAGCAATGAGCAGGGATTCTGGAATGGGATGTCCTATCACAACATAAGGCTTTTCAGACATCTGAGAGATATCAAGTACAACAGTGGACCTCCCAACTTATATTGAGTAGAGGCTTAAGCCATTTTATTTGGCTAGAAAGGAAAATGGTAGCCTCAAAATTCAGGAGTACCAGCACACAACCAGTATATACCAATATTTCCTAAAATGGAACTACCTCTGGAAGTAATGAAAAATGAATAAATGGAAGAAATCAACATGAAAAGTGCAGGTGGAAGGCTGGTTCAGGGATAAGCTGTGCCATAACCTACTGAATAGAGACCCAAGCAGAAACAGGAATCCTAAAGCCGATAGCAACTTCCCTGTGGGTAAAATTCCCACCTATTAGAGTCCAGGTTCTTCCACAGGCACAAATCTCACTTTCCAAATATACTAGGGGAGAAAAAGATTCAACTGAAAAATCATTTATACTTCAAAGGGAACGTTGCCTGTCATATTTTCAGTTCCTTAACTAGAAACAAAAGTATCTGTTTACAAGACCATCTACATTTCCAGTATTGAGACTTAAAATCTACAGAGTGTGTACCCTTTATGTAACAGACTGAAATAAAAAGGCCCCCCTTCCCAAGACTACCGCATCACATCCTCATTTCAACATTTACAAAGTAGCTATCAAAACTGTGCCTTGAAACTACTATAAAGGACACATGGACAAAATCAAGGGGGAGGGTGGAGGTGGGAGAGGGAGGGGAGTTCAGCTGGGGTGGGGTGGAGGGATGGGGAGAAAAGACACACAACTGTAATTGAATAACAATACAAAATTAAAATTAAAAAAATAATAAAATAAAATAAAATAAAATAAAATAAAAACCTGTGCCTTGATTCACTATGTTCCTCTAGGAACTCAGTATTTATTTATTTATGAGTAGAATGGAGCTTCTTTAAAAAGCATCAACTAGGGTTACCTAAACACCCCCCATGAAGAAGGAACACAATAACAAAAGTCAGACTCCTCTCAATTACATACACTGACAGCTTCTATATCACAGAGCTCTGAAATTATAGGAAGGGAGGAAATTATCCTTCGACAAAGGTAATATAATTTGAGAGAGTACATTTATTCCTTAAAATTGAACATCTTTGATTTAACTACTCTTCAGATTTCTTCTTCTTGACAAGGTTGCATTAATACCTGAACCTAAAGTGAATTCATATTTATCCAACATACATTCAATGTGAAAAATTGCTTTTTCTCTGGATAAACATTCAGGCATGCCTTCCCACCCACATTCAGAAGCTGGAATCATTACTTATAAAAGTGTATACAACAATTACTGAAAAGCTTGCTTTTTACCTACAACCTTTTTTTAATCCAAATATATAATAATAGTGGGTATTAACTGTACTATATAAAAATACATCCATAGCATTACAGATTAATTGATTTTCTCTTGGATGATTTTACGCTCAAGTCAATTAACTAAATTTGAACATGTCATCTACTAAATTATGAATCACCAAGAAGACCTACTCACCCAGAAATTGTTCTGTTATTTCAACTGCAACTTTAAAAAATCATCATCTATAGCATTAAGAAGATTAAATTACCTGTTTTTTAATTTCAGCAAGCAATGAAGTGTGTCTACCTGCTGGATCCTCTGCCAACTGACAGACAAAAGGCTGAGGGGAGTGAACTTTGGATGCTATCAATTAAAGGAAGGTGGTTCATTAATCTTTACTGTCAACACCTGAATTCTGCTCTGATGGCTCTTATGGTATGTAGCTGGTTGCCGGTATTTCAAACTAAGATCCATCCAGCTGAATTCACCTTGAAGAAGGATAACAAGCTTTTCCTGGTTAACTGTGAGTTCATTTTAAAATAGCTAATAATATGTATTGCTATGAAAATGAACTATTTTTAAAAGTTCTGTTCATTCATTCATTCATTTAATATGCAGTTATTTTGTGTCTATTATTTGCCAGGAACTCGATGTGAAGATTAATCAAACCGCAGCAAAGAAGAGCCACACGTCGTAGAGCTATTTTGGAACTTGATCTCTATACATACCTTAAGAAGGGTTGACCTTTAAAAGAAAAAATTATGGCTGCTTTCCAGATCCTTAGAAAATGAAAGTTGCAGGCACATCTTTTGAGAACATGCTACAAATCACTGAGCGTTTTAAGAGAAAGCAGTGCCCTATAAATCCAGGTTAGACCTGGGCTTGCTTTATCATCACAAGGTAATCTTTTTTTGGGGGGGGGTTTACTATCCCAAAATAAGTAGAGTTACTAATAAATGTTTCCAAACATCAGAAGATGCCTGTAAATATAAACTCCTGAAAAAAAATAATGGTTACTTCTCAGTGGAAGGCTTACAGGTTATCTTCATTTTCTGTATACTTTTCATCATTTCCCAAATTTTTTATTAGGACCACATCCTACCTGTACCATCAGATTATCATAAATTTATAATCACAAGACAATTTTTAATTAAATATAGTTGGCAAAAGAAGTTTCACTTCAGATGAGCATAAAAAAGTTAAAATGAGAGAGCACATAGTCATGTATTAGTCACCTTCAATTTCATTAAATTTGGTGTATAATACATTAAAAGGTATATTTATTATTATTTTGGTAGTGGTAGTAAGTTTGAAAATAATAAAAAAGACAATTTGAAACAAGTATATGTAGAAAAAATTCTGAAAAGTCTGTAACTTATGGAGTTGGTTGTGTCTACTATTCCACTAGAATAACTAGCTCCTGCAAACTTTTGGTATTTAAATGAAACATTATTAGTCAGGGTCCAACCAGGGGCACACAAACCAACCAGCAGCTTAAGTGAAGGGAATTTAATTCAGGGAATTTTCACAGGTGATAGGAAAGCAATTAAACCCAATAAGAAACAATGATGCAACCTAGGAATCATCAAAAATGACAAAAGAGGGACAACACAGAGAAGAGGTAATGTCACTACAGCCCAGTGAGCAGGGTCACATGGAGGGAATTGTAACCTTATCAGACTTCTGTGGCAGGAGATACCAGAGATGCCACCTAGACCAAGAGGAAGGGAGAAAGAGATCCTCTGGCTGCTCCTTCCTCTGCGTCCTCTAATCTCCTAGCAAGGCCTTGCACTGACCAAACCCAGGTGCAGTTAGACTAGGAAGGCGGAGCTCTGCAGCCAGCCAGGGCTGTACCCTCTGATACCGAGCACAGCAGGGGAAGGGCCGGAGTAGACGCCAACTCAGCAGGCCCAGGACCACCATTTGTGCCTAAATCTATACTGAGGGACTTGTCAAGTCAGAAGCTCTCACATTATGTGACTCTGGAGTCACCACGAAATTCAACATCAACCAAAACATCAGTTAACTCCTGGATAACATCAGTTAACTCCTGGATACCCTAAAGTCCTAGTAATTTAACATTCTCATGGGGAAATAGCAGACTTAAATTGACACTGGTAGCACAGGCCTAGAAAACCTTTTTAACATAAGATTTTTAAAAAGCAAATTGGGACTTCATGTCTGAATATTTATTAGCAGAAGAGGATAAACTTCAAAGCCATTGTTTTCTCAGGTATCTTTAGTAGCAATAAAATTGCTCCAGTTAACACATTCTTGAGGTCCCAGCACATTCTCCACTAATTAGTTGTCTTTTTATTTTACAGACAAGGTCCCTGGGTTCACCACACTGTTCCTCCATAGGCAAGAGAAATCTGTTCCCCCAGTAGAATTTCCTAACATCTTCTTACAGAGAACAAGCTTACCAGTTGAGTTGGTCTAGTTTTCGGAGATAGAACTGCCTGAAGAATTGTTCAAAATAAGCAAAACTATAAAGTCTTAAAATTCAAGTTTTATAGTAAAAAAGGAATAACTGTTTTATACATTCTTATGGAACTTATAGGGCTTATTTATCCCTACATTTATCCAAGACTGATTTCCCCAAAGGGTGAGCTGAGAGACACACATGTGGCTGTTACTCGGAAAGATGTTTGTCTGGACAAGATGTGTCTTGCTGTAGAGTTTCCCACAGCACTTGATGCATTAACAATCATGTCTTAATCACCGAGAAAAGGGCGAGGTATTTAGTATTTATAAGAAATATTTGACAAGGAAACTTTTAAAAAGAATTTTGCAGAGTAGCTGAAAGAGTGTTCTCATCCAAATTTTAGAAAATAGGAGCCTAAGGAAGAAGAAATAAATCATTCACACCCAAGATACAGAATAGCATAACAGTGTGTCACCCAGATTCTCCTGACCATATAAGTCACTGAAGACTTTATTTGAAACTCAGGTCCTTGGGGAGAATACAACCCACTGCCAACACCCCAGCTGAGTTTGACAACGGGAATATGAGCTTGGGGATTGAAGGCGGGTCCCCAGAGTCTGCAACCTGGCTCTGCCACTTTCCAGCCACATGATCTTGGAGCCTTGACTTTTCCATCCATAATATGGGGGTGACAATAGTTCCTGTTTAATAGGAATTATTGTGAGGGTAAAATGGATACAAAAGTCTTAGTAATAGTATCTGACAAATGTTATATGCTCCGTAAATATAATTAATGTTATAATATTGAATATTATAGATATATCTTTTTTTGTTCTTCTCAATCTAAAAACTTATATTTACCTAATGATATTCTTTTCAGGAATCTCTACTCCCATCGTTAGCCTCTAGCCTTCTGTCCAATATACTTTTACATCATTATAATTGGTCAAATTGTATTTGCATGCACATGTTCAAGTTAAAATTTTTCAGGTAGAAGCATTTGGTATCAAGTAGTTATATTCACAATATCTGTAAGAATTGTTTCTTTATTCCCCACCCCTAACTTTCTGCACCTTCTTGAACTTTATAGAGACATTTTAACTAGCCTTTGTCAGCATGATCTGGGAGGAAATTGGAAGGGACAGGGCATCCAGTGTGAAATGTGCCCACAGATATAAGCACTGCTGTGTAATGAACCCACAGATACGTGCACTGGCAAAGATGCAAGTGCCACTTATGAAAAGCTGCTGCCCTTCAGGGATCCCATTTTCTTCAAAGGACGGCTGGTGAAACATGAGGCTTATGCTGGAAGAAACTGGTAAAGATACAGTGGGCAGTTCACTTCTGCTTTACTGATGTCTCAACTGAAGCCAACCCTTAAAGTTAGACAGAGTGGCCAGTGAATATTCTGTCCTGACCAAGATTAGAGTGTGGCTTCATAAACAATGAAACCAAAAGTGTAGTCGCTGCCCATCTTCTAATGAAAGGAGAAAAAATGGCATCCAAGTCATCTATTCACTGTGAGAAAGTATTTTGTATTGTATAAGTTGAGGTTTGTTCTCATGTGAAAACATGCAACTCATTCCTCAAAATCCCTCACGAAAATGCTAACTCTGATGCTCACTTCTGCCTTCATCTCTTACAATTCTGTGCCCACTAAGGAGAACTGGGCCACCTGTCTGGGAGATAGCAAGGACCAGTCCAGATGGGACTCATTTCTTCACTCTCATCCTCTCTGTAACAAATAACCTCTGATGTCTCATTTAACCATGGGAGTCTGAATTCCATGGTCCCCACAAGCACTCAGGGTCGTGATAGCATAAGTATATATGCCCCAATAGACCTCTGAGCCCTCTCAGCCAGCAACAAGAGAACCACTAGTATCCAGGAGGAACACTATAAAAAGGTACCACATGGGGTTAGCCCTTTAGAAGGTCATACCACTTGAAGGAAACCCTGCTCATACCAAAAATGTATGAGTGAGCCCACCTTAACAGGGCAGTGTGAGTCTATCCTTATTTTTTATTTCTTTGATGGGGGAGTGGAGGAGGCTGTCAGTCAAGTTTCGCTCTAAGTTTTGAGCTCTTTATTCCATATCCTTCCCTCCTACGTGGGCTGCAGGAGGCTGACCCAGGCAATCTGCATTACCTCAGCTCTCTTGCCAGCTGGCTGCCCACTGCAGGCATCAGCAGGATGTCAAAGAGTGGGAAGAAAGGTCAGGACATTTCTGCCCTGTTAGCACCTAGCTCTGCCACTACCTCTTAGCCAGTGGCTATGTCCTTCCACAACCGTGTTTCTCTATCTTGGTTGCACATTAGATTTCCTTGGGCAGCTTTCAAAAGTACTGATGACCACACTGAAGATCAACTAAATCAGGGTCTTTATGAGTGAGACCCCGGTGTTAGTATGTTTAAATTTCCCCTGGTAATTCCAATGTCTGGAACAAAGCTCTGCTGGATGCCCTGTCCTCCATGGCTCCGGCTCTCACTGGATTCCAGTAACACTGCCTTCTCCTTGCCTCTTTGGGCCTGGCCGGGGGAGTCGGGGTGAGGGAGTGTTGGGAACAGCTTCCACCAGTTGTTAGGCTCTGAGTGATTCAACATCTTATGTCGGTTTCTCAATCCTGCTCACACTTCTATAACTACTCCTTTAATTAAATTCTATTTAAACCATATTTTTTACTTATTTCTTTCTTTAAATAGGTAAATTATATTTCCTACCATGACTCTTTGTTAAGCTGCTTTGTAGCATAAAAGAAAAGAAATATTGATAGTAAACTGGTAAGTTGTGATAAGTATTAATGAGCAAACAAAACAAAAAACAAAACAAAATCTCTAGAATGGGAATATACTTAGTGATGGAGACATTCTAATTCAGCCCTTAGATATTGAAAAAAAAAAAAAAGGCCTACGGAAGAATTTCTTTTTTTTTTTTTTTTAAGAGCTAAGTTAAATTAGCTTTGGAGGGTTGGGTGTTGTGGCTTGCAGGTTACAAGGCTGTGAATTTCATCTGTGGGAGCTCCTCACAGTGTTTGCTTGGGCTGTGTGATCCTAGCCTTATGGGGGAGCATCTCAGCAGGAATCCTCACCTGGGTTTTGCTGCCCTCTTTTTCATGTGAAACAACTGCTTACCTTCCCACTTTGTCCTGCTGCTTTGAGAAAACTTGTTGAAAAGCATCAAAGGGACCAGAGAGAACTGGAGGGCATAAACCCAGATTGCAATTAGGCAACTGAGACACAGAACCATCCCAGATCCCAGAGAGCAGGATTCCAACAGGGAAACGGCTGGAGGCTCAGCATGGCTTTCTGCATTTAGGCTTGGGGAGAGTTCTCCCTGGCACCATAAATTAGGCCCCTGCTCCTTGCTAATTCTCCCATCCTGCTCCACTAAGAGGAGATGAGAACTGAGGGTAGAATTAACCCAGGGACTATGTGGCTTAAAAAAAAACACAAAAACTCTGACTTGATCTCTTGAAAAATTCCTTTGCATGAATTTTTGTCCTTTCCCTATTAAAGTACACAGCACTTATGACACAGATCCTGTGTTGGACAAGAATTAAAGAAATGTCCTTTTCAATTCATTCAAGGTCATATTCAGAAGGGATCAGTAATCTGTTCAATTTAGGAGGCAATCAGCCAATATATTACTTTTTTTTAATGGCCTTATCACATGTTCCCCCTCACTATTATTTTCTTCGGGAACCATATATAGCCTTATTTTTTACACTTCAAGAATCTGTCATTAACAGATATGCTCATGTGTGCATTTATGCAACGTACATTTTCGTATATGGTCTGCAGAACTAGCGACCTTGGTTTGTCTCCAACCTGCTGGGTCACATTGGACAAGTCATATCTCTTTATCTATAAAATGAGAGCACTGGAGAGAGTCACCTCCAAAGACTCCTTTCCTGATTTAACATTTTATTAAGTTTTCTCCTATTTAGTAGTTTAGCAAACTGAGATTGACTTTTACTGCAAACCCCGGACTGCCACTAAGATTACCTAATAGATATTTAGAGAGCTAACTAATAAGTAGTGGTCAGTTGAGGCTATGCATTAGAAAAATAAAAGACACTGCATTTTCTAATTGGAATTGTAAGTGGAAGAAAAACTGTTAGCCATGAAAAAAAATCTTAACATTAGAACTAAAGGTACCAATAGTTTTTAAAAAGAATATTCTTGAAGAAAATTACCACCCCAATGGGTTAATAGTTGCCCTAAAAGATAACATTAATGTAACAAGTATTTGTTTCATTTACTCTTGGAATATTAACTGTGATGAATACTCCAGAGGTCAGATGAGGGTGAGCACTAGGATGATAATTATAATTCCAAAAATAACAACAACTAGCATTTACTGAGCACATATATACACGAGCACTGTTTTAAGCACTTCATATGAATTAAATCATTTCTAAAGATGCAGTCCTTATCTTTTTTATATCCACAGCAGTAATCATGATAATATTAGTAAAAATTGGTGTTATTATTATTGTTGTTTATAGAGTGCTTATACTTTGCTAGGCACTGAAGCCCTTTTAGACAGTACTACATAGAACTACTAATTATGAGGTACTGTTTAATCTCATCAACCTTACCTGAATATTTTTTTTAATTAGGACCTAATTTTTTGTTTTCTTTCCTTCAAATCAAAACTTTCACCTTACTGATTTAATCCTCAGAATCACCATTTTACAGGTAAAGCAGCTGAATCTCAGATGGTTTAAAAACATGTTTAAGGTCACACTATTATTAAGTGGAAGAGTAGGATGTACACCCAGTGCTGTCCCAGAGCACGGGCTGCAATCTCCTGCCTAGAGGAATCCCGTGTTCCCCAGACTGCAATGAGTTGGCGCAGACAAGCAGACATACCAGCACAGTGAACAAGTGCTGGCACTCAGTGCTCTGGGTTTATTAGAAAATAAAATCCTAGTGTTTGAATGGCAAGGGAGACTTTATTGTCCCTGCCTGTAACTTTCTAGATCCTAAATATTATGCATCTTCCTACAAAATTAAGTACATAACTGGATCCAGGCTACATTTTTCCATTTCCTTTTCTGCCACAAAGTACCACAGGAAGTCCTCATACTTTTGCATCATCTCAAGGACACCCTCCAAGGTGGCAGTCAGGGAATACAACAATCCAGGAAATTCTGCCGGTCAATGGCTTGGTAGATCACCACCATCTTGCCTCACTCTTGTGCAGAACTTCACAAAGACCCCTGATTTGAGAAACTACATTTCCCCACTGCACACTTGGGACACATTTATCACCTTGTTGCATGTGCCAAACCTCTAAGTAACAGGTAAAAGTAATAAAAATGTATCATGTGACCGTCTTTCTCACAAAGATCCTCTAAGTGAGGCTATTACATAAAACATTTTTCTATTGACTAAATAACTCCAGAGATACAAATTGTTAGTTATTAGTATTTAATTTTACTGACCGTATATGAAAATTACTTGAACTTAGTATTTAATTGTCTAGCTGTCTCTTTGTCCCTAAATCAAAACTTTTACTTTACATATTAATTATGTATTAACTTTGTGCCTTTTAATTAAGGGTTTTATAAGTTAAGATTGTGTATAACTTGCGGTATTATATCTGAGCATGTGTGTGCTAAGGCGAGATTCCACTGTCACATGTCAGTAGGAATTTAACTACACAAATTTCCTGATACATTGTCTAAAAGAAATGTGCTTTGAGAATTAATGGGCACCAATGTTGGGTTGTTTTAAAGTCCAGCACATAATAAAGGTAAAGAACTCTCTGGCCCTGGCCACATAGCCCAGTTGGTTAGAGTGTTGTCCAATAAGCCAATTGAAGATTCGATCCCCAGTAAGGGCACATACAAGAAGCAAGCAATGAATGCATAAATAAGTGGGGCAACGAATTGATGTTTTTTTTCTCTCTCTCTGTCGTTCTCCCCCTCCTTCTCTCTCTGTCTTTCTAAAATTCAATAAATAAAAATTTTAAAAAGAAAAGCAAAAATCATTTAAAGAAGAACATCTTTCTGTATATGTCCACACAATTCTGGCAGACAAGTATTGAGTGGCTCCACCCACTCAGCTCTGCCAGATGAGTGACCAGGGCCTGTGAAGGCAGGAAGAAGTTTTCAGAGAGACTTCATAAAAGACAGAGGACATAAATGTAAGCATTCTTGGCCAAGGGACCACATGTGCAGAATTTGGAATCAAGAATGAAACCAGCCTGTATGGCAGACAGTGAGATGGCCAGTCTTGCAGAATAAAGACACAGACTAGGGAAAACGGTTCACAGTGTTGGTGAGAAAAATCTCAGAACAAGCAAAGGAGATGCCTCGCTGAATGAACCTTGAGTGAGGAAGATTTGGAGTGATGACATCAGGAGAATACTTTTTGAAATCTGAGTTCATGCTGAACTAGAGGGATTAAGACTCTGAAATAAATACAGGGTGGGGCAAAAGTAGTTTACAGTTGTTTGCATGGAAAATAATACAATAAGTAATAAATAATAACACAAGAACAAACTCTGTTTCATGTACTCACTACTATAAACCTACTTTTGCCCCACCCTGTGATCTTATGAAACTGGCTTTCCGTAGAAGTGACAACCTAGCTGAGACAAAGTATATGACATTATGTACAGTGAAGACCAGACTGAGATCATGGAAATAATATAAAATCACTCCACAGCTGAGAGGTGGTGCTATTTGAACACTGTCATCAGTACAACCATGGTAGTGATGGTCGTGGCAACTTTTGAAAGTCAACTGTCTTCACCTCACTGTCTGGGGCTTTGCTACACAAAGTGTGGTCCTCCAACTGGTAGCCTGGGCCTCACTGGGAGCTTGTTAGATGCAGAATCTCAGTCCCTGCTCCAAACCTGCTGAATTTGAAGCCGTATTTTCACAAAATCCCTGGGTTATCCATGTCTTCATTAAAGGTTGAGAAGCACTGGTCTAATGGAGTCAGAAATCAAATTGGGGAAAATAGCTTGTCAATCAAAATTGCTATTTAACATGTGGATTGCCTAGTTTTTCATGCTTTCATCTCATGGTTGTAATGGGATAGAAAAAACAAGAAACAACCCAATTTTTACAGTAGGTACAAATTCAACAAGACATGGTTTGTGTATTTAGAACTCTACATATGTGTATAGGTAGCTTTGAAAACTGGATTTGTCTCCCCCCCGCCTCCGCTTTGTGAATGTTGGCTCCTGTTTTACTAAACTCTGATCCAAGTCAGGTGCAGATCTATCTTACAATGTCTAGACTTGGTGCAAAATTTCACCAAGTCAAATCATATAATTAAGCTCTCTGGAATCTTGTGCATATTTATTTTAATTAAATTCTATTTAACTGCAACCAGACAGCATTACTAGGGAAAAATCGAAATTAAATTTGATCAAAGGTGACTTGATTAGTTTGTGGAATTTGTGTACTTAGAGTGGGTAAGAGGCATAGAAAAGGGAGAAAGCCCAAGCATCTTTAATGAAACTAAGTATGTTTAATGCAAATAAACAGTTCTTGGTAAATTTAACAGGAAACCATATAAAGTACAATAGGATCTTTATATCTATTCTGAAATCTTTCTTAAATAACAAGTTTCACTTTAAGTCTTAGAAATAATAACATTATAAAATGTTAAAGATGCTCTGTACAAGGTGATTGCTTAGACATACTGTATTTTTTATTTATATGTTATCTGTCACTTCAGTTATTTGATATTGTAAATTACCAAAACTAATCTAGTAGCTGGACTATAAAGGAAATTCCATGAAAGATAACATCTTTAAAAACATTTTCATATTCTTACCCATGAATTTACTCTACTTTCAAGCTATCAAGGATAAATCAAAGCTTGTAAGAGATACAAAGATATTAACACAAGAGTCCTACAAGAAGCCATTGTATGTCAGTCAAACCAAGAGATAAGAACTGAGCTGTGCCTTATTTAAAAAACTCATTAAGATCACTAAAGATCTGACTTCCTCAACTGACTCATTGTATCTATGTATGAAAGGTTATGCTCTTCCACTGGAATATTCTGTATAATACTGTTTGGAAGAGTTTGGTGGAAATTATGATGCTATTTATCCAAGTATTTGCCATGAAATAATGGAGTGTAAGCTTTAAGAGCCCTTGTTTCCACAGGCCCCTTTTAAGGCCTTGAGTGGGGTCCTAGCAATGTGTTCACATGGTCATATATGATTTTTTAATTAGAAAAAATGAGAAATAGTTATGGTTTCTACTTAGCTAATATAATAAAGATAATCAATTTCAAAGGTATTTAAGATTGGTCTCTGCACAGGAAATTTTGAAATGCCCTAAAATCTTGCAGCTCATCATAAAAGAGGCCTGAAAAAGTTCCCCCAAATTTGACCACAATTCTAACAATGTACATGACATTATCAATAGTTATAAAATAGAGGAACACTTTTCTCAACTATCAAAAATTTTTTTTAATTCCATGAACTTAGAGGAAAAAATGAGTTTAAATAACCACTTTGTAACCTGGTTTTATATTTGTAAATTTTCTTTCTCTCAAACAGGGTTCACCCCAAATGTTATATAGGTTTTAGTCTGCAAAATAAGCAGGTTCAACCCTATGTTAGGCACAAATGTTTACTCTTAAGTAACAATTTAAGTTTTTAAAATAATTTTCGTAGTATAAAATACAACCTACTTCATTTCATCAAGAGAATATCAGCCCAAGTTGTGGCACAATAATTACGCTTAAAAAATGCCCTACGATAACAGTAGGCAGCCAATCCAAGCACACTTAGTAAGAGTTCTGTGTGTTAAGTCCAGGTCAGTCAACTACTGGATTCAGTGAGTTGTTAGTTTAGTGTCCTAGCACTAATACAGTGATGTAGAAACCATTGTCATTAACAAGGTGTCAAGATTCTCATTTTCTATAAACCTAACTCAAGAATGGATATTCAGTAGCAACCAATTATTACCTTTCTCACAGCAATTTCTAATTTTCCTAATTATGGAATATGCTATGCTTTTTATGTAAAAAGTAACCCTACTTATCTGACTATAGTTTTCTCCTGGTGAAGGCAGATTTGCTGGAAAGCCGTCTACACTCAAAGACAAAAGTCAGGGTGATGATGAGGGTTAAAGTATCTTTCTGGGGTCAGGGAGAAGATTAAAACCAAATGGCCTACAGGAGTATTAAGCTGTTAATTTTGACCTCATTACTCTAGGATTCCAATGAAATGAACAAACTGCCCACCTGGCTCAAGAGACATAGAATATGCTCAAATCTAACTAAAATACACTCTGAGGGATAAGAGGAGTCCATTTAATTAGTTAGGCTTAAGGTTTCTTTCACATTAGTCTCATTAGTTATTAAATCCCGGTCATTTCTCCCACTTCCAGCACCCCTCAAAAATAGTTTTTCTACATTGCTCCTTATAGATATCTGATAAATCTTCTAAGCACATGCCTGGCCACCACCATAGTGCTTCCAAGAACACACTTCTCAGACTCTCTCCTTGTGCAAGCCATGGTAACTCCAACATCCCATCATGCTCATTTCTTAAGGTATTTATTAAGGAAAAGTGTGCAAAGACAACAAAGCTATACACTCCCCTTCCATTCCTACCAAGTTTCTTAAAAGTTTAGTATATTTTCATGTCTCCACTTACACCTTTTACTCTCTCCTCTACTACTTGCAAATTTTGTTTTCCACCTTCTGTGCCTCACCACTACTCTAATGGTGCCAGTCTTTCTAGAGTCCCCAGCACCCCTAAAATCAAACCTGCTATTGGGGTCTTTTCAGTCCCAACTTCTCTTTCTATCCAAAGATGACCACTCTATTTATGCTTACATGATAACACTAAACACATTTTACCTTTTAATTGTGTATATCTTTTAATACATGATCCTTGGCCATCTTAATTAAATTTTTGTTCTGTGGTAGGGACCAAAGTTCATTAGCAAATAAACTAATCTTATCTTCCTGGGGCTGGGGGTGGGACTACAAATTCAAGGGGAATGTAAATCTATCATTCGGTGTCCAATTTAGGTGGCTTTCCAGAAAGAATGAAATAGAAATGTCTAAAAAGTTCCAAAACTTAAAAAGTCACCTACATAGTCTTAAAAAATTCATAAATAAAACAAGCCATTCATTTTAACTCATTGTCTCAATGACGTTAATTCTTTGTGTTTTTCTGGGGCTCCCAAAGACACAGCCACTTCTTTTCCTAGATAGAAGATTTTTTTTCAAAAAATAAAATGCAAGACCTCATTTTCCAATAGCATAAGGCACTGCATGTCACAACACAGTTCTTCACTCAGAGTTATATCATCATCTCTATTGTGAAAAATGTTAGAAACTGCAAAATCTGGCCTAAATTCTTTTCTTTTTTCCAGCTATTCCTCCGTCTCTAAAATACTATTATCTTCCTTATGAATCATAATTGCTTTGAACTCCTTGATCATCACTTCCTATGTTGAGGTTCCTTACATGTTAACATCTTCATATTTAAAAATCTGCTAGCCCATTGTCTTCCATTCTAAGATACCTCTATGTATACATAGACCTAAAGCCAACTAGACACACTCTGTGGAGTCTAGTAATCTCTTCAGTATTTTGAATTATTTGCAGGGGTATCCAAACTTTTGTCATCTCTGGGCCATACTGGAAGAAGAGTTGTCTTGGGCCACACATTAAATACACAAACATTAATGAAAACTGATGAGCAAAAAAAAGTTTTAAGTAAATTTACGATTTTGTGTTGGACCGCATTCATAACCATCCTGGGCTGCATGTGGCCCAAAGGCCACGGGTTGGACACCCTGATAGGGGTTCCAGCTGCATCTAAGAACAGAATATTCTAAAACCCACCCATCAGTTTGGGGTTCCATGCATTATCTCATCTCTCCATCAGGAAGAAGAATAGCTCCTAAAATGGCATTAACAAGCTGATTACACATCTAGTTAATGCACCCTTGATAGAAGAGTGGCAAACAAAACTCAAATATTTAGTGCTGGCTGCATGATGAATCTTTTGTCACCTGAAGAGGGTCTACATATTTACATTTCCTCTTGAGTTAAACTGGTGAGATTCGGATATTCCCTGAGAGTGAACGAGTAAATTGGCCCTATGCCAGTCCAACCAATTTGCATTGTTTCAAACTCTATTTACGTATCTTCAGGAACATTCTTCAGAATGTTTCATACATTTTTAGGCTAGGTTTTAGAATTGTCATAGGACTTCAAATCAATCATCTTTGTTCTGTAGACATAAGATGTTCATCTTTTGTTTTTTCATGTAATGAGTGCAAACAGAATTGCAATATCCTAGATGATTAGAAACACTCTGTATTTTTAAACAATGGCTTTCCTTTCTAAGTTTTTTGGACCATGCGTTAGTGGTATTTCACTCAGTTATTGTGATCTGTAAAAACCTAAATTTTGAAAATCCAACACAGAAGCATACATAATCTTTGGTAGATTTTGGGTTGGGATTTTGAAGTACCAGATCTCTTTAGGAGTAAGGAAAAACTCCTTTTCTATGATTTTCTTGAATTCAGATTTGCTACGATGAAACACAAATGCCAGAGTAAGGATCAAGAGCCTATTTTTAATGGCAATGAGACTTTTAGCTTATGCATCTTTCTTGCTTTTAGTGGTGAGTGTTACTACTTGTCAACAGAGGGCTTGGACAAGAATATCAAATAATGTCTGCTGGGCCCACACTCTGTTCCCCACGGCTTCAGGACAACCCAGCACACCAAAATTAGAGCTGCAACATCTTACACTCATTTCATTCAAGGGTGTCAGTTCATTCATTTGAAAATACCTTCACATTCTAGTGGTAAAACGATAACGAAGTCAGGAGTAAGAGAAATTAATTTCAAAGACTGAAACATAGATGACAAGGATGATTAGCCAGGAGAAAACAGGCAGAAAGGGTCTGAATTTAGGTAAAAAGGGCATTAGGAAAAGTAAAGAGAATACTGTATTTCATCAACTCAAAGATGCCAATATCATAACATCTTAATATCTCTGTAACTGAAAGCTGAAAATAAGCTGGAATTTTGCTGGTCTGCTCAAGTGATCAGAGCACCCAACAATGGCAAAGAGTGCTGACCAGGCCAGGACTAGCAAATGTATTTATTTCACTTGCCAGCTGTGGTCCACAGGTAAGGGCTATCTGGATTATAGGGTTGGGAAGAATTCTGAGGCTTTGTCTTAGTGCACAGAGAGCTGGCCTGAGAAGAAAAGCCTGTCATTGATGAGTGATATCTGCCTGAGAATGAGCAGGATCTATAGGACTATCACACATTTGCCATCCTTCGCCCAGGCTGTCCTAATTAGCTGATACACTTTCAGGTAGATGATTTCTCCCCAGAGGTAAAGAGTTTGATTTGCCTTTAATTAAAAGGTCTACTCATAATTATAATCTACTCATAGGATTAATAAACATTATTTTAAAAAAGGGGGCATTGTCAGTTTACTAAGAAATCCTACTGTAAGGGCAAGTGGCAACTTTTCTCCCATTTTACTCTCTCTATTGTATAGACTCAGAAGATACCTTCTGAAGATTGAAAAGGAGAAAAATGCCAGTTATTCCTACAGGGCAATAAGAGAGAAAAATAAAGTTGTATAAATGGGCTACATTATCCAAGAATACATGTGTGCAGGTGTGGTTGGGAGTGTGTATAAGTTCTTCATCCAAGCCCTAGAAGGTCCATTAAGTGAAATGAAAACAAAGCGATAAATAATAAACCAGAGAGGAGCATTGTTTTAATATCAGTAGCCTTATTAAAACATCCATCAATTTCAATTTTACTCCAGCTAGAAAAGGCAAAAATGTGCCTAGCAGGATGAAAAACACTCTTCATTAACAATTATCAAGTCATTTGTTTAAATACCATTTCTCCACATTCACCTCCCCATCTTCTCACATAAGAATAATGTTCCCTGAAAATAGCATTTAGTGATATATGCTTCTAAGACAGCCACAGAGACCCTGGAGCTCATTAATCCTGCAACTTTCTGTGAGCTACTGGCCTGTATGGTTGAAGTTCACTTTAAACCGGACTGAATTTCAAAGCAAAGGACTCTGAGGTGGCAAACAACTCATTAATTCAGACTGTAATTTAGTGACAGAAAAATTGTTTTAAATGCACAATCTAAAACTATTTAAATTCACATTATAATTATAAGCAAAAACTATGCACTTGAAATTTGAAATCTGGATATGCAATCTACCGATAAAACTAATGAACAAAAATTTTTAAAAAGAGGGGACTGTCATCTTACCAAGAAATGCTAATCAACCTGCTTTTTGAAGTGTGCCTCATTTGCATCACAAGTATTATTATGAAAATTCAACATTATGCTCCTGTGTATTGCATTGTACTGCTCTGCTGAACATCAAAAAAACAGGCAACACTTCCTCAAAGTGCATAAAAATGAAATAAAAATCATGATCAAAGATAACTTCAATTCCTTGTTAATTTTACCTTAATTCTACTCCTGGGATAAGAAGGCTTCTTCATAAATTTTCTTTCCTGCAACAAATTTTCCAGCAAGCTTATGGTCTGTAAATATATTCCCAATGTAATGCATGCATAAATAAACATCAATCAAATTTGCATAGCCTCTACATAAATATGGCAGCACATTGATAAACTCATTAGAGTTCACTTTGAGAAAAACTCATTACGCTCCCATTAGAACATGAGAATTAACTTTTTAAAATTAATATTACAGAAATAGTTTCTTTTTTTAAAGTAACCAATAACAAAAGACTCACTAGTGTTTTTTATTTTGTATTTTTAATTTGTCTAAGAATAAAAAATATATAGTTATTTCTTTCAGCAATATTCATGATAAAAATTATAATTAGGTCTTGTCTAAAGCATTTGTGGTTACGTACCAGTTTCTTTTTTTTTTTAATTTTTATTGATTTTTCCATTACCATTTAGATTCCATGTACCACCCTCCCCCCTACAATCACCACACTGTTGTCCATGTGCATGAGTCCCTTTTCCTTTTTGCTCAATCCCTCCACCCCCTAACTCACCCCCCAACCCTGCCAATAACTGTCATCCTGCTCTCTATCAGTCTGTTTCTATTTTGTTTGTTAGTTCAATTTGTTCATTAGATTCTACATAAGAGTGAAATCACATGGTACTTGTCTTTCTCTGATTGGTTTGTCTTACTCAGCATAATGTTCTCCAGGTCCATCCATACTATTGCAAAGGGTGAAATTTTCTTCTGTTTTAAGGTCAAGTAGTATTCCATTGTGTAAATGTCCCAGAGTTGTTTTATTCACTCATCTACTGATGGGCATGTGGGCTGCTTCCATATCTTGGTGAATATAAATAACACTGCAATCAACATAAGGGTACTTATGTTCTTTCAAATTAGTGTTTTGGGTTCCTTCGGATATATTCCCAACAGTGGAACTCCTGGCTCAAAAGAGGTCCATTTTTAATTTTTTTGAGTTATCTCTATGCTGCTTTCCACAGTGGCTGCACCAATCTGCAAGCCCACCAACAGTGCAAAAGGGTTCCCTTTTTTACCACATCCTCATCAGCACTTAGTATTTGTTGATTTATTGATGATAGCCATTCTGACAGGTGTGAAATGATATCTCACTGTGGTTTAATTTGCATTTCTCTGATGATTAGTGATGATGAGCATCTTTTCATATGTCTTGTTGGCCATCTGTACATCCTCTGGAGAAGTATCTATTCATATCTTTTGCCCATTTTTTAAATGCATTGTTTTTTTGTTTTTTGGTGATGAGTTTTGTAAATTCTTTATAAATTTTGGATATTAAACCCTTATCAGATGTATCAGTGAATATGTTCTCCCATTCTGTGAGCTGTCTTTTTATTTTGTTGATGATTATGTATACTGTGCAAAAACTTTTTAGTTTGATGTAGTCCCATTTGTTTATTTTTTCTTTTGTTTCCCTTGCCTGGGGAGATATATCCAATAAAATATTGCTACAAGCAAAGTCTGAGACTTTGCTGCCTATGTTTTCTTCTAGGATTTTTACGGTTTCAGGTCTAACATTTAAATCTTTAATCCACTTTTAATTTATTCTTGTGTATGGTGTAATAAGGTGGTCTAGTTTCATTTTTCTGCACATCTGTCCAATTTTCAAAATATCATTTATTGACTAAACTATCAATAAATAGCCCATTGTATGTGCTTGCTTCCTCTGTTGAATATTAATTGATTATAAAGGTGTGGGTTTATTTCTGGGCTCTCTCTTCTATTCCATTCATCTATGTATGTGTTTTTATGCCAGTACCATGCTGTTTTGGTTACTATGGCCTTATAGTATTGTTTCATATTAGGTAGCATGATTCCTCCTGCTTTATTCTTCTTTGTTGGGATGGCTGTTTCTATGTGGGGCTTTCTGTGGTTCCATATAAATTTTTGAAATATTTGTTATAGTTCTGTGACATACGTCATTGGAATATTGTTAGGAATTGTATTGAATCTATAGATTGCTTTGGGTAGAATGGACATTTTAACGATATTAATTCTTCCTATCACTGAACACAGTATGTGCATCCACTTACTTGTATCTTTTTCAATTTTTTTCTTTAGTGTTTTATAATTTTCTGAGTACGGGTCATTTATATCCTTGAATAAGTTTCTAGGCATTTAATTCTTTTTGAAGCAATTGTGAATTGGATTGTTTCTTAATTTCCTCATTAGTTAATTATTGGTATATAACAGTGTGACTGCTTTCTTGATATTAATTTTTATCCTGCTACTTTGCTGAATGTATTTATCAGTTCTAATAGTTTCTTGGTGGAATCTTTGGGGTTCTCTATGTACAGTATCATGTCATCTTCAAATAAAGGTAGTTTTACTTCTTCTTTTCCAATTTGGGTGCCTTTTATTTCTTCTTATCTCATTGCTGTGGCCAGTACTTCCAGTACTATGTTGAATAACAGAGGTGAAAGTAGACATTCCTGTCTTGTTTCCAATCTTGAGGCAAATTCTTGTAGTTTTTGCCCATTGACTATAACGCTGGCAGTGGGTTTGTCACATATGGCCTTTATTATGTTTATGTATGTTCCCTCTATTCCCACTTTGCTGAGAGGTTTTTTTTTTTTTTTTTTTTTTTTTTTTTTTTTTTTTTTTTTTTTTTTTTTTATAAATGGGTGCTGGATTTTATCAAATGCTTTTTCAGCTTCTATTGATGTGATCGTGTAGTTTTTATCTTTCATTTTGTTTAGGTGGTAAATCACACTTATTGATTTGTGAATGTTGTACCAGCCTTGCATTCCCAGAATAAATCCCACTTGATCATGCTGTATAATCTTTTTGATTCATTGTTGTGTTTGGTGTGCTAATATTTTGTTGAGGATTTTAGTGTCTATGTTCATCAGTGATATTGGCCTACAATTTTCTATTTTTTTGTAGTGTCTTATCTGGTTTTGGAATTAAGATAATGCTGGCTTCATAACATGAGCTTAAGAGGTTTTCCTCCTCTTGAATTTATTGAAATAGTTTGAGAATTAGAGGTGTTAGTTCCTCTTGGAATGTTTGGTAAAATTCACCTGTGAAGCCATCCAGTTCAGGACTTTTGTTTTTTGAGACTTTTTTAAAATTATGGCTTCAATCTCACTAGGTGTAATCTGTGTATTCAAATTCTTTGATTCTTCCTGATTTAGTTTTGGTAGATTGTGTGTTTCTAGGAATTTACCCATTTCATCTAGGTTGTCCAGTTTGTTGGCATATAATTGTTCATAATATTTTCTTACCATCCTTTGTATTTCTTTGGTGTCAGTTATCATTTCTTCTCTTTCACATCTGATTTTATTTATTTGAGTCCTCTCTCTTTTTTTCATGATGAGTCTGGTTAAAGATTTGCCAATCTTGTTTATCTTGCAAAAGAACCAGTTTTTGGATCCATTGATTTTTTTGTATCATTTTTTTTAGACTCTATTTCATTTATTTTTGCACTGATCTTCATTATTTTCTCCCTTGTACTCACTTTGGGCTTTGTTTGTTGTTCTTTTTCAAGTTCCTTTAAGTGTCAAGTTAGATTGTCTATTTAAGCTTTTTCTTGTTTTTTGAGATAGGCCTGTAATATTATGACTTTCCCTGTTAGGATTGCTTTCCCAGTGTCCCACAGATTTTGGATTGTTGTATTCTCATTTTCATTTTTTTCAAGGTACATTTTGATTTCTTTCTGGATCTCATTGTTGACCCATTCATTGTTTAATAAGCTGTTATTTAGCTTCCATGTCTTTGCATGTTTTTCAGTGTTCTTCCAGTGATAATTTCTAGTTTCATAGCATTGTGGTCAGAGAAGATGCTTGATATGATTTCAATCTTCTTAAATTTATTGAGACTTGTTTTATGTACTAACATGTGGTCTATCCTAGAAAATGTTCCATATGTACTTGAAAAGCATGTATATTCTGCTGTTTGAGGGTAAAATGCTTTGAGATATCAATTAAATCCATTTGATCTAGTGCAGAGGTGGCAAACACAAGGCCTGTGGGCCAAATCCAGCCCTCTACCTTGTTTTATCCAGCCCAGCACCTTTGTTTCTACCCAGCGGCAGTGCTGAGCTCTCACTTAACTGTTAAGGAGTAGTTACATTTATACAGTCCTAAAGTACATTTGGCCCTTTGAAGGTAACCATGAGGCTGATGTGGCCCCCAGTGAAAATGAGTTTGACACACCTGATCTAGTGTGTCCTGTAAGGCCACTGTCTTCTTGTTGATTTTTGTCTCGGAGGTCTCTCCACTGAAATCAGTGGGGTGTTAAAATCCCCTACTATGACAGTATTTCTGTCAATATCTCCCTTTATGTCCACTGAGATTTGCTTTACATATTCAGGTGCTCCTGTGTTGGGTGTACAAATGTTAACTAGGGTCATGTCCTCTTGATGGACTGTTCCCTTTACTATTATGTCATGTCCTTCTCTTTCACTGTAGCCTTAGTTTTAAAGTCTATTTTGTCTGATTAAGTACTGCTGCCCCAGCTTTATTTTCCTTTCCATTTGCAGGAAATATCTTTTTCCAACCCTTTACTTTTAATCTGACATACAGGTTTCTTTATTTCCATAAATTTAAAGAATTATTTTCTTAAAAAATTGGGATAAGAAAATCAAGCATGGGAAATTTTAATTATATTTGTTAATTATTTTAGCTGAAGAGCATGCCAAATGGAAATGAACACCTTACAAATGAAATTAAATTTAATTAAAAATTTAAGTGCTGAAAATTACATGTTGGAAAGTGATGTGCAATTTTTCCCAGAAAGTGTAAAGTCTATCTCATAAAATATGAATTTAGTATAAAAAATTGATATTTTAAGACCATTTTTAAAAAATTGATCTTCTCATGACATACTTGTATATTTTTAATTAGAAGTCTCATAGTATTATATTTTTTGACTGTATCAAAAATATTTTGTGGTGCTTTGAAGATGAAATAAATATCAGCCATAGAACACTCACATGTATTTTTAAAAAATACCCAAGTGTAAAAGCAAAGCTTAGACTCAGAAAAACAAAATCCTGTTTCGTTGATAAGCATTGCTATGAAATTCTCAGGTTCTCATTCAGTTTACTTGGTGCAAAGTTTCTCTATTGTTATTATTCCTGAAAAAGTACAATTGGGGGGAAGAATCATTTTTAATAGAAAAAAAGTCAACCAGATCTTACTGATTGTGACTCATTTTTACAGCAAACCTCTGTAACTTCTCTGAGAGATCAAATTAAATTCTGTTTCAGAAAGCTATGGACACTCCTCTTGGCTGAAGCCATGCTGCACTTTTTATTCCCGCTGAGTAAATAGCCTCAAGTCAACTACTTGCCCTGACTAATGATCAAACATATCCAGGAATTCTATACAAGAAATGCATTCTTCTCTCCTTTGAAGTGCATTGCTGGGAGAGTAATTGGGTTTGCTGGAGATTTTCCTTAGAATTGCAAAAGAAATTTCTTGGCTAAGCATATAATCAAGCTACAGATTTTCTTTCTTTATTAAATATCTTCTGGTTAGAGGATAGACACTGAATAAACATGTATCTCAAAGGAGTGTCAGAATGATACACTACCACCTCTTTGCTGACTGAGGAATTCTCAGCAGTGGTAGGTTAAAATATTCCATCAGAAGAATACATCATTGTGAAACATTTTACTCAGTCATATAATCTCTTCTAGAAACACAACTGTGTCTCCAATGTAATCATATCATTATAACTAGGCAGTAGGAACATACAAAGATGAATATGACATACACCCTGTCCTCACAGAATTCACAAATTAGCAAGTTATGTATTATAATATAATTTTTAAAAACTATACAAAAATAATCACAATGTCAAGATGTAAAAGGCTATAATGAAAAGGCTCCAACATAAATGTGACAGGGCATCTGATGAGAAAGAAAGAAGTTACTTTGGTGAGGATGGTCAGCAGAGGCTGTTTAGTGATCATTACCATTAGGGAGGATAGATAGGATTTCAATAGGTAGGTAGTGGCAGGGGAGGCACTTTTGGCCCACAAAGGCAAACAGGTAGGCTCTGTCTGAGGAATGGAGAGTGGCTCAAAATGACTGAAGCATTAGAAAGAAAAAATGGGAGATAAACTTAAGAAGGCCAAGAGGACCAGAACATTGAGAACTCGAATGTAGATATCATTTCCAGAGAATGCATAGGGAGCTTCAGAAGGTCCTTCTTCTTCTGTTGGTATTCCAGCATGAATATTCAATCATTCCTTTTGACAGTTAGTTGTCTTGTATTGACAATAAACACAGGAACCCTCAGGACTGATGGAGTAGTTTGCCTGGAACAGTGGTGTCCAAACTTTTGGTGTCTCTGGGCCACACAGGAAGAAGAAGAGTTGTCTTGGGCCACACATTAAATACACAAATATTAATGAAAGCTGATGAGCCAAAAAAAAATTTTGTGCATAATTTACGATTTTGTGTTGGGCTGCATTCTTAGCCATCCTGGGCTGCATGTGGCCCGTGGGCCACAGGTTGGACACCCCCAGCACACCATTCTTCTTGTGAGAAAGGGATATACCTCTTTCATTTTAGAGTATCTCAATTTAGACTAAAGTAGAAAAATATTGGAAACAGATTCTAGGTTGGGCAGTTAGCGCCCTGGGGATATGTCCTATCAACCTTGATTAGCCAGTTCTTTGCCTCTCAGTCTACTGGGATTTTGGAGAAAAATAAGTTATGCTACTATGAGAGAGTACAGAATATTGAGAGCCTCTGACCATGCCAGGAATGCTATTTTTAGCTACTAATGCAAGAACAACTCACAATCAATGTGAATGTAGCTGCAGTAGAAAACCAGCATAGTCTCAGGATTAATACTGAGAGTTCCACGTGATGGGGGAAGTATAAGAGAGGTAGAGTGAGTGCATGGGGTCAGGACAGCTTAGTAATGGTGGCTATGGTGGCTATGGCAGTACCAATAACACCAAATGATCATGGAGTGCCTGGGGTTTTAAAACTAGTTGGGGACTGAAAGCATCAAAACTGTTCTATAAGTTAAAACTGCAAGGGAAACATGTACAGACAAGAATATGCTAAGGACTGCAGTAAAATAGTAAAGGAGTTAACATGCATGAGCAAATAAAAGCCAGCCCAGGCCAAATACAGGCCGAAGAAATGGGTTCCTAATCCCTTTGACAGAAGCCCAAGAGAATAAAAGAGGTCATAAAGGAAAGAAGTGAAAAATGGATCGATGGTATTTATCAGTTGCTTTTTGAGTAAAGGAGATGGTAAACAAGTCTAAACTCCTGTAGTAGACTTACAGAATCTGTCTAAATTAGTTCCGGCGTACCAACAACACAGACTTAATTTACCTGCTTTGTCTATCTGGTAGAAAAGAAAAAAGGAAAGAAGGGATTCGCAGCAATGATCCTAATGTGTGTGTGTGTGTAATCTGAGTAAAATGTATTTTAGCATACCCTAATATTAGTATATTTATTCATCAATTATATCTGTGCACTATTATATTGGCAAATTATATATGTTATAAAATATACACAAATATACAAATTTAGAAGGGGGAGATAAATAAATTTAAAGTTTAATATTTCTTTAGAGGCCATTAAGTTGGGTAATTGCTTTCTCTCCCAAGTCCCAATTATAACACAAAGAGCTTAGATTTTTATGTTCCGAAGACAGTAAATAAAGAAGAAAAGTTTATAAACATAAAATGAGAGGATCAGATAGCTGTTTTAGGAAAACTGAGCCAGGGGATCAGAGTCAGGGATAGAAATGGGGAGCTAAGAAGCCAGAGAAAAGTCCATATTGGTCCATATTGACAGTCAGAGATTCAAATGATAAAGGCCTGGATCTAGGTACTGATGGTGCAAATGGAGAGAGTGGGACACATGCACTCTGGCAATTAAACTTCATGTGAAGCAGTCATGCAGGTGCACTCCTGCAAAGAGGGAAAGGAGTTCAAGTTTGGCTGCAGACACGTCTCCTGGAGATGACTCCTGGATTTCATTTCATTGCCTCTTCTGACTGAATGCTGGTTTCTACTGCCTCACTGAGTATGTTTCAGCATAGGATGGACGGCATTTCAAATGATAATTATTTCTTGTATCTGAGTAAAACAATTCAAAAATGAAATAACTCTGGAGATAGAAAAAGATCAATTTGGAGAGTCAAAGAGCTTCAAAAATGTCTCAGCAGTTGTAGGGTGTTATTTTCTGCTTTAGTCGAACACAAATATCTGCTCCAATTCTAAAAATCTGTCAGCATCCTCTTTAAAGCTATTATATCTTCTTAGTAATAAAGCATTATAAAGATTAACAATATGTATTTAATACTTTCTTAGGTGTATTTTAAATAGAACATGAAAGAATACCACTATAATTTTTTTTTGTTTGTTTTTAAATAGGACAGGTCTCAATTTTAAGAAAATACCTTTAAATATGAGTGTTTCAGTGCAATACCCAAAGCTAATGATTACTGCTCTGGGGAGATTACAGAAAAGGTACTTGCAAAAAAATCAATAGAATGTTTTAATGTCTAGGGGGTCTTTATTCTATCAAATTCCACCCAAGGAAAAGTCTTAAAACCTACCTTGATGTAAGTAATACTGAGATCATAAAATATTTCCTTATTATCTAGAAGATGCAATTTCTTTCATTGTGTCTTACCGTGTTGCAAATGGCAGGTAATAAGACAAATTTCAAGTTTACTTATAATCATGTCATTTTAACTTTCATTTATAACATTGTATTATAGCAACTGCTTTGATGAAAGATGTTAAAGCTTAAATTCAATTGAACATCAAGACACTTCTATCTCATCACCTGAGAAAGCTGCATCATGATGTCATTCAAACGTTTTATATGAGGCAAGGGTTTCCTTTCTTCTTTCCTTGCCTCCTTCCTTCCCTCCGTCTGTCCGTCCTTGTCTTTGAAAACATTTACTGGAGAGGTAGTTCTCAGGTGCTCTCTAATACTTTCAGCTAAGCTGTTGAAAACTAGGGAAAACATTTTCAACACCTATAATTTCTTTGTCTTTTTCATCATAGTGAAGATGGTGGGGATTCTCTTTGCCCTCCACATCAGTCGAAAGTCCCTATTAGAACAAATTATAAGGAAATTAGTTCATTCACTCGATCTACATTATTGTGGGAATTTCTCAATCAAAACCTATGAGTTGAGTGTCAGAGAAGGTCTCAAAATAATGCCAATTTAATTTCCTTTCTTCATTATTTTATCTGATCAAGTTATCCTATACAACATCAGTCATTTAATTGCAATCAAATTCTCTATTTTCACAGTTGTTTCAATACATAGAAATTTTAATGAAAATATTTTTATTATTGGTCAAAGGAAATTATTTAGAGTATAGGAAATAGAGCAAGCAACATTAAAATAATATTTGTTAAATATTTGTGAAAACTTTATAATCATTTATAGTTTTTATCAAAATTTATAAATGTATTCTTTGAAATAGTATCACAAAGTTTCATTCCCTGCAGGAAAAGAAGTGAAACATCATTATGGAATAGCTGATGAAGACAAATCACTTTGGCTTACTTCACAGTGCAGCATCACGGCACTTGTCCTGCACTCTGTAAGCCATGTTCCATTCTTCATTCTGAAACCTCTCAAAATCATGAGAAAATAGTTAAGACAACCTGGGATAAGCTTTCAGATAAGAGCAAAAACTGGAGTTAAGTGAAAAAGCTTTCTTAAGCTTTCAAAATGACCTTCCTTTGAAAGAACCTGTCAACCTTTCCAATGATGGCACATCAATATTTTTAGGGCTGGTTTCACTCAATCTTCCTTTCTTTCTTTTAGTTTTAATGTAGTAGTCCTGGTAGATGAAAGAACTGATTGCAGTCCTCCCCAATCTCCCTGGACACAAATGCACAAGTACACAAAGAGGAAACCCCTGAAAATAGCAGGGGATAAGTTTGTCTTGGTCATGTTATCATTTCAGGAAGCTAGTTTGAAATGGAGATGCTAAGAGACATTTTATATCTCACTTTCTTCAATTCATGAGCCCTCTTGGAACCACTAGAAGAATGAGTAACAACCCAGAGAAGACAAGGAAAGGGAAAAAAAAAATTTTTACCACCTTTGCTACCCCCTTTAATCTAAGAAAACAGAACTAAGGGTGTGTGGCGGTTTGAGGATTCATCAGTAAGATATTGAGAATTTCTGATAAACCATAATCTATATTTTAGAAAATTCCTACTTACATCTATAATAAAAATTGTGCAGTGGAAGCAAAACTTTTTTAAGACTATTCATCAGATGAAAGTATATACAAATATACAAATATAACCCATGAACAAAAATATTTTGATGAGTGCCCACTAGCAGAATTTTAAATGGCCAATGCCTCCTAGTCACTGTAAATCTTGGGGACATACTCACAGATTGCTATAAGGGACTGAAGCAAAATTACTTAAGGACCAATTCTGATCCCCGTCAGGCCACAATAAACATTGTTTTGTGGGAAATGGGAAACCTCAAGTGACCCAATTCATGTAGCTGGCATGTGTGTGTCAAATGGCGATGGGCCCACAGCCATTACAAAGATCATATTGCTTTGTCTTACATGCTGTCATTCCAGAGGCAATGTAACTTAAGACAAAAGCTAGTCTGCCAGTGTCCACAAAGCACTCAGCTTAAATCAAATTCTTTCAAGCTATCTCTCATTCCATCAGATTTGGTTTTTAAAGTATTAGGAAGCCAAAAGGAGTTTAAAAATCACAAACGGAAATGCAAATCAATCTACAACAAATCACCTAACAATTGCCCTGGAAGAGAATTTTATTGCTACTGACATTAACCATTTGCTTATCACTGACATTATCCACCTTATGGATAATATGTGGTTATGCCCCTCACAACTTAGAGCCACACAGAGGAAAAAGTAAGCCAAACAACCCCCATGTTGCTTCAAGGAAAAATGCATTGAAATGACTAACGTCTCCCCGGGTCATTAGGCCAAGAGATGGGTTCTTCTATTTCAAGAGAGCTTTCCTCTGACCCACAGCATATGGCTTCTATTACTGCCAGACCATGACCACTAAGACATTTCAAGTCCCTGTGAAGAGCGCAGTTCTATGTCTCCTGCTCAGTTGTATGTCATAAAGGACAGTGGACGTTTTGGTGGATGAGAGGGAGGGGAAAGGGTGGCAGGAGGGGTTTAATCCATGCTATCCCTTTATATGATATGTCTAGGCTTGTAATTCAAACCTTCTCACTTCTGCTTTCTCTCTTTTATCTTACAAACCACGTAACGCTCATAAGGGACAGTGAGCACACTTCAGTGTATCATTTTGAAGCTCTCCAAAGATGTGAAATGGCTTTATCAAGGGTGACAGCTCTGCCATTCACTAATCTGCTTTTCAAAATGTGGTGGTTTTTAAAGGGATAGAAAAGTAAATGTATGCTATTTAACCTTCATTAAAACAATATGTTGTCTATGGTGATTAAGACATGTTTATAAAATTATTTTAAATAGATATTTACTTGTAGCTGTTACAGTTGCCTCTGAACATTAATAATGAAGACAAGAATTAGTCAACTAATACAAGATATTCCACAAGGCACCTTTAATCCACTCAGATTAGTCAGACTTTCAATACGAACATAATAATGTTCTGCTTTATTAGATTTCATAAATGAAGTTTTCTCAGTTCTTAATATAACATAAAATGTAGAAACATTTTCTGGTCTTGTAGAAGAACTTTATGTAATTAATTATGAGTTTCTGGAATATCTTAATTTTATAGTAGCTGACTTACAACATCTCTCTAGGCACTGAATTTAATGTTTCCTGACAAAAGAGATGGGCAAAAAAATACACACATGCACAAATATTTACACAAATACAAGCATATAATTCATACCAACTATTTGCTTTATAGTGAAATTCTACCAAATAGGAAAGACAGCCTTGAGCAACTTTTCTAATTTTATCATCCTGTATTATTTCTGTTCCATAGTACGGGCTTAGCACTTTCTCAGTTTGCCCTTCTCATTTGTTTGCTTTGTCTGTGCTCTGTAGTCTTTGTTTTTCCTTCAGGGAATATTTCATTCTCTGTGGTCATTTTGGAATGCTTCATGGGAAAACAAATACCCTCACACCTCTGCATGGAACCCTGAATGTGTATAGATAGAAATAAAATTTTAGTATATGCAAAACATTAATCAAATTAAATTCCCTGGTTGAGCATGACATAGGTAAATTCACTGATATCTTGTTTCCTATGTAAAACATGAGAAATAGCCATACAAAAATATGGTTTTGCTAGGTAGTGCAGAAACCAGTGATCAAAATGATTCCATCATTGAGTTGGCTGGTCAATGCAGTAAAAGTAGTCTTTCTCACTCATGTACCCTTTTGTAGTGTCATATTAGACACTTGATCTTGGAAACTATGAAGGCAGGGGCTTTCAAGGGACAGTTAGTTTCAAGGCCAGAAGTATATAAAGATATGTAATTTTTGGGAGAAAAGACTTTACCAAAGTTTTGTTATATATTCATTTACATTCCAATTGATTAAATAACAAGAGTACTAAAAAGTTGAATTGTATTTTTTCAAGGATATACTCAAGTATGATTATCTTAAGCTCAGCTTAATTCTTCCTTTGCTGTGGCAAACTCGTTTATTTAATTAATAATTTCCTTTCTGTCAAACAATCAATGAAGTTTAATGCTAAGCCTGTAACTTTAAGAAGGGTTCACCCATAGCCTATCCTATGGACCTTGGGAAGACAAAGTTCATTTTGAAAATCTAACTGTGTTTTCTAGATATTATACATATATAATAAACACTTTCCATGTTAGTGTTTAGGAATCAAAATTTGCTTGGGGAGAGAAGTAGGCTGATGAGTGAAAAGGAAACATTCATCTCCTTTTAATTTACAGACCAGTCCATCACGTATGTTTAATTAGTCAAGAATTTCTATTTCCTCTTATCTTTTTGACAAACTTATGAACTCTAAAGTACAACTGCTTACTTTATAATCTATTTTCCTGATTCATTCTCTCATCAGATATTTATTGATCATCTGATATTAGTTATCAGTTCACCTATGAACAGACATGTTTTGGAGGAGAAAACTTTTCAATATCTATGCATATTTCTGCCCAACATATTCATTCAGCTCATATTCTGTTTCACTGTCCATATCACCAAAAGTTAGGGTAGAGCTCTAAAAGCTTGATTTGCTACTAACAACCTTCTAAGGACCTCTTACCCATAAATTAATACTTAAGATATGGGTAGGAGACGGTTTGTCTAGAATTTGATTAAATAGTCTGAGCAGCCTGTGGACAGTGTTTACATTTTATACATTTTATACATTTCAATCATAGCCCTTTAGAGTCACTACCATGTTACACCAAAGAATCCCAACTTTGCAGACAGTCCTCATACAGAAAATCCTCCATTATCTTGATCCTCTTTGAGGCCTCTATTTAGATCCCTTTCTACCTGTCTTTTTTGAAGTACAACCAGCAGGACCCTAGGCACCAACCCTCCCTCAGTTTTCCTGAAGACAGCTTCTCGTAGTGATGGATGAAACTGGGACACAGGGATTTTAACAAATTTGTGCTGTGAGATACTAATCCCTCAGGATGCTTCAAAATAGACTACTATGAAGTCAAACGACTGACGTCAAATGTTTGGGGGAAAGATTCTATGCATGACAGTTCCTCTTGGCTATTACACTCTGATGTGTCCTGCAGTAAAGTAAAATAACCTGTCTAACTCTGTTTAACCTATTAGTTCCCAAATACATTGTTAGGATCCTCTCAGTTTTTGTGTTTATTGGTTTGTCAAAGTTTCTTTTTTCCTTGCATTTGTTTGTTTGATAGTTTGTGTCTAATAAGTATGAGCAACCTACCATTTGAGGAATTCTGATATAAATATACCCATTTGAGGATTTGAACTTGTTTAGCAAAAATGTGAATAGAAAAGCTCATTGTTAAATCTTTCATTGCAGGTTATTTGACATACTAACATTGTCTACTATGTCTGTAACACATTTGCCTAAATTTTTTTGAAGAAGCAATATGTGGAAGAGGTTAGCCAAGAAGATAGTACTTAGCTCCAAATACCACCCAGATAATATATATGATGGGGCCTAGCACAGTGTCTGGCATCTACTAAGAGAGATAATAAAGGTAAAAATGGAATAGGAATGACCAGTGGCTTTTTAAGTTCCAGTTTCTAAGAGGATGGTATAATGCCCCTTCCCATCGCAAAGGCAGTAGAAATTACTCTGGTCCAGGATCTGAGCAGGTGACAATGGACTCTTAGTGATACATTGACCTTGGACACCTGTAACCAGGTTGGTTCATCTAAGTAATTTCCATAAGGACTACACTCCTGTATTATTCCCTCTGCTGTTAAAATCACCTTCACTCAGACTTTTAAAGCCTAAATTTCTGGATGTTGTCCTGTATGGGTCCAAAACTGAATGTCCTGACCTTACAGATCAGTTTCCCAATGGCTGGAGCCCAGACGATGGCTAATAAACTTCCAGGATGCCAGTGTCTCTCTAACAAGGGTATTGATTGCTTCGGCCTCAGATCTTACTGCCTGTCTGCCCAATATGGAATTCTGGACTCACCATGGACTGGATGTTAACTGATATTTCACATGTTCCTTCATTTTCAAGCAGAAGTTCTGCTTGAAAATCATGTGCTCATGTACCTACCTTTACCTTTTGTTCTGACTCCTGAACCTGTGCAGGTAGAATGGTCTGGAGTTCTAAGGCTGTCTTTTTCCTCATGTATCCCAGGCCCAAGTGATAAGTAGAAAGTGACAGTGGGAGAACCAGCAGTACCAAGGAGCTGATATGATCTAAGTAAAATAGTTGTTATAGGTTGTTATAGAGGAGTTTAGGCACACACATCAGCACAAATAAATTCAACAAATGTTCTACTTAGTTCTATTTTGCAGAAGGGGAGAGTCAGTTTTAACAACTCAAGTCTCTTTTTCTCCATCATTCACTCATTCAAGTAGATATACACAACAAATCAGTGCACAGAAAAAAATAATGTGAAACACATTTTAAACATGCCTCCTTACTGTCTGTTACCCTAGTTCTACTGAGCTTTAACAATGGCTAATATAATGCAGAAGAATGCAGAATAAAGTTATTTCAACCAATGATTGTGGGTGTTCTTGGATAGACACATTGTAGTACAAAAGATAAATACATAGGATGAAAATTCTTAATACCTTATGATCTCTGCCATGTACTTTACTGGCCCCTTCTGATTTTCACTCTTCACTTCTACCAAGCTTTCAGTAACTAGGGACACTGATTTATACCAATCAGAGTTGTTTTCCTATTTTCATTGTCAAACATAATTTTATATTATTAAATTGATTTATGACAAAGGACAATTTGCTCTCCCCAGAGGGTATGAAAACACTATTCTGAAAATTTGGTCATGCTAAATATTTGCTATCAATTTATATCCATTTCTAGTATTTTCTCCAAAATTTATTCTTCCATCTAAAAAAAAAAGACACTTAGGCACTAGAGGCAAAGGTAAAGTTCACAAATTGGCATTTTTCCTTAAAATATCTCCATTTAAATGCAAATTGTGGCCTTTATTTCTAACCTTTAAACAGTCATTTCATAGAAATGCAAAAAGTAAGAGTAAATTTTGTGTTTTAATATCTACAGGGTAGCACTCTAATGGGTTATTTAGCTTTATTTATGCTGTATAAACCCTACATTTTTAGGGTTTGATGGATTTCCTTTGAGAAAAGCAGTATTTTCTCAGAAAATTCAATTTAAAAAATGTAATTTGCACAGACTGTTTTAAATTCAACTTAAGAAATAGAGCCTCATCACTTTTCATAATTTGAATCACTAGAAGTTACCACATTTTTTCATTATACTATTTTTATTTATCAATACCATATGCAATTTAAAAGCTATGGCATTTATTAGTAACAAAAACTTAGACTAGTCATTTTTATTGTCAAAACGAATTTAAATACACTTGTACAAGAATAAAAATGTAAAGCGGATGACATTTTCTACTAGTATTTCAAAACATACTAATTGAAAACACAGTAAAATACTGCTTGATAATGAGATAACAGTTTTGTCCTAGTGACTAACTTAAAGTAAAAAAAAAAAGATGAAAGTTTTAAAAGGAGAACATAAGCTATTTATAGAACATTAAAAGATGTAAAGCATTAAGATAACTTAGAACATCAGGGTTTTTAGCAGAATTAAATTTCTTATGAGGTGAACTTTGATCCAGAATCATAACAACAGATTTGAATGTAACAAACTGTTGCCTTTCCATGTCTTGTGCAACGGTGTAAGAGCCGTTTTGTGCCTCCGGAGTATTATCTCAGCCTGTCTGTGATTGCAGTGGTGGGTGTCCTCATAGGAAGGCAGAGTTTCTCTTAACTTTTCTTCCTCATGGATTTCTCCCAAGTCCTGACAGACATCTTAGCCCCCAGGCAGGAAAGGTTGGAAGTAGGAGGGAGCTAATAACCCTTCCCTTGTACACCTGCACAAATGAGGGAGGGGACTTAGTGATTAATGCCTGGCCTGAGATCCCTTAGGGCTGTGATGTCCAATTAAGTAGTCACTAGTTAGTCATATATGGCTATTTAAATTTAAATTATTAAAATTAAATAAAATAAAAAATTCAACTCCTCAGTAACACTGGCCATATTTCAAGTGCTGAATAGTCACCTGTGGGTGTGGCAGTGGGCAATGTGAATACAGAGCATTTCCATCATCAGAAAGTCCTACTGGACAGTGCTGTTGGCGGGGACACTTCTAAGCCAATGTGCACTATGTTGCTCTTCAGAGGCTCCCCACAGGATTGAGCCTCAGTTTCAGAACGCATCCTCTAATGGATTTTGCCATGCTCCGTATAGCTCACTGTAGATCACAGCCAAATAATCTACTTGCACCCAAATCCTTGCCTCAGACTGTTCTGTGGGGAACCCAAACTAACAAAGGTATCATCTCAATGTTTTTGACCCTCTTTTAGTTAGAAGAGTGCTATGATTAACCACGGTGCAGAGAAGAATAAGATTATTATAATAATTAAATTATATGTATTTATAATTCCTTATCCCCCTCACCTCCCTGGGCTTCATTCCTTTACTATTTCTATAACTACTTGGTCTTCACTGAATTGAACATGTGGAAGAGGGAAAAAGACAGTGTTAGAGGCCAGCTAGCCACGCATACACATTATATTTTAGAAATAGGACTGGTTGAAGAATGAGAGAGATGGGAAGGAGGGCAGCAGAGAGGAGGAGAGAAGAAGAATAGGCGCCCACAGGCATGGAACTTGGGAGAGTTGTTTAAATGGGAGTATTAGAAAGCCTAGATCTACCTCTTCTTTTCTGATGCACCTCTCTCACTCTTTTCTCCCAGAAAGACCTTTGGGGAAGACCCACATTAGCTTTTAAGGATTTTTGGAGTTAAACCTCTACAACTTTCAGTTGCAACATTGGTTTCAAGGGACCCAACACACTCAGGATACATTCTAAAGAATAGAAAAATTATCAAATATGAATCTGAAATTTATACCATTGTACTATATATTACTTAAAGCAAGGAAAGCAAAAAATGAAAACTATGACAAACTTATAACAACTTGACAGTGTGACATTAACAAAGTATCCTTTCCTAAAGATGTGCGAATTAAAGTTACATTTATGTATGTTTAGTTACTGACAGCACTATAGACAAACCTTGATAATGCTGTGGTTAAGGGGCAGCCAAACTTCTGAAATGGTCTCCATGAAGTTTAGTAGAATTTTATTTAGTTTATGGCAAATGTTAGTTAACTTCAATAATTGCCTTGGCAGGCAACTACTTATATTGTTAGTAAGCAGCCCTTGACTCTTTATAAAAATGAAACTTTCCATCATTTTGCTATGTAAGAACTATTCACTCATGAGCCTTAGGCCATACATTGAAAATCACTGTAATAGAGTTTTTCATTTTCTCTCTTATTTAAGATTAAGGTAGACTATAAAATTAATAAAATAGTATGGTGACTGAAAATATACATGCTACAGCCTTTTGCTTTTAAATCAATTTATTCCTGTTCACCATACATTTCTCAACTTTGTAATCCAAAGAGTAAAATAGGTATACATTAACTTTCACACTCCCCGCAGAAATCTCCCATAAAGAAATACCAATTATCAGTTAAGTAAATTTCATTATTCTTTTTAAACTAGTGTGAGGGGGGAGTAGACATGTTGGGGAGTGTTTGAGAAAACCTAATCTTACATTGATATTCCAAAAGGATATCGGAAAAGAAATTTTCTCTAAACTTTTTCCCCTGTAAGTCTGTGATTATGCCTCTGATCAGTCATGTCAATAAAGTTAGAAATATTTATCAAACAAATGGTAGATTTATCCATTCATGCACCCATTCATTCACTCATTCACAAAATTTATTAAGGATTTACTGTCAGCCATACTGTGCTGGATGGTAGGAATCCAGAGGAGTTAATTTGTGCAACAAGTATATTTATCAGACATATATTTGTTAGGCCTTTGGTAGGTGGTGAGGTAAGAGTGGTCACCAGTTCCTCCCACCGAGAAAACGTGAGTGGGGAAACCAGGTGAGCAAAGAGAGGTATTTAACCATAGATGATGCAGTGCACCTTAGGGAGACAGGTTTCCAACCTAAAAATGTGCAGGTAAGATAACCAACACTGAGCCTACACAGATACATAGAGAGGAAAATGCTTTATCAATTGGACTAGGTACAGAGAAGGCCAGTTTAAACTATTTTGGGGAATATTTTTAATGATAAATTATTACTTAAGATGACATCATTCTATCCAGCAAAGCAAAGGCAGTTTGATCTTTTGGGCCCACTTTGATAAAAGAAATATTTCTAGCTGGTCCAATTATAGAGAACTGATTGGTTCTCAAGTGCCCACAGACAAGCTGTTTTTTCAGGTAGGTTAAACAAGTCTTGTCCCTGTGGATCCAGCTATGATATGCATCAGCCCGCTAATGCATTGCCAGTTAATAACCTCATCCTTCTTTCAGCCCACCCTTGACTCAATTATTACATTTGAATACCGTTTCTCTCTAACTGTCTGTTGGACATTCAATAAATCAAAATCTAGATTACTTATTGATTTTTCTAGTGGTATGTGAGCATACAGACATTTCATTCAGTTTGAGGAAATGAAATTTAAATAAAGATTACACTAACACACTCTTTCTAATAAATAAAAAAGCATCATATTCAAATTTGCTATTTGAATGGTTTATATAAGAATTTGATTATTTTTAAATCTGTTTCTAAGTGGAAAGATCTTATCCCCAAGAAACTTGTCAATGTTTTATGTAATACAAACCTTAACCAATAACGCAGGGGAAAAAAAAGACTCTGAAAACCATTGGAGAAGCAAAGCATACAGCATAATATTTTCCAATCTCTACTCAGAGAAGCCGGCATCACAGCATGGACAATTGGAAATTCAGTGCCGCTTCTTTAAGCCCTAATGAACCGTAATGCCCTAATGAGAGGTTTCACTGAATCCTAATCAACCATGCATGCATTTCACAGACAGAAAGCT
This sequence comes from Desmodus rotundus, assembly GCF_022682495.2. Classification (NCBI taxonomy): domain Eukaryota; kingdom Metazoa; phylum Chordata; class Mammalia; order Chiroptera; family Phyllostomidae; genus Desmodus; species Desmodus rotundus. The sequence continues at coordinate 127,562,973 of NC_071392.1, read as the reverse complement.
AGGACCCCACTGCATCTTAAATGGTAATATTTGTAACAGTGTTTATAATCCAGTTTTTCTTAGGCTAAAAATAAACCCCCAACAGTTCTATGGGACACATAAACAAATAAAGGTGTGTCCTTAATTCAATACAAAACTCATTTCACATCATGGAATAGTCTGTATTAATTCATCAATGTTAAAAATTAATTTATTGAACTTCTTTTAAGAAAATAATATTTGCATAGTTTTATCCAGTAAGGAATACATTTTGAAATGTTTAACAAAGAATCAAAGGTCTTTTGTCTACAGAAACTTAATACTGAGACTAAAAGTAGATGATTCACTAATAACAAAGATTCTGTTAATTCAAAAAATCATGTTGGTCACAAGAGTTTCTGGCATCGTGTAGGTCAAATAGCATCAAAGTCCACATATTTTCATTCCCTTACTAGTGATTTTGGCAAGTGTGGATAGAGTAATGGATAAAATATGACCAAAGAGAAGTCAGACTAAAGGGCTTTACTGCTCACAGTCTAAGGACGGAGCACCAATGCCCTCTAATTTTTGCTTATGACCCTGAAAGACAATTATTAGACACCTATGACCCAAGAATGGCACTGAGGAAGTGGAAGACATGGCCTGTAAGATGAAACTCCATCTCTTTTGATGAGTTTTGAGGAGATGTGCAGCTCTTTTGAGTACATGCATTTTTCCTTTAAAAATAGTTCTGAACCACCATATGTTAATAATTGTAATTATGGGCAAAGACACTTTGTAGACCATTTTTTTATTTTCCAACAATAAAATGACCTGACTTAGTATATTTCAAAGCATACCTAGCATTCCCCAGTAGGAACGTAATGTTTAATTGTTAACATAATGTAACACGGTATATATTATATTCTACCCACATCTTTGAAGTGTCAAATATCACTTCTTTGGGGAAGCCTTTCCTGATTCCCCACACTAGATCAGGATCAAACTCTCTATAACTTTTCCTCCATAGCACAAGTCCGTCAGGAAGGCATTTGTACAATTATTTATTTCAGATTTTTCTCCACTGGTTGCCCGGTCATTTCCAGGTGAGCAACAGGGCCACCTGTTTCCCGTCACTGTTCTACCCTGAGCCCACCACAGAGCCTCACACATAGTAAGCACTCAAATGGTTTTGAATGAAGAAATAAATGACCATGTTGTCCCATTTAGTCTTAAAAGTAAAGTGTGAATCAGGAAATTTCTTACACAACTGCAGCTCCAGAGGGCATTTTGGTAAACTATCTAAATATTAAACTTGCATAATCTTTTACCCTCTTAAATAGAAGCTGCATATAGAGAAATGATCAAAAAAAGAAAATATTGTTTATAATCACAACAGCTCAGAATCAACTTAAATTCCAATATCAGGTAATTAAATAAATTATGGAATATCCCTAAAGTGGACTAGCACTCAATTAGTTGCACGGAGCCAGGTGGGACGCATGGAACAGACTCACAGTTGTCAGTCAGAGGGGTGGGGAAAAGAGGTACTAAAAGAAAAAAGGTGAAGGGAGTAGCCAAAGAACATATATGCATAACCCACAGACACAAACACTAGTGTGGTGATGGCCAGAGGGAAGTGGGTTCAGGGGCTGGGTGGAGGCAAGCAAAAAAAAAGGAAAATGGGGACATCTGTAATAGTGTAACAATAAAAATAAATAAAAGTCATTGTGGAACAAGAAAAAAAGCAGTATACATAAAACACACAGAAAAAGTTTACACATATACACAAGAACATATATGTAAAAAATTCTGAAAGAAATCAACTGTTAATAGGGCTTACCTTTAAATTGTGAGACTATATGACACTTTTATTTTCTTCATTATATTTTCCTAAACTTTAGCAATGAACATATATTACTTTCATAATTAAAAATTAAAATTAAAAGAAAAAAGACAAATTATGAAAATAACATAGAATATAATATTTCTTGCATATAATCCTTTTCTACTTTATGAGAGTATGAAGTATTTTATATTAGATATTATGTAAAAAACTTAAACAGTTACATATTTTGAACTAGTATTATCAAATAGTAAATATTCATTCATATGCAAAGTAATGATTAGGCCTGTGAAACTGAATAACCTTCAACTCTTTAAAGAATCAAAACTAACAGTTTTCAAGAGGGACCGTACAAAGGGGTATATTCTGGCAAGTTTTTTTTTTAGCAAGGAAAATACACGTATTGAAAAATGAAAGTAAGTCAAGAATTAGTTGCATCATCTGTAAAACACAACCTCTGAAGACTGTAAGGATACAAAACCAAAACTGAAAAAAAAATTAAATCTTTTTTTCTATAATTGTGGCCTATGGCAGGTCCTTTGGCTTGTGACACAAGGTAAGTGGCTGAAATCATGCTTTACTTCTCAGAGAAGGGATAGTCTCTACCAGTAGGTTACTGTGACATGAAACCAGATACCGTGCAGAGTAAGTGCCCATGCCATACCTGGAATATACTTTTCATTCAAGCTGCTTTTATTACCATTGTCATGTATAGGGGCTGAATAGAAAAAAATAATTTTCTCAAATCATCAACATAACTATTACAACTTCCTACTTAATGCTGTTACTGTAGAAAGAGACTACTGTGTAGACTGACAAGCAATCCCAGGGATATCAATAAACAGTTCAATAAGTCATTTGATGCCAACTTAATTTTTTAATGTAGCTGGAACAGTCCCAGAGGGCCCGTGGCTGCCACAAAGTAGTTCTGTAACAGCAAATGTCACAGCCATTCAAGGATCTGCGGATGCTTACGTAGCATTCTTCATAAAATAAAACTGGGTTGCTACTCCCCCGACATCATAACAAAGCCCTGATGGATGTGCACTCTGCGTGCTGAATTGATTTTTGTTAAGTCCGAGTTCTCATACCATTTTATCCTAATGTGCCTAAATAAGCAGTGTTGACTCCTTAATTTACTCATTTTAACACCAGCAGCTTCCAAGAGTCCATTAACATGATGCCACATTTAGGTTGTCTGCTGAATTTGCTAACCTCAAATGTATGAAATCTGAATTTCTAAAACTCATAACACTGCCAGGAAAATAATTTCTTTTAAGACCAACAGAAACTTGTGTATGAGGATTTCAACAAATCACATTCATAAATACATAAACCAGAGGGTACAGTGAATTAATTAGGAAACTAAGTTTATTAAGAAAGTTGATTGTGGGTACATGTTACAAATGCAACCTTAAGCCTATAAAGTAGATTAATGTTTTGCCACCAAAAGAAGCCATTGGAGAGGTTTTCATTGTAGGAAATCCAACAAAATAGAATGCAAGTCAACAGATATAATAATTCTCCCAAAAGTAAAATAGACCACTCGGGTCTGAAGTAATTTGGAAATAAACAGTAAATTCTGTAAGAAAAGGATTTTAAAAGAATAATTGCTTCAAGTAATACAGTGTTTTCAGACAAACAGAAACTGCACACGGAAACAGAAGATTATTTTAACCAACTTAAAGTGAAAAGAATTTCTGTTAGGGACATTTGCAGGGTATACAATGATTATGATAAGCCCTTGGGGATAGAGTAATACACATTTTTCTTTGGAAATTTAAGAAATGTATTTCCTTATAAGTCAATGATGGGTATTAGGGGTTTAGATTTGTGTTTCATTTCTTTTAAAAGTATTTGGTGTTTATTTCTGAGTGTTTGGTGGTTGCATTTTATTACTCAGGGAATTGAGCTACTGAAGGGTGGTATACTTAGTGAATTTCTCCTTCCATCAAATTCAGTGTTTTACCGGTTTTAAAACCAGCCATTACTTTTATTGTCTTCAGCAAAACCAAAACATGCTTTACTTTTAGTTCCACATCTGTATTGATAATGACAGGTCACCGGCTCCTCAGTACAACCCAAACTGTGACATTATAAAAGCCTGCCTCCTTACTGAAGCTTAGCCTTTGCTTGTAAAAACAAAGCGAAGGTCCAATTAGTGATTCAGAGGAAAATGGGAGGGCAGTCTTTTGTGCATAGGCATTCCCTGTTCGAAAACCTATAATCCGTAATGAGCCCTGTTTAACATGACTGATGCTTTCCTTTCAGACAAGCCCAAATACCAGGTCACTAATGAGCAAGAATTTAAAGCGCAGAGGCCATGAATGAAACAGGTTATTGTGAAAATTGGCTCATATTAAGAGATTTAAAAGACTTGGCTAGTTCTGTTTGGCCTGACAGGTCTAGCTAATTAATCAAATGCTTTCATAAGTAACTAACTTCTTGCATTTTAAAAGGGAACTCTGATTTACCAAACAGTGGAGGAAAAGAACAATCTTGATGCTACTTAAAATATAAAGAACGGAATTTCATGGCCCATGCTTATTTTGACAAGGGTATTCTAGTAAAAGCTGTGATATCTGGAACATACCAATTAGAAAGTATTAGAAATTAGCATGTTTGTAATGCCCCTGGTTACAAGCCTTTATTCCAGGAAACAGTACCAACATGGAGAGCTTTTTAGAAAGGCTTGAGAGACTGTTCTCACTGGTCAGGTTTTCAGAGAAGAAAGAACTTGCAGCGGGGCAGAGCACAAAGGGGCTGGTCTCTGGTCTGGCCCCACAGCAGTGCTTTCCTTCCTGGGCTCTCGATGCTGGGCATCTCTGTGGTTCAAGTAGCTCTTGGTTAATTAGAATGTCTAGGAATCTCTTTCCCTTGTCCTCAATTCAGAAAAACAACATATTAGGTGGCAAGGCTTTTGTTGTACTCAGAGTAAAAACACAGAGAATAGATAGGCCTGCAGTGGTCACAATGGGCAGAGTGGTTCAGAAGGTGGCCGAGGGCCATGGAAAGAGGAGAGCTTTTGCTTTGGTGATTTAGAGCTGGGCTGAAACACTGGGCCCCACGACTTAAAGCTTTGTAACCTGCTGCGGGTCAATTAAAACATTTTGAACTTTATCCTTCCTATCTGAAAAATGGAGCAATACCTTTTTTTTGCAGGGCAATTGTGTGGTTAAAGACAGTGACTGGCACATAGTAGTGACTAAATACAGGCTATTTGTTTCCCTCTTAGCACTTACTGTGGCAGGTAGTTACTTTGATGACTCCCAAAGAACCACAGCACCAGCTATTTATACACCCACGTGTAGTCCTTCCCACTTGGACTCGGGCTTTTGCCTTGGGATGAGCTTTGGCCAATGGAACATTGAAAAGTGTTTGCACATTGAAATTTATCCTCTTGGAATGCTCACTCTTACAATAATCCCATTTTGAAATTAGCTACCGTTGTGTACGAGGACCACTTTAGCCGAGAGGAGAGGCTGCCAAGGAGAACTGAGACCCTGGTCATCGACCAGCACTGTCTTGCCAGCCATGTGCATGAAACCATCATGGAAGAGGACCTTGCAGCCCCTGCACCAAGTACAATATAGACAAACCGTCCCCACTGAGTCCTGTCCAAACAGTAGAATTGTCAGCAAATAAGTAATTGGCTATTTTTTTAAACCACTACATGTTGGGGTTATCTGTTAGTAATACTTTACCAGAATACTTATCACCTTTTCATTATTTGCTACTGGTTACTGGCTCCCAAGAATTCTGCATAGGGCTTTAAAGAGCTGCAGTGTTTAATACTTGTGGCTAGCCTAATATTTGCTGAGGACTTCAGAAATTTATTATTGCTCATGAACTCTCTGGAATGTCTTTGAAGACTGGATGAATAACTCTACACCAAATATACATTCCCCTCCCTTTCTTATAGATGTTCTGAATAAATAAAATTGCTAGAGAAGTGATAAGTGTGTAAAAATATTTAGAATTTTTAATTAATTGCTAGAAAACTTTATAAAAGGATATGGGCCACGTATTTTCCCACCTATAGTCCACTTTCTTTTTTAAGATAAATCTTCACCGTTAGTTGTCAGTATAGCAGGTTGCTTACTAGTTTATTAATATGACTTCTTTCACTCTTTCAAGAAATAATATACCTGTACTTTTAATTTGAGTACATGGAATTTGAGCAAGTCTTCCAATATTACAACCTGAAAACTGTGATGTGGCAAAGGTTGCTATTACCTACCCCAATATTGTTTCTATTCTTTCATGTTAGTAAAACACACACACACACACACATACACACACACTCACACATGAGATATTTTACCCAGCTATAATTCTGGAATTCCAAGCCTCCCTTTCAGTCAGGTATAGCCACACTAGTTAATTTTGAGCAATGAGATCTAAGGAGAAGTGACATGTGGAATTATAGAAAGACTCATTATAATTCTGGCACCCCACTCTGCTTTCCTAGCTTCTTTCCTGTGAGAAGACTGGTGATCCTGAAGCAATCTCGGAATAGGAGGTGACCTTGAGGATAAAAGTTATGTGCTAAAGGTACAGAAACCAAGGTTCCTAATGACAGGGGAGCCACCATACCAGCTCTGGACTCCCTACATCTGCACTTATTTTACATGGGGATAAAATGTTCACTTTTACTTCATTTAAGCCGCTTTGATTTTAGAACTTCTGTTATTGAATATTTGCAGATAAACTTAACCTTAACAAAAGCAAGTAAATGAAGTGTTGTTACATATAAAAAAGGAAACATTTAATTTAAAATGTAAATTACATCTACCATCTTAAAAGGGCCCAAATACCATAAAGTTTATTTTAAATAAACATAAAATAAATATTGCTCATAAATGGAACTACTTTTTGGTGAGTGAATCTCCTTACTCCTTCCATATATATGTTTTCACTAGAAATATTTTCTTAAGGCAAACTTCTGAGTTGATAGTCTTTTTGAAACTGTTATCTATTTTAATTAAAAAGATCTTAGAGGGTTTTAGTAGTTAAAATGTTTCTCACCATTTTGCACCAGAGCTTTAAATTTATATACAACTCCTAAGTAAAATCATCCAAGGATAAGTAATATGACATTCCATCCAAAGTCTATCAAGTTTTAAAGGAATAAGAACTCTTGTTTTTTACAAGAAGGTAGAAAATGAGGTTCTAAAAATGAGGTATTCATGCCTCCAGCATATGTTTTGACGTACCATCTTGTTCAAAGGCACCTATGGGATGACACAGTCCTCACTACACAGAAGACCTTGTCAATGTAAGTGTCCTCTGGTAAGTCTTTACTCACACAAGTGTGTCAGACCGAGCTGGAAAGTGTCCGAGGGATTCTCAGACAAACTAATTCACTTCCATGGTAGCTTACAATGGTCTTGAGTGTCCTCATTAAACTTCTATATGGTCAATCTGAGCATAAAATGGAACCATCTGAATCTCCTTGGACCACTCAGGAGCTCCCTCCTTCTGCTATGCCCCAAAATATGAGCCAGACTTCATGAAAACAAAAGAGAAAGGAGAATGAGGACAGTTACTCGTGGGAAGATCACTGTCTGTTTCACCCATTGGGAATACTAGCTCTTAACCTTGGCTGCACGTTGAATCACCTGGGAGTCTTTTAAAAAAATCCAGATGCCCAGGCTGCACCCAAACCAATTAAATCAGGATTTGGTGGAGACGGGACTCAAAGAGACTGTTTTGAAAGCACCCCAGGTGATTCCAATCACTCTGAGCAAACTCTCCCTTAGGTATTTGCATTTAGTGAGGTCACCAAGAGAGAAGGAAAATAAAACACGTGATTTCCCCTAGTGAAAGTGTATGTTTGTGGGTATATAATCTAATTCCCGACTGCCAGATTTGAACCCAATGATGCTTACTTTATTACATTGAAAAAATGGTGCCATCATTTTATTTTAATTTGTTTAACTGCTAAAAAAATATGTATTCTAATGTCGACATGTCAAACCTAATACATTTCATATGAAAGACATCTATTTGTGAGTTTTAGTAAGACTGGAAAACTGCCAATGCACGTTTCCCAACAGACACAGGAGGCTTAGTAGGTAGTAAACCGAGCTTCCATGTTGGGCCTTGTGTTAATAAAAACTCAGAACGCTGGTTTCCTAACTCTTCGTGATTGGGAAATTAGAGTTCATGGTTCTGGAGGCTTTCCATGCACCTCACATCATCTGGGCATAACAAAAGTCTGACACGAAGTGCCCAAGCATCATGTGAACACTGCAAATGCCATGCAGACAGGCACAGCAGCTCAACCAAATGGAGAACAAAAACACAGCAACACACAATGAATAAGGAAAATCCCCATTAATCAAGTCACTAAGGCATACTACTCTAAATCCTTAAAAAAAAAAAAAAAGCGCTGGAATCTTCACATCATGTACCCAAGGATAGCTGGTGTAACAAACTGATTAATGACAATACAAGATTAAAATAAGCACAAACACACACAAACCTATGCCTAGATTCATATTGCTCAGATGAGAAGTTAACTTAAAATATTCTTGAAAATCTCACCTATTACACTGGTGATGGAATTTCCTGGGCTTAGCAGGTATGACTTGGGTCCAACCACCCTGACCTGGTAAGCACAGCCCCATGTTCTTTTGTCCACACCACACACAGTAGCTGCATCTTTATAAGAAAAGCTCCTTTTTCATTATAAAAGTAAAGAAAATAGAAAGAAAAAATTATTCCTAATCCTACCACCTTCAGATATCAAAACAGTTGCATCTGCATTAGCATCTTCTTGTAGAATTAGAAGGTAGGGTCCCTCCAGGTCTTTGTTAGCAGATAGAAATCAGATTTCATGCAGACGACCTTCCTAAACATTTTCAGAAGCTCTTTCACTAATCCTCACCCCACTGTCCAAATCAGAAGCCCAGACAAGGCCATTGCTGTCGAAACCTCCTTCACCACAAACTCACACATCTTCCCTTTCTAAATCCTTCATAGCCCTCAGAGAAATCCACTTCTCTCAACCATCACCAGCAACACTGCAGTGAATCATCAGAATTATCGATACAGCTTCCTTGCTTCTGGGTTTATTCCTGTTTAACCAATCTAACACAAGGCATACAGAAGAATCTTTTTTTTAAGATTTTATTTATTTATTTATTTTTAGAGAGGAAGGGAAGGAGAAACAGAGGGTGAGAAACATCTATGTATGAGAGATACATAGGTCACTTGCCTCTCACATGGCCCCAACCAGGGATCTGGCCCACAACCCAGGCATGTGCTCTGACTGGGAATCGAACCAGTGATCCTTTGCTTCGCAGGCTGGGACTCAATCCACTGAGTTACACCAGCCAGGGCAGACAGAGGAATCTTTCTGAAGTGCAAATCTTGATGTCACCTTCTTCCCAAGGTCTTTGTGATGGAAAATGACATTACAGTTCCACAGGTGGTTCACAAGGCCTTCATCTCCCCATCTTCTTTTGTCTCTGTTCTCCATCTGGAATTCAATGTTCCAGCCATATTATCCCTTCAGTGCTGGAATAAGACCCCTGGGCCTATAGATACCTCTTCCCTGTGCCTGAACAATTTCCCTCCTACCCCCTCCTCCAATTTTGGTCTATTCATCTTTTAATTTTCAGCTTAAAAGTCACTTTCTCAACAAAGCTTTTTCTGATCCCTAAAATCAATTAGGTTCCCTGGTTTTGAACTCCTTTAATAACTTCACTTTCCCATTATAACACTCAGAACCTGGTATCCACCTAATGGTTTAATCAAGCCTAAGTAAGCTGTGTGAGGACAGGGGTGTTACTTATCTTGTTCATGATGGTGTTCTCAGTGCCTACCTAAGTTTCTGGGCTATCGGCAATTTCCTGGGTAAGATTTGTTAAATAGATAAATTAAACTTGGATGTCCTTGTGTTGTATCTTGTCTTAAAAGTTTGGCAACAATACCTCAGAATTTGAGGCATTCAGGTTAAAATCCTGATGGACCTATTTTGTGATTTTAGACAAGTTAATTGACTTCCTGAACTCCAATTTCATTAATATAAAATAAAGATGGCAATCTGCCTCGTAAAACAGTTGTCAGACTTAGAGATAAGGTATGTCTGGGGACAGGTACCAGGCACCCCCAAAAGTGGTAACCATGGCTGTCCTCGCCATCTCTGCAGCCACCTCTATCACCCTATTAAAAGAAGAGTACCATTTTTAGTTTTTTTGAGGAAATTCCTTACTGTTTTCCACTGTGGCTGCACCAGTCTGCATTCCCACCAACAGTGCACTAGGGTTCTCTTTTCTCTACACCCTCAAAGCAGTTGTTGTTTGTTAATTGGTTTATGATGGCCATTCTCACTGGTGTGAAGTGATATCTCATTGTGGTTTTAATTTGCATCTCTCTGATGGTTAGTGATGCTGAGCGTCCTTTCATATTTCCCTGGGCCCTCTGTACGTCCACCAGTGGAACTGGAGAGTATTGTGCTAAGTGAAATAAGCCAGGCGGTGAAAGACAAACACCATATGATCTCACCTATAAGTGGAACCTAATCAACAAAACAAACAAGTAAGCAAAATGGAACCAGCGACATGGAAATAAAGAACAAACTGACAGTAACCAGAGAGGAGAGAGGAGGGGGATAATGGAGGAAAGAAGAAGGATTAAGTCAAGGAACATGTATAAAGGACCCATGGACAAACACACAGCAGGTGGGGAGGATTGAATGTGGGAATTGGGACTATAGATACCTCGTGAGTATGTAATGGAGTACAGCCAGGGCCCCCCAAAGGGGGACCTGTAATGAGGTCCAGAATGTGGGGTGTCCCAGAATATAGGATATCCCCACCCCCACAAGTCTTGTTGGGGGATGAGACCCATGGAGCAGGGCCATTGAGAGTTATTTTGCATATCAATAGCTGCAGGATAGCTTCATACCTGATATGCAAAAACTTATTTTGCATATCAAGAAGTCTAGCTAGGGAGATGGGAGAGACTTTGACCCTTGTTGTAGCTGGGAGGCAGCTCCCCTAATGGCACCCACCTGAGAGATTGGAAATGGTTCACTCCATGCCACAGGGCCACACCTGCCTGGAGTAACTATGGCAGCCAAGAAAGGCAGAAAAATAACAGAGTGCTGGCAGGTGTAGCTGATTGTGGGAGGAGTCAGAAATGGGGTTATGGACGAAGATCCGTGCTAGGATTTAAACTCAGGAGTGGCAGCCATGCTGGATCTTAACCATGCAGTTTGGGGAGTGGAGAGGGAGCTCCCTTGACCACGAAGCTTAGGAAGAAGGAAATCAAGATGTAGCAGCCATACAGGGCTCTCTCTTAGTGGTTTGAAAGAATTCAGGAGAGACCATGCAGGACTATTCGGGAAGGACAAGGTGAGAATGTGAGAGAAGGAAAGAGGAGAAAGGGTTCTTGCTGATGGGACATGTGGTTTTGGATTAAGAACTGGAGATCACGGCAACACAGCTGATGGTGCTGGGAACCACAGGAAGCCTGCCCAGCTGAGCACAGATTACTGGGAGGAACTGGAGCCTAGCCGAGCTATGGATTTCGATTTCTTTTACTGAGATACAGTCCCCCTGACTGGTCTGACTGGGCAAAGTGGGGAAGGAAGGACTGTGTATCTGTGGGTGTTTTAAAGGAACTTTGGGATTTTTAACGATGACATTCTCTCATTACTCAAAACCTGTTTAACTTTTGAATAAATAGTTCCTTTCCTTTTTACCAAACTCTGGCAATGAGAACCGCAGTTCCTAACACCTGGCAGTGGGCAAAATGAACCTAATACAGAAATACACCAGGTGAGGGGGCTTGTTTTGGTAATCGTATCTGGGCCCCCATGGGTCCATTCCAGTAACAAGTAGAGCAGGGGAGACTATTAGGGGGGAAATAGGGACAAATGTAATTGAACAACAATAACAAATAAATAAAATAAGAGTAGTAAAATATACCTCTAAGTATCAATACTATTTTAAATAATCACACACTTTCATTCACATTACTATAGTTGTATCTCCCATTCTGCATTAATAAATATGTGTGTTGAGGAAAGAACGTTCTATAATGTGACTGCTTTCTGTCCTATGAGTTAGACCTAGGCCAAACAGAAGTTGCTTTCCGTAAATCCCCCTTAGATACACTCTGATCATACCTGAGGTTTGTTCTGATAAAAATCAGCAACTATCTCTTGCCTCCTGCTTTGTGAAACTTCCTGGAACAGGTTGCTATCCTGACCTGGTTAAGCATGTAATTTCCCATATCTGGTAGCATTCATATACTAGTACCCATGACTATTCCACCCTTTTACCCTGTGTAATTCTTTGGTGTTTGACAAGCAGTGTGGGGATCTATTTGGTCTTGCAGTCACCCAAGACATGCCTTGTATATAAGTTTCCCTTAATAGCCTCTATTATAATTACTGGACTGGAGGGAAAACCACTTTCTTTGGTCTTTGCCTGACCTCCACTTAAGAGGTAGATTTTCAGTCTCAAGGCTTTTCCCTGAGTCTGCATGTACTAATAACATATCCTTAAACATTATGCTTTTTGTTATAACTTCTTCAGTATGGATTTAGCCAACAATATGTACTGGTCTTCTTATATGTGCATGGTCCGTAGTAGTAGTCATCCTTTAGATAAAACTAGGATGTGGCAGGCACAGTCCCCTATCTTCTCGTCTGTGTGGACTCAGAATATTCTCTTGTCAACATCTTGAACAATAAGCCCTGGCTAGAGTGGCTCAGTGGACTGAGTGCCAGCCTGTGAATGAAAGGTCACAAGTTTGATTCCTAGTCAGGGCACATGCCTGGATTGTGGGCCAGGTCCCCAGTTGGGGGCATGTGGGAAGCAACTTATCAATGTATCTATTGCACATGATGTTTCTCTCCTTTTCTTTCTCCCTCCTTTCCTCTCTTTAAAAATAAATAAATGCAATCTTAAAAAAAATCTGAAGCAATCATTTGAATATTCCAGTCAGAGAACACACCTATTGAAATAATGTACCTGAGTAGCTTATGTTGCTGAGTAGTCTTGCATGGTATGAATGTAACTGTTTCTTTAACTCACCTACTGAAGAAAATGTAGGTTGTTTCCAGTTTGGGGATACTACAAATAAAGTTGCTATAAACATTAAAAAAATAACCTGCCTGAACAACAATATATTGCTCCTCCTCCTTTTCCATACACATTCATGCTCAAGGAGGTTTCACCAAGGCCTGTGGGCTAAGACGGTGAGAGCTAAAGGTTAAAAAAAAGGGGTCAAAGCCACTCTGGAGGGCTAGGATTCTGTACTTTCCAACAGATGAAGTAAATGTTTGAAACATCTATGTACCCTGAAGACTTTCCATGGCTCATCCTCTCCTAGACCCACTACCCTGTGTGTGGGTGCCTCAGAGGTGGTGATTTGCCATATCCTTCCTGAGGTCTGCCCTCTATGCCAAGAACAGCAGCCTAGTAGGAGAGATCAATAACTGTTTATAAACAGGAATTAATGAATACACAATTGAGAAATGATCCCTCTATCTTTGGACAGGTGGAAATAAAATAACATTGGGCAGACACAAGTACACAGAACGAATGGTAGATACTTCTGGTGATTCTCCTAACACTCCAGCTGTTACTCCACTGTGCTCCAAATGACACCCAACTATCAGTATCTGCTTCTGTCTGCCTCAGGGCTTTCATTGGCTATTTGCATGTCAGATGAGACTGGTCAGGAAAGCAACATCTCCAAAATCTGTGGCATTTGGCCGATGCCTGACATAAGTATGTGTATTAAGGTACCACGTCCCTCACCCTTTGTGTAGGGTAACTAAGTTTTAAATCATTCCCATGAATTTTATTTTATTTTTTAAAGTATACCTTATTGATTATGCTATTACACTTGTCCCAATTTTTTTCCCCTCTATTCCCCTCTGCCCTGTAACCCCCAGACTCTGGCATCGCCCCACCCTTAGTTCATGTTCATGGGTCATACATATGAGTTCTTTGGCTTCTCATTTCCTATCATATTCTTAACCTGTCCCTGTCTTTTTGTACCTACTATTTATGCTTCTTGTTCTCTGTACCTTTTCCCCCATTCTCCCTCCTCGCCCTCCCCACTGATAACCTTCCATGTGATCTCTGTTTTTGTGATTCTGTTCCTGTTCTAGTTGTTTGCTTTCATTTTTTTAGGTTCAGTTGTTGATAGTCACGATTTGTTGTCATTTTACTGTTCATAGTTTTTGATCTTCTTTCTCTTAAATAAGCCCCTTTAACATTTCATATAATATGGGCTTGGTGATGATGAACTCCTTGAACTTTACCTTATCTGAGAAGCACTTTATCTGCCCTTCCATTCTAAATGATAGCTTTGCTGGATAGAATCATCTTGGATGTAGGTCCTTGCCTTTCATGACTTTGAATACTTCTTTCCAGCCCCTTCTTGCCTGTAAGATTTCTTTTGAGAAATCAGCTGCTAGTGTTATGGGCACTCCTTTATAGGTAACTCTCTCCTTTCCTCTTGCTGCTTTTAAGATTCTCTCCTTATCTTTAATCTTGGGTAACTTAATTATGATATGCTTTGGTGAGTTCCTCCATGGGTCCAACTTCTTTGGGACTCTCTGAGCTTCCTGGACTTCCTGGAAGTCTATTTCTTTCACCAGATTGGGGAAGTTTTTTCCTTCATTATCTTTTCAAATAAGTTTTCAATTTCTTGTTCTTCCTCTTCTCCTTCTGGCTGCCCTATGATTCAGATGTTGGAGAATTTAAAGTTGTCTCAGAGGTTCCCAAACCTCTCCTCATTTTTATGAATTCTTGTTTCTTCATTATGTTCCAGTTGGATGTTTACTTCTTCTTTTTCTTCCAAATCATAGATTTGAATCCTGGTTTCCTTCCCTTCATTGTTGGTTCCCTGTATATTTTCCTTTATTTCACTTTGTATAGCTTTCATTTCTACCATCATTTTGCCACTGAACACAGTCACTTCTGTGAGCTTTCTGATTACCAGTGTTTTGAATTCTGAATCTGATAGGTTGACTATCTCTTCATTGTTTAGTTCTTTTTTTGGAGTTTAGATTTGTTCTTTCATTTTGGCCATATTTCTTTGTCTTGGTGCACCTGTTATATAGTAAGGGGCAGAGCCTTAGCTATTCACCAGAGTGGGGCAACCTTCTTTGTTGCTGTTGTGGTGTCAGTGTGGGGAGGGTTCTGAGAGGGAATAATGCCACTTGCTTGGCTCTCGTCCCACTTTCCATCACTTCCCACAATTGGATTGTGCCCTTTCAGGTGCTGATTCCCAGATGAGTGGGTTTGTGTATGTTCTAGGACCTCGTGGGTCTCTCCAACAGACTCTCCTGGGAGACTGGGAGTTTCTCCCACCACCACAATACCCACAGATTTTTATAGCCAGAGGTTTTGAAGCTTTGTTTCCTCATGCTAGAACCCTGAGTTTCATGGTCTGTCTCACTCCCCAGTTGTTTCTCCCAGCTTATCCACATGTGAATGTGGGACCACCTGGCCTGGCAGCCCCTGCCTCACTGCATGGTCCACCACTTTGCCATGCAATTTCTCCACCCAGCTGCCCCTCTCCACCCCTCCTACCAGTCTGGATGAATGTTTATCTCCTTGGTTGTTAGAGTTCCAAGCAGTTTGATTTTCTGGCAGTTCTGATTGTTTTTTGTTTTTAAATTGGTTGTTATCCTTCTTTTCGTTGTGCAAAGAAGTGAAGCATTTCTACCTGTGCCTCCATCTTGGCCAGAAATCCCCACAAACTTTGCTAAATGCTTCCCTTTCCTGCCTCATTCTTCCTATCAGTAATTGATGAACATCTCAAATAAACTATGTACACAGGAATCTTTGACATGGGGTCTAGTTCAGAGGGAAACCCAAATTAAGACAAAAAACATGCATGAAGAATACAGACATTAACATGTAGTCTAGCTAAGATAGTCTGAGTAAGACATTCTGCAGTGTTGGGAACTGCCCTCCCTGGTTTCAGAAGCTGCAATGTCCCATGGCTAAGGCTGACTAAAAAGACCTTGAGACCATAAGCCACTGAGGAGGAAAAACTTATCCTCCTGGCAGGGGCGCAGCTTCTGCCCCCTTTACTTCACTCTGCTTGGCCCCTGGAGGATGGCTGGATAGTCAATGACAGGTAAGATTCCTCAAGGGAGGGACAACCTAAGACAGGCACAGTTGTGAAGGGGCCATCAGGGAAGGACTTAGGGGACCATAGAAAAGGAGTGATGGACCCTCAATCCTCAGCTTTGTCATAGCCTGAATCTTCATTCTAAATGTAAAAGGTCTCCTCATCTCTTGGCTGCCTTCATCCCCCACCCAATTCAGGCCTGAAACAATGCCAGAGGGTTGTACAGCACTGTGCCAGAAAGGGTGGTTCCTGGCGGCAGGGGGTGTTGTGGGGGGCAATAAGGTCAGTTGCATAAAACTCTGTGCAACCTGCTTTGCTAAGACTACCTCAATTTAAATGTTAAGGGTCCAAGCATAAAATGAGGTTTTTTTTCCAATGTTGTATGGCCCTTTGACACCCTCTATCTATCTGACCCTGACTCAGAATAAGCCCTCATCGTTCTTTGAATGTTGTCTTTTGTTTGATCATTACTGCTTGACAATGATTGATGAGCTTTACACATACGCCCTGTATTCCTTTGCAAATTAAACCCAATAAAAACCCACTGAGGAACGGGCTCAAGGCCTTTCTCCTCTGAGAGACAGGTCAACCTTTTATCCCCAAGCAGATTATGTCTTGGTAGAATTATTCTCATCCATGATGGTTGGGGAGCTTTGCTTGAGGCAACTCCCCCACACTGCAGGCTGTCAAAATGTACAGTTCTAAATAAAATTTTCATTAATTTCTCTGTAGTATAATTTACTAAATTGCATACTCTGATATAAATAAGATAACCAAGTATACACATACTTTACATGCAGTTTTTAATATTAGACATGTATGAGTCACTACAGCAATAAACATTGCAGAAATAAAGAAACCAGTGATTGGGTCATGGGCAATATGTTTTTAATGAGAGAAGTGTTCCCAGCACAAAATGTTTCTTCAAGCATGATTTCAAATGTGATATCACTCCAAAAAAAAGTGCAAAATAAAATACTCTGATAGTTCTATTTTCTTAGCAACAAGTATGTCAGTTAAGAATCCTAACATTAATTAGCACCCTCATCAAGCTTTCAAAACAAGAAGATGAAAGGAAAAACTATAAATCAGCACTTTAAAATGAAAAGATTTATAAACAGCCAAGTTGTCTTTGAAAAATATTTTGGAAACCATATTGCTCAGTGATAATCTAAGAATAGTTTTAGACATGTTTTTATAAAATATTACAACATTTACTTTAAATGTTTAAGAAAAATTTTATTTAGGTAGCTAGCTTATATATAATTAATGGTATTATCTTTTATTTTGCATACTACAATTACTTGTCTTTTATCATTTTACACAACTCAAATGCAATCGTGTTTCATCAGATGTAACAAAATTACAATTTTAAGGCCAGCATCTCAAACAACACAATTTAATTCCATTACCCAACTTGTTCAACTATTTTGCCTCAACATAGTCAATAATTTACACTCTATCCCTTTCCTCATTGAATTACATAATTTTCTATTCTTAATATTAGTGTTAGATAAAAACAAGAAATATTTAGAGGCATCTTTAAAAATACAGTTTATATATAATGGTAATATATACATATAACTAAAAATGAAAGTAGCTCAGTTATAGAAGAAATAGCTCTTTTAAAAGTTGAAGAAATGTGGTATATTTATACAGATGAAAAATAGAGATATAAAGCAATTTGTGCAATACTAAGGAATACATAAGCTTCTAAAAGCTTTTGAAGGTCTTCAACATTAGTACCTTCACGGATCCAGATCCTTACTTTATATCAGGTATCCTGCTCCTACTCATCCCTAAAATGTTACAAACTATTGACTAGTTAAGCAATATTTTTGTTATAATTAACTCAACAGGGAAAATGCAGATGTTTGGAAAGTAGAGAAAATAAAGGGAGACTGCAACTACGAATTTCCTTGTGTTCCATGTCTGGGAAATTAAACCAGGAGATACTCCATCTTTCTTCTACATCTTAAATTCCCAGATTTTTATTTTTTTCCCTTTTGATAAACCCTCCTTCTATCATTTCTCCCACAAACTTGCCATCTTATTTTTCTGTATGTTCACTGACAAATTTCTGCAAAGTAGTAAGCCTAGACTCAGTTTATTGCTCCTTCCAATTTCTATGCAAACTCTTTCATTGTAGTTTCTAAACTATTGTCAGTTAATCTGCAAGGAAGAGAAGATCAACTCAAATGTTACAGTATAAAATAAAAAATACTGGTTCATGCAACTAAGAAGTGGAGCTATAGGTCAGCCTTTAGACATTATCAGACACAGGCTTTCACACAATTTCACTATGAAATCTATCATTGTCTTGACTCTGTTTTCCTCATTCAGTTGATCCTGTGGACTGCGAGTGGGTGGGAGGTTGGTTCCCCAAAGAAGAATTATGATAGTTATCAAAAAAGGTAAAGGCAAACACTCAGTAATTTATTTTAGAAGTCACCAACATTTGGCCCACTCTAATGGCTGTCTCTCTGGCTTTTCCCTCCCTCCTCATACTCAACATTAGATAAGGAGGTCTTTCCTGACATCCAGGGTCCTACTCAATTCTGGAATTCCACTCTTATTTCTTTCACTGATCATTTTAGATTCTTCTTCAGTGGTCTTCCCTTGACCTAGTCTTTAAGTGCAGATGTTCCTCTCAGTTCAGTCCTTGGCTTTTTTCCCCTCCCTTGAATTCATACTGAGCAGCCTCATTTCTACATAGGCTTCTGCTATTACCTCTATGTAGAAGACTCTGAAGTCTACATGTCAAGATGTAAGTTTCCTCCTCTTGTGGACTAAATTGTGTCTCTCCTACAGTTCACACACTGAAGCCCTGACCCCTAATGACACAGTATTTGAAGATGAGGCCTCTGCAGGTTAATTAGGTTTAGATGAGGTCATGAGGTTGGAGCCCTCAGGTTGGGATTAGTGCCGTTATAAGAAGAGACACCAGTGAACTTGCTTTCCCTCTCTTTCTCCCCCATGTAAGGACACAGAGAGAAGGTGAATGTCTACAAGACAAAAAAATTACCTCCCTGCGAGACCGAATTGGTTGGCACCTTAGGTCTTAGATCTATACTTATGAGAGAAAAATTACCATCATTTAAACCAGTTAGTCTATGGTATTCTGTTATAGCAATCTGGGCAAAGACACTGCCCAACTCTAAATCTTCACTTCCCATTGCCTGTTGAATGTCTTCTACACAATTACCATACTATTTTTACCACAAAGTCAGCAGTACCAAAGTAGTTGCTATCTTCCCTCAACAAACTAAGGCCCACAGACCTAATCTGGCCAAGAAAAATTTTGAAAATAAAGTTTCGTTTATGGCTGCTTTAATGCTACAAGAGCAGAGTTAAATAGTTGTGAGAAAGACCATACGGCCTACAAAGCTTAAATTACTTATTATCTGGACCTTTATTGAAAAATATTTCTGACCTTCACCTAGAAAAATAATTGTTATTCTTATCTATATATTAGAATTATTGAGAGCTTTTAATAATCCCATGCCCTAACCAGTTAAAGCAAAATCACTGGAAGTTTTCAACTCAAGCATCAGTATTTTTCAAAGCTTCTCAGATGACCCAATGTGCAGCCAGGATGAAGATTCACTGCTACAGAACCAGTTTCTGATCCTGAATTTCCAATCTTGGGCATTATTAGTATCTCTCAAGGCAAAGTTATCATTGGTGCCTTTTTGCCTGTCTACTCAGATAGCTCATCCTATATGCTGCTCTGTTCGACTGTGTTCAGATCAGAAAGTTTTCTTGATTTACTTATTCCTTTCTACTCAGACACATGGAATCGTCTTTCAGAAATTTCAATACTTCTGCATGAGTCTTTTTTTAAATCTTGTTAATCCTACTGATGCTCCCTGGAGTTTACTACTAAAATAAAGGCCTAATCATGGTGCTCACATACCAAAATGGACTTTGAGTTTAGACACCTTACTAAACTCTTTTTTGGAGTGTAATAGTTTCATTTAGAGATAATTTTTATGACAATTATCACTTCAAATAGTGATAATTTCGTCTTTGTATATGTAAAGTGTACACTATTGCATTAACTAAAATATCTATACAATGTTGAATAATAACAAAATAGTAGGCATTTTGGTCTTGTCCCTACTTCCTGACAAGACAATTATTTTCCAGGGCTAAAACAGATGTATTTTTTTTCTTGTGTCTTTTCAATGGGATTTTAGATGAGATGTGCTCTATTTGCTATTTTGGTCCATTTCCATTTTTTTCAAGATAGTATTTGAGGAATAAATCAGACCTAAGGTTTGTATAATACTTCTTAACAACATCTCAACTTCAACTACTTCCTTGGAAAGTAATCACTGAGACAAGAATAAGAAAGCAAACATGAAATCTCAAAGGTTCCACTTGAAATAGAGATCTGCCTTTGTCAATCAATAATATACTAAAAAGAAAAACTGAATATTTGAGACATGCAGACTCCAGGTTTGATTCATAGTAAAAATGACATGATTAAGTTATCTGTTTCCAAAAACCTCCCTGAAAAAAAAGATAGGGCATAAACCATTTGTTTTACTGGAGTAAGTAGATTACCTAATGAAAAACTATGCAACAGTGAATAAGCAAACAATCTCTTGCTTCCCGTATAGCCAATCTAATCCAGTGTATGTATATTTCCAAATCTAACCTGTTTGCATAGTATGGTCTTTTCTCAGACATGAGTAAAAATTTGACCTCCACTGTTCACGATATACATAACTCTAGGAAGTCATGAAACTTTTTTTGATCCTGGAGATCCTCATCCATAAAACAGAATTGATCAGTAATATCTGCCCAATTCAACCACTTATAACATTAAGAAAATCAAATAAGATGGTGGATGTAGATATCTTCCATGTGTTGAAACATTCACTACAAATGTTACTCTTTTAATTAGAGCAAAAAGAAATAAAAGAAAGCATGGAATGGGAGAAAGAACAGCCATCCAGGAATCCTTCAGGAAATCTGGATTTGAACTTAGCTAGGTATTATTATTTCAGCAAATAGTTTCATCCCAAATGTACTTGCTCTGACCAAACAATATTAAGCACAGGGCTCCTGGTAGATATAAAAATGTTATAGTTAAAAGTACTATAACATCTGTGGTATCCTTGTTATATATCCCCCAAAAGAATATATGTTCTAAAAGTAAAATCAAGTTTGGTTCTATCCTTTGGCAGAGACATTCTAAGTGAACAACATTCAAACAACTCTGGTTTAAAAGGGAGAAATGTAAAAATAAAAGACAAGAAAAAATAGATTATGAGGATTGTGTCTGATTTAATCCAGGGCTACTTTCACAAACTGAAGAATCAGGGTAAATCACCCTTGCAATTGGCAGCACAAGAAATTTGATGGGAAGGAACCTTTGACACTGTTAAGAAACGCTGAGTCATCTGGGAGCAAAATCAGCAGATAAATAATCTACTTTAAGTGTAGCATTTAGACATGTAGGGTCAAATAGAATGTGAACATACCAACTTTAAAAAAAAAGGTTTTATTTATTTATTTTTAGAGATAGAGGAAGGGAGGGAGAAAATGGGGGAGAGAAACATCAATGTGTTGTTGCCTCTTACATGCTCCCACCTGGGGACCTGGCCTGCAACCCAGGCATGTGCCCTGACTGGGAATCAAACCAGTGATCCTTTGGTTTATACGCCGGCACTCAGTCTACTGGGCCACACCACCCAGGGCTACATGCCAACTTTTTAAGAAAAAAAACCTAATTGTATATTTAGCACTTTAAAAATGGCTTGCGGTTGTTAATCATAAGGGTTAAATGAAATGATGTATAACAAGAGTTGATAGCATTGTTTGGCACAGAGTAAACACTCAGTGAATGTTACTATATTAGGTATTGTTAATGTTATCTTTATTACTAACTTGTGTTTGAATGCTACACTATACCAGAGAGGAAAACATTTAAAAAATAGTCGGATTTAGCCATAAGATCTAATAACTGAACAGGACCTCAAAGAGTGACATACCAATTTTATATTTGAATTACTATCAAGGGAATTTAGAAGTTGAGAGATAATACATGCATACACACACAAAAGATTTCAGGAACAGATGCAGTGATATATTTTGTTATGTTAAATATTTAATATACAAAAACTTCAATGCCATATAGAAACTTGGAAGTGAAAAGACTGTTTATAAAATCACATATGTAAAATCAAAAAGCATCTATTTACGAGTTTAATATAATTTTTTTCTTCCAAATTGTTCACTTCCAGTTTTCTTTAAACTATATACCCATTTTTTAATTGAATTTATTGGGGTGATGCTGGTTAATAAAATTATACAAGTTTCAGGTGCAAAATTCTACAGTACATCATCTGTATCTATATTGTGTGTTCACCACCCCAAGTCAAGTCTCCATCCATCACAATTTATCCCCCAAACCCTCCTCTACCTTCCCCCATCTAAGCTCCCCTTGGAATTTTCTGTTGATGAATTCTTTCTTTCTCTCTTCTTCATCTTCTCCTCCTCATCCTCTTTCTTCTTTCTTCTTTCTTCTTCCTTCTTTCTTCTTTCTTCTTCCTCTTTTTGGTTTTTTTTTTGCTCAAGAACCCTCACCACCACCAACCTGACAGCTGTCATCCTGCTCTCTATCTATGAGCCTGTCTCTATTTTCCTTGTTAGTTCATTTTGTTCATTAGATTCCACATATGACTAAAATTATATGGTACTTTTCTTTCTCTGACTGGTTTATTTCACTTAGCATAATGCTCTTGAGGTCTATTAATGCTGTCGCAAAGGGTAAGATTTCCTTCCTTCTTTCTTTTTTTTTTTTTTTTTTACAACCAAGTAGTGTTCCATTCTATAAATGTTCCACAGCTTTTTACCTACCCTTTTATTGATGGACACTGGGGCTGATTCTAAATGTTGGCTATTGTAAATAATGCTGCAATGAACATAGGGTACATTATTGTTTTGAATTAGTGTTTTGGGATTCTTTGGATATATTCCCAGAAGTGGAATTGCTGGATCATAAAGCAGTTCACTTTTAATTTCTTAAGGTAACTCCTTACTGTTTTCCACAGTGGCTGTACCAATCCGCATTCCCACCATCAGTGCCTGAGGGTTCCCTTTTCTCCACATCAATTGTTGTTTTCTCACCAACAATTGTTGTTTGTTAACTTACTGATGATAGACATTCTGACAAGTGTGAAATGATATCTCATTGTGGTTTTAATTTGCATTTCTCTGATGATTAGTGAGTTGAACATCTTTTGATATGTCTATTGGCCATCTGTGTGTTCTCGTTGGAGAAGTGTCTATTCGGGTCCTTTGCCCATTTCTTAAATAATTTTTTGGTAATTAAATTATTTTGGTATTTTACAGATTTTTTAAAAAATAAATTTTGGCTATTTACCCCTTATGAGATGTATCCCTCACAAATCTGTCCTCCTATTCAGTAGGTTGTCTTTTCCTTTTGTTGAGGTTTCCTGTGCTGTGCAAAAACTTTTTAGTTTGATGTAGTCTCATTTGTTTTACTTTTTGTTTGTTTCCTTTGCCCAAGGAGATATATTAGAAAAAATATTACTGAGAAAAATGTCAGAGATTTGACTGCCTATGTTTTCTTCTAAGATTTTCATGGTTTTTTAGTCTAGCATTTAAGTCTTCAATTGATTTTGAGAATATTCTTGTGTATGGTGTAAAAATTTGGTCTGATTTTAACTTTTTTTTGCATTTATCTGTCCAATATTTCCAGTACCATTTTGTTTAATAGACTGTCTTTGTTCCATTGTATGCTTTTGCCTCCTTTATCAAATATCAATTGACTATAAAGGCATGAGTTTATGGAATCTCTATTCTGCTCCATTGATCTATATATCTGTTTTCATGCCAGTACTATGCTGTTTTAATTACTATGGCCTTATAGTACAGTTTTATATCATGTAGCATGATTCCTCCAATTTTGTCTTTTTTTTTTTCAAGATTTCTGTGGCTATTGTCAATTTTGTTATTCCATATAAATTTTTGAAATCTTGTTTTAGATCTATGAAATACACCATTGGTATATTGATAGGAATTGCAAAGAATCTATTTATTGTTTTGGCTAGCATGGACATGTTAATGATGTTAATTCTTCCTATCAATTAACATGTATGTGCTTCCATTTATTTGTATCTTCTTCAGTTTATTTTCATTGTCTTATAATTTTCCCAGTGTAAGTCTTTTACAACCTTGATTAATTTTATTCCTAGGTACAGGGTCTGGTAGAAGTAACGCCATTGAGTGTGGTTGGTATGGTACACGAATGTCTCGCACGAGATGGATAGTAATTCGAACATTTCCCCTAAAATGTCATATGCTGTGCTTGAGTGTTGTATTGTTACGTTACAGAATTACATGTTTATGATTTGTAATAAAAGATTTTCATGTAATGAAAAAGGGATGTTATTTGTGCTGGACTGTGTATTCTATTCTTTTTGCAGAAATTATGAATGGAATTGTTTTCTTGGTTTTCCTCTCTGATAGTTCATTATTAGTGCATAAAAAATGCAACTGATTTCTCAATATTTATTTTGTATTCTTTTACTTTACTGAGTTCACTTATCAGTTTTAGTAGTTTTTGGTGGAATCTTTTGGGTTCTCTATATACAATATCATGTCATTTACAAATAATGACAGTTTTATTTTGTCCTTTCCAATATGGATGCCTTTTTAAAATTTTTTTCTTGTCTGATTGGTATAGCTGGGATTTCCAGTGCTATGTTGAATAAGAATGGTGAAAGCAGATATCCCTGTATGGTTCCTGATCTTAAGGGAAACACTTAGTTTTTGGCCATTGAGTATGATGTTGGCTATGGGTTTGTCACACATTGAGGGTTTTTTTTAAGATTTTATTTTTATTTATTTTTTAGAGAGAGGAAGGAGAGAGGAAGAGAAACATCAACATGTGGTTTCCTCTCATGCACCCCGTATTGGGGACCTGTCCTGCAACTCAGGCACATGCCCTGACTGGGAATTGAACCCGTGACTCTTTGGTTCTTCGGCTGGCACTCAATTCACTGAGCCACACCAGTCAGGGATTTTTTCTTTTTCTTTTTACAAACTTTGCTGAGAGTTTTTATCATAAATCAGTGCTGGATTTTAGCAAATACTTTTTCTGTAGGTATTGACATGACCATGTGGTTTTTATTTTTTACTCCCTGATTTTTTATTTGGATCCTCTCTCTTTTTTTCTTGTTGAGTTTGTTAAAGGTTGTCAATCTTCCTTATCTTTTCAAAGAACCAGCTCTTGGTTTCATTGATCTGTATTGTTTTTTTTAGACTCGTTATATAATTTATACCCTTTATATTATTTGATATGACATCATATACAGAAACTTGAACAACACATAACTTTCCCCAGCAAACTACACATTTCTGAGAAATAACAGCATGTACCTTACATTATTTGAAATATGTTATTCCATTTTTAGGGGGATATAAGAGCCATAAATCTTCCCTTCTTGCCTTGAGGCACATTTTTCTGCAATATGCATTCCTCTCTGACTAGCCCATTAAATCTTACCTCTTTTTTGCTAAATCCCAGGTCTTCTTCTTAGGGCACTGCATTCAAACCTGTGATCACACTACTTATTAGGATATCAATGCATTCATTCACACATGTAATAAATATTCAATGTATTTACCTTCTATGATTCTTCTCAGAGACCTAGAGTTGATACCACCCTTTTCTGTGCTTTCTCAGCATTCTTTTTCTACATTTATCATCATAGTTATTGTCATCTTCTACAATTATCTCTTCGATTATCTGTCTTCTTTAAATAGCACTTCAAGGGCAAGGACGACAATGATTTAGTCATCTTTGTTGCCCCAGGAAATAGCCATGTACCTGAAACATGGAACATAACCACAGCTGTTTGCTACATGAATGATGATCACAAAAATAAATTCTCCATTAGAAGATATATAGATAACTTTCCATCCCTTAGGGCACCCATTTCTCTCTACTGATGGCTTT
This sequence comes from Desmodus rotundus, assembly GCF_022682495.2. Lineage (NCBI taxonomy): Eukaryota > Metazoa > Chordata > Mammalia > Chiroptera > Phyllostomidae > Desmodus > Desmodus rotundus. Next base: position 127,537,057 of record NC_071392.1, on the reverse strand, counting down.
TATTTACATCTCTCATTACAAAACTTTAATTTTTTAGAGTGTGCTAAAAAAATGATTTATTGTGCATGCACACAGCAGCCAGTAGAATGTTTTATTACAAAGATATAATGTCTGCAAATTCTCCTTCATAAGTGATTTCCATAAAGTTATAATATCATTTTTATTCTGCAGAAAAACATGCAAGCATATTCTGTTACCAAGCAATAAAAATCTATAAAGCTGCTATGTCTTATTCTTTTTCACACGATGCTCCTGGCTGCCACCAGGACTGAAGAAATGGGCTGTGGTGACATGGCATGGCAAAGTCCTCAAACAAAACTTTAGATTAAGCAGTGTTAAAAAATATGTAAAACAGAGCTGATTTGCAATGGACTCTGTAGATGCTCTCATTCTGAGCTCATGCTGCAACCTCTCCACTCTTATATTTAAGGTGAATCTACCAAAAGAGGTGCTGTGAAATTGCTGGGGTTAGGGAGTATGAGAAGATAATAGAGGAGAAAGGTTGTATTCAGACCCAAACATCATTCTGAATGAATCATTGTCATTTTCATGTCCATTTCTAATCAAAGGCATATTAGATGCCCTCAGGAAATAAGACTTTCTATTTGAATGGTAACTATTAATAACAGTTATCTTTTATTGAGTGCATATTATGGGCCAGCCACTATTTTTAATGCTTTATGTGTATAAACTCATTGAATCTTCACAACCACCCTGCTTTAGACCCAGGGGAACTAAAGCATAGAAATGCCAGATTATGTGCCCAAGATCAGACAGAAAGAAAGTGGTAGGTCCAGAATCTGAGTATCCATGAAAAGCCTAGAATTTCAGGAGACTGGGTTAATAGCAATAGCTTACTATGGTACACTTTTTCTTGGTTAAGCCCTTGCATCTTAAGCCCCAGGAAAGAGAGGAAAAAAAGAGGATGTTCAGAACTTGACTCTTATTAGATATGTGACACTCAAAGGTGTGTAAACTGATGGGCTTTGTTCATTTTTACTATGGTTGGCATCATAGCATAGTGGTTAGCCCCATGGGCTTTAAAGTCAGAGAGATATAGGTTTGGATCTTGGCTCTGTTACTTTCTAGCTGTATCACCTTTGTGAGATTATTTAACCTCTCAGAGCTTTACTGAATTTTTATAAGGGTTTGGTTAATGTGCATAAAGCTTTTAGCAAGTTGTTTGGCAGAGAGCAAAGATCCCAACAAGTGATACGATGACAGGAACTGATGATTATTTATTGTTTCCATTAAACTGGTGGCTTTTGAAAAAATGACAGGAACACTGCTAGCAGGGAGGGGAAGCAGTGTAATAGATGCCTCTAAAATATAAGCAAGAGGTTGCATTAACTTATGGACTTTGGGTTCTTCTCTTATGTGATGTTTTGAGTCTCAGTTATGGTTCTGAAGATTATGTAATTCACATAATGTCAAAATAAAGGTTCTAAAAGACTAGTACAATCATTCCATGAACAAAATTTAATACACACCTAAAGAGATTATTTATTCTTTATGGTTCCTGGTTGGGTGCCCACAGAACTGTCTGTTCTTAGTTCTAAATATGAAACCTTGAAAACTAGGGGTAAATTTTAAAAATGTAACTGAAAAGGATAACAGATAGTTAAGACATTGCCAGAATCTAGGAGGAATTTTGTCTACTTATAAGATCAATTGAACTGGAGTCTAAAGTACAACTTTGGCCCATACATGCCATAACTGCCTGAAAGTAGACAGAAAACTGCCTTTTCCTTAAAGAAATAGAACGTATACAATAACCAACATGTTGAGCAACAATTATTCTACAGGGGGTAGGATTTTCTTAGGGACAACTTCATATTTATTTTTATGAATCTCATAAGAAATAATGAATCCTCTCCCTGGAAAAGGTATATATGCACGCACACAAAATTTGGCTTAAAATTCCAAGGGGCCCATGGAACTGCTGAAGCTCATCTAAAGACTTGTAGAGTTTCATAGATTTCAATGAAAGAGTTAGGGTTTTCTCTGTAGGAATTCATTTTTGAGGCACCAGAATTAACCTACTCACTACCAGTCTTTAGCACTCACACACATGCAAGCACACACAGACACACCTCATCTCTTATTATCTCCTATCAATGAGTGCAGCCCTAGAAAACAACTGGAAAGGCAGTGGGGAAAGATTAGCATGAGCACAAGCACTGGTCACCAAGAAACAGCAGCTCTCCTGGTGGTTCATGGAGGTAATTGTGCTTTTCAAGGATGTCATCAGCTCAAAGCCCCTGAAGGACAGGTAGGGTGAGGAGTGCTGTAGGAAACCCCATCTCCATTCAGCAGAACAGTCCCAGACAAATGCTTCTGAAACTTTTCCTTGGCCCTGTACTACCTATACCTATGTTGCCACTGTTTCCTGTCTGCAGGAGTGAAACAAACTCTAGCTTCCCAGTTTAACGTGGCAGTTTGCATTCTACTTTTCTAGATGCGGAGAAACGTCATCTGTTCAGATCTTCTACAACTTGAAGGAAGGTAAATGTGCACAATTCTTGGTAAATTTCCAGTGCCTATAGAGCATCCTTTCACATTATAAGATTAGTGTGAAAGGATGAACCTTAAAAGAAAACAATTACGTTATAGTCATATGAAAATAATATAAGAATAAAAAATAAAAACCAAAGCGCTACCTCTTCCAAAAAAAAGAGTAAAAGTAAGTTTCCTAAAATATATTTGTTTTTGAATGGTGAGATTTAAAAAATGAAAAAAAATTAGTATCAGTCAACTGAATTAAATTAGAAAGAACTGGAAAACTATGCAAGCATTTGTTTTTATTAAATTTGACTGTTACAACTTTGTTCTATGATTTTTATCTATTGAACATCCAAGTGACATTATTAACTATAAATGCTTACACATGCAAAAAATTAAATATTACTATCACTATCTACTTTAATGAAAATCATAATAATTATATAACTCAGATTAGAAGTCAAGGTACAATAAAGCAGTATTAAAATGTTACAATAATTTTCCTGCCTATGTTCTCCTTTAGGACTTTTATGATATCACAACTTATATTTAAGTCTTTTATCCATCTTGAGTTCATTTTTGTGTATGGTATAAATTGGTGGTCGAGTTTCATTTTTTTGCATGTAGCTGTCCAGATCTCCCAACACCATTTGTTGAAGAAGCTACTTTTATTCCATTTTATGCTTCTTCCCCCTTTGTCAAATATTAATTGACCATAGAGACTTGGGTTTATTTCTGGGCTTTCTATTCTCTTCCATTGATCTATGTATCTGTTCTTATGCCAGTACCAGACTGTTTTGATTACCATGGCCTTGTAATATAGTTTGATGTCAAGTATGGTGATCCCAGCTACTTTGTTCTTCTTTCTCATAAATGAACATGTATAAAGAACTCATGGACAAAGCCAAAGAGGGTAGGATTGAGGGTGGGAGATGGGGGTAGGTGGGTGGGGGAAAGTGGTGGTGGAAAATGGAGACAATTGTACTCAAATATGAATAAAAATATATATTAAAAAGTTACAATAATTTAAAAATAGAGAAAGGGAAGGTGAGGGGGGCAGAGAAAGTATTGAGGAAGGAGAATTTACTTGTACTGATAGGAGAATCATGTAATAAAATAGCCATAAATGTATCCATATCAGACGTAAATATATTTACATCATATATTTATATCTCTATATAACTTCTCTTTTGTAAAGTTGAAATAAGATAATTAAAATAATAAGATTGAACTGAATCCTATCTCTTACTGTCTCATTGAATTTCCTTACTTCTGATTTAAAATTAGCAGCTTCCTTTGGACCTAATCTAAGGATAAGTGAATTAGACTAAAAACCAACAAAAATGATATAACTCTCAGTAAAATCACTGGTAAAGAAATGAAGTAAAATAGGCTAGATACTTTGTTGCTATGAAGAGTTTTGATTTGCTAAATAATTACATACAAATATTATGTACCCTAAAGTTCATAATTTATGGAAGAAAGTTATGTGTCCATAAACTTCCCCCCAAAATAGTCCATTTGGCCTTCTTTGTGCCACAGTGAAGAGGGAAAATGTTGCTTTTTTATTTAAAAAAATCATTAAAGATAATTTAATCCTACCATTATTTAACTACTTACATATAGTCAAGTGACACTAAGAGCCACATATTAAAATACATGTGTGCTAACTTCAAATATACTAGAAAATTTTCTATGACATTCTGAGCAAAGCTTGGCTTACTTTATGAATAGTCATCTTAACCTATACGTATAAGAATTCCAAAAAGCAAGAAAAAGAATGGGGGGAAAGACTGGTTGATGCATCACTAAGTTCCTTGTTATGGCCTCTTTTTAAAAATGCCAATATATTTCACTTTACAAAACCCTGAATTTTACTTCAATTCTGTGCTGCTAATAATTAATTCATTTTGCTTACACTGCAACCAGCTTCAAATCACAGTCTCCATTTCTAGGTAATAGATTCTGCCACAGGCAATATGCCGTGCCACAACCTCAATTACAACTTACAAGGGAGAGGACTGCACTTATTTTCTGCTGGGGCTGCTATTTTTGTCCTAAACGAAAATGCAGATGGGTGATGGGGAGCACCGCTGCAGTAGAAACGAGTGGTCCCCAAACAGATTGAGCATATGGAAAAATTCATTTTAACTCAGAGTCTAAGAATGAAAGACCCATTGACATTAAGCAGCTAATGAAAGATTAGTAATAATTTTTTTCATTTATAGTAGGGATACCAGTTGTAGAAACAACTCCAATATTATAATAAAAAGTGAAAAATTCCAATCAGACAAACATTTGTCCAGATACCAATAAACTACAAAACCAGTTATTTCTTTCAAAATTATAAGGTGTGTGCATAGAAAGAGAAATAACAACACATGAGATAGAAATAGAGATACAGTGACAGAGAGACTGAGACACAGAGAGACACACAGGGTGATGTTTGTAACACGGCTTTAAAACAGCATCAGAGGGAATGACGATTATGTCGGTCATCATTATATATCTTATTAGAGGTACAATTGTTTTATATATAATCTTTTGATTTTTAAAATGTTATTATTACAATTTACACTTATAGTAATATTCAGCACATATAATCAATGAGTCCAAATGAAAGGGTAAAATTGTGTACGCATGCATGAATGTGCAAGCACGTGTACTGATGGTGTGTGTTCAGGAAAGTGGTGGCTTTAATGGCAGGTTTTTGCTTCTTAATTTCCTTCTGAAATTATATAGCAGAAGAGAATATTTAACAATAACTACAACATGACCCAGATTTTTAAGTCTTCCTGTAAAAAAGGTGTTTAACTATGCATGAGAAACTCAGTTACTGTAAAAAATATCTGTGTGTTTAAACCACATCGAAGTCTTTTTATTCCAATTTTACCTCAGAAGTCACTCACTATTGAACTAGACTTCTTTTTTCTCTGGTCAGAAACAGTTTGCACAGTAATAGCAAGTCTTGATATGATTATATGAAATTCAGGGACGTGCTGTCTCAGGCTTCTTCTATAGGGATGGCCCACAGTTCAGGGTATGTGATATCATGTTTGATGATGGGCTGAGATGCCCTTGTCAACCAGTCACAGGCTCAGTAATTTGGTAGAGACATATATAATTAATTCTGCTTTGTCCCTGATGTTTCTGGAACTTAATTGTGTTGAAGTCCTGGAAGTCACTGATATTGACCCACTGTGCCCTTGGTGGGTGAAATTTAAGAGATGTTGCCAAGATTTTATCTTTTAGAAAGTGAAAAGGAAAACAATCAGAAAAAATAAAACTGGGAGCTATAAATGGAAAGTACAGTCATGTTCTGTGTGAATCAATCATCTGCATTTTTGCTTCTGCTTATTACTTTCTCATTTCACAGAATAGTAGAAATGTCTAGTTCAAATGACTGTAGATTATCAAGTTCAAGCACCCTAACCCCACATATGAGGCCCCAGAAAGTCCAACTGACTTCATTGGGCCACACAGCTTGTGAGGGGGCTGGGACCGAGGCCAAGTCTCCTGCTGTCTGGTCAAGTCTTCTGTCCACTACACACTATGCAGATCCTAACTTCTAGCTTGCAGCACAAGGAAATAATGTCTTTCATGGAAATCAGTTTTTTAAGAACAATGAGAGTGGGGAATGAGGGAGGAAGGGAGAGAGGGAAGGAAAGAGAGAGAGAAGGCAGGAGAAGAGAGCAAAAGGGAAGACAAGAAAGAGAAGGGGGGAAAGAAAAGAAACAGGGAAAAAAGAAAAGATTTCTGCCTTCTTTCAATAGTACGTGTGTAGGTGGAAATGGGCCTTCAGCTAGGTCATATCTAACTCATTGTCAGGTTGAACTGTCAAAACATTTTATACATGAGGGACTGAGGAGCCTCCTGGGGAAACCTGTTTGAGACAAGCATCTGTAAACAGCAGTGTGCCCAAGGGAAAAGAGGTGGGAGTGGTTTGCCCAGGCAGGGAGAAATATATATAATCTATATTGTTTATAATCACCGCATGTGGTAATACTAAAAAGCTGATCAATTTTAGCCAATTTTATTACAGTTCTAAACTCTGTACAGACAAATCCCCCTGTTATTTTCAGTACCTGGAGTAGACTGGTCCCACCGCTCCTGCAGCACCCCATCTGCCCCTGCTTTGGGCCCTGACCCTGGTAAGCCTCTGACTGAAATAAGCTGCTGAGCTCTGGACCCTCACCCTCCAAGAGAACCTAAGAGACAGTGACGAGACAGGTGGAGTCCCTCAGTTTGCCAGAAATCATTGGGTAGATTGGGCACCTTGGTGCCAGTGGTGCCGGTGGGGCTGCTAGGGACCAGGGAGCAAGTGACTTGACTCAGTAAGGCATATCGAAAAGGACCTAAGCAAGAGAAAAGAAAAATAGCCAGCGCAAACCCGCGGTCTGCAGTTGATTGAGTTATTGGTGAGCACATGTGAAATTCCTCTGGGAACCCTGAGTATGCTTAGTTTTTCTGATGGGACATGTTTTAGAAATATGCCTTAGCAGATGGTCAATATGCAGTATAATTGTAGCTATTACAGTGTGAAAAACTTCCAGTTTGAGAATATGTAAAGTAAACAGACCACAGAAAGAGGCCTTTAAAAATAATTTCTGGGGATAAATAGTAATGTTACTATTTTCAATAAGTTTATGGATATACAAAGTCTGCACCAACACTTTAACTACCGAAGATGTTAAATAAACAAACAGCCTAATGTTTTAAGTCCATGAGAGGAGGCCTTGGGTTATGTTGCACAGATACAGAGTAGCTTCTTAGGGAGAAAAGCACCAGTAGGTGTACATCTCTCGCTGTAGAAGGGCACAGGAAAGGTGGCTTATCACATCATATCAGCAATCCTGGCTAATGGTGTCATAAAGCATGATCTCAACTAATTCTGAAAGACAAAATGTATCTTAATTATTGAAAAGTTTGCCACCAGCTTCTCCATTTTTAAGTTACTTTAAACAGAGGTATGATTACATTTTCTCCATCTATTATTTTGAAGTTAGAACTTCAGGAGAATTAGAGAATTATGTGCTGAAAATTTTCCTTTATATAAACATAGAGTTAAAAAAACTCACATGTGTGTTGTCAAACTAAATTAGGAGTGAAACGGAGGACGGTAACCATATGCATTCACATGTGTTAACTGTTATGGCAGATCTAATTAGTAAAATTAGTCCAATTCACCAGCCAAGCTGTGTCAAGTCAAACCCGCACAACCTGTGTTTGTTGGCAGAGCACTACAATTAAGTAGGCTGAAATTATTTCAATTCAAGACAACTCTGAGTTACTAACTACACCCATAACTTTGACCAACCTCAAAATGAAGTTATAAGGGTATTCTGGCCTTCAGAGAGAAAGAAGTAGATAAATTTCCTAAAGTACTGTACAAGCAAATACTTTTATTGCATCCTGAAATGACTCATTTTAATTAATCTAGAAAATCCTCTAGTTGGTTGAATTTTGAGGAAACATTCCCTAGTGGAACATGTACATGGAAGAGACCTTCCAGTGACTACTAAATTGCATTGGGCAATCTAACCTCATCAGATACATCATATTGGAACAGTCAGGCTATGAAATGCATTGTTTTCAAGGTAAAATGGCAGAAAATACCTTAGTTAGGTGATAATTTTTACATCTAAAATCTAGGCAAATTAATTCCGTCTAAAACTCCATCTATACTCACCAACAAAGTTTTAATAAGAATGTCTTTGCCATAAGGATATGTATTTACACTCTTTATACACTCTCTAAAACCTTTGAAATTTGGGGGCACCAATCTGAATAGTTCAATTCTCTCTTTTAGACATAGAATCCTGTTTGGAGTCAACACAAGTAGTTTTGATGATCTCTTTTAAAGTTTTATGCAATTTCCTTGACTTTTTGTGCAAGATGACTAATTTGCCTCAAATGGAATAAGCAACCAATATTAATAAATAATCTAAAGCATTTTGCTCCCTGTTTTTGTTACTAGGTGTCATTCGGTGACCTCAGTGAAGGTGGTCACGATAGAATGCCTATCTGAACTGTCAGCTTCAGTAAGTACATTTCTAAAGCTTTCCATATTGGCATTTAATCTTTTATTTAGTCACAGAAACACGAAGTCACCATTTTTTAAACTGCCAAGAGAAATTGGGGGAGAACAGTGTTGTCTTTCTTTAGCTCCCAGCAAAACATTGCAAGAGAATAGGAAGACAAGAATATTTCTTCCATTAACCCCTTGACCCTGCAAGTTAATGGCTTTTTGTTGCAAATATATCAACAAACTGGGCCCCATATGGGATTCTAACCCAGGGAGTAAGGTCTCTGCAATTACATGGAACAGTGTCCTGGTGGCTCCATACTGATACCTAATACACTTAATGTAAGGGCCAGTCAGCCCCAGAAGCTGGCCAGGAGGTATAACTGCTATCTTTTCAGAGCAACTTTTAAGAACATATACAGAGACACTTAAATTATTATTTTAAATTTAAACGCCCCAGAAGTGCTGCTATAACTTCTCTGACTTCATCTAAATATCTGACCCTATTGCATAATGAATGTCATGTCTTCATTGTTAATGCCAAACTAAATTTTTCTGTGCTAAGATTAAAGTGAGTGACAAAAAAACATTGAAACACAATTGTAACAATTTCCTAAAAGAAAATGCATTGTAATTTGCATTAACTATCCAATTGGTATGTTTTAGCTACTATTTAAAAGGATGACAATAACAATCAAAATTACTATCACTTCTTATTATTTTTTTAATAAGATTGTACTGGGATTTCCCAAATTAAAGTGTTAATAAGTAAGGACTTCATCAAGTTGATTTGGGATGCAAAAAAGAAGACAATTTCTTTAAAATCAAAATCTCATTAAAAGTGTACTTCTACAATTGAAAAATCTTTAGGGGGTAAAAATATTAAATTATTATATTTTCCTAACTATTTTCCGAATTCTAAAAGTATTTGTTCTCTAATAATTTCTTTTAGGTAAATTTCTAAAAGATTAAATATTATGTTAGGAAACATGTTGAAAAATTTAACACATGGTGTTAAATTAACCTTTTCTACTCTAGATAATCTGTCCCAGTGTACATGTTATTACATTTTTTAGTAATAAAAAATCTGAGAATAATAGTTTTTAGCAGAAAAACTTAACTCAAATTAAAATTAAAAAACTAATTTGGAGTAAAACTCAGCAGACTTATATAGGTACCATTATTTCTAAGTTATTAAAACATATAGGGTTCAGTAATATATTTTCTCACTTATGTGACTGTAACTACACATCAAACTAAACCAAATGTTTTGAGAAATGATAGAATTTATCAGAAAGACACCAAATTTACTTCCTAAAATGATAAATTGCACTTGGATTATCATCAATTAATATTTATTATATTTCTATAACATAGTAGGTACCAATGAAATATAAGTAGTAGCTACTATTAAACTAACATAACTATTAAAGTTTGACCTATAAATTGAAATCTAGTAATAAGATAAAAAAATCTCTGTGCTCAATTGTGTGATTACCAGTTATCCATGTGATACAAATGATAAATATCACTTTCTACAAGAGACTTCAGATACAAATAGAAAAAGTGATTTCCTGAAATCAGATTAGTGTTGCAAAATATCAAGATAAATCTCAGTTGATGAAATGTAGAAAAATTGAAACCTGAAGAACATGGGGAAAAATATTAAACTTCCTTTCAATGTATTTACAGTAAAGTTTACCCTAAATCTGTACCTAAGTCACTGTTTCCAATTTCATTTTATGCTAATTTCATTTAAAGTAAGTGAAATAAGTTTTACAAGTGAGTTTTGAAGCTACTGTTAGTTATTAATGTTAGTTATTACAGTTATGGACAGTAACAGTAGTAAATGTTGTAGAATATATTTGAAAATAATTACTTTTCCAGAGTCCCATAGTCTGACACAGTTATACATCAATCTATATATAGTAAGTTAATAGAAAATCAAATTTAATCTTAAAATCTACTGACCTTTACATACAAGGGCGGCCCTATTAACTCAGTAGGATATGAACTTTAAGTTGTTTTTCCAATTCTTATAATAAAATGTACTGAGTCCACCTTATATTTTTATGCAATCCTCTCAAAACCATTCATTCATTCATTTATTCATCAACAAATGCCTACTGAGTGCTCTTATGCTATTGGCACTAAATGCCAGGAATACAAGGTGAACAAAAACAGGCATAATCCAGGTCCTCATAGAATTTATAGTCTAGACCACAGGTGGCAAACACAAGGCCTGCATGCTGAATCTGGCCCTCCACCTTGTTTTATCCCTCCCGGCACCTTGTTTCTACCCGGTGGCAGCACTGATCTCTCGCTCAACTGTTAAAGAGTAGTTACATTTATACAGTCCTAAAATTACATTTGGCCCTTTGAAGGCAACTGCAAGGCTGATGTGGCCCCCCATGGAAATGAGTTTGACACCCCTAGAGAGTTAGAAATTGATATTAATCAAATGTCCTTCATAGTACTTATCACATAGATAAAAATCTACAGCTATGGTAAGTGCTGTGAAGGAAAGGTAGTCAGAGATACAAGGGCATGGGACTGAATCTGGGGTTTGGGGAAAGACTTCGTGAGGAAGCGCCACTTGAGTAGAAATCATAAGCACAAGTAAGCATTAACTAGGTGAGAAAGAAGTGGGGGAAAGAATTGTCAGCAAAGGGATCAGCAAGCAAAAAGAAAGGAAGAAATACAGAGGAGAGTGTGAGGAGCAGAGAGCTACTGGGTGAGGCAGGAGATAACTACAGGGCCAGATCATGCAAGCTTGGTAGACTGGGTAAAGGATTTTGTTCATTATCCCAAAGACAACTGGCAGGTGATTGAGGAGTTTTAAGCAGAGGAATGACATGCTTAGAGTTGGCTTTTGCAAATAGCATTCTACCTGTGGTCTGGAGAATGGGTTGAAGTAAATGAATGGAGATCATTTAGAAGTATATTGCAATAGTCTAAGTAAGCAGTGACAGTAGTTTGAACTGGGAAGGTAATGGGATGGTGGATATAGAGAGAAGTAGAAGCAAGAGCAAGATATTCATAAGGTAAAATAGGTCATGGTGATGGATTGGCCATAGTAGTAAGAGAGAGTGAGGGATCAAGGTTTGGCTTCACATTCTCAATAACACCATGTACTATAATAAAGAACAATGCAAGAGAAGGAGACTTATACAGAAAGATCATGAGTTTGTTCAGACATCTTGGATCTGAGAAATCTGAGAAAAGATGTCAAAAAAATCATACCTATAAAGAACTTGGGACATATTTGTAAGGCCATCAGCCAGGGTTTGTTACGATAAGGCAACAAGAGAATATCCTTTAAAAAATTAAATCTGGATTTAAAGCTAATAAAAGTTTACAAATGAAGCAAAGCTTTTACATACATATACATACAAAAAAGCATATTGAAAATAAATGCATAGCACAGGGCTCCTTGTGGTAATGCAAAACTATGCATTTAAGAATATAAAGGGTACATTTCTGCACCTCTGAATAAGCATTCCCAGCATGCAAGAGGATGACAATGAATTTTTTCACCAAAAATAAAAAATAAATAAAAGTAGAACACAGTTAAGAAAAGACAAATGGTACAGTCATATAAATTAAACTAACAGTAGGCAAATTCAGCTTGCCCTCCAATAAAGAGGTAATTAAATAACACTTATGTATATTAGATTTTCTGGTACAGGCTAACACTGAACAAATAAACTTCATTTCACTTTTCAGTTCAAGTAACTTATACTGATATTCCTCAACTTATTATGAGTTATATTCCAATAAACCCATTGTAAGTGGAAAATATCTTATGTCAAAAATGCACTAATACAACTAATATACCAAGCATCATAACTTAGTCTAGCCCACCTTAAACGTGCTCAGAACACTTACATTAGCCTACAGTTGGGCAAAGTCATTGCACTGCCATCACCCTGCGTCACAGGACAAGTATCACACTATGTATTGCTAGCCCAGAAAAGATCAAAACTCAAAATTCAAAGTATTGTTTCTGCTGAATCATATCACTTTTTACACCATCGTAAAGCCAAAATTTCATAAATTAAACCATCATTAAGTCAGGGACTGCTTGTACTGACATTGAATAAGTATAAAATTAGTCATACAAAAAACATTACTGTAACATTGTTAAAAGAATGTGGTTAGTCAGATATATCAGCTCTTATCTCTCCTACATTGGTTACTACTAGTTTTCACAGCCTGGTTGCACTAAAACAATTCTTGGTCACCATTTTTGGTGAGTGCCCTACTGTGGGGAACGGTTCCAAGTGTGGGAAATGTGGCTCAACCCCCACTCGGAAAAGTCAGTGGGGAGAGAGGTTGGTGGGAAGGACCCACGTCCATGGATAGGTTCTCCAGTGGGAAATCAGGCCTGCATTATACCTTGACTGCTATGAGACTTGCTCTTGCTAAACTCCCTCACCCTGAATTGAGGCAGCAAATGTTTACTGAGTATCTTCATCTTCCTAAAATCTGTGCTAAACCACCCAAGTATAGAATGTGAGCAGCTTCCCCCTTGAGCTGTAACATCCTTCTCTTTGAAGTAATTAGCAGTGTTCTGTCCTTTGTCGTCCTTAAAAGGTGATCACCTGTGGTGAACCTGTGCATAGTAAATGAGGACCATCCTCCATGTAATGTGCCAAGAAAAACAATAAAAGCCTGTCCAGGCAGGGGTCGGCTCTCTCTCTTGGGCTCTCTCTAGCCTTCTCGCCCTCTCTCACTTAGAGAGTGGCCATGCCATCCCTTTTCCTCCACAGGATTTCTGTAGTCCGTGTGTATTTGCATACTGCAGCCACAACAGCAGATCCTGCGGGCCAGGATCTGCGTCACCCTACAGAGAAAAAACCTAAGAGATTAAACAGGAGGATAGCATGTTTGTTACCACTCTGGGTCAATTTCCAGTTATAGATTCCAATCACAGAGGAGGCAGAAAATCTTTCAGAACCACTTACATCAAATATTATCCAATAAAAGAAAATAAGTCAGCAGACAATTCTTCCTCAGACATGACAAAAAATTGTGGTGATTATTATTGCTTCTTGTCAACCACTTGAGGCTTATAAAAACCTGAATATAAATACAGGTTTATAAAAGTTCACATAATATGAAACAGTTCATGTCAAGGTCAATGTAAACTTCCACATGGCCAAATAAATGGACCCCTCTTTCTTATATAGTTGAACTTCTCTACATTTGGCTTCTGCAAGAAACACTCAGCTTCTTCATTCATACAACATTCTCCTCTCTTGCATTTCATAGGGCTCAAGTGCTTCTTTTCTTATTACCTCCCAGGCCACCTTCATTTGTTCCTCTTACTATCCCAGTCTTTGAAGGCTGGAAGTTCTCCTTACTTGTACATTGTCTCCCTGCATAACCACATCCAGGCATATGGCTTTATATTCCACATGATGATTTTAAAAACATAAACAAAAAAAAAGCTACTAATTTCTATCATTGTCCTTGACTTCTGCTGTAATTTCCAAGCTTGGATATTCAACTGCTTGTTTGATATCTAGTCTGAAAACCCTCTAGTTGTCTCAAACATCCTATGGATCTAAAGTGGTATTTAACTTTTTTCTTCTCTTACAAGTGTTCATTCTTCTCCTTGCTTCCACCGGATCCATAATGACATCAACATCCACTCAGTAGCTTTATCCAATCCATAGGAAGTACTCTTGATTCCTCTCCCCACCAGCATGCCCCACCAACACCTCATAGCCAATTTATCAGCTATTCCTTAGTGTCCGCTTTCAAAGCACATCTTAAATCATCATATTCATATTTTTTTCTTCTTAATGAAATTTTTAATGATTGAATTTAACCTAACAAGCTTTGGTCTTCCCCTCACTTATACCCTTCAGTGTTAGAAACAACCTCTGTGCCCCAGACTCTAGTCCCCACCTTTCACTACCTGGAAGGACACTTCTGAGAGCTCCTCGTTTTGTTGTGAGCCAGCCACTCCTGGCCCTAACTCAGTGAGGCCAACATGGGAGAGAAAGTGATTAATCTTCCATTCCAAAAAGCATGGAGTTGGGAACTTGACTTGAGAAACATCATTTTCAAGCTGCATATACAGAGAAGGTCTTCACAGGAAAGCATTCATAGTTATTTCTCAGAGAATAAGTATTCAGCCATTATCATCATCATAATTATCATCACCAGCAGCAGCAGCAGCAGCAGCAGCTCTCGTCTAGATTCTGGCTTTCTTCTCCTAGTCCTCTCTCTGTTTCTACTCTTACCTCTAGAGCCCATCCTCCACAGTTACCAAAGGGGCCTCTAAAGCTACACATATCAGTTTACAGGACTGCCATGCTTAAAATATTGTATGGTTTCTCATTTTTGTTGAAATAAAATCCAAATTATTTACTGCGCTCCACTAAGTTCTTCATTATCTGGCCCCTCCTACTCCTTCAAACTCACTGTATTTTTCTCACTGTCCTTTACTTATAGTGGTTTTTCTTTTTCCTTTTCTTTTTTATTGTTGTTCAAGTAAAGTTGTCCCTATTTTCCTCCACCATACCCACCCTGTCCCACCCATCCCTGCCTCCCACCCTTATACCTACGCCCTTTGGCTTTGTTCATGTGTCCTTTATACATGTTCTTTAATGGCCCTTCTCCTATTTTCCCCCATAATCTCTATCTTCCCACCCCTCTGGTTACTGTCAGTTTGTTCTTTGTTTCAGTGTCTCTGGTTATATTTTGCTTGCTTGTTTGTTTTGTTGATTAGGTTCCACTTATAGGTGAGATCATATGGTATTTGTCTTTTACCACCTGGCTTATTTCACTTAGCATAATACTCTCTAGTTCCACCCATGCTGTCGCAAAAGGTAGGAGTTCCTTCTTTCTTTCTGCTGTGTAGTATTCCATTGTGTAAACGTAGTTTTTTGATCTACTCATTTACTGATGGGCACTTAGGCTGTTTCCAGCACTTGGCTATTGCAAATAATGCAGCTATGAACATAGGGTTGCATAGGTTCTTTTGAATTGGTGTTTCAGGATTCTTGGAGTACAATCCCAGAAGTGGAATTTCTGGGTCAAAAGGCAGTTCCATTTTTAGTTTTCTGAGGAAATGCCATGCTGTTTTGCACAGTGGCTGCACCAGTCTGCATTCCAACTAACAGTGCAGTAGGGTTCCCTTTTCTGTACAACCTCACCAACACTTGTTTGTTGATTTGTTTATGATGGCCATTCTCACTGGTGTGTATTGGTATCTCATTGTGGTTTTAATTTGCATCTCGCTGGTGGCTACTGATACTGAGCATCCTTTCATATGTCTCTGGGCCCTCTGTATGTCCTCCTTGGAGAAGTATCTGTTCAAGTCCTTTGCCCATTTTTTAATTGGGTTGTTTGTCTTCCTGGAGTGGAGTCGTGTGAGTTCTTTATATATTTTGGAGATCAAACCCTTGTCCAACGCATCATTTGCAAATATATTTTCCCACATATTTAGTTCCCTTTTTATTTTGTTGATGTTTTCTTTAGTCATGCAGAAGCTTTTTATTTTGATGAATTCCTATTTGTTTATTTTTTCCTTTAAGTCCCTTGTTCTAGGGGATGTATATGTGAAAATATTACTGCATGAAATATCTGAGATTTTCCTGCCTATGTTCTCCTCTAGGATTTTTATGGTATTGTGACTTATATTTAAATCTTTTATCCATCTTGAGTTTATTTTTGTGTATGGTGTAAGTTGGTGGTCAAGTTTCATTTTTTTGCATGTAGCTGTCCAGGTCTCTCAGCACCATTTGTTGAAGAGGCTATTTTTACTCCATTTTATGTTTCTGCCCTCTTTGTCTAATATTAATTGACCATAGAGACTTGGGCTTATTTATGAGCTCTCTATTATGATCCATTGATCTATGTGTCTGTTCTTATGCCAGTACCAGACTGTTTTGATTACAGTGGCTTTACCTATAGAGGCTTTTATGGCAGTACCTTGAAAAGGCCAAGTTCTTTCCTACTTCAGGGATGCTGTCTTTACATTTTCCTCAGCTTAGATTGTCTTTTACAGGTCTCCATTCTCCTTTTTTATTTTTCAGGTTTCGTTTCAAATAGTATCTCTTCAAAAATATTTTTATAACTACACACACAATCACACTTTCCAAAAAAAAACAGTATGTTTTTCCTTTATAACATTTTCACATTGTTTCTGTGTTTACTAGCTCATTATCTTTCTCCTTGTCTCCATTATAATGGATGATCCCTACATGTCTGAACCTTGAGGGTCCTATTCACTCTGATTTCTCAGTGTCTGGCATCTATGAGGTACCAGTAAATATTTGTTAAATGAATTAAAAAGTTCTACAAACAGATCACATTAATATTAGAAAGAAATTATAAAACCTAACATAAATGTGTATTCAGCAAAATATAAATGATGAATACCTTACCAAAATTTATATTCTACATTTTCCTTTAAAGGTTATGTTGTATTCAGATTATTCAGTTGAAACCAAATAAACCAGGAAATATTCCTTATTTTAAATTTCTTATGTAATTTTTTAGCATTTAACAAATGTTTAACTTAATGTAAAATTTCTAATGATCATCATTTTAACACAATTAAACTATAGAAGGCTGACCAAATCATATTAATTTCAATTTGAATAAATAAGAAATATTTCCCATACCTAGGTATTTTCCTTGTTGTACCAGAAGAATTACATGAAGATTTGCCTTTTAAGAATCTTAAAGGAAAAACAAAAGTCCTCTATTGGAAGTTATTTTTAGATGGTGATGCAGTGTGTAGGAAAAGTCATATTACCTATTCTCAAAGAATCTTTTAACAGTCAAAGGAATTTTAAACCTCCAAATTTGAGTATATAACTACAGATATTTACTTTCAATATCCATGTGAATTTGAGTCTCTTAAAATGAACATGCCATATTAAAGTATAAACCAAAGAGCAAGTGGGCCCTCATGTCCCATGAGGGCAGATTTTTATCCCACAAATTAAGGTATGACATCACTCTGCTAATGCAGACCTGTGCTGGTCAGTAAGCTCTTGTCTCTCAGTGTGACACCATCCATCTATTCCCCTGTTCTGTGATGCAGGAGCAGTGACTATAAAATACATGTCCTTTTTATTAGTTGGTTTCCTATTAGGTTCTACCAATGGGGGCAGTAGGAGGGAACTGGCAGGCAGGAGAGTGGGAGACAGGACCAGCTCCTTCCTTTCAGTCTTCATTGCTATCAGTGGAGTCTGGGCCAAAGCTCTTTACAGCAGCAGCAGCACCAGCAGCAGCAACAGCAGTTGGCCTCAGCATCTATGTTTTAGTTCTCCCAGTATCTTTAGATGTACCCTCATAGGTACCAGCTTGAGGAGGGGAGCTATACAGAGACCTTCCTCCAGTCAGTGAGGTATCAGCACCAGCTGGGAGCATCCCTCCTGAGAGCTGCAGGCTTGTTTTATGGGGTACTTTCTTTGAGTGCCTAGGACCTGTTAAATCTAACCTCTTCAATCTGTTTCCCCATTTTTAGATTGCTGCTAGCTCATGGTTCCTTTATTTGCCTTGTAGCTCTCCAACAGCTGTATAATCAGTTCCCTATCTTAAATTTTCTCAGTTGAAATAACTACTGTGGATGCCCACCTCCCAACTAGACCCTAGATGACACCGAGCAAAATGATGAAGGTGGCCTGCAGTGAACTAAAAGGAGAAACTAGCCAGGACATATGCTGTGGAGGGTAAAATGAAGTATTAGTATATTTTATTAATATGTTGGAGGCTCTTTTTAATATGAGGAATCTCACAAATTATATGAAAAATGTAAACTCCTATATATTGTACTGTGTCCACCACCCCAAGCCAACTCTCCTTCCATCATCATTTATCCCCCCTTTACTCAGTCCTATAGAAGTGTACCCTTGAAACCTATATAATTTTTTTAATAAATGTCACCCCAATAAATTCAATTAAAAAAGAAAAAATGTAGAAGTGTCTATTCAGGTCCATTGTCCATTTTTTAATTGGGTTGTTTGGTTTTTTGGTGGTGAGTTTTGTAAGTAGTTTATAAATTTTGGATATTAACTCCTTATGAGATATATTGGTGAGTATGTTCTCCCATTCTATGGGTTATCTTTTAATTTTGTTGATGATTTCCTTTGCTGTACAAAATCTTTTTAGTTTGATATAGTGCCATTTGTTTATTTTTTTTCTTTTGTTCCCTTGCCTGGGGAGATATATCTGATACAATATTGTTATGAGCAATATCCAACATTTTGCTGCCTATGTTTTCTTCTAGGATTTTTATGGTTTTAGGTCTAACATTTAAGTCTTGGATCCAGTTTGAATTTTTTCTTGTGTGTGATATAAGAAGATGGTCTAGTTTCATTTTTCTGCATGAATCTGTCCAATTTTCCCAATGCTATTTATTGAGTAAACTATCTTTAGCCCATTGTACGTGCTTGCTTCCTAGTCAAATATTAACTGACTATAAGTGTGTGGATTTATTTCTGGGCTCTGTACTATGTTCCATTGATCAATGTGTCTGTTTTTATGCCAGTACTGTGCTAGTTTGTTTACTATGGCCTTGTAGTAATAGTTTCATATTAGGATTAGGTAGTGTGATTCTTCCAACTTTACTATGGCCTTGTAGTAATAGTTTCATATTAGGATTAGGTAGTGTGATTCTTCGAACTTTATTCTTTTTTTTCTCACTATTGCTGTTGTTATGCAGAGCCTTCTGTGGTTCCATACAAACTTCTGAAATATTTGTTGTAGTTCTGTAGAATATGTCATTGGAATCTTGATAGGAATTGTGTGGAATCTGTAGATTGCTTTGAGTAGTATGGACATTTTAATGATGTTAATTCTTCCAATACATGAACACTGTATGTGCTCCCACTTATTTGTATCTTCTTCAATTTCTTCTTCAGTGTTTTATAATTTTCTGGGTACAGGCCTTTGACATCCTTGGATAGGTTTACTCCTAGGTATTTTATTCTTTTGGAAGCAATTATGAATGGGATTGTTTTCTAGATGGCCAATAGACATATGAAAAGATGCTCAATGTCACTAATCATCAGAGAAATGCAAATTAAAACCACAAAAAGATAACATCTCACACCTGTCAGAATGGTTGTCATCAAGAAATCAACAAACAACAAGTGCTGGAGAGGATGTGGAGAAAGGGGAACACTTTTGCACTGTTGGTGGGAAGGTAGACTAGTGCAGCCACTGTGGAAAGCAGTATGGAGATACCTGAAAATATTTAAAATGGATCTGCCTTTGATCTAGTCATCCCATTTCTGGGAATATATCCAAAGGAACCCAAAACAAATTCAAAAGAACATAAGCACCCCTATGTTCATTGCAGCATATTTACAATTACCAAGATATGGAAACAGCTCAAGTATCCATCAGTAGATGAGTGGATAAAAGAACTATGGGACACTTAAACAATAAAATACTACTTGGTCAGAGGAAAGAAGAAAATTTTACTCTTTACAACAGTATGGATGAACATGGAGAACATTATGCTAAGTGAAATAAGCCATCAGAAAAGGACAAATACTATACAATTTCACTCATATGTGGAATCTAATGAACAAACTGAACTAACAAGGAAAATGGGGCAGATTCACAGAGAACAGATGACAGCTAGTGGCGGGGATGGTTAGGTAGTAAAGAGATAGAGCAAAAAGGAAAAAGGACTCATGGACATGGAAAAATTTGGTGTTTGTTTGGAGGAGGGAGGTATCAGGCCACTAAATGGTAATGGAAAAAATACAATAATGATAAAAAATAATAAAAAGTATAGATTCCTTTGAGAACAAAAGCTGGGTCATATTAATAACTATTATGATGCTAAGAACTATTACTTATTCTGTCACTAAGGTCTTATTGTTGCAGTACAAGGCATGTAAAATGTTTAATTTTCAATCCACATTATAACCTAATGCAATAAGTATTATTACACTTCACACACACACACACACACACACACACACTTTTGTAAGAGAAGTAGAGCCCAAGATCACACAGCAATCAGTAACTAAGTGAAATTTTTTTAATTTTATTTTTAATGTATTTTATTGATTATGCTATTACAGTTGTCCAATTTCCCCCCCTTTATTCTCCTCTGCCCTGCACACACCTACCCACCTGCATTCCCCACCCCTTAATTCATGTCCACGTGTCATACACATAAGTTCTTTGGCTTCTACATTTCCTATACTATTCTTAACTTCTCCCTGTCTATTTTCTACCTTCCATTTATGTTACTTATTCCCTGTATATTTTCCCCCATTCTCCCTCCACCCCCTCCTTGCTGAATGTCCTCCATCTGATCTCCATTTCTGTAATTCTGTAATTCTTTTCCTGTTCTAGTTGTTTCCTTTGTTCCTTTTTGTTTTTGTTTTGTTTTTTTATGTTTGGTTGTTGATAGTTGTGAGTTTGTTGTCACTTTACACTTCATAGTTTTGATCTTCTTCTTTTCCTTAGATAAGTCCCTTTAACATTTCATATAATAAGGGCTGGGTGATGATGAACTCCTTTAACTTGAACTTATCTGGAAAGCACTTTATCTGTCCTTCAATTATAAATGATATCTTTATGGGATAGAGTAATCTTAGATGTATGTCCTTGCTTTTCATGACTTGGAATAGTTCTTTCCAGCCCCTTCTTGCCTGCAAGGTTTCTTTTGAGAAATCAGCTGACAGTCTTATGGGAACTCCTTTGTATGTAACTCTCGCCTTTCCTCTTGCTGCTTTTAAGATTCTCTCTTTATCTTTAATCTTGGGCAATGTAATTATGATGTGCCTTGGTGTGTGCTTCCTTGGAACCAACTTCTTTGGGACTCTCTGAGCTTCCTGGACTCTGTAGAAGTCTATTTCTTTCACCAAATTAGGTAAGTTCTCCTTCATTATTTGTTCAAATAAGTTTTCAATGTCTTGTTCTTCCTCTTCTCCTTCTGACACCCCTATGATTCGGATGTTGTAATGTTTAAAGTTGTTCTGAAAGTTCCTAAGCCTCTCCTCATTTTTTGAATTCTTGTTTCTTCATTCTGTTGTGGTTGAATGTTTCTTTCTTCCTTCTCATCCAAACTGTTGATATGAGTCCCAGTTTCCTACCCTTCACTGTTGGTTCCCTGTACATTTTCCTTTATTTCACTTTTCATAGCCTTCACTTTCTCCTCTATTTTGTGACCATACTCAACCAATTCTGTGAGCATCTTGATTACCAGTGTTTTGAACTGTGCATCTGATAGGTTGTCTATCTCTTTGTTGCTTAGTCACATTTTTTCTGGATCTTTTATCTGTCCTTTCATTTGGACCATTTTTTTTTTGTCTCTATGTGCCTGCTAATAGCAAGGGGTGGAGCCTTACATATTCACCAGGGCAGGGCAACCCATGTATCTCTGTTGTGGTATAGTCTGGATGAATGTTTCTTCTTTAACTCCTTGGTTGTCAGACTTCCATACAGTTCGATTTTCTGGCAGTTTTGGTTGTTTTTTGTTTTTTAAATTTGTTGTTGTCCTTCTTTTGGTTGTGTGAGGAGGCACAGTATGTCTACCTACACCTCCATCTTGCCCAGAAGTCCTGAAAATTTCCACCCATGTCTTTAGGACTCCAATGCCCAGGCTGCTCAGACTCATTTACCCATACATTCTTTTCCACAAAAAATGATTGAATCCTGTGCAAAATAGATGCTTAGTAAATGGTTGGGGTTTTTTTTTTTTTGAGTAGATGACAAACGAACACTTTTTTCTAATCTAAAATAACTTGGATTTGGCACCTTTATGATGTTAGCATTAATAAATAAACTAGACAACATTTTTGTTTGAGAGGTAACATAGATTTTGTGGCTACAGTTCAGTGATTGCACCACTCTAACAAATAAGGGACCCATCTGCTGACTAGAACAATGGTGAAGGTGGGTGAAGAAATTGATTCAACTTGGTAAATGGAATTTCCAACATGATAAATATAGGATGTTAATCTAACTCAAAGGATGGGAACACTACTGTTCAAGGTAACAGCTTGAGCTCTCTTTGCAAGCTGGGTAATCAAAGTCTGTTGAGGTTCACATGCTTTGCCCCAATGATTCCACAGGGCTGTATGTTAGTTCAGAAAATTTGCTTTATGTGTCTCATTCTTTCTTTTGATAGAAAAGCTTCATTTGTGAACAAGAGGGTTTTGGCAGATCACCAAATGATCATTCATACCCAGATAAACAGCTTTAATCTTTGAAAGCTATTCCTAACCACTATTCAGCTCCAAATAATGAATGCAATTAAAATCTTAAAGAACAGAAATAACCCGGCACTGGCACTGTGTAGGGGTATATTTATGATTCAGTAGGAGGGAGAAATGTATGTAGGGGAAAACAACATGTTCTATATTAAAATATGTGGGTGTACCCACAAATAATACAGAACCATTTAGTGCTAATCTAATATTCTCATGGATTATATGCAGAGGGAACTGGTGACTGCCATTACAAAATAAAATGTTCCATAAATTAAATCCCAAAGTAGACAATACATGGTGTGATACAAGCTTTATGATGGAAATTTCATGGAAAAAAGTGTCATAAGAGTATTAATTCTAAACATTATATAATTGTAGGATAAAAGGATATTCTTAATGTTGTGGAAAAAAGTATGTTTCCCTTGAGAATAGCAAAAGATTTTGCAAAATTTTAGTGATTCAACAGAATAATATAAATTAAGATTTCAAATTATGCTAATTTGAAATATTTACCAAGTAAAATACAACTATGTAATATAAATATAAATTCATGTATATATTAAAATATGAATTCACTAATATTTATATATTATGTATGTATTTTTGAATAAATTTGATTATTATAACATATAAATATTATATACTAAATTTATGGGTACTAAAAAGGGTTTGGTGGAATCTAAGGGGACGGAGAAAATAGTGATGAGATTTAAAAGTCTTTGATTCATGTCCCAGCTCATCACATGAGAATATTCAAAAATGTATAGTCATTTTGTCAATTCCTTTCTATTCTGCATGAGAAACCAAGGCACAAAAAAGATTACATATCCTGTCCTGGCTGGTGTGGCTCAGCGGATTGAGTGCCAGCCCGCAAAGCAAGGGATTGCTGGTTTGATTCCCAGTCAGGGCACATGCCTGGGTTGCAGGCCAAGTACCCAGCAGGGGATGTGAGAGAGGCAACCACACATTGACATTTCTCTCCTTCTCTTTCTCCCTCCATTCCCTTCTAAAAATAAATAAATAAAATCTTTAAAAAAAAGGAAAAGAAAAGAAAGATTACATATTCAGACAACATCAAAGCAAAACTAGGGGGAGCAACCAGTTCTTCTGACATCCGTTGCCTATATTTTTTGCCCCTATTTGATTCTGGATCTTTGTTTTCTCAATTGGAAAATTGGAATAAAAACTCCTCTGTAAAACCCACATCTTTTGTAAGGAACCAAAGATGAAGTACTCAGGAAAGAATTCCCAAATTATGGAGGACTGTAGGAATCATTACAGCACAGATATGATGCATTTCTTTAGTCTTGGAGTATACACACAGGGTCAAAATTTAAGTTCAAATATATGTTATACAAGCATAATCCAGTGTACTATATTTAAACAGAAATGGGTTCTCTCATTTTTACTCAATTGCTTTATTTGGACACTGTAGGACTAATTGGTTTTTATCATACTCTGAGCAAAAAAACATGCATATAAGCCATAACTGAAAATTAACAAAGCTTTTTCTTTACGGGAAACCACCATCTACAGCAGACGCTGTTGATACTTTGCATCACAGCCATTTGGCTCAGCTGAGTAAACCTGCAGCTGAGGACACTTCCTGGTTGCTGACAATTTCCCACCTCAAACACAAGTCTCTTTTAACCACTGCCTTTCCCTGGCACCCCCAAATTTTGCACAGAGTTGCAACCTGGAAGTCAATAGAGGAAATGCACAGAGGAGATATAACACGCCTTGGCAGCTCGCAAACAGTGTGTATAGCAAGAAAGGAGGTGTGAATAGGGGAAGCCTTAATTTGAGTGTCTGAGATCTAAACTTCACTTGAAAATTCATTCTGAAAACTGGTCTTT
Organism: Desmodus rotundus; assembly: GCF_022682495.2. Taxonomy (NCBI): domain Eukaryota; kingdom Metazoa; phylum Chordata; class Mammalia; order Chiroptera; family Phyllostomidae; genus Desmodus; species Desmodus rotundus. The sequence continues at coordinate 127,512,470 of NC_071392.1, read as the reverse complement.
GCAAACTCAAGGTCAAATGTTAATGTGGCTCTTTTAAATTTGGGTCTTCAGGGTCTACTTTAATTATCTGTGCAAGGTAAAGTGATGCATAACTGGCAAATATATAAACACACACAATGCTGACCATGACAATTATGTCTGGCCTATACTACTCAAAAGATAATTAATCCCAGAAGTGCCAGAACACACATGTTCTTAGTGAAGGTCATTTTACTAGTCCTATCGTGTGAAATGGTGTTCCTTTTAAAAACAGAACAACTTCTTTTGGCTCAGCAGGCCAGTTTGGTTACTTATAATCCTTTTTATGGGAGAACCTCAAAAACATTGTATATGCTCCTTCTTAGCAACACCTTCAGCTTATATGTATGCAGAAAACTGCCTATATTCTGTCCTGGGCCTTGAAAGGGCCTTTGCCCCAAAGCAATAAAATCTGATAAAAACAGAGTAATGTTTGTTTTTATGAACCAAATTATCACGTTAGATTTGTTGAGCACACTGATGGGTATGGCATATTTGCAGCCTAGGAAACCAGTACAGTAATGTTACATGCAGTTTTTATTTCTAAATAAGTATCTGTATATGCAAAATATGCACTTGAAAAAAATCACCTATTGAAATAAATGGAAAATGCTGACTAAATTTGCAGATTTGAAATGTTGTTTAAGTTTGTTTAAACATAAGTGGATAAAAGCACATTTCTCATACTTAGAGATCATTTGAATATTCTATTTTCTCCTAATAAAAACACATTCTGAATTTTATTTTTAAGTGGTTGTATTTCAAAACCATATTTTTCCTCTTTAAATTTTGAACAGTTTAATTTTTATTTCTCATTATAATATATATACAATGTCAGAAAGGCCAAAACAGTTATATTCCTAATGTAAATGACTTATAAGTTTCCATTAGAATGTGTAGTGTCTGATAAATCTCCAAGATAAAAAGATATTCTTCCAGAAGTCATGTTTTTGGTCTTTGGTTGGAGGCGGAAGCTATTCTGGATTCAAGGAGAATCTGCAAAATGATATGATTTCTAATTCTGGCCAAGATGGAGGTGTAGATAGACACACTCTGGTTCTTTGCACAACCAAAAGAAGGACAACAACCAATTTAAAAACAGAAAACAACCAGAACTGCCAGAAATTCAGACTGTATGGAAGTCTGACAACCAGGGAGTTAGAGAAGAAACATTCATCAACACTGGTAGGAGGGCAGAGATGGGCAGCCGGGATGGGGAGGACACACAGCAAGGACAGTCCTATATTTGCATTTGGATAAACTGGGAGGAACAACTGGGGAACGAGAAATACCATACAACTCAGGGTTCCAGTGCAGAGAAATAAAGCCTCAAAACTTCTGGCTGTAAAAACCTGTGGGGGTTGCAGCAGTGGGAGAAACCCCCAGTCTCACAGGGCAGTCCATTGGGGGTACTCATGGGGTCCTAAAACATACATAAATGCATTCACCTGGGAATCAGCACCACAAAGGCACAATTTGCATGCAGTTAGTGAATTGACTGAAGCAGAGCAAGAGCTGAGCAAGCGGCATTGTTCCCTCTCGGACCCCTCCCCCACATACAGTACCACAACACAGCAAAGTAGGTTGTCCTGCCCTGGTAAACACCTAAGGATTCACCCCTTACAACATAAAAGGTGTGCCAAGACAAAGAAATATGGCCCAAATGAAAGAAAAGATCAAAACTCCAGAAAAAGAACTAAACAATCAGAAGATAGCCTACCTATTCGAAGCAGAGTTCAAAACACTGGTAATAAGGATGCTCACAGAAATGATTGAGCACAGTCACAAAATAAAGGAAGAAATAAAGGCTATGTAAAGTGAAATAAAGAAAAATATACAGGGAACCAACAATGAAGGGAAGAAAATCAGGACTCAACTATTTGGAACAGAAGGAAGAAATAAATGATCGACCTGAAATGAATGAAGAAACAAGAACTCAAAAAAATGAGGAGAGTCTTAGAAACCAGAGGCTGGGACAACTTTAAACACTACAGTATCTGGAATCATAGAGGTGTCAGAAGAGGAAAAGCAAGAAATTGAAAACTTATTTGAAAAAATAATGAAGGAAAACTTCCCCAATCTGGTGAAGGAAATAGACTTCCAGGAAGTCCAGGAAGCTCAGAGAATCCAAAAGAAGTTGGACCCAAGAAGGGACACACTAAGACACATCATAATTAAACTACCAAAGATTAAAGATAAGGAGAGAATCTTAAAAGCAGCAAGAGGAAAGGAGAGAGTTACCTACAAAGGAAGTCCCACAACATTAACAGCTGACTTCTCAAAAGAAACCTTATAGGCAAGAAGGGGCTGGGAAGAAGTATTTGAAGTCATGAAAGGCAAGGTCCTACATCTAAGATTACTCTATCCCGCAAAACTATCATTTAGAATGGAAGGGCAAATAAAGTGCTTTCCACATAAGTTCAAGTTAAAGGAGTTCATCATCACCAAGCCCTTATTATATGAAATGTTAAATGGACTTACCTAAGAAAAAGGAGAAGGTCAAAACTATGAACAGTAAAATGACAACAAACTCACAACTATCAACAACTGAACCTAAAAATACTAGAATAGGACAGAATCACAGGAATGGAGATTACATGGAGGGTTATCATCAGTGAGGGAGAGGGGGAGAATGGGGTAAAAGGTACAGGGAATAAGAAGCATAAATGGTAGGTACAAAATAGACAGGGGGAGGTTAAGAATAGTATAGAAAATGTAGAAGCCAAAGGACTTATATGTATGACCCATGGAAATGAACTAAGGTGGGAGAATGCTGGAGGGAGGGGGGAGCAACGTAGAGGGGGATAAAGGAGAAAAACAATGGGACAACTGTAATAGCATAATCAATAAAATGTGCTTAAAAATGGTAGGATATCTTTTGTTTTAGCTCTCAGGACACCTATATTGATTAATGAAAACTAAGAATATTTTTATTACAATTTACTTTAGGCATGTGATATACAGATGACAAAGATTTATTGCATTTATTTTTTCTCTTTTTTTGAGTAGATATGTGAGAACTTAATGCCATGTAGTTTTTGAAGCAAGCCTCAGTTTTTAATAGATAAGTTGAAACAGTTTATAAGAATTTGAAAAGAGCATCTTTAATTTAAAAAATATAGCAAGGGGACAATGAGGAAGAACCAAGATGGCGGCGTAGGTAGACACACTGCGCCTCCTCGCACAACCAGAACTGACAGAAAATCGAACAGCAAGGGGGACCAACACCAAGAAAATAGAAAATAAACATTCATCCAGACTGGTAGGAGGGGCGGAGACGGGCACCGGGGTGGAGAGGACTCGTGTGGCTGTGGCGGGACTGAGACTGGCTGAGTGTGGGACAAATGGCGCAGGCAGTCTGAGCACTAGCAGACCCTGCGGCCCCACATTTGCACAGATAAACCCAGAGGGCCGGACTCAGAGTGGCGGAGAGCGGGGCAGGCAGAGCAGCGGGTAGCACCCCACGGCACCACATTCGCCCACAGATAAACCGGACGAACGGCGGGGAGAGAAGCAGACCGCGTAACCCAGGGCTCCAGCTCAGGGAAATAAAGCCTCAAACCTCTGATTGAAAACGCCCGTGGGAGTTGGGGCGGCAGCAGGAGAGACTCCCAGCCTCACAGGAGAGGTTGTTGGAGAGACCCACAGGGGCCTAGAGTGTGCACAGGCCCACTCACTCGGGAACCAGCACCAGAGTGGCCCAGTTTGATTGTGGGTAGCGGAGTGAAAGATTGAAAGCCGGAGGAGAGTGAGGCGGCCGCCATTGCTCCCACTCGGCCCCTCCCCCACGTACAGCGTCACAGCGCTGCGACCAGCATTACCCCGCCCCGGTGAACACCTAAGGCTCCGCCCCTTAAAGTAACAGACGCGCCAAGACAAACAACAACAAAAAAATGGCCCAAATGACAGAACACTTCAAAGCTCCAGAAAAAATACAACTAAGCGACGAAGAGATAGCCAACCTATCGGATGCACAGTTCAAAGCACTGGTTATCAATATGCTCACAGACTTGGTTGAATCTATTCGAAAAACAGATGAAAAAATGAAGCCTATGCTAAGAGAAACAAAGGAAAATGTACAGGGAACCAATAGTGATGAGAAGGAAACTGGGACTCAATTCAATGGTGTGGACCAGAAGGAAGAAACGAACATCCAACCAGAAAAGAATGAAGAAACAAGAACTTGGAAAAATGAGGAGAGGCTTAAGAACCTCCCGGACGCCTTGAAACGTTCCAACATCCGAATTATAGGGGTGCCAAAAGGAGAAGAGGATGAACAAAAAATTGAAAACTTATTTGAACAAATAATGAAGGAGAACTTCCCTAATCTGGCAAAGGAAATAGACTTCTGGGAAGTCCAGGAAGCTCAGAGAGTCCCAAAGAAGCTGGACCCAAGGAGGAACACGCCAAGGCACATCATAATTACATTACCCAAGATTAAACGCAAGGACCTACATCCAAGATTACTGTATCCAGCAAAGCTATCACTTAGAATGGAAGGGAAGATAAAGTGCTTCTCAGATAAGGTCAAGTTAAAGAAGTTCATCATCACCAAGCCCTTATTATATGAAATGTTAAAGGGAGTTACCTAAGAAAAAGAAGATCAAAAATAGGAACAGTAAAAATGACAGCAAACTCAGTTATTAATGGCCATACATAAAACAAAAATGAGAGCAAACTAGGCAAACAACTAGAACATGAGGGTTGTCATTAAGGGAGTGGGAGGGGGAGGGGGGGGAAGGTACAGAGAATAAGTAGCATAGATGATAGGTGGAAAATAGACAGGGGGAGGGTAAAAATAGTGTAGGAAATGTAGAAGCCAAAGAACTTATAAGTATGACCTATGGACATGAACTATAGGGGGGGAATGTGGGAGGGAGGGGGGTGGGCAGGATGGAGTGGAGTGGGGGGGGAAATGGGACAACTGTAATAGCATAATCAATAAATATATTTAAAAAAAAAATAAAAAAAAAATAAAACCACAATGAGGTACCATCTCACACTGGTCAGAATGGCCAACATAAACAAATCAACAAACAAATGTTGTAGAGGATGCGGAGAAAAGGGAACCCTAGCACATTGTTGGTGGGAATGCAGACTGGTGCAGCCACTGTGGAAAACAGTATGGAATTTCCTCAGAAAACTAAAAATGGAACTGCCTTTTGACCCAGCAATTCCGCTGCTGGGATTATACCCTAAAAGCCCTGAAACACCAATCCAAAAGAACCTATGCACCCCAATGTTCATAGCAGCACAATTTACAATAGCCAAGTACTGGAAGCAACCTAAGTGCCCATTAGCAAATGAGTGGATCAAAAAACTATGGTACATTTACACAATGGAATACTATGCAGCAGAGAGAAAGAAGGAGCTTATACCCTTTGCAACAGCATGGATGGAACTGGAGAGCATTATGTTAAGTGAAATAAGCCAGACGGTGAGGGACAAATACCATATGATCTCACCTTTAACTGGAACATAATCAACAGAAGAAAAAAGCAAACAAAATATAACCAGAGACATTGAAGTTAAGAACAATCTAACAATGGCCAGAGGGGACGGGGGAAGGAATAGTGGGGAGAAGGGTTTTCAGGAACTACTATAAAGGACACATGGACAAAACCAAGGGGTAGGGTGGAAGCAGGGGAGAGAGGTGGGATTGGCTGGAGTAGAGGGGTGGAGAGAAAATGCAGATAACTGTAATTGAACAACAATAAAATAATTTAAAAATTGGAAAAAAAAAAAATATATAGCAAGGGTACCATTTAAAAAATTGATTTGAGGGATTTCTTCATACAGAGAAGTATAAAGAGGAAAATAAAGGTGACCCAATACCTCACCCCCCCAAATAAACCCTGTTAATATATATATATATATATATATATTTAAAAATCAAACAGTACTTAAAAGTAAATAATCAGAATCCTCTTATTCCTAGCAGTCCTTCTTTATCAAGGTAACCCCTATTAAAAATTACTTCCAGTATTGCTTATCCTCAGGTATTGCAGCATCACCCTAATGTGTCTGCTCACCCATCTGTGCATCTATCAACCTACTAATTCTTTCAAAAGATGGATAATATTACAAATGCTATGCAACCTAATCCATTCTTTATTGCTTAATATTTCTGGAACATTTTCCACTTCAGTAAAACTTTGCCTTATTTTTTATAGTTTACATAGTATTTCAATATTTAGAAAACATGTACTTTATTTTGGAACTTGACTGTCAGAGATGGGATAGATTAAATTTAATGAAAAGCCCTTCTGGGTAAATAATTTCTAGAGTGCAAAGCCAAGATATAGAAAAGAGATCTTGTCAACTTCTCTGTTGTTCTCTCTCAACTGCCTGCATTCATGTGGTCCACAAATGGCACATAATAGACCACAGCATTTCTTTAGGAAATATTATTTAGGGAAAGTGTTATCTGAAAAAAACAAGGCCTTAAGTCCTCCCAAAGCAGGGTAAAGAGTAATAAGTTCGCCCTCCCAGAAAAAATTCTTCTAGGAAAAAAAAAAATAGAATGTCCCCACGAGATTGTCTGAACAGGGAACATGGCCCCTTGCATGAAAAGGAAAATGGAGTGTGGTGTTATGTCTATAATACATGCTACAGACAGCACCAGTTACTACTTAAAGCTCCTGAATGCTTAGAAAGATAAGCAGAACAAGGATTTTTTTTTTTGCCTCAAACTTTCTTTATTTTTTTTTAATTTTTATTGTTATTCAATTACAGTTGTATGCAAGTGTATCCCTCCACCCCACCCCAGCTGAACCCACCTCCCTCCCCCACCTCCACCCCCCCCCTTGGTTTTGTCCATGTGTCCTTTATAGTAGTTCCTGTAATCCTCTCTTCCCACTGCCCCCCCCCAGGCTATTGTTAGATTGTTCTTAACTTCAATGTCTCTGGTTATATTTTGTTTGCTTTTTTCTTCTATTGATTATGTTCCAGTTAAAGGTGAGATCATATGGTATTTGTCCCTCACTGCCTGGCTTATTTTATGGAGAGGATGCGGAGAAAAGGGAACCCTAGTGCACTGTTGGTGGGAATGCAGACTGGTGAGGCCACTGTGGAAAACAACATGGAATTTCCTCAGAAAACTAAAAATGGAACTGCCCTTTGACCCAGAAATTCTGCTGCTGGGATTATACCCTAAGAACCCTGAAACACCAATCCAAAAGCACCTATGCACCCCAATGTTCATAGCAGCACAATTTACAATAGCCAAGTACTGGAAGCAACCTAAGAACAAGGATTTTGTTTCAGGTGAGATCATGGAAGAGATGATAGGGGCCAAATCTCCTTGGTAAACCTTATCCTGCATGTCCTGTCAACCCACCTAAGCTTTGACTTCATATTACATCTCTTCAAGTGAACTCACTGTCAACTTTGAATTTTCCCCAGGCAGGAAAAAAGGCTACATGCTCCTTAACAATCACAGGCGTTCTTTTTTATGACCTTTAAGGATAAGTCAGATTTAGTACAAACATTTATTTTTCACGCTTTACAATATATTCAAAGACTTCTTTTTATAAAAGCTTTCAAAAAAAGATCATTTAAAATGTAAAAGGTAATTGAGAGAAGATAGAAGATTGATGAAGACCTTTCAAATTAATTCAAACTTAAGGACTGACCATCTCTATTTTTTAAATATTTTTTAAATTTATTTTTAGAGAAAGGGGAAGGAGGGAGAAAGATAAGAAGAGAAACATCAATGTGTGGTTGCCTCTTCTGCACCTCTTACTGGAGACCTGGCCTGTAACCCAGGCATGTGCCCTGACTGGGAATTGAACTGGTGACCCTTTGGTTCATAGGCTGGCACTCAATCCACTGAGATACACTAGCCAGGGCTAACCATCTCTTTCATAGACATTTAATACAGAATCACATGGTCGATCCTATTTATGTATATTAGATATGACAGATCAAATATGAAGATCAATAAACATCTGGCAGCTATTATTACCATTATGTGTGTAGCTTATGGCTGGGGAAGATATTAGAGCTAAATGATCCACGTGTGCCTTAAACTTGCAGTCTCTACTTTCTTAGAAATTGTCTGTAATCAACTGAGCTTCTTAGTGATGGCTGTTCTGAGCATCTCACAGTTACATTACTTTTCCTGTTTTAGCTGTTGCATTGTTCTCATTGCCTTTTTTAAATGCATAAAATAATCACTCCTTATCTAAGAGGATATGTTCCAAGACCCTCAGTGGATGCCTGAAACTGTGGATATTACCAAACCCTATAAGTATTATGTTTTTTCCTATATATCTATCTACACCCATCTATAATAAAGTACCTATCTATAATAAAGTTTAACTTATAAATTAGGCACAGTAAGAGAATAATAACAGTGACTAATAATAAAACAGTATAATTATAACAGTATACCATAATAAAGTTATGTCAATGTGATGTTTCTCTTTCTCAAACACCTGATAACTGATGTGATAACTAAGATGGTTACTAAGTGACTATGGGCATGTTGTGTACAGCATGGATACACTCACAAGGGATGATTCAAGTCCAGGGAAGACAATTCAATACAGAAAGAGATTTTATCACACTATTCAAAACTTATGAATTGTTTATTTCTGGAGTTTTTCATTTGATATTTTTGGACCAGAGTTGACTGTGGGTAACTGGACCCATGGATATGGGGGACAATTTCAAGGCAGATAAACATTTAACCACAGAGCTGTGAGCATTCTTCTGACAAATGCTGTGGATTCTGATTCACTGAGCCTACTGCAACCCCAGGCTCTACTCTAGTTTTTGTCTTTAAAAGCACAAAGTTCAATCCCGGGCCTCTTGGTCTCAATTCCCATTAAAATCTAGTCAAATCCCCTTTTTCTTTTTCTAATAACGAATCCCTAAGAGTTTAAAAGTAGATTCATCTCAATTTTTTTTCTGAAAGCCAAGAAGGAACAAAGAGACCACTTTGGTCAGTAAGAAGTAAGAGTTTGACCAGGCCAAATCTCACCTATGGAAAAAATAGTTAAAGCTCTTAAGAGGTAAGGATTTGAGAATCATGTTAATTAAAGGATTTGCCCTGCATGCCTTAAAGTCTGGCACAAACATCCAGTTAGTACCTCAAATGTTGAAAAATTCCAGCTATGTCAAAAAGAGATT